>NW_026138085.1:10000000-11200000 GCF_025592945.1 Manacus candei | reverse complement strand
TCAGCTGAATGATAATTAGCTTGGATCCTGTTAATTATTTCTAAAACGATTCAAAGAAGACCTAGAATAGATTTATTTGATTAGAAAGCCTGAAATGATGTACAGATATTTTACAGAATAGTTGAATATTTATATATTCCAAACCAATATACTTTACAGTTGACAGTGAGTACACCCCTGGTGGTGAAATAGGCTGATCTAGTTTCATTTGTAAGCAAAATATATTTTGAAGAGGAAATTACCCCCTTTGAGACATTCATTCTCAGTGAGTCTCTGTCACATAGCAGGGAATTTCAGTGAACTTGCTGAAGAAGTCTTACCCTAAGTGAAGTTCAATGTCCTTGTTCTCTGACAGTGCTGTACAGTATTTACACAGTTTACGTTCTGCTGCTGATGATTTTAATTATTACATTGTTTCTTAATCTTGTATTGTTTCATTCCTTAGTCTGAGTTAAGTTTTCCTTTTCACTGATGCCATCATAGTTTAGTATTTATCCACATTCATGTATATATGGATGTGGACTATGTTATATTTTCAAACATGGAGCTGAGGATTTTCTTTTTAAGTAACTAGGGCTCAATTTATGCATATTGTCCAAAGGAGAGTATCCTTGCCATTTGGTAATGAAATTGAGCTGGGCTCAATCTGTGTTTATCAATAATTTCTAGACTGCCAGATCTGATACTGCCTGATATTTTAAGTGGTTTTTCACATTTTCTGCCCTTGGTGCCATTACTTTGACTTAAAAAATGAAACAAAGGTCCTTACATTAAGGATTTTGTGGTGCCCCAAGATGTGAGTTAATCTAGTGTTCTTTTCAGAAACACTGAAATGGACTGAAGTGTCTTGGGTGTGAATGGATTGCTCAGACCCAAGAGGTTGGGTACAGAAGGTGCTCATCCTTTGTGCATAAATATCCTAATGGGAAGCCACAGTGGGCAACACAATGCAGAAGAAACACAACAGGATAAGGTGGTTTGCACATGTCGTGTTCAGTTTTTAGCATTTCAGCTCTGGATCTGGGCTAACCATCCCTTGGAAATGCTCCTCCAGTCCCCCACTTCTGGCTGTGCAGTCCTTTATTCTCAGCACTTTGTATTGTCACTGTCAAGCATTGGATTGCAAAGTAAACAGATGCAGCTCCAAACCACACAGAAAACCTTACTGCCATTTTTCTGGATTAAGTTTTCAGCTCTTCTAGAGAGTTAAGTCAACGTGTGTTATCTACCCTGTGAGCATCAGGGTGAGCTTTTAAGAGAGAAGAGTGCATAGGCAGGAGGAAAGGAGGAGGTTGGGGAGCTGGGGAGGGGAACGGTTCTCCTCATTTCTGTGGCAGCAAGCTCTTAAATCATCTTGTTACATCATACTCTGAAAGACAGGCAAGGAATAAACAGCATCACCTCCAGACATGCGTGAGATAACCCATGTAGAAGGAGGTACTAATACACCTTTGGTTTTATTGGACTTTCCAGACTTTGATTTCACATTCTTTTAACAGGAGCTGAGCTTGATTCTCTAGTGCCTTGCACTCAGTGAACTGTGCAGCAAGGATGTAAAACACCCTGACTTCAAACAGGAGAAGACAGTGAGGGCCAAGCACTTGTTTTTTACATGATCTTGGTGATCTTCTTGACTCATTTTCTCAGTCTGTATGGTAGTGGCCAAGACAGAGGGGATATAATGTCGACTAAAGTTTTTCAGTCTCATTCTTGGTAGCATGGCTGGTTCTCAGAAGACCCATGAATGACCCTTTCCAGCCTATGGGAAGCTGTGAACATTTCTCCTTACAGTGGTTCTAAATGAGAAATTAAGAGTGATAGTGTTATGAGGAGCACTCTCCAATTTGCTTTCTGCTACATTTCAGCTCTTTTCCAAAATAAGGATGCTGTCCAGTACAAACCTACCACTGATAAAGCATCACAATTCCTACAGCATCTCCAGATTGTGGGACTGAATCTGGACACCCCTTCAGCAGATGGTGAATCAGTACAATGATATTCTTCACCTCAAAGAGACAACATCTTAATTTACTGCTTACGTTTATGTTCGTTTTCTTCATAACTAATTTTAGGCAAATTGGCATGTTTCAGTATCAAACGCTCCAGTTCTATTAATTCAGCAGCAGTGTGTACAGTGTGTACCATTGCAGTATGCTGTTATTTTAGCACAATTTGAATCCAAACATTGTGGAAGCACAGTAAATATAAACCCCGTTTTCAAGCATTTTTTTAGAAGAGCGCTGCTCTCTTCTGTGGTACAACATATTTCTTCCATTTTTGACTGCTACTTCACTCTGAATAATAAATAAATGTGTGTGTGCTTTTCTCATGTTGTCTGAAAAAGTAAACCCAAAATGAAACTCATTTCCAGTCTCTTGTTGGGTTTAGGTGAGTTATATCTTACATCTGCTTAAGCAATGAGCTCAGGAATTCCTTTTTTGGTGATTGTTACAGGCTTTGTTGTAGAATATACCAGGGAGGAGGGGAAGAGAAAAGGAGCCTGTTGGTGGTGAAGGGGACTTGAACAAGCTTTATGTCTCCATCTGCTGTGGTTAATTCCCATCTCCCTGTCTCCTGCTGTGGCTGTGGGAATTAATGAATTTGCAGTGCAGTACTGTGCAGCTTTTTCTTCCTGACTCCTCAGACTAAAATATCAACTGCAGCCTGTCGGCACACCTACTAATGTAGGAAAGAAGTTTAATGTTCCTATCATGTAAAAATTGGGCAGTGCATATGGGAGTTGCACATGACAGTTGACCTGTTTCTTACTAAACAGCCTGTTAGCAGATTCAAACAGATTCAAAGCTCGGCACAGAGCTTGAATGAATATTTAGCAATAAAACAGGTATCTCACTACTGGTTAATAAATTGACATGCTTCAAAATCCACACACATTTTGATAGAATCATCCAATAGTCTTTTCTGTGCTCATAGTCATAATGTTGTTTCTGAAAGCAGCTCCCCAGCCTGATTTTTAATGCTGTGTGTTTTCTTGGTCACACGCCTGCGGCGACAACCTATTCTAACATGTAAGTGAACATGTCTCAAAAAATGCATCTGCATGGCATGAAGAAGTAATCCCTGTCCATCCATCAGCCACCTGGGTAGCAGCAAACATGTCATATTGCCAGAATAAACCCTGGCACTGCCATTTTGCCAGCAGTGTATGTCATGCCTGTGTCTTCAGAGGGAGACAGTAACAGAAAGAAACCATGATAGGCAGGCACCGATAAAAGGAGCTGGAACGAATTCCCAGTTTGGGTACAACCAAAGGTTTCCCTTTCTGCATTTTTCCCTAAGAGAACAGCTGAGGACAGAATTAATTGTCCCTTCATCACAGAAGAGCCTGTCCTAACCCTGTGCAAGTTCTCCAGTATAAAGCATGTTGTCAATGTTACTGCCAACATCAGTAAGTCTGGGAGTGATTCACTTCAGGCATTCAAATGATGGATAATTCACTACATCCTCCTAGCAATGCTCAGAACAAGGCATCTGCTTTCCCAGGCGTCCCAGACAGTTCACAGGAGAATCTTGCTCTGGTTCTACAAGAGCAACTCCCTTGGTCACTGGGACAAGCAGTGTGAGCAGATTCAAAGGTGCAATTGTGAGACCTAGGAGAAAGCTGGATGCATCTGGCTCAGAAAGACCAGGCTAATTCTTCCCTTTTTCTGCAGCTTTCTGTATTGTTCTTTGGGTCTACTGGAGACATGTTTATTGGGGTGATAATGAACTGCCAAAGCAGCAAGACAGTTGAGTAACCTAAATAAGAGTTTCTCATGCTCTAAGCTAAGTAGCAAAATGGGTGGAATTATGGAAGTTTAGAAGTGGAGTAATAATCATCATACTGAGCAGCTGGTGTAAAGGAAGAGCTGGCACCCAGGCAGTAAAACTTACCTAAATATTACACATGATAGAAGTATATAGGTCAATTTATGAGAGTGAAGAGAGAGTTGCAGCCTTGTGGACTGTTTTTTTTTTTTTTTACAAAAACAAAAATAATCTATATTTAACTTGATACATTTCTCTGCCGCCTTCAGGACATAAGCATTGGTATCAGAGCAGGATGTGCGGGTGGGGAGATTTTCGCAGTCGGCAGTAATCAAAGTGTGAACTGCATAATCTGGGTAAATCCCCTACAAAAAATCCAATCCCTAAAATAACATTTTTTAAAGCAGAAATAGAGCAGTTTGCAGGAGGTAGCAAGGAATGAACAAAGGTGATTAAAAGAAAAAAAAGGAGTCCACTGAGGCCACAGTTGATAAGAATAACTTTATCTGTAACCTCAACTTACCCAACACAGAGGAGTATTTAGAGCACACAGCAGCTCAAACTTAAATCTGAATCATTTAAAGTATTTCAGATTTTCCTGAATATGGATGAAAAAGTGTCAAAGGATACATGGTAGCAGGCTTTATAAAAGCACTTAAGCAGAGAATATGTAGGATACCTAAAAAATTCATCATCCCTTGAAGGATAGTCTTGCAGTGGTTCTAAGATATTTAGGACAGTTATATTTAAGTATTTTCTATTAAGGATACATAATTTCTGTACCATGCAAATATATAGTGGTGCCAGAAGTCTTCAAAGGAGCGTGCTCATATATTTGGTGTAAAACTGTACCATAATACAGTGTCAGCTTCCAGAAATGAGATACTTGTGTTAATGGGATATTTCAGCTCTCCTGAGGAGAGCCCTTTGAGGAAGACTCTGTACTTTGTGTGTAGAGCTCTGCAAATATCCTCACATATTCCAGCTCTGCAGACCACTTGGTCCTAGACAAGTGTTGTATTTCTATTTAAATAAATATGGACATATATACCTACATCCTACTCTACTGTAGAAAGGTCCTGAACCCCTTAAATGTCTGAGGCTTTCTTTAAAAGGGTTATAACCTGTTAGTCACCCAGATGGATAATGAAAAATTATTTTTGTCTACAGTTCATGTTTTGAAAGAAATAATTTATTTAAAACAATTTTATTTAAAAATTAGTCAGGAAACCATGATCTTTGAAATTAAATTCAAATATACATAATCAGGTTACTCTCTCCTAAATGTATAATTAAATACAAATACAATTCTTAGACCATATGATTTTAGTTTATACATGTTAACCTGGCTATACATCCTTTAAACATAGCATTCATACTCTGGTTTTGGCTTGTAACACTCAACTATTTCTGTGTTTGCTACACGTGGGGCTTGGATTTAAAGTGAAAAAAGAAAAATGAAGGAGTAGATCCGTAGCAAGATTGGATACAAAAATATGTCAGCCCTTACCTTTCTCCTCAGCTCAACAATGAAGAGTTATCAGCTGATAGAGGTATTGCAAAACAGAGCTAGTTAGCAGCTCCCACTGAAACCAGCTCCCATGTTTATATCAATGGCACCCAAATCTGGCTGTGTTGTCTTGTTTCCTTCCTCTTGCTCATTTTTACTTTTTTTCCCTGCTTAATATCTTAGCTGGCCCACCATCAGTTTGAGCTCAACGTGGAAAACTCCAAATGGCCAATCTAGCCTGCTAAATCCTGCTGGTTCTAACACAGCTACGACATTCTCTATCACTATGGGCCACAATCTGGGATTATTTTCTTCCATCTGCATGTGTTGTATCAAATCTGTATTCTCAGTTGCTCCTTGTTTCTCTCTCTTTTACCTTGCCCCTCGCAGTACCTTCCCGTCAGACCTGCTGTGGTGCATCACCCTGTTTACGCCAAATGAGGTGCAGTTGCCAAGCCCCTTATCTGTGTATTTGATCAAATCGCTCCCCTCTTCATGCCCCTCTGAGAACTCATCTCTTATCTCATGAAGAAATCAAGCTGCCAGTCACTATGTTCAAAGAATTTCTTAGCTCTCCCCCCACTACTCACCACCCTTGCTCAACCCCTTCTCCCCCCACATCCTCCCATCTCCAGCAGCCTCGCTCCCCTCAGAGCGCTGATGTCTCACCTCTCTGCTATCCTGTACTCCTCGCTTTTTCTGCAGAGCTGCAATGTCATACCCTTGTATTTCTATTTATACTCAATTTTCTGATAAGACAACATGTGCATCTCTGCCAGCAGACTGCAACCCCCCTTGGCCAAGCTACAAAGACTTTTCATAAAGTCCTTAACACACTACAGTAAGTGTGAAGAAGAGACTAGAAAAAATAACATAGTCCTAAATAAGTGTTATTAGCTAAAAATGCAATGCCATTACAAACTGTCATTATAAATGCATCTGTATTGACACAAATCAAGTAAAATGCTTGTTGATCAAGATCAACAGCCTTTTTGGGGGAAAATTCATTGTTGCACAGTGAATCCATACAGTTTGTCCCTGTGCATGTTTTGGTTTATTAATTAGGAGAAAGGATCTCTGAGCATAATTTAAATCAGCGAATTCTCAAGCATATGGGAAGTTATGCGCACGCAAAAGTGGTCCTATATTTTGGAGGTTCAAGGTCTGGAATTTATCCAGCTACTGCTAACACAGGGCTAAATTTTGAAAACTCTCATCAAACTCTCCATTTTTCATACATGTGTACTGCATGAGGCAAATGGGTTTGTAGAAGAATTGGGAAATTTGGCCTGGGCATTGATCCTAGTCTACAAATAGGTATGAAATTCCCCTTGACACCAGTGACGGTTTTTCAGGAGATCACAGACTTGTGTCATCTCACCACAAGAGTTCCTTGGTACTCAGTCACTCTGCCGAGAAACAAAGCCTCGCTTTAACAGAATTCTGCATGACAAATGTTTCAGTATACACTGCATTTTATCTTCAGCAAGACTACCAAGACTATCTGTATTTATATAGGCATCAGCTGCACAACAGCTTCTGTTTGTCCTTGTTTCTGTCCCATGGTACTGCATTGTCTTAAGCAAATTCTCTTACAAATCTGTACATCGAGTGTTTTATTTAAATTGCATTTTTATGGAAAATGGAGTTTCTTAGTTAACATTGAACAAAATTGGTAGGGAAAGTTTGATGATCCCTGGAACATACTGCCTAAAGAACATATCATGAAACAGAAAGGAAGGGATATGCCACTTCTTTTTTTTTGAGAAATAAATAATATATTCTATTGAGAATATTGTTTCCAAGTCTGTCTATGAACTGCGCTATAAAATCTAAGTCTTTGGGGTTTTTTGCAATTCTGATATTTGTTCAGAATTTTTTCCTCATAAGTTCTGTTTAAAATAATGAAATATTTTCTTTTGAACTTGCAAACAGCTATAAAAAGCAGCAATAGGGAGCTGCCTCCTTATGTTCTGGTACGACATCAAAATAGAGCCAAAACTCAGCACTGGCTGAGTTATACATCAATAATAAATATACATCAATAATAAAAAAATATACAAAATACTAAGAATGAAAGAGAAGAGAAAAATGGATTGCACTTGCTTTAAAATACAACAGTGCTGTTGTACTGACTGCATTAGATGCATACTAATTTTATTATAATTTTATATTTAGCCTGGTGCAAACTGCCCTGAGTGGTACCCTGGAGGCCTGAGGAAACTAGTTGGATTTGGTTGGATGTTTGAGCTCACTTCACTGCTGATGACATGGTCTTGATACCATCCACAGAGGGCACGTTGTGCCTCTCCCTCCTGCAGCATCCAGCCACAGTCTCATCAGACTGCACCTGAATCAGTCAGTAATCAGTAAAGAGTAATCAATGATAATTAATCAATTATCGGTTATTATACCTGTTTGTCTTCAGTTTAAATATCTATTATATATTTAACATTCCTTATAAAGTTATTCCTTATACAAGTTATTGCTTATACAAGCATATTCTATGATTCTGAGTATCTCCTTGGATATAATTTCTTTGCTTGCATAGTAGGAACTTTCATGTTATCACAGAATCATAGAAATATTAAGGTTGGAAAGCACCTCCAAGATCATCAAGTCCAACCTTTGACCAAAGACCACCTTGTCAGCTAAATCATCATATGGAGAACTTCCTCAAAATCCATTGTATGAAATCTCTGTGGCTCACAGGTAACTGTTAAATACTGCAAATGGGACGGTATCATTCCTTCACAAAATAAATATGGATGCATGACCTACTTCTAAGAGGACAGTGAGGACACTCATCCCATACATACGTGTTTGGTGTGTGCATTTATAACTGTATTTACTAGATAAGCAAGTAGGAGACAGATGCTTAATCATGCCACACCCCTTTAATTAATCCTTAATCATTGATTCACACCTTCTGAATGTCCATCAAGTGTTATTTTTTCCACAACATTTACCCTAGGGTATATCTCAACTGTGCTGCTTTTATGACTTCATAGAGGATGTGGTTATGGTCTGGCAGAAAGGAAGCTTTGCTGTAGATGGGAAGATAAAGCTCAAAGCACCTACGCTGCCTTTTGAACAACTTTTTTTTTTTTTTAATTAACTGTCTTCCTTCTTGTGTTTCTTTCTTAGACAGGCACACAGGGTAGACTTCTCATGTCCTGGGAGACAAACATTCTTGGCTCAGCCATGAATAACTGTGTGCTCCTGGAGGAGCTGCTGATCAAAAAATCCCAGCAGAAGAGAAGGACTTCACCCTCCAACTTCAAAGTGCGCTTCTTTGTCTTAACCAAATCCAAGCTGGCTTACTACGAACAGCGCCACGGGGTATGTCCCTCATTTTCTCTCTCAGAGTAATGGAGGGAAGGATGAAATTTGTTAAAGGAAGGGAAGGGTGGTAATGGGGGGAAGGATGATCCTCTCTCAGATTTTATTAACTTTCCTGGTCCTTGCTACAGCACCATACAGTGAAAATTGCAAAGTGATCAAATGGGTCATTTAGAGCTTCTGATCAGTCGGTATTTGGTGTGCTTGGAGGAATAAGACTACTTTGCTGTTTTATAGAAAGGATCTAGTTTTGTTTTAGGAATTTATATGGGCTGTTATTACCAATGTGTGTAAGAGCTGCATGAGCCTGTGCCTGGCAGTTCTCATGGGAACAGGGATGACCTGGAGAGGTGTAATGAGAAGGTCACAAGTGTGCCCTGATTGCATCTGTGAAAAAAGTCATCCGCAGATCTTCAGTCTCATTATTTTCTTCAGGGCATCAGACTAATGGCTGGTAGGAGGCAAGTCTTACATTTTAAAATAAATTCAGCTGCCACGTGCAACATGTCTAGTCTTTGGAGTTAGCTTTGGAAAGGCTGTAATGATGAGATCCACGCTCAGAGTTTGTTTCCTCAAGTTTGCATTTCCCTGATTTGCTAAATACAAAGAAAATTAGAAGTCAGTCTGTGCACCCCATTGTGCTAAGTGTTCTGGTTAAGTGGGAATTATTTCCTTCTTCTATTTAGCTGGATGTTTACTGAGCCTTGTTACGATTGTAAATAATATCGCTTGTTTTCCAACAGTCACTGAACATGCTGTTAATCCACTCTGTTTAGGAACTGTTACTGTAGGGCAGAGCAGAACTGGGGACTGTTCTGCCTTGGATCCAGCACTGGCAACTTCAAACCATCTAATCTTGCTCAGTTGCAGAAAATTAAGTAAAAACAGAACTCAATAAAAAGTATGATGTGCCCTCATATTTTATCATAACCTAGTTGGGGTTGGATACCAGCTTTAAAGGTTAACAGCCATTTTTACCTGTACACTGTTTCCCTCAAATAGCCCAGTGAAATGTTTTTCTTGCTCTTATTTTATAGTCTGTGTTTCTCTTACCTCCATTTTATGTAGGACACTATTCATTGCTGCATACTGTGACTATATATGGTTTGAGACTATCTTTGTCCACTCTCCAAACTATTTTTCAAATGTCTTTTTTTTTTAAGATTTAAAATTCCATTATAAATATTACACTTAATTATTCTGGGTTAAATTCTGAAAAGCATCTAGGTGATTCTGCTGTTGGTATTTAGAGAAATCTTCATAACTGGTTTTCTTTGGTGCTTTCTGATTCTTGGTGGACTTGAGATGAATTCACCATACACTCTGCCTAGATACTTTTGTGGAGTCACAGTAGGTGTCTGTCAGCATCTTTAGGCACTGAAATAGTTTGGAAAATCTGACTCTGTGGGGCACAGATTTCACACACTATATGAGTGTCTCTGGAAATTCTCCCTTCCAGTCTTTCAAAAGGTCAGCTAGGTGAGATGAGAGTTTGGTGTATTATCCACTTTATGTTATATATTATGTATTTTAAACATGCACATATTATACATGTGTGGACATGTGTATGTAAACACACATGTAACTTTAGAACCTCATGCACATTTAAGGGATGGTGGGTCTATTTGTAATCACAGGGCTGATTTTGCATTAAATGCTAATTTTTTTCTGACACAAACTTTCAAAATCAGCTTGTTACATGAATAGAACTTCACATGAAATAGGGAGAAAAGAATTTGTCCTATGAAATAATCGCAGAACTGATCCTTAGCCTCTTCAGTAGTCTTCCCTAAAATTAGACCATCCCAATCAGACCCCTGTGTGGTCAGGTCATTGCTGTTCTGGAGAGGAAAGCTTAGGGTAGCCTGTGAAAGCACCATCTTATTTTGTGCTGAGAACGGCGTGAACCCACAGCACTTGAGGTCACTGCTAGTGCCAGGAAGATTCAGATCAGCCCTGCCCAGCACATGGGCTGTGCCCATCCCCAGGAGTGTACCAGGGCCAGGGCCCATGTACAGGTGTTCAAATCAATGACCTGTAGTGCTCGTATTCAGGTGCAGGCCCTGGCACAGGTTTGGCTCTGCTCCACGGGGACTCTCAGATGATTTATGGGGCTGGCAGAGGTCAGCACAGGCTGCCACCATTGCCAGCAGGCAGCTTGTGTATGGTCCTCTGCTCTGGAGGTTTAGGCAGAGCAGTAGGGACATCACTGTTCTCTGTCAGCAAACTGTCAGCTGCAGTGATGGAGAGGATCCTCAAGCATGTGGACTGATGGGGCCAGCAGGTGTCTGGGCTTTTAACGTATGTATTTTTCAAGGCAAATCTCTGTGGATGTTTGCTCTGAGAGTTCTCAATGAGTTTCTTTAAGAACCCCTTACCAGCCTGTCCAGTGGATTACTGTACTCAAAGTTCAATACTATACAGTACCCACCTCTCCAATCCCTGATCAAAAGGTCAGGTAAAACAAGTACTGAACTGCTTAACAGTTTGAGAAGTCCCATTGATTTCAGTTGGGTGACCTAAAGTACAGCATATGCTTATGCATTAAGCCCAGGTTTACATGTTGTGCCTATATTTAACAGGGTTTAGCAAACAGTCCCTTCCTCTGCATTTTGAAATTGTGGGTATAAAAAGACATTTAAGAGTTTATCGTAGCAGTCCAAAACAAGGAAGTAAACAGGCCAAAAGGGTAGAGGGATAATTCTGCAAATGATACCAAAAGCTGTCAAGGCTACTGATGTCATAAAGGCAAATTTTTGCAATAATTATAATGGCATTTTTGTTGTAATTTTCATCTTTCTGCTGTAGCTGACAGAGAGCACTGTTCTCCTCAGGGGCCAAGCACACAGTCACCCTTAACATTAATGAAAGATATTTACATGTCTCATTAGGAGAATGAGCCCCCAATAACTGACAACAATAAGAAGCTGTGTTTTCTGGAATTCATTATGCACTGCACAATGCAGGGCTGTCTTAACATAAAGCAAAGCCCTGATAACAGGCACATGTATTCAGCCCCCGCCTCTACTAAAATTCATCAGAACTGCCTCTATTATAGCATGCAAATCAATTCCAAAGGCAAAAATTATTTGTTTCCAGGGCCTGGTTTTATAGCTACTGTTCATATGAGTAAACCAGCACATGGGACTAATAATTTTAACTATTCCAATGAGTTTGATCCTCACTAGAATAATGGATAATGCAGACACTGACACTCTTGAGGTCCTGGTACACTTGCCATACTGCAAAAGAAGCAGAGAAGTCAATCCCTTTGGAAAGTTGTCTAGGACAGAATTCCAGTGTCCTTACTTAGACTTAGCAAAAGCACTTAAGCTCCTGAGTTCCCTGTATCCCATTCACCCAACAGCCTGTGCTGTTTGGTAAACTCTTCAGGATAGCAGACAGGAGAGTGAAGGGAGGTAGTTTAGTATTTCAGACACTAAATAGAGGTTCTTCCATAGTGTTCAGCATGTCACATGAGACAGTCAGTAATCAGCATCTCTCCCTGTGTTTCAAGCTGGCTGAAGTCTAAAAGTGGCATAGATGTCTGAGGCTGATGCCACATTCAGTGAATAGGCCACTGCCTGCTGGGCTGGTACCACACCAGTACTCTGCCATTACATGATCTCTGCATCAGAGCTGCTCATCTTGGCACAGCTCAGACCGGCAGAGTGCTTGGGTCTGTCTGCATCAACTCTGGAGAAGTGCTCCATGTCCCTACACCACAGTTTTTCCTCTTCAAAAATGGGCATCTTGCCACATACAGGCATTCTGAGGAGCATTTCAGGACTGGGAAAATTTCACCTAACACCTGGAAAAGTCAGGGACATAAATATTTTTAAGTTTTATATCTTCATGCACTTGTGGATTATTATTAGTCCAACTTTTAAAGGCAGCAATGAAAGGTCCCCACAGAAAAGACCAAGTTCTCTTTTTATTTACATCAGCACTATTCTTCTACAGTGGTCAGATGCTCAGGAGGTCATATAGCATGAGTCAGCCTTGTCCTGGGCTCTTTCATTCACATCTTTGATACTCAGATATAAAGACGTCACTTTAGTGTGCCTTGAAATTTGCTCTCTCTTTTCCAGGAGAACAAACGAATAAACTTGGCTGGTAAGCCTTTTATCAGCATCCCAAAAATTCCTCTGTTGCATTATCTACACCTCTGGTTGCTTGCAGCAGTCCAGCCACCCACGGGAAGAAAAGCCCCTCGTTATTCCTTGGTCCAGCTGTCCCTATTACATTGATTATTCTACACAGAATCCAACCTGTCCATCCTGCCCTGGAAAGACTTGGTTTTTTTCCTTAAGACTCTAATGTAAACAGACTAAAACTTTTCTTCTGAAGATTTCCATTCTGGTCTTCTTGTTAGAGTGGCCATTCATACCGTTTCTCACTGCCTTGTGTATTCGGAATACCTGAGCAGTCACGAAGCTACAATCCTCATCTAAAGTGAATTTAATTACGGTTTAAAAGACTACCTTCCAAATAAATACATCTGACTAAATACATCATTCTTCATAACTTGTCATGTGTTTATTAGCTAGTACTGTTTGATTGCCAGATTTTGCAATACCATTTGTCTTCTGATGCGTATCTCCAGCTAATTTATTAACAATAGACATATCATCCACAAAGAAGTCAGGCTTGGCATCTGCATGCAATGAATTTTTATGTAATAAAGTCAATACAACTCTAAATAAGAAGGAGACAAGGTACAAACATGTGTCTAATGAATCCTAACAGAATCTTCTAGTAAATATCTGTAAATTTAAAATTAATTTTTTAATAACCCAAATGGTACTGTTGGTGCTGAGGGAGGATAAAGTTGATATTGTTTATCACAATCAGCCTCATTTCTATTGTGAAATCACAGAATCTTGGTAATACTGGTTGAAGAGCTCTTCTTAAATTGATTTAGTTGGATTTCTTGCTCCGGGCCAGGATGAGGTCAACACTCAGAGCAGGACTGTCGCCAACACCAGAACAAGGTGGCTGTAATGTTGACTGGCCACTGCTTCAAAGCCAAGGACAGAGATTTCACATCCTTTGGCAACCTGTTCCCATGCATCCTATCAAGTGCTTTTCTGGATATTTCCCATCTATTGCGGTTCTCGTTCACCGCTGCAGCACGACCCAGGGTGGTGATAATGTCTAGACAGGATTGCCATAAGCAAAGTGCAGGTTGTCTGTCTGGTGTCTATGGCCTTTTTAACTCTACAAATGTATGTTAAAGTCTGGTAATAAAAACATCTCCTTCTTGCTGGAATAACTAATTTTATCTTTCAGAATATGATTTTAACGGTTTTCTTTTTGTCCAGTTCTGCTCCTACTAGATCTTTGTCTATGTATTTATTGTCCTTTAATTTTTGAAGAATTTTTTTTTAAAATTGCTTCTGAGAGATGTTTTCACAGCAAATGTCAGATACTTCCATTTTATTTAAGCTACAAAGCTCAAATCTTTCTTCTGTTGGAGAACAACAACAAAATCTTCAACCTGTGTTTTCTTTTATATCTTTAGGAAGGAAGAAATTACTTCTAATTTGAATATATGACAATAAATATGTGGTTTCCCAATAGTTACTTTTTATTAGATTTTTCTATTGTGGTCATTTTTTGCTTCCAGTGCCTTTGATTTTGCTTTAAATTGCAATCAACATTATAACTTATATTATTGCAATGCCTGCCCATTGCTTTATACTCTTTCATCCTTTCTGACTGATTTTTAATTTTAACCTTAAAGCTTATACTATTTTTAATTAAAAAGTCCTGTCATATAGTTAATTTAACTTCCTTTCTTTCACTGAATCTCTCATTCACTGCAGTCCACTCCTCCCAGTCTTTGCTGGAGTCAAGAATAGCTTTGAAGAAACTAATACAGTATTCAATAGTAGTTCCATGTGCTTTTATGTAACATAAAAGACTTATTTCCATCATATTAGAAAGCTCATTTGAAAGCCAAGAATATTCCCATTTTTCCCCTTCTGTTTCTTGATGACATTGATTTTCCTGTCAAACCACTTGTGCTGATAGTAGGGATGTGCACCCTGATAACCATCTCGGATGAGACCTGAGGCAATTTGAACTGGAATGAGCTTTGTCCGATCTCAAAGTGGGAGTTCAGTGAAAATAATGATGTGTGAAGGCCTGTGATGGGCCAAGAGAAAAATACCCTTATGGCCAAGCATGTTTTTTCTCCAGATTTCTTTACTTAAACCTTAAATACTCACACCCTGTGAAAATGCACACTTTGTACCATACAAACCTTGCAGAAAGGCTGTTGTTTCGATTTTCCCTGCATGTCTCCTGTTTTCAGCTCACAGCCCTTCAGCTGCTTCCCCAGATTCCTACATGTGCTTCTCCATCTCTAATGCCCAACTGAATGGAGGCATCTTAAGTACAAATTGCAGATGGCTTTGTTATTTAAGTCAATTCAGAGCACTCTGCATCCAGGGCATGGCTTCCTCTAAAACACCTTCATGTTCCTTAGATGTGAAAATGGCAAGAAAACAAATTTATTTATTCTTTTAATTCAAGTTGAAGGACAAAATATTCATGATGGAGAGCTAAGACAAGCAGATACATTTAGAGATTTAAATATCAAATATGATGAACTATATTGGAGGTATTAAAATATAACACAACAGCTTGAGATCTACAGAAAATTCTAATATTATCAATTATCCCCTCTTTCCAGTTTTCCTTTGGGGCACTTAGCATGGCAGGAAATGCAAAATCCCTTACACCTTTCTTTTAAAATTCAATTTGCTCAATTTAGTTTTCAAGTTTAATTTAAAAATTGTTTAAATTGTTTTATTTCCCATAAAACCTCAAACTATCAGTGTTCCTAATGAGAAAACTCCCAAAATACTGAATGATGCTAGTGACCAGGCAAAGTTGCTAAGAATCCACCAATCAACAGTTCTTAATACCCTATTTATGAGAAAAACAGGACATACCACAGTGTATAGATACAGAATATGATAAGAAAGATAGAAAGATAGAAAGTAATTGTATCAACACAGTGTTCAAGGAGGTTCAAGTTCAAGCAGAAGTCTTTTAATCAGTGGAAAAATACATTAGCAGGAGAATTACCATTAAAAATAATTCCATCTTGTTCCAGTGATATCTCATAAGCTTTTGGTTACTATTTTCTCTGTCATTCTCCATTGTTTTCTGAGGTCCAACAGAGGGCTGTGAGACACCCGTAGTGTCTGGAGGCCCTGCAATAGCAGAGCCATAAGCAGAATTTGGACTGTCAGCACATCAAGAAATTGTTTTTCCAAATTACCTCAGAAGCTCATCAAGGCCTGAAGAAAACTCTCTGAAAGGCAGGAAGATGTCACTGATTTAAGATGAAGTTGCCTGTGCCAGCTGAGCTCTCTGCCATTGGAAGGTGTTACACCTTCACACCAGTTCAACTTCACGTGGATCTTCATCTGTCTGCAGAGAGACAGACAGGCCTGTTGAAGTGCTCTGCTCATTGGCTCCTTTTTTCATACCAGTGGTTACACCTGTGATGGTGCCCTTTGCCTTGAAGCCCTGTACTCGTATTGTCCATAAAATGATATTTTAATAGCTCAAGTAGAACTTTGACACTTTATGTCTGGGGTAAACATTTTCTTACGGAGTTATGTGGAGAGAAATCACAGCAAGCAATGGATATGTGTTCCTATATTATTATTAGAGTTTAATTTAAGTACATGAGAGTATAAAAGTGTGCCTGTAGACTGTATCAGAGGTCCATAAGCCAAGTGACCTGTCTCCAGGAGTGGTCAGTACCTGCCCTTTAGAGTAAAACTACAAAAATAGGCTCAAATGTTTTCCTGGAAGCTGATAGGGAATAATTTGAACTTATTTAGCCTTTTTAAGCTGAGAGATAGCTTTCTCAGAGACTCTTCAACTTTTCTTTTTTTATAAATCATTTTGAAATCACCCTGAATTATTCTGAAGACGAGTATTTTTACGTTGGGATTTGCTGGGTTTTTATGTCACCCTGAGTTCGTTGTTCTCAGGTGCTGTCCGAGAACATGTGCTAAGACAGGAGCAGCCCACTCCAATTCCCAGCAGTGACTGTCCCTTTGCTCTTCAGAGCTGAGGGGGATATTTAAAATAAGTTACTGTGCTCTTAATAGCAACATCATTACATTGTTGCTTTGTTACTTTAGAGGTGCACCCCGTGGGCATTTCATCCACAGCTCTGGGCGCTGGGAACTCAAGAGCGCTCTCTTGTTTTCACTTCTGTTCACTCAGCCCTAATCAGCTGAGTGGAAAGGATTTCTGTTTTGCTTGGTTTTTTTCTGTCCTGTTGCTGCCTGTATATCAACAGTGCAGGTGTTTCTGGTCTTAAAAGCATTGGGGTTACATAGGCACGGCTGACAGTGTAACTTGACTCCACAGTCTTCATGACAGGCGATAACATACATGAAGGAGAAAAAAAAAGTGTGAAGATTCCAGGTTGAATTTACAGCACTAAAGTTCAGTAAATCCACTTTTCTATGCAGAAGTGAAGCCAAAGGGCAGCAGATACCAAGCACCGTGTTTCCAAATTTTAGAAAGGGAGTTGATTTTCATGAAAAAAAAAAAAAATAGTAAAAATACATACGTGAAGTTCTACCTTCACTCAGTTACTGCCCAAGGGCAGTTGCATTGCCTCTGCCCCCTGAAACTAGTTCATGCCCCGTCCTGAGCCCATTTAGACCTCTCAATCACACCACAGTGCATTTGTACCACAGCCCAGAAACCAGCAGGATAAAGCTACATGGGACAGTAGAGTGACATGGTTAAGTCATATTATTGTTATTGTTAATTTGTTGTTGCTGTGTGCAGTTACCATGTCATTAGTGAGAGCTGTGGATAGAGACCTAGGGAGCATTCCCTGTGCAGAGGTGCTTTAGTCCCCTTAAGGCCAGTGCCTGCATAGGTGTTGAAGACACTGCTATCGCAGCACAGCAGTCTCCCATTGCTATAAAAATTCTCCACTGTGCATGCAAGGTTCTTTTGACACTTACAAACCCTTTATTCTAGTGGCAATCAGAAGTCTAATCTTTTGCTTTTTTTTTTTAACCCTGTCTGTTCCTGAGGGATTGAGCACTGGAGGGACTGTTCCTGAGCACTGAAAAAAAAAAAATAACCTGGTTTGGTTTCACCACCTCAAGTCCATAGACTAAGAACCCCGAAAACCATCTGCTGCCTCTGTCCAGGCTGCACACTGAGCCCAGCTGGAGCCAAGGGACAGGGAGCAGGTGACACAGGACAAGCAGGTCATGCCAAGGTCCAAGGCAAAGACCTTTCATCTACTTAATTGCCAATTAATTATTGCTCCTTTTAGTCAAGACAATAAGTGAAAACAGAGAATGAAGTTTGGCTTAGATTCTTTAAAAAAAAAAAAAAAAAAAGATGCTACAAAGAAGGTAATTAAATGCTTTCATTGATGGAAAAGTTTTTGCAGTTGAGCTTACCAAGGACTGAAATTTCCTACCTTGCTCCACCACATCTATAAAGTAGTTTTCCCCTACCCTCCTACCAAGGGAAAATGTCCAGCTATAACTGGGGAGCAATGGGCTCATGAATGTGCCTCGTGGTGGGAAAAAGGACTCCATATGCAGTGGGGACCCAGTGGGGTTGCAGAGGGGACTGTGCTCCTCTCTACTGTGAGGTGCCAGGCTGGGCTGGGAGGAGCAGCTGGCATTGCACAGGAAGGGACACGCAGGAGATGGGGATGAGGTGCAGGGAGACAGAGATGAACGCAAACACCAGTGGTGCCAGGCAAGGAAAGCCAAACTGAGACATGGACAGCCCTTGGTAGTGACTGCTGACGAGGAGGTTAGGGCCACATAAATCTTGATTTCTTTGTTTTCCCCTCATCAGCACAAAGGAAGCAAAATACAAGTTGTTACGCAACTTTGGAATGAAGCCAGCTTTATGAATCATGGCATGCTGCCTTCCTGCCAGAAAATGCTGCCTTGGGTCTCCTCCTGTGCTCCTTGAGATAAGGCTCTGCCTTCCCCTGCCTTAACTCTCCCTGGCATTTGGCCTTCCTCCCTTCCCTCTGCTCCCAAAACTGATGGCTACATTTTTTGGCAGGGCCCTTTGATAAACACAGTGGGGTTCAGCAAAACCTTTAATCACCCACCGAGAGCCTTTCAGCCTCAATGCTCGGTCAAGAACATTTCACGAATGTCCTTCACAAATAGCAAGAGCAAAGTGTTAGCCTGAAAGCAGCAAATTCCTCAGACTGCACAGCCCCATATCTTACAAGATCTGGTGCATTTGTGAAGCCGTGGTCAGGAAGTGGCATTACGTGCCGATCTGTGTCACCTGCAGCGGCCACCGACGGCCCCCTGCCCTCTCACCATGAGCTCCACGTCCCCGCTCCTTCCCCTGCCCAAACCACGAGCTGGTGAGAAGTTACACATTTTGCTGGAAGGCAAAGCTGCTGTGAATGGTTGGGTAGCAGTGTTGGTGGTTGGTCTTAGCATGTGACAGATGCCAGGCAGCTTATTCCTCAAGCAAACACAGTGAGATGCCTCCTTGTGTTGCAGGGCAGAGCTATGCCAATTTTCCCATGGCCAATTGTCCCAGTATCTAAGGCAAATAGGGACCATTTGGGTTATCTAGTTTTTGCAGGAAACACAAACTAAAGGATTAATCAGTGAAGGAGCTGCTGGAGCTGTGTAGCAAGAGGAGATGAAGTGCCAAAGGTGAAGCCATCCATGAATATGGCTTGTGAACCCTTCAGAGCTGTTAGCTCTCCTTCCTGGAATTGCCATATTGCAAATAATGGACCAAAAGAAATAAAATGAGATGGGCTAATCTGCAGCACATGTGCTTCTCCTCATGGGACAGCAGCCTGCCCTGGTTATCTTTCTACACATGGTACGCAGTAAGACCACTGAGGTTTTTCCTGACCAACCAGCTAAAACATCTACCTAATTACACTCTGGGCAGACTGAAAACAACAAATGGAGATCTGTCAGCATGTTTTGTCTCACCCTTTTAGGAACAAGTCTCTGAGGTTTTTTCAGAAACCATTTTTAAGAGGCTTTTCCTCTCCCTTCCCTTCCAAGTGGCCCAGTTACTTTTGTTGGATTAAAGTGCAGTCAAGCATTACAAAAGCAGGGATATGTTTAGTTTCCAGCCCAGGTTCTAATTTGTGAGTGGTAATTCCAGTTGTTTGTCCTTCTACAGGACTGTAATTGCTTTTTATCAGCAGAGTCCCATCTGCTGAGGATCTGCTGGGCAATGTCCTGGCTGTGAGATACGCCCTGATATTGTGCTGCAACATCAGATTATGAGGAGCTTCCATTCCTGAAGTATGTGATTAAAAGGAACACAGTAGGTGATGAGAGCTACAGGACAACTACACAAAGCTCCTTGAGAATGCTGGACCCTGTCTTTAATCAGAGTCCAGAAAGGTATCAACAAAAACCAGTCTGCAGGGAAAGAGCAGAGCCTGTGGCTGGCACAGCATCGCTTCCTAGAGCCTCAGAGGAGGAATGCATGTGGTTAAACCCCGGGACTTCAAAGGAATAAGATGAAGGAGGGTTCAATGCTAGCAAAATTGAAGGTTTTTATAGGATATAAATGGCTTTGTGTCTCATCAAAAGGGTAGAAGTCCCAGGGGCGGAACAAATGATAGAGGAGGTTTTGGAGAAGAGACAGAGGAAGCCAAGTCTGAAAGAAAAAAGTGAATAGATAAGAATGAAAGGAAATGGATGGTGAAAATGGGGTGCAATAAGGTCTTCTAAGGCTTGCCAATACTCTTGAGAGTTAATAGGTATTTCCATTTTGTGGAGCTTTAAAGCCTTGGGTTTATGATATAAAAGAGAGAGACCCAGAGAGACCTACACAGGCAGTTGTTGTCTGCAGGAGACAGTCCTGGCAGTAAATCCAGAGACACTGCTTAAACTGTGAGCAAAACCAAATACAAAGACCCAAATGCACAAGCAAAGTTCAGCAAGAGCAATGTGAGACCACACTGTAATAATTTCCTTCTCTTGCCTCAAGGCCAAGTATACAAAAGCAAAACACCCAGCCAGTCATGCAAGAATGAGGTTTGAGGAGCCTTGAGGCCTCTCTGTTTCGAGGCTGTTTGACAGTACACTGTGGCAAACCTCACCCCATCTCCAGAGGCATCAGCTGCTTCCCCATTTTAGGCTGAATGTGATGATGTAAAATAGCAAAGGAGCAGCAGTGGGGGTTGGCACAGTGATGGGGATGGCTGCTGCCAGCGGGGCAGAGCTGCAGGGTCGTGATGATGGAGGGAGCAAGAGGCAAGAGGGAGCTGGGGAGTGAAAGACACAAAGGGTTGGGGTCCAAGGGAGGGTAAGAAGGTTGCTGAAGTCTTGCTGTCTCTGAGTGTTAACCTGTGACAGGTACAGTGGAGCAGCTGAAGTTCACTGACAGTCACCTGTGTTTGAAAAACAGACGGTTTGCAGTGTGTTGGTGTTCTTAGGTCTCACCGATTTCCGTCACGGTGTCCCAAAGTGAGCTGGGAGACAGCTAGTGTTTAATCCCTACTGAAAATGAATCAAAACAGGAAACCCAGCTGGTTAGCTTGCCTCTGAAGAGCAAATGCATGTGTAGTGAATTCTGCAGAAGCATCAGATACTGAGCCTCAGCTCCGCTCCCACCCACTGTGTGCAGGCATCACCTCGCCCCTCTCTTGCAAAAGCTCAGTGCCACTGGCCAAGGAGCTGTAGGGTGAGAATCCCATAGGAAATAGGTACTGAGGTAGCTGGGATATTTGGATGTCTTTTCTTCTCATACCCATTCCCAACTGCCCATACTGTGATCAAGGTATCTGGCATATGGTGAATAATAACACAGCAGAGGCTGCCAGAAAAAGAGCTTTGTGAGAAAGTTTTTGAGGATATTATTTATTTCAAAATTTCCTGTTATTTTTTTCTTAGCTGAAAAGCTGGACAAAACAAAAACAGAAAAGTGTTGTGGTCTTTGGAAAACAGATGCAGTAAAAATGTACATCTTTGATAAAATGCATAGTTTTGAAATGCTCATTACTCAAACTTTTTTTAATAAATTATTTATTGTTTTCTATCTTTTCAGTATGAAAGAGTAGTGTTAGTAAACTAAACATGTAAGGAAAACAGACCTTTTCGGTTAAAAGAGCACTTCATTTTGTTGGAAGAAAAAAAGTAGAAGCTGAATTTCAACCAAAGTTTTTGACTGGTTCTCTAAGAATCCTTGTACTGAAGTGAAGTATATATATGTGCATATATGTATGAGTATGAGCAAAACATGTAAGGTGCCATATATGAGATGCTTTGTACTTTTAAATGTCTTATATAATCAGTTAATTTGCTTCTGCTCCATTAAAATTAAATCTCCCACGGACATGACAGTCTTGTCTAATTATTCACTTAATGCACAATCATTAGCACCAACCAAGTGCTTTTCTCTGTCTTTTAGAAAAAAAGGACTTTGAAGGGTTCTGTGGAACTTTCCAGGATTAAATGTGTGGAAATTGTGAAAAGTGACATCATCATTCCCTGTCAGTATAAATACCCTTTCCAGGTGAGTCTGTCTGTTGACCATACTGATAGAGATATCACTTCTATATATTTCAATAAAATTCTCCCTCACAGTGCAGTTGTTAATGAACCCAACACCAGGGTGAATAACAACGAAGGGAGAAAAAGCAGATTGAGGTTGGAATTGAACTGGGGAGTCAGAGTGTCACTACAAGATCCATAAACCCTTACACTCATTGGCTTTAAATTGGAAAGGATCATCAGATAGAATGCTATCCCATGTTTAACACAACATTCAGCTGTCCCACCGACTCATGTTCAGAAACAAAACATCTTTCACATGGGGAATTCACTCAGGATTTTGTTCATTTTAGCTGTGTGGTACTGAAACTGAATACACATGAAATGAGTGATTTTGGGCAGCTGCTCATGCTCATGGCTACATCTTTGGGAGACCTGCTTACTGCATATTTTGAAATCTGCCTTTGATTGTCAAAACATTATACAGACCTGACAATAATATCAATAGGAGTAACTTTGGTGGGAGTTATTTCTCCCTTTTTTCTATTTTATTGCTCTGTAGCATGCAAAGCAACTGCATCACTCTTCAAGGACTTCAGACTGAGATAGAAAATGTTTTCTGTTCTTTAGACAGTAATCAATATTGCCTTATCTACACCTCTGCAGAAACTTTAAAAATCAGCTACTGTCTTGTAGAAGCCTCTGTTTAAAGACAGTGGTCAAAGTTTTTCAAAGCATTTGTGAATCAATGAGCCCAGGTCCCATTTGGCATGAAATTGCTGAGCTAAACATTGAAAGAGAACTGTAGATTATGCATTACATCAAATATTAGGCCCAAATATAGTAATTTGACTCAGTTTCTGATTCATTTCCGTTCTTGTGATGATTTTACTCCCTGGTCTGAAACTTCACAAGCTTTCTGTATTTCTCTCATTTGTTTGTTTGTAATTAAGCGAAGTTGATGAAAATGGCTTCTGGATTGCTCATTGTTCATCTGCTCCAGCTTCTTACTTCCCCTCTATAAACCTACTGAAAGATATTAAATACATTGAAAAACAATAGTATTCAAATAATCTCCAGGGAGTTGCTTGAGATTTATACTGACACACAAAAAAATTTGGCTCTTAGATCTCAAGTGAAGGTATCTCATAAGGAATTGCTAAAAAACTCCATTTTCCCAGAGAAATGGAGTTTTAGAAGGATAAACTGCAGCCAGTGAGTAATGGGCTAAATCCTCTGCAGGCTGGAATTGCTCCATCTCTGTTGATTTCACAGGCATTTCTTAACAGCATAAAAGTGATCTAAAACAGTGCTTGTCTAGAATTCTTTCTTGATAAGAATTTCCATTCCATTTTAAATAGCAAAAAGTGGATGAGCTTAAGAGATGCTTCTGAACAGGCCCTGTCACTCCACTTCCCCACATCATCATTTTGTGTGTAACTTGTTGGTAAGAGGGCTGCTGCCTGTTTCCTTTGGTGACTCCATTGTGCCCAGAGTATCTGGGATTGCTTCTCATGGCTGGCTCCCTTCTTTACTCCCCTCTCCAGATCGTCCACGATAGCTACATACTCTATGTGTTCGCACCCAACCGTGAGAGCCGGCAGAGATGGGTCTTCACGCTGAAGGAAGGTAATAAAACCCCTGTGCACACCTACTCATTGAAGTTACTTTTGTCTGACCAGTTTTTTCACAAGCTATAATGCAGAGAAAATGTGCAAGAGGAGTCAATGTCTTGTATCTGAGCAGGCAAAGTGGTAATGCGTTATAAACTCAAATTGCTTGTAAATTTGGTGGGTGTGTTTTCAGCAGCAGTGGAAAATGTGGACAGGGAGTGCTTTATTTGGGAGCCTTATCAATGTCTGTAAGTGTTTGAAGGGAGGGTGACAAGAGGTTGGAGCCAGGCTCTGCTCAGTGGTGCCCAACAATAGGACAAGAGGTGATGGGCAGAACTGATACATGGGAAGTTCCACCTGAACATGAGGAAGTTCCTGTGCAGTTCCTGTGCAGTGACCAAGACTGGAACAGATTGCCCAGAGAGGCTGTGGAATCTCCCTCACAGGAGAAATTCCAGAACAGTCTGGACACAATCCTGTGCCCTGTGCTCTGGGATGACCCTGCCCAGATGAGCCACTGTGGTCCCTTTCCAACCTGAACCATCCTGTGATTCTGTAATTTGAGGTTTCTTATTCAGCAAGAGACAAGCATTTTACTACGGCTAATTTTTTTAAATAATCCTTTCTACATGAAAGATTTTTTGCCTCTTATTAATAGATTTGTTTGTTTGTTTGTTTGATGACAATCTTCTTAGAGAATCATGACTATTAAGAAACATTTCTGCGGGCAGCTTTCATTTCCTGTTCCCCTCCTGAATTGTGCTGTGGTTCGCTGCCGTGGTGCTGAAGCGAAGGCACAGCACTGAACCACTGCAGGCAGACACGAAGCACAGTGCTTGATGTAAGGGTGGTGTTACTTAGTTACATGAAACTGCACCAGGCTTCTGTCACAGCTTTTTCCTGCTTTATAGCATGAGCTGCTGTATTGTTCCCTCTGAAAACATTGGGCCTGATGGAGGTGTTATGAAGTTCATGCAATTGACTCTTTCAACTAATTATTCCTCTTCTGGAATGCACCTGCTCCAAGCTTCTACTTCATCACCTCTTCTCATTCAACATTTTGAGACTGTCCCCTCCCTTGGACAATTTGAACAGTCTCTTGAAACAGGCCTGAAGAATTTTTCTGTTCATGAAAGTTATGATTACAGATAGAGAGCCTGAGTTTAAAAAAAGAACTTTAATCACTCGTGCAGATATTGAAGACTGGTATTTACAAGTGCAAAAAATGTTTAGTGCTGGTGAATGCCAGCTTGTACAGCTCCTTCTGAACACCAACACAAAATAGCAAGTGTGCTGGGAATCATCAATATATGGCCTGAAAGGTTTTATTTCTTTTTATGTGACCTTCCTTCTCTGGTTTTGGTGTTTTATCATTTTAAAGAGAGTCATACTGGTAGGATTCTGTTCTACCACAGTAGAGAGATAAGGGCTCCACCACCACCTGGGAGGCTGTTCCTCCACATCAATGGTGCCATTCACTCCTTCTGGCAGAAAGGAAGACTTTAATGGAGGATGTTGATAATGTTCACCAAAGCTTAGTTTGACAAGAATAAGAAGTTTCTTTAAAGCACAGATTATTTCCATTTAGTTCTAGATGTCTTTTAGGGCTGATGTGGATGCAGATAAATTAATTTCCCTCCTTCTCCTTCCCCTAATGTTTTCCAGAAACTAGAAACAACAACAGCTTGGTTTCAAAGTGTCATCCAGATTTTTGGTTAGATGGCAAGTGGAGATGCTGTGCTCAGACAGAGAAGATGGCACTTGGCTGTGTGGAGTATGATCCCTCCAAAAATGGTATGGGATTTGTTAAGACCATCCTGACCTTGCAAATACTTATTACTAGCAAAAGTGAAGGATCAAATCTGTCTTGTATAGAACATCAAAAAATATGGTGTTACATTTCCATCAAGAAACATGTTGCTGCAGGACATCCTATTTTGTTCTAACCATATTTCCTCTGTGGCTTCAGTGGCCAAGAGTAATCCTGACTTTGTCTCTCGAAAACACATATAAGTGGTAAATCATTCCTCTCCCAATAAACTTTTGCCTTGTGTCTGGGTGATTCCTTAAGCAATCTGAACCCCAGTTTCAAACCCCTGCTGTGTGGCTGAGATTCACTGTGTAGGTGCAGCTGCCATGTCTTGCTCTAAAAGTCCAAGGCTTGCTATTCACTGGGTTTGTATCACTTGTATCCATTCTTTACATTGATGGTTTCTCCACTGGTTTTGTCCTGATCAACTTCAAATTATCTTTCTTGATTTAATTTCAGCCTCAAAGAAGCCTCTTCCTCCCACTCCTGAAGATAACTGGGTGAGTGCAGTGAGGCATGTTAAGCTGTCCTTAGTGTCCTGTCCTGTGTGATTAACTACCTGTAGGGGATGTGTCCTCATTAAGGTTCACCACAGTGCAGTGACCTAGAATTTCACCTGTGATAACATTCCCTGGGCATTTTCTGTGCAACTGAAATTTTTATATGAAATTCATTGTTTGAAAGTGGTAAAGATTCTCACATTGCCACCATACCCCACTAGATGCTCTGGAGTGCTTTCCTAGCCTTGAGGCTTTTGAGCCCAGAGGACACCAGTGCTGCCAGGAAAATATAATTTTAGAGAGTATGCCATTGGTTTTTATGAATATGATGAGCCTTTTGCCTTGTTTGTGCAGGAATTGTTTCTATACCCCAAGGAAGCCTTGGTCATAGCCATATATGACTATGAAGCCCAGAATCCACAGGAGCTGACTTTACAATATAACGAGGAATATTATGTGATTGACAGCTCTGAGGAACATTGGTGGCTGATTCAAGATAAGAATGGGTAAGTCTCTTTTCAACAGCCAGTTTACAAATCCTTTCTAAATCCAATTTGTTCTTCCATTAACACACATGCTGGCCCCCTGTTCGACTTTTGCGAAGCATCTTCTAACATACAGGGAAAAAATGATGGAAGGTTATTTAGGTTAACTGTCTTCCCTTTAATGTTGCTTGTATTCAGGTAGCTGGAGAAAAGTGAATTTTAAAGAAATAAACAGTCCTTGTCTCAGGCTGATATTTGCTGTGATACACGTAGGGGAAAAAATTGTGAAACTCCCCAGAAGTTTAGAGGTGCAATCAGTTGTTTTCTTCTCCAGTAACCCTGCTAAATACATAACAACCAGCACTGCTATCATGCAATGAGCAGGCAAATCTTTCAAGGCTGACTCCTACAGATGCAGAGAAAATCCTGTCTGTCAGCACACTCACACTGTGTTGCATCTCAACAGGCACGAAGGCTACGTGCCAAGCAGCTACCTGGTGGAAAAATCACCCGAGAATCTGCAAATGTATGAGTAAGTTGTGCCTATGTTTTTCTTGTACCTCTGAGTGCCCTGGATTTGAAGCTCCAAGCCTCAAATGCCCCTACTCCAGACCACATGTCAGCACTGGCCCTGGGGACACTCAATTCAGCTTTTCAGCAGAAACCTTCCTAGCCTGGAAACGCTGACTCAGAGTCTTCTGATGTTTTCAGGTGGTACAACAAGAACATCAGCAGAAGCAAAGCAGAAGCTCTCCTCAGGGATGAGGTAAACCAGTGTTATGTATGAGGTGGATGGGAAATACTAATTAATTAATGACAAATGAAGCCTGCAAGGGCTGCTCTGTGTAAGAGAGCTGAACCCTGGGTTCCTACTGCATTACTGGCCTTAGTGTGAGATGTCAGATGAAGGACCACCAGCACCACCCCCTTACCTCCATGTTTGCTGAGCAAACATGGGCAGAGAGCTGTGCCAACTTGTTTTAGCCAAACACACACAATAGCTGCGGCTAGTAGAAAACACTGCTTCAGAACACTGTGTCAATTGAAAACTGTGATATTAGCTCATCTTTTCAGTCTCTGCAGGAGGCCTGTGGATGCCATTAGTTCTCTGAAAATTTAAGCGAAATCATGCTGAAATATTTTGGATAAAAGCCAAAAGTATGGGTTTGGAGTTTGTTTTTAGTTTTGTATGTCTGAGTGCATGTGAGCACACATCTTTAATTTTTCAGTTGAGCCAGAGCTTTCCAGTGAAAACTGTATTGAAAATATAAAGAATAACCTTCTTGTTCAGATTTTCCACACAAACACAACCTCAGTTTTTAAATAAGCTCTTATGCTAACAGGTGCCCCAAATAGATGTTGTTGCTTGGAATGACAGTATTTTATGGAAATAAAAGTAGTTTTGTGTGGTTTTAAAAATTCTTCTAGCTCCTATAAACTACTACAGGACATGTCCACACACGGTTTAATAATCTTATTTTTCCTCTTGGTCCTACCAGCACAACTTTTCTATGGCAACTACCCCCATGTGGCTGCAGAGGCTTCTGGTTCAAAGCTTTGCAACCCTCACAGCTCCCCCAAAAAATGTGGCCAAGCTTGAGAGTGATCTTTGGCCAGGCTTGGTGTCAAGTGAGAAAGAGGGACAAAAATATAGCTTAAAGAAACTCAGGCAGGATGCTGTCACCAAAACTTGCCTACCTTTGATACTTGCCAGGGAAATGAGTCCTGAAGCCCTCACTGTGCATGATATAGATGCTTCTACAGCAGCACAGAGACCCTTTTCAGAGCTTCCCTGTGCTGGATATTGCATTGTGCAGATACTGGAGCTGATCAGTCCTCTGGGGAGGTGGGAAGAGGTCCAAGGGAGGGTGCACTTGGTGCATTAGGTTTCCATGAAGTGTTGTGGGTGAGTAGAAGGCATATAAAATGGAGGAAACCTACCATGTAAAGCAAAGGAGGGAATGAAATAATCAGGCACTTGGGATGCCAGATGAAAAGCATCTTTATCTGCAAACAGAAGTAAAACATGTTTTTATTATCAATATATAGGCCAGTGCAGCAAGTTCTATCAAAACTATGTTAAACCTCCTCCACTGCCATCGGATCCATCAGTGTCTGGCCCTGCGGGATCATGGCCTGAGACATGTTAGCATTGAGATGAGTAGAAAACAATCATAACAAAAAGCTAAAAAGGAAAATTATTCTGTGAGTGCCAAAGTGCAGGAAGCTTTCCTACACATTTATGTTTAGATACTGGATGACTGGTGTACCTATGAAAGGGCAGCATCATGTCCAAGCTTTTCCCATTTGTGGTACGTTGGTAAATTATCTTTCATACACGCCCATATGGATTCTCTGGTGTTGGATAAACTGTGCTCTCATTCTGTAGCTGCTCAACAGAGAGCACTCAGAGGGGTTTGCCTTTCCACTCGGATGCACATTTCATTGAACACATGTTCTGTCAAATAGGGTTGAAGGCAATCAATGGGTTCAGAATTTCTAGGAGAGGCTTGGAGGGACAGAGAGGCACAGCCACATGAACTCAGCACAAGTGCCTGAGTCTCATTTCCTCTGAGAGCTCTGAGAGGAAACTGAGCTAAAAGCACAGAGCACCCAAGAGACACCAGTGGGGTTACCTGCAGGCCCTGGGCAGCCACCAGAGCTGTGCGTGGGACACCCCAAGCTCTGTCAGTGGGCTGAGGCTCTTTTTTTCCCTACACGTTTAGCACATCCTCATGACTGAGCAGTAGACAGGGCTGAAATTAGCACAGCTTTGCCCCCAGCCTGCTTCTTTTTTTCCATTATGTCTCTAACCGGTTTTCTCTCCTTTGCTCCTGTTCCAGGGTAGGGAAGGCGCCTTCATGGTGAGAGATTCGAGGCAGCCTGGCATGTACACAGTCTCTGTTTTCACCAAAGCATTAAGGTACAGCTGAGCTCAGCAGCTTTTCACATCAATTACATCAATGAAACGGCTTCTGTGAGTGTGTAATCTCTGTATAGTTGTTTTGGCATTATAACGAGAGAGCAGAAGGCTCATGAAAATGATAGAGGAAAACACTTCCAAAAAAGGCAGAGAGTCAGCTGCCAGTTGCAAAGTGTTTTAAAGGCTCCACTTCTCCCTGCATCTAAATATGTGCCTATAAATAGTGCCTTAGACATCACTGGGGTTGTAATTCTGATGAGATTGTCCCTGCAGCTGAAGTGTCCATGGGATCAACATGGACTGTGTGCTGGACTCATCAGAGGTGGGTAGCACAAGATTAGTGAAAGGGTTTCAGTAATGGGGCAGAAGCTTTTGTTTCACAAAGAAGAGGCGGAGAAACTTATACTTAACCTTGTCTTATCAGGAAACCTCAGCCTTTCTAGAGATGAGACCATCTATGAGTGAAAAGGAAAACATACAAGTACACAGACTTAATTAGCAACTGCACTCACTCCTTGCTCCTCTCCCATTCATTCCGGGGGAAGGTTTTCCCCTTTTCTCACTTACTACTCTTCTGTTTATACCCCAGATTCCTGTCTTTGTGCTGCAACCTAGTTTTCCTCAAAGAAAACCTCCTCTCTTTTCAGCACAGACAACAATCCTGTTATAAAGCATTATCACATCAATGAGACAACTGACTTTCCCAAGCGGTATTACTTGGCAGAAAAGCACGTGTTTGACTGCATCCCTGACCTCATCAACTACCACCAGCACAACGCAGGAGGTGAGTGAAGGCCAAAGCTGACCAGGGAAGTTGTTGGGTTACCCCGTGCAGCCAGGTGGCTGTTTTGAGTGAAGGAAGGCTCCCAAGCCCTCTGTCCTCACAATGAAGTGCTAAATGGCATCACCTCTTCTTCCACTTATCCTGGCACTTGGATGGCAGAAAAATGACCATTTCAGGCCAGTTTCCACTTCTAGCATTACATCTTCACTCTAGTTGTCCTTCTAAGGCTGACTGTGGCCAACACAGATGCCATAATGACATACCATGGAGAGCCCTGGAAGTGGATCACCACTGCCAGGCCAAGCTACCTGTTTGAATTACACAGCAGGGCCTTCTTGCCCTGGAGGTGATATATCCCTGGACCTTGATTTGACACAAAGTCAGGGACATGGCCAGGATCCACAGCCAGACATGGGAGTCACCAAAGACTCCCATCCCTACAGGAAACCCTAGACTTCAAAAATACCCTAAAAATAAAAGGTATAATTTGGAAATTCATCAGAATTAATAGAGACTCACAGCTCACATTTGCTGACAGAGCGAAAATGAAAAATAAGCTGAAACTGCTCAGAATTGGCTTCCTTCTCACAGGCAGGAAATCAGTCTGAGCAGAAGTTCAGCTGCCCTCAAGTGGAGCTGAGAACTCAATACAATAAACCTTCTTTGAGTATCCAAACTGCCTCCTGGGGTAGTGACAGCCACACTGCCCATGGCTGTGACAATAACTGGGACCCCCCTTTCCCTCTGTCCCCCAGGTCTCGTCACTCGGCTCAGGTATGCAGTGTCTTCGTGGAGAAAGAAGGCCCCGATCACTGCAGGGCTGAGCTATGGTATGGTACCCTCATGACTGCATGGGAATCACATTCCTCCCTGGTTAGCTGGCTGATCCTGCATATCCCCGTGGATGTTGATGAATATTCATGTGACCATAGCCATAATAAATAGCTTTCTCCAGAACTGCACTGTTCACTAGATTATCATCTTTGCCATTACCATTGGTAACTGACTGACCCGACAATGCAGGGCCTTGAGGGAGAATCCCAGGGTCTCAATGAAGTCAACATTAAATACTAAAATGAATGCTGAACAAAGGGGATGAGAGTGGGATCACAGCACAATTTGATGAAAGCTGAGTCTCTCCTGAAAGATGCCTCCATTTGAGTATTGTTGTCAACAGAATTTTTGCTGGTATCATCCTTATTGTAATTCTTGGAGACATCAAAGAAACTCAAACCCCATGTTGTGCTCAGTAGTGCACATATGTATGGCAGAAACAATCCTTCCTGAAGAACTGGATAGACAAGACAAAGGAGGGGTAAAAGGGGATGTTGTTGTTCCTACTCTTGAACATGACCTGCAGCATGGGCTAATCAAATGAGCTATCAAAGGTCAGACAGGCAATTTGAGGGAGAGACAGAAAGTCTCACACCACGTCCCATCTCCCACAAAAGCTTTTTGTTTGACATCCTACTGCTCAATCCTTACTCTTTCCCCCTTACAATCAACAGGAAAATTGGTCATTAATGCCTCTGAGATCACCCGTGTGCAGGAGATTGGCAGTGGTCAGTTTGGGGTGGTCTACCTTGGCTACTTGCTGGACAAGACAAAAGTAGCCATAAAGACCATCCGTGAGGGAGCAATGTCTGAAGAGGATTTCATTGAGGAAGCTAAAGTCTTGATGTAAGTAGCAGATTCACCAAGAAAATCAGCCACTGTCGGATTTGTAAGATTGAACTAAAGTGTTGCCAGGAATATGAATGGGGAATTCAAACTTTGATTATCTGCTATGTATCTAAATAGTAGAGGCAGGTGAGCTCTGGCAGCTACAAAGGAAGGCAATTCAAAGTGTAGGTGAATTATTGTGCTTCAAAGTCTATCAATATCCAGAATGTTCTTCCAGATCTCTGCTGCTGAAGAAGGCAGGGTTCATTGATAGTGCATTTTGGAAAGCAAAGTGGTTTTTGTCAAAAATAATTAGATGGAGAAATATCTTACAATTTGAGGGAAATTTTATTGAAAATCTTTACCTGTAAAAATTTTTTTGCTTTGCACAACTGACTATATCCTCTTTGGTTTTATTGACTTTATTTGTATTTGTTGCATTTCCCTCCCTTCAAAGCAAACAGAAATTGATTTTGTTTTTGTTTGATTGTATGATTTTTCCATGCAGAAAAGTCTTTTGGTGACCATTACCATTGAAAAGGGATGATACTTAGACCTACTTAACATTAGACTTGGTCTACCCATGTGCAGAGCTCTCTTTGCAGAGAGCAGGGTGCAGCACGGTGGCACATGGAGCTGTGTATTAACCAGTTGCTGTAAGAATAGAAGGCACTGAGCCTATTCTTTTCCACCTTCCCTCCCTATCCCACAGGAAGCTGTCTCACCCCAAGCTAGTCCAGCTTTATGGCGTGTGCTTTGAGAACACTCCCATATGCCTGGTGTTTGAGTTCATGGAGAATGGCTGCTTGTCCGACTACCTCAGGAGCCAGCGGGGCACTTTTTCAAAGGAAACCCTGCTGGGGATGTGCCAAGATGTGTGTGAAGGAATGACTTATCTGGAACAAAACTCTGTCATCCACAGAGACCTGGTATGTTGGTCCCACATAGACTTTTTCTTTGCTCTGGGTGGATGTTTTCCTGTGCTTTCTTCCTTCCTTAATTTCAGCTTCCACACTCCTCCTATGTATTTACAGGGGATCCTGTATCTGCCCTTATTGCAGAAGCAGTACCAATACTTTAGGGGAAAAAAAACCCCAACCCCTGGATTGCTGATTAATCTATTTCCCTTAATTGTGTTTGGGAGAGAAGAAACAAGGCTATAAAGTTTTTCTTCCTTCCTGAGTGGACTCTTTTGCTTCCCAAGAGCCACAGTTCCTGGGTACTGACTCGTCTTCATGTCTAAAATCAGTGGGGAAAAAAAAAGACCTGTTTTTGCATAATTCATGTATAAACATGCATTGATGATCAAATACTTTTAATTAGGTGGTGTTCAATCAAGCTCCATTCGTCACTGTGGCTGTTTCACTAGGGAGCAAGGACTGTGAGTAGCTGTGGATATTTTAGGGTCTTTCTCTGCCCTTTCTGGGCAATAAGGGCCTGAAAGTCAGATTGATGGTTGAACAGCTTTTCTGGCAACAGGGACATGCTGTAAAATGTACTGAAAGCATGAGAAGCTCAGGGTTTTGTCCTCTTTGTATGGCACAATGTCACTTTGATGCTCTTTTTTAAGCACTATCTGCTCTGCCAGGATAAAAGCCACCACAGGTCAGTCTTTCAGCTCTGACCTGCTGCCTTTGCACCTTTTTTCCTTGTAGGCTGCCAGGAACTGCCTGGTGGGGGAATCCCAGGTGGTCAAAGTGTCCGACTTCGGGATGTCAAGGTAATACCACTAAGGCCATGCATGGTCCCTGCAGGGTTGTCATGGGATGGGGAGTTACTCAGCATTCTCCCTTCTTTTCCTGTTCCAGGATTGTCCTTGATGATCAGTATACCAGCTCCTCGGGTACCAAGTTTCCAGTCAAGTGGTCTGCTCCAGAGGTTTTCTCCTACAGCAACTATAGCACCAAATCTGACGTTTGGTCATTTGGTAAGAAACTTGTCAAAATGGAAGAAATTCAACAAATCCCAGCTTAGAAAACTTAAGGGCTCAGTCCTTAAGTAAACTCTTCTAAACACTATATCCTCTGGATTCTTAGGGTGTTCTATAGCTGTGCAATGCTATATCATATCAAAAAATGAACTGTGTTTTCTGCTGACATAGCAGGAGTGTCCAAGAAAAAGTTAGAGAGCCACTGACAAGATTACAGAGGAGAGGAGAACAGAGCAGAGGAAAGGGATAATATTTAGGCAGTCCATCTCTTTGCATGTCAATCCTAGGCACTGATTCCTCACTCAAACCCTCTGCCTTTCCAAGTTTGCTCTGCTGAGTCCATTTGCTTTATGCTGATCTGAAAATATAATTTCACTGCTCCCATTTCTCACCTCATTTCCTGCTCCCCAATGCATTGTTTTATGATTTGCGTCCATTCTTTGGTCTCCCTTCTGGACCCTCACAGATAAGAACACCGCTGTATATTTTCTCCCCAAAGCCATAACAAAGGCTATCCCCTGGGCTGTAGATCTGGCACACTCATGGCCCTGGCCCCTCTCCAGCCAACATGCAAATCTCTGTTACCGCAGTGAATCGGGGCAGTGTGCTGTGCACAGCACACAGTCAATGGGGTGCCACTCAGCTCCAGGCCCAGCAGTAAATAATGCAGGATTATAACCTTTCCTAGTCTGTGCTTGTGAATGCTGTGCTTTCCTTGCTTTTTGCGTGGCTCCCATCTCTTCTGCTGTGCCTGAAGCTGTGCACTCCTGGGGTGGGCTACGAGCAGCGTGGTGGGCACTGGGTGCTCAGACCCACACAGCCTCCTTCACAAACTCAGCAGGGAGATGCTTCAGAGAGCACCATTCCTCTTTCCATGTTCCCTGGCATGTGGAGGAGGCTGTCAGCACTCACCATGTAATGACAAGGGACAGCTTTTGTCAGTGGAGCTATTGCTGACACCTCACAGCGAAGTGGCAGTGACATGGGGAGAGGTGCTACTTTGGTAGGAATGTTCTTCTGCTTCACAAATCGGAAACTGGCCTGTACACTGAGAGCCAGATGCTTCCAGAGAAGGTGCTCAGATTGATTTACAGTCAAGCCAAGCCTGGTGAAGTTGGCTTACTCCAGTTTCAGATCTGAATGAAACATAGGTGAACTTTGCTTGTGTTGGTCAGTCCTTCTTTGCGAGATGTGCAGACGGTGGGTTGTACATCTGTCAGACTCGTTATCTCCCCATCCAGTGGGGTTTGCATAAGAGGATTCCTCATGGTCTCATGGCTGTGAGCAGCTTTCTGCTCTGCTACTCCGCAGCCCATTCATCTCTTCTGCCAGGTCTGAAATCCTGCTGTGCCCAGGACAACAAAATGGGTGTGAGAAGCTCCCAGTGCAGGAATCTGCACACTTGGGGAGTACAACTATTTTGCTTTTTCTTCAGTAGGGCCAGTATCAGTCTCTTTGCATCTTCCTGTTTGAAGATGTCAAAGATGGAAGCAGGAGTAATTGAGCAAAGCTGAGTGTGCAACTGTGCAACTATGGAGTTGCACAACTTTATTTCAGAACAGTCTATATATAGTCTGTCTCTCTTTTCTAACACAGTTTACTCAGTGAGGCATAATAGGTGACCAAAGAAATTAAAGCTAATAACAACCCAGATGCCTTGTATTCACTCAGTTTGCAGACCCTCTCTGACCTGGAGGCCAGCTGCAGTGTATTCAGTCTTTTTGTCTTTGCCTCTCTCTCTTCCACCACACTAGAGAAGCATGAGTTTCTGTACTGCTCTGAACAGCAATCATTGAAAAACATTTAGGAAAAGAGGAAAAATGTGCCTCAATCCTTTGAAATTCCACTATGAGTGCATGTGAATTCATCCCAGCAAATCACACCACCCAGGACATTTTTCAGGCAAGGAGTTCCCTGCACTAAGCTGGCTAACAGGAATGGAGCAGTTCATATTGCTTTACTGCTACTGAGTCTCACCAAAATTAACAGCTTTGGGTACAGGACACACTGCAGGCAGGAACATCAGTGACATGTCTCTTGTATGTGATTAACTGGAAGCAAAAATAGATAAACTGAATCAGTGACAAAAAGCAGGTTCTCTTTCCCAGATTACACATCTGGATGGAGCACATGCACAGCATTCCCTCTTCACAGTTTTGGAGAAGACATACTCTGCTTTCTGACACATAACACAGCATCTGACTCATGGGGAAAGACATCCCTGTGTGCTAGACTATGACAAAGTAGGATGCAGAGAAGTCAAACTGGTACTTCCACACATTCCAGTGCACAGCAGAGATCCTGGCTGGCATCGTAGAACTGTACAGCTGTGTTAGGGCCTGCCTGGTTTTTCAGATGTGTACTGAGAATCCAAGTGAAAACGCTTTTCCAAGTAGCTGACACCAAGGTTGAGCTGCAGAGAAGAACAGGTGGAAGGTGGCCACAGGTCTGCTGAGGATTTTATTTGCTTCTTTGTGATTTTTCTCATTTCTTTGCTTTAGGAGTGCTGATGTGGGAGGTCTTCAGTGAAGGTAAAATCCCCTACGAGAATCGCACCAATGCAGAAGTAGTGGAAGAAATCAATGCAGGATTTCGGCTTTACAAACCCAAGCTGGCCTCCAAGGCAATTTATGATGTCATGAGCCACTGCTGGAGGATGGTTAGTATTGTCATGGGAGAGTCCTAGTTCCCAAAGACAAGAGCTCTCTTTCCCTTGGCTTAAAGGAGGAGACAGAGGTGTACACATCACATGCTAACACAAGATAAAATCCTGGATGTGAAGCACTGTAGCTTTCATCTGCACCAGCAAGCAAACTCTGGTCTCTCTGCCTTTAATTTAATCTGCTGTTTCTATAGAGTGCATTGACTTCTCTAAGGAGCCCATGTAGTGCACCTAACTCTAGTTAATTCAAAAGTTTCCTTCCTAAGAAAGCTGCAGATCTGTGGGGCTGAGTTCTAACAGTGATGGTAAAAATAACAGCCAAGCCATTAGAAGGTACTTAGTGTCCACGAGACAAAATTCACTGCTAATAAAAAAGAAAAACTGCACAGAAGGAAGCTGGTTCTTCCATTGGCTTTTTCTCTATAGAGATAGATTGTATTTTTGTTAATACTCAGTTTCTTCACAAGATTTTCCTTGCTAACCTTGCCATTCCTCGCAAGCTGACAAAAATGTTCTTCCTCTCTCTTCTCTTCCCTGCTCAGAGGAAAGACGAGCGGCCACCCTTTTCTCTTCTGCTGTTCCAGCTGAGTGAAATCTCCGAGTATGATCTGTAATCATGGCACTGTTCACTCAGCACAGCTGAGAGTCCTGAGAGAAGAGAAGACTGGATTTTCCCCACACAAAGCATTAACAGGAATCCTCTCACCATAAACACTTGCCATATGCCTGGGGAGAAGAGAGGGCAGAGGCTGGTACTTCCAGACAGACAAGATATCCCTGGGTCCTCCAGAGCCTAGACAGACACAGGCTTTGGTTTGGCCAAGAATGTGGTTTGCATCTTAAAAGCAGAAGCAGCAATTGAGCACAGAGTCCTGAACCACACAATCCAGCAAAGGTATTTCTCCTGAAGATACAGCCTCAAAACTAAGAGATCTGACATTGCTGTTCCAGTTTTGTGAACTCCCAAATGAAGGTCTTCCCTGGGGAAAAGAAAAACCTGTCTTTAACTGAGGAGGAACATTTAGACATCTCCACAGCTCTCTAATACAGAGTGGGCTGGACCTGAAAGCTCTGAACATGAATAAGCCTGGGAAACATAGGAACAGTGACTGCATTTCTGACACCGATATTTTAAGGTGGTTTTGTTTTCCCTTGCATGATTTTTTCTGCAGCTGTGGCATAACAGGAACAGGATTCAGATACCTGGTAAACTGAAGAGGTGTCTGTGTGTGCACAAGAGTTTGTAAGAGAGGAAGAGAAAAAGCAACGTGCTGAAGAGTTTTGAAATTGTCTCAGATTGCACTGCATAGTGAATGAGAAAAAGGGACTCTGATGCAAATGGAGACATTCTTGGAGGGGGGGAAGTCAAAGCTGAACGTTTATATTGGTTTTTCTTCAGTCTTTCTACATCAGAAGATTAATACATGACTTCTATCCAGTTCATTTGAACAAAGCATGGAGGACTGAGCAGTGCAGAGTGCTCTGTGTTTCCAGTCCAGGACAAGACAGAGTTCTGGGATCTGATTACCTGTGAAAGGTACAGGAATCTACTGCTGAACTGGTGTGTTTGGGAAAAAGGAGCTGGAGGGCTCACAAGAGAGCCACGAGGAAAAACATGCAGAGCACATGCTCAGTGCACCGGTGATAATGAGAAGAGTTTTCTCATACTTCAAAGAGTAACTGAATCATCAAAAGTAAAGACCTTTCCATCTCCTCTGTGAACAAAGGGACTGATCAAAGAAAAAGTCCAATGCAAATGGACTGCCTGGGTTCTTTCTCTACAAGGAGTTCTCCATTATGTGGTGATGGCAGAAGAAGGTATAAACAAAATCCATCTCCTGGCATTTAAACTAAAATCTGTATTTCCACTGCAAGACAGAGACACTGTTTTGACATAACTGACCCCAAAACCAAATGTCTGGGTGTTGGTGTCCTGCAGAATTTGTAAATTTGTAAAGTGCAGGACTTTCTGCTAAGCATTAACAATAACTAGGGAAGTCAAGAGGGCTCACAGATGATATGTGCATATATGCAGGATGTATTTTTTATGCTTCTCTGTTTTGGGCAGGTGAGAACACAAGGAAACCTTATGTGACAGCAGCTTACAAAAACTCTAAGGTGCAAACTTCCAGCAGCAATCTCCTTTTACAGAATCTCCAATTACAGAAGTCAGGTTCAAATATGTTTGCCAACAAAAATGGAACAAGGAAATAATGTAATCCCATGATCTAACATATCCTGTGTTGAACTATTTCTTCACAGAAGGCAACTTTATTTTTGGTATTTTTCAGACCCATGGTTCTAGGGTAGCTTTTAGGAGCCATAATATCTTCTCAGGTATGTGGATATGGGCAAGGCATCAGTTCCTGCCTTATACATCTTCACACACTGGGGCAGGGGTTTCTGCAGGCTCACAAAGTTAAGCTTCTGGCTTGCTGCCCTCATCATCCTTGGAGGAACCAGGGGTCTGTTGAGCTTGAGGGCATTGCTATTTAGTAGCAGCAATATTGCTCTGCTAGGTGATCTTACTGAGGTTATATTTATATTTGTATATGTGTAATATTTATTAGCTAGAGTGTGTTGCACAAAACGATATTGTGATGTTTTATGTTTGTTTTTACAAACAATAAAATTGCTGAGTCCCAACTGTGGGGTTCACTATATGTTAGCAAAAATGTAAAAACCATCCTCATGCAACTATAATCATACAGTTTGCTGTTCCTCCAAATCCCTCCCACCAAGAAGCAAACAGGCTTTTTCTGGCTTTCTGAAATATCTCTGTTCCCCAGAACTATGGCTGTGTTCTGGGATTAGATTACTATGAAGTATTCAGAATCTCTGCAAATTCAGTAATTTACTACATAATTTACTATATGGACACCAGATTTTTAGGTCTAAACATCCATTATGGTGGCTTTAAATTCTCCTAATCTTCATAAAATGGGGGTAGTATTATTTGAGTGCTCCCAGAGGGTGTTTCCCCATGATAATTTACAGGGATCTTCAGGAATCTCAAAAGGTTAGTGCCTTACTGGGATAACTGCATGATGTCAGTGCACTGTAACCCAGTTCTCTCCCACCAGAGCAGTGCCTATGGCGAGTTTAGGTGGGTGCCCTTCATGTGGCTTCACTGGATACGTTCCCCACCAAGCAGAGGTCAGAATACCAGTCTCCTGCTGCAAAGTGAGTAACCTTTCTCTGAATACCCCTTCCCTGTCTCCTTAAAAAGCATTTGCAATCTGCTGAATGTTTAAGCCACTCCACCTTTACCCGATGGAAAAGTGTTTCAGCAAGGTGGGAGGTTGTGCTTGTCCCTATTTTCCCGCTGGGTGCACGGCTCTGCTGACGCTGCACACTTGGCTGGTGCCAAGGCCCAGAGCTCTATCCCAGCGTGTCCCCAACCTGCTGCTGCGATGGCCAGGCACAGGCACAGCCAGGCTGGCGTCCCTGCTAGGAAAAGGCAGTCAAGCAGTAACCTCATCTAGAAGGAGCAGCTGATGCTTCTCAGTGGAGACCAGGGGCTGGAGAGTGGCAGAATTAGCCATGAAAACCTCTTTCCTGGGCATGTGTTGGTCACCCCGTGGAAGTGGGGGTTGTCAATACACAATTACCTTAAAATCAGGCCTGATAAAAGTCTAGAATTTCCTGAAACATTTTTTAATGAACATGTTTTTATGTGATGTTTGGCTTTGTCCCTCTCTGAACGCTGCACTTGTCAGCACGGACGGATTCAGGTGAATGGCTCTGCTAAATCTCACTTGGCAGCCACTTCAAATCCGTGTGTATTCTTCTGTTCAGCTCCTCCCACTATCGAGTTATCTCTCCCCTCCACCCCTCCACACAGAGCCAGCTGATGCACACACTCCTGAGTCTGTAGCTGCATGGGGCTGCTCCTTGCTGTCATACTTCCCAGCCTCCAGAGAGATCTGCAGGACAAATGCAGAGAAGCTCATTCTATTATTCTACAAGCTAAGACAACACAGAGCAGAAAATTAAAATATTATCCTAACATTAATGGAATTCCCATCACCCTGAGCCTGGCTGATAATGGGACCAGATTAAACTGTGCAAAAAAAACAGTCCACACAAGTCTTTGTTGCCACAGTTTTCTTGAACTGACCTGGTTTCACCCAGGGCCTCAGAGCAATATTAGCTGTAAAATCCTTTGTGTCTGCAGTACCAGTGCTCACTTACTGAATTTTTCTGCCAAGAATTAAATAGTAAAAAGAGGAATGATGGCTACAAAATGTTCCTGTCAAAGGTGAGATAGAGTCATAGATATCACAGAATCATAGAATAGTTTGGGTTGGAAAGGACCTTTAAAGGTCATCTAGTCCCACCTCCAAAGAAGAAATGCTATTCAGGGGAAAGAGAAGGGTCTACTCCCAGAGAGGATATTAATACATTTTTTCAGGTGTAGTCCTCTCCTGTAAAACAAAGATAGTTCCTAAGACTGTCCTGCTGCTTTTCTAGTTTGCAGACCCTGGTGCCTTTAAGCCCATTGCATCCATTCGAACCACAGTAGCAGAACTGCAGAGTAAACTGGTGTCCAAGCTTCCCTGCGGAGTCAACAGACACCCACAGGGAGCAAGCTCAGCTCCTCACTAGCATAAACAACAGTAGCAGTCTCTAAGGAATCAGAGGGGTCACTCTAATCCAGAGGGGCAAGATAGTCCAGTTTTAGCATAGGCTGATGCTCAGGAAAGGAACACTGCCAGGGCCACCAAGGAGGTACATCTAGACCTGTATCTAGACCTCCATCAGTCCTAGGGTATCCACCAGTGTCTTTCAACAAGATAGTCCTATACAGGGCTTGTGTCAGTCACCATGAGGCAATGTTCCTCTGGAAGCTGTGAGAGGTCCAGTTTGGATTTCACAGTAGATCTGAAGAGCTGTATTAGAGCTTTAAAAAGAAATATGAGCAGAAGGACTGGAAACCTGTCCCTGAAGAAAAGCCAGATGCCAAAAATGCCAAAAGGAAGACCTTTTGGATGTGGTGCTGACTCAGAAGTGGATTGGCACTCCGAGCAAAGGCACTGCCTTCTGGTTTTGGCCCCCAACATTCTCAGTCATCCGAGGCTCCATATGTATTCTATACGTACATGTATTCTGCAAACGGCATGTTTGTTAAGATGGTAGGTTAAACTTAACAATGGTCCTCCGAGGGGCAGAGTGGCTGAACACCCGATACCCAGCAAACACAGCAGCAGGGAGATGGGGGAACCCAGCCGGGTCCTGCCTCCTCAGGGACCCAAACCCGCTCTGCCAGCAACAGACCTCCGAGGGGCTGCAGCAGCTGCCCCCAGCCTTGTTCCCTCCGCGCCCCGGGTGGGGGTGGCTGGCCGCCTTCCCTGACCCCGACCCCGCCGGCGCCGCGCTGCCGCCAGCCCGGCCGGCCCCGGCGGAGCGACCACCGCAGGAGGTCCCCGCCGCGGGGGGAGAGCTGCGGGCCCCCCTTCCCGGCGAGGAGGGGGATGCAGCCCCCGGCCCCGCCGCGCATCCCCCGCGCTGCTGGGGGAGGAGCCGCCCGCGCCGCTCCAGCCCCTTCCCGCGGCGGGGGCCGGGGCTCCCCCCGCCGCCGCGCCGCGCGGAGGGGCCGGCGGAGAGCCGCGGAAGTGCACTTGCTGCAGCCATTTCCTGCTCTTTGTGCGGGCGGCGCGGAGCATCCCGCGGAGCATCCCGCGGCGCGGAGCATCGCGCCCGCCGAGCGCAGGTGAGCGGGCGGGGGTGGGCGCGGGGCTGCGCGGGGGCTGCGCGGCTTCACCCCCTCCCTTCCTTTCTTCCTTCCTTCCTTCCTCCCCCCTTGCCGCCGAGCGCGGTGCCCCCGCCGCCCCGGGAGCGTGGAGCGGGGGCGGCGGGCGGGGGGCAGCGGCGGGGCAGGTGCCGCCGCCCCGGGAGCGGAGGGCGGGCGGGCGGCCCGGCCGGGCCGGGATGTGCGGGATGTATCCCACAATCCCTAGAGCTACCTGCGGCGCTCAGCCTGCCCGCAGCCGCGGCAAAGCGCCGGGGAAAAAATAGCGCAAATCCCCCTCTTACCCCCGCCCATGCCGGCCCCGCGCCCCCAGGACGTGGGAAGGGGCCGAGCCCCCGGGCCCGCGGGCGCTGCAGGCCCCGCCGTGGCAGCGGGAGCCCGAGCCGGGGTGGCGGCGATGCTTGGCGCGGGGAGAACGGGGCGCGGAGGGGATGGCGATGGTGATGATGATGATGGAGGAGCGGCGGCGCGCAGCGCCGGGCTGGCGGCGGGGGGCGGCCCCGGCGGGGGCTCCGGCCAGCTCCCGGATCACCCGTGGCGTGGAAATATGGTGTTCCTGGGGGAGGAGGGGGATGGAGGCAGCGAGGGAGGCTGAGCCAGCGCTGGGAGCGATGGCTGGAGCGGCGCCCGCAGGTTCGGGCCGTGGCGCGGGTCGCAGCCCCGCAGCGCCGGTCCCCGCGCGTGGGGCCGGGCAGCGCTCCTTTGTGCTCAACTTTACACCCGAGACCGCTGGAAATGCCGCGTGCCAGCCGCATCCCACCGGGCGGGGGTTCAAGGGATGGATTCCGCAGGAAATTTCCGTGGTTTGGAAGGACCGGGAAGGAACGAGGAGGAGGAGAAGAGGCGCACACTAAAGCCTCCCTGCGTGCCCGGGGATGTTTTGGAGAAGGGGGCAGGGTGGTGGTTGTGTGTGCTGTCAGAGGACACTACCAGCAGCAGAGCGTGGCCCCCTCTACCATCTGCCGCTTTCCACGGGGGGTTCCTGCCTGGGGGCTTTGGATCACAAAGATCTCAAAGAATTAGGCTGAGTCGCTAAAGCCTCTGCACCCCTCCTGCCCCGAGATACCGAAACAAAAATCACCCTCATGTTTTGCATGACGACAGTTGTCTGGGGTTAGTCACAGAGATGGGTGATGAGCCCAGTATTCTGGTGTCACAGCCATATAATTCTATGGTAATTCTCTGCAAAGGATAATTCTTTTCTCCTTTGTACAGTTAATTGTTATTAATGAAGCCTGGGAAATATGCAAAATCTTCCGTTTTCTGACCAGGGTCTCTTGAGCAAAGCAGAATATGCTGATTTCATTATAATAATTTTGTTAACAAACAATTATCATCCTTGCATGAAAAATAGGAAGATTGGTTTTGGAAGATGAATATCTGGTCAACTATTAACAATGCTGGCCTGTATGATTTGGTTTCCCAAGAAGTGCTTTAACTGTCAGCAGTGGGGTTGCCTGTAAACTTGCTCAAAATTTTTCAACTCTATTGGAAATGTAGCTTCATGTACCTTCCTCTTTCCTTGACCCTCTTTTTTCGGCACCAGAAAAAAATATGATTAAGTTATTCTAAAAGAAATAAATTCCAAAATAATTATGTTGCTGAAAGACAAGGATGGCACAAATGCCTGGAACTCAGCCCTAATGGAATGGCATAAAATGTAGACTGGAGATATAGCTTCAGGAGTCATGCAGTTTGGCTTCCTTTTTTAATAGGAAGGGTGATTTCATGGTTATTAGCATCTGTGTCTGTGTAGGGCAGAGGCCCAGCTCTGCCAGCCTCATTCTTCTTGGCTGTGCTTATTTGCTTCTATAAAGGACCTCCTGACTGTGGTGACAGTTGCAATTACAAGTAATTCTTAGAGCGTGAGAGAATGAGTTGATGACATGCATCCTAAAACACAGGGGGCTTCAATCCTGTGCATTTTAGACAAGGGTCAAACTAAACTTTTGCACTATGAAGTTATTCTGGACTAAAAATATGTTGGTGGCCATAAGCATTTATCCTTCTGTTGCTGTGAAGCAGTGGGTACCAGGAACACTTTGCTCTTATGCACATAAGACTTCACTCTGCTTGGGCACTTGTTGGGACAGGACAGTTCATGCCCACTTATTAGATGCTATTTTTGGAGTAAGAGGGAGAAGCATTACCACAGGGGCAAAACTAAACTCTGTGACTTTCCCAGGTTACCCAAGGACTGGGCATCAGAGCTGAAGAAGAATCCCAGATTCCCAGATCCTCAGGAGGTGACCAGAAGGTTTGTCCTCCTCCTCTGCATTGCCATCTCCCCAGCAAAAGTCATTTTGCCGCTCATCTCACCCCAGACTTGCAGGACATGGACTCTGTCTGGGCAATTCCCATTTTTCCTTGCCTCCTTTCTTGCTTTTGGTAGCTGCTGCAGCTCTGGTGTGACTGCTGTAGGAGCAGGCAAGCTGAAAATCCGGAACAGCCCGTGCCACTTCCCCAGAGCTCTCAGCTGTGCAGCTTTGGAGCTGACCACACATGCATGCAACATATTCATTATGGCCTTGCTTTTAAAAGTCTTTCTTTGTTTCCCTAAGCTGCTTGAACAATAAAGTCGCCTCTGTGCTTCTTGCTGCAAAGAGAATGATATTGCACCAACACTTCTGGGCAAGCATTTTAGTGGGGAAGGTAGGATATGCCCTGCAAGTTCAGGTATCTGGGATATCCGTCCTTACTCCTCAAAGCCTTACTATGTTGTCTGTAAAATCTGCCCCCCAAGCTGCTGCCAAAACAGTCACTGTGTCAGATACTTTCCATTTCAGGGTGGTGGGGCCGTGCCCTGTGCACAGGCCCTGCCTGACTGGCTCCCTGCAGCGTCTGGAAGCCCCAGTGCCTCTGGTATCATTTGGCTTTAGAAGGTGTATGAGATGGCCAGAGGGTTTGCAACTGAGATGTGGGAAAGCGACAGGAAGTTTCTGCAGCAGAGGAGGAGAAAGTGTGGGCAACACTGCACTCATTAGTACTGATGCTCATCAGCAGAAGGAATAATCAGCCCAATGGCAGCATCCCTGCCCTGGGATTCACTGGGGTGGAGCTGGTTTCTGCCAGGCTCACCTTCAGTTTTGCCAAAACATGTAGGACCAGAGGGACTTTGGCCTCTCTGGCCAGCAGCGGGATATGGAGGTGGCTCTTGGCAGCCTGTATGGCTGTGTGTGAGTTCAGAGAGGCAGGATATGCTTCCTGCATGCAAGGGAAAGCCTCACCCCTCTGTGGATGTGTTATGACAGAAAAAAAGTCCTGTTTCTGGGTATGCTGCTGCGTTGCTCCCTGGATGGTGGGAGCCCAGCCCCACGGCCACATGTGTCCAAACACTGACACCAAACCAGTGCCTCCCAGTGCAGCTGCCCCTGCCCTGAAGCCCAGGTGGTGGATGGCAGTTAAAGCCTTTTGATGAGTGTCCCCAGGGATCCCTGACTTCCTTGGGCTGGAGCCGCTTGGCTGCTGACAGATCACCTGACAGCTGCCCCCCTTGTCGCTGGACAGAGGGGAGGAAGCTGGATTTGATGGGACAGCCCCCACATGTTTGTGTAAGAACCTTTCTGCAGGAAGGCGAGGGAGAGCAGTGTGGGTCTGTGGTAGTGGGGCTTCACCTTTTGGCTCTCCCAGGCTGCCCCCGTGGTGGGGTGACACAGTGCAGTGTCCCTTGGACAGGAGAGAGCATCACTGATGCCTTCAGAGCCTTCCCCAGCCTTTGTGCAGTGCACAACCCCTCCAACTACTGTATGCTTACATGTGGCAGAGGACCCCAACCAAGGACAGGCCCCCCCCCAGCCCTACAGCCACCCCAAGGAGCAGGCGAGGGGCCACGGCAGAGGCAGATGGCAGGTCACTCACAGCTGCTCCTCTGTGGATGATCTGGGGTGATGATCCAGGTCTGATGGCTCTGGACCAGTAGCCCCTCTGTCACATGCTCCAGCTGTGAGGTTGCTGTCTGTGGCAATGTGCTACAGACACAAGACCCAGGGGAAGTCCTGGGTGACCACACTGTTCCCTGTAGCCTCCGTTGGTTTCCCTGTTGGGCTTAAGAAAGTGTAGAGTGGAAATTAGAAGTCCCTGTAAGGACTCATGTATTAAACTCTCAAAATCTGTGTAGTTTTTCCATCTGCATCCGGATTCTTGCAGTGCTCAGCCATGGCAAAGCATGGGGTGGGCTGGTGGCTGATTGCACCGCTCGCTCACAATGCCTCGATGCTTCCTTTTCTATTCATGCATTTCCACATGCTGCTTCTCTTCCTCTGTTTGAGTGTGAGATCTTTAGGGCAGGGACTAACTTGGCCTCACAGGTCTGTGTGCTGCCTGGCACAGCAGGACCCTGATGCTGTATCTGGGACTCTGTTTCCTGGTATGGCCCAAACAGCAGCAGTAATTTTGTCCCTTGAGTTGCTGAGCTCTTTGGGTGTCACAGGGTTATTGAGGAGATGTCTTTGATTACAGTAAACTGCCTTGCACAAATGGTCTTAGAATTGAACTTACAGAGAGAAATGGAGAATGAGCCCAAACAAACAGCCACAGCCCTCAAAGCTATAAAATAGAAAGTTTTGCCTTCTCAAGCCTGAAGTGTGTAATGCAGCATGAGTGAGTAGCAGGGGTGTTGTTCAGGGATCCCAGTGGTGCGTCCAGAGGTGCTGGAGGGTGGTGGTGGAGCAGGGTGGGTGGCTCCGTGGGGCTGGGCGAGCTGAGCCGCCGGCTGATGGGGAGCGGCACAGGGTGCCTGCAGGCAGGCAGGGAGGAAGCTACAGAAACGTAATGTCTGGTTTTGACAGTTGCTACAATTTGTAACAGGAAACCATTTTAGCAAAGAGGGGTGAAGAAGGAAACAGAAATTTGAGTGTGGAGGGAAAAAAGCTGCTTGAGATTTTGTTTTCTTCCAGGTGGTTATTTAATGATGTTTCAGCTGCGGGCACAACCAAACCGGTTTCTCAGCTGCCTGCTACCTTGGGGAGGCATTTGTGGAGGTGGAATGGGTTTTACCAGGCTCATACATATTCTTGCAGTCCATACATGCAGGCAGCAATGATGATGAGGCACAGCAGCAGACTCATCCCTCTTGTCACCTAACATGAAACCACTCCAGTACTACACACAGAGTGCATCCCTCTTGGCAGTGGACCTTGCTGGGTCTGTGTGTGTCCATCTATGGATGTCCCAAAGCCATTGAGCTGTGCTCCCAGTGCTGGAAAGGAAGAGCAAACTTAACCTCTTGGAAACAGTGACTCAACTGGTGGGGAAAAAAACCCTAAGGGATTTGTAGCAGATAATGGGCTGAGTATGGGCGCCCATAGAGCTGCTGTTGTGAGCAAAGGAGCTGGTGTGGTTTTACTCAAGAAGGGAGGTTATGCTGCTGTTGTATCTGGCTCTTGTGCAGTCACTGCTGGAGCCTTGTGTCCTGCTACCGTGTCTGCACTTCAGCAAGAGCTGCAAAAGCTTAGAGAAAAGCCAAAGAGATGATTAAAGGATTGGAAAACATGCTATGTAACAAGACAGGCGAAGAGCTTGGTCCGCTTGCCTGAGCCAAAGTGAAGGTTGCAGGGTGTTTTATTGAACTGTGTGAGTATGTTGATGGGAACTTTGATAACAGAGAGCTCTGCTGTCCTGCAGATGAGAGTGATGAGACTCAGAAGGCTCACATTTGAAACTAGACAGGCTCTGAGTGAGGAAAGAAGCACTGAGGGGGTGATTTGCTAATTGAATGATATGTCAATATTTAAAGTATTCTCTCTCTGCAAATGTTTAAATGCAGTGGGGTGTTTTTCTAGGAGACACAGGCTCTAGGTCGGGCACAGCTATTGCAGAGGATTAGGCATTAACCAGGGAAGCCCTGTGGCTGTGATTGCACAAGTGCTGAGCCTGGGTGACAGTGCACTTACAGCCAAGGTGAGTAGCAGAGGAGACGAGGCACATAGAGGTTTGTCCTCTGGTTCCCAGTGGGGTGCCTGCCTGGGGTGAACGCCAGGGAGCTTTCAGAAATGTTTCCCTTTGATTTTATTTTGTGTGCAGCTGGCACTGTTGGCAGCTCCAGGGTGGGCTGGGAGTGACAGGGGATTCCGCGTCTGTGGTAAAAGCAGGGAAATTCTATTTTACAGCAACTTCTTTTTTGGCTGCTTGCAGTGCCACAGCCTGCCTGCACAGCACTCTTTCCAGTTCACCTTTGGGAGTGCAGTTGGTTGTTTACAGTTTCCAGCGCCGTTCATGTGTGTGAGAAGCAGAGCATGTGAGTGTCAGCATCTGTCATACTTTTCTAATCATGCTGCTTCGAGAGATATTCTTGATAGCACCACTTTGCATTTTGGAGGTTTCACTTGGGGCTGCTAAAGCTGCACTGCAACACCCAACTGTTTTCTGTCTCAGATAGTTTTGCATAGAGTTAGGAGAGAAGTGCCTGGGTGGGCAGTTGTGTTCCTCTTATTCTGCATTCCTACTCTGCAGCTGAATTGTAGAAGGAGAGATGACACAGAGATGTAGGTTAAATACACAAAGAGAGGAAAATGAGATAAACTGGGATTTTATCCCCTGCAGTGCCAGCCAGTTGTGGGGCTGGTTTTGTCCTTCGGAACTTTCCCACTTGGTCTTCTGCCTGCTGGCTGGTTGTCTTGTCCAGCTACCACCCTCTCTTTTACTTTGGATTTAGTGTGGAAACTGAACATCCAGAACCATGACGACTCACGTCACGCTAGAGGATGCCTTGTCCAACGTGGACTTGCTGGAGGAGCTGCCTCTGCCAGACCAGCAGCCATGCATCGAACCACCTCCCTCCTCCATCATGTACCAGGTACTTCAGCCCCCTGGGGCAGCGGGGAGGGAGGGTTGTTCCCGTAGCTCATGCAAAGCACGGGGCACATGGTGCTGTGAGAACTAGCGAAAACATCCTGGGTTCAGCATGTGTAAGGAAGTGTTCAGAACAGATCTAGCCACAAATCTGTTCCCAAGGACTTTAAAAGGAAAACACCAGAGATTGGTGAAAGGGATTTTTAAGGCTGAGCAAAAATGAGGACCAGAGTGCATGAATGGGTAGGAAGCAGGAGATAAGATTTGTGATAACAGCAGAAAGTTCTCGGCAATGTTTTTTTGTGCACATATTTCTGTGCTTCCTTTTTATGACAGTGCTTGCATCTAAGCAGGGCGAGATCAAAGTTCTGCCTGACTTTTTGCTACTAGCACAGCTGGAGCTGCTGGTCGGGGGAGCTGCTGGCATGCAAGGGAGGGCAGCTGCTAGAATCACTTCTCTGCCCTGAACAACCTCAGATTTAGCTGCAGCTGCACTGACCAAGCACAGCTTGGCGTGAGCCCAGGGCACAGCTCGACCTCCTGCTTTTGGTTACACAGTGGGATGCCTTGGCTGCTTGGCCAGCCACCACACCCTGCCCTATAGCACACACCCAGGGTTAAATATAATAGGGGGTTACTTTCTCCATCCTGCCACTCCTGAATTCATGGCTTACCCGTGGCAGTGTATAAATACACTGTACCGTGATTGCTATGCCTTGTCAGCAGGGGTCTGGAATTACAGTATCTCTTTCAGCAGCTCAGACCCTGTGCTCATTCCAGAGCTTTAGTATCTTTATAGGTTATCAGACCCAAAGGCTGTTCTGGGCTGCTCAAATTTCAGCTCTCCCTGGAAAATCTTGATACCATTTTTTGCTTATTTCTTCTTTCAATAAATGTTTAGCCTTTGCCAGCATGTGTCCCATAGGGGGCTCAGGGTCCAGCCTTATGGCACAGCCTCCTTTCAGGACCACGAGTGTGTGCACACAGCTTGGCCTAAAAACCTGCTCTAAACTGGGTATGGAGATGTTGGCCAAGCCTGTTTCCTCATCATACTCCATTTGTATATAGCCCTCTCCGCTGCTAGCCAGAAATGCCTATGCAGACTCAGCTTTTTTGTCACGTTAGTCACACATGAAGTCCTGGAGGCATTAAGAAGAGTAGCCCTGTGGCCATAGGTCTGTGCTTCTACTACTTCCTTCCTACTCAGGAAATCAGTTATTGAGGTGAGCGTGGTCACTGCAGTGCTAATGCCATTGCAAGGAGCACTCTGGGTGCTTGGGACTTCTGTCTGCCCTGCCCTGCAGCAGATACCATCAGCCAGCCTGGGTGGAGGAAATTACAGGAGTGCAGAGCGTGTGAACGGGCACTCAGTGCAGAGAGGCTGAGGAGCTGCTTTTCCATCCCCCACCTTCCAGTGCACTTTCTTGCTCCCCTGTCCCAACCCAAAGCAACATTGCAGCTTCCAAAGCAACTATTCATCCCAAAAAGGTTTGTGCTTGCAAGAGCAACAGTAGCACTGATAATAGCACCTGCATGAGTGCTGACTTTTATATTGTTTTCCAGACAACTCATTCCCTGCCTTTTTGGTGTATTTATCCTTTGCAGTTTCAGCTGACAGGATGTGGTCTTTCCCTAGCAGCCAGGGCACAAACAGATATTAATGAGGCTGCATCTGTCTTTGAGTTACTAGGCTAAAATCCTTAGAATAATTGCTGTAGGTTTGGTCCATGGTGTGGCTGCAATAAAGTTTGGCTTGATTTTACAAGGGTTTGTCAGTCTTAACTGCCGTATTTCCACACATATAACCTGCAGGATTTCCTCTAATGAACATGTGTGATTCAGAAGCATCTCAGGGTGTATATATGAACCTATTTCAGACCTAGAGGTGCAGCACCTAAATTGTTCATAGGCTATTCCCATTCCCCAAGACCCCTAATGATTGTGCTTTTTGCCAACACATTTCACGTTAGACTGTATCAGGTGAGCAAACAACTAACTGTATTTTAATCCCCATCTTGACCACAGGCTAATTTTGACACCAACTTTGAAGACAGAAATGCCTTTGTGACCGGCATTGCCAGGTACATCGAGCAGGCGACGGTGCACTCCAGCATGGTGAGTCCCTCGGGCACTGCCCCAGTGGTGCTGAGCCTGCAGTGCCTGCCCTGCCCCACCAACACCTCTCTGTGTTTCAGAATGAGATGCTGGAAGAAGGCCACGAGTACGCCGTGATGCTCTACACGTGGAGGAGCTGCTCACGAGCCATCCCTCAGGTACTCAAGCCCTTCCCAGACAGGGATGTTCCCAGAGCATCTAGTTGGTTTTGTCTTGAGCATGGGTTAGTTTGGAGTGGAGACAGAAGACCAAAAAAAGCAAAGAAAACTAAAGGAGATAAGTTAAAAAGAAAGACCACTGACTCTCCAAATTGTCTCCTCCCCACCAAAGTCTCAGCCACTACTCATCAGCTGGTAGCTGTTTCAGAAGCAGGTCTGTACTACTGCCCTAGTAAAGGGCATCTGCTCTGCACCCTGGTGCGTATGAGAGCTCCATCCCTCACAGCTCACAGCTCCCAGCAGTGCTTCTCACCTCAAACACGCTTCCCACCAGCTGACTGCCTTACATACATTTCCTGGTTCCATGAAGCCCCTCCCTGCCCCATGAAGTGGTTGCACCTGAAGTCCCACAGGACCAGCTTGTTTGTCTTACAGCTCCTAACAGAACTCAGCACAGCTCTGGTCCAGCACAGTACATGGGATAGTGCTGTGTTTTGTCACTTGGGTCTTTATCCATGTCTCTCTCTGGAGAACAGGTAGGCTTTGCTTTAATTCAAAGCAATTTTCTTATCACTGCACCACCTGAATATTCTTCTCTCTCACGTTGTGAGGAGATCGAGTTTGCTTCAGGCAAAGGCAGTTTTTGGAAGTTGAGAGTAAAATCATCTGGTTTATATGACACTTTCTTCATACCTTTGTATGGTGTCATGCAATTATAACGGTATCAAGAACTACAGCTTCAATTAAAAATTTTCCCAGTGCAAGTGAGACTCTTGTGTTGTGTGAAGAAGGGAGCCCAGGCAGGCTGGGATGAGAAGAACAGGTCCTTTCAATATGTGGCAGTCTCAGGCTCCCCCAGACTGGTACAGAGCAGATTGGGCAGCTGGGGCAAGTTTCAGTATCCCAGTCTGCTGCACAGATTCTGGGGTGCTCCCTCTGCTCCCACAGCAGCCCCTTAAAATTGTTGAAGTTGTGTGAGGATGAATGAAGGAGCACTTCAGTATGCCAGAAACATTTCCCCAAAGGCTCTTTTTTTTTTTTTCTGCTGATACTTATGAGGATCCTGATCTCCCCATGTTTTTAATCATTGTCCTCCTCTACTGCTTGTTATTCTTCAATTATTCTGTAGTCCTTCACTCTCCAACCTGGATTTTGATGGCTTCATCCTGCAAACACCTACAGACATGAGTAAGGTTGCCCACATGGCTCACTGATCGTGATTCAGCTCAGTCTCCTGCAATGTGAACATGTGCTGGATCCCTGCAAAAATGCCAACTGACAGGTGCTGGGATGGGTGCTCTGCCCTTCCACTAACCCTACAGATAAAAGGCTTTGTGGCTCTTCCATGGAGCCAGGGAAAAACATTTCCATGTGGTAATGTTTGTGATTCCCCAGGAAAGGTCAAACCTCAATTCCCCTTGTGTTGTACTCTGCTGATGGTCTCATGAGACCCAGCAATGGGGAGATTTCTGCTGCTGACTGGGTACTTGCTTATCTCCCATTTGTTTTGTTATGCTGTGCTGCTATTGCCTCTCATGGCTGTGCCAATGGAAGGCAGGCTGTGGTTCAGCTGATGGCAAGACAGTGCTACAGATCATCTGTTTTAATGTCCTCCCTGCAACATTTGTGCCTCTCTGAGCAGCTTGTAGGGTCCCTCCCCTCGTCACCCCCTCAGGACCTCAGGCAGTTCTACGTGTGATGGAGGGACAGACAACTCCAGAGCAGAGGCTCATTTACAGATTCACCAGATTTATCTTGGAATGACCCCTGCACTTTGCCATGGGGCACATGGCCAGGAGGGTTCTGTGCTCAGCCCCCCAGCCTGGCTACTCTCCCTGTGCTACATAAGAACAGTGGTTTTACATGAGAAGGACGGAGCCTACACCTAAAGGTGCACCACGCCTCCCTCCCATGAGCTGCTTCCTCATGGCCACGGTGTGATTCTTGGGACTGTCCTGTGCAGGGCCAGGAGTTGGACTTTGATGATCTTTGTAGGTCCCTTCCAACTCAGCATGTTCTGTGATTTTGTGGTTCTGTGATACTGCCTAACTGCAGTGCGGAACAGGGCAGGGACGTTGGATTGCCCGCCACAGAGAGGGCAAGGCTACTTTGGCATCTTCCCCCATGTAAAGCTGGCTGATGTGTCCCCCTGTGCCCTGTGCATCAGCTGCTTAAAGTGCACCAGAGCTGTCAGCCCCATCACAGCCTTGTGTGAGCAACAGCTGCAAACAGAACCAGAGGAGGACAGCAGGATGCATTCCCCTGCACAGCTGGGGGTTTCCCTAAAAGTTTGGTAGTGACTCCAAGTAACTGTTGGAAGTGAGATGGATGACAACTGAGTAAGTCCTTAAATTTAGCTTCCCAGGATTCCAATGATGGTGACTTAATTCATTGCTGTGAGCCACAGACAAGCCCAGTGATTTTTAATGGGTCAGCAACAGAACCAGTGAGGCCATAGCAGAGCTGTAGCCTGGTTCCCTGTGTGCCCAGGGGACTTTGCAACACAAAGTCTCAGATAACTTTATGATACAACATTCCCACACTGTGCAGCAAGTCCAGACTCCTTACTGCCTGTGTTCTATCCCAGACAAATGCATTAGGAGACATATTTTCCTCAGAATGCCTTTTTAGAATGCATGATGAGAATTTAGTGTCTGAAACAGCCCCTTCTACTTTCACGTACTGCCATGAGAACCACCTCCCTCTTGGGTCCCTCCATTGTCCTCAGGTGGGACTCAGTGTGAAACAAGGAGAAGATGGTGGCTTCTGTGGTCCATGGCAGGGTTAGAAACTGATGCTGACATGGATGATTTTCTTTGCAATGCAGGTGAAATGTAACGAACAGCCAAACCGAGTGGAGATTTATGAGAAGACGGTGGAAGTCCTGGAGCCAGAAGTCACCAAGCTTATGAAGTTCATGTATTTTCAGGTAAGTGGTCAAGGAGAGAGGTAGAAATAATCTCTTACTTTGGCATTAACATCCTAAGCAAGGCTGTGCTATCCTTGCCTGCCAGGACAGCTTGGAAAACCCCCCAAACCCCTGATAGGTCTCTTCCTTGCAGCCATGTGAGCAGATACCTGAGACCTGTCTGAAGGAAAATCTGTGTGTCCCTTGATCAGCCCCAAAATCCTCTATACAAGTCAGGAAAGAGCACACCTTAGCCCTTCAAGTTCATGGAGGCCCAGAGGCCCCACTGTGTGGAGCTGATGGGTGGCACAGGCTACTGTTTCTCTGGGTTGTTGGCCGATGTGAAGAGCTGATTCTTTCCCAGCACCAGCACATATTGCTCTTCTGCTCGTCTCTCTGAAGCAAAGCCAGGAAGAGCTGAGGGCTGGTGGTGCAGGTGGTGCCTGGGGTGGGATACAGCCTTGGGGCTGGACACCTTCCTGCTCTGCCAGGAGGAACAAGGATGTGTTCACAGCTCCTGAGCTCAGGGGCAGCTGGCAAAGAGCATCACAGCTTAAATTTAGCAGTTGCTACACCTGAGGCATTTGACAAAATAATACACTTAGACACCAATAGAGCAATGACGATGTGGCTATCACAGTGCTGCTGTGGGCTCCAGGGGCCTCTCCCCATCACCACCTGCATTGTAACGGGCCACAGCTGAGTTTCATCATCATTTTTAGGTTTTATGTCCTGTGAGGTCTTTATGTCCCACATTAAAACTGAAGCCTGGTTTTGCAGAACACGCCACACTCATGAGAAGTGAGGATGTTTGTCGGCAGTGGTGTGTAACGCTGCTCCGTTTCATGGGGACAGTAGAGAGGGACCCTGACCTCCATCCTCAGCCAGAAAATGCTTTTTTTAAAGGAAGAAGCTGGTGGTGGGTGGAGTGGGGTCCCAATGGTGGTGTGATGACCCTGCATGAGCACTGCAGGGATGACCCTGTCCCCCTGCCCCCCAGCGCAAGGCGATCGAGCGGTTCTGCAGTGAGGTGAAGCGCCTGTGCCACGCTGAGCGGAGGAAGGACTTCGTCTCCGAGGCCTATCTCCTCACTCTGGGCAAGTTCATTAACATGTTCGCTGTCCTGGATGAGCTGAAGAACATGAAGTGCAGCGTCAAAAATGACCATTCTGCCTACAAAAGGTGAGAGGGGCCAAAGCAGCGGGAATGGGGATGGGACTGCACCTGGTCTGCACGGGGAGTGCCTGGGCAGACAGGTGAACTTGAGGAGGCTGGAGCTTGGGTTTCTGTGCTATCCCAGGCTCTCTTTGCTTGTTTAGGCGAATCTCTGCCCTCTTGTGTTTTGATTCCCTCTTGGTCAATAGAACTGTGCTGCATTGGTGTTTGAGGCTGCAGCTCAGACAGGGGAGGTGGGTGGTGACAGTCTCACGCTGGCTCTGAGTGATCCTTGCTGATGTTGGATTTCTCCCCTTCCAGAGCTGCCCAGTTTCTGCGGAAGATGGCAGACCCCCAGTCCATCCAGGAGTCCCAGAACCTCTCCATGTTCCTGGCAAACCACAACCGCATCACACAGGCAGGTCCCTTTTCTCTGAACTGCTGAACCCTTCTGTGAGTAGAGAAAAGGAATGATCTTTTCGAGGCTGACAGCACTTCAGACCAGACTGTCACAGTAGCTGTTGAGTCATTGCCACTGACTTTAATGGTATTTTGGTCAGGCTGCATAATTCTAGCAATATCTCCTTCTCATGCATCATCTTGGGTGGCTTTGATGGTCTCTATGCCAAGACAAAGATGAAGGTCTGAAAGATGTAAGAAGAGGGGGAGGAGGAGGTTCTGCCAGAACTCCAGGAAATCCATCCCTTGTGGCTGCATGGGGACTTCAGCTCAGACCCCATGGCCTCCACACTTCACAGGCCCTATAGTTTCTGCTAATTAGGTACAATATTGTACAGAAACAGGGGAGTCAGAAAGTTGCTTCTGAGTCACCTTCCTTTGCATCTCACTGTGTGATGTTTGGCTGTTGTGATCAGTCTGAAGGGGAGAGCTGTCCTGCAGAGGAAGGTTATTCCTTCTGGGTGGTACTATGAGGTCAGTCTTCTGCCAGTAACTTAAGAAAAGCATATAGAAGAGGTTTATCATTCTACTTTTAATCCTTCAAATATATTTCCTCCCTGGTTGCTGCTTTTCTTCAGCCCATGTCACTAATGTGGCTTCTGTTGATGTTTCAGTGTCTGCACCAACAACTAGAGGTTATCCCTGGCTATGAGGAATTGCTGGCTGATATTGTCAACATCTGTGTGGATTATTATGAAAACAAGATGTATCTTACTCCAAGTGAGAAGCACATGCTCTTGAAGGTAAGGTTTAGCCATGCTTGTGGGGCTGGGTGCTTTCATGGTTTTACTGTTGTTTTAGTAAAGTGAAATTCAGGACAATGTTTCTTTTCAATTTCTTAATTTTTTGCTCCTTTGGGTTTACATGCATCCCTCCTCTGCAGAGCCAGTGTCCTCTGGTCACACAAGTTGCTCCGTGGGCAGCAGCAGAACTGCTTTGCTTCCTCCTCTTTCTGTTTCCTTTCTGATCCCTATTACTTTGTCTTTTCTGTGATACCTCAGTCCTCCCATTTCACCTCTTCTTTGTAGCTGAACAGACTGGTTGGGGCCATGGGTCAGAGATGTTCTACCCCTGTGCTCCAAAGTGACGTCTCTGCTGGGCAGTGCCATGAGCTGCTTCTGTTACTCCTGTAACTTGAACCTTCTCCCACCATTTCTCTGCTGTCCTTTCTGGTCTTCTCCCATATTCCCATATAAAAATTCCTTCCTCTTACCTTTTCCTCTGCTCTTCCCCATCTCCATCTCTCTTGTTTTCCCACAATCCTTCCCAAGGTTTTTCTGTTGTACTTGGATGTGCAGGATCATGGGCCTGACCTGGGTAACTGTAAAGGACATTCTAACATTACCACCAACTTTGTAACCCAGAATTTTCTTCTTGGTGCCCATTCCCTGCAGAAGGCAGGTCCTTCCAGGTTTGTTTTCCTGACTGTAAAGAGCCCTCAAGATGAAGATGCCAAAGTATGTGCATGTTTGGTGTATTTGTCCTTGCTGTCAGTCAGTTTTTGGCAATGATTGTAGTCACTATTACCATAAAAACTTCATTACCATGGTGTGAGTCAGCTCAGGTTCTTTGAAGGATAATGTGGGTAGTTTGACTATCTGTAATGATTTTTACTGAATTAATGGAGGGAAAAAATCAATCCAGGAGAATATTTTAAATGTTTATATTTTTCTCTGGGTGTAAATGTTTGGCTTTGGGTGGAGAAGATTTCTGGGCTGTTGTTATGTGGGAGAGAGAAGGAACACATTGCCAAAGGAAGCACCATGTTTTTGCACAGAAAACAGAAGCAATCTATTTTTTGTCCTCAGCCTACCATGTGCATCCTTGAAGATATGTGCATGTTTTAGACAGTCTCCTCAGGAGTGTCAGGTGGCACAGGAGCCTGAAATGGTCTTTCCTCATGCCAAGTGGTGGAGAACTGTCTTTGACTTGTGCTGCTGACTCCATGCTAATGAAACCTTGCCTTTCCATCTTCTCCAGGTGATGGGGTTTGGCCTGTATCTCATGGATGGGAATGTCAGCAACATTTACAAGTTGGATGCCAAGAAGAGAATCAACCTTAGCAAAATAGACAAATTCTTCAAGGTCAGTGACCTGTCTGGGTGAGGCTGGAGGTTATTGCAGACCAATGGATTAGCGACCTGTACCACTGCACATGCTGCCAGCAAAAAATAAACCACAGGAATCATTTACAGGTCCAAAAACCCCCGAAGGGTTAAGGAATTATCTGGACCAAAGTCTGAGGAATGGAATTGCTGTGACCAGCCATGGACACAGAGTTGCAGCATGGGCCATGCCAGCCCTCAGTGCCAGCAAGGCCGTGGATGGGTGAGCAGTGCTGGAGCTGGCTCTGCTCCCCTGGTGCTGGAGCTGAGGAGCTGCTGCTGCAGCTCTGCCTGCTTCCTGCCAAGGGACTGAGGAGGGGGAGGGTGTGTGGGCTGTTTGGTGGGTGAGGGAAGGATGTGCCAGACCGACATCACTTCTATCTCTCTGCACATTTCTGAGGCAGGTTTGCAGTCTCTGTGATTTCAGGCCACCAGCAAACCTGGCTGGTTTGCTGAGGTCTGTGCAGGTGATGGTTGTGCTTCTCTTTCCCTCTGCACACTGCTGAGCTGAGGGACAGAGAACACAGCTGACGAACCAACGTGTGATCTGGCAGTTTTATTTCATGTATAAAAAGTTCTCACTGTAGAACAGAAAAAGCTTTTTGGGGAACTTGTGTCAGCTGGGACTTGGAGGTGCTCAGTTTGATCCTCAGAAGGGTCACCCAGTGGTTTGATGAACCATTTTTGTCTTATCTGAGATGTGGGTTTTGGGGAAGGGCCCATGAAAACCGGATGCTCCCAGTGGCAGGGTGGGAAGTAGTCACACAACCTGCCTCTGCCAAAGCACATGTGAGACTGAGTCCACTCATGGGCTGGTCTGCAGCTGGAGGCCAAGCTGCATTGCCCTGGGGCCACTCAGCACAAGAAAGGTTTGGGATAACCCTGTGGCTACCTGCCAAAATCTGGTGTGTGTAAGCCCCTGGCCACCCATGACAGAGATTGGGGCTGAGAGCCTGCACAGCACCCCAGGGAAAGTGATGCCTCCTTTCCAGTGCTTCTGCACACAGGGTGGATCCAGGAGGCATTTTGGGTTTGGGGCAGGTGAGCTCTAGGAGGCACAGTGGCATCTGGCAAGGGAAGAATGTGTTGGCAGCAAAGAATAACGTACAGCAGGAGAACAGCAGAATAATTTCCCAGACAGAGCAATTAGTTTTCTTTGAGCAGTCCTTCCAGAGTCCTTTTGCCTTCACTGTATTAATCTTTCTCCTGAGATGGAAAGATTATTTTCTGTTACCAGCATTTGCTCCACATCAGGGAAAATGAGAAGATGATAATTTGGGGAGGGCACAGAGTGCTCCTTCCCCATCAGTCTTTCAGCACGGTGGATTCTCCCTCCTGCTTTACCCAAAGATCAGATGAGGAATCTGGAAGAAGGGATTGGTTGTGGTGTTGGATAGAGGATGCTTCCCTGCTTATTGCCCGCAGGTTCAGTTTATAGATGGTGTGCTGGGTCTGTGCAGGGGAGGGAACAGGTGAGCCCAGGTACCTGGTTTCATGAAAGGTTTGTGTGCCAGCTGCTGCATCCTTGCCCTGAGCAAGTGGGGACCTATTGACCCCAATTTGCACCATCTCCTGGAGACAGCCCTGAGAGCAAGGGGCCACAAACACCATAACCTCATGGATGGGGCAGTAATGAGGTGGTCAAATACCCTCCAGTCACTGGGCAGACTGCTGAGGACTGCAGCTCTGCAGAGGTGATTTATCATGCCTTTCCTCAGAGTCTTCAGGGTTTTCCCTACGTCAGCTTTGCTAATTCAACTAAATCTCAGTTTAAATCAAGCCTTCAGTGTAATCTGTAGAGTTTGGTCATCTTGGTGCATTCAAACAGATTTGCTCTTTGTTGCAAAATGCTGTGGGCCATCAGAGAACCAGGTAAAATATTTTCCATTGCATGGAATAACTTTCTCCTTTACAGCTTTTTTTTCCATTTGCACTTCTCCAGCATCTGCTGTGGTCTCACCTAATCAGTTAAGTACCACTCCAGACTATCAGATCTCAATAAGGAAAGACCAACTACTCCTCTTACTACATCTGCTTATTGCCTTCTGATTAAATTTCTAGTGGATTGACCAGGAATTTGAGTAGTGAAAATGAACTACCCCTTCATTTAAACCTTTTATGGAAGTGCTGCTGGGAATTCCTGATGGCAGCATTACACACCCTCCACACAACTCACCCTGAGAAGAGAACCGTGTGATAACAGGACAGGGAATTTGCCATCATCTTCCCTGAATTTTGGGGCAAGGCTTTTCTAGCTGGGTGAAGTTGAAGCTTCATATTTTATTGATGAAATGTTGGTAGCTCTTGTTTGAATTTTGTTTGCAGCTGAAAGCTTAGTGAAGCAGGGACCTGTTTGAGCTTGAGGTACGTTCAGTGCGCTTTGAATTTATTTCCCGTCCAAATCCTCCTGAGATGTAAAGGGCAAGTAAAGCCATGTTATACTGCCTGTGTCTTTCTCTTTATGGAGAAGTTTTAAGACACATCACAAGCATCCACAGTGCTAAAGTACACTCTGAGTGCCTGGGCAAAGTTGCCACATCCATGGGTGTCCGAAATACCAATGTGCTGGCTTTTCATCCCTCTCTTCTCTTGGAGGATTATGCTGGGAGACAATAAGCTCTGCTCAGGAATGTGCTTCTCTCTTTTTGTTGTAAGAAGAGCCTATCCTCTGTCTGGTTACAGCACTGAACTGTTCTGGCCATTACCAGCCTGGTATCAGCGAGCCCAGGGCTCCAGAGCACTCACAGGGGATGATCTTCCTCACAGAGAAAGCCTTGTGATCGTTTTCAGTCTCTTACTAGGTGGGAAATGACCCTGGGCCCAGGTTTGCACCTTGCTTTAAACAGCCTGACACTTTCCAAAGCTTTGGAGATGCAGGATGCCTTTCCATAGTCCCTTGTGTTGCACTGGGGCCAGGCTCGCTCTCTCTGCCATGTTTCAACCATCTTTTGTTTTCTTTTCCAGCAGCTGCAGGTGGTTCCTTTATTCGGCGATATGCAGATAGAACTGGCCAGATACATTAAGACCAGTGCTCACTATGAGGAGAACAAATCCAAGTGAGTGCCTGCCATAATGTCTCTCGGCTTCTGTGTGTGTCCTGAGAGCCGTGGGAGCTGCAGCTCTGTGGTGTGCGTGAGGTCTGTGCACGGGTACCCGTGTGTGTCCCTGTGAGGTGTGAGTGCCAGCTCTGTGTGCTCCTGTGTCCCTGTCCCTGCATGGGAAGATGTCCTCACCAGCCCTGAGTGCTTGTGTGTGCAGCCAGCTCCGAACCCACGTGTAACCATCCCCCTGTGAGCAGGCAGGGGAGCGGGCATGCCTGTACCTCTGTGCCCACTGGAGAGGGCTGGGAGGGAGCTGGGTGGCCACTAGTGAGGCAGGAGGAAGGAAAGGCATCTGGTGCACGGATCGGGGCAGTGCTGAGTGCTTGTGAGGTGTGTGAGTGTGAGCAGCGTGTCCCTGCTCTGGAGAGATTTTAATCCACATTTTGCATCTCAAGGACAAAATCCTCCAGAGCATGAACACAGCAGTGGATCTCTGCAGTAGCCAGGGTGTCTCCTCTAGCTCAGGCAGGTTTCATGAAGAAGGACAGCAGGAATGAGGATGGAACTGAGGGGCTCAGATGAACTGGAAACAACTGGACGTGGCACTTAGTGCTGTGGTTTAGTTGACAGGTGGTGATCAGTCAAAGGTTGGACTTGATGATCTTAGAGGTCTTTTCCAACCTAAGTGATTCTGTGATTCCAAATATTGTGCAAGAAGGGCAGAAATGGAGTCTGTGGAGAGCTCAGGAGTAGCATGGCAGTGTAAAGCACTGCTTCCCAGCCTGGGCTCACAGGCAGTTTGCTGCTCCTGTCAGATGAATTCACAGACGTTGTTTCAGTCACACCAGGCATGTGCAAGGCTCCACTTGTCTTTGTAGCTTTGCATCACGCTGAGGTATTGCTGGAAGAATTGGTGTTAGGTTTGGATATCCTTGGAATGGGAGTTGCAACCACACATAAGCAAAGCCCGTCTGAGCTGTGTCTGGCTGTAGTGGCTGGTGGCAGCCTGGCTTTCATCAGGCTGTGGCCTTTCATGGGACTGTATTGCATGGAAGTCAGATTTCTCCGGTGTCTGTGAGAAACAGTGAGGCTGGACTGTCTCTTCAGCAGGACAGGAACTAACCTGCAGTCTCATCGCTTCTGTTTGCTTGTCCCCTTCCACCCCGGAGGGTCTGGCTTCTCTGCCCACCAGGAGCAACCCTCCCTTGCCCCCACAAAGGCAGGTTGAAAAGTGCCGATTAATTGTTCAGGAGAGATTTGAAAATAACATGGCAAAACGTCCTGAACAAAAGGTTTTCAATTCAAATTGAAAAAAAAAAAAAAAGACAAAAAAAATCATTCTGCGTAACGTAAATTTAAAGAATATTTTTTAAAATTCAGAAGAGAAAAATCGTTAAAGATTTTGCAACTTTTTATCTCGAATCATTCAGAAAGCACGTTTCAACGAAACATGTGTCAGCAGCATTCCTCATTTTCTCATCTCAAAACCAAGGTAGCTCGCGGGCTGTTTACCTGTTCACGATTTTAATGTCTGTCTTGAAATCTGTCTTACCAGGTCTGTGTGCCGTACCTTACTAACCAGTGTTTCTTCCTCACTCACTTTCCCAGCAAATTGCATGGGACTCCCAACACTAATTCTGCCAAGGTGGTTCCATATAATCCCCATTTCTTACTAATATTGTTTTTGTCACTTTCTTTCCCTCCTTGTCTCCATGAAAGTGGAATTAATTGGTGTTTTTCCTGCATGGCGCTTTGTCTCTGCACTGTGGACTAGGTTGTGTGTGGCAGGGAGGGCTGGTGCAGCCCTGGCCATTCCTGCTAACCTGCCGATTGTCCGGTGGGGAGCACAGGACATGGAAACGGGTAAGAGTCGAACGATGGGGCTGTGGGAGGATGGATTTCACCAGGGATGACATGGCCCAGCACCTCCAGGACCTTCTAATACCACAAATTCTGTCAACAAGTGCAGTTACCTGTAGGGATGTGTCTTCATGTCTATGTCCATATCAGAGGCAGGTTTCTCACCTTCCTTTGGTATGGCCAGTCTAGATTGGAGAACATGACTATCTGTCATAAGATGGGCAATTATTTAGGGGGGAAAAAAGCATAATCTGAACTTTTACATTGTATTGACAGAGTAAGACATGAGAATCTTGCTGACAGACATTTGCTTGCACAAACCCTTTTGGTGGAGCTGTTCTGGTTCTGTGTCTGGGGCTAATACCTTACAGGGAAAAAGATACTAAATTAATAGACTTGGTTTGTACCATTCCTTCATATGACTGTGCCTTTGCAAGAGGAGTGCTACCTTCTTTTAGGATGTCATTGTACTGTTACATGATACCTGTAGCTCAATGCAAATGAAAATCTAGTTCAGTTAATCATATTCTGCTTGTCATTTATACTCAAAGTTGTTCACTGAGCTTGTAGCATGAGCCAGAACAAAAAACAGAGTGGGAGAGCTATTCCTTTGCTGGCCCCTTGCAGAGTTTTTCCTTGCAGGAGAAGGCAGCATAACCCAGAGCTGGAGGGATGATCTCTAAGGGGATGATTATCCTTAGGTTTAGCAGAAAGGATGAAAATGATGCCAAGTCTTTGAATTTCATCCTTCCCCGAAAGCTCGTCCAGTGATGGTCTGGGAAATAGCCATCTCTGCTCTTGGGGGTAGATGAGCCCAGCCTTGACAGCAGTCTTCAGGGTGGATGGAGCAGAGATATTCAGGTTGAAAGGTGAGGCAAGTATCCCCATCAGACCACCTCTAGAAGACCACACACACCAGGGGCCATGAGAGACAACACAGGCTGACATTTGCCCTGAAGGTGGCATGTCTGGAGCATGTTGAAGTGAAGAGAGCAGCTGTCCCTGGGGTGTCTGAGTGCAGCCCTGTGCCCTGTCCTTGACACCCTTGCTTTTCTCCCCAGGTGGACGTGCACTCAGAGCAGCATAAGCCCCCAGTACAACATCTGTGAGCAGATGGTGCAGATCCGAGATGACCACATCCGCTTCATCTCGGAGCTCGCTCGCTACAGCAACAGCGAGGTCAGTCACTCACAGGGTGTAGCCACTGTAATCAGGCTCGGTAGGTGGACGAGGATGGGAGAGAACAATGTAGCAGGAGTATGGTCTGCCACAGTGAGAGGGACGAAGGAGGTGGATGGAACAAACCACTTCTCCATCCAGCAATAAAAAAGCAAGTTATGAAAGGTTCTTGTAGGTGCAAAATCATGTGCAGTAGAAGATCTCTTGCAACAGCTTCTGCTCCTTGACCACAGATTCATTATAATAAGCAGAAAAAAATTGGCAATTAAATGTTTATTATCAACCAGATGTCAGAACACCAATGATTTGCAAATAGGGCTTTTCTATTACACAGAGCTCTCAGGCAGGGCTTTGAGGAAAGTTCACAAGGGCATCTCTGTTCTTTTCATTACTGAGTGCCAGTGCTCTCTCTGATGCCACTGGGACTGTTTTTTGCAAATGTGTGATCCTCATTAATCAGTGTTTGTTTAATCAATTGTAGTATACTGAGCCTTTTCCTTTTTGGCACTTGTAAGTGCTTATTTGAACTTTTAATCAGTAAAGGATTCTCAAGGATTTCAGTAGTATTAGACCATCTAAAAGGAGTGGGAAAGTGGAATAAGAAGAGTAAGTTATTTGCTCTGAGGTTACAGGTCAGACTCATTTCTCTACAGGAAATGGATTCTGCCTGGGTGAATAGAGTCTTGCCAAGTTATACCCCTTTTCCTGAAGGACAGTATATGCCCTACTCAATTTTAGCCTGATTGTAAGGTCACAGGGAATTAATTTCAGCTGGGATCTGTTGGCTGAGTGAGGCCCCTGCAGCAAGTTGCTGAGTCTAACCCTGAGGTGATGTGATGTCCTGCAGGTGGTCACTGGCTCAGGACTTGACAGCCAGAAATCTGATGAAGAGTACAGAGAGCTCTTTGATCTCGCTCTACGGGGACTGCAGCTGCTGTCCAAGTGGAGTGCCCACGTCATGGAAGTGGTGAGTGTGTAATGTCCTCCTCTTCCCAGGTGAGCGTGGATGTTTTAACATGGCATGTAACAGACTGTGGGAAGGTGAGCTTGCTTTCATGCCACCTAACTAAGCCATTAACAGACACACTGGGATCAGGCAGCTAATGACCCTGAACACCCCGAGCGTCAAATGGAGAAAGAGCTTGGTCGTCTTACCCTGGACCTGAAAACTGTGGTGATGTCTAGGGAGTGATTTCCTGTGTGATTTCCCCAAGAGAGCACAGGCCCTCTTCAGTCTTTCCAGCCCAGCTTCTCTCTCATTGCAATGTTGACATTGTCTCTTTCCATCTTCTAGTACTCTTGGAAGCTGGTTCATCCCACAGATAAATTCTGTAACAAGGATTGCCCAGGAACAGCTGAAGAGTATGAGAGAGCCACCCGGTACAACTATACCAGTGAAGAGAAGTTTGCCTTTGTGGAGGTAGGTGCCAAGTGCACGAGACTCAAAACCAGCCACTGCTGGTTTCCTGTGCATGTTCCTCAGGCCAGGGGAAGAGGACGGAAGGGTATCTTACTGTACTCTGCCAGTTCCTCATCCCTGTGGCCCATGTTAAAGGATTAAGGGTTCCCACGTCCTTTAATTTGGCCCTTAATTTGCCCTTGGCCTGCAGCGGGTCTGTCTTGGCACCGGCTGACATTGGTTCTATTGGACATGGGGGAAGCTTCCAGCAGCTTCTCACAGAAGCCACCCCTGTAGTCCCCTGCTATCAAAAACATGCCACACAAACCCAATGCAGTGGGCTTGCAGAGCAAGATCAGCAGCTATGTTCAGGAGCTGTGCAAACACGAGATCCTCAGCCAGTCCCCAGGACCCATCAGCTCTTGGTCCAGCTCTCTGTAGATGGTGCAAATAGTCCTCTGAGCCTAGCTATGGGAGGCACTCACACCTTCATCTTGCCTTACACAGCCCAAGGTGGTTTGAATATTGCCTTAACTTTTGTGGCTCGCTCCTCTCTACTCTTGGACAAGGAAATCTGTGCCCTGGTGTGAATGCAGGTCTGTGCAAGCTGCACCCACATGTGGAGCGTGTGCAGTTTCCTGGGATTGTGTTTTATTAAAGATAGCAAGAGCTCAGGAGTGGAAACAAAGCCTGCCTGGGGACAGGGGTCATTTGGAAGAAACTGATGGTGTAAATCCTGTCCTCAGCTTGTTGTGATCTGTAAAGCAGCTAACACCAAAAAATTAGCTGCCTAATCACTGGACCTATGTAACTTGAGTAGAATTAGTTCAGCCCCTAAATCTCCTAATGCTGGATTTATGGACCTCTTCATGCAACAGGAAAACATCAGATACCTCTGGTTTTAATTTTTGCTTCAGGTAATTGCCATGATCAAAGGTCTGCAGGTGCTGATGGGCCGGATGGAGAGTGTCTTTAACCAGGCCATCCGCAACACCATCTACGCGGCCCTGCAGGACTTCGCCCAGGTGACCCTGCGGGAGCCGCTCCGCCAGGCCGTCAGGAAGAAGAAGAACGTCCTGATCAGGTCAGTCCGTCCCTGAATGCAATGCAAAGCCCGTGTGTTTATTTATGGAACACATTTATACTGTATAAGCCTGTGGCCCTGCGTGCACTCAGCAGTAAACAAGCAGCCAACATTCCTGGGCCAGCAGCTCCTCCCGAGGTGACTCTTGGGCATGACTCCACCAATAACAACTGTGTATGTCCCCACCTTAGATATTTTAGCTCCCATGTGTGCACAGCAGTGAATATTTTCATCTTGAAGTAAAATCAAGCTTAAGCACTACTTTCCCTCTCCCACCCACTCCAGTGTCCTTCAGGCAATTCGGAAGACGATCTGTGACTGGGAGGGAGGTCGAGAGCCTCCAAATGATCCTTGCCTGAGAGGTGAGAAGGATCCTAAAGGTGGATTTGATATTAAAGTCCCACGACGAGCAGTTGGACCATCAAGCACACAGGTATGTAAATGTCTGAATCTGTGTAGGGAATTAATGGTCTTACAGCCATGTAAGAATCTTCCCACCCTGTGGATTAGCAGCTGTTTCCATGTCTTTTCCACAGTCTTCATATTATTGCATTAAATGTGGCTTTGGTGCCTAATTTGTTGTATAGTTCCCAAAGCTTCCCTTTTTAGGGCTGTAATTTTATCTAGCTCTGATGGGTAGTTGCTTATGGGTGCAGAGAGTGGTCACCACCTGGGAGAAGCGTTTTTTGTTCCAGAACTCCACAGCTTTGTGTGGTGGTGTCTCATGGAGAGTAGTAACTGCATATCCACCTTCTTCCAAAGCTTTACATGGTGAGGACCATGCTGGAGTCCCTGATAGCAGACAAGAGTGGCTCAAAGAAGACCCTGAGGAGCAGCTTGGATGGGCCGATAGTCTTGGCCATTGAGGAGTTCCATAAGCAGTCCTTCTTCTTCACCCACCTTCTCAACATCAGTGGTGAGATTATGGCAGGGGGAGGCTTGAATCCAACTCTTTCATGCTCAGAAAGGCAAAGGTGGATCAGCTTTGGTCCTCATTGACCTATGCAGAAGATTTTCCTTGTTTTTTCCCAAATATCCTACTTCTGCCTGATTCAGGTATGTTTCTATGAACAAGACTGAGTCAGCAACAGCAAATAGCCACATATAGTAGTGTATTTTCTAGGACTGGACTTTTCTTTCTGTCCCAGACAAACTTCTGAGCCCCTGGGCACAGAAGAAATTGGAAGATTTCAGAGATTTTCAGAATGAGAGTAACTCTGAGCCATTGAAGTGTTCCCCCTGAAGCTCTGGGGCAAAAGGGATGATCCCTTCTTTCTTCTTCCATTCCAAAGTGCTCAGACAGCATAGACATGGTCTGGATTTAAAAGGAGACATCCTAGAAAAATGTCCTCCAATGCACATCCTGTGCAATGTCCTCACTGCTGTCCCCATGGGGGTAACACGTGGGTGCCCTCCCACGGGGGGATCTCCTCTGCATTTCAGAAGCACTGCAGCAGTGCTGCGACCTGTCCCAGCTCTGGTTCCGGGAATTCTTCTTGGAGCTGACCATGGGCCGACGCATCCAGTTCCCCATCGAAATGTCCATGCCCTGGATCCTCACGGACCATATCCTGGAAACCAAAGAACCCTCCATGATGGAGTAAGAGCTGATGGGCCGTGTTGGGGCTGTGCACGTGCTGGGGCTTGGGATTTGGTTCGGAAATAGATGTTTCTTGACTTGCTGTCACGTGAATGGTACTGTGTGAACACCTCGTTAGCAGACACACAGGGGCAGCTTCCTGGCTCTGGCACTTATTTATGTGTCATAAACAGCAGCTGGCAACTGCTCTGTTGGGATATGGGCACGATGTGGTGGTACTGTCACCTGCACAGTCAGACAGTGTGTGTGACCAAAGGGGGGTGGGCCCAGGCTAAGCCACCTAAAACACACTTTTTTTTTTAATGCATAATAAATAAGGAGAGGCATTGCTGTTATGCAAGTGTAATTATGTTCATTATGTCTTCCTGGTTGGTTTTCTGTTGTATGGCCATTGTCAGAGCACTTTGTGTAGTGAGAGCAGGACAAAAGCCTTTTTAAGGGTTGGAAAGAAGCAAGTGTTGATTGAACAAGTCACAGCTCAAACTCAGGTCTGTTGTAGCTACTTCCTGCAGGACCCAAGGAACAAGAGGGACTATTTGAGGGGCTGGCAGGAATGGCAGTGATAGGTGTGAAGTCAGGGAAAAAGCATTTTTTGCACTGAGCAGGAAACATGCACTGCCTGCCATTTATGCTGATATGCTCCAAAGTTAATTTAAGACGTGGTCTGTCTTCTTCCCCTCAGGTATGTGCTGTACCCCTTGGACCTCTATAATGACAGCGCATACTATGCTTTGACCAAGTTCAAAAAGCAGTTCCTATACGATGAAATTGAAGCTGAAGTAAGTTCTCTTCATCTTTATTGTATAGAAAGAGCTCACTGGGGTCATATTGCCCTACTTGGCAGCCCCACCCAGCAGTTCAGTGAATTCATTGTAGGCACCTTCCGAAAAAAATATCCTGTCAGACTGAGAGGTTTTCAAAAGATCAGCATTTCCAGAGACCTTACAGACTCTCCTGATTAAGAGCTTCAACTTAACTGTACCCATGGGGGACCATGGAAGCCAAAGGCAGTCAAACACTGGGGACATGGAAGAGTCTGTCTGATGTGCAGAGGGTTATGAAACATCAGAGGAAAATGAGAAATTCCCTGGGAGGGGAAGGATGATGGAGGGTAGGAGACCAGGACCTGTAAGAACATGAAGAAACTGTAAGACGGAAAATGTAACTGCAATTTTCTGCTTACCTTTAGCATGTGAAAACTGCAGTGTGTTTTTTAGGTAGTGTGACCTTCAATACACGCTTGTCTTAAATGAGAGATCTGTTTTGGGTTGTGTTGATCTAGCATGCATAGAAAGGAGCTGCTCTGTGCTGGTGACACCCTCACCAAGTCTTGTTTTTTTTCTCCCCCAGGTGAATTTGTGCTTTGATCAATTTGTGTACAAGCTGGCAGATCAGATCTTTGCCTATTATAAAGCAATGGCTGGCAGGTAGGAGAACCTGACTGCTGATGGTGACTGATGATATCGCTGCATCCAAATTGCTGTTAAACCAAAAGGTTCCCCTCAGGGAGCAGCCGCTGCAAGTAGACAATAACATAGATCATCCCTGTCCCACAGAGCTGGCTGTCCACGTCAGACCAGTAAATGGGAAAAATGAATTAACAGTGGCAAGGAGACACAGTTAAAAGTGAAAACATAACAATTGGCATCCTGAGTAGCTGTCTGAGTACAGTTTGTGAGAGCAGCAGAAAAGCAAATGGAGACAACATGTCCTTATTTGACTTCTGTTTGTGTACCAGGCAGAGGAGTGGAAGCCTCCCATCTCTACAAAGCAGGAATATGCATTTGTCCTCACCCTAGTAAAGCAGCAGGACTTGTTCTCCCTTGTGGGGAGATAGAACCTTTGTGACATTTCCTTCTTAGCAATTTAAAGAACACGGATGAACTCTAAACTTCTTCTCATGGCCCCAAAGGTGAACCAAGTCTTCTGTGCAACTTTGCAAGGAGTTTTGTCTCTAGGTCACATTTGGCCTTAGAGAAGGAGAGCAATCACCATCACCAACCAAATGTTCCCACAGCAGACTGGGGACCACCCCTGTACCTGGCACTAGTGATGTCTTTCAGCACATTTTTTTATCTTTCTGAAGGTTTTAGCCATAAAACAGAAGCATGGCAGTCCCCAGATAACACCTGCTGCTCTGTGATTTAGGGGTGTAAGCAGAGGTATGAGCGTTTGGAAATTTCTTGGCATTCAGAGCCAAGATTAAAAGGGCAAAAACAACTCTGGAAAGATCCACAGAGAAGCTGATAGTGTATGTTTCTATTTTCCTGACGCTGCTTCTGTTTTTCAGTGTTTTATTGGACAAACGTTTCCGGGCTGAATGCAAGAATTACGGGGTGATCATCCCATACCCACCATCCAACCGCTACGAAACGCTGCTCAAGCAGAGGCACGTCCAGGTACAGTGCAAGCAACAGACTCCAGTACCCATCACTCCTGGTCTATTATCCATTTGGTGACAGTGGGCATCCTGGTGCTGGGCTCAATTGAGATTGGTTCTGGAATGAGAAGGGTGGGACCCTGTTTCTGACACACCACACTCAAGGCTTGGGGCCTGAGGGGAAAACGAGTTGTGCTCCACATTTCCCTCCTTCCCTCTTAAGTTGACTTTATGTTGCCATTTTCACATTTTAGCAGGCTTGGATGTTTGGTTTTAAGCTGTGTCCGTTAAAAAAGAAATAGAATACCTTTTCCCCATCTGTATATAATATGCAAATCTCTTCTTTTCCCAGTTGCTGGGTAGATCAATTGACCTGAACAGGCTCATTACCCAGCGCATCTCGGCAGCGATGTACAAATCGTTAGACCAGGCCATTAGCCGCTTTGAGAGCGAGGACCTGACATCCATAGTGGTAAGAACTGTTATTGACTGCGAGTATGAACAGAGAGAATAATACACTGCCATGGATACACAGTCAACTGTCTTCTGCTTTGAGTCTCCCTACAGTAGGTTTCAGGCAGCCATGTATCCTCCTTTATGCTGCTGAGACTCTACTGTTTCTATTTATGCAGCTTTAATTGCATTATTATCAGACTATTAAGTATCTGCATAAATCATAAGGTAACAGTCAGCAGTTAGACTTTGCAGAGCTATAAGAGAGGCCTGTAACCTGACTGAAGGAAATCTTGACTTTAATTCCCCATTGGATGAAGGTAGCTGTGACATTGTTTGTGTGTGTACAGGATTTGCTATCTTTGATATGTTACAGGAGCATCAAAGTCAAGTAGTGTAAAATTATGTTTCCACCTTTGGAGGATTCTGGGGTGAAAACCAGCCAGTGCTCAGTGGGGAACAAATTAATTTTGCTTCCTGTAGATTCACAAGATATGGGACCAAGACCCCCTTGAGCAGAAGTGCAATTGGCCTTGGCCACTGAATTAAATTGATATCTTTAGTTCTGTGTGTGTGTGTGGATAGAGAACCATTCCCCTGGCAATTATATCAGCTGCTTCTGTTGTCATCTTGGTAATATGTTGCATTTGCTGCTGCTTTATGTGCTGCAGGAGCTGGAGTGGCTCTTGGAAATAAATCGCCTGACTCACAGGTTGCTGTGCAAGCACATGACCTTGGACAGCTTCGATGCCATGTTCCGGGAGGCCAATCACAACGTCTCCGCGCCCTATGGGCGCATCACCCTCCACGTCTTCTGGGAGCTCAACTTTGACTTCCTACCCAACTACTGCTACAATGGATCCACCAACAGGTGAGGAGGGAAAGCAAGGAAAGGGCCCCCTGGAAACCCTGCTTTTCTTTCTAGAATGTCAGACCTGCCATATAAAATTCATGTGCATTGTGGTGAGATTTCCACTCCCTGTGAGATGCAGCAATTACTCTTAGAATGAAGCTGAAGCCCACCATCTCCAGTTGGCCTTGAAGATGATAGTAACAAAGTCAAGCAGCAGTGATTGCAAGTGGCTGAGGGTTGTTTGAGCTCTGGTAGCTGCTCAGATGTGGGTTTCTTGCCTGCCCCAAATAAGAAGAAACTTTGGTAGGTTACACTGATATTTTACACAACCAGTAGATTGGGGCAGGAGTTTGCATTCCAGTTCATTTAGCTCAGGTGATGAATTCTAATTAGCCTTCAACTACAGGTCATCCCAGACCATACCATATCTGCTCTCAGTTAGCCAGGCTCTGACCACTTCCCATCTCCCGTGCCCACCACAGGTTTGTGAGGACAGCGATCCCATTCACGCAGGAGCCCCAGCGGGACAAGCCAGCCAATGTTCAGCCCTATTACCTCTATGGATCCAAGGTCAGTAAATGAGCCACTGCAGCCAGAAGGGGTGGATGCTGGAAATATTTATTTATGAAGAAAGAAATGCAAGAACTAGTTCAATAACAGAATGGTGCAAATGTGCAGGGTCACACTGCTGTTTGAAACCAAAAGGCCATGCAAGAAGCAGATTCAGTGTGCTGTTGCTATTGCTTTCCCGTATTCTTCCCCGGAACACGCCCATGTTAAGAGATGCCAAGACAGCTCTGTGCTTGGTGTTGGCACTGAGACTGAGTCACATCCATCTAAATGCACAAAGAGGTGAGCACGTTGGTGCTCCAATGCAGTGTTCCTTCCCAAGGAAGGTACCATTTCAGGAATCTCATTTGTAGTTCAAAATAGGAATTACTAAAATACTTGAGTATGCAAATATAAACTACTTAATACTGACAAAAAGCTCTTTTCTCAGGCTGCAATGATTGTTTATACAGGCACTATGAGGGCTTGGGATGTGATACTAGTGGAGGATCACTCAAGTGTGAAACTACTCCAGTGGAGTTTATTTCTTGTGCACATTGATAGATGACTCTGAAGTGAACCTACCTTACTGATGCAGATGAACTAATGACACTACAGTCCATCAAACCTGGCTGTTCTCACAGAGCTGACTTGGATTCTTTTTAAAAATTCTCAGCAAATGACAAAAATCTTTCTCCCTGCAACCAGTGTCTGTGCCTTGTGTTCTAGCCTGGGACAGCTGCCTTGGATACACAGACAGTTCTCTTGGCAAGAACTGGGAAAGAGAGGATGAACCAAACCTCTAAGTAGGATCTTGTTTTATTTTGCTCTCACTGAAGGCCATGCTGTGGCAAGATGGCCCTTTTATCATCGCTGTTTTTATAGGAAAAAAAGCAGTGAGGGGAGCTATATGGACTCTCCCTCATGAAACTGGAGCTCCTCATCAGCACAGTGGTCATGGGGACCTCCAGAAGCTCCTCCCTCAGTTCATCATTCAGTGGCTCCTCTGGTGAGCTGCTTCCTTCGACCACTTCTTCAGGGCTGGTGTCGGGATGCTTCAGCCTGGCAGCCTGGTGGCACCGTGCAGACCAGAACTGCAGGCAGCCGTAGGCCAGGAGAGCGAGGAAGCAGAGGAGCAGCAGGCTGCTCACCATCCACATGGAGGTGGTGGGTTCGTGCTTAGAGCCGCCGAAAACCAGGGGGATTTTGTCCAGAGTGTGGAAGGTGGTGCAGTGGTTGCTGGAGGGGTAAGAGTTTTTGCACGTGATGCAGAGGACGTAGATGGTGGATGGCGTGAGTCGGTGGAGGACGAGGGAGCTGAGAGGGTGAGGGACTCGCTCCTCGCGGTGGAAGTTCTGGCGTAAATAGCCGGCAAAGACGCTGTTCCAGTTGGGGCGGTACATGACGTGGTAGTAGTTCTCTGGACAGGGGTTGCTCATGGCCCAGGAGACCGTGGCACTGGTGTAAGTGATGTTGTGCACTTCGATGTTCATCATGCCCCTGAAACCAGATGCAGGCAGAGGCTGAGTTTCCTGATTTGTGTACAGGCTCAAAAGCCACTGACATCAGTGAAGTCTTTCCACTGGGTTTACTGGCCCTTACATTGGATTCAGGACTATCCTGGCTCACTTAGGTTAAATGCTAGGTCTTGGATGGCTAAAATTACAAAAGATATATCCTGCTGTTGCCCAGCCTACTATATCACCCTGCTTCATAACAACAGAAAAACCCCAGCTGGGGCATAGGGTATACTTTAGTTAGATTTTTTAAAAAATCTCTCTAACTGGTTGTCTATATCAGAAGCATTTTTTAGCTTTTTTATTTCCCATGAAATAGAAAGGATGCTTCAAATGCGATTAACATACAGTGATCGTTTAACTAGCTCCAACTTGCCTTGTGAAGCTGCCAATCAATAGATAACTTGATTTTACACCTAATTTTTTTTTTAAAGCTTCATTATGGTTAATCCACTGGTTTAACTTGCTGCTGCATTTTCTGTACCTTACTTGTTGCTTAATAGAGTTTCTGTTCCTGCAGCATGTCACACTGCAATATCAGGATCTTAAATGTGACATCTGTAGGTTGGTGACATCTAAAATCAGTGCTTTTAGAGAAATACAAATATATGAAATACAAGAACAAAGCTCTCCCCCAGCAGTAACAAATTACTGTTTAGCAACAGCCACAAATCACTTGAGCACATCACTCCTTTAGATCCCCAAAGTGCTCCCTGAGCCCCGTTCATTCTCTCTCCCAACCAGCCAAGCGCTCGGAGCAGCAGCTGCATGCAATAGAGCTGGTTTATTTTTTTCCTTCTTCCTCAGTTCTTTAACAGTCCCTAACTTTCCTTTAATTCACTCACAGAGCAGCTCATCTTAAGAGCTGCTTTGTCCGTTCTCACATGAGGAGGTGAGCAGCACATGTGCCCATCGCTGAGCCCTCCCAGAGCCGCGGGCAGGCACTTACCTCCCTTACCTCCCCGGCGGGTCCGCGGTGGCCGTCGGTGCTGGTGACAGAGCGGCCACTGGCAGGCAGTGCCTTCCCCTCTTCCCACCACTCACCTCCCTCCTGCCTCTGCTGAATCCCTTCCCCACGCGCTGCCTTGTATTATACCCGTCTGGGGCTCCGTCATCTCTCACCATGGCAACCACTAAGAAAGGATGGGCAGGCATCTTCGAGTGATTTGGGTATGTTATCCTTAAAAGCTTCTGCCTGGGAGAAGTATGTGTTTCTGAGGCAGAAAAAAAAAAAAAAGGCGGGTAGTTTTGTTTGCTGGTTTGTTTGGGGTTTCTTTTTTTCCCCAGCAAGACCATCACTGACCCCCAGCAGGGTCTGGGGTTACAGACACCTTGGCACATCGTATGAAATCTGGGATCCTGGTCTGTGGTACACATTGACTCAGGTCCTTTATTCTGTGATTTCTTGCACATTTAAACTACCGATTTAAGCCAAAGCCAGTGAGCAGATTTTGAACCCTTATGGTGCAGCAACATCCAATAGCTTTTTAATGTTTTCTAAACTGTGCGATGGGAGTAGGAATTGGGTTTTCAAAGACCTCGACCCCCTGATGAACTGTGTGGGATTAAAGACAGGCTCTTCTTTGAATGTCTCTGACTTACAGACAACTTGGGGATGTCCCCTGTCAGTCCAGTGAGAGGGCAGGAGGGAGAAGCAATGCCAGTCCCAGTGGTGTTCAGGAGAGCAACTCGAGTCTGTGGCCAGGAGGGGACAAATGTGTCACCAGGCCTGGTAAGGAGAGGCTCTGAACAAGTATCTCACTGCTCTCCAAAGCCAAAATATGCTCGAGAGGAACTTTCCCAGAAGTGTTGGTTCTGGGTCTGGAGTTACTCATGTCATTCCTGGAAAGGTGTTTGCAACTTTTCAAAGATCTTCTAGATACCAACAGTGATGAGGTAATGGAAACTGCATCAGGGGGGGCTATTACAGGCTGGGGAGTATGTGTGACCCTTGCTTTTGATTGACATTTCACAGTTCTGGATGGTTTTGTCTTCCAAGATCTGTATTCCATTTTGTCTCTGTGAGAGCAGCTGAGCTGCATCTGCCAACGAGCTGAAAACTGGGAACAGAGATGAAAATAATTACGGGCAGGGATGGAAATGAAAGTGCTCCCAGGTGCTTCTTGCATTTGGTTCAGTCCTGCTTACGAGAGAAGGGTGACAGGCACCTCTTAGCTGGCTCCACGCTGTGAGTAAATTACATCTTTGCCTGCAGGGAGAGAGCTGAGGATACAAATCCCAGCTTCAGAAAGGTAGATTACAGAAGGTGGTAGCATTTTCATGGGACAGCCACTTTCTTAAGGCATTTGGGTGGCTGAGTTTATCAGTGTTCACAGCTGCTTTGAAAGTAAATTTCAGTTGTTCACAAATAAGATACATTAGCAGGAAGAGGGGAAAACAAGGAGAATGGGAATAGCTGGATTAGCCAGCAAGGGGTCCTGCTGACCTTTCTGCACACCGTGATTGATACTGCTTGCTAGGGGAAGTGCAGCAAAGCTTTCAGTGATGTTGAAATTACCTGCTCCCAAAATCAGGCTTGCACCAGTGATGAACTTGAAATTCTCATTTCCCAGGATGAGAAGATGCCAAAACCATGCCAGTGCCAGGATTGCTCTAGCACTGATATTTCCCATATCTGCAGGTGGACCCAGCTGTGGGCCTGCCTAGGACCTCTCACTCCTCATCATAGGATGCAAACCATGGGCATGCTCCAGTGGCCAGCAGAAAGTGAGCCATTATCTGTCATTCAGCCACTTATAAAACACAGCAGGTTGCGAAGTCTCCAACAAAGAAGCTGCAAAATTACCATCAACCCACTATTTACTGCTCACTAACCACTTCTTCTCTCTGTAAATGCTTTAGATTGGGCTTCATTTATGTATTTTCATGAGTGCTTATGTTTTTCTTGGCACTGCTGGATGCAGGGTCGTGCCAGAATCACTGGACATCCCTTTTTCCCTTTCCCTGGTTGAATTTGCTCCCCTTTTTTTAAAAAGTGTGCAGGCAGATGGAACCTGTGCATCCTGCTGCTGCTTGTAAAAATAGTCACGGTATGTGAACAGGATGGAGCCACTCTATTTTCTGCTGCCATGTCTGCAACAACAGCCCAAAGGTGTGAAGGAGCTGTGGTTGCTGCAGGAGATCTTGGTGGTGGGGGCTGCTGATCCCTTCCAAGCGACCTCCTGGGCTGTGGTACCCAGCTTGTTGCAATCAATATCAGTGTATACAGTCCTGAAAATCAGTATTGGTATCACAGAATCATACAATGGTTTGGGATGGAAGTCTGTAACCATGCCTGCTGCACTGTCCATGTCCTGTCCATCCCAGGTAGAAAATATGTGGGTTTTTTGCATGAAAGTCTCAGCAACCAGCTGATAAAGCTGAATATGGTAAAAACTCAAGGGGACTGAAGGTTGCTTGTGGCAGGGGAAGGAAGGAACCAGGACATATTCAGGCCATTTGACTAGAGACCCTCCTCTGGCAATTCTGGTCAGAATTGTTTTTCACTTTCTAAGACACCATCTCAGCTGTTGCACTGCAGTTAGGTTGGCTGGGAGCCCTGACTAGTCCTGGGCTGTGTGCAAGTCCTTTTTTGTCTCTATATCCCTCTTTCATTAGCTCTTCATTTTTCCAAGGGAATTCTGGAACAGTTAGTACTGTTTATTATCTCTCTCTGATCTATTTTATCAGCTAAAACTCACCCTGCCTTTTCTCAGGTGAGCTCAGACAGGTCTGGGCAATGGCCAATAACAAGCTCAAAGATTTGGAAATAGAACTAGGTTTTGATTTGCTTCATCTGCTACTAAATCCACTCCAGAGCATCCTTAGTAACCTCCTGAGCTTGCAAAGCAATGCCGGGGCCTTCCCCACATGCTCACAATTACAGATGACTGTTCCTGAGATCTGGGTGCAGGGTGGGATACCTGGGCTCTGCAGGACACTGCACTCCCGGCCTCCCATCCCCAAAACCTGCCCCTTTGGCCCCAAACCAAAGTTGGGACAAACCTCCCCAGGGGGTCTTCAGCAGCTGCTGCTCCAAGGGGAGGGTGGGATCAGGGATTTGCTTTGGCTCTCCAAGGGGTTGGAAACAGCGGCCCAGCACGAGGGAGTGAGCTGTGCCATGTACCTTCAGCTGTTTTCTCTTAAAATACCCACTGGTGTCATTTTTTACATCCTACAGTCTTTACCCCAAGCTGTGTATCTCACCCTTAAATGGAGTTATATTTTTAATTGCTGGCAGAGTATTATTATTAGATGCAAGCCTGCTGTTAGTGCACTGTGTGGCTCTGCAGAGAGCTCGATGAACCTCCCTCATCTTGCAGACAGGCAGGGATGAATCATCCTGCTCATCTGCAGCCAATGCACGTCCTAAAATGTGTCTTCTCCCAATCAGGCTAATTGCTGAGACCCCCCACTTGAGGGAAAAGCCTGGATGAGAACTGGTCTCCAGCCCCATTATCCCACTGAGAGGGAAGAAGTGCTGCAAGGTGGGCAGCTGTGCAGCAGCACTGGCCACTCGCTGCCCGTGCAGCAAAACATCAGCCCCATTATGGGGAAAACCTGACCAGTGGCACTACAACTGGGTACTGGTGGTGGTAGCCCATCTCAGGGGACCAAGGCTCGTGCACAGACAGAAGTCCTGTCTGCTGGCCGTGGAGTAGCAAAGAGGCTTCCAGAAATGAGTGTGGATTCATGAGCCCACTGAAATGGGGATATTTTGTTCCCCTCTAGCCCTGGTGTGCTAAGCCTGGGGAAATAACAGGCTAAAGGAGCCTACAGGGAGACAGGGAAGGAAGGTGGGCCACTTGGGGCCACTTGGATCACTCCTGCAGCACAGCACTTTCTGGGGACACCTGGAGCAGGGATGGTGCCTTGCAAAAGCCAAAACAACACAGGCTGTGGCAGTATGGCTGGGCTGGGGCCCTGTTGCACTGACTTCCCTCTGGAATGGTGGTGTTGGCCATTTGGCAAATATTCCAGGCTGGGTGTTACCTGGTGTTTAAAAAGACACACTTTTCAAAACATAAACCACTGCTGTTCTTCAGATGTATCACGGTGTGTAACTAGTGGCTTTGGTTCTATCTCTACCAAACACGTTTTTAAAGACTTGGTTATCTGAGAATGCAGACAGAAGACTAAGTAGGATGCTCAAATGCCATTCTCTGAACTGGAGCTGGCATCCAAGGAGTTTTGAAAGTAGGCTTCTGTCTGCCTAAATAATTGTTAAACTCTGGCTCATGCCTCATTCAGGGCCCTTTTTTTTTAGTTTTAATGGGAGAGAAAGTTCATGCTCGTTGTGAATGAGCCTCCAAGGTAGCCTTTCTGTACTTAATAGTATTAAAGGGCTATTTTCACCTACCAGGAACAGGAGGAGAAATTATATTTCATGGAAAATAGAGGACTTTCTAAATGTGCTTATTTCTGCTAGTTCAGAGAGCACCAACAAATTACAGCAGGCAACGAGCTGCTGGACCAGAGCAATGGAGCTGTAACAAAATGAGGGACAATTAATTGATTAAAGCATCTGACAAGTCTATGAAAGTGTGGTCAGTACCTCGGTCTGCTGAATTCTGTAGCTGAGAGCAAAAGAAAATGCTTTTCCAATTCCTAGCAAATGACTTCACTTTATAACTCATTAGTAGCTCAGATGAGGTGTTAAAAGTAAGTCTTGCGGAAGTGAGTCAGAACTGGAGGACAACTGGAGCCTTCAGCCACTGTATTGCTGCAGTGGTGAAGCACAGACAATAGTTTGCTCTGTTCTGCCACTTCAGCCTTTGCTCTCTTTCACCCAAACCTCCTCAGTACCTTGATCCTGGCACTCCCTTTGCTCTGTTGCTGGCAGGAAAGGGGATCCCTGTAGAGTGGAGTCCAAAATATCCACAGGGATACGTTTTGTTTTCTTACCTTTGTTTGAGAAAGATCTTTTGGTTAAGCATGAGCCAGGGTTTATCTGTGTTTTGCTGGAAGGGGCACTACATGCAAGAATCTTTTCAAGAACTGCATTTTTGCTGCTCACTGAGGCTGTAGTTGGAGATGTCATTGAGGGACATGGAGGGAGAGTTCCCCCTACTTCTGTTTCACTCACACCAAATGGATCCTGTAAATGTTCCAGTGATAAAACATTACAGCAATTTCCACATTTCCAAGATGACACTGATAGAGTACATTCCTGGAAATCACTTTCTGTTCTCTGCTGCTAAAAACTTTTGGGAGCCAGTGCCCTGGGTACTATTCTCCCTAGACCAGGGTCAGATTCTTACCCTTGTCACAGACCCGTGGGGATGTCTGTTAAGTAGAGGCTGATATAAAGTTTTCCAGATGCAAAAACGATCTTCTCTGTGTCTCTTCCAGCTGCCCTTGAACTCGGTGGCTGCAGTTCCTGCTTTTCTTAATAAACCTCATTTAAAGCAAGTGCCCATAGGGAAAAAATCTGTCTGCTTAAATGTATATAAAGGTTTTCATTTTAGTAGAGAAGAATTTGGTTTTGAAGAGGCAAAGGGCCACTGAACTGAAATACTTGATTGGGAATGTATGGGAGAGTAAATTACCTTGGAAATGAAAGTGCTGTTGCTACACAGTAGGATAATAAACCTTGTGACATAACAATGTGTTGAGATTAGAATATATCTGACTACACAGAAGAAAAGCAATCTCCTTTTTGCCCCAAGAAGTAGAAATGGGAATTGTCACGGGTTTTATTATTTCTCCTTCTCTTTCTTATTTTTATTTGAAGTGATGGAACATAATACTGTGATAAGAGGATTACTTACAAGTCTGGTCGATGCTGCTGTCTAACTGTCACTGTGCTTCTAATTTCTCAGCCTCTCAACATTGCCTACAGTCACATCTACAGCTCCTACCGCAATTTCGTGGGGCCACCTCATTTCAAGACAATCTGCCGCCTTCTTGGCTACCAGGGCATCGCGGTGGTCATGGAAGAGCTGCTGAAGATCGTCAAGAGCCTGGTAATTCTGAGCCTGACCCTGGTGATGGAGAAACCCCAAAGCCTTGACAGGTCCAGGCAGGACAGTCGGCGTGGGCTTTGGGCTCAGGGTGTTCACATCTGGGCACAGTCGTGTCCCTTGATCCACAGTGAAACATTTTTGTCTGATTTTCACCGTTGCTGAGGAATCCCACTGATTCCTGGGGGATGATGGAGTGTTTCCACCAGGATCAGACAGCATTCAGCACAAAGATTTTACATTTGACTAAACAGAGTTTAGTCCATAATCCCAGATAATGTATCTACAGGATGCAGGTGTGTAACTGCAAATGTCAGCAAGTGCTTTAAACTAAGAAATGTGCTTTGCTCTAATCCATATTAGTGCAAAACATCAGTTCTGCAGAAACGTGTTCTACATGAATGTAAATTCTTTATTAAAATCTGAGTATCCAGTGTTATTCCTCAGGTGGAAGGAGCATTTCCTGTGCTGGGGAAGGATTCCTTTGGAAGCTCTGGTAAAATGCTTTTTGGTTTAGAAGCACAAGTCCAGCTGGACTGAAGACTGAGCCTTGTTTGAATTTCAGCTGCAAACAGTGCAAACACAGCAAGCTGTATTTTGAATTCGAAAATCCACGCAGCTGTGATTTATTCTTTGTGAGGAAGCTATAAAAGCTCTCTGACTCCATACACTTGGGCTGAATTTTATATTTGAGCGAAATCCAAATTAAGCAAGTCTGTCTTGGACTCCTGCTAAAGTTTCATCCTGTGCTGTCAGATGTGGACCCAACCTCAACCAGCCTCTTTCAAAACCAATGCCAGGAGAGCCTATTTAACTTCTCTTTTTTCTCCAACAGCTCCAAGGCACCATCCTGCAGTATGTGAAGACTCTGATCGAAGTAATGCCCAAGATATGCCGCTTGCCAAGACATGAATATGGCTCTCCAGGTGGGTGCTGCAGAGGGATGCTTGAGCAAGAGCTCACCAACGTCTTGGTGCAGTGTTTACTTAGGCCCACACTAATAGTTAAACCACGTTGGGCACATGACATGCCAGTGCCACGTGCAGCCAGGCTTGCTGGGACACTTTCAGCTGCTTTGCCATTGACTCTGGAACGTGTATAGGAAACTTCTCCAGGAAAACTCCTGTTGTAAATTTCCTTTTGAACACACAGATAAGGGAATGTCTTCTGGTAGCTTCTGTTTTGTTTTCAGGATTCTGTAAGCTTTTGTTATTGTTTATAATTATATGTTTTTGTTATATTGTTTATTATTGATATCTTTCAAATCTCTATTCAGCTGGTGCAAAGACTTTTGCAGCATGTCTGCAGTCAGAAACTCTGGCTGGTATTACGTGAGCCAGCACCACGTCATCCATTAGTCTCAAACCTCTTTTTTCTTCTGATGTGGAAATCCAAGGAATTCATATGACTTACTTCCTATTTTCTAAGGGCTACTGAAAGCAGGATAAGACACTGCATCTTAGTTCTTTCCAATGCCAGTCTCTGTGTATCCTTTGCAGCTTGCAATTTGTGACTAAAGAAATATCAGGCACTGATTGTCTTTTTACCCAAGCTAACAGAGGATGATTCTGCTCTCTTCCTGACTGTCCTTCCTTGTCTTTTAAGGAATCCTGGAGTTTTTCCATCATCAGCTGAAGGACATCATTGAGTATGCAGAGCTGAAGACTGATGTGTTCCAGAGCCTCAGAGAAGTGGGCAATGCCATTCTCTTCTGCCTCCTTATCGAGCAGGCTTTGGTAAGGCAAAACCCCCTGCACCAACACATCATACTTGAGATTTCCAGCTCAAGAGTATAAGTGGAAGTGGGTTCTCCAACAGAAGAGTTTGGGAAATGTTACTTTCCAGCTTCTTGTGTTTTCAAGGTCTCTCTGGGGCTGTGTTATTGGAGTCTTTGGGCATGTCCATGGGGATGGTGTGTACTGGCACTTGGTCATGCCTCTGGGATTGCTGAAGGTGAATCTGAATACTGGAAGATCTAGATTTAATTTTTGGACCCAAAGCTACCCCTTGTTCATCCTTCTCAGAAATAAAACCAACTGGAGTTTATTTCTAGATTGTAAGCTCTCTGGGGCAGGGATCAATACTTTTTTATACACGTGTTTTGTACAGTGAGATGTAGATTTGAGCCCTTTGCTCTTTTAGGGTGCTAGTGCAATGAAAACAACCTGATTGATTCTAATGGTGATATGGATAAAGCAATTCAACAGGAAGGAAATCTGAGAAGAGCTGATGATATATTTCCTATGACATCCTCACTGAAAATAGCTGGAGTGACAACTCTGTATTGCCCCCTGCCACAGGTGTTTTACATGTGCAGAAGTCTCTCAGCTCATGTGATGCCCTTTCTAGTGTGGGGCAAAGGCTGTGGCTGAGTGCCACTCATCTTCCTACCGTCTAGCTTTTCACACGTAAATTTACTTTGTGATGAATTTATCTCATAGTTTGGCCTAGAGCCAACTGGGGAGTGTTCAATGACACAATTTTACATGAAATATGCATATTTTATGTAATAATGGTTTTGGCAGGGTTATTTCAGATAGGCTTCCCTAGCATAAGATGGGATTCCAACCAAAGCCAGAAAGTTCAGAGCAAAACCAGAAGGAAATTCAATGATTCCAAGTTTTATCCAGCAATAAAGCACAGGAAAAACTGAAAGTCTCTGCATGTACTCAAAATATATATATTTCTGCCCTTGCATTTTAACTCCAGATCAAGAGACTTTAGTTCCTGATGGGGTGTATCAAACACTTTCAGTGAGCAGTGACTGCTGAAGATTAAGAAAACTAGAGAGATGTATATTACTCAGCAGCTTGGCTTTTATAGAATGACCAGAGTTGCCAACTATATTCTGGCAGTTTCTATTTCTTTTGTGGCTTGGTCAGTGCTTTCTGCTGTTCTCAGTGTTGGGTTTTATGCTGGATGTACTGCACTTGCCTTTTCTGTCCCATCTTTAAATGGAGACTTAAGGGACACGTTTCTTTTAGAAATCCTTCATTTCAATGAAACAATATTCCTTCAGTCCCAGGAACTGTACATCAGCACTGTAATGGCATTTTAGAATAGCAGAAAATAAAGCAAAGATGGTGGGAATTTAGGGATCTCTTTAGGAAGATTGCCCATCCAAGTCCACATCTGCCCACTTTCTGTGCCAAAAAAAGTCTCTCCCTTTCTGATTCCCTGTTTTTCCCCACAGAAGTAGATTCAGAATATAAAGCCATTTTGCACGCAGCTGCACTGGTTCCCACTTTCTGGAAGGTGTCAGATTCATAGAGCCATCACAGAACAAAATTTTCCCTCTAATGGAGTTCTTGTGCAGCAGGAGGAATTGCTTTTATGGTGCAGTTACCTTCAGAGCTGTCTGAGTGATCTAAGCCTGGTGGTATTTGCTGGCAAAAATTGCTCTAGTGCAGATGCTCAGTCTGTCCCATTTTACCCCTTTTTATTGTTTAAGTCTGAAGAATGAGGGGTTGCTTGGGACTAAATTTCGAGGCAGAATTTGTACTCTCAGTTAATGGGCCTTGGGGGAAGAGGTCTATTAATAGCATGACTAATTTTGGGACAGATATCAGATGAATGCAGGCTACAAATGGTGAAAATACTCTCTTTATCAGATGGAAACAGCAGTGGAAGAACATTCATCTAGGAATGAATAGCCTTTTACAAACAAAACAACTAAGGTGATAGGCCCACTCTGTTAGCACCAGCATCTCTCTGCCCTTGGAGGGACCCCAGACTGTTCCTGTCCCTCCAGCACTGTGTCACAAACTGCACTCCCACAAACTTGCTCTCATCCCGGCATCCATGCGCCAGTACAGCCTCCTGCAGCTCCATGCTACACTGTCCTCTTGGCTGGAAGGTGGGGAATCCCACCCTGCATCCCGAACAGACCCAGACGAGTCATTCCATCTGGCCCCCAGATATCTTTTGCTGCGCTGTCATGATCTGCTTTCGAGTGTGTCTACATCTCTACAATAAGCTCAGAACTGGAAGCATGTCCTAGGACTAGGCTTTTGTAGGAGCAGGCTGATGCCTTGTCGTGACGCGGTGCCTCTGTGTTAAACAGCTTTGGTTTCCTTGCTGCTGTTTCCCATTGCAGACTCGTATACAATGTACTGTCAGCCATCGCTCCTCAGTCTCCACCTGCCTATTTCTAGGTTTCTCCTCCTTGTGCATCTGTGTTTGGGATTATTTTTTCTCAAGTGCATTGGCATGCATCCCCTCAGGTGGCATCTCATGATGTTATTCCTCTCTGGACTTCTGTTTTATTCTCCCTGGTGCCTGCACCACTGGGATTCTGATAGCCCTGGCTGAGAACACCATACGAAGAAACAAATCATTTCAGACCAATGTGTGATGTACCTATTTGCAGTAGAGCCACACATCGCTATATTTTACATGTACACTTCCTAAAATAACTAAGCCAAAGGGTAATTTCCACCTGGGCACTCTCTGTAAGAACAGACAGCAGGAATTCATCAGGGTAAGATGAAACTGAAACCTCTGTGTTCTTTATCCCCCCCTTGCTTGCAGTGCTAGTAAATAGGACAGAAAATAAATATAAAGGTCTGGCCTTGTACAGGCAGGAAGTAACTTATTCGTGTAGGGGAAACTTCCTGTCTTAAGTTGAGGTATTTCTTCCAGTTTTAGTTCATTTAGGTTCAAACTGTTGGAGTTGCTACTGAGCTGGGTTGGATTTGAATAGGTGCTGTAGGCATGAACTGTTGTAGTGTTGCCCAGGTCCCTGAGCCGTTCACGAATCCCCTGTAGGTATTTTTTAACTTACTTTATCTTTCTTTCTTCCTGCCTCAGTCCCAGGAAGAAGTTTGTGATTTGCTGCATGCTGCTCCCTTCCAAAATATTTTGCCCAGGGTCTACATCAAAGGTAAGAAGCTGAGAGGGAAGCAGTGGGCAGACTCAGAGGTCTCTGCCCAGAAGCTGGTTCTCTCCCATTTCTGCTGAGGATTAGTTCTAGCCCTGTTTCCCCCTCCAAACAGATAAGTGAATACAGCCAAACATCAGGTGCAAACAAAAGCCAAGGGTGCATTTCCTGTAGCCTGAAACCTCAGTCAGTTTGGGGGTTCCCTTCAGGTTTTAAAGCCATTTCACAGCCTCTTTGGAGAATGACAGCATGAAATGTCCATCCCAGCAGGAGCGATCGGTAGCAGGGACATGCTTTTGGACATGTGTGATAAAGCTGCTGCTGAGACTGCAATCGCACATCTCTCCCTTCTCTGCATCACTGGTGCCCTCATTGCTGTCGGTTTGGCTCCCTGATCCACAGTCCCCTTGGATGGTTGCTGGGGGGCAGCTCTGAGCAAACTCGGCGGAAATTGCGGGTCTCCACTTCCTCCTCTCATTTCACTGTTTGCTGCTCGCTTGACAGAAGGAGAACGCTTGGAGGTGCGCATGAAGCGTCTCGAAGCCAAGTATGCCCCACTTCACCTGGTTCCCTTAATAGAGAGGCTGGGCACTCCGCAGGTAAGGATTTCATTGAAAGGGATGGCTGTTGAAAACTCGTAGCAGTCCCCGGACGGCCTGTTTGGCCTTGGGACAGTGATCCTTTTTTTTTTTTCATTGATTTATTTTTTTTTCTGCAAAACATCAATTGGACAAGCAAATCAGAATCCTTGCCCTAGCAGACACCCTGAAGGGAAATCTGTGAGTGGGTCCAGTGATGTTGTGCTTCTGCCTCTGGTCAGGAGACCTGGCAGGGAGCTGTAAGGCAAGTGTGCTAGAAGCCAGTTCTGAATCAGAACAACTCTGAAAAACTCTCCTTCTCCATTTTAAAAAGATGGAGAATTGCTGGAGTGGTTTGAGGGGAAACTTTGCAGAGCTATCCCTAACTTAATCAATTGCCATCACTTTTGGGGTTCTCATTTTAGGGCTGCAGCTTGGTCTATTTTAAGTTCATCCCTGTCAAGGAATACATCTGAGAATGGTTCCCCTCCTAGCACATGCTTAGAGCTTTAGCACATGCTTAAAATTATGGCTCCATTAAAGTATCTTCTTGACGTAGGTCTCAGCTTGGGAAAGATCCCTTGTGCAGAAACTGAGTATGGTTTAAAATACATCCATAGACTGGTCAATGTAATGGGCAAAATTTGAGCTCCACTGACAGTAATAACCAAACTTCGAGTGCCCACTTAATGGGGTTGATGGGGTAGAAAACATTCAAAGTATCAAATAAATCAACACCCTTTTTCTGTAATGTACTGCTGAGGGAACGGAATGAACACTCAGCTGTATGAGGTGACAGATCTATGGCAGGCAGAAACTTGTTGATTTTTTTCTCATGGTTTTTTTTTTCTGATGAATGAAGGACATTTTGAACTTCGTATCATTGGAAATCATCTGAAACAAAGAAATTGGCTGGATAACTGAGGGCTTTGTCTTACTTTGTAGACACTTCCTTTTAAAGGAGACACTCGAGAAAAAGAATTCACCTCTGTGTTTTTGTGTGTTTGTGTTGGTCTTTCTATCTTTCCTTCTTTCCATGCAAAATCATCATTGAAATCTGCTATTAGAGTCACTCGTTGCTTATCCCTGCCATAGTTATAACAGTGATGAAAACAAAAGGTACTTCATGTCCAACTAAAATATAATATTTCTGTAAACTGTTCCCATATTCATCACACAGGTACAGTTGGGTACCAGATTTTTTTTTTTTGAGCTCAAATGTAAATGAACACAAGAATCGCTTTCTATAGGTGCCTCCATAGCTTCTAAGCTTGCTCCTTATGCAGTTTTGGACATGCATTTTGGAAATGCAGTTTTGGACACAGGCCATATGGGATATTTCCTGCAGAATGCATAAATGCCTTTTAGCAATTGTTCAGAATCTGAGTAGACGATGCCTTCTAGATGCCTCTCCCAAAAGGTGGCCCTCTGCATTTCATAGAATTCTGTGCTGTGAAGGGGCTGAGCCAGAATTAGTGGGGATGTATCAGTCTTTGCAGGTTTTGGGTAGGGTTCTGGCAAGCTCACCAGTTAAAGGTCTGTAAAAGAGGTTCAAAAACTGGAAAATCAAAACTGGAAAATCATTCCTGTGCAATGGCAGGAAAACTGTCAGTGATTGTTGTAAATAATTACTTTAAATTGGGAATCCAGAAGCAGCTGTTTGATGGGTCATTCATAAAGAACCAGGGGCATCAAAGTGGTTCATTAAAGGAATCCTCTCCCTTTTAATACTGACCATAGGAGTATTTAGTAAGGGATTTTCAAATCCTTGCTTGGTCAGTCTGTTTTTTTCACTGGAAGTAACAGAAGCCTTTCCTTCTGAAGACAGAGGGAATAGTTGAGCCAGCACAGTGGCATCCTTTGACAGTTTATCTTGAGACTATCCTTCCTCTCCTGATCTTAGAAATCAGTGGGACCCCAGACTGTGAGGCAGCTCTGGCCACAAGGTCAACAGCTCTCCAGCTGCCTTCCCCATGTTAGATATCCACCCAAGGATGGCAGTCCTGTATCAAAGACTGGTCTTACTGTGATGAATTTTAGAACCAAATTCTGTCTGTGAATGTGCATAGCTGATGGCACTACTGCATTGTAAGCCATATGCCTCCCTTTCTAAATTAAGACTTCTTCAGAAACAGTTTACTAAGATCACTGGAGAAGTTTGTTATCCAAAGTACCACTTTTATCACTGTATCTTAGCAAACAGTAATGCTAACACCTAATTTACATTTGAAATGGCTCTGCTTCTATTGTGTCCTCATTTTGCCATGATAGACTGGTGTCTGCAGATCTGCACCCATAAGAGCCTGGAGCGGGTGAAGACAGGGAAAGTGTACAGCATTTAGCTATCAAAAAGCTGGATAAAATAAATCTTTACTTGCTAAGCAAACACATGCAGGTGTGTGCCATGGAACTGGTGATATTATTCCTGAGTTTAACAGGTTTAGGGATCTCGGACCCAATCTGGCCTCTGCAGACCAATACAGCTTTCCCATGATATTTGCTATTAGTTGAACATTAACTGAGCTGAGGTTCCCAGAACATCCTTGAAATTGTGACACAAACAAGAATTATCATGCTTCTACTTTCAAGAACCACCAAACTAAAAATGCTTTAGGTTACTTCCAGCATAAACTAATAGTCAGGAAGGGGGGTGTGCAGGCACACTCATAAATTTTTCATAGTGGAATGAAGGTGACCCGAGTAAACGGAGCATAATTCATGTTCTTAACGTCTGGCCAGGACATGTCCCTGCCCTTTGTCCCAGCTGCTCTGAGTCCCCATCATGACTCTGATTGGGATAATATTTTCATAGGCATTACAGGGATAGCTGGAAATGGAGCAAATACTTAAAAACTACTTAAGGCTCCAGGAAGTCCTGTAGGACACACGGGGTCTCAGGAAGTGTCACGCTTGCTCTGCGTCTCTGCCAAAGTGGTGAGAGGGGTAAAAGGCTCTGCCTGTGGGGCCGGGGCAGCCTCTCATCTACCAGGGTGAGCACGGCAGAGCTGGAGCCTCCCACATCCACAGGCACGGCTCTGACAGCACTCAGCTCCCATTTCCTGTGTTATTGTTGGCAGCTCTGCAAACAGAAGTCAGTCATGCTTTGGAACAGCAATAAATAGGGCAGCAAGTGACCCCCAAGCTTGCACCACAGCTCCAGTCAGTGAGCTCAGGGGGGTCACTGCTCCCAGGGGCAGCCCCTGCTTGCTTTTTTAAAATCCCCATTTTTTTTCCTGCGGGAGCAATGGGGATGAAACGAAGTTGATTCTCTTTTCATTTTCCTTTAGTGTAAAAGCCAAAATAACTCCATCCAGTGGAGCCATTCCAGATTTGTATATCTAAATCTGAGCAGGAATGTCACAGAAATTGTCCATACATGTAAAGCTTCCACATCTGGAAAAAGTATTATTTGACTTTCTTATAAACCACAGGTTTTCCAGTATTAAGGTTCCAGTGGCTTCTCATCTTGCTCAGAGCTTTTTAACCCTAACTACAAAAGAAATCAAGTAAGCCCTGGGCCATCTACATTTTAAAGAGATGATGGCAATGTCCTGGGAAGCAAAATGTCCCTGTTCTCTCCTGTTTTATTTTCATAATCTGCAGAAATGGCGACATGAAACCCAGCAATGCTGAGTAGCACTAGCAGAACAGAACAGCATGCTAGCAGAATTAAGGATCAGTATTTCTGATCAGAGCTTTGCCTTCACTTTTCGTTTTCTGATGTACATAGTTATTCCAAAAGATACTGAGGTTGGTAAAATATAACTGAACACAATATGAAGTCTCCTTCTGTTTGAGGGTTGAGTATTCTCTGGTGGGAAGTGCCATGGGAGCAGCCATCAGAGGTAAGGTTGGACCTTCCATGGGGTCTGTGTTAACTTTGAAAGAGCCGGGGAGAGACCAGGAAGTGTTAAGTCCCGCGAGGGTGTCTGTCTGTGCCACATCATCACTTCTGCTCCTTTGGTTGTCCTCCTCCCCAGCAAATAGCCATCGCCCGGGAGGGTGACCTGCTGACCAAGGAGCGGCTGTGCTGCGGGCTGTCCATGTTCGAGGTGATCCTGACGCGGATCCGGAGCTACCTGCAGGACCCCATCTGGCGCGGGCCGCCCCCGACCAACGGGGTCATGCACGTGGATGAGTGTGTGGAGTTCCACCGGCTCTGGAGCGCCATGCAGTTCGTGTACTGCATCCCCGTGGGCACCAACGAGTTCACTGCAGAGTGAGTGTCCAGGGGCCGGCAGGCCTCCGAGGTGGCCTCAGCTGCAGGGACAGCCTCGGCCACTGTGGAGGTAGAGGGGGAACATGGGTCCTTGATGTTGCTGTGCATGGATATAAACTGATGCTCAGAAGGCTTTCTATCAGAACAGCTGGAGAAAAGAGCAAGGTAAAGGAACGTGCCCAGAGGAGGTGGGTAGATGGGCCAACAACCTAAGACTAGGTCCTCACCCATCTCACCCTGTGATTCACCCTGCACAGCCTGGCCTGAGTGTAATTCTGCATATCTCCTTCTGAGTTCCGTTTCTCTTGGTGTACACCCACTTTCTAGGAGTAGGACTGAACCTGATTTCCCTAGGAATTCACCAAAGAAAGTTCCTGGTGCCATGGTGCTTCTTTTGCCTGACTCTATCCTGTTATCTCTCCCCACCCCATCTCCCTGTCCTCCTTCCAGGCAGTGCTTTGGAGATGGTCTGAACTGGGCAGGTTGCTCTATTATTGTTCTCCTTGGACAGCAACGGCGCTTTGACCTCTTTGACTTCTGCTACCACCTGCTGAAGGTGCAGAGGCAGGATGGGAAGGATGAAATCATAAAAAACGTGGTAAGTTGAAGGGTGAGGTCCCAAAGGACCTGAACTAACACACTCCTCTGTTTTCTATGTTGCTTTGTCCAAACTCATCAATTACAACCATGCCCAGTGTTAACTTTATTAAACTGGACACATTCACTCTAAGGTTTCCAGCTGCAGTCTCAGCAGAGAGGCAAAGGTTTTAATTGGCTTGAAAATCAAATCTTTTTTCTCCCAAAGCTTTCCCTTCTTCCTGGGATGGGAAGCAGGACCTGAGGAGATGGTATTTCCATCCTGTGATCTTGGTGGCTTTATCAATAAGCAGCTGGGAGTCTAAACTTTGGAACAGTTAACTTAGGACCACTCACTGATCTTGTTAATGCTCTGGCTTGAGTCATCCAACCCTATAATGAAGCAAGTCACCAGTCCCTGGGAAGTGCTAAGTGGAACAGTAACACGTGTTATAGCTGCTTTGCTCTAGCACAGGTTTCCAGCAGCAGGTCAGAGGTACTGTTACTTTCTAGCTGATCAGATGACATAAGACTCTTCATCTACTGTTTTTCTCCCCCGCCATCCCTCCAGCCCTTGAAGAAGATGGCAGACAGGATCAGGAAGTATCAAATCCTGAACAACGAGATTTTTGCCATCCTAAACAAGTACATGAAGTCGGTGGAAACAGACAGTTCCACGGTGGAGCACGTGCGCTGCTTCCAGCCCCCAATCCACCAGTCGCTGGCCACCACCTGCTAGTGTGGACATGGACCCCACGTGGGTTGGGAAGGGAGAAGGGACTGAACCCAAACCAGCTGGGAGGGGTAAACTTGGTGTGAGACCTGGCAGCGAAGTGATGCTGGGTCTGCCTCTACACCCGAGGACGCATCTTCCCCTCGGCCCCGTTTGAGTGCATGTTCCTCTGTACCATCCCTGTGATCGGTTTTACTTGTAGCTTTCGGACTTGGGGGTGGGTGGGGGTGGGTGGGCAAAACGTGCTTTTATTCCATGAAGTGGTCCGGTTTCTCCCTGTGATTCACTCGGTCAGACACGTCACTGAAGCCATACTGCAGCCCCCTGTGGGGGGGTCCTGCTGGAAGAGTCCCATGCTTCCATAGCGCCGGGAACCCGCTCCCACCGCAGGAGCAGGGGGGCAAATCAGCCCCCCAGTGACATGTGCCACCGGCCACAGAGCAGGAGGGGCTGAAGAAAAGTCCCTGATTCACTCTTGGAGGGGAAGAAGGGATGAAGGCAGGATGGCACTGATGGCAGCGCCCTGAGGATGAAGCGATGGGTGCAGAGGAGCCCTGCCAGGGGGGTCGTGGATGGCTGTGTGCCCCAGGCTGGGTGGGCTTCATGCTCTCGGCCTCTCCAGCATTTGTTAGAGGGAGCTTTGGCATGTGGGCTTCAGAATAGCAGTGATGTAGTCACCAAATAACTCCTGAGCACTTCAGAGAGCTGGGGAAAGAGAAAATGGCCTGGCTTTTTCCCTGCTGTGGGACATCCACTTATTTTAAAGCAGAGGTTCTCCCCTGAAGACACATCTTCCATGGACTAAATCAGATTTCCTATGGACTACAGAAGAGGCTGCATTCATGTGAATGTGCTCTTGAACATATTAACTCGGGTGGAAATAATCACTGGTCCTGGCAGGATGCAGGTGTAGGTACCTTGAACATACGGGATCTTTGATCTTCAGCCAAGGATGAGAGCTGGGGTGTATAATCTCTGTATGTTCAGGGATGCTGTTTTCCCTTGGTTTACACAAATTCCTAGAGGCACAGTGACCAAATACCTTTCTTCAGAGAAGGGTGACTATCAGCAGGGCTTAGGAAACTTCCCATCACTCAGAAATGATGTAATTGTTTAGAAGAGGTAAAACATAGGATAAGCATCAAAAAATACCAAGAATTTTGCAAGTTTAAAGGCTTTCAGAGGGAATACTGGAGTCTGTTTCCTTTTCCTACTCAGCTAATCTAAGATCCCTGGATAATGAGAACAAATTCAGGTGGAATTTGAAGGAGGATTTCATAACTCATGGTCTTCCTTGCTTCCCCTCAGTAGTGTCACTGGAGTGATAGAAAAGCTTGTGCTTGAAGTTAAAGGAGATTAAACCACGTGCTCCAAGAGAAAATGATCCCAGCCTCACCACTGGCAATGTTTCCTCAGCTTTAGCCTGGTCACAGCAGATAATTGCTGTGACAGTATACAGATGTGATAATATATGTTCCTTTCATGCATTTCATCATGCCTTGTAAACTGTATGCTGTTACAGATGTTAAAAGGCAGAGCCTGGGCGTTAATTCTCTCAAAAGGAACATAGAATTAATTACTAGGAATGTCCCAGCTGGGGTATTTTGTGTTAGGAAACAACAGCCAAAGTGTTGGCAAGAGATGATCTTGGACCTTCTCTTGGATCTTCATCACTGACTCCCACAGAAATCAATAAATACCCCACACATGACAAGTGCTGGACATTTTCACACCTTGAGATTCCTTTAATTACTGAGACAGACATTTCAACTGCAGGGAGGAAATTGTGCAGCACAGTAACCTGAAAGTAAACTGAAATCTCAGGAAGTCTGGCTGAAATCCTGGAGTGGCGGGGAAGGACCCAGCCCAACAAGGCGAGTTGTTTCCTCCGTGTTGTGAGGAAGAGCAGCAGAAGAGCATCTGGAACTTGCTGACACTAACAGGGCCCTTGCTCTCTATTTACTCTTCCACTAAGGATGTCAGTTCTGTTTTTCCATCATGTTCCAACACTTCTACACTACTGGAGTGAGGCTATTTAAAGATATATATTTTTAAAAGGAAGAGGAGAATTAAGCACTTTATTTTTTGTGGAAAACAAGATATGAGGAAGATAGATCCAACCAAGATCCAGTTTTTCCTGACCTAAATAGTAAGTGCTTGTTATTTTGGTATGAAAGTGTTGCTGAAAAGGTGGCACAAGTCCCTGTCTGGCTCTCAGAGCCACCTCTAGGCACAGCACAAATTAAATGTCCTCCTGCATCTGTTATTATGGGATGTTGGAGTCTTTCCAGAAACCAGCATGAGCAAGAGGTTGCTACAGAAGGATGAACTGTACCAAATGGCCCGGTCTCAGCTATCTACAAAATGGGATGTAGTAAGGTGAATTTAAATGCCTGTTTGCATCTGTTTAGGTCTGAAGTGAGTTGTGAGATATTTCACCTAAACCTGTAAAACTCTTTGCATTCTTTTGCTGTAGTTTTGCCATAATGGTTCCTGAAACCCTGCAAAACACCGTTGCACGTACTTGAAAGAACAGGTAAATGAAATCTATTTGTTGCCCTTGGATTTGCTGGCAAAAATGTAAAATCCCTTCAGATTCAAAGGGATTAAATATTTTGAGCAAAATGTCAAAGTGCATGAATGAAATGTAAACTGTTTTGACTGTAGAGTGTATGCAGATGTTTTGCCTTATTGCTCAAGTCGTATGAGATATCAGCTAGGAATAATCTTACAGTCTTAATTTCTGAGATTTGATGTTACTGTCCTTTGATTATCTCAAAGATTCAGATAGTCTTTAGCTTCAGTTCTTTCATCCTCCTTGACTGTGTATAAGAAAGAGGTCCAGACTTAGGTCTTCAAACAACTCCATGAAAGTGGATTTTTTTTCCTCCATCCTTTTTTTAATGTCATCACTGTTAATGGAAATAGGGAGCAAATTGTGGCAGTAGAGCTAAATAGTAACAGATTGCCACAGGTTTGGGCATATTCTCCACACTTAAAGACATTCTGCCAAATTTGGGTGTCTTTCTTGCAGATATGCTCCAATCCTGTAGTTTTCAGCCCTTTATAATGTGGAGACCCCTAATGTTCTTTTCCTAGGGAAATGTTGACCCCTGTCTGAATACTTCCAAGTCCAGCAACTATGGATTTGCTTTTTTACCTATATTTTCCTCCTTATGCTGAAGTAGTCTGCAAACTCCCTGGGATCCACCAGCCACCACTTGGAATGTCTACTTCAAAGACAAGTTGTTGGCTCAATGCAGGAATTACAGGGCGGGAGAAAGGATGGCCTGTGTCATGAATGAAGTCAGACCAGGTTATTTTAATGTTCCCTCTGGCTTTGCCATTATAAAATGTGACTATTGGCAGTGCACATGCTTTTCTGGAATGATGCTACACTTGACTTTCAATGCTACAATAGAAAGGGGAAGCAAACTAGTTCAAGCTCAGCACTTCAGTGGTTTTCCTTTTAAAGTCTGACAGCACTTAGTAGCACTGAACAACATTGGTCCTTTTTCTCCTGTATTACTCCAGTCCAGTAGGTTCATGTATGTTTGAGAAAAAAAGAAAAAAGAATTGAAGGTGTAAAAAAACCCAAGAAAATATTCTCCAAAACTGTTGTCAAATGTACCATATTTGTATGAAAAGCTGCTTGAGTTATTTTGTACAATGAATTTTATTTATGGTGAGGTATATTTACGCTTGTGATCTGATACAGTGTTAAATTTTTGATCCATATTTGCTATGCAGCTGAAGATGATATTTTGATTTTGTATTTTTTGCTGTTGTTCTGAAATACAGCCAACAGAAGCTTCCATCTCCATTAGAAGTGCTTCTGCAAGAGTAAAGCATCTGGTACCTGGTCATATGTCCTGTAACACAGCAACCAACAGTGTGTACAACAAATGTGGGATGACTTTTGTGATGAAGAGAAATAAAAATTGGGCTCATTCATGAAATGGGCAGACTTTACTTTGTGGTGTCATTGTCATTGTGATATCTGTTATTTAGGAAGAGCCTCCCATTTCACTTGGCACAAAGGAAAAGCTAAGCTGATAAAAATGTTGAGCTTTTGTCGAAACCAAAGAAAAAAAAATGAGGCATTTTGGTCAACAGAGAACAGACATATTTTCCTATCAAAAAGTTAATGATCTTAGAGAAAAACTTCCTGGCACAACAAATATTTATATGAAAACTTGTTTTATTATTAGGGAGTCAGTGGAGGGAAAAATTATATAATTATTTGTGATACAATTTGACAGGCTCTACTGAAAACAAAGCTAAACTGAGGAGAGCTAATTTCCTATCATTACCATAGCCTTGTCAACTCCATAGGAACCTTTTTTATTCCAGGAGATGCTCCTTGCTATTATTTTCCCAAATTCCCATTTGAAACCATTCTTAGTTTTGTGTTAGAAGCATCCAAAGATCAGCTGCAGTTGTTGACTGCAGAAGGAGTGGGAACTGAGGGGAAAAGATCTTCTGGGAGCTGAGGAACTAAGGTGAAACAACTGACATGAATCTATGGGAGTGGGAGCTCTTGTGCTCAGCTCTAGATTAAACACTGTAATTGATGTTCCATTTCATAGCTTTTTCCCAAGGTTCCTCATGGGAACAGCTTCTTAGCTTAAGAGGAATAGAAATGCAATGATTCTTCACATAAAATTGGAAGGGAACTTTAGACCATGACCAGGCAGCTCTGTTGATCTTTCCAATGTGCTTTAAAGTCAGGATGTGCTGCAGCTTTGTGGGTGACATCCTGCTGTGCAGAACTGTTTGCCCAATGGCTGAAAGTTGCCCAATGTTTACTGATTTCAACATAGTTCTGCAGGGAATGGCAGAGAGGAGAGCAGGACTTTCTTCCTGCCTTAGCCACTGATACTGGGCAGTTGTTTGGGTTTCACTCTTTCTTACATCAAGACTTCTCTTTTTTTTTTAAACTAATTTTAGCTGCTGTGTCATGCACACCCCAGTTCTTACACCAGCCCTAAGAAGAGCTGAGAGCTCACATGGTCTCACGTGAAGCCAGAAGCAATTTTTGGTTTGGGTGTCAGGGTCCAAGACTCTCAATTTTGAACAACCAACCCTAAGGGACCAGTATCAAAGATACAGGCCCACATCTTCTTCCTAGTGTTCCTAAATATGTTTAAATCTTCAAATTAAAGGCACTTCACCCATTTGAAGAACAGTATATTAATGATTGTTTCAAAAGCTTAATAAAATTACCCTTTCTGTGACCCATTCTGCAAGCCAGGAGTGCCTTTCATATCTAGTTTTGCTTGATTTAGAGTTCTGATGCAAATGCCTAGCAGATAAGAGGTCTGCAAACAAACAATCTGCTGATTGCATGTCACTTATGTCACTTCACCTCTGGCACCCACTGCTGCTCCGATGCCCGCTGAGCACCAGCTCCCATCCATCACCAACCCACCACTCCTGTTCTGACAACATACATGCTTTATGGGGCCACAGTGACCTGAATCACTGAACTGATCTGGATAAAATATTTAGCAACCCTGGGAGAAAGGAGCTGGGGTGTGTTTTATGGCCTCATGACCCTGGATCACTCAGCAGCCCCTCAGACCCACAGGTACGTGCACTGGCATGGGGAAGGCAATTCCACAAGGGTGGGAACCCACCATGGGTGTGACTGGCTTGGGAACTCTCCCTGTTGGTGGTGTCTAAACCCTTGTAGCACCAAATGTCAGCCTCAGCCACTGCAGACACAGTTACCTTGAAACAGGCTGAATTAAAGCTGTCTGCTCAACTAAGTTCAGTCTTTCAAGCCTCGAGCATCCTTTCAAGTAGTGCTGCAATCATCCAATAGCAGGCAATTCCTTTAACCCTTACACTATCAGGTCATTGCCAGAAAAAGGATTTACCCTCTCTTTGAAGCAGCAAATGGCTCCTCGGAGCCCTAAAACTGTACAAAGCCAGAGCAGGATGCTGCAATCCTGTTCAGAAAGTTTCCACAGGAACCATGCCTAGCAGACATCCAAGGGCAAAAGTTTCCATCACCTGTTAGCACAATACTTCCACCATTATTTTTAATACAGAACAGTTGATACCCAGTATTTTTCCATCATTTTTCCAGAACAGAAGAGATGAGCAGACAAGAGCAGGGCAAAGAAAAGCCTTTTGATGTTGCTAAAGAGGTTATTTGCATGCAAAGCTGTCTTGCTCTGCCCCCTGGATTCCAATCAAGTTTTTTGGCCTGGAAACCAGTATTTCAGGAGGAACTGCATGGTTAGAAGATGAGCTGCTATGGAAGACTCCCTGATTTCTGATGAGTTATTTTTAAGGCACCATCTGATGTATCAACCAGTGAGGTCATAGCTTTGGAGATGAATTCCCTTAATTATAGCCTTCCCATTAAAATGAGGCTATGAAGCAATAAAAGAGGCATTGGCTGCATCCCTGCTTTATTGTTATCAGTCTCAACTTGCCCTTGACTGAGTGTAGAAGGCAATTCCATGCCAATCCTACCTGGCTTTTAACTCCCATATTGCCATACACAGCCTTGCTAATTCCATCAAATGCAACTCCTGTGACTCTCTGATTTTATGCACTGCACCCCACAGCCCCTGCACCAAAGAGAAAGAAATATGTGACACACTTGTGTCTGTGGTTGATTACAGGATCTGACTGAAGTTTCTCCCACAGTGGTGACGACTGGGCACACTCCTTCCCTGGTATCTGATAGAATCAGCTCACACTGCAGTGCCTGCTGCCTTTGGGACCTCTTCCCTGTCATGTCTCTCTTCCCAGAACTTAGAATGGCTTCTTTTGGAGGTCTCACCCCTTGTCAAATTTGGCAAAAGTCAGTCCACAGCATCAAATATCTTTGGGGATGAAGGGAAGCACATAAATACACATGTATGTGGTCACATTAGCCTTTTCCTTTAGGAAATCAAGCTGACAGGGGAAGGTAAAGCTGTGGCCCAAAGTGCCTATTGCTTTTAACTGCACCATGCTGTGGCAGTAATGTATGAGGCTGCACCATGACCAAAAGGATTATTTTAATCCCAGATCTCTTCCATAAAAATTTGCTCCCTCCCTCACCCCTCTTTGTGCACAGTGCTCTGCACAGATAACAACACACACCCACAAAAGCTTGGAATTTATTTTGGACAGAGTTTAACTGCCAATAATCACATCACAATTAGGACTCCCCAGCTACAAGCAAGACCTCAGGGCATTGGAAAAGGTCCAGCAAAGGGGAGAGCCCCACAGAGCACCAGAGCAAACAGGTGGGGCAGCCTGTGAAGGGACAGGGGGATACAAATTCCCCAGCTAGTGCAGGCAGTCAGCACTGCAAACACAGCAAATACTTGTCCCGCTCCACCATCACATTGGTTTTTGCAACTACCTTCATATTCACACATTGCATGAATAGCTCTTAATTAATATCAGCGAGTAAATTTACTAAATAGAGGTCAAATCCTGCCATCATTGTCTCACCCAGGGTCTTGCCCCTTTTGCCTGCCGAATATATGAGGAGCAGAAGTTGCTCCCAGAACAGTGAAAAATTAGCACATTTCATTTCCTACTTCAAAACCTGCTGCCAAATGATTAGGATTGATTATCAAGTGCCCTGTGATAAAGGGGAGGACATGGGATTTGGCTGGCACAGTTTCTCCCAGCCAGTGACCCGCAGGACTGTGATGGATGAAGGGACCTGATTAAAATCAAATGACTCACGAAGCACTTGAGCATTACATTCGCTGAAGAAAATAGTTGCTCAGAGATAGGATCAGGCGCTGAGTGAAGGAGCCATGAGGTGCTAGCAATGCTGCAGCCTGGTCTAAAGGCAATTTCTGTCTTAACAAGTAATTTAGTTTATGGGGAAAAAAAGAAAAGCAATTTTTCAGACATCTTCAGATCCTGCAAATCTTACATCTTTATAATGCCATATGACCATTTCTACCTATAAGTGTGGGCTTGGTGCTATTGTTTTACTACTGGTTTTCCTTATCTCTCCTGACTTACAGCAAAACCTGGCTAATGGAACCGAAAGGGCTTTTGTATCAGCAGTAGGTTTCTGTGTACACACGGCCACCGAGCACAAACGCAGGAAGGGAGGTCGGCAGAGAAGGGTGAGGATGAAGGCAAGACACACGGGTGTGCAACACACTCCGAAACGTTAACACACTACCATCAGCAAGGGAGGCTTCGGCTGCCGTGGGAGGGGGAGCTGATGGAGTATCCTCTTCTCTAGGCTGAAAAAAACAAGACCAATACGACTTCCCCTTGAGACCCTCCACCACCTTCTCCTTTGGATGCTGTCTAACAGCTTTACATCCTTCATACGTTGTGGCGCCCAAAACTTTTAGGCTGGAAAACACCTCTAAGCTCATCAAGTCCAATCATTAACCTAGCACTGCCACTAACATTTCTCTTGTTTACCCTTAGTTTCGGTTCCACCACACCCTGCGCACGTTTGAAGCCCCCCGGCTTTGCAGGGTGCACGACCCGCTCAGCGCACACCCGGGTCCCCTAAATCTGCGCCTGGACTCACCCCCCACCCACCCCGAGCCACGCTCGGGCTGCCACGGCACCTTCTCCTACCGCTGCAACAAGGAAAATAGACTCCAGAGGAGAAACCCTGGCAGCAGCCTCATCCCAGATCTGTGGGAAGGAAAAGAACCCCCCCGGCTGCCGCCGCCGGGCAGGCGGGGACGGGGATGTGGACGGGGCACAAGGGCTGCGGGGAGCGGTGGCAGCCCCGGGGGGCATTGCAAAGCTCGCCCGGGTGTTCTGTCGCTGCTCCCAGCCCATGGAGGGGCCGGCCCTTCCCGGAGGAAGGAGGAGCCGGGCGGGCACAGGTGTGCGGGCGGCCCGGCCCTGCCCAGCCCGGCTCTGCCCTCGGGATGCGCTGAGCGCCCGGAGCATGGAGGCGATGGAGCCGCTGGAGACGAACAGCAGCTGCAGCAACGGTGGGTGCAGCCCCGGGGGGAGCGGGACCGGCCCGGGGGGAGCGGCGGGAGAGGTCCGGGAAGGGGCTGAGCCCGCGGCACCCCCCGGCCTTACCCCCCAACAACCACCCCCGCCCCGGCTTTGGGGCTGTCCTCTGTCTGCTCTGTTTGTTTTTTTTCTGGATTTGGGGTTTCTTTTGCGTTTCTTGAGGTCTGTATAGGAATGGGAAAACTTGAGCCACGGAGCCTGCGCTGCTGGCAGCCAGCACCGCGCTCTGCCAGCCTCACAGCACACAGAGAACTTGTGTGGGACTTGGGGGTTTGGTCCTTTAAAGATTAACTAATCCAGTCGATAATCACCCCATCTGCTGCTTTACACTTGTGCCCGTTGTGGAGGTTTTCACCCAGACGGGGAGGCAAATTCCCCCTGTATCTCCCAAGAAACTTACTTCCACGATCAAAGAGGTTTTTCTATTAGAGAACCTTTGGAAATTCTTCTAGAAAGTCACTGGAATTTTTTCCTTTGGAAAAAAGTTTATTTCCAGTTCAGATCCAAAACCTCAGCTATGTGTGCTAGGGCCAGGGCTTGCAGCTGCAGAAGATCTAAGCCAGTCTCCTGGTTCAGGAAAAACGTGGGACCCATGCCCAGGTTGCTGGTAGTGCTGGGAACAGTTTAGCCATTACATGCTCCTGCCTATATACACAAATACTTGCTCCATATTTCCTACACGAGTTCAGGCAGAAAATTGAAGTCTTTTACTACAAAGGGACTTTTGTGACACTCCACCTGGCTGCTCCTTTCCCCACAGTCACAGTCGTGCTGTCTTTACTACACTCGGAGTGAAGATTGCAATAGAAAGATGTGCTGGGTGTGGTAGGAGTGTCGGGGTGAAAGAAATTCAGCAATTTTCCCACCCACACACAGCAACACACCTTGGCCAGAGAGGCAGGGCTGTAGTGCTCTTGGTGTTAACAGCAGAAAATCGTGACTGCTCTCAGTCATTCCACACTGACAGGATCAGGTTTGCTTTAGGAGCACTCAGGCACTCTACAAATAGGTAGAATAAAACCATTAAGAAGCAGGGGCAATCTAGAGATGAAACTTTGGTCTGAGACTAACCTGTTGTTGTCTTATGACACAGTTCAGTACACAGAGCTGGAACAGATGCACAGTTACAAAGTGCTGGCATCACTCCACATTAAACCTGAAGTTATAAGCTGCAGAGGTAAAGATTAGTTGGCTGGACTGCACCAAGGCCTTTGAATCAACAAGGTTGAGTGTTGCTGACGCATAGTTCAACCCCATAACATCTGAGTTTGGTGGAGATACTCTGGCATATATATTTGTAAGTTCAAATTACATTATTAGAGAGGTCTTTGTGGCCTTCCAGTTCAGTGTGTAGACTGATCAACACGTTCAGTGTCCGAGAGGTGGTTGAACTGCAGGCCATAAATCTGTCACTCACCTTGCCATTTCCACATGTGAGTAAAGAGGTGTCCTGAGTTTTTGAGAGCTGGTGGGTATGTGCTGTTAGGGTGGCAGCATGGGTGGCTGTTCAGGTGGACATCTGAGTGAGTCCAAGGGCAATAGAGACACTCTTGATAGTCATGTCAGTAATTTGCTGGTTTGTCTCCACGGTGGTCTCACAGGGTCTCTGATCACCCTTTCGTGCCTTTCCCGCCGGGTTGTGTGCCAAGTGATCAGCGATGCCGACCCAGCTGACTCTGCCCAGGACAACGGGACTTCGGATAGTTTCTGGATAACTCAACTGGAAAGCAGTTATGGATTCTACATTGGCCTGGGCTTGGCTGTCTTCTCCAGCTTCCTCATTGGAAGCAGTGTCATCCTCAAGAAGAAGGGGCTGCTACGGCTGGTGGAAAAGGGAGGCACCAGGGCAGGTAAGGGTTTTGGGGGGGCAGGAGGGAGAAGGTTCTTCCAGGAACCACGTACATCATCCAAACTCCAGCACTCATAAGGCAAGGGGACACTTCTGGGTACAGTCAGCCTTCTGTCAGCAATGTAAATTTGGCCTTTTGTGGATGCATTTTTGTGTGTGAGACTGAGACAGCAGTGCTGTGTAGGAGCTGAGGAGCTAATTGGAAACGAGCTAAATTACAGAGCCCTGCACTGGAATAGCTCAGCTAAAAGCAGCATTCCCCTGCCTGGCACAGCAAATAGCAAGTGAAGTACCCTGTGCAATGAGATGTGCCCCCACCAGAAGAACTGTACACGTCCATCACAGCTCTTACATGGGAAGGAGTGAAGCCAGGAGGAAACAGAGTGCTGGAAGCTCTTTGAAATGGGCCCCTTTGCACAAAGCTGCAAGTCATCACCCTGACACAGACCAGCACAGCACTGTGACCCCACTCTTGCTCTTATTGATGCACTAGGCATGTGTACTGAGACAAGGACGTGGCCCCATGTACTTTAATTAGCAAAAGCCATTTATGAATGCAGGACTGCACGCCAGTGCTGTGTGTGAGCTCTGCTTGTGGTTTCAGAAGGGTTCCTTCTGAGGTATGTTGCTCAACAACCTGTAGATAACTTTCCTCTGGCACCAGGCTCTTAGGGTGAAGCGTGTGTTTATAGGTGGGCAGTGGTGCAGGAGCACTGCCTACAGCAGAATTGCACTGTGGAATTGGACACGTCCCATCAGCATTGCAAACGTGTTCTAGCAGCAGTGTAAGTCCTACCTGGCAGCTGACCTACTTGCATAACTACAAAACAAAGCAGTGATAATTAAAATACTACTGCTTCCAAGGCCTGGCCTGGGAACAATTCTTAAATAATTTTTCAGAGGGAGTAAATATCACCATCCCCATTTTACTGTGTCCCCATATGGGGACACAGAGGCATGGAAGGATGAAGTGACTGTCCAGAGTCAAACAGCAAAGCTACCAACAGCACCTGAGCCACAGGCCACTCTCGAGTCTCCATCCTCTGCCCTTAGTCTGGCCACATGCAGCTGCTGGACACAGATAGGTTTGGCATTATATTTATACAAGAAATATCAGTTGCTTCAACTGTAGAAGATGTCTCTCTCCTCCTTCCCTCCATGAACTCTTCCCACGACAGAGCCAAGTGAGTGAAACAAGAGCAAACCCCTCCCTATTTTTCAGAATGTTTAACAAGGAATTAGATTAATGACAGAAAACTGCAGCTGACAAGAGTTCTTGAGAAAAAACACAAACAAGCAAAAAAAAAAAAAAAAAAGAAAAATCCCAAAACAAATAAACCAGCAATTTCTAAGGAATACCAAAGGATAACATTTGAACTTCAGCATTTGTGAACTTTTTGAGGAACCAGAAGAGGCTGAATTCTAGCAAAAGATTTGTCCCTGTATCCTGAAGTCTTCCTGTTCAGCTCTTCATTTCCCCTTGTCCTGTCTCGCCCTTTAATCTCTCAGACCCAGGGTGTCACCCCCTCCATTTGAGCACTTCACTTTTCTCCAAGGCAGGTCAAACACTGCTGTTACTGACAGCTCCAGTCGAGTCAGATTTATCAAAAACATGAGCTCTGTCTGACCCAGCAAAATCAGGGTTCACAAGGTCAGCAGGCTTAAGCTCCTTATGTCTAACAGCTTGTGGGTTAGGACAGAGCTGGATTAGTTCCCAACACGGTATGTCCATTCTTCCTTATTTACATCCCTTTTTTTTCATTTAGTTGTTTCAGTGCCAGGAATTATTTTTCATCAGAAATGCTCAGTCACATCATGGCTCTTCCACATAAAGTTAACATCAGGTTTGCTGGCAGTTCATGCTGAGGCCCTGTAATACAGTCATTGTACACAGCAGTGTACAAAAGGAGCAGATAGCTTCTGGGACAGGACACGGAGAGCCTTCACCTTGCAATTTATCCCTCTCCAAAGGGACATTTCTCATCTCTTGCTCTGATGAACATGGTTGTTAATTCTTGCATACCCATGTGCTTTTCTTCCCCAGGAGATGGAGGGCATGGCTACCTAAAGGACTGGCTCTGGTGGGCTGGCTTGATAACCAGTAAGTAGAAGCTCTCTCCCTGCTTTGAAGCTTTTACAGGGTCTGTCTCTGTGAATAAGATGTGGAACAAGCTGTCTCATGGCTTAAAGCCTGTTCTCTGTTGAGTTCCCCCATCCTCAGCAGAGGATCCTCAAGGAGAGGAGAGGCAGTGAGCTGTGCAGGATCTCCCTCTCCATCCCCCTGCAGGGCTGGTAGGACTTGCTAGCTCAGTTTTACCTGATCAAAAGCATGAAAAGCCAGGTTTTAATAAGGCAGCTGGCAGGTCTGCCTGTGTACCAGGCACAGGGCAAACAGCTCCTGTGTGTGTCTGGGGCTCCGGGAAAGGTTCCTGCTGTGGCACAGGGAGATAACAGAGGTGTTGGTAGCAGCTCCTTTCTTGAACAAGGCTTGCTTTCCCTTAGAGCAAGCCTTAAAACCATTCTTTTGTGCTGCAGTCTTAAATAGCTCCTCAAACTGGACTCAAAGTTGCAGAGAGAGCAGTGGATTTCACAGGAGGGTTTTTCAGAGCCCTCTTCTCCGGCTCTCACTGCAGCAGCAGCAGCTCAAGGTGCCCCCACTTTGCCCTGCCCTTGCAGCTCCTGTGAGCAAGCACACAGCCCTCACTGCTTGGGGACAAGGACAGCTCAGCCAGAGAGGGCACCACAGCCCCAAGGACACACTGGGGGGGTGAGGAGGAGCCTCCCAGCACTGGGGCTCCCACAGCTGCCCCTCTCCCTCATTAACCCCCAGACACAGCCTGGCTGGGCAGGAGGGTTTGGTGAGTTCTCATGGGTCACCCCTGACATGGCCAAGCCCTCCCTTGTGTGGGTGCAGGGCTCCAGGGGTGCCTCTCTGCTTGTGTTCATTTGTTATAGAGAGATTTTCACCCACTGTTTGCCCCTGTGTAGCAGCAGCATGGAACACCCATCATAAAACCCACTCTCAAACTGATTCCTTACTGGTTTGCAAACCCACAAGAGAAAACATAAAATGTACACTGTAACTCACTGGTATTTATTTTTCTTGTGTTTGTTTAGTGGGTGGAGGGGAAGCTGCCAACTTTGCTGCCTATGCCTTTGCTCCTGCAACTATTGTCACGCCTCTGGGGGCTCTGAGCGTGCTCATAAGGTGACTTTGTGTCTATAGTTTGCAATTTGCCTTTTTTTTTTGTTCGCCTGTTTGTCTTGTAAAGATAGAAGGAACTTGAAGTGATGCTAATATGATTTATTCTGCCTAGAGGAAAAAAAATGTTTCAAGTGTTTTCTAAAAAACCACTTTTAACAGTTGTTGTCCTTTGGGGGGATTATTTGGGAACCATCGAATTAAGTAGACTGCCCTTCTTAAAGTGCTGCATGTGGATAGCAGCCACATGCACTGCAGGTTAAACTATTGCAAATATCATATTACTTCCTTCCTTATTCCAGGTCTTCATCCAATTCAAGGTCGTTTTGGTTTGTTTGTTTGTTTTGGTTTGATCTCGTAGTCAACAGTACTAAAAATCTAAATGGGTCAAAAATATCAGACTTGTTTTCAAACTGCCTCTCATTTGCCTTTTATTATCTAGGCTTTTAGGGCATTCTGATGTTGTAGGGTTTTATACTTCTGGCTGTTGACAAAAGGGCTGAAACCATATTTTATTTCTTTATTTTTAGAAAGGAGATTCCTACCAAAATACATGACTGAGTACTGAAGGTTTTATAGAAAGACTGTTATTGTGAAATGCATAAGCAGACTGAGAGTTGGGACTGCTCCTGGTGTCTTATCCCAAATTTTTATGGACAACAACTAGATATTTTTGTAGATATATCTGTAGCCCCAGCACCTTCCAGATTCCTTTGAAGCTTAATAGTTCTGCTGATTTAGTTAAAATTAATGTGACTTTTGTTGTGAGGTTCAGGTTTTTTTCTGTGTTGCACTGATCCTTGAAGTAACTTCCTTGAGCACTAAAAGCTCCAAAATGCTCAGCAACTCGTGAGTGATTCTGTAGGCCCTGAAAATATTTCTGAGGATGTGTTAATGCATACAGTATTTTTGCACATTGCTTACTCAAGAGCTGTGATCTACAGATCACACCTGCACCTCTGCAGGTTCAGCTCAGTAGATACAATGTGACTGTGTATTAACACACCGGAATCCAACTAATTTACACCAAATTTGTGTCCTTGTATCACATGAAAGTATTCTTAACTTTATTTTAGCTGCTCTTTCTTTAAAGGACTGTAAAGCACCAGCTGACATTTTTCTGTCCTGTGCAGTGCCATCCTGTCTTCATATTTGCTTGGAGAACGGCTCAACCTGCTGGGAAAGCTGGGCTGCATGCTGAGCCTGGTGGGCAGCACTGTGATGGTGATACATGCTCCAGAGGACGAGGAGGTCACCACTCTGGATGAAATGACTTCCAAGCTGAAAGAGCCGGGTATGCAGGAGGGCATGTTTTCCTCTTGGGGCCGGGCAGTGCCTACTGCTCCCTGTTCTTGCTGCTCAGTTTTGAATTCTCCTCTCCCTCTTCCAGGTTTCCTCGCTTATGCTGCGATCCTCTTGGCACTCTGCTTCCTCCTGATCTTCTACCTGGCACCCCGTTATGGCCAGAGCAACATCCTCGTCTACCTCACCATCTGCTCCGTTATTGGTGCCTTCTCCGTGTCCTCGGTCAAGGGCTTGGGAATTGCCATCAAGGGCTTCTTTGCCGGCCGGCCTGTGCTGCAGCACCCACTGACATGGATCCTGGTCATCACGCTGGTGGCAGCCATCACTACACAAATTAACTACCTCAACAAGTCCCTGGACATTTTCAACACCTCTTTGGTGTTTCCCATCTACTACGTGCTGTTCACCACCATCGTCATCACGACTTCCATCATCCTCTTTAAGGAGTGGGTCGCCATGACCGTCGTCGACATCATCGGGACAGTTTGTGGCTTCCTCACCATCATTCTGGGGGTGTTTTTACTCCATGCCTTCAAAGACCTGGATGTCAGTTTAGGGAATCTACCACAAGTCCTCCAGAATGAAGAGCAAGTGCCAGTCACCAGAGATGACAAGAACATCCTGATAGAGGTGGACAACTCCAGCATCGCCCCAGAGGATAAACCCAAGGTATTCATTCACCTAGCACATTATGTGTGAGGGACTGGAGGGTGGGTGAATGGGTTGACCAATATTCCAGCTGTCACTGAGCAGTTTAAAAGACTTTCTCCAGGTTTTTGGATGGGATCTCAGTCACGGTGTGGCAGCAAGGGGTATGTTTAATCCTCGCTGTGCCTTAATACATGCGGCCACTGAAAACAAAAATCCTCTTGAAATATGATAGTCCTGGGACAAAGCTCCTCTCCAAGGCCCCTTCCCATCTCTTATTCTTGGCAGGGCTAATGTTTACTCTTGAACTCCTTCCCCTGGGTGGCCATTGATGTCTTTATTTCCAGAGCTTGATTGAGTCATTGATTTGTGGGTTTTATCTTTTTTTTTTTTTCCTTTCTAGGCACTGGCATGAACTCTAAAATACACACCAGTAAAATACACATCAAGTGGAGATGAGAGACAAGACCTGAACAGTGCACTCCTGCTATTCAGACTCTGCTCATCCATATTTGGTCAGTTGCTCTGCAAATAATGGGACAAGAATATTGGTGAATATGGGCAAAACTTGGCAATTTTTGGAATAGGCACTGGCTCAGGCTCAGTGGCTGGACCCAAACCATGAAGTGCTTTTGAACTGTAGCAGGGAAATCTTTTTCAACTTTTGTTTTTCTGTGAGATCCAGGAGTTTCCCTGCAGCACAGTGTTAATTATTTTTATGGGAGTTTTGGTTGTTTGGGGTTTTCTTTTTCCTTAGCAGCCACGGTGCCCAGGCCATGTTGATGTGGTTGGTGAAGTTTCTGGGCCTGATCCAGACCTCACCTGAACAAGGGGCAGCCTCTTCTCAGGCTGGGGAGCTCTGTCAGGATAAACTCCATGTCAGGAGAAACACTGCCATTGTCCCCAAGACTGCTTGTGGTAATCTTTTCAGTCTGAAAGAAAAGTGGGTCTAAATGTTAAGTATTTTTTTCCTTAGGAAATATCTTGACCTTTGTGAGCCCCCCAACTCTTTCAGCCCCTGTCCTTGCTATCATTTAAGCCCCAAAGCTTTTTTGTTGCTGTTTAGAAAGAGGTATGAGCTGCGTGTTAAAAGCTGAACAGGTATAAGAGGGTGATGCTCTGCAGAGCTGCAGGGATGCAGTTTATCCCAGAGCAGTCCCGCTCACCTCTCTCCATCTCTCCCAGTATAGTACACTTGGCCTTTTGCTCACGGCTCATCTTGGAAACACCCTTGGATTTGTATCATTGGTCAGGATGAAGGGATGGGAGAAATAACATTTTTAGCTGAAAAGTGAAAAAGGAAGGTATTACTGCAGTTGAAAGGTTTTCCCATCTCACTGCTGGGTCTTCTGGGGAGACTGGAGTTCATTTGCTGGCAGCAAATCCCAAACAGGGAGCAGCAAAGCCTGAGCCAGTCCAGAGGCAGCTCTGCCTGGGTTATCCCTGGACCACAGCACACACTGATGCTGCCTGAGATGCTCACCTGGTTATACCTGGGTCTGAGCATCACTGAGCAAATGCAACTGGGGGTTGCAGGAGAGAGGACTATACAATCTCTTATTTTAATAACATTTCAGTACTATTTTTTGGAATGTGGAAAGGAAAATAAAGGGTTTTTTTCTAAAAAAAAAATAACACTTGCAGGTGGATCTGAAAGTTTTTAATGATTTCTCTCATCTTACTGGCGTAGCCCTAAAGGATAAACAGGCTGAGGGACAACAGAAAGAGCATCAGGAGCAGAGTAAAACAGCAGCGACCTCCTTTGGTGGTAGACAGTAATCCAGGTCACTCACTCGAGCTTTGGTTTCAGCATCCTAATCAGTGTAATGCTTCACACATTTTATTTTAGAAAATGACTGTAAATGGGACTCAACTCACTGCCTAGAACTGTATATCATAAAAGCCATTCCTCCAGCAATCCTGCCATCTCTGGAGAAATGCCACATAGAAAATGAAGATTTGAACCGAGGTAATGAAATAGCACACAGTGGAAGGAGCATTTGTTAATGACAACCAACAAATTTATTAAAACCAGGCAAAAGGCACAATGACTTGCATTCAAGTATTTGCATAGATGCATAGAGAGCATTATTGTAAACCATTAATAGACCATTAATATGGTGGACACAGGAAAAAGTGAGATGTATTTTAATATATGTTCTCCCAAGTAACATTATCTTTCAAAAAAAACCAGGTTTTACCATCATCCTGCAGTTCCCCTGTTCTCATTCACGCAACTTGCACACATCTGAAAATTTATAAGGACTTACTTATAACTGCCTTCTGGAGATTTTTATGATATTCCAGCAATAAAGTTTTCCATTGGAGTTTGGGCACGTCCAGTTGTTCTCTGAGCACTGTGTGTCCAGGGGCATTTTTTAAAACCTTGATCCCATGCTCACATGAAATGCAGTGAAAATAATTTTAGTGATTTCGAGTGGCCATTTGCTGAAGATCAGGGGTTGGAGCAGAAGTGTGCTGCTGTGGCCTCAGTGAGGGCTCAGAGAAAAGATCAAGTTCTTGTGATTGAATTTACTACTATAGTGTATGTACAGTCCTGCTCCACCTGTGAGCACCAAAACATGCCATGACATCCACAGCCACACTGGCTGCACCCCAAGAAACAACAAATTTTGGGGGTTCTTTGAATATACATTTTTATGTGTAATATATCCCAACTATAGAAAAAGACATATAAAGATCAGAAAACTGTTATCTTTCACTTGCTAGACCCTGATTCAGAAAGGAGTTTTTTTAGGTTGGTTTGTTTTCCAGGCACGTAAAAGGTAAGAAAAGGTCTAAAATTAGTGAGATAAGGAATAATCAGCGAGAAATTCAACCCTGTGAACTGTTTCCTTGTGGAGAAAGAGGTAGTAAAGTTGTGAAAACTAGTGTGGTTTAAGTCCTTACAGATACACTACTACATATAACTACAGATTTAATGAGTACTTGGAATTTCTCTGGTTGAGTTTTTTTTTAGTAAGTATATCTTAGGGAAAGAGAACCATCAGACAAGACTCTTTTTCTTTATGCCAATAATACAGTTTCTCACATGTGGAGCAGCAGTCACGCTGTTTGAGGATTTTTCCATAATAAATCAGACACAACAGAGCTGTTGTAACCACAGCTCCAGATTTCCCTGTGTTCTCCTAGGGAATCATTTCAAGGAAAAAAAAAAATATCTGGCATAACAAAAGGTCTTAATTTAAAATCCTGAGGAAAAAAAAAAAAAAACCAACCATACAGAAGTCCAAACTATTAGGAGAAGAAAAAAAACAAATTCATAAGGGAGAATCCTCAGGGTCAGAACCATCAGCTGCTTAAAGTGCACACAGACAGCTCTCTCCATCCATGGCCTGGAGGAAAAAACCTGGAGTAAAAGAGCTGTCATACAAAAGCACCATGTGTTGTGTTAATATTTCTGCTGTTTCTCCACTGGGCATTTTTAAGGTAGGTTTCTCAGTGGTTTGGGGATTAGACAGCCCATGCTGAGTTACTGCTCAGCACAGCCTGAAGTCTGAGATGCGCAAAAGTGTCTGTTGATGGCGGTACCGCATGCTGGAGAGGAGGTCTCAGCACTGCCCTTTGCTGAGCTTCCTTCTGGCCTTTTGTTCTGTCTCTTGGCCAGTCTCCCTGTCGTACCTTAAGTGTGTCCTAGTGACATGGATGAGAGCTCATGGGCCATGCTGGGGATGCTTTCAGGTTTTACAGCACCGAGGGAAGACAAGCGAGTGCTGGAGGACAGGCAAGTTGCAATGCTCTTGCTGAAGATGGTTATATAGGGAAAATAGTCAATCCACTCTACTAAAGCCAAAACCCACAGTGGCCCACAAATTATATTTCCCTGGTTTGCTCCCTGTTGTGGCCCCACTTGCCACACACTGTAAACTGAAAATAAACTGAAGAAAGTTACCACCAGCTGCCTTCTGCTCTCCCAGGAGGCAGCGGGTTCTTAATAGCACCAACGTATGCTCCTGCAGCTGCATGGAGGGGCTGAGGAAGCCAACAGGACTGGGGCTCACATAAAAGCCCATCAGGGCCAGCACCTGCACTCACAGCTTGTTCTCCCTGGTAGCACTTCAATAACTGATTAAAAACACGTGAAACCCCCCTCACCTCATCCCTGCGTTGGATATTGCACAACAATGTTTAAATACCGTACAAACAAGTCATCCCTACACGGAAAAGGCTGTCAGCAGAGAGGGTCCAGCTCAGCTTGGCATGTACCTGGGGCACTCCTGCCACACCTGACTGCAGCTTGGTGAGTCACGGAGGAAACGGGAGGCAAGAGGAGAGGAACGGAGACACTGTGGCAGGGAGCGTGGTTTTGGGTGATGAAGGCCATCCAGTGCCCTGTGAAGGCCAGAACCAGCCAGAACAGATTGCTTCAGGAGTGCCCACGGGAGCCTGGCTGTCCCACTTTCCAGCTGTTTGCTGCTCCAGCCATCCAGACGCCAGTATTCTGGGTGAGATGGAGAAAGGGAAAAGAGAGAGGAGTGAGCAGTGATGGAAGAGCAAGCACTGCCCTTGCCCCCTCCTGGAGCTGATGATACTGCCAGCCAGGGGCAGCCTGCATTCACGTGCATTCACACCCTAAAAGCATCACCTACACAGGAAACTCTCCCACCAAAAGCACAATGAAATTCGTGCAGTTTTCTCCATTTTTCACAGCTGGCCTCCAGTATGTTGGAGGCTGGAGGCAATAGAACTGTGCTGTGTGGAGTGGAGGTGTTTTGTGTTAAGTGGTTCAGTGTGCAGGGCACTGAACTCAGTGTCTAAAAGTCCCTTATTAACTCCCCTTATTAAGGACAATTTTGGGAAACGCTCCTTGCAGAGAAAGCATCTCCTTAGCCATGGCTAGAGAGGCTGGAAAGAATTTTTGTTCTTTACTGGGATCTTCAAGTCTTGTGTGAATCTTCATGTTTTTCTGCTCTTCACTAATGGTTCTGGGTCACACACACCTTTGATCCCCCCATTGCTCTGCCCCCCTCCCACCACCACACTCAGTACCTACCTCTGCCCCTGGCTGGAACCGTCCTGGAGTTCTGGTGTGTGCAGGGGGCAGTGGGACAGCAGGGCTGTTCCCCTGCCAGGCTCTGGATCTGGATGGGACAGGATCAGCTGGCAAAGCCCTTTGGGGTGGCCGGGGCCTCGAAATATCCTATGCAAGAAAGATATAGTTTTGAATTCTCAGCTTCAACAGATGCCCAGCCTATAAACAGAGATGATATTTGTATTCACTTTACATGGTGTGAACTTTTGGGTATGGCCAGAGGTCCTTTGGACCTCCTGGGCTTCTTTCTTATTTTGCAGGTCTGAGCAGGCTGGGTATGGAGCTGCCCACCCCAAGATCTCTGGTTTGGAGTTAACCCCAGGGTTATTACAATCTATGGCTGCATGATGAAAAACAGGAGATGCCTTACAGAGTGGGCAGGAGTCCCCATCACAGCTGAGCCTTTAGCATCCCTGCCTGAGACAGAGGGCTGAGGGACACAGGTAAACCCATGCCTATGAAGACCTTCCTCTCCCTCTCTGACTCCAGAAGGGAGCGCAGGCAGCTGCCATTATGGCATGTTGTATTACACAGGTGATTTAGTGGTTTTCACTGTGTAAGAGTTTTTCACCTGCCAATTTTCATGAACACAGGATGGCCTTAGGCTGCTGGGCAGCTGCCTTCAGCCAAGGACAGCCAAACAGGGTAACAGGGTTCCCAGCTTGCCCTGCTTCCCAGATGGAGCTGTGGCCAGAAAGCGCATCATATTCTAGCTATTAAAGAAGGATCCAGGGGTTTTAAGCCCTGAATTTTGCAAGTAATAGAGAAGCTATGTTCCAGAGCCTTTTAAATAGCCACATTACTGATGCATTTCAGGCTGGAAGCAAGTTTCACACAGGTACACTCACTGTATGTTTGCCCATACAATGCCTGTAATGTTTATAAACTGTATGTTTATAAACATGTGCCCACACAAATACATGCAGACCCACAAGCAATTTTTATTTGTTTGTGCACACAGCTGTCCCTAATAGAATACTTGGAGCATTATATTTTCCATTCATCTAATGAATTTCAGTGAAAAGTATGCCCCTGGGGAGGAGTTACCCCCACGAGAGCTGAATGCCTGTTGTTGCTCAGGCTCCGTGCTAAGTGCTGGCTTACAGGTGTTGATTTAACAAACACAGCTGCACTCACGACTTGGAGGGCACCCAAAACCCCTACAGTCCCCTCAGACTATGCATAAATGCAGTGCTTGATGGCTTGTGGATCTATTATTCTCCAAGGATCTTGCCCTGTGACTCCAGGAAGGACAAGGCAGACTAAATTCCACTGACTGCCAAGTCTGAAGAAATCCTATAGGAATAGCAAGAGAGCAAATCTGGCAGATGCTGCAAATGTCTAGGAAGGACACTGACACAGCAAACAGTGACATTAATTATTTCCCCTGTACCTTTTCCATATTGTAGCTCTCCACCAACCCAGAAACAGCAAAGTTTCTTTTGGAAATTTTATGAAAATTGTTCCATCTAGTTGGGCTGACTGAGATAAAGAGACTGGATGCACTGGGGAAGGCGCACAATGGAGACTCTGGAGAACTTGTCAACAACCAGCTGGGAAGGATACCTATTCCTTATTGACAACAGTCAGCTTCCTGCTTTTGTTTTAGTTTTCTTTCCTGCTGAAGTGCCGGCTGTTCACAGGAACAATGGAGCTGGACACAAATCCCACTTGCTAAAATTTTCCTCTATAGGAATCCCTCAAGGGTTTGTTTTCCTCTATATCCTTCAGAGAGAGACTGCCTGGGAGCCAACCTCCTGCTACCTGCTGTAACCAGGCCCTTTGCTTTTTTGATGGTTCCAACCTAATATTTTGGCTAAATGGGCTTAAGTGAGTGATTTACCATCTTTTTCATAAGAATTTGTGATCTGTAGTAAGTTTAGAGCAAAGCAAAAGAATCCCCAAAATAACCTCATGGATAGGATGCTCACATAGGATGGGGTCAGTTTGGGTTAAGACTAATGTTTTCTACGAAACAGACTCAAGGTCCCATTCCTGCTCCACATCAAAATTTGTCTGAGGCTCACAAGGCTTTAGTCCAAATGCAAGATACCTGAGGGATCATCCCAAGGAATGGAGATCCTTCACTCAGTACTGAACCACTGACTGGTAATCTCAGAAGGGCTTGCTGGATGGAGCTCTGAGCAACCTGCTCTAGTGGGAGGTGTCCCTGCCCACAGCAGAGGGGGTGGAACTAGGCAATCTTTAAGGTTCCTTCCAACTCTATGATTGTACGATTCACATGGTAAGAGGAGCTATGCCTGGCTTGCTTAGGGAAAAATTTGTACAGTCCTTTCATTCCTGACAAATGATCTCTGTGACTTGCAGCTAAAAACTCTTTCTATGACCATGGATGCTGCTCTGTGATCCAAGCTTCAGATTCAGGTCACAGGTATTGGGGGACCTGAATTAAGTAATTGTGTGTGATAGGGTCCAGCACAGAGACCCTCAGCCACACTGCAAAGCAAGGAGAACCACCAGGAACTGTCCTGTGGTGAGACGGAGCACGCGCTGGTGAACACGGTAACTCCTACACCCCCCAGGGTGAGGGGCTTCACCAGCCTCCCTCAGAACAAACCTCCCAACAAACAGCATCTGCAGGACAGTGTCAGGACTCCATACCTGAGAGATGGGGGGTTTGGGAGCAGGAGGTGCTGGCCTGCTTGGGGGTGTCCGCCGGGCCACGTCCCTTGGAGGTGCCGGCTGTGCCGGGCTCGCGCCGCAGCTGTAGCTGGAGGAGGAGGCAGATGGCTGCTGCCTGCTTGTTTGGAGCCCTGGAGCTTGCTGGACAGGAGGTTTTGGTGGGATTTCAGGGAAGCCAATCACCTGTGCAGGAGACCCACAAATCCCAAGAGTTAGGTATTTCCGCCTCAAACCACTTTTTTGCTCTATGATAATTGTAAGGATCTGCATGAGGTCTATGAGCCACAGTAGGAAATATTGCCTGCAACACCAGCGTGTGTTGCTATGTCTAGTGGACATTGATTAGATAGATTGGGACAATTTGGGATCATGAGTCAGAACTGGGAATCAAGAAAACAGAGTAATTCAAGCCCTTCTGTGGTGCTTGCAAATAAACTCCCGTGTTTGCCATTTCTACAGTTCTAAGAGAGGGATGTGACAGCAGAGGATCTATCAGGAGAGACAAGCAGCCACACAGGCCTGGTCAAAGCCCAGCTCCTGCCCATAAGGAAATCCCTAGAAACAGGTACTGCATTCAGCTCCCACTGACTTTCAGCCACAGGTGATGTCTGTCTATTTTTTTCTTTCATAAAACCAGTCCCTGACAGCAGTGTGAGAGGGAACCACATCCCACATCTTAGGGCAGCTGCTTCTCTCCCTCAGGAGTTGGAATGTGATCTTGGCCCTACCTTCCTCTGCTGCTGGGGGGTTTTCAACTTGAAGGCAGGGTTTGCGTGCCCAGTCCCAGAGGTGTCACTGACAATGAGAGACAGAAAAGAGTGTTATTGTCTTGATACATTTTTCTCCTTTTTTTTCCCCCTGTATTTTCTATTTTAATTTCACCAAAGTAAAAAAAATGAGAAGCAAATACTGACTATACCAACAAACCCATCTAGTTACATTCCTCACAGCCTCTACAATGCCTCTTCTGTCCTGGCACTGAAGGTGGGAGGAGGTGCAAGCAGACAAGGCACAGCACTGACAACTTACCTGAACTGTGGTGTCTTCTTTAGAGAACAGATGGCAAATTTATTCCAGCATTTCAGATAATAGAATAAAAACATGATTCCAATGAGAAGAAGAATGGGAGCCAGGATTGCAAGAGTTATCACGACTGCTGAAGAGCCTGTGGGCAAGAAAGTAGAGTTTGTTAAATGGAAATCTCTCTGGTCCCAATCTAACACAAGTCCTTCTGAAGTGGTACCATCACAGAGTTGGTCCCACTCACCTTCAGGCGAGGGGGGACCACTGTCCAAGCTTCCTCCCCTCCCCTCCTTGTTGCAAAACGGGGGGTCCCACCCCTGGTTGCAGTGGCAGTTCTTGTTGTTATTGCAGACCTGGAGTAGGAGGATTCAGAGACTTTAGTGCCAGCTACTAAGGACCCTGCAAGCTAAAACTAATTAAGCCATTGCTGAATAAAGCACTACAGAAGAAACTGTCATGGGCATAAATAGGGAGTTAAGTGCCTGGAAATCTTTTTTTTCAGGGCGTGAAAGTGCCATTTATTGCCTCAGATATTCTCCCTTTCTCCAAAAGACAAGGGTTCTTCAGCTGAAGTGCCAATAACCTGAATTCAGGAGAAATGCAGCATTTAGAAACACCTTTCTCTTATCTCTAAATAGAAGGATATGAAGATTTCTCATTGCTTAGGCCAAATAGCTTGACCCATTCATATTTGGCTTTTCTTTGCATCCCCTGGGGGCACTGCAGAGCAATTTGGGATAAACTGTTCTAAACGTGAATTTTACTATGTTTTTCCTTTGGCAAGTCTGATATATTTTTTTACTCAATCTAAACTGGGCCCAGAAGATTTCTCTTTAAGATTGCCCCTTCTTGTTTTTCATTCATTGCAATTCATATCCCTCCAGTAGACCTCCTTAAATCACATGTCAAAGGGAAGCTCACGGACCAGAAAATGCATCAAACAGGAAAGGAATGTGCAGATTAATAATCAAGAAGCCAAAGTCTGGAGCAAACCTAAGCATGGTATCAGAACTGAGCTGAACGACTGCCCACAGAAGCCCATCCTGCTTCAGCCTGAAATGGAGATGAAAAGGAAGACACTTACTCCATGCCCGTGGCACTTCTTGCTACAACTTTCAAAATCAAAGATGATGGATGTGTTCTGGCAGCGACCCTCAAAGCAAACCTGCAGAGAAAGGATCCAGAAACTCCGTGTTAGCTCTTTGAGCTATGTACCACATTACTGCCTTGTGTTATTTTGTGATTCGTGGGGTCGCAGGCACCTTGGAAATACAACTAATTCTCTGGGCAGAACAACAGGCCATGAAGGTAACCTGGTTCCCAAGCAAACAGTTAATCCCTAAATCCCACCTAATGTGCATCAGAGGAGTGGGTGCTCTGCTGTCAATAAGTTGGCTTAGCTGTGGTAAGTCTCTGAAGGAGCTCTCACATGTCTTGATTTCCAATTCTGTGTCTTACTTCTAAGCAAAACAACCTCAACTAACTAGCAAATCTCAAATGTAGCACTGGCCCTGGACTTCATCTGGCAAGGACATCAGGCCTGTGGTGTGTGTTCTTTTCTCTGAAGCCTCTAAGAAATTATTTTTCTAACAAATATAAAAATCTCCTACAAAGGCACTGGACATAAGAAATTAATGGCTCGATAACCAAAAAGCACATTCTGGATGGAAAACTGATACGCTGAAACCTCCCCCAAGCCATTTCAGGCAGAACTGTACCTACATGATGGCTCCCACATTTTGTTCCCGTCAACACCAAGCCAGGATCCAGCATCTCCTTTTCCTCACTGTCAGGTCTGTACACGTGGGTCCCTCGGCACATCTGCGTGTTGACAGTTGTGTCTATGGCCACTGCATTGGACTGCACGGGCTTGGAAGCATAGCTCTGGCACTGGATCTTCCCACATTTGGCATCTCTGATTTCAAAGGAAAGGCTAAAGTGATTATTTCTGGCCTGCTGGATGTTTTGCAGGCATCGGCTCTACATGTAAATTAAAGCAGCAGTGTTGAGTCATTGTTCGATGAGCAGACACTGCCCAAGAAATAGCCCAAGCAACAGTGTCTGATGAGAACTGATGGTACCATCTCACGGTCCCCATGGATGGGGGGTGATGTCCCCATGATGTCCCCACAATGTCCCCACGCCAACCTCAACAATATCACTGTTAAGACTAAGAAATTTTTGTCTCAGATAGAAAGCTACATTTCATTTACAGTTTTAAAAATCCCCTCTTCTGTTGCTTTGAAAAGAAAATATCAACTAGATGTTTGAAAATGCAAAAGGCAGGAAAATGGTGAACTGAAAGCTTCAGTATTAAGGGCTCTAAGTTCGACAAGGATGCTGCTGGATTCCCAGAAGGCAGAGGGAGGGAGTGAAACCAGTGCATGGATCAGTTTTATCTACTGGCCCATAATTTTGTAATACATAAAAACATGTTCTCCAGTGAGCAAGTCTTGGCTGCCACTCTGCTTTGTACCTGGTCTCACACTTCCTGTAGTTCCCGTAGATGTCCTTCCCACAGTTCCCATAGATGTCTCCAGCAGCATTAACCTTCTCAAAGCAGGCATCTGGTGCTGGCCATGCTCCTGCAAGGAAGAGACTCGTGGCTGATTCCTGTGGAGCCTGGCAGCCCATCTCACCCCAGGCCAACCACTCAGTTGTTCTTTTTCTGGAATGCTTTGGGCACGGGAAATTTTTGCTGCCTCCTCCAAGCGAGTAAGGCAGGAGAAAAGGCTCCTCAGACTTTGCCACCGATAACGGGTATGGGAGGTACTACTGCCTTGCACAGGGTGAACAATAGCAGGATGCCACATAATGCTGCCTGTTGCCTTACCTGGCCCCCACAGCTGCACACACTGGTCCCTGTATGTGAGGCACATGCCACTGTAGCAATAGGCCCTTCCTCTGTCACAGGGAGCCCCATCAATCTGGTAAGAGTTGGGGGGGCAAAACGGTGACTCGCCAGTGCAGTATTCTGGGAGGTCACAGGGTCCTGACACTTCCCTGCAGAGAGTTCCTGGAGACATCAGCTAAAAAGAGACAATGGGGGGGAAAAATGAATTTTGCTTGGCTCCTTTGTGGTTTCATGCCTGCGCAATGTCTCCCTGTAGATAAGACAGAATCTTGCGTGTCACTTTATCCTCCTTGTCTTAGGTTTTTTGAGGTCAGCAGTGACTCATATAACCATAATTTCATTAACTGGGTGAACTATGTAGAGTCAAATTAATGACTGGATCCCCTCCCTAAGCAGCAATGAGATCATTCACAGATGCTGCTGGATCTCATGGGGACACTGATCCATCTCGCTCTACCCTTGGGTAGGATCCAATTTACCTGAACCATTTCTGACAGATGTTCATGTAATCTGTTCTCAAAGCCCTCCTTGTTTGGGAAGTTTGTTCCAGTGTTTGCCTGTCATTTCTCCTGGAGACATTTTCCTAATGCATAACGTATGTCTCCCTTGCTCATGAGTTTATTCAGTTCATTCTTCTCCTGTCCACCATGCACATGGAGAACAAAGGGCACACACAATTACATCTAGGAGGTTGTTCCAAGTCTTTTGTGAAAGGAATGACTCCAGGTGGTTTTCCACATGCTTAGGATAGGTCAGTAAGAGCAAGCAATCAATGTGCAAACAAAGATGAGACTAATAGAAAAACAATTGCCTATGTTCCATTTTTGAATTAATTTGTTGTCAAAGCTTGATATCTTTGGCTCCAAAATCAGAAACATATTTTAACCAGCCTCTACAAGGAAAGCTGAGATTTAAAATGATAGTGGTCACAGATATATAATTCTCTTTGCCAGCATTTCTTCAGCAAGCACCTAAGCTAAAGGAATTCAACTGCACCTCAGAAAAGAGGGTTTGGAGCCAAGATAGCATCCAGCCTACACCCCAGAGGAAGTGTTTGCTCCAAGAGCTCTGTCTAGATTTCTTCTAGAGCCAAAGGACAGAAATATTAACTCTGATTAACCCCATCCCTAAGTGTTTGAAAGAAGCAGAGTGACTTCATTCCAGCAGCATTCATTGCTCTTCTTAAATTATCACAGGAGCAAATTAAATTAATCAGCCAGAAGAAAGGAACCCCACCAGTTTGACTGCACTGGTAGCTGTTGTACCTAAAAGATCAAACCAGGTGAGGAGCTAAACTCTATTTGGCTGTTTGCTCCTCTTTCCCCTCCAGTTTTCAGCCTCACAATTCCACCCCCGTTATTCTCTCTCCTCTTAGGAAAACCCAGAGCTCCCACCTTGCACTGATGACAGCAGCTGCCGTGGGCACATTCAGCACCTGGCTTCAGGGAGCAGGTGCTGGCATCGCAGCAGGGGTTGTTGCACTCCTGGAAGACAGGGAGATGCAGCAGAGGTTACAGGGCAGATGTGAGGCTGACACTAATCTGTTCTCATACATGATGAATTACACCAAACAAAGTACCTTCCTTCCACAGTGTGCTCATGACACACAGCACTGCACAACCATACCCTGTGATGGACTGACTGGTTGTGCTCATTACACCTGGAGAGTCTGGGCTGCTGGTTCCAGCTCCCCGTTCTCTTATTAGTCAAAGGATGGATTTGGAGAAGTGGGATGCAGTGCTAAGAGAAGCCCCATCCTTATCAGGAATGGAGCTGTAGATAAAGGGAACTTATATATGAAACTGTAACATCTGGAAGAATTCTTCCTGGACATCAGGGAAAATTTCTTCTCAGAAAAGGCTATTAAGTATTGGAATGGTCTGCCCAGGGGGGTGGTGGAGTCACCGTCCCTGGAAGCGTTCAAGAAACTACTGGACATGGCACTCAGTGCTCTGGTCTAGTTGACAGGGTGGTAATCAGTCAAAGGTTGGACTCAATGATCTTGGAGGTCTTTTCCAACCTTAATGATCTGTGATCTAAAACCACTTTTTCTTCTCTTTTTTAAAGGAAATTTTCATCACCTTTGTTCAGCCCTGGATTACACCATCTCTGAGTTCTGGGATGCATTGTACTACACACTGTGAAGTTAGACATGATATTGAACCTTGCTTTACATTTATATGCAGGGAAGGTACGTGTATCTCCTGCACAAAGAAAACCTGATCACAGATCATATAACTGTATTTGCAAAATACATAATAAAAACATTGTGTCCCACTAAACCCCAAATGGTTGGATCTGAACAATTGTTACCTCCACCTCTCCACAGTCACACTCCTCCCCGTCTTCCAAGTAGCCATTTCCACATTTTTTTCCACCATACATTTTCTTGGTATCTGGCATATTGGAGAGACACATGCCTCCACCAGACTGCAGATAATTCTCCAGCTCTCTTCTGTTGCACTGGTTGAACACCTTGGGGAATGGGTGCCTGAATATAGACAGCAGAGAAAAACATCAAGACAGATCTGGGCAATGATTTAGAGAACCAGAAATGAGCACATGCAAATCCTGACAAATGCCAAAGGACACAGGTCTCTTCCCAAAATCTATGGAGTTGTGCCAAAGCAGATGGTGATTTCACATTCCCGAATAACACTTGAAGACAAGGTGAGACTGCACTGCAAGACTGTCTAGAAACATAATGGCCTGAAAATATAAACTTTACAGAACCAAAATATGTTGAGATAGATTTGACTTTTGGCAAGCATGGCTGTCCTTACCTGCTCAGTACTGGTGCTGTGGCTTATTTCTAACTGCTTGAACAAGCCTTGGAATCCAGCACTCAGCCTGTGAATAAATGCTTGAACCTAACTGCTAAAAATAACATTTAATTTTTCCTTTAATTTAATAATTCTACAGCCTCATTTTGAAGATTATGAATATTTTCTGTCACACTGATTATTAATTTCTGTTACTGCATTGCCAGAATCTTGCACTCTGTGTATGACCATGGATGTGTGTGTGCATGCTGTGTGCTCTACTTGTGTGCCACTACATTTTCACTTCTGACATAAGTGTTTTTCCTTATTTAGACAAAACCATGCACATAAAAGATATCTATGGGGAAAAAAAACCCTGTTCAAACCTTCTAAACCCTAAGGAGGAAGGCTTGAGGAAAAGTGGAATATGGCTTTAAGTGAATGGGTTTGTCTCACACTTTTCGTGACTGAAATATGTTGTTTCCTCTTCCACAATGAGCTATTAAATCCCCTGTGGGTTTCTAGAGTCACTCTTGCTTCCCTTTCTCTCAAAGCTGACTATTTCTTCCCTTTTAAACACCGGCTCACTGAAACCAAGGAGCATTCTTAAGAAAAGAGAATAGGAAAATTTTCCTTTTTACCAGAGTCTAGAGCTCCACTTCTAAATGCTGCCAGGTGCCTACATTATCTAAGGCCAAGCTCAGGCCTAAAGCCTGCTCAGGCAGGAATCAGTTCATTGTGAATTTAGCAAATTGCTACTGACCCATGATCCAGGGTTTGCCCAGCAGTATTTTCTCTATAAACACACTGCCTCCAACAGGCAGCAACAGACTCACCTTCAGTCTGCATTTCTAGTTGTTACTCCACCAAGGCTCTTGTAACGAAGCCCTTTGCATTTCTCCATGAGACCATGTAAGATGAACTCACCCAGTTGCAGAAGCCATGATGCAGCCTCCATCTGCTGCAGGGGTAGTACAGCAGCCAGCTGAGTCGTGATTCATGCCAAAATTGTGTCCCATCTCATGGGCAAGGGTAGCAGCAACACCAATGGCATTATCAGAGTGATCCTGTGCAAGGGCAAAGAGGCACGTCAGCATTTGCCCTGTGCCTGTCCTGTGCACCTCTGTGTCAGTGGGGTAAGTGGCACTGCTCATTACTACATGTAGAAAATATCTACTGAAGGTACTCCTGCCTATAAGCAGGTGAGCTGGAGAACTTCACAGAAAATATTTTCTCCCTGGGCTTTTGGAGGCATCTATCTATGTATTCACTGCTGGCAAGAAACTTTATATTAGGTATTAGCAATTACTTACCATGTTTACTCCTCCTGACTGGAAATCAGAGCACATGGCCATCACGGGAGCCAAGCCTACTGTGGTACCTTTGAAGGGCACACCCCTAAAATCAACCCAGAAAGACCATGAAATGGCACTGAGGCACTTGAGAAGGTAGGCAGAGAAATACACCCTGCAGTGCACAGCTTCACAGATAGAGACAGTGTCAGGGGGACACATTGTCTTGAGTAGTATCTTCAAGCACAGGACATCATAGCAGAGCTACAAAGCCTTAAGATCTGTTTTTCTTGGACTGTTGCTTTGTTTTATGGGCCAGCCAGACAATCCTATTTTTTATAATGGTCTGGTGCCAAAACGTGCTCCTGCTGAGCTTTGCAACAAGCACATTAAAAACTGTTTCTGGATCCTTGGTTAAGTACTGTTTGTGAATACTTAATTTACCCTAAGCCTGATATTTGCCAGCTTGGCATTCAGGCACTTGACAGAGTACTAGGTAACACCTTTGAGGTGCAGCCATGCTCAGCTCCTGCCTGGTGAACTGGAATTCTGCACCATCCCTGACAGAAGATCTGAAATGGAAGGCCTTGATATTATGCTCAGGACATGGCCAAGTGAAGACAAAATACAGTAATGTTAAAGGGAAAAAAAACTCAACCAAACAAAACAAGAGAAAAGGCACTGTATCTCTGCATTTGAACCCTAGAGGTCCTCTGACTCACCACTATGTCCTGGTGGATGAATTAGCATGGAAGAGGTAATGAGATCTGAGAGTTGCTGCAATTTTTTTTATTCCAATGACATCTGCATTGCTGGCCCTAATGAGATCAGTGGGCCATCAGCCATCACTCACAGGCCATCAGCTCCCAGCACTGGGACCCTGTGTCTCAGCAGGATGAGCTAGGAATGAGTGCCTTCCACAAAGGGCTGAGCTCCCCTTTACAGATCTTGCTTATGGTTTGGATTTTCTTGAAATTGTCCATGTAGCTGTGCCAGATCATGTGCAGCTGCTTGTGATACACAATAATAGTGATGCACTTTGAAGCACATGTACTGAGACCCCTGCACAGCCCAGGACCCCCACCCTTCCTAAAATGGTTGTGTTCTGGGTGCTGGAACTGAATGCTAGCTGAGAAGCCTCTACATAAATCTACCATTCTGAATCTTAGAACAATATGATCTTACAAAGTGATTTTCCACACACTCAATCCATTTGTCAGAAACAGGAGAAATCAACTTACGTGATTAGCTGGGCATTATCGTGTTTTCTGTGCACCCTCTCTTTGCTGCTCCAAGCCAGAAAGGACTTCAGGGTGGAGTAGGGGTTCTCAGTTACATCACATTTATTCCAGTTACTCCAGATCTCCAGCCCCACCAAGGCAATCCGGATATTCATGGATCGGTAAAACTAAGATAGAGACAAGAAAAGAGATCATAAAATAAGCACCACAAATTTATTTTACTGTGTTTTAAATCTTGAATATATACCCTGCTAATTGCTACTAGAAATCCATATGTCCAGAGAAGATGCTCCCTCTGGAAATGCATTGCAACTTAGAGCCATAGCTCTGCAGAGAGAAATGTGTAAATACCCACAAACCTAAACTTGACTGTAACAGAGACATTGAACTTTCATTTTTCAGTGAATGACAGACATAATAGAGAGAAACAAAGACTGGAGACTGACATCATATTTTATCTTCAGATATGTCAAAATTCCTGAAAAAAAGGAAGGAAATAATCTGCTGCCCACATCGAGTACAAACAGAAGAAGTATTTATGGGCAGCAGCGTGAAGGGAGCGGTGGAAGGAGTTTAAGGGGAGAAGGGGAGTATGAAGGGAGTAAATCTGAAAAGTAGAAAAGTTTACTTCATCAGCACTGGGTAGCACTGCAAGAATGACCTCTGGAGGCTCCTTCCAGCTCTACTTCCCAGGTTTTCTACCATTTCAAGTGAATACATTAGGCCCTTGTCAAAAAGCATTACTTAGGTAACAGATATAATACAGAGATGTAGTAAAACACAAGATGTTCATGTTGGCTCCAAGGTAAGGAATGGAGACTCCCCCACCCCATTCTTGATGTCCAACAACACAGTTGTTTGGCAGCTGCTCTCCACTCCCCAAGTCATTGGAACTGCCAAAACATTATTCTCTCTCCCAAGAAGCCAGTCTTCCTCTGTCACAATTAATTCTCATATTTCATGATCCAGGCCTTGTTTTCCTCATTTCACACACACCCAATCTCACCTTATCCACATAATTAGCAGTCTCCACTAATTTAAGCCTTGTTGCTTCAATGCTGAAGTGATGCTTCTGAAACTGAACAAAATGAACATGTCAAGCAGCACAAAGGCAACTAGAAAGAACTGAAATGTGTTCAGACAAGTCACATTACTCTGAGAACAAGAAGGTAACTATGAAGTGAGGCCTGAAAGTCTCCCTTCATTGTACATCTGACTAAAATCCCACCTGTACATGTATATATAGAATTCATCCCTGGCACCCCACTGCAGGGATGTTACTCAAGCAGTGGCAGTAACACAGTGGAGCAACCCAAACTTATCAGTGCCCCCAGAGCCAGGGGCTGAGAGAGAGCTGAAAAAGGTGCCAGGTAAAATGGGTGACTTCATCTTTGAGGTCAAGGCTGCCATAGGGCTCATCACATTTCACTCATCCAACCAATTTGTCTGTTTAAACCACCTGGCAATTAATGAGTTAATTTTAGCAAACTGCTTGATTCAAAGGACTACATTGGCAAAATGTTTAGATTTTTGGTTAACAGATGACAACAACATGAGGCTGTCTGCCCCAGCCTATCTAATCAAAAATGCTGAACAACATATGGCAGTTCCTGTGTTTTCTCAGGTTCCCTCGTGTCCTGCTGCCTAATAGAGAAAGCAAAATAGGTTCTGCCTCTTTAGTTTTGTTCAGAATGAATTATAGCCCAGAGCACTACGTGGCTTTCCCTACTGGAGTTTCAAGTTGTAAATTATGGATAGGACCAGCCTGACTCCCGTCTGTGCTGGAGATTTAACAATCAGCAAAACAGTGTGTGGTTTGCACTGTCAGTAAGGGTGTCTGGCACGCCATCCAGGCTGGGGATGGGGGAGGGACTGCTGACTTCACTCAACTTCTTCCAGACCTATTATGTGATCTGGAGCCTTAAAAATGTCTATTTATGTATCTGCTACCAGCTCAGAGCAGAGTATAATCATGGTTATCTTCTCTAGAGATTAAGTGTGCTGCAGAGTTAGAAGTACATCATGCCTGGAAACCCCCAAGTTCCTCTGTGCTGAAGGCAGTCTCTCCCACCAATAACTAGGACCAACTACTGCTGCCTTGGGAGGCCAGAACTGACCCTCCTCCCTCTTCCAAATCACATCCTGCATCTCCCCTGGCCAACAGTGGCTGATGGTGGTGGCAGAGGGGTCATGGCTGCTAGGACAAAAGTGACCAAGACACAGTTCTTCCTGTCTGCTGGTGAGGGTGGGAGCACTGGGATGGCAAGAGGAAACCTGCTGAGCTCCAGCTGCCCTCCCTGCCCTGGGAGATGCTGCAGGTGGGTTGGTGCTCCATTGGTATAAACATGATCCCATTCCTTACCTCTGCATAATCAGCCACGAGCAGGAGCTCCACGTACTTCGTAGCCTGCAGAGTTTCCCTTTTCACCTGCAGGAGCAGCAACACAGGTTGTTCTCCAATATACCCCAAGAAACTCTTCAAAAAACATATGTACAGGTCATTTTTCCCAGTTCGCTTCTCACTAGCCATTCACCCCACCCCATCACACACAGGGACCTCCAGATGTGATTGACTTAGAGCAACCAAGTATCACAAATCAGTTTAGCTACAGCAAGTGCCCACGTGCCTGTCCTCAGCCCACCTGTTTGCTCACGCATTGGATGCAGAGATTTGTGCAGGAACAGCTACAGCCCACAACAGTCCCCAGCGTTCATTTATTTCCCTGCTGGAGCTGCTATTTCGCAACCAGCTTGCTACAAACCCTCTTAAATATTCTCCTTCCCTTCACTTTCTGAGTTATGCTCCCAGAGAATGGGCTTCACGGGCTGGGAAGAGATGGGCAATTTGAAGCATCGTGCACGGACCAGGCTGAGGCCCCTCACCCTCTGGCGTGGTGGTTTCATCCCAGTTGTGAAGTCCCTGAGCCAGTCTTCAGCTGCATCCCCAGTGTCCTGGTAGCCACAGGCTCCTCTCTGCAATCTCAGGTTGTCCACCCTGTAAATCCAGTGCTGGTTTGGGCTGTTGGGGGCTGGCTCCAAGATATAGCTGGAATTGCTGCTCAGTACGATAAGTCCTCTGTTGAAACGGGAAGCAATAAAAGGGAAAGTTAATTACTATCGCAGCAACTGGAGACAAATCCTTCTTCTGCTGCTGCTGCTGAATTCCCAGTTGACCCTGGCAAGACACTTATCCTTACCAGACCAGTCAGTTCATTAATAAAAAAGATAGGAATATTTAGAGTTCAGAGGGGAAATCCCTGGGCTTCCATATACTAAAATGTATTCAGTGGGCCTCAGACATTAAGAGAGTGTTGGAGCATGTGCTGCAGCAGTGCTAACCTGAGAAGTACCAATTTTTTTAATATACAGCTTTGTCTTTAGGGGCAGTGGAAGCTTTTCAACCAATAGGAGAAATTTGCCTCTAACAGAACTGATCTGATAAATGTGAAGACTTTATTTGTTAACAGAAAAAACAGAGTTTCCTCAGGCAAGTGCACATAGTCATATGGTTATGGTTTTTTCAATAAGCATGTTACAGCCAGGAGAGCTGGAAACCTGTGTTTGATGCCCTCTAGAAGATATATGGCTCGATGGGCAGCACACCTCCCTGTGCAGGCTCACAGTGAGAACAGCCACGTGTGCTCAGCTCATGTGCCTCCCCAGAAGTTTTCTAACAATGTCAAAGAATTGCTAGCAGACACTGACAACTCAGGGATGCAGGAACCCTGCTGCTTGGGCACACTGAACATCTCTGTCCCTCTGCAGCTGGAAAGCAGAGCCTAGGAAAACACAGGCTGACAGAAGCACAGTACACCTGTGACTGCTTTTGCTTTTGGATTATTTATTGCAAGCCACAGGTGGCTGCACTGTCCTGTTTATCTCACTGGACTCTTTGGCCCGTGCTACATTCACTGAAGATGTCTCAGGTTTGCTTTGACCCAGGCTGTTTCCTGGCTGGAGCCAGTCCCATCACCCAGCTTCCAATCAGTGCTCCAGAGCAGATGACCACTAATGTCAATAAAACCTGTGTGATGTTTTGGAAACAAACTCTGAGCTGGTGTAAATGAATGCAGCTCCTTGGTCGCAAGGAACCACTTCATTTACTCCTGGCTGAGGATAAAAAACCCTCTTTTCCTGCCACAGACTCCATCACTCCCAAAGCAAAGGTTTCACATGCACAACACACACACAACGCTGGCACCACCCAGGGAGAAAGCAGAGAGCCTAGCTGACAACCCAGGAGGAAATTCAGACTTGGGATGACTTTGCCCCAAAACACAAACTTGCCAGCTGTGAGAAACTGGGAGAAGGAGCTGGTTTCTGCATTACTGTAGGGTACTGAGCTGGGACGTGGTGAGTCCTGTCCCTGACTGTAATAGATGCAGCCCTGAGTAACTAACAGGAGCCGTTTACTCCAGTGGACTCTTGAGTTAAACTCAGTGATTGCAGCAGCCCACGTTGCCAGCACACAGGGGGAAGGGGCCAGGAGCTGGTACTAATGACACCCCAATTTCTGCATTTTCCCCAATATGCGCCTTTTAATGCCCAGGTCTGTTGGCTGGGTGACCTTCCAGAACAGTTTTATCCACACAGAGAGAAACAGGGCAGCCAGGCTGCTGGGGAGCAGAGCTCGGGTGGCAGCACAGCAAGGAGCAGGGCAGAGGCATTCCCGCAGCTCCGGCACCACCAGGCACTCACCGCAGCCCTCGGCACGTGCTGAGCGTGACGCTGGAGTGCTCCCGGCCCCGCACGACCCCGTGGTAGAAGCAGTGGTCCTGGAAGGCAGAGGGAGGCAGGGTTGGCAATGGAGCTTTGGCGATGGACATGAGCTATATTTAGGCATCGCTGAGTCCCGTGCGGGCGCCGCCAACACTCCAGTAATTGTTCTCTTTCCGCTGCATTTGGCAGCTGACTGTCGTCACTAAATCTCTGTGACTCTGCATCGAAATTTGGCCTTTCAGCTGCCGTGCGTGGCCTGTGCCAGAGCATCAAACAGCTCCTTGTTGCCAGTAAAAACTGAGAGCTTTGAATCCCCAAGGAAGCAACTCAAACGGCTGCAGCACTAAGGCCGACCCAAAGCTTTCTGCCTGTAACAGGAGCTGCCTATCGATGGCTGCTGGCCCTGGGTCAGGCCCCAAAGGACGTGACTTCAGCCCCAGAGAGGGTGACACTATGGGCAATGGGGAAGTAAGTCCCTGTCTTGGGGCTCCCAGCGAGACAAAGACAGCCTCTGGCAGGGACAAGGAGGCTTTGGGGCAGAAACGCCAACATATTCATCATATCCCTTCCCCTCACCCCAGGGCAGCGTTAGGAAAGATGATCTCATGGGGATTTTATCTCTTATTTTTGCTTCGCGACCAATGCACATCTTTGTGCTGCTGCAGCAGAGAGCCAGCCAAGGCCTGCGTGAGATGGGAAATTTATGGGACTTGTACTGAACAGCAGCCAGCTCACAGGGGCTTGTTTTTCCAAAGGCTGGGAAGGTCCCCAGCATGGAGCGCCCAGTGGCAAAACTAAAAGCAAGAGGATGAGCAGCGTGAGGAAAAAATGATTCCCCAGCACCCAGAGAGAGGGGAGCAATGCTGGCGGCTGACCTTGGCTCTCATAGCAGAGCTCAGCAAAACAGCAAGATGTTTTTACCATTTTTGGGGGATGGAGCAGCTTTCTCAGAGGAACCTCCCAGGTCAGAAAGCCGGACTGCCCTCCCCTTCATCTTAAAGCTGTGGGAACCTGTGCACTCAAAGAAAGGCTCTGGAGGAAGAGCCTCCCTCATGTCTCTGAGCCCCCTGCCTGGTCTCCCCTGCAGCTGTGGAAGGGAACATGCTCTGCACTCACCGTGTGGGTCAGGGGGGTGGTCTGGGCTTGGCCAGTCTGGCTGTAATGGGTCTCGGTGTAGCCTGGTGCAAAGAGGTTTCTGCAGACACAGTGGAGGGGGAGAAAGAAAAGAAAAAAAAAAAGCCGGTTAGACCTTTCTTTAGGCATAGATTTATGCTTTGTAGGGGTGCTAGAAAATCAGCTAGATCCAGCTCTTCCTGCAGTCAGTGTAAATATTCCTGTTGCTGTGAACCACTGTTGTGGACTCGGGGCAGTCACTGTTTTCTGCCTGTAGTGTGAAACCAACTGCAGCAGCCTGTGAGGGCAGGCAGGTACTCACAGGACACCAGCTGTGCTGTATCTCTGCACTCTGCTCTGGGAGATCAGCACGTTTTGCCTGCCAGGCCCTTGTTAACACGCTGTCCCCAGGGAGCAGTGGCAGCTCCTGATGGTTCCAGAGCCACTGCAGGACCGTGCCACAGGCTGTGCTGCCCCGTGCAGACCACACTGGGATGGCACAGGGTCAGGAGGTGGAAGCACAGCTGACCTTATCACATCATTCTACGTGCCCTGGCAGGAGCTGAGCACTTCTCAGGGAGCACATCTGCTTCTGAAAGGGTGCAACAAGCCATCTAAGTGCTCTTTCAAGCCATTTATTAAATTAAAACAATAACAGAGAGCCTGTTCCTGAGTTCAGTTAGGCACCAAGATCCAATTCCAGCAGCTGCAAGTGAACAACTCAATTTTTACATGGTAACTTTAAAAAAAACCAAAAAAAAAAAAAAAAAAAAAAAAAAACAAACCAACAGAAACCCAACATCATCATTGACCCCTAATGGGTACAAGCCTCTGTGCAATTTCCTCTCTACTGCCAAATTATACCCCAGATATACTGGGATTAGATTCAAAGCAAGCTCATCACAGGCCAGTTCAGGACACATCTGGGCACTGGTGTGAGTTCTCAGCTTAAATCCAGACTGTCTCCAGTGCCCAGATCTGAGTACAATCATAAACCAATCCGCATCTGCGTTTCAACTTCTGCCCAGAAGCCAATTCACATCTTTGTTCCAGGAAAATGCTGATTCCTGAATTTGAATTTGTTCATGTCATCCTCATGTACACAATATTCTCCCTGTCCTCAGCCCAGTATCAGACTAAAAGTCTATAAAGGGAGGTCCTGTGCACTGAATAGAAAGCATTTTGATTTTGCTCCAGAGGAAACAGCCTTCTCCTTCTTTTTAAACATCTGCATTTGCTAAACAGTGATGTAAAAAAGTACAGCAAGTCAAAATCTGGGCCAAACCAAGAAGGTCATATCCTGTGTCCATCTCAGCAGTCACAAATGTAGGTTTAAAGCAGTTTTTTAAAACAATAGCTTGACTTCCAAAAATTTGGAGAAGGATCACAGAACATGCCCCATCGATGAAACACACTTCTGCAGCAACCCCATGGTGCTGTCAGGCCACCAGAGTGCCACATTTGCCATCCACGAGGATGCCACATGCACCCTGGGCAGTGCATTACCAGATGCAGCTGCAGCTCAGTCCTTCTACATCCCTGTTTAATGCATTCCATGCACTAGATTTTAGACCTGTGAACTGCAAGAAAGCAAGAAAAAAAAAGTTTTCCTCTTTTCTTTGCCTGATTTCTCTAGGGTGGATGAAGAATCAGAAGCAAACCCAGAGATTTTTCCATCTGCCCTGGCTTTTGGTATGTGGCAGTCAGGTCTAATCTGCCTTGAAAGCCTCTCTGTTTAAATAAGGGATTGGGTGCTTGTGACATCTAATTAAATTAGGTCAGAATGACAGGAAACTGAACCTTTTATCAAGGTGTTTGAAAGTGCTTTGCCCATCTGGCATCCACACCTGAATAAGTACTGATGGCTTACTGATAGGCAAAACCCTGTGCCACTGTTGTGTTTGATAGCATTTGATGTCAGGAAGATAACAGCTTTTATCTCCACTTTTAAAATTCAGCATAGCCCAGTAAAGCTAATTCTGCCTCTTTCTGATGTGTTAATTCTCATCACTAGGTGCTGTCAGAGATCAGAAGGCGAGTTTGCTGCGTTCAGCTATCCCAGATCTGTAAACTGAAGATAAGCACCACAGCACCATCCCACAGAACACAACTCCCTTGATCTCCCTGACTGCAGCATGAGGGTGCAATAAACAAATATTTAATCAACAGATTGCATTAACAAGGAAATTGTTTTGAGCAGTATCAGGTATCTGGTCTGTGTCAGGAGAGCAGACAGTAAACCAGTATGTATGTGTGCTCTTACAGCCAGACACCAGCCCATGGTTTACAGTAGCTGAGGCTCTGCACAGCCTGCTTGTCTCATTCTCAAACAAGCACGCTTATGTTTTCTTCCTGCTCCTTTATTCTTGGAAAGCATTTGCTATGAATAGCTATTTTATCTCTCCTCCAGCACCAGCCATAAGACTCCTCAGTGCTGTGACTCCTGTTCAGCCCCAGGGCACTGCTGCCCAGCCCTGGTGCTGAATCAAACCATGCTGAGCACCACAGCCCAGCACAACAGATTTCAGGGCACAGGATGATGCCACACAACACAGGATGTGTGCACATCTTTTCCTATCTGCAGACTCAGGCTCTGGCCCCTTCTAGATTAGATTAAGGTGCTGAGAGCTCTGCCTGAATTTTTAAGGACACTTACACAGCTGCTGAAGTGAAAGTCTGTGTCATCTCCATGTTACAACTTTCAAGGTTCTCTCCACCACTTGAATCCTACCCTGCACCACAGGTTCCCTATGAAAAGTCCAGTTTCTTATTATGAGCTTGAAGCAGCCCTGCTCTGAAGACAGTTCCCAACCTTTAATGCAGGAGAGCCCTGGGGCTCTTGCAGTACTGCTAAGAAGGGCTGTCACAGTGGATTGCACAGTGTGTGGTGAGGACGGCAGTGAGGAAAGAGGAAAACAACAGGACATCTTGCAACACCCTTGGGGTCCTATCTCACTATGAGCCTGTCAAAGTTCATTCCCAGCCCAACTCACTTCCTCAGCTAGCGCCAAGCTTTCACCAAACTGTAAATAAACAGCAGACAAGCCTTCTTGCCACCTCAGAGTGCACCAGCCAGTCTTGACCCTCTTCTCCACATATACCAGTTGTTGGATAAACAGGAGATAGACATGCATACACCAAAACCTTATCTGCCATAATTTCAGGACAACATCGCTGCCAAGCTGAACAGCTGATTCCAGGGGAGCTCAGCCCTGCAAAGCACAGATGAAACTGCTTGACCATTTCCAGAAGAGCACAGAGCTCACCTCCTTGATGGAGAAGGAAAGTCTGGAAAAAACAGCACAATTTGATGCTTTCTTCTCAGTTACATTACATGTCTCAGTGACCACTTCTCCAACAACTCACACTGAAGCTGCAAGAGTTTGGATGCAAAATAACATCACCTAAAGCCTTCTGAGATCCAGTCAGGCAGCTGGCAGATCACTTAGCACACATCATCTTCCTAAAAGGCAGCACAGAGTCCCTCATTAGAGGAGTTATCAGGATGAAGAACTGATGAAGTCAGAGGAAAACCTGGTTTGGATGGGAGTACTCTCCTTTGCTAAACCTCGACAGCAGCTGCAGCCTATTTGAGGCCAGGGTAAACTACACAGGGACCCTCAGGATGTTCTAGAGAAGCCTTCACACCTTTCCAGCAGGGACCAGCTTTTGTCAGGATCAGTCAGTCCCCAAGGTCCACCTCAGCATCTAAGTTCAGGGTGGAATAGCCTGCTCTTGGCAGGGTTTGTTCCCCGGAAAGCCTTGGGAGCCGGGTTAAATACAAGCACGGAAGCCAAACGAAGGAAGAGTGGCTCGGTGCCATAATGTACAGATGGCTTGGGACTGTTTCTGCTGATGACCGACGTGGAGGGATCTTGGTCCCGCTCCAGCCTGTCAATGATATCATTGTCTGACACAAAGCCCTCCTCCCTGTGCCGCTGTGCTGCTCCCTGGAAGGGCCCTGCGTGCAGAGCTGACAGGACATGGCAGCCTAGCTCTGTGCTGAGGGAGGTCACATACTTCACTCATGAACTGATGGTTTTGCACAGGAGAGACAGGCTGAGGGTGCAGGGCTTTCTTGGCAGGCAGCTGCCCCTGTGGCACCCCTGGGGATGGTGCAAGAACAGGCCTCCAGCTCATCTGGCCACTGCTGAGGAGCAGAGAAGCAGCAGGGAGGAGAGGGGCTGCACGGCACACCCAAATGCTCCTAAAAAACAGCAGAAGTAAAACTGAGGCCCTTCTTGCATGACCATGTTCACTTGAGGGAGTGTACTTTTCCCAGCTGCTCTGGAGAACCTCACCCCTATTCTCCCGATAAATGAGAGCAGTTTTCTATTGCCTGTGAAACATCACTTGTTAGCACAAGCCTGAGGGGCTCAGAGCCCTCCCTCCCAGTGGACCACCATGAATGTGCTCAGTTCCACCAGCCAGAGATCACCCACAGGCACCCAGAGGGCCCTGGCAGCATTCTGGTGCTCTTGCTATTTGGAGCAAGAAGGATTTTTTATAATTTGGTCCCATTGGCAATCTTTTGTGGGTTCATTTTTACAGAGAGGCTAGTCTGCATGGACCTCTGCCAATTTAAAAACATCCAGTAGTATCCAGGAGATGGACATGGTTTTTATTTCCTCCCCAAAACCAAAAACCAAATGGTCCATGAAGCTCTTGTGAGAAACATCAACATTAATTTTTCAGTCGTGGGACCAAGAAAAGTGAAGCCTTCAGTCTCTTACATCTCTTTCCCTGTCTCTTTCCTCAAATCACAATAAATCTGTCCAGCCAGGCTGCCAACATCTGGGGGTGGAGGGAATTGATTCTCCCGAGAAACTTTAGACATCAAATTTCCATCTACAATTTGTGGTCCCCCTCCATTGTCTCTCAGCAGGATCCAAGTAGGATAAGAAGGGGAATTTGAACTCTAACCTCCCAGTCACTTAAGTGTTCCCTAAGGTCAGAATTTATTATCAAAAAACTGAAGTGACCCCAACTTGAACATGACCAACACATGACCCATGACAACATGACCAGGCAGGTCTGCTTTCCATATCCATCACTAGTGGGAAATGGGAGATTTCAAGTTTCTGGAATATTCCAGTCAAAACCTGGCACTTCATAAAACCAATGAAATCCAAAATTTTTTTCTTGGTGAGTTCCATCCAGATGAATCCTGGAGCCCTTAAGCTCCCTTCCTCAAGAGCTTTTGCTAAGAACATGCTTATTGTGCAAACACAGCAGTTTGGAAGGAAAAAGTAGCTTCCCAGCTATTGAGATGGAACTAAACAAATCATTTGTAGGTTCTGGGAAAACCTCACAGTCTATAGACTGTCCATCCCCTTTTGCCATCTGCATCATCTGTGACATTCACTGTGTAAATCATGTTAAGGGACCCAAGCAAGATTTGTCACATAGCCCCTCAGCTTACCAACAGGAACCATAAAAGTTGCCCAGAGAGGAAAAAGGAAATAAAATAAATGGAGAACTGGTTGATAATGGGTCAGTGCACAAAAGATTTAAAAGGCTTCATTTCCTTGTCTCTTCCTCTCTGCCCCATATAGAGGAATCACTGAATGATCCAAGGGAATCAGGAGGCTGAAAAGTAGCTATGGCTTTCCAGGTCCCACCCCTGTTTTCCTAATGACTCCAAGAGACAGTAGAACAGGATAAACTCAATTTCCTTCTTTTACACAACCCTTACCCCCTCCCCATGAAGGAAGACCATTAGACACTGATGATGTGTAGCCCATCAGTGGAATAATCTCATATATCCTTCCTGCTCGGAAATGGGCAGCAACTTCACCTCTTCCTCACTCAGTTGGTAGGAGAGGTCCTGGGAAATGTGCAAAAGCAGGAAACAGTGAAATACAAGTGACACAGTTCTGTTACTGCACCGCTGAGAGCATCAAGTGGGGTGGGAGTGCTCATCCCCTACCCAGGTGGGGCTAGAAGAGATTGGGAATGATACCACTTCCTATCAGAGCCAGTTGCCCAGGAAAAAAACCTATCTGGATGGCTCCCAAGGTCAGACCAGATGAGCTTTGGACTTCCTTTGCAGTGTCCTCAGCCAGTTGCTGCACATCTCCTCTGGGGCTCTGCCACTAAGTGCCCCTCACCATCACGGCTGTTGTGGGCAGGCAGCATCCAAAATAGGCAGCTAAAAATCCAGGCTGCTCACAGGATTCCCTTGCAGGCAGGGACATCCCCTGGAGAAGCCTCCACTACCCTTGGCAGCTGAGAGGGCCTTTCCCAAGTCTATTCTTCCCATGAGAGACACAAAGTGGAAGAGAACAGGGAGGAAAGTCTTGTTCATACTTTTCCTGAACTCAGGTTAAAAGATAAATTACACGCAGGTTTCTGCTGTGCAAATATGAGCTCTCCACTAAGGAAAGACTCACACCAGGCACTGCTGCCACACACATTGAGAGCCTCTCAGCATCCCCTCCCTGTTTGGCCCAAAGCTGCTTTTTATTAACAAATGCAAATGCCTTTTACAAAAAGTCACTTTTCATCCAAGGTTTGCAACTCAGATTCTTCCGCTCCTAAGCCCCAGCCAAATTTAAATCTGCTTTATAGGCATCTCTCCATATATTTGTTGTTTGTGCAGCTTTGAGCTTTCCAATCCCGCAGCTGCAGGACATGGTTTTGAGTCATTTAAAACAAGCCTGAGTCGTTTGGAGGATATACTTTTGTCGTTATTCAGAAATATTAGCTAGTGTCATGAACTCTGCTTGGAACTAAAGTGTGGTTCTGTTTTCTTATCAAAATCCCAAGCAGGAAATAATGCAATATTATGGTAATGCAATAACTGTATTTGTAAATATATGAAGCCCAAATGTCGATCTGTGCTGAGCTTATTACAAAACACAAGGTTGTGCACAGCTCTGAAGCAAGATATGCAATAATTCCTGTGGATGAACACAATGTCCTTTTCATATGGAATATGAAATCACAGGCTTGGTGTGAACATTACTTCCACATATTGAAACCAGCACCTTTCTTCCAAAGCTACTGCATCCCTACCAAAGCTGTACAGATTATGCCACATCCCCTACTTTTCAAAGCAATCTCATCAGTTCTGTCTCTCCATAAGGAGAGTGGTGAATGTGTAACAAGGCTGCCTAATCCCCCAAGAACATAATTTTGAGCAGTTTTAGTAGCTTGGCAAATCTTCTTTCTAGCTTTGGGAACCATTGGGTAAATCACATCCCAACCAAACCCAAATTATGCCCATCATTTTATGATTTGAGTGATAGGAATCTGGGATGTGGATACAAGAGCAAAACAGGGGTCAGGCAGGTGTGTTCACACCTCTGTCATGAGCCCAGGAACAGAGCTGGAGCACAGCACCAACCTTGGTAGCAAAGCTGGTTTTCAGAAACTCCTCTAACTTGAGCAGTTAAATGACACAGAACTCTGGGTCTTATTTTAATTTCAAAAGCCCCAAGTACCTTCCTTGAAGTTGCAGTTCTCTTAGGCCCACTTCCATGTGAACTCAAAACCAGGAACAGACAGACTTTAGACAACTTTGAAGGGACACTTCCCACTCAGAAGATTTCACTTTCTCTCCCACTGTCTGGGCACCAAACAAACTCTTCACAGAAGTCCTGGGTGCTGCAACTACTCAGCACCCCAAAGCTCAGCTAAAATCTCAGGCTTCCCTGTAAGATCAGCAAGTGCAATAATGAGCTTCTGCGGGCTGTGGAGCAACCCCAGGCTGGGAACCTGAGGAGCCAGGCTGGGCTCTGCCTTGCCCCACACTTCAACAAGGAAAAGCAGTTTGTCTTCACTTAGAAGTGCTCTGTGGATGCTGATAAACAGCATCCACAGGGCTCCCAGGGATGACTTCATCATTCCACTTTCAATCTGAGTGTCTCTACATTACTTCTGCACCTTTGCAAGCCTCTGACAAGTGGAGCCTCTCCACTAATCAAGCTCAGACTTGCATTTTGGCACTGCATCATCATCTTTCTTGAGCAAGGACTTTGGGCCTGGCAAGACTCCCTCATGAAACACTGCTATCTATGAATCACCTGCATTTGCCACAGAAAATAAAAACAGAAAACTCCAAACCACTTGCTGCATTTCACCAGCCCTAGCAGGGAGATCCATCCTGCAGTGGAAGTGTGTGCACAGGCTTAACCCTGTGTGTATACATCTCAATGAATGAAAATGCATTTCAGGAAATAAACACAATAGAAACCTTCTATTATTATAATTCTGTTTACTAACACCAGCAATGAGCTTTTCTGTGCTGTAAATAGCACGGCACGGCTCCCGCGAGGCACCTGGAGGCTATGTCATCATGCTTGGAGCACAAATGGACTAACTCAGCAAGGATCCTTTCTCTTGCCAGCTTCCACCGTGCCAGAAATATTCACCTTTGCATAGCAACTGCAGAATAAGCAAGACCTGACAGTCCTGGAAGGAGACTCCCAGCAGCATCAGCAGTTATGCTGCTTCCAGGTTCAGTTCAGAGCCTGGCTTGGTACCACTGTCATCAGCAACAGCTATTTCTCCTGCATTAGACAGGATAGAGTTAGCAGTGCTCGTGGTGCCTGGTCTCTATTTTCCCAGCTGAGAGATGCCAAAACACACAGAATGGATAGTGGTTTCTGTTTAGTTCTACACAGGTGCATGACTGCCTGTCAAAAGCACATCGCTTTTGCAGCACTGAAACTCTCAGTAGCTTATTACAGGAAACAGCTTGTAGGATATACTTTCCTTCCATCAGCCATAGATTTCAGGCTTTAATGCACACAGGGCTAAGAAAAACCTGGTTTTCCTCCACAACACTGAATATCACTTAGGTTTATGCACTGCCATCAGAACTAGTACAAGACAGAACTTCTACAGACAAGCTTCTTGAGCTGAATTTCCAGCTGCTCTTCCTCCACTGAAAACTAATATACTCACAGGGCAGAGGGGCTCTGGGGCAGCATCCAGACCAGAATCCTTCTACCTACCTAAATCTCCTGCAGCTTCAGCTGAATTAAATATGCATCACGCCCTATGATAGCACACAGCATTGCTGTCTCATGCCTGAGAGAAGACTGCATTTCCCTTAATGCAAAAGCAATTTTTCAGTCTACTTTAGCATGAAGGGCACTAATGGAATTGAAACTGTCAGACCATTTCTCCTAGGAAGCAGAGTAGGACCTTTTTGGCTCACAGCAAATAAAATCCTCATTAGAGTCACACTGACTCTAAAGCACTGAGCCATTTGGTAAATAGGGAGCTTCATATCAGCAACATTTTCCAGTTCATGTAGTAAGAATTATGATGTAAAAATAAGTTTACACACTGAGGGTCAGGTCACCATCTGCTTTTTGCTGACAAAGCTCTGTTACACTCCATGCTGCTTAGGTGATTAACATCTGAGGGGACTCAGACTTGGAATAACCTTGAAATCCAGAGAAGGACTTCCTCATCCTGTCTTTATCAAAACCCTGTTGAAGTCAGTGGAGGTTTTCCTGTTGATTTCACTGTAATCCTTATTCATTATTTTAGTGAGATCACAATGCAAGGCACAAGCACACTTACCTATTTTTCTCCAGTTCCAAGACGAGCTCCTGGCCTTCTGCCTTTACCATAACTTCAGCTCTGAGTGGATGCTGCATGTAAGAGAGATGGTGCCTGTTACTCACACACCATAACTACAAACACATCCACAAACACAAATTGTTTCCCTGGGAATTGCAGCTGACCTTAAACCACTCCTTGCCTTCCTCCTACTTCAGACCTGAAGTGATGGGGAAGGGAAGGGATGGGCTGTGGTGGCTCCCAGCTCCAGGCACGCTGCTGCATCCCATGGCACAGCCATGCAGAGCCAGGAAGCAGTACAGGCACACTGCTGGGATGCTGTACCTGGGCTAGTGATCCTGGTGTCTCGAGGAATAATGGGTTCAGACAAGGCAACAAGTGCCGGTGCTAGAGCACTTGGAAGGAGCACCGGGTGGAAGGAGCACCGGGTGGAAGGAGCACACTGTACCCCCCTCTCCTGTACACTGTGCCCCAGAATGAGCTAGTTAACCAAAGCTTCCTTTGTTGTCACAGCAGAAAGACATTTTTAGGAGCCTATTTCAGGACAGGGGGATTCACATCTCTTCCATAGTTCCTTTACTCACAGAAAAAGACAGTAAAAGACATGCAACAGAGTCCCTTGGATGCCTTTAGGCTCTAGCCATTGTAAAGACAGTATTCCACAGCTGCTGTTGTTTAAGTCCCAGGCTGCCAAGGGACTGGAAACCATGACAGCAACTTTCTAGTGTGTTCAAGCACATGCTACAGCCCTGGCTTGCAATCTGTCTGCAGCTCTGAAGGAGGACACAGGACAACAGGCTCCCTAAGGCCTGCTGGTGTGAACAGAACAGACCCTAATTTCTTAGTGGAATGGCAAATGCATACACTATAACCAATCATTTAAAAAAGAATCATTCAAAACACTGAAAACATAGAATATGCTTTCTAGAGGACCAACTAGAAGGGCCTCTGAGGTCTCCAGTTTTACCTTCCTCAAAGCAGGACCACTACACCTAAGCTCAGCTCGGGATTTCTGAGTCTGAGTGCTTTCTCATAAAGGAAATGGATGAACAAATTTCCCAGAAGAGAAATAACTCATTTGATAACAACACACTTCTCCATTCAGCTGGAAGAAAAAAAAGAAATTATGAGAACTGGTGAGAAAATTAACCCATAGTACTTTCTAAATCAATGCTGGAGAAGATTTTGCAGAACACAACAACTGAAAGTGAAATAAAGCAAGACTGACTGAATGGGACTCTCTGATGATAGATCTGTCAGCCCAGAGATATGCTCACTTGTCACTTCATCAAATCCAACTTTTTTCATCAGCTCCCTGCTCATATTCTGGGTTTTGTTCATCCTTCCTTCAGTTTCCAGGACTTTGCATCAGGCCCGCACAGATGATGCAAAACAAGTTAATACATTAAGGGTATACAACAAGGGCTAATTCCAAGGGTCTGAGTTTCATTTACAACCACAGGTACTCAGTACATTTCAGGGTGATTCTGTGTTTCAGTAACTAAATGTAACTGGGGGGTCTGAGGGTCTCCATCACTGTAAAAGTCTCTTCACAAAGGTTGTGCAAACATCATTATTACAAATATCACCCTCCCTTCTCCTTCAGTAATCCCACTGCTCCAGAGTCCATCAATTGCTGTGTAACTGAAATATCCCAGCTGCATATAAGCTTTGCTAACACTCATTTCAGAGCCAACAGGAATTTGCCTGAAACAAACCAAGTACAACCCCTGAGACCCAGCAAATTTATACAAGGGGAAACGCTGTCCAGATGTATTTGCATCACTATCAATAACAGAACCAAAACTTGCAGGCAGCACTACAAAGGCACTTTAAAGAGAATTAAGATCATGACAGAGTCATTGTAGCTTTTTTTTTTGGTGTAATATGACACAATAATAAGTTTTAGAACCCCCAAATAACATCACAATAATAATAAATTAATAATAAATACTCAAGAAAAATCATGGTATCTCCCCATAAAGCTTCCCCTTTTTTTGGTTCACAACGTAAATAACACCCTCTGGATTTTCCTCTTTCATTTGATTATGCAACTGTAATTGCTTCTGATTGTGACAACACAAAGGCTGAGAAGTTGTGTTTGTGTTAAGTCTGGCACCCCAGCAATTCTCAGAATGGCCAGAGACTATTGACACCCCACTTCATCCATCCATGTAACAGAAGCAGGGCTGTGATCTGTATCAACATATACTGTGTCTAAGACACAGTTAAACCCACCTGAGCTACTGGTTGGCTTTTTTTATTTTAGTGAAGCCCCCTCACAGCTGGGATTTGTAGAATCATAGCACAGTTTGGGTTGGAAGGGGCCTTGAAGATCGTCTAGTTCCAACTCCTCCTGCCATGGGCAGGGACATCTTTCACTAGACCAGGTTGCTCAGAGCTCCATCCAACCTGGCCTTGAACACTTCCAGGGATGGGACACCCACAGCTTCTCTGGGCAATCTGTTTTAGTACCTCACCACCCTCACAGTCAAAAATTCCTTCCTAATATCTAATCTAAACCTGACATCTCAGCTTAAAGCCATTCCCCCCTATCCTGTCACTCCATGCCCTTGTAAGAAGTCCATCTCTGGCTCTCTTACAGATCTTTTAGGTACTGGAAGGTGCTACAAGATCTTCCCAGAGTCTTCTCCAGCTGAACAACTCCAGCTCTCTCAGCCTGTCTTCATAGGAGAGGTGCTCCAGCTCTTGGAGCATCTTCACTGCCCTCCCCTGGCCTCGCTCCGACAGGTCCATCTGTGCTGGGGACCCCAGAGCTGGACACAGCACTGCAAGTGGGGTCTCACCTAAGCAGAGTAGAGTGTCAGAATCCCCTCCCTCGACCTGCTGGTCACACTGCTTTTCATGCAGCCCAGGACACAAATGGCGTTCTGGGCTTATCTCCCCCTAAAGCAGATGCCTCTCTTCAGCTGCTCCCTAAATGCCACTGATTGTATGGCCCCACTCCCGTTTCACAGATCAGGTAGCTACATATCGAGGTTTCAAGGCATGGCAGAGGGCAGGGTGAAAGCAACGCCCAGATATGCCAGCCAGCTCATTCAGCCTTTCCCGGGATCCAGATCCTGGCTCATCCCCACGGCTCGTCACAGGTTAACAAACCCAAAACGCGCATCAACAGGTGCTGCACTAACCGCGACATCTTCCCTGCGCCTGGTAACGGTGAGGAGGCTTGAAAACAAACCAGAAATGACCTACCTTGTGGCTGCCGGGGCCGCCCAGGGCTGCCCAGTGCGGCACCACCACCTCGGGCTGCAGCTGCGCTGCGGCTGCGGAGACAAGAGGAGCCGCTCAGCACCCCCGGCCCCTCCGCACCCCGGGCTTGGACAGCACGGAGCCGGGGCAGGAGAGGAGAGGAACTCTGCGCTGGTTGTAGGAAAACCAGGAGGATCCCCCAAGCCACCCACCCACCCACTCACCCATCCATCCATCCTCCCACCCTCCCTCCCCGGGGGCTCCCGCAGCCAGAGGCACCGGCGCGGGCGGGGGTCACCCCGCACTCACGGCGCGGTGGCTGCAGCAGCAGCGAGAGGGCGATGCCGCAGAGCAGCCCCCGGCCCCGCATGGCTCCGGGTACGGACCGGCTCGGCCGCCGCCGCCCGCCCTATAAACCCGCCCGCCGCTTTTCTCCTCCCACCGGCCCGAATCCGCCCTGCAGCCCCCCTCCTTCTCTTCTTCTTCCAACCCATCCCTCAGGCAGCACCGCGGGGATGCTCTCCGGGTGCTGTAGCGGCTCTGCCCTGCGCCGCGGGGCTGTGGGGCTGGGCTGTGTCCCCCTCCCGGGACTTCGGGACAAGGGGAAGTCTGAGCACCTCCCTGCAACAGCTAGGAAAGAGGGGAGACCTCGGGGACGGAAGCAGCTCAAGAGGCTCCCGTAAGAGCTGTGCTTATAGCTTCAGTTGTTTATTTATTTATTTGCTATATTTATGTGTAATCTTATAAAACCATTCATAGCTGATCCCGTGGTTCCAAAGACATCCTAAATCCCTCCACTCCTGGAAAATGCATTACCCCTGGACAGCTGAAGGGATAAAGGCTAGATTTTTATGTGCCTATATAAAAGGGCAGAACCAAAAACATGTTCAGTGTCTCTCTCCCCTTATGGTAGATGGAAGGGCCAGGCTTGAGGAAGAGCTTGGGAACGTCCATAGCTCATATTCCCTGTGCTGCCCTTCAGGGATTTCCACTCACTCCCATGAGGCTCCCAAAGGAGCATCCCTGTCTTCTCCTGCATCCTTCAGGGCTGAGTCATGGGTTGAAGTCCACACATCATTTCTTTGCCAGTCCTTTGCCTCTCAGGGAGCTGAGAACCTGGAGGTGTGAGACTCAGGGTCTCACTGCTGAATTACATGTGGGGTTAGGGTGATATCAGGAGAGGAGAGTTAGTGGGGTCATGCTGAAGTTACCAGCTGCAAACACCAAGTCTCCACAGTGCTGTAGATGCTCCTTGCACATGCTGAGCCCACAAAAAGCAACTGCCTTCCCTGTGTCAGCGTATTTCTACTGTGACTCCTGTCCAGCTCAACTGCAGCCTCACTCAAGGCTGCACGGGTGGACTGGCATGAAGTTTTAAGGAGTCAGCTCCGAGTGGCAGGAAGAGGCATTACCTCTTAGCCATGCTCTTCAGACAGCCATTGATCTGCCTTATCCACTCAACTCTTTCCATTCATCTCTATATTTAAATGTCTATGTAAGTGAATCACCAGGGAAACAAGAAATTGAGAGAATTTGCACCTGGCTGTGTTTCAGAATGTATTGGTAAATCAGCCTGATAGGAAATTAACACTCTCTTTAGAATAAAGGGTTGCTAGATAATAGTAATGATTTTCTCTCTTGTCCAGAGGATTATTTATGCTGTTGAAAACACTGATCTCTCTTTTACTGAAGGTCTTTGCTGGCTCCTGCCATTGTTGCCCAAAGGAAACATGACTGTTTCCATTTTCAGATACTCTTTTGTCTTATGACTCTCATATATGTCCCCTTTCTCCCCCAGCACTTCACATGCTGGACCCCTGTGACCTTGTGAAGGTCAGTTTATTCCTGATATCACCCTGGCAGAGGAAACTCAGGGCATCGTGGGGACACTTAGAGGGAATAATCAGGGTGAGTGGGCTACAAATGACATTTTATCTGCTCCACAGAGAGGTCACAAATTTTTATGGCACATCTAAATCATGTTCTTTCCCAGAGCAAAAATCCAGGGACCAAATTTCAGCTCTTTTCTAATCATATGGAATATCTTGAAGGGAAACCTTGACTATTTTCTGTGAATTCCCCCACTTATTTATAGCTGCCTATAATATAGATGAAAACAATGGCACTATTGTGGATGTCTTTATTATAAATAAGTAAAAATGCAAGCCAAATTTAGACACAATTTTAGCTATTCTGCTTTCATCCTTGCATAAAATTTCCATCTACCCAAAGGAAAAAAACCCCCCACTTTGATGAGGAACATGTATGTTTGCACTGAAAGATTGTCACAAATCTTCTCAGTACAACAAATCTTCATAGGGACTGCTCCATATATTTCTCTAAAAGAAGATCAGCCTAAAAAAAAAGCATGAAATGGAATAAAGGGAGGCTTAAGGTTGTTAAAGTACTTAGGCCAATAACTATCTGCTTGTGATTTTTTCAGCATTCAAGTACCATAAAAATAAAATATGTGCAATATTTGCATTTGTTACATAGTGATATTTTTATCTTTGGATCTTGGTAATATGAGAATTGATATCTTAATTTACAATCACCAGAAACTCCCTCTATAAAAATATAACTACAGGCTGTGCAGTTGTTATATATAGGTTAATCTATATATATATATATATATATGATATATCACATTACCGAGACGTTGCATGGAAAGAGTCAGGATGTTTCAGCCTTCCTAGCAGTGCTCAGATGTTGTAAGGGTACCTGCATCTGGCACAGGATGAGTCAGATCCTGCCTGTGCCCATCTCTTCAAAAAGCTCCAACCGAAGTCAGGGGGACATTTGCCTGAATCACAAAGCAAGGTCAGACTTTAGGTTATCTAGGAATTTTACAGGCCCAGACTCATTTCCTCCAGGATCCTAACTGCCTGATTAAAAGTATCAGCTGGGAATGTCGAGTCTCTGCTCTGTTCCCTCCTCTGTTACATCCCCTGTGATCAAGGCATGGACATACCCATTAGCAGCAGCCTCCACGCAGCATCCAGACCAAGGGGCCTTCATTAGGCTCCACAATGAGGTGTTTCAGCCTCCTCAGGGCAAAGCTGATGACAAAGATTTTGCAGTGGGGGTTCTGCACTTGCTCCACAGTTTGCAAGATGATTTAACACTGTTGTTGCTGGTTGGAGAGCAAAAGATGACAATTCTCTCATTATGTTTATAGTAAATTAGAAGTTAGCCACCAAGGAAATAGATAGGCCTAGGGAGAAGAACGCCTGTTCAAGGAACAGACTTATGCAGAGAATGACTTGGACATGTATCAGAGTAAGAGCTCGGTAATATTTCATTGGAACTCTTTCTTCAGAAATAGGAAAGGTTGTTGAACAAAGTGCTCTGAAAAGACTCCTGCTGACACTGGAGGAAATTTTACCCGGAATCAAAGTCTTAGCAGGAGAAGGGAGAAGACTGTCCTGCCTAACCTCTGCATGACAGATACTCACACGGATGAGAGAAATTCTGTGTCTTTGGCTGACTTGAGCAGAATGTGAAATATCTCATTTTTCAGAACATTTTTCTTGTTCAGATCATTTGAAATGATCAAAGAAGGGAGGCTCTGAATGCGTGAAGGGAACTGGAGATTTAACAGTGAACTTTTTTATCTTGAATCTGAGCAGTTGAAAGCAGCTTCAGCTGACCCAGAATACTCTATTTAACTTTGGTTTTCCACCACCCATGTAGGACAGCAGGAATCCTTGGAAAGGCCCTAGAGCAGCTGTCCTGCCAAAGAGGGAGAAGTGCTGTAAGATGATCAGGTATTGGACAAGGGCTTGTCCCAATGTGCTGATAGTGAAAGAATATCAAAGCAATCTCTGTGCTTCCTTTAAAGGGTGGGTCACTGCTGCTACTTTCTGCTACTACTTTTGCTTCATTCCTACAGGCAAGTGAACTTGATGGTAGAAGATTCTATATGCAGACACACCACATCTTTTTAACTGTGTTTGCACATGTGAAGCACTGTAGTCCTCTCCATGCATCCCCTGGCAGCCCAGCATGGATGGACTTCTCCATCCATGGCTTTCAGCTCTTCCCATATTTCTTTGGATTTTCATAATTGTAAATACACACAAGCACATATATAAACTAATATTAGTAGCCTGAATTGTCTGAAAAAATTACTTCAGCTCATCATTCTAGGAATGTCCAGCCTAGCTGCACAGAAGTCTGTTATATGAGTTACAATTTACCCTCCCCAGGTCTATATGTAAGCTCTCAAGTTCCAAACAGCTCATCAAATTCTCCAAAATGACCTGTGCAACTTGCTGAAGCCACATGGGTTTCCCACTGAACACACTGACTGAAAAGGTAGTGCTGAGGAAAACATTTATTTCCCATTCTATAATACTTCTCTGGACTATAATTTGTTTTAAAAATTACAATACTTGAAACAACTTTACATCTTCTTCCTCATCGCTATCAGTTACATTGATGATGTAAGTGCTGGAGGGAGTAGATGGGGAGGATGGCAAAACTTCCTCTACCACTTCAACATCCAGCTGTGGCAGGGGGCTCAGAGACCGCTCCTTGGTGCAGCTGCTCTGACAGGGCACCACTTCAGGGCTCTCACAGATGCGCTGGTCCCCGTGTATACTTTCTTCTGAGTATCTCCTAAATGGATAGTCTTCACTCACGGCTGAAAATATCACCTCCTGTCTTTGGTTCCTGTGTTCATAAAAGCTGAAGCACTGAGGCACTGAGCTGGAGAAATTCCCGTAGCCAAATGGAGGTCTGAGTGAGAATGTGCTGCAATGAAAGAGATTCAAAGTTGGCTTTCAGAAGTGCAGACTGCCTGGGCTGCAGAATGACACTGATGTTCTGTGTTGGTAAGCTTATCCTGTTGATTCAAACTTTAAAACCATGCCTAATTTAAGCACTATGGCCATAACAAGAATCGTCCAGATTCCATATGAGGCATAAGCCTCATTTCAACCTCATACACACATCAGGTTTCTTTGAGAACAAACATAAACCCTGCTGTTTTTATCAATAAAATAATATCATTAATAAAGCAGCATCTGATCACCTTGCAGTGAGTTAACCAACATAGAATAGTAAAACACATGTTTGCACTCTCAGTGCAACTCAGAAATCATGATCCTTGTATACAAGAAATGAGTTTAGAGGACAGTGAACTTATAACACTCCTCTTTCTCAGAGGCCTCACAAAACCATCTAATTTCAGAGACCAAGGCATGAGCAAAGCTCATTTTTAGCAATTTTGGGAATATGTGTCCTGTGTTTCTTTAAAGGACCTCAAAAAATAGGAATGTCTTGTGTTGCACTCATCGAGATTTCAGAAATATTAGCAGTTATGGCAGCTGCAATCATAGGACCCAGGAGACATCTCACACATCTACTTTAATTCTATCTGACCATTTTCAAAATATATATACACTATCCCTAGCTAATGCCTTTCTGTCAAAATCAACTGCACTTAAATACATAAAGTGGAAAGGAGATACTTCCGTTTTCTGTGGTCTTGGGAGTGCCAATTACTGCAATAGTATTATGGAGATTCAATAACAGGGCATATATTATGAGCAGCCTGAGGCCAGCAGGTCCCACCACACAGGAGCTACAGGAAGGTAAGAACTCCTTTCCTTCTGAATGCTCCATCTGCTTTCTGCAAGTCAAAAGACTCTCTGCCTTTTAGCATTTGTTCTTACTGACTGGTGTTGAAATGAAGGGTTTCATTACCTTGGGGGGAAACAGCGAGGTCCAGGTACAAAGGAAGGGTGGCAAAATGGAAACTGAGGAGGTCCTCCAAAAAGATTGGCTGGTTGAACGATGGGAGCAGACACATAGGTAGGTGTGGGAATAAAAGGGGTAACTTGAGGAATAGGTATTGCTCTAGGAAACATAGGAATCCCTGGGGTGTCACTATTAGAGACAGAAAATCTGCCATTGGTGGTGGTGATGTTACTTGAGTTTCTGCTGAAACTCTCAGCGAAAACGGGTGCAGGTCTCTTCAGAGAGAAATTGAGCCCAGATGATACAAAAGCTTCTGTCTGAGCAGATTTAGCAAAGTGCTGTGCTGAAATTACAGGGCGCAGGGGCAGGGTTGGAACTGGAACAGCCACTGACGTGGTGCTTGCACCAGTGGTCTGGAAAAGAGTCACTGGACGAGTATGTTGACTGGAAGAAGCTGGCAGATGAATAACAGGAGACTCACCTTTAGAAGACAAAACAGTTATTTATCAGACATGAATACAGCAAGAGTTTTTATAAACAGCAGTGTAGCAAACCACACTAGAGCCTGAATCGTTTTCCCCCAACCACTTCCCTGGAACTCACAGTCATTGCACTACATGGCCTACATGTGTCCTGACACACAAGTTTGAAGCCCGCATGTTCAAGCTTCCTTTCACAGAAACCCAAGTAAAGAAGGAATTGGCTAGTGAGTGATGGGACTGTGGGGCTGCTGAGGGCTGTGTCTTGTCCTAATAAGGCCACAGAATGGGTTGGAGTGTGCTTGCAATGCCTGAAGCTCAGAAGACCTCACAAGTCTACTGAGTTGGAATGAGCCAAATTTATAACAAATCTGCCTGGTGAGAAGCAGAAGCAACAATTAAAACACCCTAATACCCTGTATGTTTTCTTCTTTCACCAGTGAATGTACCCACTAGACAATTTCACTTTGAAATGTTTTGCAGAGCACAAACTTCACTGTACGGTTTCAAATCCCATCTCATGTCAACAGGGCTGCCTTTATAGGGAAGGATTTCAAAACACATTGAATGAGTGTTTTCAAACATCACTAACTCAGAACTTCACGAGAACAAAGTTGAGTGTTCTCTTTTAAAAATCTCCAAATATTACCACACAGCATGAACAGGCATTTCATTTTCTTGTCTCCTTGTAAAGAGAGCAGTCCTTGTCAGGATGCTTAAAGAGGAAAATGCCATTGCCTGGATTAAGCTGTTTGCTGTTGAAATCCACTATCCACGGACTGACAGAGCCAGAGCTCTGTCACTACATGCCCTTGTAAATACAAACTCTTACTACAGCAGGTAAGTTCTGAATTTTTTAAATAAGTCACTACTGAAAACTCACAGACTGGATGTCCAATACTGTTCTTAACATTGGGGCTGGCAAAAGAGTAAACAGGTGACGGGAAGGGACGAGGGCCAGCTGGGCTTGTAGCGATGGTACTCTGAGAGGTGCCAGAAAATACAGCAGAGCGAGGTGGTGGGAAACACTTCTTTTTGTTCGGCTGATAAACCCAACCTGTCAGAGACGAAAAAAGATGCAGACACCCAATATTTTAGATGGTTTCATTATTTATCTAAAGCTATGGTATCTGTAATTCTGAAGTATCTGATAAAACTAGCCCAAAACTTGCTCCCACAGTCAATGGCAATACTCCATTTTTTTCAGTCAGCTGGCAAATGGGGAATTTTACGCAAGATGAAAATAAAATAGACATATTTGGGCATTGTTTCTATGTTACCAAGTAGTAACTGCTCATGAGACAAAGAAATACAGAGAAGTGGGGAGTGATGTTTATGACAGATTAGTCAGATCTCGTTTACCAGGATTAGCCATAATCATGAACTAGGAGGATTATGACAACAGAGAAAGGATCATGACACCCAGTATCTCAAAAGCTTTTAAAAAGTACTTATACTTTAGAGTACTTATGCTCTGTTCTATTGAACTGTGTGTTACGGAGAAACTAATTTGTTAGGGGTACAAATTTTTAACCCTTTTGACAAAAGGCTGAGAAACAACATCTTCCACACCATTATTTGAGAACCCCAAGTCTACACACTGGAGAATCCCACAGAATACAATGCCATTTGTGCTTCCTGTGGCATTTCCCTTTCCTGCTTTTAAGGAACGGATGCATATGTCACCACAGGCCACCTGGGCAGCTTTTTCTGGAGCATGGAAAATGATGCAGCAGGCCATGTTCACAACAAACTCACTATCTGCCCACTAGACTACTAAAGCATTCAGAAGAGTTGCTGGAGCTGTGGTGGTTTAAGCACCATTTGGTGCTTAAATGTTTTGGATACTTTAAAAAAATCTATACAGTTTCAGGCACACAAAAGGACTGTGTACTTGAAATATTTGTAATTTTTTTCCATCTCTATTACTTGCTCTAATGTAAAAGATGCATTTTTCAAAAAGCCTTGCACTTCTAAAGCGTTCAGGTAAATAAATAAAATGTTTACCAGGAAACTCCTCCCTGTGCCTCAGTTTTATTTTGTTAGCTTCCTCATAATACGGCTGCTTCTGCTCTTCAGTCAGTTTGCTCCACTCCAAACCAAGCTGAACACTGATTTCTGCATTATTGGCACCTGGATTAGCTTTTGCTACAGCAGCCCGATGGATCCTGGCCCACACCATAAATGCATTCATTGGACGCTTTACACGGCCACTTTTGGTCTTGCTAAATGGAGTATCTGGCATACCTGTGCAACAAGGCAAGGAAAGAAGATCATCTTTCAGGGAATACAGCACTACAGGTTATATTAATTAGTAGATCCAAAGGATATTTGGCAACAGATTCACTAGAGCTTTGGAACAGATGAAACTTGGTGCACATTTGGAGAGCAGTTCCTAAAAAATAACTAAGGCTTAGGGATCATCCTCCACTAACCTTCACTGGGTCACTGCATAAGGAATCATTTACATGGCTTTTGTTACATATTATTTATTAAAACAAAACAAAACAAACAAAAAAACCCCCAAACCAAACAAAAAAAACAAACAAAAAAAATCAACCAAACAAAACAAACAAACACAAAAAAAACCCCCAAGAAACATAGGACTGTTAATACACTAGTTTGGATTTCATTTAGCTGGATTGTTATCACCACCAGAACTCTGTAACCAAAGCCCTAAGGATGCAGGGACCAGATCTAAGGATGGTAGGGCTGTTCAGTCCCACACCTGTGCAGTCCCTGCCTTCTCAGCTGAGGTTGTTGTTGTTGTTCCAGGTTTCTGGTCGGATTTTGTTGCATTTTTTTCTTTTCTCAGATTTGGACACTCATTTTGTTGGAGGAACCTGTGTTCCCAAATGACTGTTACATGATACCTGGCTTTGACTCTTTGTAAACACAGGCATGCCCCAGATTTCTCAGAGGTGTATGAATGCTTCGTACCTTTAAAAATCAACCAGATTCCTTATCTTAAACCTGCAATCACAATTCAACGTAATTCCAAACACTGTTCTGAGGGGTTTCATGTAGCCAGGGAGCAGGTAGACAAAACTGCATTGATTTTAACAAACCACTACAGAACTCTGTGCTCCCGCACGTTAATGTCTTATGCTCTGTAAGAGAGTTGTGCTAACTCCAGCCTATCCAAAGGGATGGTTCTCTAATATGACCTTTCCAGTTGTGTTCTCCTTCCTGCTAACCTGTCACCTCATGTGTCACTGACTGGACCCTTGCAAGCTCTCTGACCGTAATACCTGAATCGGAGGGCAGGACAGTGAGGGGAATGTTTTTCGTTTCAATCTTTGGAGGTTGCACTAAAGGCTGCAATTGAAGTGGCACTTGTTTTACCGGCACACGGATCAGCTGTGAGGGCCGAGGACCTTGGATCTGTACGTGGGACCTGGAAGGTAAGGGGTGAAACACAACCGGGATGTTCTGATCTTCAGGAGGGCACCCACGCTTCTCACACTGCTGGACCTCGCGGTCATCGGGGCTGGCTGGACCAGGTCTGCACATGGATCCAGCTGGGGAATCGCTCTTCTCCACCTTCACTGGGCGCGCCTCAAAGGCCACGTTGGGGGGCTCCACTCTGACAGCAGCTCTTCTCCAGGGCTGACTCCCACTCCCACCGTGCCCCAGCATCTTCTCGTTCTGGCTGTCACCGCTGCCCCTTTCGCGGTCCTCCTCTCTCCGGATGGCTCCGCGGGCCTCCTTTCCAACCGTCCCCGCAACCGGGAAGCACGTGCCCTCCTCCCGCACTCCTGCGCCGTGCCCGGGGCGATCCTGCGGCTGGAGCTCCTTCACTTTGACGCGCAGCCCCCCGAGGGGACCCACGACTTCCCTGTGCCTGGGGGGTGACTTGTGAGGAGCCCGGGTGCGGAGGCGGCAGTGCCGGGCGGTCCTGCGCTCCATCCCGCCGCCGTTCCCCGCCCGCCGTTGCGCCAACGCTCCCCGCGGCCCCGCGCCGGGGGCGCGCACCGGCCCCGCACCCCGCGGCCGCCGTTGGGTCCGCACCGACCCCGCATCCCGAGAGCGCCGGCGGGGTCGCACCGACCCCTCATCCTTTCCCCGCCGGTCCCCCCGCACCGACCACCCGTCCCGGGCACCGCTGTCGGAGCCGCCCCGCGCCCGCCCCGCGCCCGCCCCGCGCTCCGCCCTCCGCCGCCACCACCGAGCGCTCCTCCGGGCCGCCCAGAAGGGCTCGGGGCCGCTCTCTCCGGCGGCGCTTTCCGGTTCCGTGCCGGCCATGCTGCGCTGCTGCCGGGCGGCCGCGGCCATCGCGGCGGGCGGCGGGCACGGCACCGGCTCCGCGGGCGGGCGGCGCGGCCTCGCCATGGCCAAGAGCAAGTTCGAGTACGTGCGGGACTTCGAGGCGGACGACACCTGCCTGCCCGACTGCTGGATAGTGGTGCGGCTGGACGGCCGCAATTTCCACAGGTGAGGGGCAGTCCGGGGACGCGGGGGGTGCGGGCTGGGAGCGCTGGGCCGGAAAGAGGGTCCTGGGTGATGCTCTGCGTTGCGCTGGACTGTTTCTGCATGACCCGTGTGAAATCTAATTCTAGTCATTCTTCTCATATGCAGCGCCTTAAAAACGGATCACAAACGTCGTATCTTCTCTAGTAACTGATTATATTAATTCCCCATCATTCCCCGTTATATGCGTCTTGGATACAACTCTGAAAATAAAGCAGGCTTTTTTTAAAGTAGTCGCTTAGATTTGGTCCGTAGTCTTTCTCACACTCTTTTCTGTGTTTTCTGTAGGCCATAGTAATAACCTTTATAATACGATGCTTTGGATGCTTGTCCTGCAGGTGCGGGAGTTACAGATCCCCCTTTCCTCCCCGATCCCAATGAACCTTCACTGGGTCTCTCCAGGGCACAGAATTACGAATGGGGTTTTGTTTTCATGTGGCCAGGTGATGGGGGAATGGTGTCCCAGTGCCTTGAGTGTGTTGGGAAGGGACAGCAGTTGGTACAGGAGTGTGCGTTGGTGTTTGGAGTCAGTGTCTGTGTGGTGTTCACCTTCCCTTGGGATAAATAGAACACAGTTCCCTCAGCTCGTAGATGACACAGATTCTTGCTGGGATTTGATCTCTGGTTCTGGTAAAACTTTGATAAGTTAGTTGATAATGTTGCCTGTATTGGACTGAGTTTCCTAGGTGCCCTAGGATAAAAGGAGTTTACAGAAAGTAGTATTTGTCATCCTTTTCCAAGCAAAATGCTTAAACCAGCTGTTTTAAAGGACTGGTTAGGGTGAGATACTGATGGGAAAGTGAATGGGTTATCCAGCGTATATCAAAAGAGGATTTTTGTTTGGTTTTTTTCCATGCTTGGGGGGAATTCTCTGTCAATATTTACAAGGTGCTGGAAATCAATATTCACAGAAAGAAAATATGAGGAAAATGAATGGGTTAGCATTTTATACCTTTTAAAGGAATTCTTATTCAACCATTTTTGCTTTGGAGGTTTTCTGAGCAGCATGAGTTCAAGAAGCCAAATGATGACCGTGCCCTGCAGCTGATGACCAGGTGTGCCCAGACAGTGATGCAAGAACTGGAGGATATTGCTATTGCTTATGGACAGAGTGATGAATATAGTTTTGTCTTCAAAAAGAAGACTAGGTGGTTTAAAAGAAGAGCAAGGTAACAGCTGCTTTGATACTGAACTTGTTTTTAACACCTCTCTCCAGACCTGTAATTCTTTGATTTACCTTTACTTACACACAGGGGTTAGGAGGAGAGCTGGTGCTCACACTGCAGTTAGTTCAGGTTCTTCTTGTGAACTCTTTGCATATGATCTTCCAGGAAAATACGTTCAGTAATACAGAGCTTTAAAAACAAAGTTTGATAAAACAAACTTTATAAATAAACATTGTTAGAACAAACATTATATTAACAAAATGTTACGTTTTCCAAACGCTTTTGCTTGATTCTCAGAACTTCTGGTGTTCAAAAGACACTGTGCCATTGCTGATCTGTTGGGCCATTATTTAAGAAATGCTGCTCTCCACCAGAATTATCACTACTGATACCTCAGATATATAACCATACTGATGTACTTCTTTCTTTTTTTTCTCTCATTCTGTGTTTGCAAGTAAGTTCATGACTCACGTGGTCTCCCAGTTTGCCTCAAGTTATGTTTTCTACTGGAAGGATTACTTTAAGGACCAACAACTTCTGTACCCACCAGGATTTGATGGACGAATTGTGTTGTATCCCAGCAACCAGAACTTGAAGGACTATCTCAGCTGGAGGCAAGCAGATTGTAAGTGTGTCTAGAAAACAGAGATTCGTGCAGTTGAGTTCTCTTCCCCTCTGACTAGAAATGCCTTTATTGCCAGTGTATTTGTATATATAGCTGTCAGTGAAAGAACAGCAGGTAGGGTAGTAGATTTAAATAAATAAGCAATGTTAGAATTGTTTGGGGCTTTGTATGGCTACAGAAATGTTGGCTGAAATTCTGAGTCAAGCTACAACTACATTTATTGCCTCCTGCGATTGGCATTGCCTGCTGCGGTTTCAGCATTGGAAATATTAGAACTATTAATAGAATTAATTTATTCATTTTTATGTTTTAAGTTGGTTTAGCCAAGATAATCTTTTGTAATGAAGAGATGTGAATGTTTAAATTCACACCAGGTACTAATCAAAAGTGTTGTATATTCTATGCTAGAACAGAGCATTGGGTTTACACTCTAGGCTTTTATCAGTATGTAGCCCCTGTTGCTCAAATGAACATAATTCACATTACACATAAACATCTTTTACCCCCTGCTCTTCCCTTTTCAGAGTTACAATGAAATCTGTCTATTCTAGTCATTCTTCTGATATGCAGTACCTTAAAAATGGGTCACAAACTTTGTATCTTCTCTAGCCACTAGAGATTGATTATATTAATTCCCCATTGTTCTTGGATGTATCTTGGGAATAAAGCTGGGTTTTTTTAAGTAGTCACTTAAATTTGGCAAATAATCTTTCTCATGCTCTTCTGTATGTTTTCTGTAGGCCATATTAATAACCTTTATAATACAGTGTTTTGGATGCTTGTACAGCGAAGTGGTTTGACACCAGTGGAAGCACAGGACAGGCTCCGGGTAAGAGTCTCCTGAGGTCATGTTTTTTTTCCAGCTACAAATTAAATCATAAGATTTGTAAAGTGTCTTGCCTGCCCAGCAGCCCTGGCTGGCTTGTCTGTAATAATTTTGTGGGTGTAGATTGAAACATCTTCTTGAATTGCACAATGTTAGTATCATTAGCAAAGAATGTATTTTTGGTCAACTATTAACAGGATTTTAAGTTCTTAATTAGCAAGTTCAGAAATCTTAGAAGTGTCATGAAATGTTCAGTATCCAAATGTACAAGGTACAACTGCTGAATTCAGCTACTGTTGATTCCCAGCCCCTTTTGTTGTGTTTTGTCTCCTTGTGTAGACTTCAGCAAATTATTTCTGTTTTATCCTGGAGTCTTTTGACTTTCTTCTATTTGTCTTGAAAATATAATAAAAAACTTCTCAGTTTTAATACTTGTTTGGCAATTGGAATTAATTCCTCTGTTGAGAGAAGTAATTGAACCTTGTGACTTAAAGGTGAAAAACCTGCACAAACGTCAGTCTTTCAATATTCACCCATCTTCTACCCTAGAGATTCAGTGTTTTGGTTATTATCTATAAGAGTATTTTTCTTTTCGTTTCTTCTCAGGGAACTTTGGCTGGAGATAAGAATGAAATCTTATTTTCTGAATTCAACATCAACTACAACAATGAACCTTTGATGTATAGAAAAGGAACTGTCTTAATATGGCAGAAGGTAAAAAACTTGCCACTAGCTTCTTGCTCATGTTTTAAATAGTTACACTGTGGCAGACAGGCTACACTGTAAAATCACCAGATGTATCTCAAATGGTTGTCTAGGTATAAATACTAACTAACTAACCATATTTGCCATGTAATGATGTGTAAGATGACTAATTGTTTTGGAGATGTCTTTGAGATATCTGTTTCCAGGAACATAATATAAAAATTAGTCTGTGAAGTCTGGCTTAGATACAAATTATGACCAACTAGATAAAACATGTATCGACACATGACTATGTATATCACTGGGGCCTGTGCCAGGCCCTTCCCAGAATTAGGTCCCAAGTGTATCCATGGCAAAGGAATTACAACCTTTTGTTCAGTAATGCAGCTCAGTTCATAGTACACTTAGTCCTTTTCTGCTTTAAAAGTAACTTGGAAATGTTCATCATTCTAGGATGATCCAGAATTAGTGGAAAAAATTCCTGTCCTGTGTTTTTTTATGAGATGAAACCCCAGAAAATCATAAATGTTTATGGCCTTAGTGTCCTTCTGTGCTAGGAGACCTTATGTAGAAATAGTGTTCCATCTGTCTATACTAAGAGTTCTCCATAACTTGCTCAGCCTTTTGTCTTCTATACTTAAAAAAACTGTAATCCTTTTTTATTTAAATTTTGGCTAACAATTTGAACTAACTAGAGTAGACAGATGCTCCCACCTGGAAATACAGTCCACTTGTTCCTTAGACATATTTTTGCTTGGTAATTGTAGACATTATCAAGGTTTCCTCTTTGCTTTATATAGCTCCAAAGTACATATTGTGCTTCATTCAAGGATACTTGAATCCTTAGTAATGTGAATTTGCAGGTAATTTCTTTAGGCCATGTGATGATGATGGGCAGCTTCAACTGCTCACTATTAAGTCTTTGAATTGAGAACAGACTCTGTTTCAAAAGATGCTATGTTCAGACTCTGGTATGATAAAGGGTTGATAGTTGTTTTTGTTGTGCCTTTGTTTCTAGTCCATTTGTGAATCCCCTCTGGAGTCTTATATGTCTGCTAATGTGTCAGCTGTATTTTCAGGTTAATGAAATCATCACGAAGAAAATAAAGCTGCCAAAGGAAGCAGAAGAAAAGGAAGTGGAAGTGACCCGGACTAAGACTAAAGTTGTTCCTCTGCACTGTGATATCATTGGGGACCAGTTCTGGGAGGAATATCCTGAGATTCTGGCTGAGGATCATTGATACCTGTGACAAGTACAATTGATAGTTTACATTTTGCTCTGCTTGGGTTGTTGGCTACTGAGTAATACGGATGGTGGCTGGCAGAGTTTAACCTGGAACCCTCTTCAGCAGCTCCATTGGTTTTATTACTGTTGTTGCCTAAAAAGAAGACACTGGTGTGTTGTCTGACATACCAGGATATGCCCATATGGAGAGCTAAAATCATATTATATTTTGAATGTTAAGAACTTGTCATAAGTTAAGACTGCTCCTTCCTTGTACATGTGTATCTTGTACATGTGTATTTGTAGAAAAAGTGTATAGAAATTTCCTTCATTTCTGTACCATTTAATGTGTGAGGTATTTTACTGAACTGCTGAACCATAAAAAAGCTTGCATATTTGAACAGAAAATTATTAATTTTATTTTTGTTTCAACTGAGTTGGACCAGAATACTCAATTGGCATATAGTATTTCAATTCAAGGCCAGTGTGTTTGGTCAGATGAGTGACACACCATTCAACTGCCTGATGTCTGATTCTTACTGAAAGGAAATGGAGCGGCTCAGCAGTTTCCTGACAGATCTTAAAAGTTTTTGTCAAATGTACAGGATTTTTATACTTGTAAAAATTAAAAATAATAATAATACCTTCTCTGGTATGGTTTATCATGTGACCTTCCTCATTCCTGGGATTTTTACTAGTAAGTGGTGGAAGTTCCAAAAAGTGAAGTTAATAAAGATACTGTACAGACTGGAATTCTCTTAGGACAGGGATAGAGTTTTCTCACTTTCCATGGCCTGGGAAGTCACCTGTCTCCTACTGGGCAGGAGTGGCAGTAGCAACACAGGGGAACATTCCTGGTGCCTGCAAAGAGGGAGCCAATATCAACTTGTACTGTTTTCTGATTTTCCTGGGAATGACACAGACACAGCAGTGCTGACAATCCGTGTTAGAGGGAAGAGAGGAATGTGTGTTGTCTGGTTAATGCACAGGTTTGTTCTGGTTTAACTATCAGTTTAGACCCTTTGTCAAAATAGTTAAATCATACAATCTCTCAGAGTAGAAAAAAATCTGCTAATGGATAGGGGCTTGGAATTTGAGAGAAATAACCTATTTCAGTGTAGAAACACAGCTATAATGACATAATAGGTATTTATAAGGCTATTACTACTTCTAACCATGCTGGTTTCAAAACCATGGTGCTAGAACAGTAACTGAGCCAGTTATTACTAAGGGAGAGATAGTCAGCAGTTGGGACTGGCCATAAAAATGGAAAGAAAGGATCAAATGTGATTGCGAAGGTCATTCAGTACAGAGTTCATTTCCCATGAATTCACTTATCAATCTACTCTGTTTCCCCTTCCTGCAGGAAGAACTTGCACATTTAAGGCAATGTGCCTTTTGGTGTTTTTTTTTTTAAAAAACATGAGCCAGGTACTGATGTAAACTTTGTAGCTTCTTCCTGAGATTAAACAATGAGCCTGTGTGTTTATAATAGCACAGGGCTTCCCCTTCTGCTCTGTGCTAATACTGAGCAGTTAAAAACATGCACTGAGAGAATGTATTTTGCTTTTAGTTTGTAGAACAGGCCACAAAATTCCTAGGAAGAGGATGTGAGTGAGTGTGAGATAAAGATTCTGAATGAATCATTCTACCAGTCATTTACCCCAAGAACTTTTTATCTGTCTGCTGGTTTTTTGTCTTGTAACACAAATGTAACTTACTTGACTTTGAAATGCCATTTGTTACTGTCTGGTGCCTGACTTTGGACATTACATACAAAGCAGCTGTTCCAGAACTGGTAACACTTTGGATTTACTCAGACTAAAGATGAAAAAAAATAATTTGGCAGCTATGATTCATGCTTAGAAAGTATTATGTAGGTTTTTTATCTTAAATATTATGGCCACCTTATGCATTATACAACATATCTATGTATGTACCTTGTATGTGTGTATAAAAAATGGGTCTGTATAAGTTCGTATCCTCAGAGTGTTTTCTAATTAACTCATCCTTACAATAATATGGAATAAGCCAACAAATGCAGACTTTGGAACCGAGATATGGATTGTCTGTACAACCATGGCCTTTAATTTGTATTAATATAAATTCTAGAGAAAGAAACTCTCTGTGGCATCCTCATGCATAAAGTCATATATATGACTTAATAGCTGTAGGGGAAAATAAATACTCCCAAGTTTCAAGCAGCAGCCCGGTGTTGGTGACACACACATCGACCTGTGCCTGTTCTTCCATGTACTGCTGTAGCTTAGTCCTGTACTGTGACCCAGTGAAGAAAGAGGGGTTTTCTGTGCAGTTGGGGAACGACCTGTGACTGATGTATTGCTGTAACAGGCGGCGTTAAATGTACGGGAACCCGTTATGAAACATTAATGGAGGTGGTGAATCATTACAGTAAAACCTCTCTGCAGCATTAATGGTGTTTCCTCGCTGTTCCTCAGAGAAGTGGTTCTGTGCTGTAGATCCTTTTATGGGTTAAAATGCAGACTATATTGCAACCACACGTTGTCCAAGTGCCATTTCATTGCCTGAGGCAGATGGCATTTGGTGCCCAGTCGAGGGAGCACCCCCAGAACTGCTGAGGGGCTCCAGGGTGGGCTGCAAGGGAAAGGTTGAACCAGGGGGTCTGAGTGAAGATGACAGAATCACAGAATTATTAGGCTTGGAAGCGACCTCTGGAGATCATCCAGTCCACTCCCACTGCCAAGGCAGGGTCATCTGGAGCAGGTGACACAAGAATGAATGCATCTAGGTGGGTTTGGAATGTCTCCAAAGAGGGAGACTCCATGCCCTCCCTGGGCAGCTGTTCCAGTGCTCTGCCACCCTCAGTGTAAAGAAGTTCTTCCTTATATTGAGGTGAAACTTCTTGTGTTTTTGTTTATGGCCATTGTTCCTCGTGCTGTCGCTGGGCACCACCAAGAAAGAGCCTGGCACTTTTCCCTTGACACCCTGAGAGACTCCCCCCTCAGTCTTCTCTAGGCCCAGCTCCTGCAGTCTCCTCATCAGAGAGATGCTCCAGACCCCTCACTAGCTTCATGGCCTCTGCTGGACCCTCTCCAGTAGCTCCTTTTCTTTCTTGCACTATTGTCAAAACTAACCCCCAGAACTGCTCCTCCCCTTGACCCGCCTCCCATTTGGAGTCAGCAGTCCTTTAGGGTGGTCACTCTTCAGTCTTCTTCACACTGCCCTTTTCTGGAACTCTTACTTTTGGCGCATCGTCAAGCCCTCTAGAACCAGTGTCCATGCCCCTTTGGAACAGCGTGCGACCACGAGGACAGTTTTGACTAGTTTGCAAGCTTCGTGTTCCTTTTACCACTTCCACTTCCCAGAAGAAAGATACCCCTCAATCTTTTGAGAAGTTCCTGTCTGTCGAGAAACCCCCGACCTTTTACGTAACTTAAGCTACACTAAGAAGCTACATAGCCTAAGCTGTATGGTTCTGTGCGGCTACAGCCCCGACACGAAGGGTGCCGAACGAACGAACCTGTGGCACCTCCAGGGCTCCCACAGCTCCCCGCCCGCCCGGCCCGCGGGGCCGCTCCGCCCTCAGGGCCTTGCGCGGCAGCGGCTCCTAGTGGCGGCCGCGGGCGGTGCCGCCCCCGCAGCCCGGCCATGGAGGAGGACGAGGCGGGCGCGGAGCCGCGGGGTCCCCCCGGGCGCCGCCGCTCGCCGAGCCCCGGCCGCCTGGACGTGAGCTCCAGCCGCTTCGATCCGCTGCTGGCGCTCTACTCGCCGCGCACGCCGCTGCCCTTCCCCGCCGCGCCCTGCTTCAACAACCTCGCCGAGTACGAGAGCTTCCAGCGCGGCCTGCGCCGCCCGCGCGGCCGCCGCGCCGCCCCCGCCCGCCGCGCCGCGCCCGCCGCCCGCGGGGCCCGCCGGGGCCCGCCCGCCGCCGACCCCGAGCGCATCCAGCGGCTCCGCAGCCTCATGGTGAACGCGGGCCCCGAGCAGGACGCGGCCGAGGGAGGAGCGGCGGCGCCGCGGCGGCGGCGGGCACCGCGCAATGTCCTCACCAGGATGCCCCGTAAGGGAGCGCGGCCCCGGGGGGCTGAGCGGCGCTGGGGCGGGCGCTGGAGCCGGGGCTGGGTGCCGCGGGAGGGAGCGGCACGGCGGGGTCCGGGGGGATGGCGAGAGGGGCTGAGGTGGGTCGGGAGATGCGGCTGCGCCCGGAGTGCAGTTGGGATGGAGTTTTGGGGAGTTTGGAGGTGAGAAGAGAGCGGTGGCTGGAGGAGGCGGTTGGGTGGCAGCGGGGCGTGGGTGGGTGACAGCGGGGGGATGATGGCGTTCGGTCGGAAATGGTACTTGGGTGGTGAGACACTGGCACAGGTTGCCCAGGGAAGTTGTGGCTGTCCCATCCCTGGAGACGTTCAAGACCGGGTTGGACGGGACTCTGAGCAACCTGGTCTAGTGGAAGGTGTCCCTGCCCACAGCATAGGGGTTGGAACGAGATGATCTTCAAGGTTCCTTTCCAACCCAAACCACTCTGTGATTCTGTGAAATGGTGTGCAGGAATGAGGAACAGCGTTTCTCAGAGCTGCTCCCGCAGAGATGACACTGACTTCGTTGTGGTCATGTCCTGTCTGACTTGGTGTGGTGATGTCTGTTATTTGGTTAGTGACATACATCCCCTTGGTTTTAAGGGGAAAAGGGATGAGAAACTGCTGGACTTTCAAAAGTACTATTTTAGACCAGGAATCAGATTTGAGTCCGTGCAGCTTATAGTTAAATCATAACCACAGGGCGAGTCTGTAACACGCTGCTGTTACTTGGTTACTAACCCTACATCCTGTGGGCATAAATACAGCACTGGCGTTTTTGTTAACATGATGGCAGAACAGTGGATTGAGGTGGGAGGCAGCTCTGATGTTGCTAAATTCATTAGTTGTGATGATGTACAAGTTTCTCGGTATAAATGTATATATATGCAGTTGTGGTAATACCCCCTAAACATTAAGGGGTTCCACTTCTGCACCTACACCGAGGATCAAATGTCATTGCTATCAAATGAGATGTAACTTTAGTGCTCTTAATTAACAATACTGGGGATTTTTTGAATCAGTATCTCTTCACCACCATCACCTTAATGTTCTTTAAATAAAAAGACAAAGCCCAAAATGTTCAGTTCTACCCAAAGCAGAACTTTTTTCTTGCTTAGACACCAAAACACAATGTATGCATTGCTATATGTTATTAATCCTGGTACTTAAGAGCATCAGGATGATGCACAGGCAGATTTAGCTGCCTGCAGAGCCTGTTCATTACAGCCCCTGGTGCTTGCAGAAGAGGTGTGTTCCAAAAATAAATTCCTTGCGTTGGAAGGACAAATATGCATTGCATATTTTTTCTGAGATGTCAGGTTGTTTAGATGGTTTTGGATGATGTGTTCTGCCCTTTTGATCAGGTGAAGCTGGAGGTTTGCCATGGAGAAGCCAGAACCTTACACAGCAAGGAAAAGTGGGCAGTCTAGATTTGGTGGAGCTGTATAGTGTTTTCCAGGGTGCTGACAGGCAGAGGCATAGTTGGAAATAAGGATTGTATTTGGATTTTTATAAAAAGGTGTAGATAAAATTTATATGTAAAGGGAATATTGGAATTTAAAATTTAAAAAAAAATCTAGATTTTAAATTACTATTCAAATTCTCAGGGTTGGTTAGAAAAAGTGCTGTTAACTGATTAAAAGCATCAATCTGATGTTGTGGTGGTGTCATCTCTGGTTCCCAGGGTGGATCTGTGAATTCAGAACATAAGTTTATCATCAGTTCAGCTGAAGGAGGCACAGAGACTCACAAAAAGACCCTCATAAGCAAAGCTGGGAGGTGCTGAGGTAGCTTATGCTCTGTGTGAAACCAGTTTCCTCCAGTTATCCTGCTGGAGGGGGCTGGCAAGAGGACAATGGATCTCAAAAAATAAACGTGATTAGGTTAATTCAGAAGTAACTGCTTTAGATTTCCCTGCTGTGGCTGTGAATTACCCTGCAGCCCAATCCTGCAGATCAGCTGTCATACAGTAACTTTACACTCACAGGAAGCATTTTCCACTGTGCAAATCAAACCTTGAATACATGGTCCCTAAAGCACAAGGTGAGAGATCATCTCTGACTCACATATTTTATTAATATGAAGAACTGTGTGAGATTTTAGACCAAGTCTTTTCCCTGACTCTCAGTAGGAATTTTACAGCAACCCTGAGGCTGTGTTTGCACAGGCAAATGGGTACCTGTGATTTATCATCATGACGTGGGTGGAAGTGGTAAAGTAAATAAGATTTACCCTCTAGATGACTTACAATTGCAAAGATTTCTAGTGTGTGGATGAGACTCATGTGTGCAAAGTAAGGCATGTGTTGTACTGAATTCCTTCAGTTTTGCCCTGGCTAAAAGCATTATTGTCCTGTGGTTTAACGTGGTTTCATTGCTGGCTGCTGCTTAGAGTCGTATTCCTCTGCTGAAGATTTGTATGTCTTTGAAGGATGTTCAGTTGGCTGCTGAAATTTGAAGTGAAACAACACATTTTCATCAATTTAAAGTGGTCTGGTTTGGTTTGTTGAAGGATTTTGAGTCATTGTTTCAGAAATCTTCTCATAAAGGAAAGGAACACATCTGATATAATCCTTTATTCACAGATCATAATTAATCCAGGGTAGCCTTAACAAGGTATTTGTCTTTTCTGGGAAACTAACTCTGCCCCCATGAGCTTTCTGTTCCCTCTGAACCACTTTTATTTACAATTAGCATTACTTAGCATGAATTTGAAATGTAGCTAAAAGATTTTCAGCTAAGGCTGATTTGACTGTGGGTTATGTAAAGCAAAACCTTCATGTTTTATGAAGTCTTGGCTGTCCCCACCATAATTAGAATTTTGGTGGTCTGGTAATTGCAGCTGCAGTGTGTTACAGTGCTCTGGGGCTCCTCATTCCTTTTGCTGTGAAGACAAGTGTCGTGCCAAGATGTGCCATATTTGTAGATAGAGTAGATTTCTACGTTACTTTTTTTTCTCTCTCTCTCTCTCTGTATATGTAGTTACAAGATAATGTAGTGATAGAACAAGGGGGAATGGCATAAAACTGGAAGACAGTAGGGTTAGATTAGATATTAGTAAGAAATTATTTACTGTGAGAGTGGTGAGGCCCTGGCACAGGTTGCCCAGAGAAGCTGTGGCTGCCCCATCCCTGGGAGTGTTCAAGGCCAGGTGGGATGGAGCTCTGAGCAACCTGGGATAGTGGAAGGTGTCCCTGCCCACAGCAGCAGAGTTGAAACTGGATGATCTTTCAGGTCCCTTCCAGCTCAAACCATTCTGTGATTCTATTCTATGATTCTTTGTATTTTGTTGAAGACTGGTGACGTTCTCTTTCTGTTTTAGTCCATGAAGGCAGCCCTCTGGGGGAGCTTCATCGCTGTGTCCGAGACGGTGTCAAAATCAATGTTCACATCCGCACTTTCAAAGGGCTTCGTGGAGTCTGCACAGGGTTTCTGGTTGCATTTGACAAATTCTGGAATATGGTAATTATTGTTCCAGCTCTTGATTTATAACTGTTATATTGAAAACTTGAAATTTGCAACAGGTTTAAGCGGACGACATTCCGAGAGGATTAATGTGGTATTGTGGTGCACAAACTAATTTGCTCTGGCACCAAGTGCTGGGTTTCAGATGTAAGTGGTGCTTGGTGTTGGGCTGGTCCATCTGGGAGGTGCCCAACTGTTTTAGAGAGGGTTTAGATGAGAGAGAAGCTTTGAAGAGTTCCCAACATCTTCAAAGAATTCATGATTGTGGAATATAACGAATATCAGAAGCTTCCAAAGGTTTCTCTGCAAAACCCAATCTTTTTGTAGTGATTGTTGCTTCATTGTGTTCTTTCACTAACATCACTGGGCTGTCAGTGACAAAAGCTTTTCCCTGTGCTCTACCCCATAAACATCTTAAAGACAGAGGATGGAAAGGCAGCAATTAAATATTTGCGAGCCTGGAGCTGTGAAAAGTTTGGAAATGGGGAGGTGGGAAGGATTTCTCAGGCAAGGCTCAGAAAGGTTATGCAAGTAATGCAGAATGGATTTAACGCTTTGCTGCTGCTTTTATACCTCAGTACAATTTAGATGATTAACAAACCAGCTCCAAAGCACAGTTTGTTCTTTGGAGAGATGGATTTTCTCTCAGATAGAACATAATTTCATTATGCCTTGACACAGAGCTGGTCCAAAGCTGCTTAATGTCTTCTTTTAATTTTGACCTTTCCGTTTCTTTTCTCTTCTCCAGGCCCTGACAGACGTGGATGAGACTTACAGGAAACCAGTAATGGGCAAAGCTTTCTATGCAGAACCTCAGCTCACACTGACCCGAGTAGGTGACCATCTCCAGTTTTCTTTTTTTAATTAGTATCTCCTTTTTCAAAGTAGTAAGAGGGGAGCATTGATTGGAAAACTATATTTACATTTGAAATATTTTACCTCCTTTTATTACAGATGACTATAAAATGACTTGAACTGAGGGAAAAAAAATAACCCAAAATGTTTTCTGACCTTTTTGAAAGTACTTTGGCCGTAGTTCAGTGCTACTAAAGTTCCACTTTAGGGCCCCTATTATTCAGAGCATAGTTGCTGCCACTGCTTAGTTCAATATGCTGAACTTCTAGAAGCTCACTCTCTGGTTTTTGATTTATTTGTTCTGTGTGCTTTTTGCACCTGTGACTGATCAGGTCCATGTTTGTCCTGCCAGGGAATGTGGTAGACCATCCCTCTGGTACAGCTGTCCATGGAGCCACAGTCTGTGTCTGCAGCCAGTGAAACAACATGGCTGTTTGGTCACTTGAGCTTCTAGCCTGGGTACTGTGGAGCCCAAGATTCTTGCTCCAAAGCAAGACACACTCTACAATCCAGCTGCAAACAGAGTTGTTTACCAAGTTGAGAACTGAAGAGATGATAAATGAACTTCTGAACAATGAAGGGGAAAAAAAAGTGACAGGGCTGTGCCCGTTGTATGGCAACAGCTCTGGGCCTTTTTGAACATCAGAGAAGCATCACAAAAACATTTAAACAGTTTCATTGTGAGGAGTTTGCTTTCAAATTCCTGCCATTTAAATCCGTTTTCTGATAGATCCCACCCTTCCTTTTTTAAAGATTAGTTAAAAATAATCAAGTTGTCATTGTTCCTTTAGCCCACTCTCACAGGGATTGGCTTTCCATCCTGTTGCTGGGACGAGACAGGCTAACCAAGAATCCTTCTCATTTGTCAGTGTTTCATAAAAGCTTGCCTGCTGCCAGAGCAAAAGCAGTTTCTTTCCCAGTTTCAGCACCATGTATTCTTAGATTAATGAGTTCATGCAGTGCTTTGGATCCGCTGCTGTAGCTTTTATTATTTTTCTGTTGTTTGTGATCTGCTCACCTCCCAGAATACCCACACGGCAACTTTTAGTTTGCTTTGGGGAACACAAAAGATCCCTCATTTTTTCAGTGTGCACCCTTTGCTAATGGAGACCCCTTATCTTAGGCATCATGACACAAGGATGTCTCTAACACTGACAACATTACAAGAGCACTGGGAAAATGAGCTCATGGAGCAACTTGGTGTCTCTGTGTTGCTCTTGACCAAAGTTAAATGCTACCACACAGCAGGGTTGCTCTCCAAATTAAATTCCTTGATGCTCACATAAAGACACTCATGACCGTGCAAGAGATCCATTCACCTTGTGTCACTGTTTGACTTGGGTAAGAAAACATTGTCTTTATTGGTGGTGAAGATTCTTCACTGATTGTGTCTTGTGAGCTCTGATTTAGGATCATACACACAAATACCACGTGTGGAACAAGCAGCCTCTCTTGTTTTATGAATGTGGTCATAGACACAAATGTCCTTTTACAGCTGTTTGACAGACTCAAACTTCAGGACTCCTCGGGGAAGAAGGGAGCTGACTCAAAGACTGTCTCAGAGGAGCTGGCCCTGACAAGTGACTCTCAGACGCTGGGATCAAAAGCTGGATCAGGACGAGGGAGAGCAGAAGAGGAGCGTGAGAGGCAGAAACACTCGGGCAGAGCTGGAGAAAAGAAGACGCCAGGTGACAGTTTGGTTGCCGGAGGTGAAGCTGATGTGGGCAGCAGGACTGCCCACACAGAGGGTGCCAGTGCTGGTGGCGCCCGTGCACGAAGCCAGTCCCGGAGGAAAAGGCGGCCCAAAGTGGATTATCAGCAGGTGTTCACACGTCACATAAACCAGATTTTTATTCGAGGAGAGAATGTCTTGCTTGTCCATTTAGCACATTGACTTGGCTGAGCTTTGGTCAGCGTATTTGTTTGATAGCATGACTTGCTGCAGCAGCTCCCATTGCTATTTAAAGTTGTCATTGAGTTTGATGGTACCGTGGCTGGTTTCCCATTGCCATAACAAGGTAGGGGAAATAATTGTAAGTAGAGCATCCTGAGCTTGATGCCAAAGCAGCTTCCTTAGATCCCTGTTGGGGGTTTCAGGACAAGGTCAGCAATGGAGTTGTTTCTGTGATATGAGGGAGGTAAGCACAGATCCCACTGCTCCTTAAAAAGAAGCTAAATGGAGAGGGTTGGAAGAGAATTTTGGTGTAATCTGTTATAGGAGCTACTTGTGGCACATGTTTAAGGAGCTTAAGATAAGATCTCCACCTGCAATGAATCAGAAATGCTCTTTTGCATGTTCTGCGAAATCTCAAGAGGAGATTGCTAATGAAACCAACAGTTTATCTGCTGCTGTTACATGGGTGCCCTCTTTTCCAGACATAATTCTGACAGTCATTTTGAAACAGTTTGTAAAAAGGTGGAGTGACATACTGCTGATGGCTATTGCCCTGTGTGATAGAAAACCTTTTAATTGAAAACTGCTCATCTAATGTGAGTGATGATAGGACTGTAATTTGTTTTCCATATCAAAGCTTAGGCTTCTCTTTGTAGTGCTGTGCTTTGGCCCTGTGTCACCAGCAAGCAGGTGATGCAGCTGATCCAGGGGCCTCCATATTTGGGGCTTATCTGTGAATGCTGTGGATGCAGATGGAAAATTGTACTGTTACATTTCATCCATATACTACTTAGTGTAATAGTGAAGCTGGCAAAGGTGTAGGGTTTTTCTCAGATGTGTTTGTGCTGAGCACACTTGTACTGTATCTAAGAGCCTTTCAAGCTCTCTATTGAAACTAGAGGTGCTGTGTCTCCAGCAATTCCCATGGAGCAGAAATCTTCATGGGTCTTTCCTATCCATGTGAATGATGCATCATCTAATTCCAGTTGAACTGAGCTTCGGAGGTGTGGCTGAAAATGTTTTGAAATATAAAAGTCAAAGTCAACTCATCAGTGTTTTATTTTAAAAAGACTATTAAAGCCAGGGTTCTGCAGGTATAAACTGATTTCCAAGAGAGTCATGTGGAGAAGTTTCAGGGTAAATGAAGCTGTTACATTATCTAGTCTGTTAGCTTCATTGTCCAAGGACACTAGAATTCATGCTGCTATTCCTGTATTCATCTCAACTGCCTTGTGCTTTGCAGCAGATCCGTGTGTTTAGGATGAAGTTGGGAAATTGCTTTATATCAGGTCTTGTATTGCATATAGGAGTCATAAGTTCTCAAATTGAGTGACTGTTCTGTGGGTGACATAGATGTCTGCTGCTGCAAATGCAGCATTCTGGGGATGTCTGGTGTTTGGGTGAATCACAGAAATCATTTAGCAGGAGTTCCTGGACACACAAAGCAGTTGGTTTTGCCTCTGGGGGAGCCTGAAGCTTCTGTCAACATTTCAGGTGACAGGGGGCTTGGACAGCTGATGAGCTGAGCCAGTGAGCTGCAAATCCTGGTTCAGCCTGGGACAGCAGTGCTTCAGAATAAAAAGTGCTGTTGAGGCAAAACAGTTTCATCAAGAGCAAAAAAGAAAAGAAAAAAATGAAATACTATCTACAGCTTCTTATTATACATTGCTTTATTGTAATCCCTTCCCACTATGAACTGAGACCAGGCACTGAAAAGATTCTTCTCTTAGAGGCTCTTGTTTCCTCTCCTGTGCTGTTCTTGTTTGTGTTCCTGTGCTCTGCAGTTTTTCCCTTTTTTTCTTCCCCCTTTCTCCTGTCAGTACTTTGTCTCTTCAGGATGTTCTAAACCTTGGTTTATGAAGACTGTTCTTGTATTCATCCCTAGTTGTTCTGGCTTTCTGAACCATTCTTGGTTGGCTTTCTGTGTGGTTCCCAACTAACCAGAACCCTCACAAATTACTAGAAACATGTGAAGCTAGAAACAAGGTGCTTATTTCTGCTCCTGACTTCCCAGCAGCTTTTATTGCAAGTGAATATTTTCTTCATTCTGTTTTTGATTGTGGAGTTTTTTTCCCTCTGTTTTCTGACAGCTTTGTTTTTATTCCAGTTGCTTAGGATGACTCCTCTCTGCCTTTTCCATTCATGCCAGAGGCTGCTGGTTTTGACCTCTCCTCTTTCCTTCATATTTGCCCAAAGGATGTCAAACTACCCTCAGGCCTGTGTACTACTACATCTAATTGAATTCTTTACCTCATGTTCTTAATTCTATTTGTCTGCTTGTATTGCCTTGTGCATTAAACAAGGTACAACTGCCATGAATGTTCTTGTGGCTGTCCTGCCCTCCTTCCTTGTCGATTGACACTTCCCCAAGTTCTCAGTTGCTACTGGAAGTCTCAGTGTTTCCTTTAATCAGAAGTTTTTCTCTGAAACCTTGCAGGTGTTTGTTGCTTCACATTTACAAGTTCCTTTGTTTACATTTTATGAAAAATACTGGTGCTTAGACTTGCGTTTGTGCCTTGATTTTTGTATCATCCCTAACCTGTTCTTCCAGAATCATCACCTTGGTCAGCAAACCTGATTAAAAACTATAGTTTGTCTACTTTTTTTTGCTCTACCTCATTACTAAAATGTTCCTCCTCTTATCTGTGAAGTTGGTTAAAATTCTCTCTTCCAATTTAGATTTTATGGTTTATTTGTTGGTTCTTTGTTTGGTCCACCTTTCTCCTTATTTCCAAGCTGCTTCCTAAATACAGCTGCCTCTTCTACAACTTCAGATCTTCCAAAATGTCTTCCTTTTCCCACTTTTTCTGGCATTAAAGCGCATTATTAAAATGCTATTTTATGGATTTTGTCTCTTTCAAGCATCATGATTGTGATTAAGCAAGTGATCCTGTATGTGTGTTGTCACTTGCATGTTTAAAACTTCAGATAATGTTGCTCTTTAAATAAAATTGAATGTCATGTTCTGAAATGAATTCTTCTACCTCACCTAAGTATTCACATAAATCTGTTCAAAAAAAAAAAAAAAAAGAGAAAACAACCCTTGGAAACAAATGAGCTTTGGTTTTGGTTTGTTTTTTTTTTTTTTTCTGGGTTTTTCTGTCCATGTTTTTTTTTTTCCAAACTCAGCATCAAATTTTTGTTCAAAAAGCTGTCTGCTCCCAGCCTTCCCTCTCTTGGCTGCAGTGTCACAAAGATGCTGTGAGCAAAGACACACCAAAGGAATGAGGAGTAGGAGCAGGAGACAGTCCTAGGAGGCAGAAAGATGTGTGAGAGTAAAAGAGGTTTGGGCAGGTATGAAGAACCTCTGAAAAGGATCCACTGGTTCCCTGGCCCATATTTCTAGGACTTTGCTCATCCTGGTGCTCAGCAGTGGTTCCTAACGTGTGTTTGTGGTGAGGTACTGAATTATAGGGAGCAGTTTTCTGAACTAACTTTGAAGGAGTGTTGGGATAATTTGAGAAATTTTTAGGATAATTTCTAAAACAGCAGACAAATACAAAACTTGTGAAATGTGGCGATGCCAGGTGCAGAAATGATGTAATGCCACAGTCTTGGATCGTGATGTCAGAGATATCTCATGGTGTCATCGTGTATCTTTCCATTCCCAACACAGTCCAGGAGGGAGCCAAGTCTCAATTTTAAGAGTGACAGTTTTATTTGTACAGTGAAGTGTTTTTGCCCAGTTTTTACCTAACACTTCTTAAACAGGGCTGTGGTAGTAGAAGAGGTAAGGCCGAGGGGAAAAAAGGAGCTTGTAAAAAAGGGTGGGTTTAGTTCCTTCTCTCAGCTGACTAGTCCAGCTTGTTAATTGCCTGGAAGTTTTTTTCCTGATCTAGAGAGGTACTTAGCACGTCCTCCCCAGGTGATTAATGAATTAATCAGTGAGTGCTGTTTTCCATCTGCTTCTTGTCCTTCAGTTTTTGGATCCTTCAGTTTCTTTTGCAGCTTTCCCTCAGCAGGGCAAGATCTCACCAGGAATGAACCTGGCTGCCTGCTGATTTTTCCCCCTCTGTAAGGAATGTTAGCCCACCTAGTTTTGAATCCAGATAGCCTTTGCCTGTTCTTGATTTTCATAGTGTTCTCTTCACACTTCTGGAATTATTTGGTCAGAAGAATTATTTGTCTTGGATGATATTACTTTTGGAAGTAGACTGAAAAATTTTTGAAAAATAATTTTGTTACTTATTTTCTTTCCCACAGTGCTAGGTTTTCCTTGTTTGCTGTTGCAGCCACCCACTTGCACCTGTGAGTCACTGTGGGTGAAGAGGTGTCCAGGAAAAGAGAGGCAGAGAAAAAAAGGTGTATAATTTTATTGAATTTGGCATTCTGTCCAACATGCTGCCTACAGTCTCCCTTTCTGTTTCTTACTGCCACTGACCTAAATGACACAGGTGGGGAAAATGACTTCATCCAGGGTCTTGAAGGAAAATGGAGAAGCAGCAGGGACAGCAAACCGAGTTTTTGAGGATTCTTATCTCCAGGTGAACTTCCCATCTCTGATCAAACAAATCAGAGTTATAACTACCAAATTACACTACAAGCTCTGCCACTGGATAAAACTGGAAGGCACAGTATTGCACCTTTTCAGGGGTGATGCAGTGATTCCCTCAGCCAGGCAAGCTCTTCCCTGAGAAGCTGCTGAGACATATGCCAGTGTCTGCCTCAGAGCATAACTGCAAAATACTGCCAATTACTATGAAGATTTTTGCCTCCTGCCTGCACAGCCAAGTGTAAAACATAAATGCTGAGGTCTGCATCATCTGCAGCCCAGAACTATTCCAGTTCATGCTTTTGCTTCTTGACATTGGCTTAAAAATTTGAGGTGTGTACTATAGCAATCCTAAGACAGCCTTTGTTATAACATTATGAAAAGCTATTACTTACTAGAAATAGTATTGGAAAACTAGAGTATTACAGAATTTGTGGAATTCTTATTGTAATTAAGATATTGCAAACCAGGAAAGGCTGAGGGAATTGAGATTCTCTCAGCTGAGACAATTAGGGATGACCTAATTGCAGCCTTCCAGCACCTGAAGGGTGCCGACAAGAAGGATGGAGAGAGACTATTTACAAGAGTATGTAGTGACAGGACAAGGGGGAATGGCTTCAAATTGACAGAGAGTAGGGTTAGATTACATATTGGGAAGAAATTCTTTACTGTGAGGGCAGTGAGACACTGGCACAAGTTGCCCAGAGCAGCTCTGGATGCCCCACCCCTGGAAGTGTTCAAGGCCAGATTGGATGGGGCTTGGAGAAACCTGGTCTAGTGGAAGGTGTCCCTGCCCATGGCAAGATGGAATGAGATGTTCTTTTAGGTCCCTTCCAACACAAACTATTCTGTGATTCTGTGAAATGTGGAGAAAACTGTTATCCTTTGCTGCTATCTTTTTTACTTATTAGTAGCAGAAAAAAACTAAGCCCTTTGGGAAAGGGTAGGCAAGGCAGTCTGATGGTCCTCATCTTGGTAGGCACTGCAGGATTGATGCACTTGATGGAGACTTTTCTTGATGGAAAAAAAAAAAGGTGTGTAATTTCCTGTAAGTATAACACATACCTCTCTGTACATTATCCCAACTGTAGCCTTTCATGGCATGCTGAAAGTGGGAAAGCAGGCAAAGAAAGAGGAGTGAAGAGGAATTACTTGGTGATAACTCCTTGACATGGAAAGTGGCTTTCTAGCCTGTGGACTTGGGCACAATCAGGCCAGCACTGGGCAGTTGTGCTCTGTAGGGGAAGGGGGAGATGCAGAGACAGCCCTTGAGTGCAGCTTCCTTTGTGCTGTGAGCCTTTCACAGCACAGGAACTGCCCCTGGAATATCTACCAGGCTCCTTTACTAAAAACTGACATGTTTGATCCCACCTTTAAAATTTTGCAGGGGAAACCCAGTGGGATAAAAAACAAGTAAGCAAATTTGCCCTGTTGAGGCAGGGATGGAGGAGACTTGGTTGTCCTTGTTGGCTTCCCAGGGGTGCAGGAGAAAGGACTACTTTAGTGGAGAAATAGCAGAGATGTTTGTCTGGTGATGTTTACAAGTCCTTTTAGATGTCACTTAGTGCTCTTGCTCTTAGCTGTTGGCAGGGAAGGCCTGTCAGGGAAGGAAAATGCCTTCTGATGTTCCTGGATAACTATCTTGTTAGCTTCTAGCTTCGTAGTGTACACTTGGATGACTTTGTTGAAAAAAATTAGTGCACCTGAGACTTTCAGTCAGCCTTGTATTCGTTTAGAATGAAAAACAGTTTGATCACTTTGTGTGAAAACATATCCATCCTGTTTTCCTCTCAAAAGATCAGTGCTCTCCCTCAGGAAAGAAATGAAAGCTGCTCCTATAGCGATTGCTTCTGATTTTCACTACTTCAGAGCAGAGTGCAGCTGTGCCCTGTGTGTTCAGTGAGACACATCACTCTGAGAGGAGGAAATGAGAGAAGTGTTTGGTTTGCCTGAAACTAAAATGGGCATTAGGAGGGGAGCAGATGCATTGACCTCTTTTCAGATAGTGCACACATCCACTGTAGTTGGGCAGATTGGGACTTGTTGACCAATCAGTCACCTATAGAGCTTCCTTAAGGAACCACAGAGGAGCAGAATGACCTGCCAGACTGACGTGGGACTGGGAGTCAGAGGCTGGCAAATTCTTATCTCTCTGCTCCTCACTGTGGCCTTCACAAGTCACTTTGTTCCCTCTCCCTGACTCTCCACAGCTGCAACACTTCTAAGAGCAATCCTTGCCTGTCTTGCAAGGATCTGGGGAGGTGGTAAGTGCAAAGTATTGTTATTAAAACTATCCCTGTCAGGTAATGCAGGTACATCCACCATCTGCCCTCTCCAGGCACGTGACTGTTAGACTCACACCTTGGCACATGAAACCTGTGCGGGGTATCAGGTACAACAATGCACTTCAGTCTTGAAATTACTGACGTCTTCAAGGACTTCAATATCTTGTTTCACAGCTGCAGTTCCATGTTTGGGTCAGATGGTGATAAATGAGAGTGTAACTTGTTTGTAATTCCTTCTCTCTCTTCCTAAATATTTTGTTTCTTAGGAAGCTGATGCTGCTATGAACATACTGAATAATACTGAATTTGCAATATCCTGCTTTCCAGATGTAAATGTTTATATTTAAAATTGCTACGACTGCAATGCAATAAATATATCTGTGTAACAGTTTGCCTCAAAGCATGATTTCTTTTTTGTGCTCTGCCAATACACTTGTGTAAGTGATGGAGCTCCTACTGTGGTGGTGAGGACCACCTGGATGTGGAGACCACCAGGTTTGGATACAGCATTGCTATCTAGTCACATGGTTTGTGAACAAACCCCTCATGTGTGTTGAAAAGGGTATTAATCTACAAAATAGGAATATAATTATACCTGTCTTGTAGAAGTGCAAAAGGGAAGTGAACTTCATGTTGAAGAACGTAACAACCATTGGCCTGACCATCACTCAAAGGTCTATTTCCTTAGTGTGTGGTCTTCCACCACGCCACCAGGAGATGGTTTTTCAGGAATTGGGGAGGTCCAGAGCCAGCATCCAAGCATCTGCTCTGGTGTGTGCATAGCCAGCGGGGAACCTGTCTTCCAGGAATCTTTCTATTCCCCAGGTAAGTGATGCTCATGTATTTGGATCAGAGATGTTTTTTTTAGGAAGAGATTGTTCCCTGTGAGGGTGGTGAGGTCCTGGCACAGGTTGTCCAGAGAAACTGTGACTGCCCCATCCCTGGAAGTGTTCAAGGCTGGGTTGGCTGGGGCTTGGAGCAACCTGGGATAGTGGAAGATGTCCCTGCCCATTGCAGGGACTTGGAATGAGATGATTTTAGCTCCCATCCAACCCAAACTGTTCTAGGATTCTGTGTTAACTCTATGGTTTAGCATTGGAGATGGTAACATACCCATGCTCTGGAATTCTGATGTTTGCTAAAAGGAGTAGTTCTCATTGCAATAGGAACTGTTTAAAGAATAAAATTTGCAGTTTAAAGCCAGGAGTGGCAATATGAGGATGCATGTAATGAGCAGGATCTGACAGAATTCACAGAAGAGGTCTGCAACCCATCGACTTTGATTTGCATTTGAAAGTGTTGTTTTACACTGGAAGTCTGCCCTGTCTTCCATGTGTTGGGTGTTTCCCTGATTTCTTACAAGATGATTTACAGCCAATATGGCAGTAACCTCGTGGTCTTTTAGAGTCCAGCTGTAAAGGGATCATTCTGGGATACTCCTGGTTGTGCAGATCCTTTTAAAGGGTGATTTGGGAGAGTGAATAGTTTTGTGTAAAAGTTCTTTCTGCCAATTGCCCAGAGGGTCAAAGCAAAAGGAGAACCCAGCCCGAGTGCTCCCTCTGGGGAATCCCATCCAGATGGGAAGTGGATGGGCACGAGGGTAAGGAGTGCTCCCACTCTGTGCAGGGACCCTGCTCCAGGGAACCCCATCGCAGGTGGGAGGTGAATGGGCACGGCGGTGGGTGGAGGGATCCTCCTGCTCTGAGCAGGAGCCCTGTTCTCTGGGAAAGAGCAGGGGATATCTTCAGGGTTCTGGATTTCTCCTTTCCATGGGCATTAAATGCTCCAGAGAGGTTGTTCAAAGACTCCCCTGCATGCTGCAGCCCTTCAGCTGCTCTGTGTTCCGCTGGGAATCTCGGACAGAGCCTCTCCCCAGCTCCAGGCAGCGCAGCCATGGAAGCGCCAGGCGGGCTCCTAACTAGCAGGAATCCGCTGATGCTCCCATCGGGATACAGGTGAGATTCGGACACACCGGAGGTATCCCCAGCTGCTGACATTCCCGGGCCGACATTCCCGGGCCGACATTCCCGGGCTGACATTCCCAGACCCCGCCCGCTCCCGTTCCCGCCCCGGGCCGCCAGGGGGCAGCAGCGCGCAGGGAATCCCCGCGGCGGCGGCTCCGGGATCCCGGGAAAAGGGGGGAGAGGGCGGGACATCCCCAAAAACCGCGCCCAGGGAACCCTCCTGCGGGCACCGCATGGGACACGGGCAGTGTGTGTTTGGGGTGTGCGCTCCACACCGTCCGGCTGCTTCACAGGGCGCAGATCGGGTCATCGTGCGGGCAGTGATGTGTTTGCAGAGCATCGCCCCTCTCCTGACTGGCCAGATCAAGTTTTCCCCCCCTAAAAACAGCTGTCCTGGAGTGGTGGCATGGCTGGAGTCACTGGGGCCGAGCCCTCCCACAATCACAGAGTCATTTAGGTTGGACAAGACCTCCAAGATCATCAAGTTCAATCTTCGACTGATCCCACCTCGTCAGCTAGACCAGAGCACTGAGTGCCACATCCAGTCGTTTCTTGAACACCTCCAAGGATGGTGACTCCTCCACTTCCCTGAGCAGCCCTCCCCTCCAGGCCAGGTCTGACAACAGGGTTGGTGGCAGAATGGGCCAAAAAATTAGTCCCCATGTGTTGTCTTAAGGGTGTCTCTGCAAGCTGAGTTCTGGGTTTGCACCAGAGCCTGCAAAGGGAACCCTGGGGTAGGCAAAACATCACCGAATTTATCACAGGGAATGCACAGACACAAATCTGAAGAACTGGATGGGAGGCAGCGCTGGTGGAGGGAGCCATGGCCGGGCCAGGCTGCAGGAGCAGCTCTCCCAGGTAACCTCTGTGGGTGGTTTGGGGTATAAGAGGAGTCCTGTAGCTGTCCAGCATAGATGAGGATGATGGCTGCAGGAAACACTGGCTGTGGGAGGAGCACAGAAGTCGGTGCTGTTGGGTCTGCTGGAACACTCTGGAAACAGTGACCACTGGCAGTGCTGCCCAGGCTGTAAAACAGCGCTCCGTGGGTGCCCGTATCTTGTCATGTATTTACAGGAAGAAATCATGAATAATTTATACACAGTGTGCAGTAGATCCTATAAAATACTGTTCTTTGAGAATATGGATGCTGTGGCAGAGTTATCTGTAAATGCGACAGCACAGGCTTGAAGAAGGAAACCACCCCTTGCTGTCCTGCCCTTCAGGGCATGAGGCTCAAGCTCGGTACGTTTTTTCCATCAGAGTGTAGTCAATGGAACAATTGTACAACGTGTTGATCAGGAAAAGGATGTGGGAGCCTGAGTGGAAAAACTGATGGTATCGTGCTAATGGCACTGAGCAGCAGGAAGGATGGCAAACAGGATGTGCACCGCGCTCGGAGGGAAGAGCTGCAGGGGCTGGAGTCAGCCGGGGTCCTTATTGGGACCATGGGACAAGCTGGACCAGAAAGCAGAACACTCCTGATCTTACACTTCTCTGCTGGGAACAAGGGCTCTTCGCTGATTCCTTGGGGGAAAAGTGAGCAACTGTTAAGCAACATCCCAAAGTTGGTGGAAGAACAAACTGGAGAAAACTTATTTCTAGTTGTTTGAAAATCAGAGCAGTGGGAAGCTGAAAAATGGTGTGTGTGGGACCCTCAGGAGGACCTCCTTGCATCCAGGGCTTTGGTAGAAGGCTCTTCCAAACACAGGGATAAACAGGTTCAAAACAGTGCTCAAGGGAATATCCTGGCAACACCTCCCAGATTTGTAGAGGCTGGATGGGCAGCCCTCGTGCCCAGCTGCAGAGCCTGAGCTGAAGGTGTGTGAGGCAAGTCCCCTCTTTCCACTACCATAACCATGAAAGTGTTTAAATCTGAGAGCAAGGAAATAGTTTTTAGTTGTCCTCCTTTGGAGGAGTGTCCCACAGGGAAGGGGTCCCATATGGAATGGACTTTTCCCATAAGGAGCTGTTGTGCTCACATGTGGCCGTTGGGAAAGAGTTATCAGGTGAGAAGCACTGGCTGTGTTTGCTTCTGGAATTGCATGTATTTGTAGTGTTTTGTAAATATTTTGTTTCATTGTTTAAAAATGAAATATCCCAATAGGGCAGAATGTGCTTGTCCAAAGGCCCCGAGCAGGAGTGGACCCCTGTGTCACCCCAGCGTGGGCTCCTGGCCCCCCCCTCACGTTGGTGTGTGATGTTGTAAGGTCGAAGTGAAACTGGGTGGTGGAGTCAAGGTGCACTGAAACAGGTCGTGTATGTAACTTGCCCTAAAATCAACCCAGTGGTGTGAATTGGAAGCAGCTCCAGTCCCCTCCAGCTCACCTTTGGAGCCGGGTGTTCCAAAGCGTGTGCCTCGGTGTGCTGCTGGTATTGCAGGAGCATTTGTGTCTGCCTAGCCTAGTTTAGAAATGCTTTGCATCTGGGTTTGCCTACCCTCCTCGAGCGCTGACAGTTTTATACCGGTAAGATAGTGGGTATTAATTAATTTATTTTAAAAGCCGACATGTGCTTGTCATTCCTTATTGGGTCAAAATGCTCCACAGTCACCCATTCCTCAGCTTGGTGTTTTAATTAAAAACACAGACCCTTAAAAGAGGGTTGTACTGTCTCCAGCTATTCTAGCCATGACAAAGGTTAGTGCAGCAGAGTGTGAATTGCTTGCCTAGAGCATCCTCCAGCCTGGCCTCACATCTATTACCAAGTGTAAACTAATGAACAAAGAGCGGGCCTTTGTCACAATATCCAGTGTAAGGGCTTTCAAAAACTGCTGTAGGCTGATGTGGAAAGATTGCAAGAGGCTGCAGCCTCTAACCTCAATAAAGGCTTCAAAGGAAACTCCTGGAAAGTTTTTGCTGCACAAAAAAGAAATTCTTCAGGTAATGTAGCTCTTTAATAGCTAAAACTACATCAAGGCTTCTGCTGACTGGATGAAACAACATCTTTGTTTTGCATGTAAATGCTGTTCTGTAATGTCTCTTTTTTTGTTCCACTGAAAAAGAAAAAAAAAAGAAAAAGGACAAGGTGAAGGTACCAGCTCAACCACCTGCAGCAACTGAGCCAGGTAGGGTGGGAGGGCAGGAGGGGGGAGCAAGAGCCACACAGGCTCCAGTCCCTGCAACGGGTTGGGATGCTGAAATCCCAACTCCCAAAGAGAGAGAGAAGACAAGAGCATGCAGTGACAGGAGAAGGGGGAACGGCTTCAAACTGAGAGAGAGTAGATTGAGATTAGATATTTGGAAGAAATTCTTTGCTGTGAGGGTGGTGAGGGACTGGAACAGGTTATCCAGAGAAGCTGTGGATACCCCATCTGTGGCAGTGTTCAAGGTCAGGTTGGATGGGGCTTGGAACAAATTAGTCTAGTGGGAGATGTCCCTGCTCCTGGCAGGGGGGTTGGATGATCTTTAAGGCCCCTTCCAACCCAAACCATTCCATGGTTCTGTGATTCTATGCAGACCCTGCCTCAAAGAAGACTGGGGAAATCAGCAACTGCTCAGGCACCTTTGCAGTGATTCTGGCCCTGGAGTGGGGGCACAGACCAGTCTGGGGGCCCAGAGGAGCCCAGGGGCTGTGTGGCCCCGGGAGGAGGTGGCCATGTGGTGCAATCCACAGCACTGCTCCTGGGGAAGAGGCCCTGGAGCTCACACAGGGGGTTGGGGGCTGCCTGGCGTGGCCGGAGCTCCGGCTGTTTTCCCTTTCCCCAGCTCTCAGCTGCTCCAGCAGAGCTGTTGGTGCCGGGTTTGTGCTCCATTGCACACCAGGTCATTGGCTTTGCCCCCAGCACTGTCGTTCCTCTATCAGGCTCCAAGTCCTGAAGCCAGAGCCAGCCCCGCTCCCTGACTAAGCACTGGACCATGCTCTGCTGGGCATAACTCCCAGGGCCAGGAATCATCACTATCCAGAGATGCTGGATGCTGCTGAGAGAGGAGACCAGGGCAGCTCATCTGGCCGAAGCAGTTTGTGTCTAATTAAGGTGAAAACTGTCATCCTGTCTCTCCCCCTGCCTGCACCAGCCCGAGGCCTCAGCCCCGGGCCGTGGGCAGCTGACCCTCAGTGCTACAGCTGGCACAGGGCAGGAAGATCCCATCAGTGACATATTCCCACCCTTTTTATCTTTGCAGATACTTCAGGTTTCCCATGAGCTGCAAGCCCCTGTGCAGGGAGTGGGAGGTGTCGAGCACCTGGTGTGGTTCTCCCACAGCCCAAAGACAAATCCACAGGACAAAGCTCAGGTCCGACTGCTGGCTGCCAGCAACTCTCTCTGCTCAGCCTGCCCAGCACCAACAGGGACCAGGAGTCCTGGGAAGGAAAGTGGTGCCATGACAGTTGTAGGCATGAGATAAAAATGGAGAATGTTCCAGCACCAGGTAGGGAGATTCACGTGCATCAGACTGGGCTGGAAAACCATCTGGAGGCCACACCTCAGTAGGAGTTGGGAGAATGTGGTCCCCTGGTGGGAAGGTGAAGGGACAAGGGGCAAATAGAGGCAGGTAGAGAGACAACTGAAAGAACCAAATTTCCTGGCTTTTAGGAATTTAACCCTTAGTGTTCTCCAATCCGGGAATTTGTTTGCAAATCAAAAATGGGGAAAGATTTTGGTAACCTCATAGTATCACCAACAGTTTGTTAAAAGACTAATTGCCAAGTAGCTTATGCATGTGGGACCATTAGTAATTCTGTAGCTATGCAAATTAAAACAGTGATGTATGATTTATAGCTTTAATAATGTTCTGAAGGCTCTTAAATTTTAATCACTTGCAACATCCTTTTTAATATTCAATTACTTTATTAACTAATTAGGTCACTTGCTGAAAAAGCACATAAGGCTGGTGCTATTTTAATATCAGCTGAACATCACAAAATACCTTTGAAATGGTGTAAATGGTTTATTTATTTTAAATAGATCATTAAGGTGCTGTAATTAATAAATCAATTACAGAAAAAAAAAGACAAGAAATTGATAGATGCCAAACCACAATAGTAGTGGCTTCTCTGCTTACTTTATAAATGTTCACAGGGATGCTGAACTTGGTGAACGTGGCCACTGAAGCACCTTCCTGGATAATTCGTATTCAACTGAAGGGATAAGTTTTGAGATATACTTGGTTCATTATAGATGCTTTTTGTATGGATTTAGCTTTCTGATTGATAAAAGCTCCACAAATGACCTTGAAAAGTGAAAGTACTTAAAAGGACAGCCCTCCTTTGCAGAGAGCTCTTTTGTCTGCCTCAAAAGAAGATAAAGCTGTCGCATCTGAGAGTCCTGCTAATGCTGGGATGAAAGGCAGAGCTGGGGGAGAGGGCAGGTGGGCAGCTGAGCAGTGACCAACCTGCTCCACTCAACATGGACAAGCACGTGCTGCTGCCCAGAGATGGGGCTGTGGCAGAGCAGCAGCACTTGCAGCTGAAGCAAGGAGAGAAAATTCCACCCCTGGAAAAGCCAGGAAGATGCTCAGCTGCACTAACAAGCCTTCATGTAAAACCTGGAGTTTAAGTTAAATTTGAACCAGTGTGGGTGCAACTCTAAAACAGATTTTGAATAATCTTCTGTTTTAAAACTAAGGGTAAGACCAAACACTATTTCAAGAATTAAGTCATCTTTTTAACAGATTTTGGTTTAAATTATATTCATGTGATGACACAAAGTGCAATAATTTTCTCTCTTGAGGAGATGCTAGAGAAGATCTGCAGTAATTACAGAGCACTTGTCTTCCCATATTAACTTTTTTTACTTCTATTTTCTCATAATGAAAACCTGTAAATTAGGGAGGAAACGCTTAATGTTACAGTGATCTTTCTGCTAAAACTAAGACTGCCCTTTACAACTCAGCCACATAAAAACTAATCCAAATCTCAGTTTAAAGAGTTACCTGAGAACTGAAATGTATATGGCCTAAGTCTGGCTCTAAAGCAAGGTCCAGGTGAGGTACAAAACTGCTACTCCAGTTCCTCAAAACCAAAAATAAAAGCTGTCCCTACCCCTGTCCCAGGGGCATCTGCAGCCCAGCTCTTCTGCAGCTGACAGTGCCTTGTTCCATTACCGGGGCTTGAGAGGAAATCATGGATTTTCACTTAGGAAAATGCCACCTAGTTAACATTTCTCACCGCTGTGAGAGGATACTGCTCAGTGTGATCATCCCTTCACTGGACTAACCTGAGCTGTGCAGAAGGGATAAAATAAATGTCTAAAATAAATCTATTTCACACTTTACAGGAGCTGCCACAGGAAACAAAGGTGCAGAACAACACAGCTATAAGGTAGCAAATGCTGGCACAGCTCGGGACAATATATGATGCTATACACCTTGGAACAAGTGGAGATAGAACTCTTAAGGGGTCAGAGATATCTCTAGTCACATGAGGTCATTGTCACTGTTTAAGGAGTATTTATTTCACCCTGCAACAATCCTGTTGTACAACATGGCTCAGGGGCTGTTCTGAGCCTCCTTACAAAGCCCCAGGTCTCAGTCAATAGGTGCATTTTTATCACATTCCTGTAACTTCTCCGCCGTCATTTATTCATGTGATCGATTTCCGTGTCGCTCAAATCCAACTATGAGGGAAGCCCCACATCCTCCTCTGTCAGACCAAAAAAGACAAGACTAGCTGGAATGGCAAATAAAGAGGTCACCAGTGGCTCAAACCCAACTGGTACCAGGAGAACTAAGGAGGCAAAATGCAGCAAAAACCACCCGCAGAGCTCGGCAGGCCCAGCCCTCTCCCTGCATCCGCCTTTTCCGCCACAGAGCCGCCGGTACCGCGGAGTCGCTGGATTAACCTCCCCGGCTGGATTCAATGTGACAGTGACACTTCACAGCACATTGCATCCAATCTCATTTGAAGCTGACAAAGATTGTTTCTGTTTTATATCTATTGGTTTATTAATGGCCTACAGCCTCTTAAGCAGATGCATATTCATTAGATAGCCAGCTGTTAGGAGGTTCCCAGATGTCGAAAGTAGCTCTGTCTTGGTGTACATTCTTTTTTTTTTCCCTTCTCATGAAACAAAGTAATTGCAGCTCGATTAAAGAACCAGTTAATTACTGAACCAGTACCTTATGGCATGATTAAAAAAAAAAAAAAATCTGCAAATTTGTGAGTACAGACATTTTTAAAAACAGAGATGAACTGAGCCTTCGCTGTGCTGTACACATGCAGAATTTACAAGGATGTAGAGACTGGATTACTCCATGTAAAGAACCCCCAGCTGCAGAATCCTGGGAAACACTGAGTTCTGGAAAAGCATCTTTCTTCATTTTCCCCATTCTGTAGAATTTCTCTTACCTCTTATCGTTCTTTATGTGAATAATGGACGTAGAAACACAGGGAAAAATGAAAATGAGACACATCTCAGATTTTAAAGGTCATTTTATACAGAGAAGCAAAATTCCATGACATCCCAGCTAGATAAAACTGTGACCAGATCATTGACCAGGCTGTACAGGTTGACTTACAAATTGCATGGGGCATCCTTCTCATGCAATGTTCTCTCATCCTTCTCTTACAATGTTAACCTGATTCACCGAGTTATTTTTTGCAACTTCTTACCTCCAAGCTCTAAAAGCAGCTCCCAAAAGCAGGGCTAGAACAACCACCACCCTCCTGCCACCACCTCCAGGAAGCTCTTTGGCCACAGAAACGTTTAAAATGTTAAAGTCAACTCCAAATGCAAGGTTCATGAGGATTCTGTTCCTGGCTGATGGGCAGGAACTGCACAGCCCCTCAGTCGTGCCAGCCAACGAGGAGCATCAGCCCTGCTTTGTCCCAAGGAGCTGCACTTCCATTACCAGGAGAGAAAGAAGAGGGCAACTACTTTTTCCTGGCTGCAGGCAGAGCTTCAGGGGGGATAAGAGGAAGCATGCAGGTATTCAGGATTTAGTTTCCAAATCTCTCATTCATACTTTTAGTTTCCCTCAGTCCAGTCTGTCACCAAGTACCTGGCCCTGCACAATGATTTTTTTACTGCGCTGACAATTCTGTATTAACAAAAACGTTCTCTCTGCATGCAAGAATTTTGCCTAAAATAAAGAGTTTCAATGTGTTTGCAAACCCAACAGACCTGAAACAATTCTGAATTTTAGTCAGTAGCATCTTGAAATAAAACTTGGGGTCAAGGGAAAAAAAAAAATTAAAAGCACCCCTCAAACCAAACCCTTGTGCATTAAAAGCTTTAATCAGAACCAAGTGATGGTACTATAAAATGTCATCTGCTATCAAAGTGTTTACAGTCATGCACAGAGGAACATGGAGGCAATTTTGTAGAGCGACTCCAGGAGCAAAGGCCTCTGAGAATAAAAGTGTCTTTAGATATTTGTTATCCTGTTATAGCTGGTATCACCTTGAGTATACAATGCCTGCCTGCATTATGTAAACACTTCATTGATAAATCCCTCCCCCACCTCCCCTAAGCTGTGTCAGACTGTTCTTAGCTGACAGATAGAGCTGAAACAGATGCTGCTATAAATACCCTTGTTTAGCTGTTTGGAATATAATTTCTTTTGTAGAACATGGTGGGTGCTCTAGTTATCACTGAACCTGCACCTGTTCTGGAGTTTATTACTCCTTTGTACACATCAAGATGCCTTTTTTTTAATGATTCTATAAAAAAAATCAAACACAGAGTTGGATTCTGCTGCCCCTTTCTCCTCTTCTAAAGTATAGATATCATTTACAAAGGATTTCACTCATTTTAAGTGAACTCTTACAGATTTCAGAAGCTACAGAATCCAGAGGCGGTAAAAGTTTAACTCTTAGGAACAGACACAGAGTTAATTCATAAAATTATATATATAGAATTCCATGATTCTATATACATATACAGTCAAGTGCTACACAACACCCAGCCAGCCAAATCCAGAGATCACAGGTACAGTTGGACCCAGTTTTAAAAATTAAGAAAGGAGTTGTACTAAGTAACACAGTGGCATGATTTTGGTTATATTCAAATTTTACTCGGCAGCAGCTGATAAATGGTGCATATCTGTCCCCATTCCCACAGCAGCTCATTTGTTTTTTCACCTGGAAAGATAATTTTTAAAGATATTATTTTGCTGTTTTGCTCACACCTGAAATACCAGAAATGGAAATATATTATGCTATTTATCTTAAACGAGTTCAATATCATTTTAAGCAAAACCAACCCATTTTACATTTGATCTTTATCTAAAAATGTAAACTATATTCTGCTAAGCACTACTACCTGTGATTCACGTGCCTGAACTGGGAGAGAGAATGGGACAAAACTTCCATGCCCCAGGCTACCTCTCCCACTGCAGAAAAGATGCACAGGGATGCCCCTGGTCCATGTTCTGAAGGAATCTTTGTTGTTTTTTTTCTGATGTTTATTTTGGATCAAAGGACTTTGTTTTCATCCACCTGCAGGTGACCTGGCTGGCTGACAAAGCTGCTTTTCCCACTCCATACACCCTACTTTGTAATGAGGGTATTGATCCATAGGATGAACAGGGATCAGTTCAGCACTGCAGCTGCTCCCTGAGCCTCTGCACCCCTGACTAAGGTGTAATTGGCACAATCCAAATGATCCATTCCACAGTGGCCACATGTTTTCCACTGGAGTCACTCTAACCCCCCACAAATCTGCTTCATTATCACTGTCTTGATTAGAATCACTGGTTGCTCTGTGAGATGTGAACAACCTGAACAGGGACATGATCCTTCAACTCAAAGCTGACTATTTCACCAGCCAAACCCACCTTAAAAGAACACCATGAGGAATACCCATCCTACTCATCCAAAAACCTTCCACAGAGGACAGAGCTGCACTGCAACCCTCCAGCACGACAGGATAACACTGACTACAGGTTTAGTTTTCCTTGCCCCCCCACCTCCCACCTCTGGAACCAGCTTTCTTCCCACCACAATTTTGCATAGATTGAACCAGTTTGAGTCTTGCCATCTGTTCCAACTAAAGGGTCTGAAGATGATTATTCCAAGTAAGTGTAAAGGTTTCAGAACAGGAACCAGAGTGATCTCTCCTACCCAGCCGCTGAAGCCTGCCTTGATTACTTTGATGTAACAACACTTGAAAGCTCCTATTCTTTGAAACTAATTTAAACACATTGAATTGTTGAAAGATTAAAAACCGCAGTCAGCTAATTACACTCACTCTCATCTCTTATTCAGCAAATGAATCACTTTTCATTACCACTTAGCTGAAGTACATGAATTTCTGCCTAATTAGAAATGTTGTAGATGGAGCATTAGCAAGGCTGGAGCGGGTCAGGATATCTTGCCTGCTTCATTTTTAATTCCTAACAGTAGAGCCAGATAGGAAAGGCTTCAGATAAGAAGTCATTAAACAATTTTAAATTATTTATAAAAATTACTTTGCCCAAATTATAATTATTTTTTTTTCCCCAAATGCTCTCATAAACGTCAAATGGAATGAAAGGAAAAGCAGCCCAACACTGATTTTAATGAACATTTTAATGTTATGTATAACAGAACATTATGAATACAATGGAAACAAAGTTTTATCAATTTAATAATAAAAAAGAAATTCAACATAAGAAAAGGGAGGCAATAAATTTCATACCTATAGTATAGTGCTTATTCTTAACAATATTCCCAGCTTGTGAATATAACAACGTCTTTGTGTTCCAGATTCTAAAATCTTGATTCAAGTGAACTTAAATGCAGAATTACAGAAGGAAAAACAAAAACCCCAAAAACCTTAATTCATTCTTTTGCTTTCAGTAAATCAGTAAAATCTTTGACTGCTACAGGTCTCCTTTATTAATATATATATTTTTTTTTTTACTCCTCTATTGGATTCCACAGCTGCTAATGCCATATTTACACAAAAGAATCACCAAGTATTGTATAAAAGCCAAGATCCAATGCCATTGGATTAGGTTGGGTTATAGATTTACATCACTGAAGTGTGATTCACTTGCTGCTGATGCCTTAAACCAGTGGGTCCATAGGGACATTGGTGCTACAAAGGACACCAAGTGCCACTGCAAAAAGAACTCCAAGAAAGCGCATTTTCTGGAGTTTTCTGAAAGGAAACCTTCCAGCAGTCTTGGATAAAGATTCTCTTAGACTTCCATGGGATATCATATATAACATTAGAAGCATGTTAAGACCCCAAAAATCTGTTGATTACCAAATTGCTGAGAGAGAATTTTTACAATAAAAATTTGGGTAATACAGCAGCGTGGCTGGAACATTAGCAAAAGTATATATACATTCCAGGTCCCTTTGAATTAGCCATAGTCACTTATGTAAGCCATTTCTGGACAAAAATATATATTCTTATAAAAAACTGATCATAGTACTTGAGTGACTTCACAATTGTGGACTCAGTGGTAGTAAAAGGAATGATCCAATTATGACAAAGCGATCAGGGAGAGGGGGGAAAAGAAAGTCAAAGCTCTTCAAGAAAAAAGAAAAGTATAAAATTAGATTCAAACATTTTTATCCAGTCCCCAATCCAGTCTTCCATCAAGTCTCAAAGTTAAAATTGGTTCTTCTACATAGGAAAGGTTTTTTGATGGTCTTAATACAAATTATTTTGTAAAATCATCCAACACATTCCTTAGAAGAATCTTTCACCTCTCCAGAATTTGAACACTAGTTATTTCAACATTTAGAAAATAGCTTTTGGTTCTTTATGTAGACACTTTAACTGATAAAGAAAAAAAAAGTATTAATCAGTGTTTTCCATCCCTTCCTCAGCTATATTTGTGCAGCTAAAAATCCTTCATTCAGCCTGCCCATTTATTTTATTTTATTTTAATTTCATTTTATTTATCTATTTTACAATCTTTATTTGCTAAAATTGGCAAAATTTGCAAAGGCATCTTGCTTGGGTTGTACAGTCCCAGGAGTCAGAGTGGTCATAGCCATATTGGGTACCCCCATTCCTATTGTGCCCGTCAAACCCATTCCTGTAGCTGGCACTCCCATGTTCATGTTCATTCCCATCATTCCCTGGTTCATCATCGGTGTGGGTCCCATGGCAGTCATTCCCATTGTACCTGTCATCACATTGGGCATTCCCATCCCCACGGGCATGGGCCCTCCCATCAACGTGCTGCTCTGGGGTCGCACAGGCATCACGTTGGGCTGAGGACTGAGGTTCACGGCTGCAAAGTTTTGAGTCATGACATTCACGGGTTGTTGCATATCTGCAGGAAAGGGAAAGCACACAAAAAGCACTGATCAGATCTGATGGCACTGAAGGTGCTCAGGCATTTTAAGAAACTTATGTGGTAATCGCTGTGAGCATGGATACACAATGGCCAAACCCACACCTATTTCCTGATTTGGACATCAGGAAGAATTTCTTCACTGAAAAGGTTGTTGGGCATTGGAAGGGGCTGCCCAGAGAGGTGGTGGAGTCTCCTCAGTCTCACCGTCTGAGGAGGTGTTCAAAAGACAAGTGGACATGGCACTCAGTTGACAAGGCGGTGATCAGTCAAAGGTTGGACTTGATGTTCATAGAGGTCTTTTCCAACCTTAATGATTCTGTGGTTTTATTTTGCTTGTTTCCCTATTTTCTGTGTGAAGACTCAAAAAACTTCTATAAAAAATTTAAATATAATTTTTTACCAATACATGCTGCTCTGCATATTCTAGAGAAGTTCTAAGGATTAGGAAGCCTGAAATCAAGATACAGCAACGGTGCAAGCTCTGCAGTAGAACCTGCACAGATACAGCCTCCTGGCACATCAATAATCTCCATTTAGAAAACATCACTTGTGTCACAACACTGCAGCAGTTTCAGGAACCAGTGTGACTAAAGGTAGGAAAACAGCAGGCTAGAGCACTCAGATCTCAGGGCCAGCCTATGGAACGCAGGGCTCAGTGTGCACACAAAACAGTGCAATGATCACTTACTCTGTTGCTGCATCATGGCGTTAAGCGATGGCTGTTGGGGTTTTGAAGGCTGCATCCCAGGTACTAAATTGTCCAAACTGATATTTACACTGGGATCTGACCAAGTTGAGGGTAGAGTTTTGCTTGCATTTTTCTGGACCATCTCTGTCGCATTATAAAGAGAGTTAGACTTCGGCATCATCGTGTTCATGGTTTGCAGAGGCTAAAAAAGAGAAGTTTGTTGGAATTCACTTGAAAGAATTTACCAGTAGGAAACTGGACTAAACAAGAGGTGTTAATTTCTCCCACAGAAGACAAAAAAACCCAATAAAACAGGCTGGAAACCTGTAACATGCTGCAGAAAATGGCTTTAAAATATCAACCTCAACTTCTCCAAAAAAGCAGCAACACTTCCTAGATCAATGAAGATCATCTCTGAGAACACTGGCTTATAAAAGGACTTTTCTTTTTAGTAGGCTATTCAAACATTTATGGACAAAACTTCCTTACAACATGCTGATCACATCTGAGTGACCAGGTCTAATGCATTCCAGGAGTGAGATGGATTAATTTTCAATGCTGTGACTAAAGAGAAGAAAAAAGATTAATCCAGGTAGGTCATTAGCAAACAGTACCAAGAGCAGCATACCTGTGACCTGGACATGGGTAAACTGGCACTCATCATGGTGAAATTCATGCTTTGGGTGGTGGTCATGGTTGTCTGAAAGGGACCCATCAAATCAAAGAGATCTGTAGCATTTGAAGCAGCTGGAGGCTGGCCCGAAGCTGGCTGGGGGCTACTGAAGAGCTCTAGAGCCGGCTGCTGTGCAGTTCTGCTGAAGAGCTCTCCAGATGAAGCACTGGGACAAGGAGAAGCTTGGTTGAAGGCACTCCAGTCACCAAAGTCTCCATTTCCAGTTGTTGCTGTACCTGAAGGAAAGGCAACAGTGTGGGAGGAAGGAAGAGAGAGAAGAAAGGCAGAAGACTTAGAGAAAGGCGCTGAGCAAATGCCATATTCCATGAACTGAAACAAATGAGAGCTGATCTGTGTCCGTCCAGATTAACATCTGCAGGTAGAACCTCCATCTGGACATCATTCCCTCTCATGAATATTCCAACAATTTTAACAAGGTAGGAAAGGAAATATGAAACACCCATACACAAAGTAGAAGGATGTTTGATAACATGTCACCTGTGGACGCAAGAGCAGCAGGGACAGGTTTTCTTCGGCTGAAGTACAACTGTGGAAGATAACTTAGGGGTACACAGGAGGCTACAGTCAAAACAACACCTAGAACTTCGATAACTTTTATCAACTTTTTATCTAAGCATTCTGGTATTTGCTGAGAGAGCAGCTGTCAGGAACAAGCCACTTGATAAAGCAAATTCCATCACGATAAAAGAAAGACAACAAAATTTGGTTGTATACAACTAGTAGCTCTTTGTATAAAACCATGCTGAGGGGAGTAAAAACCAGAACTTTGAAAGCAGGTTGTCAGGGAATGCTTATTTGAGACAAGGAATAAGCACTTCCCATTCCATGAAGTGCTCATGTAAAACACATTAGGTTTTCTAAATCTGATTCCTGAACAAAATGCCTTGACTTGAAGGAGAATTTCAGTCTTAGATCTAGCATTTCTCTCAGCAGCAGCTTTGCTGAACTCTTAGTTCATCACTTAAACATTGTTTCATTTAAATATAGGAGGTTTTTGGAGACAAGCATTTAAATAAAAACACAGAGCTCTCACTGTATCCCACTGTGAGGACAGATCCAATAGTATGAGCTGTTTATAGACACCTGCAAGAGCACCTATTTAAGCATCACAGATGTTGAGACACAAACCAGTGAACCGAGAGCATGTCATAACCTTTGAGTCAAACAGGAGGAGATGTTACCTCCCTTAAAAACACATGTTTCTGGATTAACAAGAAAAGTGTTGCTTCACAGGAGTGATGGGGGAAGAAAAGCTAAAAAACATCATCTCTAGGAGATGCTGAATACAAAGTAACAGCATTTAAACAGCTCTCATGCCACACAATGCATCCTGTTCTGAGTTTGAGCCACTGTCTGGGTCAGTTTTTTGATTATCTCACTGATACCCTTTCGGTACTTCAGCAGTCACAAGCAACATTGTTGCCATATGCAATGAAGTTTGAATGCTAATGAACATTTAAATAATCTCTTGAATTTCTTTAGCTGAGTGAATGAAGACTCAAACACACAGAGCTGGGGTAGATTAATCTGGTGCTAGTTTCCATTTCCTGCTCTATCCAATGGCTGGTTCCATAAGGGCCACCCATAGCCATTTTCTACATCAGTATTCCACCCACTCACGTGTAACTGCAGCAGTCTGTCACATTTCATGTAAATATTTATCAACACACACCTTGAACCTTTAGCCGTCTCCATCTTTACCAACACATTACAATTTAAAGAATAGTAGGAGAGTAAATTTGTTCACAAAATTCAAGTATTGCCAACAACTTCAGTGCATGAAGTGGGCTAATATTCATTAGCTTAGGGCCTTACTAGAACATTTGCTTTGATCTTCCTCACAAAGAGGAGCCTATATTAGAATGTTTCAATTAGTATCACATATTAAAAATTAAAACCTACTTTAAATATTCTTGATAGATAAGTAAATGCTGAGTGTGCTCCTTCTATGTTCAGACCTGTGCACTGAGCACCAATAATGGAAGTGGGGGTAAAAGGGAGAAGGTTTTGCCCCTTCAGTAGGACTTCAAAGATGATTAATCAAGAAGGAAAAGATTTCTAGAGGGGCTTACGCTGTTCAGGAATGATTAATCATTTCACAGGACTCCTTGTCCCTTGCATAATGGTGATTGGAATAGATTAATCATGTTAATGCAGATAAAGGATTGTATCAATTTAGACTGTATTAACTCAGGAGTTATTTGCATAGTAGGCGGCTTTGTGTTTGCAAAACAACTTGGGTTTGACTAAGAAAGCCTGTAAAAAAATTAGAGCAGTTCTTTCCCACCAAGCAAATTAAATGTGTATTAACTAATCTAGGTAGCACAGCTTTCCTAACGCAGCAAAATAAAGGAAGAGATATAAACACACTGACTAAAAGCTGGCTCACAGGTAGATTTTCTGATCAACCTCTTTGCTATTAGCTTCTCATTTTGTACTTAATCCTACCCTGAGAACCCCCAGTCACAAACACTCCTGCCCAAATTAACTTCACAAAAGACAGCCAGCCAGCTCTCTCCACTCTCTGCTTGTCTGCAGCCCTCTTCTGTCTGGGTAGCACTGCAGGCTCCCAAAAACATTCCACCAAAGGGAAGTTGATTGCTTTAGGTGGCCCCCTAGTATATTTTATTTTTTTCTAGTCCAATTTCAAGGGAAACTGTGTTCAGATGGTGGCCATGTCTATGTAACAGCTTGTATGTTTGCCTGCAAAATGACTGCACATGCACTGAACCAGCCCTGGAGAAACAGGCTGTGCCAGGCAGGGGTACCTTCCTTACTCCTGTAGCACTTGTGGTCCAGTTACACACACAGTTTGCCACGCAAAGGGAGGTGACTTTCAATTATGCCACATGGCATCTCTTCCCCTCTTCTGACCCTTAAATCAATCTGTAAATTAATCCTACCTGGTGATGACGGGAAACTTGCTGAAGCAGCAGGTGAACTAAAATCAGCAAATCCTCCAAATGGGTCAGTTGGTCCACCTAGAAACAGAAGGAAGCCAAAAGCTGTTACAGGATTGTGCAAAGATCCATTGCAACAACTGCATGTGGGATTTATGAAGAGAAGCTGTTCTGTACTTGACACGATGGATTTATTGATTCTGCTCCCTAAGTCAGCTCTGTTTTCCTGTTCATCTCCATACTATATTTATACAACCCTGAGCAACAATAAACTGGATTATTTCCAACTACCTGGTAGATCTTGCAGTTTTGTTTTCCTAGGGAAGAACTAAAATATGCAAGTTTTTGTCATCTCTAAAAATAAATGTAGAGATATTAAAAAGATTAACAAGATTTTAACTAGGGAGAAATGCTACTAGTTTGGCAGTTTGTAAAATTAAAACTTTGAGAGCATTATATAAAAAGCCAAACATTCCTACTGTATTAAAGTTAATTTATTATGCTTCCTATGAAAAATTACATGTCACTTTATATTTAGTTTTTGTGTTACTTAAAGCATGAATGATTCTGCAATGTTCTTGAATTGGGATTTCAAGGACAGAGTTTGCATTTGTGTTCATTTTTTTATAAGTTTGCTCCCTTTCTACAAGGAGAACATTAAGTTTTCCAACTAGACATTTGTATACAGCATATAAATTATTAACTTCTGAATACAGCAGAGTAACAATTTTTCACTTAAAAGATACAGCAAAGGTATAAAATCAGAAGATTTAAAAACCATACTGTAAAACTGCTTTTTAAAAATAAACTGAAAAAAGTTAAAAAAAAAAAAAAAAGTCACCCAGTTATTGTTGGCACTGCTTTTAAGCAGGGATTCCTGACCTGAGGAAGCCAAGAAGTTGACCTTATTTGTTTGTCCTCAAAGATTTCACCTCCAAGCAGTCCCACCCTTAGAAGAAGCTGCAGCAGTTCAATTATTTTGCTTTTAGTGTTATGCCTACATTATATAGGTTACATCACAGCTGCTTAGCCTGCAGTGCTTAGGAACCAGCCAGGTGGGACTGGAACATCTGTGCTGCACTCAAACACCACCAGGGACAGTTTCCAACATCTGGTGCCATTTCGGAATTGTCTTATCGCTGCAAGACATTCTGCCCCATCTGCTACTCTCAACTGGGTTAATTAAACTAGAACCATCTCCTTTTTAATAAATGGCCAGCAGTAATAAAAGGAACCATTCACTTCCTAATACATGTGTACTTGTATTTCTTTATAATGTTATTCTACTGTAGACGTTGCCAGGAAGGCGACCGTTCTTCCAAGGGGAAATGTCTTCTTGCTGAGAATGTAATATTAGATATAAAACACAAGTAGGGAATGCAAGGATGCTCTCTTTGAATTTTCACCAATACAGCATTACTGAAACCCTTTCACCACCTTTCCAAGAGGGAGATTTCACACAAAGTTAAGGAATTTCTTCGATAAATTCTGAAGTGATCGAATAAGTATCTTACCTGTGTTTATATACAAGTTTTATTCTGACTGAAACCTGAGAATGAAAAGGGGGTGGTAAAATATTAAGCTAAAAAACCCTGTTCTGATCCTGTTTACTCTGTCTGCTGCAATGAACATTTTCAAACAATTTTTTTCAGCACCAATGTGCTTCCAGAGTTCACAACAGGTTAGTGGTTTGAGAGTTTATATGCCGAATGAGCAACATAGATGACATACTGCTGACCACATGCCCAAAAAAAATTAAAAAAATTAATGCTCTCATGCTATACCCATTATCCTTGGGCTGCCTGCCTAAGTGTCTAGGGATTAATTTAATTTTAAAAACAGAATAAGGTTCAAACCCAAAATAACCCCTTAACATTTTCCATCAAGTAAACTTCTCTTCTACCTCTCTTGCCTGTTCTCAAACGAAATGGAATTCCAGATGACAGAGATTAAGCTGGATGCAGTAACTCTCTAAAGAAAGGTATCACAAGCTAAGGTTAAAGAACCTCAGTTCCAGCAACACCAGAAAGTTATTTCCAGCAGGTCTAACCATGGATTCTGTCTTCTTTATGGCAATAAACCAACCCCCTCACGTACAAACTGTGTTGCTTCAGTAACATGTAACACTGAGCCCAAGCAACCTTTTCCACATCTCTGCACCTGAAAATACACAGATAAGCAAATCCTGAGTTCCCTGAATTCACATCACTTCCCTGCCAGTTCCTTCACAGGACAGATCAAAGGCTGCATTTGACCCTTTCCCTGTGTCTTGCCTGACACTGGGAATGTTCCCACACCCTGTGCTGCAAGGAGCAGTGGTCATAACAAGTGACCTGCACGTGAAGGACAGTGCTAATCTTCTCAACATGAGCTGGCCTCAAAGATTCCCATGTGAGATCTGTCACTACAAATGAACCCTTTCCATCTGCCTGCTCAGGTCAGCAGAGGTTATTTAGCAGGACCAGCTGGTAATATGCCTCTTCTCAGCACCATTTCTAAATGCTGCTTTGGAAAAAGAAGAAAAAAGGTAAAGAAAAAAAGGCTTACTACAGCAAAGAGTCAAACTGATGAAAGATTTAAATACACTGTAATATGGAAACTGCCATAGTTCTGTTCGAAATATGGGCAGGTTTGCTTTGAAGTGGAAACGTCTATTCTCAATGTGATTTTATTTTTATAAAAGCAAAAACATACACACATATATAAATAAAAAAAGGCTCCAATCCCTTCTGCCATAAGAACTGGACAGAAGTTGTTTCAGTATTGATTTTGGGGTAGTGGCTCTGCTCCAGGATATTAAAATTTCATGGGACTGTGGTCACTCCAATGTACAACGAACACCTTTGTACACGAAGTTAACAAAATAGGAAACAGCATAAAATAAGTTGTTCCTTAGATTTAAGCATTTGTGCACAAAAACAAAGCACATGAAACTAATTTTATTTCTTAACAATTAGGAATTAACAAATTCCAGAACAGAATGTCTACTTTCCCAAAAATAAAAGTGAACAAAGTTGTAAAGATCTACTCGAAATAAGGACTAAGACAGATGTCTGATACTAAATTACCATGACAATTTCCCTCCCCTCCAGTAGAGTTTTCATATATTTTATAGTGCATTGAATACTTACAGATGTAGCATTTTGGTAGGATAGTGATGAAAGGAAGGTCTCTCTGAGTAGTCACAGTACTGTGCTCATATGTTACAATACAAAATCAGGGGTTCCCCCTACAATAACCCCAGAATTGGTGTAACTTCAGCTAGAAGTGAGTAAGAGCAGTCTTTAAAAATGCCTGAATGCAGCCACACGGCCACACACATGGCCTCCAGCCCCTCTGGACTGCCATTTTTTGGTACAGTCTCTGTGATTTTACCTTGTCTTTAAAACAAGGGGACAGCAGACACTCAGGTCAGCATAAGATATACACATACACTTTTACAAACAATGTCAATATGAATCCATGTATCATGAGACACTGCTTATTCATAAACGGGAGAAGTTCTGTGAAAGGTTCCTTCCTACAAAAAGGCACAGGCTCATATTTTATTTGCTACTCAAAGTGATCTTTAAACAAAAAAAATTCTGCCCACAGCTAACCCTCTCCCAGTTGTGCCAGCAGACCACAAGCGCACAAAGCCCTTTTTCTATTCCATGTCACAACCAAACCCCTTCCTACAAAGAACTGGTAAGCACAATAACATGCCTTTAAATTTAAAGTCTTAGGTTCTGAAAAGCAAACCACCAACCCCCTGAATGCCTCTACCAATCCTGTATGCAATGCACTAAAATTAAACACACTCCTAAAAAGTGCATTTTGAGAGCTTAAGAGTAAGTCCATATGAAGGTCAACATACTTGCACATTTACAGAGTGAAGGGATGTGTTTTAAAAACAGTAATTTTACTTTTAGGTAGTAATTTCTTTTTGGTATTAGGGTTTGGATGAACTAAGTGCCAAGAGAAAAGATAAAGAAACAAATTTGCCTTACACTTGAGATGAAAGTTTCTATGGAGATCATCCATCTCCAGCTTTTGCACTGCACTATGAGAAATGCCTGAATGTGAGTGAATTGCACTTGCTTTTAGAGTTAATTATAAATAACTGCATTACATACACAGTTTCTGACAGACTGATCTGGCAGTTGATCTTTGTGCTGCTAACATTTATTAGTCCCACGCAATAGCACACAGAGTACCTTGCTACAAAAGGTTCTAGGCAGTTCTAAACTCTTTTTCAATATTCATTTCTCCATTTATCTACTATTCTATCTACACAGCAACAAACACGCTTGAACAAACTTTAAACAGAATTGGTTCCAAATATGCATTACTGAAATAAAACCAAAACGTGCCTACCTGTAGAAGCTGGTTGGCTGGCTCCATCAAATGACAGGTCAACCAGGTCATTAGATGGTTTGCTGCCAGAGGGTACAGCAGCCTGAAGAAAAAATTACACAACAGATCTCATGATGTCATCAATCAAATGACATTGTGAAGTTTTCGAGGTTTTGGAAGGCTTTGTTTTCTTTTACTTTGAAGAGATAACAGATTTGTCTTTGAAGCCAACAATCAGTGGAATGTGGCTAAATGTAAAATCAACTACTAGAAAAACTCATGACTGAGGTCTGGGTTTTTTTATTGTAACTGAAGAATTTGGTGACTTTTCAATAACTGTACAGTTCCAGAGAATCCTTCACACTTCAGGCCAAGGTTTTCTCTTTGCTTTTCTGAAGAGTAAAACATAGTAATGACTATATCTAAAATATTCTACATCTTAAATCAATCACATAGATTAAACTGTTCCACAGACTTTGAAAACTACAACTAAACATTTCTGATAAAATAATTCCCTTGAACAGTGCATAATAAAAATTCTACCCTAAACTAGAAATCGTCTGAGGTCAGAAGAAAGCAGTTTCCAAAATCATGTTTTACTGTACCCTCCTGCTGTCTCACCTTTGTTGCAGGCTGTGCAGGATGAGCAGCATTCTGTTCTGGACTTGCTTTATCTCCTGTATAATGTGCTGCTGCTCCCAAGTCAATGGTTTTTGAAGGATTTGCTGAGCGTTTTTGTCTGATGGTTGTAATTTCTGTAGCTTGTGCAATATGAATGTGTTTCGTTGTCACAGTCTCCTCTTCATCTTTAAATTCAGCTTTGGGAGATTTACCTCTTCTTGATTTTTCCTCATCACTGTCACTAGAAAAACAAAAGTGATAGCACAACATTTGTGATGAACTTCTCAGTTCCTTGAGTGGACATTTGGCTAAAGCCACAAGAGTTTTGGTTACTGCAGTTTCCTGTAGCAACAGTTCCTAATAAAAATATTGTTTCTTCCTACATTTGAGAAAGGAAATGTTTCCCCCTTACATAACCCATCACATCACACAGCATTGCACCTGTTGTACAGATGTGATGAAGAAAATCAAGTTATTTTGTTAAACATGAACTGCAAGTCCACGGCAGAGGATAACAGGAAATCAGTGTTTAAATCCAGTACATGGAATTACCTTCTGACAGGAACTCCTCCACACATTATGTAACACTTCAGCAAGAAAAACTTAAGTTGGCAGCTCTGTTCAGTACTTACATCAAGAGACAGAAAGCAATGAACCAAATACAGGCACTATCTTTCAGGTTTCAACAGCTCCACTGGTATTTCAGCTCATTTCCTTTTCCAGAGAAACAAGCTTTTATAGTCTTTAAAATGTTCGTGGGGAAAAAATGTTTACAGAATTATGTAATGCAATACTATTCCCTTTCTATCAGAGCACACACAGTTATTCTTAAAATGTAAAAGAACAAAAATGTCACCCTTTTAGGCAAAAACTTTGGATGCCACTGCATACTATTTGTTTAATCTGCTACATTTTCCACTTTTACATTTTAAGTCTTTCACAAACAAACCAACTGGCCCCAGCCAACAGTCAAGTTGCCTGCTACAATCAAGATTTGTACATAGCAGGGAGAACTGCTATAAAGAAAGCTTAAATACATTGAAACATTTTGAATAGTAATTCCCTTAGCAACAGAGTAGAAAGTGGAAGGGTTTTATATTTTAATAATGCATTAGAATACTAAAACTGCAAGATTTAAGAAAGGCTGTCCCTTTGTCAGTGGGAATATGACAGTAACTGCAATATACTCTGGAGGGGAGCCTTTGTTCTCTGCTAACAATGGTTGGCTTTTTTGGAACATGTTGCCTGTGTCATTTCCTCTATATACATTACCTACTCACCACTGGGGATGCCTCAGTTCAGTAACATCACTGAACACAAATGCTCCCTCCCTTTTTCCATTTTTTTACTTTTAAAAAGGTAAATATCACAGCTGCTGGCCAATCAGCAACTCCTGGGACAAAGGAGCTCAAATGGCACCACCATAACCTTATTCTTCCAAGGCACTTCAACCCTGACGTGTGACAGCAGTCCCACTGTCCCAGTTCTGGAGTTGTGCAGGTACCCACCTGTGTGCACAAACACAGAGGGGACCATCACCACATTTCCATTTGTGACATCAGGATTTTAACACAAGCCCCCAGAGAAGACAGATCTGCACATTAGATGGTGCACATGGCACATCCATCCAAAAGCCTCAGAGGAGTGTGGATGATGTTGCCTTTCAGATGTGTGTTTAAAGCCTCTCCAAGGCTAGGACAACATAAAGTAAGGCTTAGTCTCTTAAAACCTGCTGCAATATGTTTCTTGTCCTCACTACTGAGTCCACCAAGTCCACATACACATTCTGTGGGTTGAGAAAATGATTGACAACCGAAGTCTGATCCTGACAGAACTGCTACAGATCAATCTCACTAATGCAAGGATGAAAGAGTGAGCCTTTGGTGATCTACAGCAAAATAAAGGACTAAAAGCTTCTGAGAAAAGAAATCAAACATATATCCCAGAAAGGAGAATAAATATTAAAGACTCAATTTTCTATGACAACCTCTACTGCTTTGAAACCCTCTCAGGAGATCCACCTTTTATTTTCCTTTCATGGTCACATTAACAAAAAAAATAATTACAGATGAATGTTCACTTTAAGTGTGTTTACCGTGCTCAGTAAAACTACAGTGCTTCTTCTGAGAATTACAGAATTAACTTAAAAATAAAAATTCTAGCTAGCAGTGTACCAAATAATTAAAAACACTTCTGCAAAGAAAGTACATGGTTACCACTTCTAGGAATCAAAGTATGGACACAATCTCTTTCTTTGCCTGAAGTTCTTTGTGGTGTGGGGTTTTTTTTTTTTGAACATACTTTAAGGCAACAAAAGTAGTTTACTGAGACTTAAGCAGACCCAGCTTCTCCAGAGCTCATTGTGTAGAGCAGTTCCACTAAAATCTACTGTACACTCAACAGTCTGTATCACAGTTCTTAGCTCTTTGTTAAAGTTCTTCATTATTTTAAGTATTTTTTTTTTTACAAACTACTGGCTGTGCAAGTAAAGCCAGAAATCCAGAAGTTTGGGTAAGTTCTTCTGGTACATAAAGACCATGTCTTCCAAGTTCCCTTAACCACAGTGAAGATGTGTAAGTCCCATTCTCTGTGCTTCAAGGCCTTTATTGGCTTTACGGTACTCAAGTAATAATGTTTATAAAGTTATTATAATAGAAACAATAGAACATAACAGCACACTTGCCAGCTGAGTGAGTATCACCATTTAGTCACTTTTCCAAGTGAAATGGTAACTTAATTGTTATTATATAGCAGCAGGCTATGAATAAGCCAGTAAATTTTTTAGAAAAAAATTACTGAAGTGTGAAAACACAGAAATGCACTGATTTTGTGAGGCATTTACAAAAGTATGTTGTTATTTTGAGCTTAAGTTATATGATAATTAAAATTTCATGTTTCCTTCCGTTTCAATATTTAAATACAGTATTTTGCTAATAGAGCACCCACTAAGGCTTGTAGTTACAGTATCTTTAAGTATAAATACAGAAGTCTATAACCTTGAGTTCAATCTTCTTGGATCCTTTGATGGCTTCTGTGGAAAGAAGCCCCTTCATTTGAACACTCTGATAAAATAGCTTTGATGCTATCTAATCACCAAGCCAGGAGGAGCCAAAAGGAAATTCCAGGATGGGAGCTGAAGCAACCATATTGCTGCAACCTGGATTCTTCTTAGAACAGGATAACCTGCAATTACCTAACTGGCTTTGCTTGTGTATGTCCCAAAAAAAAACCTCCTTCTATTTTGAGTCCTTTCATAAATTTCAAGACAAATTCCCCAAGTGACATACACCAAAAAATAGAAGAAAAATAAAACAGAAGGGACAAGGGTTACAAGAGCAAAACAAAAATGAAAAATGTAATATTAGCCAGAGAAAAAGATCAGTGTCACTTGGGGTAGAGATGTACAGTGAAGAAGTCATCAAAATAAGCTGCTTTTGATAAAGATTGGACTTCAGAAAGGCCTGCCTAGACCACTGAAAAGTACAAGAATTTATCCAGTGTAAGAGACCAGGAGCCATTCAGAAATAAAGCAAAGGAAATAAGATAAAAAAAAAATGAGCTTTGCAGACATCAGGGGACAAGTTGCTTTTGAAAGGTAAGAACAGAAAAGCACACAGCAATATACCATTGTTACATTTGAAATTGTTTACTTTCCTTCTGATCCCTTCTCTTTGTAGTCCATTGATAGTAAGTTCTAAGAGGAAACCCTGATGTGTGTGCAAAGAATACCAGTTTTATGATTTATTAATGCCCCAGCAAGAAGACCATACCAGCCTTTTCCCCAGAAATGCTACCATTACCATTATATCTTGTTTCTGTGCAAAATTGCTTTATTCTTGCACCACAGACACGTGTGCATGTGTATTTTTATATTCATATACACCCATATGTATATATGTGTGTGACTGTATCTAAAGACATTCCTGTAAAAAATATTAATCAAATCTCAGTGCAAATTTGAATTTTAAGTTGTTTCCCAAAAGGGAATTATTTCAATATACTTGAGCACTTTCTCTACAGCAATTTCAGATTCTGTTAAGTACGAACTTGATCTCCAGATAATTAAATTCAATGCACCTGTTGAAGTGTGATGTATGTAAAGTTCTTTCTGGAGGCAAAGCAGGGTAGGTTTTCTTCCTTACTGAAAAAATTTAATGACCAGATGTAAAATACAAGAACTTTCTTGAAAAGGTTCAACTGAAATGGACTTTTTTTAAAGAAGCCACCTGCAGGCTGTTCTTCCTGGAATCAGTTCAGGGAAGCAGCCCTGTGTCAAGTTAAGTCTAAGCAATTTTTATCTTCCTCTTCCTTGGCACTTCAGCATTCAGAGCAAGTGTAGCATTAAGTGGCAGCCTTTGGTACACTGGCATAAGACCATGGAATTGCTGAGACAAGGAAAAGCTTACAAAATTTCAGCCAAATTCCCTGCTTTGCCAGCAGCTTTCTAAGCTGGGGCAATAATGGAAAGCAGCCAAGAGTAGTTAACTACTGCCAGAACTACACTATTCCCTAAGGCCAGGAAGACCTGCATAAGAAGTCCAGGAAGCAGGTATTGAACCCAAACAGGCTTCCTTATGGACAAAAGGAATGGCAGAGCATTGTAAGGAATATTCAGTAATGTCAAACAGCTCTATAATAGTGATTTCACAGATAAATTTGTGTTAAAATAACTCCAGTTAGTACCTGCACCTCTCTGGAGAGTCTTCTCTATCTTTCCTTCGGAACTTGCTGATGGTATCATCGATCCTGCTGCCAATTTTGTCACTTAGCTCACCTAACTTATCACTGAATGGAAAAGCTGGCTTTTTATCCCATTCTTCATCCCATTTGGACTTGGGCTCAGGATCATATCTTTCACCTGTGTAAGACAAGGAAATATTAAAGATAACGCAAGAAAAAAATGCCCGTGGTCTTTCAGGAATCCCTCTCAAGCCCCCCTGCCCCACAGACATAAAGCCTTACAAGTTTTCAAAGCAATCTGAAAGCTCCCACCATGCTGAATCAACACTATTACAGCAAGGCACAGCATGGAATGCCAATCATTAAGTGGCAGAAATGCAGATTCAAAGACTTTTGTTTATGAGAATGACACAATCCTAATCAGGATCCTGTTGGACTCTGCTGGAGAAGGACAAGTGGCACCATCAACCCTGGCTGCATAAGCAGCTGATCAAAAAGGGGACACACCAGTTCTGAACAGTCACTTAATGCAGAATATTCTATTCCTGGCCAAGCTGTGTGCTCAGAGGTAAATCACTGGGTTTTTACACACTGACATTCAGGAACACAGAAAAGCACAGTAACAAAATCTCAAAAGACGTGTACAATGCATGGCAACTTTCTGTTTTCTTTTCCACACTTAGCAGTTAAAGAAACCTTTTAAAGAGATGAAAACAAACAAAAAAAAGAGGCAGTAAAGCAATTCACCTTTTCAGCAGCCACTGAGTACCCTGAACATCTTTACTGAACATTATTATCAAGGAATCAAAAACTTTTTTTCCTAATCAAGTATTCAAGACCTCCATACTGGTATCTTAGATTACAAACAGCTGTCGGTTTTACTTGAAATAAGCACATTTGCTGTACAATCCCAACAAGGAAGGTTAAAACACTAAGTCTGAGTTACTTATACACACAGAGACAACCTGAGCTTAATTCAAAAGAAAAAGACCCCCAACATTTTAACAAAGACTTAACTATCAGGAGCACATCACACTTTAACTTGTATTGTGATCTTCTCAGACCTTCTGCCCAAAATATAAAGGCGTATAAAGCAAGGAAAACAGCTCAGTTTCTAGACAACATTTTTAGACAAACATTTTGCATTCCAGGCCATCACACACATGAAACAAGACACTTTTTATACTTTTTTTTACTTAAGCTGAGTAAAATTGAGTAGCAGAATGGAAGAACAATGGAAAAAATCATTACTTCAAGTTCCACAGGAATTATATTGCAGCTCAGACAACGTTCAAGATGTATTCAATTAAGCCATTTTTAATAAAAAAGAAAATTATGGATTCCAGCACTACAAGGTGCAAAATTTAAGTTATACCTGTCTGATAATTTCGTATGATAGAGGATGTATTTCCTTACTAAAGACATAAGTGCAAGTCTCCAATGATAGTTGTTCAGATCAATCAAACTTTTTCAGTAGAGAATCTGTTACAAATCCTTGAGATACTCAGTGAGATCTTTATCACTGGAAAAGGAGATACTGCTAAGAAATGCATTGCTGTTAAATTTTGCAGGAGAATAAAATGGCCTTATTTCAGTTTATGCCAGGCTCTCAAGCACTTTAATGCAGATTCCTTTAGAAGGGTTTCCTTGTGCAGTAGAAATTTTAAAATTAAAAAAGAAACCAACTAAGAGCTCGGTATCTTTAGGATAAAATGAACTAAGGAAAAATCTGAATATACAAGCATTTATGTCTAAATAACTAGAATCTTTTTGATTACAAATCTCACCTGGGAAAAGGTTTGTTTTCTGCTGCTAGAAAGATTCTTTTGGATTTTTTTTCATTTTTTACTTTACTCACCACATGAAGGAATAATAAAAAATATCATAAAAATTAAATACAAGACAAAGAAACTAGTCCTTCAAATTAAAAAGCCCAAGTGATAACTAAGGAGCATATGGAGAAAGGCTTCTACCCAGCATAAAAGGATAGATCACGACTCTTTACAGAGCAAGTCAAAAGATAAGCTCAGGGAAAGAACAGAGGGACATGTACTCAAAGTACAAATACAGTGACTCATAAGTATTTCCTAAAAAGAGAGTCACCAGAATTCCAAGCAGGTAGCAAAAGCCTAAAGGAATATAATAAAACAATATATATCCTGCCATGGAAATAAAGATTTTTCAACTACTCTTCATATGACAAAAAGAGAGAACAGAGAAATAATCTGTCAGAACCAGAAGGGAGTAAATCTAAGCTTAAGGTTCCCAGTGAAGAACAGTAAAAAAACCACACAGACAGCACCAGAGAGCGACAAGTGAAATTTTAAGTTGTGCACAGTTACTGCTCAGCTCTTACACCAAACCCTTCTCAAAGAGCTCCCCAATTCTAGCAACCCAGAGCCTTGTGCCATTGGGACTTTGGTACTCATCCCTTAATAAAAGCAGCCAAGGATTTACTTAGGCCAAAGAAAACACAGACTGACAGCTGGATCATGGAGGGCATGCTGGGATAGATCAGATATAAAAGCCAGTTCAAGTTCAGATCTCTGCTACACACTATGACAGGGACTAGGGAGCAAGGAGAAAGCAAGGTACTTAGTGCTTATATTAAGTCAGATCTGACAGACCCTGGAAAATCCACAGGTATTTTTCAAGTATTACTTGGAAAACCAAAATGTCTAATGGCATCTATCTACCTATGCTGTGCCACCCAAACAGGATCACTACCCAAAAAGCCCTAACCCAAATTAACTAGTGGTGCTAAAGGAGGTTGGCAGGAGGAGGCAAAGCAAGCCTTGTGCCATGGTGGGTGCAAAGCATCATCACTTTTATTTTTCTGATTAAAAGACTGACTAAGAAACCCTAACTTACAAGGGCATTTCTTTATCTACTTCTGCTACAGCAGCATCCATTTCACAAGGAGACTCTGCCTATGGATAAAAACAATACAGCTAAGTTTGGATTAAGTCAATGCATTAATGTTAGTTGTTGAAGTTGCTAATTAGTTATGACCAGAAAAGACTAACTTATGCTTTTTAAAGTAATTCATTTAAATTTGTATGGGGGGGAAATACGTAAGATTTCCTTTATAATAGTAACACTGACAGTTAAAGAAACATAAAAGAAAAAGCATAAACAGGAACATATTAGAAATTCCTTTAGTTATTCAGGTGATCTAAGCCAAGTGGGGATTGTCAACCCTTGACCAAGGAAGCCCAGTACTCACTGTATCTGAACCCTCCAACATCGTCCGAGGAAACCCCAATGTATTTGTCTTTGTTCTTCTTTGCTTTCTTCCTCTCTTCCCGCAGCCGATCATCATCTTGAGCAAATTCAACCATTTCTTTTACCTTCTGGCGGATATTTATCCCTTGGTCTTTGCCATTCTCATCTGTATAGGTAATGCAGGATAGAGATGATGGATGGAAGATGGAGGGAAAAAGGAAAAAAATAAATAAGAGGCAGCAATACTGAACATCAAAATGATAAGAAAATTTGAATTATGAGCAGAGCAATCAAAGATTTTATGGCTACTGAGGTCCACTGCATCTGTTTAAAAGGGACCAAACACTTTAACACCAATTTTCATCCTTAGATAAATGAGTTTTCACTGAACGGTGTACTTAGAAACATCTAACTGCTGCTGAAACACTGGAAAGATTAATAAAGACTGAGACAGAACTTATATGCTCCACTTGAACAATTTTAACCCCTCAAAACATCCCCCTTTTCCCCTCAATCTTTTTAGCACAGTTTTGGCAAGTTTCATTGCAAGAACTGTCTCACTGTAAAACTGGTTTTTTGAAAAACTGCTTTCAGTTGGGAAGTAGTATAAGCTAAATGTGCTCCTTTCCAGCCTTTTTCACATTCAAAACACACACTGGCCTTGCTGCCTTTGCACTGTAAATATTATTTGGTGGGAGGAAAAAAACCCCAGCTTCAAACAGATGTGTGTGTTTTGGAGCTCTAACCTTTTCTTCCCATATGATTAAAGCTATTCCTTTACGGACACCACAGGGGACCAGTCTCCAGTGCATATTTTAATATAAACCCCAACACTCATGTTGTGTTGGTTCTGTTGTTATTAGCCAGTCTTTTCTGCAAGTTCTTGTCTTCACTAATTAATACTCTAGGGCCCCACGTCTTGGATTCTGCACTCTTCACACAACTGGCAACAGTCACATTTTAATTAGACTGGGGAAGCTTCTAAGCTGGTTCAGGTGACTGACAACTCCAACTACTGTTTTAATTTGCTTATAAGATTTTTCTATTGCTCACCTACAAAGTGGTAATTTTCCAGGGATCGCAAATCATAAATGTGTTCTCTGGCACTTGTAACAACACGCTCTGATCCATTCCTTATGAGGTAAGCTAGGAGCAGCAAAGACTATAAAAATACAAAGCACCTTATGATTGCATGAACAAAAGCTCTATCTTTTTTTTTTTTAAATAGGTAATAGAAAACCCAACCTACCCCCCTCCCCAAATTAGTAAGCAATAAGACTTTCCCTTTTAAAATAAATGCCTATTATATGGTTCACAAAGAAAAAAAACATGTTTTCCTCACATGAACCTTTTGCTCTTTAGACTATCAAAACTGTATTTGTGAAATCCTAACTTGTTACTACTAAATCACAAGTTGTTACCTTTATCAGCTACTGCTTATTTTAAGAGAAAGCAGTAACAATTTAAGAGAAAAAGTTAACCCTGCAAAACAAAGCATTTTCTTTTGCCTCTTTTGTTCACAATTTTCCAATGGTTTTCACTGAAAAGTAACTCTTACAGGAATTTAAGAAGCCTTCTGCAGGATTCCACGGATATACAAAACTGCATTTCAGGACAATTTTAAGCAAGTGACAAAACAAATGAAGTTTAAATAATACCTTAATTTCAATTCTTTATGTTGAGGATTTCTATCTAGAAAAAAAAAATAATGTACCTTATCTGAAGAAGTGCCTTTATCAGCTAAAACTATCATTATATTTCATCCAATCCAGACCTGATAAGCAATTCCAAGAAGTCTTTATAACATTAAGTAGCTACGTGTGATAGCATTAAATATTAATTTCTATTGTACTTCAGGGAAAACAATTACTATGACTACAAAACATCAAGCACCTGTGAAAAGCACAAACCATGCTTTAGAATTAATTGTGTCTTGCTACAATCCTGGCATCAAGAAAAACAGAATATAAGCTAGCCTGTTACATCAAATCTAAAAAATGAGGTTATATTTGCATAATTCAGTGAACACTGAACACCACTTCAAGTGCAGCATGATACAATCTCAAGCAAAAAGTTTCTGTACCATGTTAATTCACCAAAGACAAGAAAAATGCAAATGACTCAGTTACATCCTAATCGTGTTTTGGAAAAGTGTTATAAGATCTGCAAGAAAATCCGGTCCACTCAAAGTTCAACTACAATTTTTAAAGAATTACGAATTGCCAGAAAATTAAGATTAGTTTGCATTTTATTTCAGGTATTCTTGAACTCCTTCAAAAATGTTTTCCTGACAGCACAGTAACTTACCTCCTTCTCACGGAGCTCTGTAACAACTCCTTTGGGCAGATTCAAACTGCGAATGCTACTCCAACACTTGAATATCAGCAAAATGTAATTGCTCTGTTACGTTCATTAAGTAGGATCTTAAACACTCTTCTAAAACCAGAAATTTTGTGGTTTTTTCACATACAGCATTTGAAAGACACCTTTGACTTCACTAACAGAATTACAAAACAGTTAAGAAAGAAATTAAAGGTTACTGGTGGAATAAGTGCTGTAGGAGTATCTAAACACGGTACGAGCACCAAGACGAAGTCTCAGACATACACACCTTATAAACCCTCCTCCAGTTCTTTTTATTATCTTTCAGCATTCGAGTCCAAAGCATGTTCATGAGTTCTGGGAACTGCTCATACATAAACGTAGCCCTAAAGAATTAAACAAAAGGAGTAAATGTTCTCCGTGCTTTGCCACAACGGCTTGTTCAGACTCAGGGCTGGCAGTAGATGGCAGCGTGGTCTAAGCCCAGGCACGTCGGGTGACATTACAAGGGAAAAAGCTATCCCTGGTTTTACTTATTTACATTCCAGGACTACAAAAGAAAAAAAAAAATGTAATTCGAAAAATCTGAGGCAGTAAAATAACCTTCACTAATCTGTAACCAAAACAACGTTGAATATGAATACCCTAATAACCACTGCAACTAGTCAAATTAATTTTAACAGACAAAAAAGCTCAAGGAAGAATTTGACATGTTTTGCTCTATTTGGAAAAGTCACAAAAAGGCACTTTGAAAATAAACACTCCAAAACCGTCAGATATATTGAAATAATTTTGAGGCTACATAAATGGAAAATCAAGAATTTAAAAAATACTTGGGCTTAATTTTTTGTTTGAGTTTTCAATACATTCTAAAATTATTCATTAAAAAAATAAGACTTGATTTACAGCAACTTCTCAGCATTATCAGTCTGCATACCGCAGAGTTGATTTAGCAGCAGATTTCACGTTCTTATATAAAATGCACCTTTCTTTTCTTCATCACTGAGTCAAATTATCACTTACTTGGCAATCTCTCCCATGAGTTGCCCTGAAGGTCCCCATGGATCATCATTGGTTGCTTCTCGAACCTTAGACTCTATTTCTGAATAATTCATAACCACATTGGTGCTGCAAAGGAAAAAAAATTCACACACATGAAGATTAGCATCAAAACTGAGAAACACATGAAAACTTAATAATGACACTGGTGCGTATCTCACTTAATGAGATACCTCTACAGAGTGGGAAAGAAAACAGCTTTAGTGCACAAGTTACCCTGAGGACACCATACAACATATTTAAGTTATCTTTAGGAGGGTTTTACTATTCCATTAGTCTTCAAGAATACAGATGAGAAACTAGGGATTACATTACAGCTGGATTTAGTCCAGCTTTTGGTCAAATTAAAATCCAAACCAAACCACTACAGTCAAAGCTGATAGCTTCTGCAACTAGATATGGTTTGCAATGGTGCACAGTTATTTGCAAGAGGCTTTATAACTCAATCAGGAGCAGTTTAGGCTCTTTTTGAATGAGTGCTACAAGGGAAACTCAAGAATATCAGTATTAAACAGGTGTTGGTGAAAACTAACAAACAAAACAAACAAAAAATCACATGGAAGACTGAAGTAAGGGAGAGGAGATTCACTAGAAGGCCTGTTTCCTAGCTTCTATTTATTTAATTAAGGCAAAACAGCAAAAGAAAAGCTGCAGAGCACTCAATTACAATTACAGCAATGCAAGTACTGTAAGGAGCTCAGGCTGTCTCTACAAGAGGTCACAGAAAAGCCTCACTTGGAAAAAAGGAGGCAATTTTTCCATGCTGTTTACATTAAAATAGTAAATATGGGGTTTTGGGGATTTTTAATTAATCTCTCAAAGGGGTAACCTATAAGACCAGGAACGTCCTTTGTGCCCCTAAAAGCATCCAGATATATTTGATAAAACAATAATTTTCCTTATATTTTAAGTGAGTGAACAGGCCCAAAGCCTCATTCATATAGAGAATGTTTGAAAACCAGCTCTCCAGTTCCAGGGCAACAGGAATGAAATTACCACTGAAAGGAGCCCTGGTGGCCTCTGCTTTCTCTACATACTCAGAATGTATTTGAAATAACATGTTTACACCTATCATGTCAGAAGTTTGAAAGTTTATTTAAAAGTACATCATACAACTGGTTTCAGAAGCTAAAAAACCCTGTAAGGTGATGACTTTCAACACAAACCATCCCACAAAGTCAAATTAATTAAACTGTAAGAAAGTTCTAATGATTTATAATGCAATGTGGAAAAGGCATTTGCTGCTTAAAAACCTCTTCTGAACCTGAAATATCTAAAAGAAGAAAAAATAACAAACATCAAGATGCTCAATAATCATCCCTCTGTACATGTAGAAGTTGGCACAAAGCAGCATTCAAGCAATTCCTGTTCAATTTTATTTGGCATAAGGATAGCAAAGATCCTGGAACTGGGAGTTATAAACAGCAGAAACAAGAATGAGATCCCCTTAAGTCTGAAAAGGGACACAGAAGGTAATTGTTAAAACAGAATAAAATTCCTGGACTTATCCTGGATTCTCAGCATGAGAATTCCTGCTGTCAGATCCTGATGTATGATTTTATTCAACTTTGTGTCTAAAGAGAGCATAAGGTACATGACTGAATAAATAATCAGCAAGCTAACAGAGACTGTCTATATTAAAAAAAAAGCATGTAGGAACACAGTAGCAGTTTGGAACAACAGCCATTAAGGTTTTACAAATTCATTTATGCCAAACACACCTCAAGCCTCTGTTTCTGATATTTTCTTCACCAGATGTAAAATCGTGAACTAATACCATCTTTATTTCCCTTATGTGTGGAAAAAAACACAACCCCAAAGCTACAGGCTTCAGGATTTGCAGCTTCCAGCACACTGGTTCCCTTGTCCAAAGCAAGGAAAGGCAGGGAGCTGAATGGAAAGGTTCTGCTTGTTTTTATAACCCCTCCTTAAGCGTTTGTTCAAGAGACTTGATGGAGGATTGGGAGGGGGAAGCACAAAATGAAGCATTTCCTTAATTTCTTAGAGCAAAGACTTTAAGAATGGAAAATGCGTGAAAAGATGCAAATTTGCTGTAAAAAAATAAATGGCAGCATTAGCTATGGAAGAGCTCAGAGCACATGGCTAAAGCAGCAGCGGGGTTGGAAGGGGGAAGTGGAAGGAAAACAAGGGAAATTAAGTAATGCCAAACGAAAGAAGGTGCAGTTAAGCCTCCCTAAGTACAGAAACATGCTCTATTTCTAAACTCCTCCTGCAGAAAAGTTATTGTTCTCAGCAACTAGGAGAAAGCTCTTTTATAAATGCCAAGCTGAGATCTAATGGCACAAAACGTTCCAAACCAAAGCATCTTTTAGCCGCATTTAATTCAGTAACAAATGTAAACTTCAAGGAAAAAAAAAAAACCACCACTGTTGTATAGTTTGGCATCATTCCAGGGCACTTAAAAATAACCATTTCTAAAAAGGTGGAAATACAGTTTTATTCTTCCTTTCCCATGTTTTCTATGGCCCTCATTCCATGCCCTACCCATGATTCCTGTGACCTTTGCAACAAAAAAATAATTTACGTCCAGATGTGAAGGGAAAAAGTGACTAGCTTGATTGCCAAGACTTCCTGTGATTGATATAAATTTAATATCCGAGGATACTTCCCAACACCAGGGGGGGCTCTCTGATTGGTTTATCCTGGGCAGCTTCCAGGGAATCGTGCTGGATTGCATGGACAGGGTCTGCTCTGCAAACAAATCCACTACAACAGTCAAGGCTGACAGAAAGCAACTTCGCAGTCAGCGTTTAAAACACCCCGTTATCTACCAGACGAACTGGATCCACCCCAAATCGTTAACTGAAACCTGCACAACTGAAATCTTGTGACAAGAACATTTACAGGAACTTCTGACACAAAGACATCAAACTGAAAAGTATACTGTGAAAGTTACATCCAAAATAAAGGCACAGCAATAACGGAGTTGACAAACATCACAAACTGTTGCATTCTTCTCTGTGTTACATTTATTTCAAGTTTATTAAATCAGACTAGTGTCAACAGATGATTTTTAATCTTTATTGTACCCCTAACAAATTATTTTATTTCAGTATTATTTTTTTTTTTGAAGAAAACCAAACTGTTTGGAAAAGCCAAGAGAGGGCACTGTCAGATCTTTGTGGAACAGGCAGCATGATGACAGCTTTTAATTTCTTGGAAGAGAAAACTCAACTTTAAATGTTTGCATCCACAATTTATAGCAACACTAAATAGGTAGCTCAGGTCTGAAACTAAATTCCTCTATGTGAATAAATGGACATTTGCTAATGAAAAGTCAGTAGACAGTAGTTGCAAATATCTGACCATCTCCAACTGCATCAGATAATAAGACACACTTCCTCTTAAAAAAAAAAGTTTTACACATATTTTATAAACTATATTTTAACATATTTTGAAAATTAATAGATCCATCATGTACCTCCAAAACACTACTTTGTCCACAATTTTGTCTGTATTTTTCAAAGAACTGAACCAATTGTAAATAGTTCAAATTTTATTCAAAGTTACATTTTGAGATTTGTGCATTTGAGATAAAGGTGTCATCTGGATCCAGGTGTCACATCCTGCAGCACGCTAAAAAAAAACCCCAAAAAACAAACAGAAAATTAAGCAAGACAGGGAGAGGAGAGGGATGAAAGGGGTGAGAGCAGCACTGCACATACCTCAATGTATTATTTGAGGTAAGAATGATGTTTAGATGGTGTTAAGGAGAGCAAGAGGGAACAAGAAGTTCTGTACCCGCCCATATAAAACTCAGATCAGAGAAGCTATCAAGGTCCAGCCAAAAAGTTTACCAATTACCTGCCAATTCAACCTTTACAGTTTCAACAGCCTGAAAGCACCTGAACTTTCAGGTGTAAGGATAAAAATCCTACAGGTCTGAGATTGTCCTCAGCAATCTTTAATACATGGAAATGAAAGGCAGCTTGTGGATGGCCTGTATGAAAATAAAACCTTACACACTGCAGGAGCACTTCACAGGTGAGATACAACAATGACAGATTTTAAGAGGAGTCCTGTCTTCCTCCTCTCTACCAGCAGATACTGAACATAACCCACAATGTGGACATAAATACACACAAACACTAGTAAGTGATAAAAATATCTGCAGAAAACTCCTATTTGTGTTTGATTTCAACATACTCCAGTGTAAGGCTCTGAGAGATGTATCCAGCTACTCTGCTCAGGCTTCTGATCTTACACAACGCCACATGAACCAAGCTACTAATGATCAGAAGGACAATATTACTGAGCATGAGGTATATTCTGCTCTCAGCAACATCAGCACTTCTGCAGTGGGTTCTCTATAGAATAGTCACAAAATAAGCACTGAAAAAGAATACTTTTCTAGACTAAGGAATTATTTTTTTAAAACTACTTTTATGCCAGCAAAGTTATTTTATTTCCAGCCAACATTTTAATAAAAAAAATTAAATAAACACAACATCCTGAATTGAAATGTTTTGTCTCACAGTGAAGACTTTTCACTGTTCAGGACCAAAGGTGATCTCTACAGATTCATATGCTGTAAACAAAATCAGCTCAATTATCTGTTAGGAGATTACAATCACTTATACACAACTATAACTGTACTGTTTCTAGTAATAGCTTCCAACTGGTAACATTACAATCAGTTTTGTTGTGCCTGAACTAATTATCCACATCATTACTGCTGGTTCCACACTGAAAAAAATCCCACCCTAAATTTCTCTAAATCATATCCCTTGAACCAGAAACTCTTCAGAAACGGGGATGGGGAAACACAAGGCTCTGAGCACAGTCAGCAACAGAAATGGAATAGTGTTCTCTCAGCTAATCTCTGCTCTAAAATTAACCACCAAACTTGAAGGTTAATCCTCAAACAGCAGTGATTAAATACAATGGCAGCAAACCTACTAAAGAAAAAGATGCAACAATTTTTGTCTTTGTCCATGTGATTTAACACTTTGCTCAGAACCTTGGAGGCAGCCTGTAGCACTAGAAAGTGTAAATAGTTCAGTCTCCATGGTCTTCCCAAAAGAACATCACACAGATACTTCCACTTCATGCTTCCCAGCATCTCCTCTATTTTTCAGATTTTTTCCATAGTCAGTGTTGCTCTGTTCTGTCATCAGCCTGACAATACATTCAAGTATGAAATCACAACTTGTAAAGAAAGCTCACAGTTCATAGCTAGATTTTTGGGAGCAATGAAGGAATTATTCCTAAGATAAGCATTCATTGGGAAAGGAATAAAGTGTTATATCTCAAAGTTTCAGACCTTCAAACATCACATACTCAGCACTTTGTATGAATGCTCAAATATCAGCAGTCTCAAATATGCAGAAACCTTTCAACAGCATGTGCCTAGAAAACCTGCACTAGAGAAAATAAGCATCATGAGAAAAGAAGGTATTTATACATTAAAGGTAATGAAAGAATAATAAATATCTATCCATCCATTCATTCAGAATGGAACTTACTTGAAAAGTATATTAAGGAATCAGAAAGCCTAACAGATCTTAGTCTATGTTTCTGCACAAACTTAAAAGCCCTGAATAAGCCCTGGGGCAAGAGTCAGACCACTCCATTAAAAGCACCATCAGGATTAGAGTTGCTATTGATGTGGGTGGTGTCACTGAGGACACAAGCACATCTCTGGACATTAGATCCACAGAAGATTTGTGAAATGCCATGTCTAATTTTATGAAAACTAAAATAACCAGAAGCCACAGACAGGCTACATTACAGCAGTTTCTTTATAGTGATGATAAAGGTATTGGATTGGACAGGGGAAGCCTAATTAGAAACACTTCTCAAACCTCTGGGAAGCTGCCCACTGTGCTGAGGGACTCGGCAGCTGCAGCAAGGAACCTGGTTACACAGTCAAATATTTTTCAATGTATATTTCAAACCAATTACAATATCATGTATACATGGGACTCCTATGTGCATAATATTATGCCTTTAACTATTACTCCAAGGACACCACTGGATTATGCACCTTCTGTTTTCCTTTTTTTAATTTTACTACTGGGAACGCTAAAATCCTAAAAGCTGAGATGAGAAACTTTGTACATTTTACCACCATTAAGAGTTTCCAATGAGACTCCATTCTGCAAATATCTGTTTAAGGACTAAATGTAGAAGAAAAAAAAAGTTCAAGCTTTACTTACATGTATGTGTCATACATGCAGCGTGAACAATAATGTTATTCAAACAAACAGCAACACTAAAGAAATTATTTTTTTTAAAGAAAGTAATTAGTCTGTTATAGCAGGAAGGGTCTGGATGAACAGAAGAGAAGCTCCGTTATTGTACAGCACTCTGAAGTCTGGTGCCAAAGTTTTCTTACAAGAAAAAAATATTTTAACCTTTTGTTATTTAACATGCCAAAACAGACACAACATGATTTTATCTTCTGAATAAGGTATTTAACATTATCCTTTCAACAGGCAATTCTCAAATACCAATACTTTAATTTCATTCCTTCTGTAATTTTTTTAGCAGCTTCCTTATTTTTAGAAAGTCTTCATGTTTCCTGTGACTTTCACAGCAAATGAAAGCAAAGCACACTTTAACTTTGGTCCATGACAGAACAGATGTTACAGACTGAATAAAATCTCACCACCTCACTTGGTGAGATAGCAAAGGAGACTGTTACAGTAACAGCCTTTAGTCCACATGGACAAACCATGTCAGAATACACTTGCACAGTTCTATCCTGTTTCTTGGATTTAAGTTAATAAATTGCATTATACAATCAGAAAAGACCATAAAATGCATAAAATAGTTAAAAAAAGTTAAGTTACAGCATAAGGAAAGTTCACTTGAACTAAATAAAGAAGAACACATGCAGAAGGTTGACTTATTTGCCTTTCCTCTCTCCATCTACACATCCCTACTGTTTTTATGGGAAGGCACAGAGATGACAACAGGAGTACTTTCTCATAGGGATGGTGTGTTACCAGCACAGTGGTAGCTCCAACATAAACTGAACAAAGGCAGCAGTAACTCACACCTGGAGGCTGAGCCAACTCCCTGCTCCTGCACTTCAAGCCCTGGCTTTGTCTTCCAGCAGCTCATTTTCTCCAATCGGTTCAGCTGCCTGGTCCCTCTCAGCTGAGAAGTCAGCAGTCACCCACTAGGACAACACAGGGACCCACGAGCTATTGCTCATCCCATCCATGGTGCGTGTTTTAGGAATATTACCCAAACACAACAGCCGTAATTTGCTTTCACATTTCCCAAAAATCAGTACGGGGCTGACAACTTAAGGCAAAAGCCCCAACGTATAGTGTAGCTTTGCTTCTAGACATTTAAGACTGTATGCATAATTGTTTTTTAAAAGAATAAATGAATTAATTATTGCACTATAAAATGAGCCAAGTGAACATTCAACATCTGGAGAAGAGATAAGGCAGACCTTGGGAATATTTTCACAGTACAGTTATCTAGAAGACCTCCACCTACAGACACACGTGCATTTAAGATGAAGCCCTTGGAGAAGAGTGAACACACCATCTCATCCTCACCATTCAACTCCTATGAGTCATGCATCTAAACTATTTTTAGTATCTAGATTAAAAGGTTCCTGTGAAGGAGTGGAAATAAGAGAGAAAGCTTTCTGAGAATACAAAAAAAGTTGCTTTAATATTAAATGATCCATTTTTAAACCATGTGCAGAAGTTAGTTTCAAATACTGAGAGCACACAGTAAATAAAAAGCTACACAACTTGTCTAAGTACAGGATATGTCTCCCCCACTCCCAGGTGTGGGAATCTTGGCATCTATTAAACTGTTAATTAGTTTCCAGAAACACTTTTGCCAATTAAAAAAAATCATTTAATACTTATCCATCTGGGCACGAAATACTTTCAACAGAGCATTTGAATTGGTGAGCTAAAAAAGAACTGATCCCAATCCACACAGCACCACCTCCCAAACCACCAGAGGCCAGCCCAGGGTGCAAGCAGCACCCCATAGTCAGGGGCAGCATCTATTAACTCCACTTATTTCTGTGAGCATCCCTTCCTTCAGGCTCTGATCACTGGTCCAAACTTGTGTTTCAAGCAACTGAAAGGATTTAAGAAAATCACATAGAAAGATGCACTTCAGGACCAGACTTCGATGCCCTGTGACTGTCTGTCACTACCTTGGAAAGCTCAACATGAAAACAGTTTCACAGACAGAGGGCAGAAAGATAAGACATCATTTATCCACCTGTTATCCCAAACAATATAATGGACATTCAGGAATTTATGTACCTAATGCTACCAATAATTATTCAGAGAAAAAGACATTAATTGCCTTCAAAATAAAGATGGTGCTGTTCTTGCCCTCAGTGAGCTCATATATTCAGTCTCACCCAGCATTTCTCTCCTTGCTGAGTGAAGACAAACTAACTAAAAAACATGTAACAAACTTAATGAATTTTCATTTTGCTCCTGTCAGTAATGTCACTTTTGTTATAAAACATGCAGCTTAGATTTAGAGCCTTACAGATGAAACATATGGATACCAAATATGAAGCCAGCAGTCCACACTGAACGAAGAAACAGATGGGGACCCATCTGCCAAAATGCCTGGTGAGATACCTCAGGTTACAGAGAGGTAACAGCACAACATTAGAGATACTTGACCGTTTGAAGTTCTTTATTTTCCAGCCACTCCTCAGAACCATTACAAATACAACACCAGCCAATTCAGTCCATGAATACCAGGGGTTATTCCACACCTTCCATGCAAGTAGCAGTCATGCTCTTTCTGACCAACGATACCATCTGCATTATGGACAGGAGGATCTGAAATACATTTTCAGCTTTTCAAGTTCAGTTTCATAATTTATGTGGCAGATGTGCAAGGCAAACTGCACAGAAAGAGATAAGCCAAGAAAAACATCCTGATGGCCACAAATGAATTACAACTTGTGGGAGGAAGGAACTATAAAGCTATTTCCTGTGCCTTACAACTTCTAATCACAAAAGACTACCAAGTAAACAAGATAACCCAAAATCCACCACACACACGTTCAAAAACAACAGTGACTTTAAGAATTAAATTGCAGCCTGTTTGAGAACTCAGAAGCTCTCTCACTTACAGAAACCATCACTGTACCTTACTGAAATCTTTCCTTTCAAAGTCTCCCCCTGCCAAAAGTGACCCAATTGCAGCAAGCTTTATTCTAAATGGGTTTGTAATTGCTTTCTACAGCTGAATTATTTTTTGCAGATGTTGGGAACATGAAGCTTGGGAACATGGCAGTTTTAAAGCATATTTGTGCAAGGAACAAACACTTCCTCCCCCGCTTGATTTAAGACTGATTTCACCTCTCCTACTGCAGATTCCCTGCAGTATGTCAGTGTTAATATTTTCATATTCTTGTATAAAACAATCCCTTGTGGTTTACACCAACAGATACATGGCTGCTTTATATATCTTAATATGTGGCAGTAAATAACTTCTCAAACTCACCAAGGATTTTGCCATGTTAATACTAATGACTGTGGTTTTGCACCACCTCTCTATAAAAAATATCTTTGTCTAAAGCCCAGACCCATTTCTTTATTCCCCATTTTTTTACGGGAAGTTTTAATTCCAAGCGCCCACCCTCACCTTCTTGTTACCATCCTCTAATCTTCACCAATTAGCCTATCTTTCCTTCAAATACACATTTTTGGAGTTTCATTTTTAAATGCTTAGTATGTGTTGTCATTTTGTTTTGCATACTGAATTCAAAAAACATTATTTAAAAGGTGACTTACCAAAATAAATGTTACACTCCAGCAAGTAGAATGAATCAAAATATTTCCTTTTAACTTACATAGTAAGAACACAATAGTTTTTCCACTGTTTTTCAGTAATAGTTTTTAGGTCATATTTTTAGTTCAAATTTTAGCTGAAATTAGAGGACAAGTACACCTAAGCCATTCTTGTGACAAATCCCATTAAACAACATAAAAACCAATTTCACAAACAAGTGGAAAAAAGTTGCCTTTTAGGCAGCACTTGACATTTTGGTGGGGCAGTTACACCCTAAAACAGCAACTCTGTTTCTGATTCAGACATAAAGGCAACACTGTTACTGCCCTGTGCAAGTTTTCAGTCTCTTTGCCTCATGTGAATTTACATCTGGCACATCTGATTGGAGTCATTGCTCTGCAGTTCCTATTCCTGTGGATTTAATTGCTTTCAAAGTTCAACACGCTATGTTCAAACAATAGTGGCTATAAAGTCAAAAAAGAAGTGGAATTATGAAATTTGGGTAACCTTTTGTAACTGTAGAACTGAAGAGATTTCCATATGTACTCTGTAATCACATGGCTCAGTTTACTGTTGCTCAATCCTCAGACTTATTTGGCTACTCTGCTTCTTATACTTCAGCTTTTTTTTTTCTTCTGTAACAGACAAGCCGCAACAATTTTAAAAATATTTTTTTTAGAATTAACTGCATTTGTTTACAGAATTCAGATTGCACTTCATCCTTCAAGAGTCAGTAAGAGCCACATCACATATTTGCCATCACAGGCTTTATCTTTAATTTTTCCATATTTGCTATCCAATCAGGTAACAGGACTTGTGCTGGAAACAAATGTTTAACCAAGGAGGACAAGGAGCAAGTGAAATCTAATAATTAAAGACATGCTTCTCTAGAGTGCTTTTTATATGAATAAAATACCAGCACAAAATGTCAATCCCAATAAACACTGGTAGACAATTATAACATAAAACTAAAATTTAAATACGTTATTTTAGGAGACTGAAGCACTCCTCCCCATAGCTTACAGCCTCCAATCAACTGTGTTTCTTTGCCCTTTGTTTCATTCATATAACTTAAAGAGTAACTTTCTCTGAAGATAAAAAGCCGGTTTCAGGTGTTCATAATGTGCTGCATAAGCTGTCTTACAAATAAGCATCTAGTGTTACTTCCTTCCTTGTATGCACACAGAATTAAAAGACCACATTCAAGCCCACAGCTCGAGTATTTTAAATCTTCAACAGATAAAGAGACTCACAAGTACTGCCAGTCACTGAGTTTTCAGGATTAGGGCAAAATATCTTAATGCTGAGTGAGAAGTATTTACAAGAAGAATAAGGTCTTATCCTTCTTTCAAAACAACAAATAAAAGGGGTAAAAGTTTTCAGAGGACAAGGAAGTTGTAGCTACGCTCACCATGAAACAACAGTAAGCTTTGAAGCTGTGAAACTTCAACCCACATGTGCACCTCAGACTTCCTATATTTAACCATAAAAAATTGTGAGAGTCACCTTAAATGGAGGAGGAAGATAGGGAGGGAAAAAGAAGAAAACAAAAAACCAACCTCGCAGTAAAAATAATACTCTAACAATAGATATGATACTCCAAACCCTCCAGAATGCACTGTAGTGACCTCTGTACTTAAGATGTATCTCCCACTCCCAGAACAAACCTCAAGTTTTCAGTGTCAGAAGACCTGGCATTAGTGCTTTAGGATGATCCCCAAAATGTACCACTCCTTTGATAAGCCTCACTCACCTCTGAAGCTTCTGGAATTCTGTGCTCTTTGTAACTGTTCACTCACTATTCATGTGAAATATGTTCACCAAAAAATGTCATACCAGGGCTTTTTAACATCATGAAGAACTTGTAACAGTTCTAAGTAGTGCATCAATTGGTCAAGGAAAGCTCCTGATGCTATATATGCTTCAGGTGTATTAACCAAATAGTTACAGGTAAGGGATTTAACTGTCCTGGCAGTCAGTGCACCTTGGACAGCACAGACCTACTCAGTGCTACTAATCACACTGAATTCAAAATAATCCAAACGTTACATACTCAAAGAACTGTTTCAATTACTTGTCAACTGGCAGAGTATTTGGTGAGGACAGAAGAATGCACATGCAGTAACATGGAGTTTTATATTGCCAAAACCACATAAACACTCCCCCCAACATTAGGAGGCCATGCTTAACAATCCTCATAGTTCCAGCTATCCCTTCCTTGCAAGCTGAGTACCATTAAAACATTGCCCTAATTCCAAATTTATTACAAATTAAGCATTACTCTAAACACATGCTTGCTGTTCCACCAGGGAGGGCTGATTAAAGTTTAAACAATGCAGGCACTGAAGCTTTTAACACACAAACTGATCATTCTCTGTTACTATATAATCACTTTGGCACTGTGACATCCCATGTACCCCTGTACTTTGCAATATCAATCCTCTTCTGCAATCATTTTGAGGAATAAACCTGAGCACAGACAACTCCTCTAAGCCAGCAGTGAACACCTGTTACAAGCTCTTCTCTGATCAGATTCATGGGCAGAGTACAGGTAAGGTAACAGATTTGTCTGGAGTCCCACTCAAAGTGTCGCCCTTGTTGTCTCCAGCCTGTTCGAGGGCTCCAATTTCTACCAGCTCCTCTCCCTGTCCCTTTAGGCTCAAGGCAACCAGAGTCAGGGCAGCAGCATCCCAACCCTACAGAAATTATACACATTTAACTTGGTTTTGTTTAGAAAAACACAAGTTGCTCTCTCTTCCCAACACCCAGACTGCCTTTGAAGGGCTTTCATCTTCCTCCTGCCTTTAACTCCAGAGCTATGACTCTGTATAGCTTCACATTTCATCTGTGTAGTAGCAAAGTATTACCACCATATTACCTAAGAAAGCCTGAGATACGTATATCATCAACAGAAGCATGGTCCAAGTAGCAGGTGAAGCAACTAAACGAGAAAACCTTCAGCTGCACTTTTAATATGGCCTTGTGCCCTGGAAAATGTCCTAAGGCTGAGGCAGAAGCTGTACTGCACTTCTCAGAGTAGGAGAAAGGAAGAGGAAACAACAGTTTAGACAAAGTTATCAAATTGCAGGTTCACAACCCATTATTTTCCTTCATTTATTCAAGTGTCTTGCAGTGGAATTGCTCAGCAGGATGTATTCAGGAGGACTGAGAAACACTTGAGGCCACTATCTTCATCTTGGCTTTTATAAAGTAAACCACATTATCATCTAACTATCTTATTTTCTAAACTACAAGGTGCTGATGCAATGTGCATTTAACCTCCATGGGACACAAAGTCACCCACTGCCATCACATTTCCTGCCCACATCACCTCTCTGCCATCCCCATGGGGCAGGAGGACATCAAGCAATAGAGTTCTCTTGCTGATCTTGCTCTGCCCTCACACCTCTACAAATGGCACAATTATTTACTTTACAGCTTATTATACTGCAGCCAGGAAATAAACAAAGAAGCCTGTTTAACAAAAAAATACTCTAATATTTTCCTACTTCAGATCATTCATCTGTTAATAAGCCTGAATTACCATGGTTTTTTCCTGCTACAAGTCTATCCAAGAATAAAAAGTAGTCACCCTAATCCTAAATAGCTTAGTACCTATTGTCTTTAGTCATTCAATTTTCTATGAAGGCAGGTGACAACCTAGAAATACCTCTGCTGCTGTATAAAAAACTGGACAAAGTAACTTTGGTTTACAGTTGATGGCAGTGTCTTTCCACAGCTATTCACAGCAGAGTATCCAAAAATGGGCACAAGCAGTGAGAACACACCATTCAGAATAAGAATTACAAGAGCAATGTTACATTAACGTTATTGTCATTAAACTTTTCAAGTTGGTAGCTCACATCATAGAAAAAGTGTAGCTTGACAAACTAAAACCCCTGAGGTTCATGAACATGCATTTTGACTCAAAGCAAGTGTTCTGTTGTGAAATGAGTCTGGCAAATAACATACAAATTAACTTTCCAAACACCAAGGCATGTTTATTTGTGGAGGATAATGATGTTTCCTCTCCTTTCATAGGTATCATTTGTAAAACTGGTTCCTCCAGGAGCTCAAGTGACTCTTATGTCCTAAAAAGGTAACAAGAGCCGTTTCATTTGCCTCGGAGCCCGTTTCCAGTTCCTGTCCACACACAGATGATAAATTTCCAATGACACCGTGTATTTGCAACAAACCAATTTCACTATAGTTCAATACAGGCACTATTTATTTATTTACTCACTAATGGTAAGATGACTGGATTTTTCTGAGCTAATGTCTGCAGCTACATGAGTTACAGTTACCGTGTAATTAACAAAAACACGATGCTGGCAGTTTAAAGCTGAGAGACTCCACTTGCCAATTAGGAGTCTATTAGCATTAAGTTTTCAAGCTGTCTCAAGAAATGCAATCATCTGTTTGATAGCAAGGAGAGATAAGCCACTCTGATAGAAGTTAACTCATTTAGACAATAAATACCTTCGAACAGAGGGCTTCCCCCCCCTCCCCCCGCACAATCATACAGACAAACAGTTTAAATAATTAAATAATTGTCAAAACAACAAATAATTAAAGATGACAGCAATCATTAAGACATCAGCTCTATTTGCAGACCTAAGTTACCCAGACTGTAATTTATTTTTCAGAAGATGCATCCGCCCACTGCAACTCCAATAAAATTATCCAAAGTTATCAAAAGCCTTTTTCTTCTCTTTACATTCAAAATGGTCTTAGAGAAATCTTGAACTGAGTAGTCTCATAGAACACAAAACACACCCCTCCCAAGAATCACACAGGGAGGTATTTGTTTACTAAAGTAATGTCTTGAGAGGAAACACTGAGCAGTCTGTAACCTACATTAGGGTGATTCTAAACAGCTTGACAGGATGGAGAGAGTAACCACCGAGGAAAACATTATTGCTCTGACTCAGAATGGAGTAGAGAAAAAACCTACTCCCTAACTCCCAAAAGGTCTCATTATTATTAAAAGAGATTAAAAAAAAATGCAGGTCAGTCCCATTAAACATGTTGAATATACACTAATATTTCTAATTGTATCCCCAATGAACCAGTTAATATCTACTAAGCATGCAGTCAATATTTAACTGGTCAAGATAACACTATTTGGATGAGAGGAGGGAAAAGTACACCAGTTTTGTAGTGGTTTCCTTAAAACACATAAATAGACACTGACAATGTAAGTGTTGTCACAGAAGTTTTATTTTTAGTGGTAAACCAAACACCTCCAAAAAGATTTAATCTATTTAAAATAACAGCCTACATAGAATACCAGTCTCACCACTCTGGACTAATCACAATATACACCACCAACATTTCTAATATAATAATATGCAGTTTCAAATTGAATTGAAAGCTTCTCAGATGAAGATCTGTAGGATCAATTCCAGCCTGAGTCACTCAAAGTAGCATCATACGAGACAGAATTTTATTTCAATCCACATAATTTCTCTGAAGTTTGGGACCCAAGTGTGGAACCAAAATACTGATGCTTACCCTCCCCATTACAACACTGAGACAAACAGAAAGCTTAGCTGAGGAGCTTCAAGCAGTGATATATAAGATAGAAAAGCAACCTAAAAAAATTTAAACTTGCAGCTAACAAACCACTAACAGTGCAGTTTCAAATAAGAATAGATAAAAATGTATTCTCATCTAAAAAGTTTCCCACAGCTCATCTTCCTGTCCTTTCCCCATCAGCACAAGTGCTTGTGGTGCCATCAGCAGCTGCTTATGCAGCACCTGCCAGACCAGTTCTGAACCCTAAAACCTTGGGGTTTTTCACATATATCAGCAAGAGAGCACAAGCAAATACTGAACCACACAACAGCAGCATAAGGAAGGCAAAGACAGTGAATGGCCAGGTATAAGAGTGGGACATCCTCTTTTAATGGAAGAATAATATTAGAATTCTTTAAACTGCTTGTGAAACCACATGCTAAGGGTGTACTTCAAGCACTGAACTTGTACTTTGCCCCCAGCCACTTATTCCTATCCAAATACCATTCCATCCCTTATGCCAGAACAAATATTTGTGTGACCATGGAGTTAACTATACCAGGGAACCGATCCAGTGGAGAACTAAATTGGCAAAAACAACTGGTTAGTCAGAGATTCTCTCATCAAGCAGAAAGTCTGCTGGTGCCAACAAGAGGGAGAGAAGTGTGCAGTCTGTGGCAGACGGGAAGCTGTGAAACCTCTTTTACCATCAGCCTACGCTTACACTGACTGTGAAACTACAAACCAAGATTTCATGGCTTAGGTTATGTTTTCATTTTGTGATTGTGCTGATGGAGTTACAGACTTCAGGGCAACTACAATGGGAGACTCAACTCCGTGTTCCTGTGTCGTCCACTTATACTAGAACATTACAGGTCCTTTTCCTCTCCCCTCCCATCCCAACACTGCTTCCTCAGATGGGCAACACAAACATTCAGCTGTATGGCAAAAAAGTCTAAGGAACTAATCTAGCCCCTACAAAGTCCTTTGGGCAGAGAAACAACTCCCCATTGGATCTGTGCCCCTGTCAGGTTCACTGCACAGTAACCCAAATCACCATCAGAGCACACAGTGGCAATTTGGAAGTTGAAGCTTTTTATCAAAGCACATGCCAACGAACTATTTGAAACGTGCTTGAAGCAACAGGTCACATTTTGCATGTTGGAGATGAGTTTAAATGGGACTTCATGTACTATGACTTGGGACAAGCTGTATCCCAAACTTGAGAATAAACCAATGACAGAAATTCCAAAAGTTCCAGAATGAAGCACACCACTCATTTTTGTGTTCTTAACCTACCATCATGTAGGTTCCACTCACTCTTCAATGTCTAGTCTGCTTTTCTAAATACTTTTTATTTTCGCATAAATACAGAAATTCATTTAATACATGAAATGAACAGAGACAAACACGAGAAAGTAGAATCAGATTGGAATTTCAAGATTTTATTTTAGGACAACTGCAGTGCTTACACAGCTGCACCCTGAAACAGCAAAGCCTGAGGGGAGAAAGCAGTAGTGTGTTCCACATTTGCACAATGTTTGGAAGTAATTATACTTGTATATGAAATAATTAAACAAATCAGCTAATATTTTGTAATACACTAGCTGTTAACACAACCAAGAGGAATTAGCACAGAACTGAGCTAAGCACCTTGATCCTTCTGACCACACCTGCAGTGATGTAGGTAAGGCTCTTATCTTTGACCAGCTTCATGCACCTCCCAAGCAGAAGCCCAGTCTTATTTCTGGCAGGGCAATGCCAAGCTATGATTTAGAAACACTTGAAGGACACAGAAGTTGTCACACATACACACATCATGTAGGTTCCCTGGAAATACATAAAGCCAACACCTTAGCCAGTCTTACGCAATGTAATACAAACTATTGTCAGCTTCCACGGGGTGTAAAATGGCAATAACACATTTGAAAGAGCACTAACAAAAGCACCACTTGGAGTGTGTTGATGAACCCTGTGTGCTTGGCCACAACTGCCTCATGCCAACCCTTAATATACACCATAGCTTGTAATATTTGCCTACCTTTGATTACTCCACCAGATGAATATTCAAACGAGAACGACACATCTATGTAATAACAGAGCATAATACTTTCAAAGATGCTTATCACCCATACTAAATTACATGGCCCAAGGACTATAAGCCTTTTTATTATTTATTAACTTATAAACTTTCTGGAAATTTTTTAAGGGAAGGAGGAAAGTGCTAAGATATAAGTGCTGGCAGACCCAGCCGTGCAGGGCTGCAGAGCCAAATGCCACGTTCAAATGCAGTCTTCCTCTGTATTGCCAAGACTTTTTCTTCTCTCACTCTCTGGTAACCAGGGAGAGGACAAGTCCTTCGAAGGCTGAAGATAATAATCATCACCTTGCTTGTAATAATAATACAAAATGCTGTTCTTAAAGCAGTTATCAGCAGGACATCTCTTAAGTAGCAATGGGAGGGTAACTCATGCAGTGAGGGTTAACTGTCCCTTACATAAAACAATGGATGTGTTCATTGCTCTGAAGATCTTGCTTATGCAAACCAAGACAAATCTTAAATATAAAGAAAACTAAATGATCCTGGAAGTCAAGTAAAGGAGTTTACAGGAAGGTCAGACAGCAATGGACAAGTGTTGGACAGTTATCTACCCCTTTGCTGGACACATCATATGATGGATCATTTACCATAATGCCTGCTATTACTAAACCAGCAAACAGCATTTCATTAAAGAGCTTAATAGTCTGGGTGGACAAATCCATGAACCACAAGAAAATGGCCTGTAAACAAGAACAATTCCAGGCATATTAAAAAAAGAAAGCAGTCAGACTAAAAGACTTAAAACCTCCAGCTGAGTATACATCAGATCCTGTTTATGTGCTGGTCAAACACGAGGATACTACAGGCAATGAGCAACCAAAAGTTGACTGTAAGGCATGTAATTGTAGGGTAAATAACTGGTATACATCTCCCACATTAATAAATATCTTGCAGACATAGCATGAGGTAGCACACAACAACATGAGACTGGAAGTCAGAGAATCCAGAGTTTTAACTGTTATCAGCTCAATGTGATTTAGTTTACTTGACACAATTATCTTATTAGTTTTCCTCATCCGTGAAGTGGGAGTGAAGTGCAAGGTCTAATTTAGATGCTTTAGGCTACAACAGCGAGAAATTGCAGTCAAAGCAGTAATTCACTCTATTTTGCCAATAATTTACCCTTCTCTCTACAGATTGTACAATTAGAAGCACTAAAGAAAACACGCTGTTTATTCACTACAAGAACTTCTCCCCTACCTAGCTGTATTAGAGCTGATGATAACAGCTCCTTTAAACCTTCCTTCTCCACAAACACTAAAAATCCTTTCTCCTTGCATAGATGTAGCATCAGAATAAATAACAGAGGACCCAAGTGCCTACTTGGCAAATAAATTCTGAAGTGTTATAACTGCTTCCAGCATTTATTAACCATATAAGTATTCAATCAGTTCTAAACAAGACTATTTGCTCTCCATTTAAAAACAGATTAAAATATTACATACTGGGGCAATTCATCAAGCTTGCAAAGTGTGTGAAAACAGCTCTGCAATGCTTCAACCCCCACTCTACAAGACGAGGGAGTGCAAATACATTCCTGCTGGGTCACTAGAAAGGTGTGGCTAAGAGCAGTACAAGCAAAGCAGCTCGGGCTCAGTTAGGTGGACAAAACTGAACTGGGAGGGGCATGGAATAAACAGGAGGATGGCAGCTGTCACACTCCTAATACCGGCAAGAAATTCACAGGCTCCCTCCTTTTCTTTTTAAGTACACACCCAAGAAGTTCAAAAACTCAGCGACAACTACCTTAACTAACACAAATTAACAGCTGGATGATACTGTCCTTACTACTTACAGGCCTGTCACCTTCACCAAATCTTTAATTAGATTGTTTCTGACCCTTTGATATGTGGAAGGTGCTTAAAAGGAGCTCTCTCACATCATGCATGTAGAAGATCACAAAAGAATGGCAATGGTATTTTAAAGAAAGTGGGCAAGAAGTCTTATTACACTGACACAGGCAGCAATCTGACCTCAATGAGTCCAAAGGTCTTCATCCTGCTTACTGCATGTCCTATGTGTCTGTGACGGAAACTAGTCAGCAAAAATGTTAAGTTACTATCACATCTTCTATTAAGAGAGGAATTATTGCTATGAGGAGTCCAACCAGCCTTGCTAACTACATAACACACACAAACGCTGTCCTCTGCTTTGAGCAGAGCCACCTCATGCAGGTTAACATGCAGGAACATCTCAGTGAAATATCAGCAGATTCTGCTTCAAAAAGAGAGAATTCAACAGAACTAGAGAGAGATGATGGCCTGGCTTTTGAACTTGGTCACAAGGCCAAGCTAATACCTTCCTGTTTCTGCCAAGCCAGAAACTGTTTTAACAGAGTTTCTTAATATACCTTGATTTCTTTGGAAAAAGCCATGGGGTTTTCTTCATAGAACTCCCCTAAAAGTTTCACAGGGAACACAAAGCACAATATATACTTGTCTGAAAAGATTTAAAAATGAAGTTACCAAGTTGCATAATACTCTGGATTTCCACAGCCACGACTCCCAAACTATCTCAGCGACTAAAATAACTTTTGCCAGTTCTGTTATCACACAGTAGGGAGATACTTGTTTAGGGCCTTTGTTGGTTTGATTATCAATGTACACCTACAGCAATAAAATTATGATATTTCTTGTATAAGCTGCTTCCATACAGCCAACCTGCAGATCCTTAGTCTCATGCAGCTCACGAGCAGTTCTAATCAACACTTGGCCTCAAGTTTCATCACAACTACAGGGCTGTTGTCAGAGCAGGCACGGGGTAACCTGAACCCTCTGCCATGGGAGCCACAGAATATCAGGACTACTGTCACCAGATCATCCAGAGACAAAGCTGCAAACCCCATCGTGCAGCAGAGCAGTGGGAGAGCTGGAGACCAGAACACTTCCCACCTGCCAAATGTTCCTGGAGCTCACCCTCCCACCAGCCAGCTCCAGTGTGCACCGTGTGCCTCTGTGCTGTGTCACGGTAACGCGGCTGCAGCTCAGCAGGTCACAAGAACTGTCCTGTAATGCTGAGGCCACACATTTACACTGCAGCCCCAACCTGAGTCTGTGACAAAACACAATCGAAAGAGAAATCTATTGCATTGCCTCAGGAGTGACTCAGAGCTGACACCTGACTCACCAACTTTGCACCAAGCATCACCCTGGACCTGAGCCATCAGAAACCTCTGTCATTTATACCCAGTTTACTGTTCCAGAGCCAACAAGCTCAGCACAGAGGGCTGCATTTATTTTCCAATTGTTTTGTTTACTTTCCAATTCAGTTTTGAATTACTGGGGAGAAAGAACTCCTACAAGTGAACAACAAAAAAAAAAAAAGTGAAAAGCTGCCTTCTGAAGTCTATTTATTCACATAATAACATGAAATAGAATTTACTCCAGAAGAAATAAGAAAATGTAGACCTGCACCTTCTAAACTACAAGCTAACCAGAAATTCAATATAATTCCACACATTTGAAGAACTCTTGAACACACTGCAGTACCCAGGAAGGAATTGGAGGGTGGAAGAAGCTTTACATGTATTTAGCAACTATAAAAATAAACCTTACGGCAAGCAAGTGTTACTAAGCACAGACAGATTTTATTAGTTATTTGATTTAAACTGCAAACTTATACACAATGCCCAATCAGAAACAAGATGTGGCTGTTCAATCAAAACTAATCAAGTCACTTTAAATTTAAGGTGGGAGAGTTGTACCAGCATCTAAAAAGAATGAAGTTAACAAAAGGGAAAACAAGACACACAACAAAAGTAACTCATCATATCTTGGAACAGTCTTCCTCCTAAATTTCATATACAATAGGACTACCACTCAGTATCCAAAATAACTGTTGCATGCACAAGAGGATGCAGATACATACTTTGGAGTTACTACCATAAAAATAAGAGGTGATTCTCGTGTGAAGAGAACTACAAAGCAAATTGACCTCATGAACTCGACTGCTAAATCTCAATCACACTGAAGAAACATAAAAACAAAATACTCCAATTATACTAAATACAAATCTGAATTTTTCCTGTGCATTTTGCTGTTGTTAACTTACTTTTAGGTTCTAAGACTGTGATGAATTTGAATAGGTTACCATTTTTACTTGGGTTTTTATGTACCTTTGCTTACTAAACTTTCACACACCAAAAAATGTGAAAATTAATAGAAGTCCTCCACATTGAAATATCTCTGACCTAACCAAGCTCTCAGCCACCTGAAGCACAAATAAGGATAAAAAACCCCCAGATGAGTAAGTTGAAATTCTAAGATAAGTATCAGCTGAATATGGAGCCAGAATGCAGAGCTCACAACCATTACAAACATATCAAAGTTGAAACTAGAAAAATTCCAAGCTATTTGCACATTTTCAAAATCCTCATATAATTATATTCCTTTTTTAAGGAAAGAAAGGCAGTTTCTTGTTGAAGTTCAGTATGTTGCTGCCACAGCATCAGCTGTTATTTATGAGGCAGATTATATCACTTAGCTTCCTCTGCAGAGAATTTTGTAAGTCATGGCCTTAAAACAGAAGACATTACGACAAATCTGCACCACACACAATGGGACTATTGATCTTGATGTCTCTAAATACTATTTACTCTGCAGGCTCCACTTTCCTCCTGCCCCCCCTTCCTTTCTTTTTAATAAACAGTCTGCTTATTATTTGGATAATGTTATTCCCACAAACTGAAGTCTATTTAAAAAATAAATAGTTTTTATTATTTAAAATGTTCACTTTTTGCACCTGTTTTGGAAATGGAATGTGTTTTCCAAACCAGGTTTTCATGTACTGTTTGACTTAAAAATTTATGAAATATCCTTAAAAGTAAACATTTTAAAGACAGTGACACTGTTATAATGCTACATGATCATTAAACCTACACACAAAAAAGTACACAAGCAAAACTTCGGAAAACCTGATTTCCCTGAAGGTGTCCTTTTAGGTCCTGGAACTCAAGACAGGCCTATTTGGGGTTTACTATTAAATACTTCATTTGTCACATTGTTAAAGCTACTTAGCAAGGGCTGACTTTGCATGCAAGAAGCTGTAAAAAGTAAACAACCTCTTCAGGACAAGTCTTATTTGCAGTAGGTTTTAAATGTCATCCAATTCTTGGCCTAGAAAAGTCTCGGTCTGGTATTCAGTACCATAAGCAAACCAGATGATTATCATGAATAAGCTGCCATTTCTCTCCAGTTTTCCATCTTTAAACCCATATATCAAGCAGACCAGTTTAAGTTCGTTTGGAGAAACAAAAATCGAAAGATGTTTAAAACAGAACCTCAGTTTTGAAGGACTTTTGACTTCTAAATCCAGGTACAACTGTCAGGTAATATAATTTGGTATATGCTAATCTACAGACCTCTAGCCAGTTATTCCTCTAAGCACTCCACAATCTATAGAATGGTTTGGACTGGGAGAGACCTTTAAAGATCCTCTAGGTCAACCTCCTGCCACGAGCAGGGACATCTTCAGCTAGATTACAGAATAATGGAATGGCTGGGGTTGGAAGGGACCTCTGGAGATCATCCCGTCCAACCCCCTGTTCAACCAGGTTCACCTGGAGCAGGTTGCACAGGATCATATCCAGGCAAGTTTTGAATATCTCCAGAAAAGGAGATTCCACAACCTCTCTGGGCAGCCTGTTCCAATACTATGTCACCCTGAAAGTAAGAAGCTTTTCCTCATATTCAGACACAACTTCCTGTGTTTCAGTATGTTTCTGTTGCCCCTGGTCCTGTCACTGGGCACCACTGAAAAGACTGATGCAAAAGTGCTCCAACTGTGCCCCTAAAGATTTCTTATTTAAAGAGGCAAAACAATCTTTGTTAAGATCTCCACCGTGTCAAATTTTTCTCCTGCCAAGAATGAAGGAGCTGTTGACACACGTAACAACGTCATGTTCTCAAGCTGCAAACGCAGTGATCACGACAACCAAGACCACAGCCAAGTTCTCAGTGTGAGGAAGTTCTAGTCAAGGAAATAAACTTGCAAATATCTGAGCTATTTAAATATTTAAGGGGTGGGAATGAGCATTTCACTCCTCTACTCTGCCCCACCTCTGAAAGGCCCGCGGTAGCAAGTCAATGGCAATCGCAGCAGGGAACCTGTCCGTAGGGAGCAGGGATACACTTGGGAGAGCATGTGGTGACTTTGGGAGCACTCTGAAAACGTACAGGTGGTTCTTTACTCCCCTTCTTCTCTGAGTGACTTCTCTGTTTGCTCCTAAAGGGCCTAAGGGCCACGGTGGGAGCAAATCCAGCAGAGACAGATTCCAAGGGGTCACATACCAAAACATGCACAGACCCCACGGAGCCCTGACAGAGGAGGAGGAACCCAAAGCAGAAGCGCTGCTCGCCAAGAGCTGGAGGGTCCCAGATACGCCCGAGTGGGGCGGGAAAGCAGCCAGCCATAATGGAAAGGCCACAGAGCACCTGAAAAGCAGCCCCTGCCCGCCTGCAGCCCCGGAGGGGCCACACAGCCACGCCAGGAGGACGGGCAGGGACCACCCCGGGCAGCCACCGGGGGACAGGGACGGCGGCGGACAGGGGCAGCGGGGCCGGGGTCAGCCGGGCACGGGGCGGGGGGGCGAGGCCGCCACCTCAGCAGGGGAGGGGCCGCGGCCATGTTGGGGGGGGGCGGGGGGAGCGCGGGCACGGCTGAGGGGCCACGGCCGAGCCGCCCCCGGGCCCCCCGCCCGCGCGCCGCCATACTCACGCCTTGTCCACCAGCTCCCGCACTTTCCACATGTTCAGCATGGCGCCGACCGTCCGGAGACCCGCCCGGCCCCGCTCCTCCGCCGCCGGCCCCAGGAGGCCCCGCTCGCCGCGCTCCGGCCGCCGCCGCCTCCGCCGAGCCAGGGACGCGGCGCCGCTCCCGGAAATGAAGGGTCCGGCTGCCGCGCGGGATGCTGGGAGTTGTAGTCCCGGGGAAGCCGCGCCAGGCGCGGGGCCTGTGGGGAGCCGCGGGGGCTGCCGGGACTGGTAGTTCGCGGCCGCGCGCGCGGGGCCTGCCGGGAGCGGGAGGGCGGGGGCGTGTCCTGAGGGGGTGGTGGGATGGGATGGGATGGGATGGGATGGGATGGGATGGGATGGGATGGGATGGGATGGGAGGGGGCGGAGTGGGATTGAATGGGGTGGGAGGGTATGGGAGGGGACAGGGTGGGGTGGGCGGGAATGGGATGGGATTGGTTGGGGTGGGGCCTGCCCGGCTCCTAAGGGCTCTGCGGGCACTGTCGCACGGTGATGGCACTGGGGTGCCTTGCCCGTCTGAGCGGCGGGTACAGCCCGGCTCAGAGCCGCCCTCACACCCCTGTAAAAGCCGGCATTGACCCACCGCCCGGCGAGGCACGGGAGGGAAAAGCATCTATGAAATAGGTGGTTAAAGTCAAAGCACTGGTGTAAAACGCATGTCGGGCCAGAATGTGGTTTTATACCCTGCTTTTAGTGCGAGGGACTCGTTAAGAGCGGCGTTCTGTCTCTATGGCTGCCCGTTTGCTGGTCACTGTGTAAGGGCTGGAGTGAATTTCCAGCGGACTTCCTGAATTCCTCCTGCATCCAAGACCCAGATTTCTGCAGCAGGGGCACACAGGAAAGGAGGTGGAAGGGATGCAGCTTGATGGCTGCCCCACAGTCCACTGGAGCATAGCACATGCAGGAACTTGTCTGCACTTCTCCAGAAAGACCAGGTTGATTGACAAAAACCAAGGAACAATCACATACATTAAAGCTGCCTCAGGAGAATATTGCCTATTTTAACATAACTTGCCAACAGGCATTGCAAGACCGTCTTCAAATATTGCTCATGCAGGGTATTGGGCAATCACAGAAGTCACAGCTCCCTGGCTATAAACAGTGAATTGAAAACAGTAAGGTCATTAACGTGATTTTAGAATCAGGATTGACGAGAATGTCATTATAAACATTTATTTTCTAGCAACTTTTATTTGATATGAGTTTTGAATGACGAGTCACGATAGGGAGTGGAAGAGAAGTGGAAGTCTGTTGGCTATGTCTTTGTACGTGACAGGACATGAACAGAGTCCCCAGGTATTGTAGTTAACCTGTAGAATCATGGAATAGAATAATGTAGAATCATGGAATAGAATCATGGAATAAAATCACAGAATGGTTTGGGTTGCAAGGGACTTTAAAGATCATCTTGTTCCAACCCCCTACCATGGTTCTGGAGTATTCATCCTAAAGCTTCCTGTTTAGGAGCACTTTTGTTTTAAGAGTTTAACTGATTGCTTTTTGAGTCCTTACACAATACCTCATGGCAATGAATTCAGTGTTATAACTGTCACATGACAAAATAGTTCCTTTTCTATATTTTAAATTGTCTGCTTAATAGCATTGCTAGTTCAAGTATTATGAGAATTAGGACATAACAATTCCCTAGTGCTGCTCTCCCTGTCAGTCGCAAATTTAGGAATCTGTAGATTTCTCACTGCACTGTTTTCTTCACTGCCTAAGACTTGAAATATACTTAATTTCTGTATGTTCTGAAACTGTGCTTCGCTTTTCCAATTCTGCTGTATCGAATCTGAAAGTGAAGGGGAGGAGCTGACCCTGCAGGATTGAAGACGCTGACCGGCCTAGCGATAGCTTATGAGTTTTTTCTCAGTTCCTTTTATGAGTTCTTAACAGAGTTTGCCTTTTTGAATGCTGAAGAACACTGAGGTGATATTTTAATCTGCAGCACAATGCCTATGGTGACTGTTTGTGGTTTGTGTGTAACTGAACTCAGCACCAGTTTTGCTGCCCCAATATATCCGTGTGCCATTCCATTATGGACTGGGAGAAGGGGCATCCCTAATTTCATATTGTAACACCTGGCAAAGCAAGCTGGGTGAGGACTCCTGCCATTTAATATCTGGCCTTTTTTTTTTTCTGTGAAAAAATTGAGGACATTGTTCTTCAGGAGTAGAAGATGATGTTTATAGTGTCTGTTTAATGAAGAACTAATATAGAGTATAATAATTGGAGCTTACAGAAACACACTTTTCTGATTGGCTGGAAATGTTGTTATTTTAATGTTTGGCTTCAGTCCATATTGGATCAAAATCAAATTTCTAAATACATTTCTGATGAACTGCAAGTTCCCCAGATTCTGCTGTGGTGCAGTGGAATTGATGTTCTTGTTAGTGCTGGTTTCCTTGAGCACCTGCAGAGTTCTGGATGTTGGACCAGACCTGCCAACTCCTGATGGGCTGCCAGAGGCAGTTTCCAGGGTCCAGGCTCAGCCACACCTCAAGGTGCACATACCCCCAAAGACAAACACACCCATTCCTCACTATTTTCCTGTCAGGGATGACATTTGAACTGAAACAGTTAGGGGTCGATAAGGCACCAGGACTTGGTTTATTTGTTTGGTTTTGGGAATTGTTGTGAAAAAAAAAAATTCTGACCCACTGTAATTGCACACTTCAGTAAAAAAAGAGAATAGTACAGAGTATTTTGGGTCCAGGCATAGAAGAATACAGTGTATGCAGAAGAAAGGAAGACTGAAGCTGGAATTTAAAAGCAGTTCAGATGAAGGTGGGTATCTTTCAAGCATTGCTCGCTGTGTCTGGATGCAGTAATGGGGCAAGGAGAGATGACTGGCATTTATTGTCAATTTTAAGGTATAGTAAAAAGCAGGTCTTTATGTGACATTGAATGCAACATGACTGACAGTAATTTTACCATCCCCATTCTGTCAGCTACTGATAAAGTGCATGAGCATATGTATAATTTCTGAATGATGTGAAGACACTTTCTGGTTCATAAGTAATTCCTTTAAAAAAAGAGATCTGATCAGTGTAGGAGAGGGTAATGCAGTTTCAAAGCAATGCAATATTCAGCATAACAGGTAGTAGTTGTAACATATATCATGTAGAGGAACTGTACTTTATTATAATTTGAGCCATCAATTACAGGAGAAGCAGTTAGAGAAATTGAACTAATTTGAACACTGCAATAGAGTTTGCACCTGGCTATTCCAGACGTTAATATGGGCCATTTGGTGCACAAAAAGTCTTGCACATTCCAAATACCTGGAGAGCAATATTGTTGTTAATATCAACCATATTCACACACAGTAGAGACATATCCAAGTCAGTGATTAATTTAAAATTAAAATGCAGGGGGGGAGAGAGGAATGTCAAGGAAAATCACATTGTGGCAGGGGAGGGAGGCAATGGCACAGACTGAGGAAAACTTTTCATTTAAAGCAGTGTTTGTTTTCGTGATTTCATAAAGCTCCACTTTTTACCCACTTGCACAGCTGAAATCTGAATTTCGTAAAGTTTGTTTGTTTTAAGAATTAGTCAGTAGGGCAGAAGTAACACTGGGATAATGTTCTCTGTTTGTAGACTGGTTAGTATCCAGGCTTTTCTGAAAAATTGCAGCTTCTCCGAATCCAAATCTGTCTTCCTGTAACACATCCCATAGACACACACACATATCATGTTCCAAACTGAAGGTCCCTAGGTGGGCTGTTTCAGAAACTGTTTTCCTGCTCTGCCACAGAATTGTTCTGCCTTTGGCAAAATCCTCCAGTCACTTCCACGGACGTAGAACTGCCTATAAAGCTTCCACTACCCATCATCTGAACCAATATCACACTCACTTCAGGAGAGAATCTTGGGGGGCAGGCAGTAACAGGGAATACTGGAAGGGAATTCCCCCTCTGGAATGTGTGGGGGAAGTGAAAAGGAGATTGGTAGTGATGTTTCAATGTTATCTCTCCTAATGCTGCCCTGCTGAGATGATACACCCATTTACTACCAGCATTTGCATGTCCAGGACCTGTCTGACTCACTACAAAGGAATGTAGGTAGCAAACTTTAAAGTTTGGCTTCTTTTAAGAAGTGAAAATGATTCTACTTTAAGCTTCAGAGCCAAGGCTACAACTGCCCATGTTGTGCCTGCAGAAGACTGGGAGTGCCAGGAAGAAGTGATGATTTATCTCAGGAGCTGGGAGGACAACTCTGCCCCTCAGACAACTCCTTCTGCCAGGGTTACATGGACAGTTTTTTGCAGAAAGTCCCTGCAGAGAGGGATTGAATGTTAACATCAGGTTGCATCCAGCTTTATTTTCTAGCCTGAAGAAATGAAAGTTGATTTCACACTGGATTTCACTCTGTCTCCTCACAATCTTTTGAAACAGTTGAACCATTTTGCTTAGATGAGGAAGAGGTGGTTTGTTCTCCAAATGAATTACAAATTTATGCAAAATTCTTACAAGTTTCCTGAAAATAAATAACAGACTAAGAGAGGCCTTATTGTCACTGCTCCTGAAAAAGAAGTGCAAGATGTGCTCAGCCTTTAATGAAACGCATTTAAGGTCAAGGTTCTCCTCTTGGGGTTCTCCATTGTCCATCAAGCAGTAAATTCTGGCTTTTCCTGTGCCTGGGGCATTCACAGCGTTGCTTTTTGTTGTGGATCCCCTGATGTCTAGAAAGGGGTGAATTCCCACTGCCAAAATATTACCATTTAATTATCAAACCAATCAACTGTGAGACAAATATCCCCAGGGAAGCAGTCTTCATTAGTTCCACTTTTTACAGAGCTACTTGGGGTTTTTTTGGTTTCTCATTTTCTCCCACATTAGTAACTGGGAGAGTGTGTATGTCTCCAAATTAGGATAGAAATGTGGGGTTTTGGGGATTGCCAGTGAATGGATGGTATTAGATGTTCCGGGCTTTCCTTCAGGCTGATGATGTGGCATTATCTGACACTGTTCTTAGGGGGGCTTTGGAGATACAGTTTGTAAAATGTTCCCACTGTTAGAAGTGTAAAATATGGGGAAACCCCCTCTGAATTAGATCCCGATGTCACAGCTCTCTCTGTCATGCTCTTAGACACCTCCTTAAAGTGGATGTGGTACTTTCCATGGGAAATTTGAGAACTGATCCTCAGAATAGAATTCTCTCATACAAACCACACATGATCTTTATTCTTCTCACAGAAACTCATCTACAGATTCACCAGTCTTTCGCTATAGCTCCAATATATTCTAAGAACCTATAGCCTAGATTGCTGCTGATCTTTGCTGTTATGCAGTGTTCCAGTAAGATCTTTTGTCCACTGACAACAATTCACCTCTCTCTGGCATTTAAACTGTCAGTAGGAGGGGAAAAGGACAGGCTGTCATCTGCTTTTTGTAGCAGTCAGCCCTTGACAGATTTGTCTTGGTTAGCAGTCTGGGTTTCAAGTTCCAAAATGCCTGTGACAGTGGCCAGGGTTAGAAAACTGGTAGCAGAACAGGGCTGAACCAGAAGCACATGCCAGACTAGTGAGGTCAGAATTCTCGGGGATGGATGCAGCCTGTAAGTGTTCCCATTTGTTACATTGTCAGTTTGACTGTAGTCCAAGTCACTCAGTTTTGTGCCAGATCCCAAGCCAGAAAGGTCTCATTTGCCTGATTTCCTAAGGATACGAAGCTTATGAGATCTTGCTGTCTCTGTATTTGTGTCTCTCAGTCCCCTTGCAATTACTGTTGGGCCAATTTCAATCAAATGAGATACAGGGATGGCAGGCTTAAGGATTTGAAGTTATGTTTTGTGAAAATGCACAGCTGTGTGGAGAGAGATACATATGAATGCCCCTGTAAATCTGTGGTAGGAGTAGAAAGGTTGCAGTAGGAGTTCCATTGGATAACTAAGAATCCCCTCAGAGACCATTCTTACCAGTGTTCCTGCTTCTGTGGGACACTGTTCGTTCTTACACACAGGAGAATCTGACCACAAAACTACAGGAAAACAGGTCTCTTTTATTGCTCTCTGAAGACCTCATTTCATTTTCGTCTGGCTATTCTCATATGGATTTACTATTACCATAAATGTCTTACATATCCTATCAGATAAAGCCCTGCTATGGTTTTCCATCAGCTGTGAACATGGAGAAGACAGAGTTGTGGTCATGCTTCCCTCTTGATGCATCTAAACAGCTCCCAAAACAGCTGAAGGAAATGGCAAAGCAGAGTCATCTTCAAGCTGTGGTCCAGGGCAACTGCTGTTTGGTAAGCTGGTGAAGCATGGTTAATGGAATCCCTGCAGCTTTTTCTCTTAAAGGTCATTTGTACATATTCTCATGGATGCAAGCTAACAAACAAAAAATGGGGAGATCTGAAAGCAGTGTTTGAGCAACAAAAATTGGTCTCATTATATTCTGGCTGGAAATTAAAACTGCTGGGGTGACACATCACAAGATGGTCTCCAAATTCCTTTTTAAGAATGTTTAGCTGGATTTGGATTGAAACACAGTAGATAGAGATATTTTCACAAACTGGCAGACTGGAACTCTCTAGACTGGAATTATCCAGCCAGTTTTAGTCAGAGAAACTGGTTTTCTATCTCAAAGTGGGAGACAATGCCTTAAAATGCTGCCTTTTTTTTTCCCCACCACAGTTTTTAATTAGGTCATGTTTCAAAGAAAAGAATGGAAGAAAGTGCTGCTGATTTTTCTACATTCAAATAATACTTTTAAAAAGTGCCATTTAATGAGTTTTTTCTCTTTGTATCAGTTCACATAATAACTTATATGATCAACAGGAAAACAGTGCAAATGCAAATCCTGTCATGAAGAGTTCCCACCAGAATAACTTCTGCTAGAGGGAAAAAAAATGGTGTTTTAACAACTTTTACTCTCGTGCTTCCCTTATTTCTTCTTTTGTATTTCCATTGCTTGCATAGAATCTGGTTGTTTTTCTTCCTATTTTTTTTAGAAAAATAGAACTTTAAAAGCTGCTGTTGACTATTAGTGTTCTACAAAAGCAAACACTATCAACAGCACAAAAGTTACTGAGGTTTTAATGAAATAAAAGGAAAGTTGAAAGAACAAACTCAATCTCAAAGGGGAAACTGATGAGATTTATCGTCAAGTTGAAAGAAATGTCAGATAGATAAAATATCATAAAGTAACAGCATGTATTTCTTATGCTGTCTACAAGAACCAAATTTGTTCCACTAGGATTCAAGTGGACATTTTTTTGCAGCATTGAGTAGCCTTATCTATAGTCATTTACTACAGCTTCTTTTTTAGGATTATTTGGCCACCATCAGGTAAAAGACAGTGAATTGAACATACTGATCGTCTCCAGTTCCAAAGTTCTTCTCTGAGGTTCATTCAGTATTGAATTTACTGTGTCTGGACCTTCAGTTCTTAGATCATGTCAAAGAAAGAGGGAACTACCATCTACTCTTCCTCTGATCTTGAGGATAGCTTTGGGAGCAAAGTGATGCTCATTTCCAACTACCTGTCTCCTCCTTCTGGAATAATTGCCAGACAGATCTAAAAATTTTGCCTTCCATGCAGTACCACCCGGTAAAACAGGTATGTTGCACAAGACCTTAATACAGTGGCCTGGTTAATTTTGTACTAGTTCTACTGCTTTTTTCATTTTCAATAGTTTCAATTCCTCTCTTATTCCCATTGGTGTGACTTTTACTTACTGTGTCCCCCTGTGTCATGAACTTAATGCTTACCTTTGGATGGAGGCTGAGGGCTAAGTTGAGAGAAGATAGCAGCAGCCCTTAAGCTTTGAGGTGCTTGTTCATTAGAGTTCATCAGTTTGGGGAATCCTTGGTGTTTTGGAAGACAGGAACATAAAAAGAGAGTATAAATGCTGCTGGACTGAATAAAAGGTTCTGTTATTGGGAAAAGAAAAAAAAACAACAAGCTACAACAGAAACAAAGAGGTAAGAGCTCTAGAGAGGCAGGAGTTGTCAAAAAGCCTTCCCCATCAAACAGACTTCAGAGAACCATAGCAGACGGATTTTCAGTACCAGTCAAATGTAAGAGTGTAGGAAGTTGACATGCTGTCCCTTGGAGAGCCGAGGTATTGACAAAAGACATGCAAACTTGAAAAATGTACATTTGTGGAAAAATCCATCCTGACAAGTGACTGCACTTAAGTCGCCAAATGGACTTCACCCATGGGATGAAACTCAATTATTGTTGCACATCCAATGAATCCATCCATGGAGAAAGCACATGGCCAATAAAAGGGGACCGTTCAGTAATCAGATCTTTCAAAAACTATTTAGCTCTTTGCCACTGAGTCCCCACAGTAAGTGACGTGTGTGTACTTCCCTGCAAACCCGCTTGGCTCCTCGACTGGCGGCTCAGGAGCGCTGAGCCAGTCTGGAGCACAAACCCATCCTGCACGAGCCATTCAAAAGAATTTCTCAAATCCTTCTGAGTTTTCTGACATCACAGTTTTTTCAATTGCAGTTTGTCTTTAGCACGTATGAAGGATGCTTTTGTGTTTAGAGATGTTTTGTGATACTGGGAATAGAAGCTATTTATTGCCTAAAGGATTGTGTTAAATGGTTTAACCCAGTCAGGGCTCCATTAAGTAAGGAGCTTGCAAGCTGCAAGTCATTAAGACAGTCTTCCATTTTGAGTGAGCAAGTGTCTAGTGTGCATCTGCTGCTCAGAGTTTATCTTTCTGTACCAATATTTACTAGGTGCCATCTCTCTTCTTTTGAGATTACATTATACCTTGTGCAATCTGTGTACTTTTTATTTGCCTTCTTCTTGATTTCCACAGGTCCACAGTTATTATCTGAATAAATCCCTCTTAGTAAAAGATCTATTTTGGGTAATTTTTATTTTCTGCTTTGCAAATGAAAGCCAGCTCCACTAATGGCATCGAAGCCATTTGTTTTAGGATGCACCTGCATTTGTTTCATAACAGAAACATCTTTGTGAAACTGAAACACTGCAACTGTTGTTTGCAAAAAACAGGCAACAGTGGCTGACAACAGATGCTTTTAAGAACATGGATATTATGTGCAAGTATTTCGTAAGTCCAGTTAGTTGCTATGGCCAGATTTGAAACCTTTGCCTCTGTTACCAGCCATCTAAATCACTGCTGTGTCTGTTTTCATAGATCTGTTATGGTGCTTTTCAGAGGATGTCATTCTCTAGAATAAATTGAATATCCAGTTTTTCATGGCAATTCAGAATGCAGTTTCCCTCAGATATGTGAAATTCCAGTACCAACACTGTGTACACAAAAATATGTGCACATTCACAGACATCTGCCCTTCCACCCATCAATACAGGGAAAAATGTCCTTGCAACTGAGCTACACACATTTTTTTGTCTTTCTTTCTTTCTTACTCCCATTGTTTCAACCAAGTTTTTTTCATAATCTGTCCATCTTTCTCTTTCTCTTTACAAGCTGGCAATTTGGTCTTGGAACATTCTTTGGGCTGCCAAGCAACAAGCTTCTCCTTATTCAGATTTTCAGGGAAAAATGTAGTATATCTGTTTACACTGTCACCCTGAAGGAAGTTTGAGCCTGCTCTCAAGATGAGAGTTATCAGCTATCAAGTCAAGCAACAGCAATGAAGGATCATAAACCATCAAGTCTTGCATAATCCCAACATCAGAGCTGAGAGCTGGAGAAAACTATTTAGCACAGTTTTATTCATATGCTGTAGGTGGGTATGAACAGGGTACTGGATTTAACTCTTGTTTCAGCCAAAGATTGGTTAACATTTCTAGTGATGACATGAGCAATTTTATCCCAACAAAGTGAAAAATCCACATGCTTTGAAGAATCTCCTTGGGGAACTGAGAGAAACTGCCTTTCAACTCAGTAACACATTTCCATAAAAATATCCCATATTTGCTTCATATTTATGACAAGTCTTCATCACACTCAAAGTCTATCTAGCAAAGTTTTTTCTCTATCTAAACATTCTTTTCATCATTTGTCTTCACTGATACAGTGACTCAGCACAACATGAACCTAGTATGCAAGTCTACCATTTAGGAAATATTTTCCATTGTTTGCAGAATCCCTAGAATTCATCAGAGGAATAGACTGGTATTTGAGCCAAGAAACATCTGAATGTCGTGTAAAGTTCAGTTAATTATTTTCTAAATAGTCCTCAGCACTACTCTAGCTCAGAGTAGAGTTCAACTGGTATTGTTGTGATCACACTGGAGCTTTTCAGAGGGGGGGGAATGTTTGCTTTCATTTTGGACTCCTTAGTTTCACATTGTGACAAAGCCATTTCAATAAAGGATGCGTTCGCAGAGACTTAGAAAAACCATGGCTGTGGTCTTTTAAAAATTGCACCATTGTGCTTCCAGGGAATCAGCTTAGTCTGATTAGCACTATGCACATATTCTAATGTTCCCTTCAGACAGGGGCACACAAAACAGTTGTGGCAAAACTCAAGTGAACTGCGCTGTCATTGTAATCTCCTGTTTATGGCAGCATGAAATAAAGAGGAAGCATTTTTTGAGCTGTCTTTGGTTCAGCTCCACAAGGCTTGAGCTTCCTGACCTGTTCTGGCAGAGCTGAGCTGGGCAGCTGATCATAAAAGAGTTGCTCTAGCAGCAGTGAGTCAACACTAGTGAGCAGCCAGTGAACACACCTCAGCAGGACTGCTCTAATGTTAGAGGTTCCAAAGCTAGCAAAACTATCACCTGATTTGTAGTTCATCCTCCAAATCCTGACATCTACAAGAAAAGCTAGAAGGTCAGACTTTGTTCTGTTACCAAAACCCTGAAAAACTACCTAAGGAGCATGGGAGCACAGCCTTGCTCAGGTTTACAAAGGTGTTTAAACATACAAAGATGCAGACAGACACCTAATAGGATTTATAAAAGTGCCTAAGGGAGTTTGGGACCTAATTCCCATTGGCTGTCAATGGGAATTAGATGTGTAATCTACTTAGGCAATTTGAAAATCCCACTGGCTGCATCTTTTCATGGCTAAGTACCATTACAAGCTTTAGCCTTAATGAATAGAATTATTATTATACTTGGTTTCATTTCCTAAAACTCTGATCTTGGTATGAAGGCTCAGGGAAAAACTGCTTGAATCCAAGCATAGGTGTGTGCCACTGATATGATATGAAATGTCAGGAAGGAATAACTGAGCTTCAGTCTTCATATTGCTGTGTCTGCAACCAGCCCAGAGAGCTCCCAGGGGTTTGTGTGTTGGTCAGCTTCGCTTTCATGTGTGTCATGAGAAAAATGCAAGTGACTTGGTGAAGGAAAATTCTGGTCACTCACAGCAAAGTAGTAAAGAAAACAAAATCATAAGTGCCCAGAGGCTGTGATCAGCCAGTTGAAAGGGTTTCATTTTTCCTGCAAAGAACAGCATTGGAATCTTCTCACCACTCCATGGACTGAATTAAGTCCCATCTGGTGCTAGAGAGAATTTACAGCTTTGGGCAGTACAAGGACTCTTTGGTTACCCTCTTTTGCTCAGGCAACCCAGACACAGGCTACAGTGCAGAGTTTAACCAAACAGTATTCCTTTCCCTTTTTCTTGTCAGGCTGGGTCTCAAACAATAACCAAAATTTCCCTATCCATACAACTTTGCAAAAGCTGTGAAAACTTGGTTTCCCTGGGTTTCTACACGTTATAGTTTTCCTTAAACCCAACTTGAACTTCTCATAATTGTTTATCCACTTAACTTTACATGCTTAGAGTTGTGCTGTCAGCATACAAGAGTCTGAATGAGGAAAAGCTGGGATGGGTTTCTACGTGGTACTGTGTTTGGTTCTGGGCCCCTCACTGCAAGAAAGACACTGAGGTGCTGGAGGGCTTCCAGGGAAGGTAAACGAAGCTGTGTAGGGTATGGAGAACAGGTCTGATAAGGAGTGGCTGAGGGAGATGGGGGTGTTTAGCCTGGAGAAAAGCTTGGGAGAGACCTTATTGTTCCCTACAACTCTCTGACAGGAGGCTGTAGCCAGATAGGGATTGGCCTCTTCTCCCAGACAACAGGATAAGAGGAAATGGCCTCAAGCTGTGCCAGGGGAGGTTCAGGTTGGACATGGGGAAGAATTTCTGATGGGCTGTTAAGCATTGGAATAGTCTGCCCAGGGAAGTGATGGAGTCACTAACCCTGAAGGTGTTCAAGAAACTACTTGTCTTGGCACTCAGTGCTCTGGTCTGGTTGACAAGATGGTGATTGCTCAAAGGTTGGACTCAGCAATCTTGGAGATCTTTTCCAACCTTAATGATTTTATGATTCTTAGAAGAATTTCTTGATCTCCTGGAGAGAACTCTCACAATTTCAGCACATTGCACATGCACAGAGCTGAACACAGTCACTCTGCTGTATAGGATTGTCTCACTTGAGGTTCAAGATAGTTTTTTAATCAGCCAGAAAAGGTTACACACTGAATGTGGCTGTAATGCCCACTGACAGAGCTTGAGACAAAGAAAGAGCTGAATGTCCTGTGAAAACGGGCAAGTTCTGAGGTGCAGTGAGCACTGGGGACCATGATTGTCTGAACAGTCACCAGGAACCCACACAAGGCTTGGCTGTAGCCAACTGAATTAAGTTTTACTGCAGACTGCAACTGCTGAAATCTTGCCACAGCTAGAATTTCTTCCCAGCACACCCATTGCTGAACAACAATGTGTGTCCTGTGTCCTTTTCCAGAGAATGGGATCAGCCCAGACTGGCTCTTGAGAAACACACCAGCTGCACTTGAGAGAGCACTGGGATGAATGTTCCAGGAGCTCTGCAGCCCCAGCAGAACCCTGGGTTTCCATAGCTCACAGCAATTAGACAGTGTAATCCCTCGTGTGAAGGAGACACCCTTGCCAGAGGCAATAGCATTTAGGTGCAAGGGGGATGCAGCAATCGAGAGGGGAGTGTTCAGGAGCCAATTCATCAGGAATAAGGACAGCCAGCTTCTTTTTTTTTTTATTTTGTCTTTCTTTTTTTTTCTTGTAAGTCGATTTGGTGCTAATGAACTGGAGGGGCATTAGGACTAACTGCTTCCTGGCACGGAGTACCCAGACATTGTGCAAGATTCCTTTCAGCTCAGCTTTGCTGACATGTTTGGTTCTGACCTCAAATATCTCAAGTTTTTCCAGTTCTGAGTTCCTCTGCCAGTGAAAAGGCCCATGTCAGTGAACTTGTGCCAAAATACCTGGGGAGCTGGGGCAGACTGGAAAGACTGGGTTGTTCTGCCTATGATCTCAGGGAGGGGGCTGAGTTGCTCTGCAGCTCTGGGAGGCCAGTCTGCAGCAGAGGGAAGAGGCATCAGGTGGGATGTGGAGAGTTAGTTCCAGGGGGATAAGTGAGCACACTGACAGCCAGCAGGCAAATGGCTCAGTTCCTTTATTTCCAGTGGAAAATATTTCAGTTACAGTTTTGTTTTTTCGTTTCATCAAAATTTTTCTTAGATCCTTTTTCATTTTCTGAATAAAAAGAAATCATCCTTGGCATAATAATGGGTGAATACTGTCATGAAAAACCAGTTCCCACTAAATGCCCCCTGCTCCTTCAGTAGACATTTTCCAACAAAAGGCTCTGAAATTTCAGCTGTCCCTGTATGTGCTCCAGATGAGTTTTACTTGGGGTGGTTCATGTTCCTTCCAGTCTCTGTATATTTTCTTTTCAGTGTTAGTCTAATTCAGCATCCCTTGAAAAGAATGGACATCATCTTAGTGACTCCATCAAGACTGACTGAGATATATTCACAACACAGAGGAGACACAGGTTCTAGTTTCACCTTATCTCTTCCCCTCCTGGTAATGATCACAGCAATGATTGTCACTCTACCTGACTTTTGTCTGTCTTGACTGGCAAACTACAGAATTAATTCTCCTGCCTCACAAGGGGTTTATAATCATCCCACTGAATTTACCTCTTACTTACCTGTATTCTTACCTCACACTTAGGATATTTCCTAAATTCCTTTATTTTTTTAAATCCACCACCTCCTTTAATTAGTAAAAGTTAGCTGACAGCTGTGGAAACCTGCCCAGTTTTATTTCCCCATGTTTTCTCAGTTCTGAGTTTTTCTTCATGATTTTATTTGGAAAATATCCTTGAAAAAGTGTTGATTTGCCCACCCAGTCCCAGGGAAGGGTCTGTGTCTTTGTGTGAATGTGGGCATGTACATGTATGTGTAGAGAGTAATATGTCCATGAAACATCTCTCTTGGCTCTGCTGTTTGAACTGCACATTACAGCACATTAAATGACAACTGCAAAGACATTTGTTACTGTATATGGGGAAAAAAATCTGTCATTCCATTATTTTATAAACTTGCTTAATGTAGCTGTAAAGAGCTGTTTACTTATCCACAGGTCTTAAATCCACTGCTGGAGAGGCTGAGGGAGAGTTTGATAACATTACTTGTTTATGCTGTTTGAGAGTTCTGCTTTGTCTTTGATCTCAGTGTGGGCATCTGTAATTATCAGCTTTACTCACCATTTCTTGATCATTTTAATGCTTTTTACTCAGATTGCTCTGAGAAAGGAGCACAGAGATGAGAAGCTTTACAAGGCCTGATGTTCGGTAGCTTTTAACTGCTGGAGCTCTTCCCAGCAGCTGAAGAGCTGTGTGACAGAGAGGAGACTTCACTTAACTTGAGCTCAAGGGGCCTGGGATTGATTTGGAAGTCTATTTTTGACTAGCTGGATTTAGCTAGTCAAAGTTTACACAGCTGTGAACAAATCCAGCTGTTCTGGTAGAAGATGTTGCTGTTCCCAGGAGATCGTCATCGTCTACCTTGCCAGAGGTTACTGCCCCAGCCATTCTGCCAGTGAAACATCCCACGGGTGATCCTGTGTTCAAGCAATGCCAGGTGGATGGATGGATGGATGGATGAACTGATCCAAATGATTTTGCAGGAAATAAACTGTAGCACACTCAAACGAGCCTGAGGGATGTCTAAAGAGGGAAAGATGCTGTACTCTGGTAGGCAAGTCATTGTCACATAGCTGGGAACAAGGTCTCACACCAACACAGTGACATAGAGAAATCTCTCCCTGACTTAAGTCATGACAAACCTTCCTTACTCCTCTTCCTGTGTCACCAGGGCTGGTTAGAGTACTATGGAAGTACAAACTGCAGGGATAAGAAAAATTTATATCTTTTTAGAATAGTGAAAGTGGCAGAGTCTGACCAGAGGTCGGACAGTAACATGGAAACCAGCCAGAATGAGAATTGATTACTTTTAGTAGGCAGCTCCACTTTCAAACATTGCTCTCTCTGGCTTGTTGTAGCCTTGGAGCCGCTCCTCCTGAACACATACAATGAAGGTTACTCTTGAAGAATGAGGTGGAAAGGGATTAATAAGTGTTCCCAGCAAACATAATATGGTATGGAAGAGAGGAAGGATTTGTCAGGCTTTAAAGTACCCAAAAATTGGCAGCAGTAACAAAAAAGCCTCAAACCAATGGGCCAATATGGAAAGCAAACATATTTGCTCTACTAAGCAGGGACAAATAATATCTACCTAATCTAAAAGAAAGGTTTCACTTTTGCCTAATCCTCATAGCATTTCCAGCCCAAAGATTTCTGGGAATCTGGTGGAGGCCAAATCACATGACATTTCTAGCCAGCTTTGCTGACCGAGGACTTTGGGATCAGCCCTGAACTTTGGATGATTAGTCAAAATGAAATGCTTTGGGCTTAGCTATTAACAGAGTGTCTGGAGCTCTGTGCTGTGAGAGTGGAACACCAGTCACCTCTGTGCAAAGCCAGGAAGCCTGACTAACGCCTGTCTCTAGCAAACTCAACCTAGACCATCAGACCCAGACCTGAGATGTTTGCTCTGTGCTTTACACAGCTCTCCTGGGGTCAGCAGGGTTAGTGAAAGAAGCTACCAAATATATGGTACCCTGAAACTGTGCCACAGAGGTACCTGTTGTCATCTACTCCTCACCCTTGGAGTTACCAACTTCTACCTCCTCTTTTCTTGCCCCACACCTTCAAGGTTGCTCCTTCTTCCCTGGTTCCTAGTCCTGGGGAGTAAAGGCTGTGGCTTCATTTTTGTCTTCTTCCAAATTTGAAATTGCAACCACAACCTCCAGTTGCAGGGCCACCACTGGGCCTGACATGATCTGGGCTGTTGCTCTCCAGAGCTGCTCGGCTGTTCCCGTGTTAGGCTTTCCAGCACCACAGGCTCTAGTCACACAGGACAGAGCTGCCCTGCTTTGACCTGCAGGGGCTGGCTCATGCCTGGCAGGACTTCAGCTCCATGGTGGGCAAGAGCAGCTGCAGCACTGCAGCCCAGTTGCCCTTGGAAGTGCTGTAGCCCCACGCAAACAGCCCTGCATTTTAGCAAATACCAATGGCTCATGTAGGGTGCAGTAATCTTCCTCTGGACGTCCTGAAGTCAACTGTGCTTGTCTGGGCACCTGCCACAGACCCACAGAAGGGATCTCGATGGGAGTTGCCAGAGTGAGTATGATCCAGGCACGCAGCTTCCAGCAGGCTGGAGCATTCTTGGCACGGGGGCAAGGCTCTCACAACAGCTGTGCCCCTTTGCTAATGGTTTGACAAATATGAGCATTTTTGCATTTGTCACAAAATCCCCAGGCCTGTCGCTTTCAAGTTTCTCAAGGCTTTAATTCCGTGCCAGTATATTGGGCTGGGGGGAGAGAGGGAGAAGCAGTGCTCCACAGATGTCCAAGGCTGGAAGATCCTGGGAAGCATTAATCCTCTGAAGACAAATATTCTGTGAAAAGTGATATTTTAAATATGTGCCACATTTGTACAAACACTCTAGGCTGGCATAAGCCAGCTCTGCAACAACCTCTTTCAGAGGGCAGTCCACCATTCCCATTCTCTGCCTTCTCCTTCCTGGCCCAGGGCTGCTCCTTTCCCTGTGCTGGCACCAGCACACACATGATTGTGCAGTGAACCAGGCCAGGGAAGTCTGCCAGCTTAAAACTAAACAATTTCCTTTTCCCCAGGTTAGTTTCGACCTGGATGAGTTCCCTGATGTGGTTCATTGTGGGGCCACAAGAACACTTGTGCTGGCACAAGGCAGGGAGTGAAGTGGAATGTGGGCTGGGGGTGTGGGGAAGGAAGGGCCATTTCCTTCAGGAGCAGTGCTGGTTTATGCTGGCTTAGAGACTTGGTGTATCTGTGGTGTTAATTGCTCAAAATTATGTGCTCTAAACCGTGTGTCACAGCTGAGAGATTTTCAGGAATAAAAGCCTCTCTCTCTTTTAAAACAGGACGTTATTTCTTAGGTTATTTGACTGAAGTTTGATGGGTTAGAGTCAAAACTGAGTCCCTAATGTTATCATGCCAAATAATTGTCAGTTCGCTTGGCATGATAAAAGGGGAGATGGAGGCACAGGGCAGGGAAAAACTGCTTCTAAAATTATACAGCAGATTAGGAGCAGAGGCACAATGACCTGGCATGTCTCCTTGCTGCTTGGTTCCCACCAGTGGCTTCCTCATCTCTCTGTATGGCAAGGAGAAAACCAAGTCAGTTGGCCACCACACTGCACTCAGTTCCCATGTGCCTTGATGGTGCACATTTATTATGTGTTTATTTAAATATCAAGGAGAATAAATCATCTGAGTGGTGAATGATTTGTCAGAAGTTGTCTCATTTATCCTAATAAAATGTGAACTAATTAATTTATCTGAGTGAAATTTTCTCTGGATTTACAGGGATGTAGCTGAAAGCAGGATCAGCCCCACTGACTCTTCAGCAGTATTAGCAAGTATTCTGCTCCCAAATCATATCACTCGTGTTCTACTAAGTTCATCTGAGACATCCATTAAATTCTGTGGCACAACACTGCCTTTCATTTGCAGCTGTAGCCAACAAGAAGATATCAGAATCTCACCCATTAATGGAATAATGGACATCAACAAAAGTCCCCAGTATTTGCTCCCCCTCAGTCCCACTGAGCGAGGGACTCATTTCAATCATGTGGGCAGTGACGAGGTCAGTGCAGCTGTTCTGGTTTTACAAGCTATTTTTTTTAACATGGAGATATGAGATGTTTTTTATGCTTCTTGGTAATTCCCACTGAATCAGCCTGTTCATTGCATTTTAAGAAAAAAAACTAGTTAATTTTAGTTACTTGCTTCCCCTTTTCTTTGGTTCCTTAGAATGTTATTGTTTTCCACTGAGAAGATAATTTAATGTGATACTTGACCATATTCCCATACCTTTTCCCACTTGAGAAGAGATGTACTTGAACTGATTTACATATTTATTGAATATATGTTCCTAGGGTGGCCACACTGCCATGTCATATCTCATTTGCAGCACGTTCCTGATGGCTCTACAACTGCTTAAAAGAAAGACACTGTAAAAAAAAAAAGAAGTACAATGTTTTATGTGTGGACTACAAACATAAAAGTACTGAAGTATGGAGTGAAAGAATAGATTGGCAGCCTGGAGATATAATAAGCCATTAAAGCATTTGAGGGAGGCCTGCTGAGTTTGTCGCTCAATTACTGATCTTACTGATGAAGAATGTCAATAATTATGATTTTCAACCCTCAACATTTGCATTTGTAAAAGCTTCAGAGATTGGCTTCAGTAAAACCTACAGGAGTTGCTCTTAAGGAGCTAAGATGAGGTTCACAATGCATTTTTTTACAAAAAGAATGCATTATGCATCTGTGCTCAGCCTATTGGAAGCCCACACCCTATAGTCAACTCTGGCAAGCCCGAGCCAGCCAAAGCAATAGGATGGTCTGGTCACACATGTACGTCAGAGCCTGAGATGAACAGTAGAAATGGGAATGTTTATTCTTCACTGAGCCAGACACATGGTGGAGTACTTCTGTGTAATATAGTCTTGAGAAAACCTTGCCTAGGAATGATAGAAAAGTGCTGATTTCATCCATCCATCATCATCATGACCAGAACTTGAATTCTTTGAAAAGAATCTTATGTGTATTCTCTATTTTATGAAAGTAACTGTTGGTTGACAAAACTAGATGCAACACTTTATCTTTGATGATAGACAGGAGTGGTAGTTTTGCCTATAGGAAAACACATGCATAGGACTTCTGCCAGTGGCTGAATTTCAGGCTCTGAGAGGCAGATCTGGTCAGTTCTGTATTTGCCAATTGCTAGCATTATGGCCCTATTTTGTATGCCCCTACCCTGCATTCTTATTAATTTCTTTTTCTTCTAAATTCAGAAAGTTGATGTGTTAAACAAAAAAGAATTTAGATGAACCATTCAAATAGTGGGTTTGTGGAGTGCCATTGGTATCTCTTGTTTTACAGGAGAATCTCACTAATGAGAATTAAAGGGGCCCTAGATGTTTGCAGTGGTAGTGTTACTGTGATAAGAAAAGGATCAGTAAAGTCTGGGTTTCTAGAGGTTCTCTGTGATAAGTTCATGCAATCTCACAACCCAACATTTCTATAGCCCTTTTTACCCAATGCAGATGACAAAACAATTAAGATTATATATATATAAAAGAGAAATTAGGGTAATTTTAAAATGCCATGTGGTAACTTATCTGAAGGGTCCAATAATTCCAGATTAATTTCCTATGCACTGTAATAATATTGTCCTTATATCTGTCTTTGGTATTCAGATAGATATTACAGCTGAAATCTGAAATTACTGGATGAAATTTTAGCATAAGTTATTGGAAACTATAAATAAGATCTCACTCTAATTATAATCCTTCAGTGATACATAAAATAATAATTGGGGGGGAGAGTCGCAGCTTAATTACAATATCAAATAAGATTAATTTGTAACAACAGTGATACTTACACTGTTTTGTTTAGTATCAGGCAAAATGTGTATAAAAAGATGATGCCAGGTTGTTTTTATAGATACATTAGTTATTATTCCTGATCTCAAATTCTGAAAGATTTACTGTACATTATATCATCTCACAAAAATATTCTTGTGAAAAAATTTAGCATTTGAAATCCTTTACTTCAAAGAATTTGAAAAGATCCTTTTTTTTCTTATACACCTCCACAAATATTATTTTTTCCATTTTTTTTTACCAGAATATTGATGAAGACATTCTCCTTATTTTGGTCTCTCAACACATGTGTAATAAGTATTGTTATAGAGAAAGGAAGAGATTGGGAGTTTCTTCTTTCTTATGAAAAATATTTAAAAATATTTTTAAAGGGCATAAGATGTTTTGTATTAAATATTGCCAATGCTGAAAGATGCTGAAGGTTTCATTTGAACAGTTTGGTGCAAGGTTCCCTCTTTCAACAAGTCTGTGTCTCAAACCCTGTTGTGTAATAAAACTAGCTGCCAACTATTTTGAAAAATAAACTGCCTAAGTTGGATTCCTGTTAAGCAATCAGCCTTAATCCTCTGGAGAAAGGGTGAGCAGCTTTGTTCCTCTTTGTTGAAGTCTGGGTTAACCTCCTTCATTTCTTTGGCTATAATAATTTTGTTTTATAGAGAAAGCCTTCCATGCTCTAAAAGCTCTGCTTGGACACAGGGCACTTCCCTGTTCCCAGGGCAATTGGTTTGTGTGCTTAGATACCTCTTTAACGAATGAACCAATACTGAGCTTTAGGAAGGATCCTGAATACCATAGAAGAGTAGTTATACTTGGAGAGTGGTTTCTCAGTTACCTTAAACTGATCTAAATCACCACAGTGCCAAGAGGGCTGGACTTGCCCTCCTGCCTCTGTCTGGAGACAGGTCTTTTTGGAAAAATAAGGATCACAACAGCCTAAGCTGGTCTATCCTGGGACTGGCACAGCTCTTAGTTGTGCATTCCTTCAACACTCACTGTTGGATCAGAGTTCATAAACTAATGACCCTTTTCTTTTTGTAGGGTTAATTTTCTGCCACCTTAGTGACCTGAACCAGGTCATGCAGGACCAAAGACTGTCTTTTCCCCTGCCAAGAATGAAATGAAATGTGCACAGGAGTTCAGTGTCTACTAGGACAGACCTTGACAAAGAGGCTATGAGACTGTCAGCACAAGAAATACATCTGATTGAGTCAGCCTGGCTAGGACTTTCCTGGTTTGGTTATCCAGTATATTCGCAAACACCCTCGTATTTGCTTTTTTGTTTAAACACCTCTCTTTCTTGTCTGGGACAGGTCTGCTCCCTGCTCTGACAGCTGACAATGCATTTCCTTCTGCTGAGAGTCCTCGAAGACTCCCCAGGGTTGCCATTGCACAGAAAAGAGGGTTGCTAGAGGCACTTTCACACCTACTAATGGAAGAGTCATCAAAACTGGTCACTGGGGGAAATGATTTCTCCATGGAAGTGCAAAGAGTTAAGTCATGGTGGGTGCTTCCTGACATGAAATTCAGCCCATGAGAAGAGACTGCCGTAGGGAAGGGAGGTGTCTCTTTTTAGGAGTATACCCACTTTCTAAGCACTCTGTCTCTGCTTGCTTCTGTCTTACAATAATATGTAAAAGATGACAAGTATCTTATGCAAGACCTGCAGCTATTTACTACAGGATTTGTAGGGGAAAGCAATACAGCCTCCCTGTTTCCCTTTCAAACCCAGGACTGTGAGACTATTGCTGCAGCAAAAGAGTAAGGCCCTTGGTAAAAGAGAAAAATTCACTTGCAGGGAAGTTACAGGCAGGACTTGGGTAAAGGGCTAATATCCATCAACACATTTTTGATGTCACTGTGCTGTTCCCCTCTGTTTGAGCTGACAGTTTGTGCCAGGACTTGGCTACATTTCCCCTGCATTGAGAAGAGTTTGGATGTCAGAGGCAGGGAGATAGAGCCAGCTTGGGCAGCCAGCCGTGAGCAGAGTGAAACAGTGAGGAAAGACTCTTTCCTCCAGGGCGTGAGGTGCCATTGCTAGTCTGACCTTTTGAATACAAAGCATTTGTCAGAAATCTTGAGAAAAACGAGCCTAACCAGTCAGGGTGGCTCTGCCTTTCTTTTAAAGAGAAGCTCATGTATTCAAGCAGACACACCTACCCCCAGGCCTGACCCAGATGTTGTAGGCAAGGAGCTCTGATCATACTGGGGGGCCCCCTCCCCGTGTTCACTACAGTTAGCAGGAAAAACCAACCTCACACCCTTGTGTGGGCTCTTTGCTCATTCCAGCTGGGAGCACAGTAACTCCCAGCCTATCCAGGGATAGTTGTGAAAGGGTAACAAGATGTTAAAGGCACCATGAGATGAGTGCAGGCAGCTCTACTGAGGTGTGTGAACCTTAGTGCCCTGTCCTGCACCTCGGAGCTTCAGTGCTCAGAGTCTTACACAGAGCCAGCCGATCTCACAGGGTGTCTCCCAGCCCCTCTGTGACTCCCTGAGCCACTGCTCTCCAATGTAGATCTCCCAAGGCCTCATTCATGGAGCTCTGGACTCAGTGACTGAATCCCCTGCCATGCTCTCCCACAAGCAGCCTGCAAGCACCAGGACCCTGTTGCCATGTATGTTCTCAGCCTCACACCTTGGCGGTCATGGCAGGAAGCTGAGAATGTGAGTGGCAGCTCAGGGTCAGGAGAGAGGAGTGAAGTTTATGCACCCTAAAATCCTCTGCACCGCAGCTGAGAGCTCTGTCCATTCACCACGTGGAGATCTGATACACAGCACACATCTTCCTATGTGTGACAGGTCACAGCTTGCTTTGCATGGCAGGATTAGTAGGATGAACTGTCCTTGCACTGCACTGTGCCAAGTAGACTTTTCCCAGGAGCATTTCCTCCCTGCTTCGTTAGATCTGCTTAAGTTGCTGCAGAGCTGCACCCTCAGTAACCTCCCAGGGACCCTCAGAAACATCGGCAGGCTGCACACCGTGGAGTAATACATCAGCACATTCCACAAGCACTTTTAACTCTGCTTCCCTCCACTAAGCCAATCATACACGCAAATCCCCTCTACGGATTAAGGAAGGCAGGACACCATCAGGGAAGGGCTCCCTCCTGTTCCCTGCGCCCTTCTCCGGCAGGAGATTTGCCTTCCGAGCCGACTCTCGAATCCCGCAGCGCTGCCTGTGAGCGGTGTGGGATGAAGGACCAGCGGGATGAGGAACCAGCAGAACAGGGAGGCGGGTCGTGGCTGTCGCTCCGTGCTCGGCCCTGACATCTAGTGGAACAATTTCTCCAAAGCATCTCAGCAGCTCATCAGGAAAGATCAGGGTTTGCGACCCTGCAAAGCTCGATGGAGCACCGTTCGTCTGTATGATGATTTCTTTTATTGCAGTTAGTACTGCTAAAGGATTTGTTGAGGGGAAAAAGAAGGAGGCCCCAACATGAACAAGGAGCAGACCCTTTGGGTAGTCATTTTTATCTTTTCCTCCAAATCTGAACTTCTCTTTGCTGCCAGGTGAACGGTCTCACTGAAATCAGTGACAAACATCAGTTTCACAGTTACTTCTTGATTAACACCATTAAATGAAAATCAACTGTGACACAATCCCAGGAGACCGTAGGGTAAAACTGTGAGAGAGCTCATAATAAACCCTGTGAAAAATGCAAAATTGCTATGGGCTAAATTTTCCACCCGGCTTCTCAGAACACAGCTGTGCCACTTGTAAGTACGACTTTGCACATGTGACCCTTGCTCTGTTTTCACAGGTGAGAAAGGAGCTCTCAGTGCACAGAAATATTTTGTGTATATAAACCAGATTTTTCAACTGCTCAGCTGGAAGTGATGCACATAATTGTCTTCCATAAGGAAATGCATGAAAACCTCATTGCAGCTGGAGAGGCCAAACATGGTTTTTTTGCTCTTGGAAGGTTGTTGAATGTTTGTGATGCACTTTGTGTAGGAGCTGAAAGCATTACGATGACAGTGACGACAGAGATGAGCAGCTGTTGTTGAGTTACAACAGGAATCTTTATTTATAAGATTTAGAGACTGTGCATTTGTGGTGCTTGATCGCCAGCACAGATAAACTGGGTTTTCTGTGGCCAGACAGCCCTGCGAGGGTCCAGGTCTGAGAGATTTATGCCTGCTCAGAGGCAGGCTGGCAGTGGCCCTCCCACATGCAAGTCAGATCTTTACAAAGGCCAAACCTCATTCTTTAACTCCTGCTTGGGCACCAGGGCTTCCAATAGTGGCTCAGAGAAAGGGACAGGAATGCCTTGAATTGCCCCAGGAACTTCCATCCCAAGGTTGGAGCACTCCTCAGAGATGAGCTTCAAAGCACCTGGCCAAGTGACTTTCTAACCATGGTACAAGTTACTGCCCATCAGCTGACTCTGCTTGTGAGGCACATCTTACTTCATCTCTAATGCCAACAATTACTGGGGCTGTGCTGATTGCTGGCAACTTAATAACCTGCTTTCGGCTGCGTGTCTAGACCTTACGAGTCTGATCTGAGACAGCTGAAGTAGAATCAGAGCCAAAGCTTTTTGTACTCTTTGAGTCTGCTACTTGATTCTCCATCAAATGGGGCAGTGCCATTCAGTGCCAGGGGCATGCCGAGTGCTCATTGTGTAGGGGGAGAGGCAGTGTCAGAGAGCTCCTGCAGAACAGGGGCATCTCTGCTGCTAAAGCAGTGCTGCTGTCTCAGGGCCAGGGCTTTTCCTGGTGGGTTTATTTAGAATTTGCACGGTTTGATCACTGCACAAGTCTTAAACAAGGAATTAACTGAGATTTTAATAAATGGTCACTGCATGCTAATTGAGTACCCACTTGATTATTTAAAAATATTATGTGAAGTTTGTGTAATTGGTTACACTGGTATTAAATTAGCATATAAAATCTCCTGCAACTCTCATATGATTTAATGAGGCTGTTATCGTGTGTGAATAAAATGGTGATTGATGAGTGAAAACCTCTTTTCTGAGCACAGAGATTGTTTAATAAGGTCAGAAATATTTCTGACATGTACTGAGTTACTCATGTTATTCAGGTCACTTTTTGACAACAGAGTGACCCATGTGTATAATGAGGACTTGGGATTGAAATGGATTCCTAACTAACCCAGCATGTGACTGGATTTGGACCTTCAATCTCATAGCAGCTCGTGAAAAAAGAGAGGTCACTACTCTGTCCTGGCTGAACTCCTCTCTTTTTAATTGTCAAGCATTGAAATGGACTGAGCTGTATTTCAGGGTGCAGAAGAATAGAAAATATAAATGGCAAATTAGTAATCTGGAAAAGCTTCTCCTCACATTAATCCTAATGCCACTTCCATCTGGCAGGTCAGAGCTGCCTCATGTGTGGTCTGTCTTGGGTGTGCTGAAAACCCAAAATCAGCCCAGGGACAGCCCAGCCAAACCTCCTTTCCTCTGGCTGTAACTCCCATCTCCTACTGTTCTGGCAACAGAAAGGTGCAGTGTTTTAAGAGGCTCTTTGGTGGCATTACGGGAATCGGTCTTGTGGTGTGCTGGACTGATTTGGGGTTGGAGTGTGGGGATGAAATGGCACCAGTAGATGCATTAGACCAGAGCCACTCCAGCAGTGTGGGGGGAGAAGGGACATTGCCCTGCAATGAACTGCCTTGGTAAATGCGTTTGGGTTCACTGGCAGTTGGTGTAAGGAAGAACAGCCACACTGGCAGAAACTGAGGGATGTTTGCAGGGACTGTGAAGTCACTGATGCTCCAGTCTTCCCGAGCTGTGCTGATCCCAGTGTAGTCAGCCACACAAGATTAAAATATGGATGCGAGGATTTGATGTAACTGAGCCCTGCTCTACCCCTGTGGAAAGCAGATGTTCTCAAGTTTCCAGGTGTTGAGAAATGCTGTGTCGAGCTCATGGAAAAGCTTGCCAGGTAGTTTGAAGATAGCTAGTTTTCTCATCGCCTGGGCACGCTCCCAAGCCAGTGTTCAATGCCTGATACAAGGCAGACAAACATCTGTCAAGACTTATGTAGCCAGAGCTGCTCCTGCCTTGAGGCAGCCAGATAGTCTAGGTGATCTCTCAAGATCCTTTCCAGCCCTTATCAGAGACTGATTTCCTGGGGAAACAGGGCTTGTACAGCCTTTCTGCTTGTCTATCCTCCCCTCCCCAACAGTTTGGGAGCCAGTTGGCCAATTTCAATCACATTTGAACTGAGAGCTACAAATTCCTAGAACTTCATGAAGAAAAACACCTGGGCAGAGAAGAAAGACCCAAGATAGTGCCACCACTGAGAAATGCATTTATAGCTCATCTCATGCATCCAGAGAGGCAGCAGCCAGCTGGCCAGTCATCATATGTAATGGCCAACCTCTGGGCACAAATGATGCCACAAAACACCCACAGCTTGTGCTGCCTCATGCTCAGCTAACAGGGGATGGAGGAGGCAACTGTAGAAGTTACTGCGTGGGACAGGAGGGAGAGGATCATAGGAAGGGCTTAGGGGATGTGGAACACAAAGCTGCAGGGAACTGAGCTTCGTTGTCTGCTTTGCTCCTCTAAAAAGCTGTTTCTGATTCCTTGATTTCTTGCCCACCTTCAGTGCTGTCTGTTAATGGTCCTGTTCTTTAGTTGTTTGCAGAAGATCTGACCTACAAGAGCTCAAACAGCAGCAACACATTGTCCAAAGTTGTCTGACTTCCTCCATCAGGTGATTTTTGGTCTATCCTTAAACCCACTGTGAATTAGGAAATGTGAAGGTACCCAGCAGTGTATGAGCATGTAGCAGGGATACTGCTCTCTGGGAAGGTAAGAGTGAAGAATAATGAGTGTGCAGGATCCTGGTGTGTCTGTGTGAACAGACTGTCCAAACCTTCCACTGGTCTAAAGATACAGGGACAGATTTTGAAAACAAGTTTCATTGCATTCCTTCTAGAGGTCTGATTCCTTATCTCTTTCCCTCCTGCCCACTGCCTTGATTTTACATGCTTATCTGTTACATCCTCTTCCTGCCCAATAAAAAACCATTTTTGGAGCCGGATGTGCACATGTGCCTGAGTGCTGACCTCTACAAAGCTTTTTAAATATCCCTGGCTGTAAGCACACATTTAACTGACTGTAGTTTGAGTTAGTATTCTTATTTATTTGCACTCATGGCAGAACTCTACCACCTGGCAGACCTAATGAAGCTGGATATCAGGAGTAACGGGGTGTTTAGTTTGCTTCTGATTGTGGGGTGTTTGTGGGGTGCAGCCAGACCACATTTTTCTGTGCCACAGAGCCTTCAGGCAGGTTCTTGTGAGTGACTTGTACCCAGGTCTACTCAAACATGTAAGGGTCAAAACACAAGCTGTGCTTTCGATCATGCCAGAGCTCATTCTAAGGAGGAGCAAGCTCAATTGTGTGTTGATTCTTCGTCGAAAACTCTCCCTCAGTTTGCCACCATAGTAGTCCTGTTAGCATCAGAGAGGTAATCCCAAAGTGCCCCAGCCCAGAGAACCACAGGGAATCTCAGGCACCAGTTCTACAGAAAGAGTGATGGCCCAGAGCACTGTGAAAGAGGACCAGGTTTCCCTGGGTGCACATGTAGAGCCTGCAGACAGGGCAGATGCGTCCCTGAGGGGAAACAACACCCCATTACCTGTCTGCTTGGGCAGCTGACAAGCAGCCTGGAAACCACTTCCTGCCAGGCAAAGCTGAGGGTGAAGCTGAGACAAGCACTAAGACCAAGGTGTGACTCTCACTGAAAACACACTCTGGGCTGGGCGTGGTTCTTGCTGCAAAGAGAGAAAACATAGAAGGGAAAAAAATAAGGTAGAAAGCCACAAAGTGGTGAAGTAGCTTGCTTAGGGTCACACAACAGGGTAGCGACAGAAGCTGAGCTGAGCTTTCTTGATGCCTGGTTTAGTGTTAGTTCAGCTCAGCTTCCAGGATGTTGTGACTGCAGAGCCTCCAGTCACTTACACCTGTTATTATTTGCATGTCTGTTGAAGTAGGTTTCTGTATTTTACCCATGCTGGTCTATCCTCCCGGGAAGTCAAATGGAAATGGTACAGTCTATAACGATCTCACTCCCCTGGCAGTGCGCTGGAATCACAAGCACTTGTGTGAGCTAAATATAGCAAAGAGGGACCTGTGGTTGATCAGTATTTCTCCCATTAGTGCTGTAGGTGGAACTGCACTTAATAGGAATTACACTAAATGGATATAGGAGACATGGGGATAATTGACCAAACTTGTCTTAAATGTGTTTGTGGAGAGAAAGAAGCCGCAAAATGACAGGCATTTTCCCCATTAGCCTCTCCAGAGAAGTTGGAGGCACTGTAGGCCAGATTCTCAGCTAGAGGGACTTGCCATTGCCTTTTTGTCTTCCCTGGATTCAAGCTGATTTACCCCAGATGCAAACAGCTTATTGGAGTTGCCTGGAATATTAAATGTCTTAGGCTTGTGGAAAAGTGAGGAAAAGACATAATTACTACAACCACAGGTTTACTGTCATGAGTTTGAGCTTTTTAAATAGGAATAACTGAGCCTGCTGAACAGTAGGATTAAGGTCAATATGCCCAGTGGTTAAATGAGCAAGCAGCTGTATGGCCAGCAGTAGGATTCCATACATTATGCCAGTAAGTAATTTAACTCTGAATATATTATTTCCTTAATTCACAATGTATGCAAGCTGACAGGCTCATTTCCCAGAAGGTATGTTTTAGTACCAGTATACCTGAAACTGCAAAATAGATGTGTCTTTTTGTCTTTCCTCTTCACAAACACAGAGCTGTTTGTTTAAATGAAAGGGAACTTAATGCACCATCTATAGCTGTGCATTTTGTACTGGTATTTGCATTCAACATTGATTCCCTTTTATTTGAAAGGAGGTAGTAGATTTGTAAATTATTCCCAGCCACTATGCACATCAGTCTAAACATGAGAGGTTGCGTTTCTTTCACTATCACCACTGGGGATTGTGCTACACAGTAACCTCCATGTAATGGTTCTGGTCTCTGACCTCACCTCCAGTGAAGTCTTCTACAAACATGTCTTTATACACTGCATTCATCTTCTGATGACACATGTATTTCTCCAGCCTCAAAATGATCTTCCTTTGAGGAGACATTAGACTGCAATGCATTGACATGGTTCATATCTCTAATTCAGAAAAATATCTTGAAGTTAAGTGTGCTGTTAAGATTGAAGGAAGGAGCTTTATTCTTAAGAAATTTTCTAGCCACCATAGTGACCGGAAAAAAATAATATCTAGGTATGCTTTTTTTCTCCCCCTGGTGTCATGCCAGTCTAATGATTCTAGGACCTGAGTCATGATTTTGGAATGCTCCATTGACTCCACTGGAAATTAAGCACTTCAGGTTGAAGTGCTTGTATAAGTCTTGTCTTGAGTAAGATTAGATTTATACTTGTGCTTAAGTGCTTTACTGAACAAGGGCCCAATTAAGTTAAATATGATTATTTTGTTTCCAGAGACAATCCCCTTTCACAAGACGGCAGCAAACAGCTCCTGCAAATGCATTCAACCTTAAGAATGAACACAAATGCCTTTACCAAGACTCAAATAAAAATAGAGCAGTTTATTTTAAAGAGAAGCTGGATTTTAATTTTTTTCTAATAAAAAAAGAAACCTGATTAAACTCTTTACACTTATAAGTGCCCTACTTTCAAATCAGACCTGACACTAAGTAGGTTAGTGGGAGGGGATCTTTAACAAATTTCCTTTAACAGAACTTGATGTGATCCTCTGACCTGAATTTTCAGGCTTAATCTTCTTTAAAGAACATACTTGAACCTAAACCGACAGTAAAATTCACAAAAGACCTAAGCTGTTAATTTAAAACAACAACAACACAGCAATAACAACCCTCCCAAGCAAACACAAAACCCCAACCCAGGACCGTGCACAGTCAGCCTGTGATGATATTACTTGTGCCTGTGTGTGTATGACTGTGTTTGTGTGCACCCTTTTTTTCGTGGATTTTTTTTTTTTAAAAGGAAGAAAAGTTTCTATTGAAAGTGTTAAAGAAGTAAACCTGGGACTAAGCCCAATGCTACTGAAAGGGGCTTTTGATGATACATCCCCTGAAAAACTACAGTCCTCCCATAAGTCATCAGATATGGTATTGCAAAGGCATTTAAATGTGAGGTCCTGTCAAGTTATGCGAAAGCCCCCTGATATATTGCCCAAAGGAGTTTATCTTGTTCTGGGAAAAAAAGACCTTGGAACTGACACTTTATATTCCCAAGCCAATAAAAACATCTTAAAATAACGCCCCCTCCCTTCCTCAAAGAGCAACTGACAGTGAGAGAGAGAGCAGGGGTGGGAGAGCACTGATCAGCAATGATTCGGTTTCTGGGTCTGAGAACTTTGTTGTGGGCAGTGCAACTCTGATGATTTATAATTAACTCCAACTTGAAGAAGAAAATGCCAGGCTTTCATAACAGCACTACAAAAATAACCACATTCTCAGTGTTTGCAAAATTGGAAACAAATGTCCCAAGGAAAACAAGAGCTCTTTACAGCCCTATCCATGCTTTAGAGCAAGGAAAATACTGGAATTCAATCAGGACCACAGATGATGAGCCAATATCATTTGTCATGGGAAATTCATCTGGGTAAAACAGGATTGCTCCATTATCCTTCCATCACTCTAACAAATAACTGGATTGAAATCTCTTAAATTTAAAGCAGTTAAGACCTTTTCTTCTTTTTGGCAGTGAAATCTTGTCATCCTCTGTACCCCAAGGACCTGAAAGTGAAAAAGCTATAGACTTAAATATATACATTTCTTGCACCCAGACAGTGACATGAGATTCCTGAGTTGTGGCTGATCATATGAGTGACCTTCAATAGTAGTAGTGTAAAGACACCTGATGTTTTTGGGGTCTGGACCCAGCAGATTCTGGTTTATGCAGTTTTAAGTAGGGCATGTTATTTCAATTTAGCAAGATATTACTTTTAAACATGGGAGTAATCCCAGTACAGCCAGTGGGGCTACTCGGCAGAGATATAAAGTATCTTGCTGACTCAGGACCCGAATTAGACAAGTAGCAGTGGCGTAAAGGCCCCCAGAGAATAACAGTGAAAATCCTGAAGTGGGTCATGAGGAAGTAGTAAAGATGAAAAGTTTCTCTAAGGAGGATTCATAAGGGAAGCCCTGAACAGATCATTGCTGGCTTCCATTATGTTAGTAGCACTCTTGTGCTAATGGATCTTTTTTCTTAAAATTAATCTCCGGGGTCCTGGGATTTTAGAAACCTCTCTGTTTCTGCATCTCTATCTATCTCTATCTCTATCTTTAAAAAACTTATAATTCTTAGAGTTGAAGGTTAAAAAAAAACTGATATAATCATGACTGCTTTTTTCCCAAATGCCAGTGCCTGTCCTCGTGCACAGAGGAACAGACACATTCAGAAAGCAACACGCAGCAAAATGTTCTTTTTGAATTCCTTTGTGAATCCTTATTTTGTAGATCCTGAGGTGAGATGTGTCAGGGACATGCTCAGCACTCCACAGCTGAATCCTCCGGGGGCTTCACCATTTTTATTGATATATTTCATGCTAAGTACCATACAGAATGTAGTCATGCCAAGCAATGATGACAGCCCCTGACCAGGAGCATTTACAGTATAAAGAACACAAATCAATAAAAGTCACTTCTACTACACAACAGAGCAGACGCAACACTAACCTGACAAAGAAAGACAAAAGCAAATGTGTAATGAAAACATCCTCCCAATGTGTTTTTTATACTCCAGTGACTCTATAGCCAGCATTTATAACTACAGCCACCTATATAGCTGTCATTCCATTCCTGATAAGATACATCCCTGTTTAAGGTGACAGTACTTGAAAGGAAAGCGCTGTGATTCTCAGTCATTATTATTTTGGTCCAGATCTAACATTTTTCTTTTTTTTTTTTTTCCTTTCCTTCTCTGCTCCAACTGAACTCCTGTCAAATGCACCCATTGGAAACAATAAGATAAACCACCTCTGTCATTTACTTCCAATGCAGGAAGTCTTAACTGTGCTCTCTGTTCATTAGCACCCCGGCTTCCCGAGCAGCCATCCGCAGAGCTGCTGCAGGATCAGTGACTGCAAGCCTCTGAAACCTAATTTTGATACATGAGCTGAAGTCTCTCTAGCTCAGCCCTTGTGGAGCTCAAAATCCAGCTGGGTTTTACCTGGCCTTGTGCGTGCCAAATCAATATTTGGCCATATTTAGAGGATTTTGCAGAAGTTGTCTAGAGATGTAGTGCTGAAGAGGTTTTGCAGTGCAGGGCTTTGACAGGAGGATTTTTATGTGGCTGTAGCTTGGAGGTTGCTGTTACATTTCTTCAAAACCTCACCAGTTTTCTGCTTTGCTCTCTAATACAAATTTTGTTGTTTTGCTGAATACAATCAAGCATCTCTCAAATTAACAATTATCAGAGGCACTGTGTATTTTTTTCTTTTATAAAAGTAGAAGAACTTCAATTTTAGGTCTGTTTTACTATGAAAGATATTTCTGTGTGGCAAGTGTGCTGGAATTAGTCCACTGAAAATGATCCATTTAAGAAAACTGAATTATTTTCACAAGTGTAAGAGCTTCATCAACATTTTCGTGGGAAGATATTTCAAAAGTGACTTAGATAAGGTAGAAATGCTTCACTTTGATAAGAAAAGGACCTTTAATTCCAAAAGGGTAAAATGTTTCATTTCAATTTCAATATAATTTCTTATAATAAATGAATTAAATTAAAAGGAAATAAAGTGTGAAAACATTTTGACCTTTCTGATGGAAAGCATTTTTATGCAGCATAAATGAAGAATATTTCAACAGAAAGTTTGAAGGTTTCAGAATGAGACACATCTTAAAAAATGTTGATTTTCCTTTTCACATTTTTAGGCTTTGAATAATTTAAATATTCTCCACAAGCTGCAAATGTTTATTATACTGACATCTACATCAAGGTTTTACCACTTGAGTTTTTCCTAGTGATTAGGACGAAGACTGTATTTAAAATAAGATTCATATTGCATTTACTGGCCTGTAACCATATCTGGGAATACTTGAGGAAACTCCATTTTAATAAAGGGATTACAACATTGATTGGTGATGGTGAAGATCTCCATAAACACTGGCTGACTAGCAGTCAGGTAAGGTCAGTATTATATTAATTTAATGGCTATAGAACATGTTGTACAAAATGATCTCATGTCACTCCAGTGTCTGTGCCAGTACTATGAGTTCTGATCAGGTGAAATTGGAGTGGATACATTGCCATGAAGGAACCAAATGGATTCTATCCAGCCAGCCAGCCAGCCTTTCCTTCTTTGTTTCCTTAGAACTTAGACATCAGCACCTGGGAAATTCCTGTATCTTTCCCAAATTTTTCTCGAGTACAGTGTTGTGCAACACACTGGCAGCTTCCAGTCCTTCTGTAACTAAACATTGATGGGAGAGTTTTTCTCTGGAAAGAATTTCTTAGATTGATGGAAATGTAAAGGAGATTGTATTCCCTCTTCCTTTAGGACCTCATAGTGCGTGGCATTTTCCTGGCTGTGGGATGGAGGACAGTCCACATGGCTGCAAAGTCCTTTCATGCACATGACTTTCAGTCCTGCTTCTGCTCTCTAAGCTGGTTAGAGCAGCACCTTCCTGCTCCTCTCTCTGCTGAGCAACCTGCCAAGGATCCTAGTCCTAAGGTGGGGATTCCTGATGGAGAAACATACCTCCTGGTACTTGCAGGGTTTAACTGGCTCTGAGCCCTGGACAGCTGGATGTATTTGGCCATGCAGTGCTAGTGTGAACTGTGCTATAAACTAATGTAACCTCCTGTATGTGTCTTTTACCATTTTTACCTGTTTCTCCTAGATGAGAATTGGCCCCTTTTTCATTTCCCTGCGCAAAATGAGCTCTTCTATTTTAGACCTTAGAGATGCTTGTATTGGGGCAGCTAGGGAGGAGCTTGGCAGTGAAAGACAATCCCAAAAATGCCAAATAAAGCTGGTCTTTGTTTTATGCCATTTCCGAACTCTGCAACATTATAATAACAAATCCTGAAACCATATGACAGCAATATGGAGCATCTTTTTATGATAAACATAAGTAATGATCCTTGTCAAAGAGACACGGGAGTGAGTAATACATAGCAATCTCCATTCAAAGGAAAAGAAAGAACAACTGTTGGGGGGGGGGAAAGTGACATTTTCCCAAATCTCTGCATATCGGTGGCCATAAAGCAATAAAATTCCAGGACACTGTGAGCTTAGGCACACAGAGAAGTAAATGGGAAAAAATGTTTGGGAAGACAATGTAACATTGTCTCATAATTTACAAACCCCTAATGATTTCCAAAGCTGGTATGTGAGATTTACCCTCCTTTTTTGGCATTCAAATTGACGCAGGGGCTTTTTCTTGCCAACTTGGAACATTCTTTAGGTGTTTTTTTTCTTTGCATGAAGTTCGTTGTGATCCCATGCTTGCTATTATTCATAAATTAATTTCTGGCATCGCAATAAATTCTAGGAAAACCAATAAACCACAAACATACAGCTAATTCTTTGTCATTTTTCTTTCTTTTTTTTTTTTTTTAAACATTCTGTGGGAAAGAAAAAAAAAAAGAAGCAGTAAATGTTTGCCGAGGTGCTGGATCCACAGCATGAATTTATGTTTCCAATTGTTCTTCCTAACTTGTCAAAGAAGTTTTATTGCAGTCGACAATCTTTATTAGGTCTGTTGGGCAGGGCCAGCTTCAGAACATATCTTAGAGTGAGCCTGTGTAATACATGGAAACACATTTCCAGTGACTGGCAAAACTGGGGCAGCTCCCAAAACTCTGACTTAATTTCTGCTCAGTCTTTACAATGAGATCAACAAGTTTTTTGTGTGGAAAAACTCACCTCTGAGAAAGTCACGGGGTCCTTAACTATTGCACAAAGTAAATGGTCACAACTGGATTTAAGTGAAATTTCAATTCACCAGAAATTTCCATTTCAGAAGTAGAAGGGGTTGGTGACCAAGGTGTGCATCTACACATCCACATTGCCCACCCCCTGCACCAACGTGAGCACCAACTGCTTAGGGGCAGGAAGTGGTACTTACAGCCTGCTGTACCAAGCAGGCTGTTACGGGCCAGGCAACAGAAGAAAATAGCATTAACAACCAGGGGAGAGCCTGTCACTTACAGCTCATTCCCCAAGACAAAGGAAAATGTGTGTCTAGTCCATTAGGCAACTGAGATGTGAAAATAGCTCCATTTTTCTTGTTGTGATAATACAGATTTAGAGCCTCATTTCCATTAAAATTACTGGGTTGAAATGTCCACACCAGATCCTTATTATGATTAATCTATATACAGGCAGGTATGTACATATAGTAGCTCTAGCTCATCTATCTGTTTCCTTTGGCCGAACTGGGTTCACATTCAAATTTCCTTTGGGAATAAACAGGTAGAGATTGTAAAGTCCCAGTCTGCTTGAAGACTTTGCTCCAGAACTCAGTGGTATTTAGGCACTAAATTCCCACTGAAATGTTAGGAATATCTAAGTGCACTGAGGAGCTGGGCATCCCAGCTTCAGTTCTAAAGAAACTTCAAGTACTGCAGCTACTCAAAGAGTGCTGCTTGACTGGAAATCACAGGAGTTTTCCTGGCCATCTGGAAACAGAGCTCATTCTCCTTCAAGTTTTTCCTCTTTGAGGCTTTCATGCTACAGCTTGGGAAAGCTTGCATGAACTGCCATGTCCTGCCCCTGAAAGTATGGAGGTTCCTTCAGGCTTGATGGGCATTGTTGGCAGAAGGAACAGATTTACGAACAGAAGGGATAAATGAACTCTCAGTATCCTTCTAAATGAGGAATAGCCCCACCTGAAGTTTTCCTGTGTGAGCTGATTAGTTTAAGTTCAAGCAGTACAGCAATTAGGAAAATGTTACTTTTTGCCCACAGGGAATGATTAACATAAAGTTGTTTTTTTTTTTTACTACTCTTGTTTCTGAGTGAATCCTGTCAAGACTCAACCAGGGCTGGAACAGCACTTGGAATTACCAGTGTGCCAGGAGGTAGAACTAAGCCAGAGGTAAAACTCCTACAAAATGTTTTTCTTGAAATTCCTCTCCTTGCTCACAGGAGTCAAGTGCATACAGGTGGGTGTTTGTACAGTTCTGTAGATTCCTTTCAGCTGATGGTAAAGAATAATGAATAATACGCACTACATGTACATATGTGTCACCTACAGCCCTCTGGGGTGACATGGGGAAGGATGCTGCTGGGGGAACTGCTACACAGGTCAAGTAGAAGCTGCAGGTTTTCCCTTCCAGCCCTGTGTTGTGTATGGGCGTGCTCAGGCTTTGCTCTGATCTGATTAGCTCTGTGATAGCTGCACTCTTCGGTTGCAGAGTATTTGGATTCAGTGATGTGCTGGAGTTACAGTCACTTAACAAGACACAACCCGTCAGCTGAGCTCTGTAATACCCCTGTCTGTGCTCCCAGCACGCTCCAGCAGCAAAGGAGTGCACTTTGGTGTCAATGCCTTTCCCTGAGGTCAAGTGGGGTCAAACTATGTCACAGATGATGCTGCTTGGAGCTTGTGTGTGCTGGGCTTGTAGTTCAGCAGAACACAGTACTTTCTGGTGTGAAAGCGTATCTGAGCCTCTTGTCTGTTTGTTTTAGGACGATTGTGAAAGCTTTCAGAAGGAGACCTCATCTGTGAATGGCTCTTGGGGTAGTGTGGAAGAAATGGATGTGAGTGTGATACCAGTAAGATCAAGGGAAAAAATACACAGTTGTGGATGTGGAGACTGGGCAGCCATTGTCAGGATCACATGGATATATGTGCCTTACTCTAGAAAAGAATCCTTCCTTTCCCCGTCTTCCTCAAGCTCAGTTCTTGTGCTCTTCAGCGTAAACAGAATGAAATGTGATGGTATCCAGTTCACTACAGGACTGAGAACAGTGGACAGTCAGCTGTGGGTTAGCAAGGAATGATTAATTTTTCCAGAACACTGCACCGCTCTTTTATAAAACATATTAGTGTTGTTATAAATCAATGAACATGGTTTATAATAGCAATGATGCCCTTGAAATCTGTTAATACTGCAGTCAGTGGTGGTTTGCCAGAGCATTTAGTGCCCTTGGTTTCACCTTGGGCTATTAACTAACAAATCGGTTATTAGCCAGTGGTAATGACCAATTTTCTAGGGATGATTGCTTAAATATTGCCCACCTTGAAAAGAGAATTATTGCTCAACTGAAAACTGAACCCTTATTTTCAACTCGACAGAGCTAATGATCTTATCTGATTCCTTTATCTTCCTCCACCTACTCAAAGGTGGTCTGAGACTGTATTACTAGAGAGTGGCTTCACCTTGTGCCTTCTGTGACTTGAATCCAGGAAAAGTTCCATATTTAATATTTATTCCCTAAGCATCGGTGGATGAAGACAGATGGTAATGAAACCAGCGTTGCTGAAAGTGACCACAATGATAATAGATTCTTTATGATGTCCAGAAATTCTGGTCTCTCAGTCTCGGCTCAAATGTAGCATGGCGCCAAGCCCGTCACCTTAAGCTTAGCATTCCTGTCATCTCCCTGACCTGTCTTTAGACCTGATGAGTGCAGGCTGCACTAAAGGCATCAATCTGTCTTTCTCCCCCTATAAATGTTTTAAATACCCAAAGCTGGTCACAAATGACACATTCTGCAAGAAAACCTTTTTGAAATGGGGGCTGGGAGACAAAATATCTGGGGTAAAAAAAGGAGAATATTTACTCTGGAGCTCACTGGATATATGTTTGTTAACACGTTATATATTGGGGCTATATGGCTGTGGTTTGTGCTTTCTGCTTCTTACTCCCAAAAGCAACATGTTTTAAATATTTTTGGAATCACGAACTTCTCAATTTTTTCAGGAGAAGTGCAAACAACTAGGTATGAATTTAGTACATGGAGGGTGGAGTTTTGGCTGTTAACTTCTGACGATCCCTTAGGACTTACCAAGGTCTGAGTGGCACAGAGTGAATAAAAAGGTTATGACTGGGAGCTGAATTTCCTTCTCAGATTAATCCTGCTGCTAAATAAACACTCTGCATTTCAGAAATGAAAACACCTAAGTGTGGCTGTAACCAGCAGTAGTTTGTACATTGTGTGTTTGGAGTGGGCTTGGAACAAGAAGTCAGAGGAAGGATTTGGGCAGCACGTGTGGGTCCTTGAGCCCTGGGGCCAGCGATGCTGTCTGGTACCTCACACATGAGCTGTCCTGCAGGGTGCAGTTTCTGCACTGGGATTCCTGCCCAGCTCCAGGGCCAGGCCCACCCATGGTAAGGTCAAAAAAGAAGTCCGTGATATCCGCAAGCTTGGAGGGTATTGTGTGCTTATCTCTCTCTTCCTTCATCAGGAATGGATAAATGAGAATTAAAACCTGTGCTATGGCACCAGTTGGACCCAGAAAACAAAAAAACAGTGTTCTATGGACAAGCGACTTATTTTTATACCAACCTCTACTTTTATTTCTCTTTTCCTTAAAGGCTGTGAAGTTTATGCTGTGAATAATAAAAGCTGTATAGGCCACTGAACTCAGGCAAATCAATGGCAAAAGCCTCTCTGAGTCCTTGGAGGCTGAGATGTACATGTCAAATACTTGAAGAGAGGTGAAGATGAATTCTTACCTAAAACTGGAAAAGCTCATATGCCTCCTGTTGAGGAATTTAATGTCTTTGTTCTCTGTGAGTGTTACACCATTCCATTTTTTTGTGGTTGGACTTGATAATCTTAAGGGTATTTTCCAACCTAAATGATTCTTTGGTTCTCTTATATAAAATAACAACATTCGAACCACTGCAAAAAGAGTGCAACAGGGGTGTAACAAACTACATCTTACAGGGCAGCAATGAAAAATCAGGCCCAAGGAGTGGGGAATGAATCTTCTAAGGTGCTGCTGGATAAATAAATAAATAGACTTTCTTTTTTCTTACCTTCCAAACAAGAGCAACATGCGGTGCTCTTCATCTGTCTGAGACAGCAGGAACAGTCTGCTGGGGACATCGGGGAGCATCTTTCTTGCCTCCTCCACTCTCTGTGCTGCCAGTGTCAGGTCGCTGGTGCTGGGTCTTGCTGAGATTCCCAGTCCAACAGGAGTAAATTATGGATGTTGCACCAGCTGGCTGGTTGGCCTGTAAAATTCTGTTTCTGAACACAGAATAAAAGGAGAGAAAAAAAACCACAACCCTGCTCTCCTGTCCTTGTTGCTAATACTGCTTCACTCTAAAGTATATAATGTAACTTTTACATTGCAATGTTTTTGAAGGACTGAGTGTGTTAGGCCATAGCACAGTGTGTGGTAGGGCTCTGCAATTATCTGTTTGCTGTAGTTAAATTGGGTATGCCACTGCTTTACACAAACTAAAACACGGCCTCATAACTATCTATAGTGCTCTAAAAATCCAGGAATAACAGAATAGAAGACTTCTTGGGGCTGGGTGCAGCTGGGATATGAAGGGGAAAGGAGTTGTGGAACTGTTTTTGTGGCTGCTACCATAACACAAGAGCTGAGCTATATGGTGGGTGTGTGTCCCTTTCAAAAGCTGATTGCTGTCACTGCCCTCACTGAGAGCTGAGAACAATTCCCACAGAGAGCAGCTTTATGCCAATACCAGAATCACCCTTCCTTGAACCAAGTATCTTGAGGACAGGGACTTAGGGAGAGATGTCCAAAGTGACTTCCTGGTCCAGCTGGAAATACTTGAAAAATGCCTAAAAATTCAGAAAGTGAATGCTGGACTCTGCTTGAGAACTCACTGAGTGATTGGAGCCCTCAGAACAGAAGTCTCCATGATCACTATGCATTTTGGAAAGCCTGGTGATTGTTGCACTGTCAAACTTTTGAGTAACAATACGAAACAGGTAAAGCTCAACAATAATTAGGTTTTTGCTTTCAAGGCAGAATGTGAAGTCTCAGGAGAGGCACTAAAACTTGGCATGATGAAGTGCAAAACAAATTAAATCATGGTCATGCAGTTGAAATTCCCCCCTTTCAGTAACCCACAGTGCACACAAATGCACCTTAACTTGCAAAATTTATTGCCACCAGCAATTGCAACCAGCAATACTGTCATAGCCTCGAGAAACAATGATTTTCTTTCTGTTTTCAGCTGACTTCTTGCAAGTCTTTATGAGACTTTCTATGTGCCCCAAACCCCAAAGAATAAATTAGCCCAGTAGGTCAGTAGAGAAAAGGTTAACACTGTTCCTCTGGGGAGAGTCTCTGCTCACAACTGCGTGGAAGGACTGGGCAGCTGGAGCTGCCCTATGGAGAGGAGACTTTGTGAGAGAAACAGCTTAAAAAAGAAAGGAGAAAAGAGGTCAAGGGCTTTGTCAGAACTCTTTTACCACAGTGAGCATTTTCTTTCTCTTTCTGCTTTTATTTGCCTTTCCTCAAAGTGTCTCTAAGGTGCTTCTAACAGCAGGATTATTTTGTTCTGGAAGCACTAGGGACTGTAAGTAGGGTATCGGGTACCTCTTTTCTTCTGAGGGTCCTCTGCAGAGGACAGAGAAGGCATTTACCCTAACTCTTTTTGATCTGAGGGATGGCTGCATTTGTCTAGGGCCTCTAGATAGGTGTGGACTCTCATCCAAAGGCAGATTGACCTCTTATGAGCCATGGGCTGCAGTAGCTTCTGCCTGGGAACAGCAGGCTTGGAGCTTTCTGAAAGTTTCTGAGTTGCCATTTGGGGCGTAAACACCACACATGGAGTGGGGTTGTCCAAGAAATCTTGGACATATGATATTCTGTGATGTGGTATGTTCTCTGTTAGGAATACTTTCCTATTGCTATTGGATGGCTTTCTAAAGGACAGTTGAGTTTGTCTGCAGCTATTGGACTCAAATGTGGAATTTAATTTAGAGAATCCCTATGGCCTGTGTGGTGCAGGAGACAAGGTTGGGTGATCAGTAGTACCTTCTGGCCTAAAATCACAACAGCCTAAATCTCTAATATATCCAGTTAAAAGCTGGTTTTGGCTTTTACAATGGCCAAGTTGCCTCCAGCAGCGTGATTTTTCCTAAGCCTTACCCTAGAAAGGACTGCCAAAAACTTCTGCTACAAGGAGCACAGGAATGTACACAGTGTGCTATACGTCTGCTCTGTATATTTGTGGTGAGCAAAATATAAATCTTTCCAGTAAAAGAACTCAGAAGAAATCTGTTTGCCAAGTTACTTTCTTCCTTGGCTGGGGGTTTAAGGGAACCTTTTTTTTTCCTTGTCATTTAGGTGAGAAAACAATTGAATAGATTCTCTAGTTCTGACCCCTGTTCTTCAAGGCACATGCTCCCACCGCCCTGGGTTTTGCACAGCTTCACAGGGGAAATCAGGAGCAAAGAGTTCAACTCTTAGGGCTTATCTGAGCAGGAAGTTAGTACAGAATAAGTTTGGGGGTATGTTTTAGGCACTGTAACTGTTCTGTGTTAAATCCCAGAGCAGATGTTCTTCTCTACTAAAGTGCCTTTGTGCAACTTTCCAAGTGGACTAATTTAAATTACAGAAAAGGTACTTGTGGCTCAGGAGTTTGTGAAATGACTACTGGTTTTTCGATTTTAATTCTCATTTATTTTGTGCTCCCTTTTTTTGTGGTCAAGGCTTTACTAGAGCACCACTGGTACTTTCTTAGAGTGGCTGCAGAGAATATTGCATTTTTTCCTCTTTTAGAAGGCCAGAATAAAGCAGATAACTTATTCTCTTAGTAGAAGAGACAATGAGATTTCAGGGTTCAAAAAACCCCTGCCTTTTAGGCAGCATTTCTCAATGTCTTGATGGGAACATTCACCTGAATGACACTTGCAGGAAATAATCGTAAGTCTGAAGAAAAAAATTTGTAATCATTCTGTTTTTGAACCCAGTAAATGTTAGTTATAGCCATGACAAGGATATGGTCTGGCTTGGAGAAGCTCTGACTTAAGCAGTGCAAGTGCAAAGTTGAGAAGGATCCCTACAATATCGTTGTGTGGAATAACTTTGCTGATTACAGCATGGAAGTTATAGGTGCAAACAACCTATTAGATGAAATTTTTTCCAACAAGGTGGTAAAGTTGTTCCTTCTGGTATTTCATGTTTTGATTTATCTATATTTGTTGTAAAACTCTTCCAGGCAATGGACATCCCAGTAGTGATGATTGAGGTGTGCACTGGAAGCTGACCAGTATTAAAGGCTGCCAGGAAATGGGGTGATACATCCCTTAGATACTTCAGCACATCTGTGGCTGCCTGCAAGATAGGTCTACTTGCATGAACACCAGTCATAAAGGCTCAGTTATCTCTACCTGCATCAGGCTTTCATCCTGCTGAGATTCCTGTGCTTTCTGCTGTGCAGTGTGAAGTTTTGATGCATGTCCAATGCCGTGGTGGAGACACGGGAGATCAGAACTGAAACAGCAGATCCAGAATGACACAAACACCAGAATGACATGAACATCTGGAAACTCCATTAGGAGTGTGGATTCCCAGATGGTGTTGAGATGGGGTGGGGAGGGAAATTGGGCTGCAGACGCCAGACGGTCTCACCTTGCCTTGGCTGCTTGGAGAGAAAGGAGATGGAGGGGTCAGCAGCAACAGAAAAACAATGAGGAAGGAAGATCTACTGAAGCTTGTCTCCATTCTCTCATCTCTTTCCACTGCCTTCCGCTGCCTTGGCCAAGTTGCCTGATGAATTTTCCTACTCTCAGCTCTCGGCTTTTTTTCTTTAAACTCATGCTGTGCTCTGCTCCCAGGTGGCTTCTCCTGTGCCCCTGTGCTTCCCCTCTGTCAAGTACATCATTAAAACTCATTCCTTCCAAAAGGTAATTTATACACTCATAACACTCCACGTTAAATATCTGGGGATTTTCAAAGGGAAACAGTAGAAATCATTTCCAAACATGCTCACTTTGCTATCATTTCTAGTTCTACTATTCTCCCTCCCCTTCCCCCAAGTTGCTATTGGTTTTACTCAGACTCGAGGATACCAGCCCCAAGGTGACCCTTACTTCTTAAGAGCCTGGGAGACTGAAAAAAATTATGTTCAAGTAAATATGATACATTGCTCATTTACAACAGCTAATGAACAGATGAAACTGCCAGGTAGAGTTTTGTCTTAACAACTTGACTTGAGAACAGATTTTGATCTCCTCCTTCAGTGCTGAAGGCTATTTTTTTCTCTTAGTAACCATGCCAGTACATTCTGCAAAAGGCAACACATCCTATCCTTTGTGTTAATGGGGGAACCCACTGTTTCTGTAAAGACCTTCCTAAAAAGCCAGGAAGAGGTAAACAGTGAACTTGGCTTCCTCTGGTATTACTTTCTTCTCCACCTGTCTATACAGATTCTAACATGCTACTTGTATTATGTAGCTCATGAATAATAAAGTAGTTTGGCTGGAACTAAACAAAGGCAGCAGGTAGGAGGCTCAGGTTTGCTATTTCCTTTGCAAAGACTTGCAGTTTTTTCCCAGCACAGATGACCAACAAAAACATCGATACTCTTGCAGGGCTTGTGGGATGCCAAAGACTTTACAGTCTGTTTGCTACATTGCTGTGCTGTTTGGGTAAAATTTTCAGTGATTTCAGATGAAAAAACCTTCACACTGATGTATGATGGTGGTGGTTCTTATCTTTTATCATAAACTTGGTAAACCTTTACCCATTGCTTGAACTGACAGTAGGCCATTTCCTCCTCACAGCCCAGGAAACCTCCGCTACTTTACTTAATACTTTTCCCTCCAGTGTCCTTTTGTGGTGGTCTCAGCACAACCTTGAAGGTGAAGGTGAAACACATCAAATAAAATACTCCTGCAGCAGTGTTGATTTGGCCAGGGAGAGACCAGTAATGAAAATAGCATGAAAACACCTGATTATATTTCCAGCTCTGTTTGGCAGGTCCAAAGACTTTGGGGGAAACACAAAGAGACATCAAACACTGTGGTAAGTTTGAGCTACATAATAATAGAATATTCATTAGCCATTAAAACTAATTAATAATTTTAATCATAGCATGAAATGGCAAATAGTTCCAAAGTGGGCAGATATGCAGCAGTTGTTTTGCTTCCCTTATAAAGAGAGCACAGGACAACAAGTACAGTGTGTAACCAAGCAGTAATATTTTATTTTATAGTCTCTGGTAATAAGTTAAATATGGCTCTGTGGTGTTAAGGGCTCAGGACAATTTTAAAGGAATTTGATATTTCGGTCATCCAGGGAACCATTTTTAAAGTGAGGCTGGTCTTATTCATGTGATGAAGCTCAGAAATCATAGAAGTTGACCTGCAACAAAAATGAACAAAGAAAGGCTTTTTGATTCTATCATAAACATTTGGCTGTAAATCACCACCAGCCTCAGAACTCAGTTTAAAAATATGACATTATTTGATATTTTCTTAGCAGTCAAGCAGAAAACTCCAGCTCCTGGATCATACAGATTTAGTTTAATGTGAAAATAGAGTAAGTTACCCGTACCTTTCATGATTATATCAACAGCACTTTCTGTTGGCTGACACATCAGGCTTGTTTAAAATCATTAGACCAAAGCAAACATGCTTCCCTTTACCTTTTTTCTTTTCTCATCATTTCTGAATTGATCAATTATAGGAGATTTTGAGAAGGTAGTAATAAAACCCAAACAGAAGAGAGACAGTTTAAGAGCCAACTGTTAAATCATCATTATTAACAGCAAAGTGGTGTTTTATGACTTTGGAATAGACAAATTTACTAATCTGAAAGCTGTCTCTCTTGCTCCTTGCTCTTTGCTTCACAACTGCAATTTATAAGAAGAAGCTGTCCAGCTGCATTTCAGGGATATAAGAGAAAGCAGCTTCTGTGTGAAAATTAGAAATAGATTTCAATTTTCTTGCTGCTGTTGTAACTAAACAGTCTGTTAACCTATTTAAATAGGAGAACATGCTGTGTATTCCTGTTCTAGAATACATCAAAAGTAATGTGATTATGCCTGTTTTCATACAGCCCTATCTTACTGTTACCTAGATGCTTTTACATGAACGATACATGGAATTAGTTCCACGTTTCTTCTCTTAGAATTAGCATATTAATGTACCAGACAGATAATGCTAAAAGCCTGGATGCTTGAGCACACACAGTGCCTTCTTCATTGAGCTCCAACACTCAGCTCCTGTGAGTCCTGAGGAATGTCTCAGTACATGCTCGGCGTCCTGCTTGTCCTGAGAGTGGCCCTGACCTATGGACCACAGCTGAGATACTTTAGGCTCTTATTTACTTTGTTGGCCTCAGAAATTCCATTTAAAAAAAAAAAAAAAAAAAAGGCTCAGTGTCAGGCTGCCCACAGTGGGGCCTTTGCTTTTCCTATGGATGTGTGTGGGTGTGTTTACGTGTGCACATCACAGTTACGTGCATTCCTCAATATATGCAGGAGATTTGAGGAGATTTACAAATACCTAATGCTCACACACACGTTTTTATTATATTCCTGTATGTATATTTGTGCCTATGCATACAGTCTGCATGTACATGCATCCAGGCCATGCATTTTTGTGTATCTGTATGTACTGTGGACATTCAGTCTCCCGTGACTTTGTGTGTCAGGGATCCAGCATTGCTAGTGAAAGTTTCTAATCTTTAGTCTATCTTGGTGAAACACTAATGAACTTGTAAAAACAGGAAGCAGTGGAAAACAAATGAATTTCAGCTGGTGTTTGAAGAGCTGTCAGATCCCCTCGCTGAAATGTTTCAGAGGAACATCTTTCTGATAAAACCTCTGAGAAAAGTGGAGGAGTTTCAGAAGAGTGATTGGAAAAACAGGATGCCGACTGGCAGGCTTTGCTAATGCATTGCATCTGTAAAGACTCCAGCAACTGAACACAGCATTAGCTATGTGAGAGCCACAGAACCAGGGAAAGTTATTACATCTGAGCGTGATGGGAAGGAGGGGGAAGGGGAAAAGCAGGCTGCTCCCTTTATGCATCTTGAAATGTGCAGTTTTCTCGAGCTTTTGACATTTTTCATTCCATCTACTTGGCTGTCAGCACGCAGACTTAATTCTAACGCTGATGAACAATGCTGCTTTGCTGTCCAGTATCATCTTTCCTCTGAGGCCCTCCAAACATTTCACAAATGTTAAGGAAGCTTTGCAATACCAGCATGAGACAAAGCGAGGATTTGCTGGCTTCACACAGGATGCTGTAGTGCCTACACCTCTTTGGCAGATGCTGTTCTCATTTTATGGTGGCTTATATCATGGGATTACAGCATCCTCGAGTTTTTACTAATTTTCCCTTTTCTCCATTCCAGAGTTTCTGTGACTGTTAAACTGACCTTCTGGTGCTGGCAATTGGTTTTGGGGGCCTCCGTCTTCCACCATCTAGAATAGGAGTCTGTTGCTTTTTGTCTTAACTGCTGCTTGACTCACACTCTTGAAAATCAGGGTGTGGGAGTACAACTGGAGCAGGGCCCACACAGATAAAGGAGCTCAAGGGTATTCTTGACTCCTACAGTATGGATATAGTTGTACTTCAGAAAGCTAGGAATTGGGTCCTTAGAACCAGAAGGCTGTTAAACATGTAGAGTGTAGTGACCTGATAGCAAGTGTGAAGAAAATTTTAGCAGAACTATTGATTACACAGAACCAGTCCTGGCTCTGTGGCTTTACCCACATCCTTTCAATTCTGCTTTCACTGGAGTTGTCCCCCTGGGATGAGCTACCATCCAAGGGACATGCATGAGAGAAGGAGCCTGTCTGTAGGGTCTCACTGCTATGAGACTCTGATACAATATGCCAGCCTTACAACATGCAACTTTGTGTATTTTCTCTCCTGCATCCAGTTGTTTCTTGTTTCTTTGCATTTAATCAATCTGCAATTCAGCAAAACACTTGCACATGAGCTTTCCTTACTCAGCAAAGCACTGAAACTTCTGTCTGCAAAGAGTCTCCCATCTCTTCAGAGAATGACTCTGAGGATACACACATGCCTTGTTTGAATTTGGTGAGCCCGATGCAACATGGTGGAGCTGGGAACTGCCTTTGGATGTCCTTCTCGGGCTGTCACAGCCCTCTCTGGGGGAGGGACAGGGAGGGTTGTAAGCTTTGTTTATGCCTAAGCAGTTTCCAATATCCCAATCACGGCAGCAGAACTGCAATTCCAAACATCCTGATCTCTGCAAGAGGATCTAACAGTGGTCCCAGGAAAGCCAAGGACGAAGCAGCAACTGAAACAATGTAAACAGGAATACATCTTTAAAACAACAAGATGCAGAAAAATATGTAGCAAAGCTGGTCTTCATTAAACCGTTTCTCAGCTGTCTCTCTCAGCAGTTCCCACTGCTGCTTCAGCGCATCCTACTTCTGTCTGCCCCTACCGCCCTTCCCTGGAAGACAGATGCTTTTGTGGGTGAAGCATCAGGCTGGGAGTTGGGAGACTTAATTTTGCTACTGAGTCGGGCAAAAGCAGCGTCACGTTTCCCTTTTCAGCGCCTGCCCTGTGATTCTTACCACCCCTGACTCCCAAAGGCCCGAGGTCATGCTTAGTTTCATGTACATGAATCACAGCAGCTGTAGCTGGTGGGTTTCCATGTGTGTGGAAGGGGTTAGGAGGGTCACGGGGGCAGGCTGAGAGTGGATCTTCGAGGAAAAATTTCTCTTGGAGGAGACTGCTCAAAAAGTTGCTGCTCTCCCTTCTGAATGTCAGGCAGTGTTTACATAGATATAAAAATATTTTTCAATCACATAAAAATATCTGCTTCTTAATTTCTGTATGCTCTGCTCCTTCCATAACTAATTAATCATCACGATGTCCTATGAAAAATATAATTATCTCAGTTGTCATTGTCCCATTTCACAGGCAAGGAAAACCCTGGGGAATCCTTGCTGTATTGTACCTGTGTTTTGTTGATCTCAGGAAGCCTGGGTGCCTCTTAAGCATGAGACAAGATTTATAAATCCTACCTTGGTTCTGGAAGGAAATATATGATGAAACATATCATGTGCTTTTACTTACAGAGAAAAAGAACAATTTTCCTTTTTTTAACTTAATACTTACTTGTCTGTTTGTTGCTTTGCTTTGATCTGCTTCATCTTTTTGAGGCAACTGGCTTCCTAGAGCAAGGTCTGCTGTCTGTTAGCTGATTACATACCCTGTTCGAACACCCACCCTAACCCTGAGAGGCCCTTCACCTTCTGCATTATCTATTATTTTTGACTGAATAAACACTTTGGTGTGGTGGGGGTGTTTGTTAGTTTTGTTTTTTTAATCACTGGGTTGTTTAAAAGAGTTATCATAGTGATGAGTTGCACTTTTTTCTTTCAGATTGATGATATTTTGATAATAAAGAGTCCACTTCTATGAGATACACTTTGTTAACTTGCCAAAAATAAGGTAGAGTTCTAGGTCATGTTGTGTAAAGGTGGTAGAGATGTCCAGTCACAGCTGGAGCTAATGTGTGCTTCTAACGGTAGTCAGTGCAGAAATGGAAATTTGGAACAATGGAAAGTCTTATGTTGCTGAGTCTGAGATTCTAGACATCTGAGTTTAGAAAGAATTTTGATTTTGGAACCAGTATCTGTCACACACATCCAGCTTCACACTATCATATTTGATAGTGTTGTCTAATGCCTGCTTTGACTGGAAATCAGGTACTGGATGAGAAGGACTTTGTGCTCAGGTTGCTGTGGGGTTGTGTCCCTTGGCTTCAACCCCATCTTAGCTGTGGGACCCCAGTGAACTCAGACTCCCAGAAATGGCCAGGGTATGTGTGACGTTGACTCTGCAAATCTGTTTCTCTGTGAAATTCTCTACTGTTCTGTGTTTGAGACCTCGAGAATTCTCACCATCAGAAAAAAAATAATTTGCCAGATGTCTTAATAAGCCCCGTGCATTGATGGTTCTATATAAGGAGGAATTTTTAAAGCAACGGATGTTTATTTTTGGCAGCTTCTGTCATTTAACGATTTCCCTGCTCCAGCTACCCTCCAGAAAACTGATAAGTGCATCCTCTTCCCATCTTTTAAATTTAGAGATGAGCCTCAGGACTGGGTCCAGTCTATATATTTGTCCCAAGTCCAAACACTGTCTGAACATGACAGATTTGGGGACAGTTCCAGTCCATGTGTAAAATCATACAGGTTTTACAGAATCTTCCAATGTACTATTTTGCTTTTTTCATCATGAATTTAAGGGTTTAGGCCATATTTCTATTATTTAAAAAAGCATCTATGTGTGTGTACACAACAGGAAAGAGAAATAGAACATCAACTTGAAAATCCTCCAGTTCTAATAAGGGAAACAGCTTTCTCATAGGTTCCCACATCATCAGTCAGCTCATCACATGCATGCTGCTGCAAGACATTTTCCTTGTAATGAATTGAATAATCACATCTGTTTCTCAAGCTTGAGAAAAGTTTAAAAAGTCATTAACATTCTCCTATTTCCATCATTGGCAGAATCTACTTCTTTTTTTTTTTTTTTTTTAATCAGCATCTTGGCTGTGTCGACAAGTGTGTATGTGAAAAAATTGTCTGTGTATATGCACATGTGTTCCTGCAGCTCAAGTGAGTGCATGTGGTTGTGTACATTTCCACACAGGCAGATGGCACCCGTTTCTGCATGTGCACAAAGTCACCTCTTGCAGGCATGACAATCAGAGAATCAGAGAATCATAAAAGAACCTGAGTTGGAAGGGACCCACAAAGATCATCCAGCCCAACTCCTGACCCTGCACAGGACTCCCCAAGATGACCCCACCATGTACCTGCGAGTGTTGTCCAAACATTCCTTGAGCTCTGTCAGCCTTGGGGCTGTGACCACTTCCCTGGGGAGCCTGTTCAGTGCCTGATCACCCTCTGGGTGAAAAACCTTTTTGTAATATTCAACCTAAACCTCCTCTGACACAGCTCCAGCCATTCCCTCAGGTCCTGTCACTGAGTACACAGAGCAGAGATTGGAGCTGCCCCTCCACTGCCCCTCATGAGGAAGCTGCAGGTCTGACCTCACCTCAGTCTCCTCTTTCCCAGGCTGAGCAAACCAAGTGCCTCAGCTGCTCCTCATATGACTTCCCTTCTAGATCCTTCATCACCTCCAGAGCCCTCCTTTGGACACTCTCTAATGGCTTTATATCTTTCTTATATTGAGGCACCCAAAACTGCTGCAATATTCCAGGTGAGGCCACCCCCGTGCAGAGCAGAGCAGGACAATCCCCTTCCTCTCCCATCTGGTGATGCTTTGCCTGATGCCCCCCACGACACCACTGGCCCTCCTGGCTGCCAGGGCACTGCTGACTCATATTCAACTTGCTGTTGGCCAGAACCCCCAGGTCCCTTTCCCGGCGCTACTTTCCAGCATCTCATTCCCCAGTCTGTCCATACATCCAGGGTTGCCCCATCCCGGGAGCAGAATCCAGCACTTGTCTTTGTTAAGTGGTTGGTGAATGCTCAGCCCTCTCGTTTGTCTGGGTCTCTCTACAGGGCCCCTCTACCTTCGAGAGATGGGCTCTGTGTAGAGCAGTGCATGCATACACTTGTTTTTCTCCCGTAATTCCGACTCTTTCCATCATGACCACGCACGGGAGTTTCTGTGAGGCTGTGGATGCTCCCAGGCACATGCAGGCAGGAGACACGAGAGGGCAGGCGTCTCCTCTGCTGCCGCCTCTGCCTGGGCTCGCAGCTATTGTTATGTTTATGCAAACAGCCTTTGACATAATAGCTTTGAAACAGTTGAAAATTGGATTGTGCCTTTAGGCCAAACATTCAGACCACCACCTTGGCTATATTCATCTGCCACAGTAAATTGGGTTCAGCCTTGGCTCCACACACTGTATTTCAGGGAAGGATTACAGCTTGGCAATAACTTTTGTACAGGAAAGACAAATGCAAACTCCTGGCAGAAATATTGGAGCTGTTTAGTTGTGCAACCCCCTATCTGGAGGAATACAGATTGCGCTGAGAATTTCTTTGGACATCCGAGGAGCAAATAAAACAAATTCTCAGGCTGGAATCGCCATTCCTTTCTTTTTTAGCTTCCTAATGCAATCTAATTATGGTTTAACCTCCTGAAATAAATACCTAATAAAAGATGAACCTATTAGAAGAGTAAATTTACTGCCCACTAGTTAGCAGAAATTCTTGCCGTGCTCCCTTTAAGTGATAATGTTATTGGGATAGAACATTGTTTGACTGGTTAATGGTCCCTCTACTGCAAAACAGATTATATGGAAAATAAAAGTCAAAGCACAGACAGTCACAGTGTTAAAGTCCATGGTTAAAAACACTTTTAACATAAAAAAATGTGTTGAAAAGAAATGCAAGGGTGACAGCCCCTCCAAAAGGGGTGCAGAAAGAATCTAAGCTGTGGTCTGAAAGGGAGTCAGTGTTCCCTGAATTCACCATAGTCAGTGCTACAATTAATTTTCTACAGGCTGTGTTACAATTCTGTTGCATATTTAAGAAAGTGAAGGTTTATTTGGGCCTGATCCCAGAGGCAATGTGCTAGTTTCAACCTTTTCCAATTCATCCAAGCAGATGTGATATGTCCACAGAATTTGAGGCTGTATTCTTCCTTCTGTCTCCAAGAAGGGTGGAGATCCAGATGGAAAGGAGGAGGTGGTGGCAAAAGCTCTTCATGCTGGCAGGAGGGATCTGAAGGTGAGGTTGGGGTGGGAGCAAGGTGAAGGCTTGGGAGAGAAGAAAAGCGGCAATTCCTCTGGCACTCTTCCCTGCTGCATCTCTAGTTTCCATCGTGGTGCTGCCCCATCAGCGGATTAATGAGGCCATTGACTTTGCCAGGGGTGGAGAATATAAATAAAAGCAATTTCCTGGCCTAGCTCCCACTGAAATCTAATCCAGTGGGAAGAGAAAGGCTCTTGTCTTAAGATGAAGGCTTTTTTAGCTCGGGTGGTAGCTGAGCTGCTGATAACTTTATTGTGAAAGCAAAGGGTTTTTTTTCCAAATACATCTTGGGCTTTCTGAATTCGTGCAGGCTTGCACACCAGCTACTTCTGGTGTGTAAATGAGGTGACGTGTATTTTTAGCAGGAATGAATAATAACAGAGGCTGTAGAAACACATTTCCTGCATGAGTACCTAAATGTTTCCTGGGATGGAATTTGCCCTGATCTCCTTATGCTGTACCTGTGGAGGTCTCCCAGTCAGATGAACAAAAGTCTCCTTTATTTATTGCATATACCAGTATCTCATCCCCTGCTTTTAAGGCTACAGAATACAGCAAGATTTTTACCTACATAACACCACTTCCAAATGAAGCAGTCCCCTTACATTAACATTGGAAGCAGTTACACTTACAAGTAGTAAAGCAAGCATGAAGAACTCTGCTCTGTGCATCCTCCATCAGCTATGATGCACCAAATTCTGAAGCAAAAACTCTCATGTTCATGTTTTCAACAAGACTTTTTTCCCCGTGATAAGTAGCCTCCAGTACCTTCTACAGTCAAGAAAGAGCAGCTGAGCTGGAGTGGAATGTCAGGGGCATTACATATGCTCTGTTAAAAAAAAAAGTTAGAATTTGCCCACTTGATATTTATTTATTTAATTAATTATTTATTTGTTTTTTTTTTTCTAGTCTGCTCAGTCACACTTTGCTGTCTTAAGCAACTTGGTTTAGCCTGTGGGTAAAATATTTGGACCTGGCCTCTGCCAGAAAACAGAAGTCACTAGCTGAAAATGGATAGGAAGTCACACATAATAAGAGAATCATATATTTGCATAGCACTACAAGGAAGTTTTGCTGCTTGAAAAAATGCTTATTTCACAAAAAACAATTAATCTTTTTTTTCTGTCTCCAGCTGTTTCCCCCAAGAAACAAAAAAACCACCAACTAGCTGTCTTCGGTATGGTCCCCCCCATTTATCAGGCCTCTCACACTGAATAGAGCAGTATTTTTAAGGGCAAAACTAAGTGAGCTGGCTGAATTTTGCTGTAGCAGACTCTGATGTGGTAAGATTCTTTGTCATATATCACAGTCAGAAGTCATTTATTATCCTGCTTTCCTTTGGGAAGAGACTGGGGCAAAAGATCCAAATTCTACCTTTCCTTTTCCTCAAGTGTGTGTTTTATAATCATCACTTATTAGCAGGATTATGGTAGCATCTAGGTAATCTTGCCAGGATCGGGGCATTATTATGATGAACAATGACAGAAGTCTATTCATTAGAGTCCAGAGAAATTGTTTTGCTTGGCTGTAAAAGCACTTGGGCCAAGGAGGTCAGACAGCTTTATTCAAAGTCTTCTGCCCATGTTACCAACTCTCGTGATATTATCAAAGTCTCCCACCATCCTGGGCTTTTCAGTGAGCAGCACCTCCTGCTGTCATGTGAGTCCACAAGAAGCTCAGCCTTCATTAAACGAGAGAGGTGATTCAAGCCCTGTTGATTTCAAGAGAAAAGTCTGAAAAATATGGGAAGAAGACGGCAAATATATCTTGAGATATATATGGATAATACATATATATATTAATTTTTTAAATTTTTTTTTGCAGGTCAATTTTGTAGCTTCTTGGAGTTCATTGGAGACAGGGTAGGAAGGGACCTTGGAAGTCCTCAGCCCCACGTTTTTCAGTCTGTGAGCCTGTGCTCCCTAATGTCAGTGCAGAACAGGAAGGCAGGTGTGAAACACCTTTTTGTGTGACTCAGGGCCCTGCCAAGGCATGAAAGATTCCTCATAATTTGAAGGAGGCAGAAGGAGTGTGGGCTAAATACTCCATATATAATTACTTCATATAGTGATGATCTGTTTCAGTCGAGCCTACTCATCTCGAAAGGATGGCTATTCCCTTTTCATTTAGAGGGTGAAAAGTTGGGAGCTGATAATAAGTAGAGGGAAAGGGGTTATGACAAAAATACATCTTTCCTCTTTCTCAAGATTGTCTTCCCCCACAGCCAAACACACACAAATGCCACTAACTGTATCTCATTTATCCTCGGTTTCTCCTTTCCCTGTCTAGCCCCTTTGTCTCCTGTCTCTATGGCTTGTCAGATATAGTTACCCATCCAGGCTCCCAGGCTTTTGCCCAGCTCTAGCTATGCTTAAAATGCTGGTTTTCAGGAAAGCACTACTTGGAGCAGACAGAAGGAGGATATGAATTATGATTAATCTAAAGAAAGAAATTCCCTTTACTGGAGTTTTTCTGATAGCCCCAATTTCACTTTTGTCCCCTTTTGAGTACCTTCAAATAGAATTTTTTTCTCCAGTGGAATTCCCAAAAGAGAGGAAATCCTGAATTCTCTTTTTTTTTTTTTTTTTGGTCCCTTTGACCCACAAATGCTGGGAGCCCTGAGGCCCTAATTGATGGGCAGAACTTGCTGAAACACAGATTACCCCACTCACAGGAAACCAAAATTGTTGAAACAAATGCTGGAACAAAACTCAGGAATGAGAAGCCTTTCCATGGATTGGAAATGCCAGTCCTCAGTTTATTTAGTTCTCAGAAGACTTTAAAGCATTTGGGTTGATGTTTTTGGTTTTAGAAAAAAAACAGCTTCCTGGTCTTCTGAGTCTGTGCCAGGAGTCCCCTCTCCCAGGAACCCTTTTGTTCTGTCTCCACATTATTTTCCAGCAGAAAACTATTTCACAGGAGAGTTTCCATCCAGTTTCACTGGGAACCTCTGCTCAGTCCTAGTAAACCTGGTACTACCAGGGAAATCCTGGACCCCATTTTGAGCTCTGCTTAGTTCTTATTTCTTCTTGCTTGGACCTTTGCCTTGCCATCCTGAACTATGTGTGAAGAATGGCCTTGCTGTTTGAGTGAAAGCTTCCAGGTTTCAGGGTCTTCCTTCCTATTCTGAGAGCTCATGAGAAGAACTTTCAGTCCTGTCCTTTAAGGAGAAGATTTTTTTCTTTCCTCTTTCTTTCCCTTTCCTTTACAATTAATTAGATAATAATTTTGCTACCGATCCATTCTTCATTAAAGAACTGATTCCCTTTTGTTAGATCTGGCCGTAACAAAGGTAGGAAAATTTATGTCTTAATTTTAGTTCATTATGGCAGAGAGCATCCCACCCCATCACTCTCCCTCTCCCCCTCCCCTTCCAAGCCCTCCCTTTTCCTTTAGAGGATCAGTTATCACTTTGCCCCTAAACTCCTCACATTCTGCAGAGGCATTGGAGGAGCCTTCACTGCCCTTTATCTTCCACTGCCTCATTAAGAGAAATGAACCTGAGTCTGAGAGAAATGACACAAGGGAAATAAAAATATAATCCCTTGGTGCCACCTATAATGAATTGTTATGAAAACCATGAAAATATCTGTCTGCAGATATTGTTCTTTGATTTGAAGTCAGTGTTGTAAGCGGTAATTTTTGTCATTAAAGCTGTTAATCTGCTCAGCATTCCTCATAAGTTTTTATGAAGAAAAACAGCCCTACTGCCTACATGCTCATGCAGGGAGCTTCTGAGCAGTGCTACATGAACAGGGTGCCTTTGAATAATTATCTTTAATTATAGCCGAGGTGGTTGTCTGTCTCAGAGATGGGACTGCTCCATGGCAGCCTGCTGTCCACTGCCGTGAGGGTTTGGAATGAACTGGTTCATCTGAACCTTGCTGACACCTCAGTCCCCAGCTGGCTGAGGATGGGCTGAGGGCATGTCCCGGGGCACTGAGTTCTGTGTGTGTGTGCAATTAGCCACAGTGATTGCCCCAACTATATGCTTTTGTGTCTGGGATAGGACTGTAAGGGATCATTGCCTCCTAAACAAAGATGAGCCATGGTGAGCAGAGGTGTGCTGGGAGTATTGTTCTATTTTATCCTTCCCCAGTAGTCACAGAGATGACCTCTTTCCTGCCATCCATCTTCAGCTTTTCTTGAGTGGGGTCCTCTTTTGCCACATCTGAGTACTTCCTGAGATTCCAGGCAGCTGCTTTCCATGCTGTGAATGCCAAGACAGGGCAGAGGGGTTCCAGCAGCCCCCTTCCTCAATGCACTGAGATTCTTGTATGCAGTTCCAGTGCATACAGTATGACTGCATTCCAGAACCCAAAGAGAACACCCTAGAAAGAAAACCCTGATACTGGGGAAGGCAGAAAGCATGGCAGTCTTATGGTGTTTAGATTGTTCTGACTGAAAGGAGTTATGGGGATATGGGACTAGAGGAAATGGCCTCAAGTTGCACCAGGGAATCTTTAGAAATATTTCTTCACTGAAAGATTTGTCAAGCACTGGAGGAGGCTGCCAGTCATGTGGTGGGGTCACCATCTCTGGAGATATTTAAAAGGCACATAGATGTGGCAGTTAGGGACATGGTTTAGTGGTGGACTTGGCAGTGCTGGGTTAGTGTGACTTGATGATCTGAGGTCTTTTCAAACTTAAATTCTATTCTATGATTCTAAGAGGAAAAGCAGACCTTGAAAGTTTTTTTGCACCTCCCTCACAGAATTAGCTCCCTGCTGAAAATGGGCAATATTAACTTGCAGTCTGATTTTGTAAGGATTTCCTTATTCCCATCAGAAATTAGGTAAAGTCTCAGGGCTGATTTACACTAGGCAAACATTTGGCTTAATTGCTTGACTTCCTGGATCTTAGCACAACCACAGACACCCCTCTCTCTGCAAACATTTAGGTTCCCATTTGTGGAAAAGATGAAGGCTGAGACTGATCTCCACTGACTTTGCAGAAAGGGCATTGTGAAGTGCATGAGAATAGAGGCAACATCAGAGACTTAAAAATAGAAATAAAAGACCAAGAAAGAGAATGAGTTAATAAATCTTTCAAGACACCAAGTTGATGGAATAATGAAAACAACTACCAGGACTTGCCATGGCCCCTGCCCCTTAAAGGAAGCCTCTTCCCCATTTGGTCTTTGCTTTAAAAACAGAAGGGTTGTAAATAGCGTATGATTGAAGGCAGAAGACATTCATTGTCTTTTCTATTCTTATGCAACTGTCCACTCTGAACTCCTGGTATTTTACCCTTAAACATCTGGAACTAGGATTCCTGTATATAATGCCCACAATCTCTGTACAGAAAGTCGTTTATGTTTCCTGAAATTCTCAAAAGTATCACTAGCAGGAGGTCTTTTATTTAGGCAGCTTGAGGCTGTGTGAATTCCTGAGAAGAAGCTGTTTATCTGTTCTGCTTCAAGGTAGAGTACTCCAAAATGTGGCAAATTAGCCTTTATGCTTCAGGCAGAGTAGCAGTATGGGACAGGCAATTCTTTCCTTGCTTCTGACATCCTACAGCTCAGCAGGTATTTTCCAGCATTTTTGGGGAGGAAAGAACAAGATGATCAGAGAAGAGGGCTCTGCAGACACCATTAACATGGTAGGATGAATCTGCTGACAATAAGTCAATGATTCTTTCTGACATGACTCTAAGAGTAGCAGAAGGACGTCTGTAGGATGACTCATGTTAATGGAAGAGTGGGATGTATGACTCGAAATTTAGGACAGATGTCAGGTTCAGGGAAGTGTGGTGTAAGGAAGGTAATTTTTATTGGCATAGTAGCAGGAGACAACTTGTCTGAGTGATGTTGACTCCTTTTTTTGTATTGTTTTGGCAAGTCCTTTGGGGAGATGGCAAATGGAAAGGGCAGAGGAAAACCCGGCAACATCCCCTGCCAAATGGAAAAGGTTGTCTTCCAGCAGATAAATTGACCATGGGGTATTGGTGATTCCATTGCCTTCAGTGTACAAAGGAGCAGCCTTGGAAGAGTTGGTAAGAGATGTTTTAGTATCTCCTGTGCAGTCAGGGTGGTTACTCCCTCTCAGACCTGCATATGTGTTTAGTTTGCACCATTCCCCTGTGTTGATTTAAATAAGATACCTATTTAAAACATGGCAAACCCCCATGCACACATCACTTCAAGAATCAGGCAGTTCTCTTTCTGCCTTGCACACACATGCTCACCAACAGAAGTTAAATATTTGTGAGTCTGAGTTTAAAATATCAGAAGGCAACCATGAAGTTAAATCAGTGTTCTAATGACATCAGAAGATACACATTGTCTTCTGCTGGCACTGATTTCAAGCTCCTGGGCTTACTTTTCCTGCATTTGAAGAAGGCTAAGTATTCCAGGACAGCTTCGTGGGTCAAGAGAGGCCCAGGAAAGACATAAAGCAAAACTGTGATACTTCCTCTTCTGTTCTCAAGAAGTGTATGTGGTTTGCATTCTCAATTTCATTCTGGTAACTATAACAGTAAGATCTGCAGTAATGATTAAAAAAGTCTTTGAATGATTTCCAGTCTCTCCTCCCACCTCCTAAAAACTGGGGTGAAGGTCTATCCAGCTGTCATTGGGAACAAGAAATTCAACCAGACACCTTTGGCAATATTAGTCTTATTTATGTAAAGACAGTTCCTAATTAATATTGATGTACAATCTATGAGGCAAGGAACAGGGCTGTCTGCTTCCACTTCCATGTGTGACCTGCACCCTCTCCCAGAGCTTATTCTTTACTAGCTGCCTCTTTGGGCATGTGACATTTATCTGCTGTGATCTCTGCTGCATTTTGTCCCTCCTGTTCACAGAAATGATTGCAGCTGGAATTCGAGTGGAATTTCCTGCTCTCCCTGGTTTCCGTGTTCCTTCTTGCCATGGGGTCAGGACAGGAAGAGGGATTTTGCAGAATATTTTGAATGTGGTGTGGGAGACTTCAGAAAAAAGTGAGGTTCAAATGGTATCCACTGCTGCATCTGCAGATGTGCCAGTGTTTGTTCCATTGTGCTGCTGTTTATAGGGTCTCATTTTTTTCTGCACACAATGGGATCCTGATTCACGATAAGAGCTCCAGACAGTTCTGCCTTATACAGATAACATTAGGAATGCCCAGAATAATTTGCAAGATATTAGCTAAGTAATAAAATTTCACAAGGTTCCACTGAATAGGTAGAAGACCTAAAAGTAAGGATGAGTTGGTTTCTTAGAGAGGGAAAATGCAGGACAAGGATCACATCTCCTGCACTCCTGGCTGGTAGCACCGTGTGCCTTCAGGTATGTCTGTAAGTGCCCTACAAAGACATGTTTCTTCCACAAGGTTATAACAGATTCCAGAGCCAGTGAGAACTGAATAACTGTGTGTTACCTCTGGTTGCCATAGCAGAAAGACTCCTACAGACAAAGCAGTTGAGTTTCACTGTCATTTTTTGTGGATGGAAGAGGAGGAGCAAACTGATGTACAAAAGAGGGAGCTGGATACAGTCTGGGACTCCAAGCCACAGGGCTCCCTTTTCTGCCTTCTCCATTGTGACCTTGTGTTCGTTCCCCATCCAGACAGTGAGATTTCTCCTCTCCTCAAACAGGCATGACAACGATGGGTGTGTTACAGGTTGTCAAGTGGCCAATGTGCCAGGAGACTGAGGACCTTACAGTGCCAGCTCTTATGGGGGGCTGTTCTGAGAAAGGCTCTGTCTTCTGATGTGCACTGCACCCCCTCGCAGCTCAGGCACCCAGGGTCAGTGAGCTGTAAGGATGAACCAGCTTCCCGGACTTTCACAGCAAGAGTCAGGCTCTGAGCCGTGGCCAGCAGAATCTGGCTGGGGAAGCGTGGGAAACTTCACAGTAAGAGAGAAAATCTGCTCTATCAAGGGCTGTTTTCCTGGGGCTGCAATTTCTAATGCATCCAGCACATTTTTTTGGGTAATCTCTACTCCTGGAGCAACATTTTGAAGAGTGGAAAGAAAAGTATTTTATCTTCAAAAAAACAATTCATCCAACAAATTTGAGAAGGACATGTTAGTCACTAGCAAAGTAAACGGAGCTCCTGAGGTCTCAGGCTGCCACCTTTTGCTGAACCCATTAACTGTTTCCTTAATGGCAGAAGAGTGAAGTGGATTTTCCTCTTCATTACTTTTAGTGTAGGATATAGGTTTTTAAAGTGAATCCTTTGAGAAGGAAGGAATAAATTAATACTTTGGAGGGTTTTTTTCCCAGGTTAGTCTTTATGTCAGTGCAGTAGATTGTCTTCACTGTTTTTCTCTTCAACTCTCTATTTATTTAAGTTCAAAATAGGTGTTTTTCCTTCAATATCTCATTGTAACCACCTCCTTTACTATGACAGCTAAGGAATATTGATGTTGTAGACATGCTTTGCTCACCTGTTTCTCCACTGTGAGTTGTCGCAGTTGTCCAACAATCAAAATATTAAAATGTAGATTACAAGTCAGTCAGGATTGAAGTTATGGGAGAAATATTCATTTAGTGTTTGTGTTTGGGCAATACCTAGAAACAGCTCTTAAAGGGCAAATGGAAGCACTTGTTATCTGCTTCTTGCAATCACTTATTAAAAAATTTTGATATTTGTTTATATAGCCCATCAACACACCTTCAATCCTACATTAACAGTGTGGACTCACTGCAAAATTACCCTAAGGAACAGATAAATTTGCTGACCACTGTTTTCAGGCAGATTAATTGGAATTCTATCAAATTTCTGCCTCTTGCTACTTCCATTTTATCTCTTGGTCTGGGACATGTCAAAGTGTGCTGGGCTATAGCAGACACCCCATAAAGACATGCCTAGAAGTAGCTCAGAAGGCTGTTCATAAATGGCTGATTTGTAGACAAGAAGCAGCAGAAGAATGATTTTGACAAAGGCTGTGAGCTGTTCCATAGATGAGGATTGTGATCAAGGCTGGTGCAAGATGACCTCAAGGCTCCCTACAACCATCAGTGTAGACAAAACCTGAACAGCAGGAAAGGAGCATATTTGTCATGATTGAACATGAATGTTCAATTTTCCCATATTGGATGTATAAGGGTTTTTTTTTTAATGCACTTTTCAGGAAGATATGTTGAAGTATTTAATTTCTAACTAGCTGTGGATTTTACTTGGGGTAAATGGCATCCTTTGCTCCTTTGCTTACTGTAGCCATGGCTGATACAATGTCAAGGGAAAATTGGATACCATGTCCAGCACTCCTTATCCACTGGGTTGCAATTGGTACCTGTGATTTATCCTGCTGTATGCATGTGTTATTTCTGCTTCCTTCTCTTATGGTCCTGAGTTAGGACTTTCTCCAACACTGCTGCAACAGAAACTCTATTATCTAGCTGTTTTCTGTGTTACTATATGTGTTTCATAATTACTTTAAAATTCCTATTTTGACTCCATTCCGGTCAGACAAACTCCACTGTTCTTACTTAAGATGTAGGGAATTCAGACTACAGAAACAGTAAGGGCTACACACACGGAGACATCCAGAAATTCAGTTTCTATTTGGTTCCTAGAGAGAATTTACAGGCTGATATATTTTTATGGACTGAAGTCTGAAAAACTGTTTTCAGAGCCTAATTTTCAGGTGGAGATAAGTATTGCCTTGCAAAAGAACCCTATGAAATTTATGTCCTGTATGGGTTTTCCAAAATCCTTCAGGAAGTCTGCGACTAAGAAAGGCACCAGATTCACATCTCCTGACACTGAGCTGCGCTACCTAATTGATACGTTTCATACTTGTAGGAATGTAGCCAATTTTTAATCTTTGATCTTGGTGTGAACTTACTCGATGTTATAAATGTTGAATTTTTAGTGTATTTTTATACCGTCACGATTATGAAATCGACTTCTCATATTTATCTTCCTTCAGGAAACTGAGCAACACGATTATTGGAATCGGCTCTTTGAAGCCTGCGATCCCTCAGTAGGTTTTTTTTTTCCTCCAGGCTGTCTCCAAGCAGTGACACCATGTCTAGGTCTCATCGTAACAGCCCTAATGAAAAAGCAAACCGGGCAGCCCATCACTGGGTTCGCGTGTCCTTTAGGATTCGCTAACGCCGCCGTGAGTCAGGCGGCCGCGCTATCGCTTCGGCTGCGCTGCTTTATGGGCTCCCTGACCCAGTGAAGTCACTCGGTCGCCGGTGCCGAGGTGCGGGGTGAGCAGCATGCGGTCTCCTTGGAAACTGCAAAGTTGTGTGGGAGGCAGGAGGGCATGTCCCAGAAACGGCGGAGAGGAGAAGAGAGCCTGACAGGAGATCTCCAGCCGGAATTTCGCTGGAGGAAAGCATGTCTGATAACTTGGCCTGCCAAGCCTTTCATCTGACCTGCTGCTGTCCCGGCCTCTCACCCCTCTAACCTCCTGTTAAAAATACCAGCATGTTTCCTTGTTGGCCGGACATCCTGCCAGCGAGCTTTGGTATCCCAGGGAGCTGAAACCCATGGAGATCCCTGCCACCACAGTGTGCACAGTGGGCTGTCACCATACCACAGTCAGCAATTCCATCCACCTCAGGGCCTCCTTTCAGAGGGATCTGCTTCCCCACATTATCACAGAATCATTTAAGTTCAAAAAGACCTCCACGATCATCCAACCTGGTCTATGATTAAAGACACTGTGTGTGTCACAGTGTAGCAGCATGTTAAAATCAACACCTCCAAACAGTTAACTGCCAATGCCAAATATTTTCCCTTCCATTGTGATAACAGCTTAATATTCTGTAGAAAGGCACTGCCAGCTTTGAAAATCAAAATATAAGTTTTCTGCAGTTCCTCTGCTCAAGCTGTCCATGGTCACAGATTTCCCCTATTTGTTGGTTGTTTTTTTATTGGTATTAGAAGAGTACCTGTGAACTGCAGTTAAGACCTGCAACCCTGAAGGGACAGGAGCTCCCTGGCCAGGTGCTGCAGGTGCAACCCCAGAGAGCTCACAGGCTCTTTGCCACCATGTAGTGATGGATGAACTGGACAAATTGGGCAGATGTGTTTTGGAGAAAACTTACTGCAATCGGATGCACAGTTTAACAGAAAGGTCGTCTGGTTGCCTGATTAATAGAAAGCAACGGGAACAATCTGTAAGCACTAAGCCTGAGTAAATGATAAGATATGGTTTACCAGGGGATAGGTAATTGGACAGGTTTTTGGCACAAAGAGGTGGGCCTGTGTGGGAGAACACATGGCAATGCTTAAGGGAGAAGTTGGCTTGCAGCTTCTCAGGCTTGTCTGGGACACAGTAAGCCCAGGAAATTCCTAGTTGTTTTGGTTGGTTTTTTTTTTTTTTTTCTTTTTTTTTTTTTTCTGCAGAGGTAAAAAATAGCTTTATTTTTAAAACACTAAGATTTAGTTCCATCAAACTCCTTTTTATTTGTGCTCAGAGAAGTTTCCTAACTTTGTTTTTATTTGTTTTGTATTTCCTATGAAACTTACAGTGATCAAAATTTTAAAATTCATCTTTCGGGATCAGTTTTCAGACTTCTTACAAAGCCACATTTTGAAAAGCAAACACTGAATTTGGTAAGGGAAAACATTTTACCCAGAAACTCAGGTTTTCATAGGGAAAAAAAGTCTGTAAAAAGAACTGACTAGGTTAAATGCTTTGGCTGGCAAAAATTTCCATGTTTTTTTGAAAGATATTTTTGCTGAGAATCATTCTGATGAAAACACTTCAACCACTAACTCCTGAAATTAGAAAGAAATATTATTAAAATATATTTACTCCAGCTTCCTGAAGAGAAACAAGTGTCAGTGTTAGATAGTTAGAAAACAGGGACTCAGCCTTTTCTCAAACAACTGAACTGAGTTTCTTTGAACTCATCTTGACTTCTCAATGCTGTGTCAGAGTAGGAGATTAGTGTTGGAAAACATGCTAGAGACAGGAGTGAATGCTACACTGTCTAAGAATAAAAAAATTGCAGACCAGGCCCTTTTTTTCCCCCCTCAGCTCTTGCTTTGGGAGACAGGATATGCCTCAATTACAGGAGCACCCACTACTGAAGTGCTGGATGGAGGTTCCTTGTGTAACAGGAGGCAGTGACTGCTCTGAACAGCTTGCAGGCAACAAGCAAAACAGAAAGAATGGAAGGAATGAAGAGGTTCAAGGACAGCTTCTGCTGTTAGTGAGAGGAAATTGGGATATAAACTCAGACCATAATATGTAGCTGAGATTTTTCAGCAAATGTTTGCCTAGAAGCCTGGAGTTTGCCTCACTACAGGAGGTGGTAAGGAACACTGGACATCCAGGTCCAGGAAAGGAGCAGTGTGCTGGAAAAAGGAGCTGCACTGGTAGAAGTGTATAAAGAGAAATTACGTTCTTTGTTCAAAGGAAAATTTGGGATTGGAATGCAGTTCACTGCCTTAACTATTGAGGAAAGTAACACAGAAAGAGAGTGCTTCTGGGAGATTTCCATTTGAAATTGCAAAATCTTTTTCCCCCTTTCTCTGCCCAGTGCAATTAAACAGTAATAGGAGTGCGTTGCACAGTTTATGAAGCAATAATCCAGTTCCCAAATGGCTAAACCGGGAGACTGATGGCCAAATCATTTATCCCAATGAGGAAAATAGATTATTGCTCGGGAAAGCAGCAGGATGGCATTGTTACAATTATTCTGCTGTCTCAGTTTATCAGCTCAAAAATCTAGACACGAATTCTTTCTCTGGGACCAGTTTCTGCTTTCCTTGCCCTCACTGCCAGCGCTGAGCGAGGAGTCCTGCTGACCGTGCCACGATTACCTGTGGGGTGAAGTGCAGCTCCCAGAGGGTAAGAGTGACAGGGTGAGGGTTTCAAGGCTGCAACAAAACATGGTAGCTGGTGAAGTCAGTGCAATTTTGGCCTGGATATGTGGAGACATAACATTATGAAGTAGGAATGTAACAGCTCTCATGTGACTGCACTGGGGATATTGTGCTTAGTTCTAAGCACCTCGTTAACAGAAACGTATTAACAAATTGGAGGGGTTCCAGAGAAGAGAAAGTCAGTTGGGTATGTTGATTTACGAATTAAGATGGGCCTGAGTGGCTGATGTCCAATCTGAATCCATATTGGAATGCCTCCAGATCTTGCAGATGTGGGTTCAGGACTTTATGATCCTGAGTCGGTTGGAGTCTGTAGGAAGATTCCCACTGGCTCCACTGATCACTAGATTTGGGTCTGCTTGAAGAGCCCTTGGCTGAGCAGTGATTAAGGCTAAGGATATATATATATAACTTGGAAAAAAGAGTAAATAGAGGGGAATGTGATGTAAGCTTGAAACTATTAAAAGAGTGCAAATGTGAGGACCACCGTCTTGGCTGACATACTGGGAAAATGAACTGGGGACCTTCAGAGTTGGAAGCAAGAGCTTTTTAACTTCATGAGCCAAGGTGGTCAGACTGTTGCATGTCCCTCTTCTCTGGGTTTGGGAAAAGAGAGGAGTGCAGGGTGCCCTCGTGGGTATGATATTACCCCAGTCTGACAGGCATAAGGAACTCCTTAGCATTAATTGACAGAGCCATCATTTTAGGAGCAGGGCAATAAATTTAAGAAAAAGAAATGAGTTTTGCATCCCTCAACCAATGAACCAGGTCAGATATAAGACCTTAGAGGTCTTTTTGAACCTAAATGATTCTATAATTCTATTATTCCTTCCAAATATGGACAGAGTGCTCACACCACAGAATCTTTCTTCCTGGAAGCACTAATACTGACCCTTTTTTCTACCCATTTCTTTCCAGGAATTTGATATCATGGAGATTTCCACCCTGTTTTCAGATTGGCTGAAGTCGGCCAGCAGGTACACAAGTTGTTAAACGGAAAGAATGACAAACATGATGATCTCACAAGCTTTCTTTCCTTAGTAAATTCAGCCAAAAGAGACATTTATTTACATATTCCCAGTGGCATACAAATTTGACTCAGGTGGAGAGCCTGCTTGTTCCCATAACACCAAGAAACTTCAGAGAAATTTAGGTTAAAAGCTCTGTTGTTTCAAAACTGCATGTTTGCTGCTTACTTTGTTCCTTTGCTTGGTTGTAAAGCGAGAATATAACACGCTGTTGATGCTGCGAGCCTTGCTTTCAGATCCTTGCAAACATCTGCTTGTTTTATATTCCAAATGCTGCTTACAGTATAAAATCATATCCCAAACAAAAGATATCTCTCTATAAATAAGGAACCAATTAATGTCATAAAGGCTAAACCAATATATTAAAAGAAAAACAAAAACAAAAAGAGGAAAGCAAACGTGGCTGAACTGTGAGTATCTGATAGTGCTGCTGATGTCCAGGGTAAGGCTGTTGGCTGCAGCCAGTGTGGGTTGTGACTGAATTTACTCAATTCTGTATAAACAGTGGATCAGAGAGGGGCTTTCTGCTAATTTTTTTCAAAAGTACAAATGTGATGCTGGAAAGCCCCAATGGATGTTGTTTCATGGCAGTGACATAAGATGGGGCTAAAATCTTTGCAAACTTAGTACTGTAGGTGCCTTAGCAGACTTAGTAATATCACAGCAGGGAACAGCAACGTCACATCTGGAACATTATAAAATTGGCAATGCTGAAAAGGCATTAGTAAACATTATTAAGAATTCCTTGCAGGCAATTAGACTGCAACAATATCTTTGGAGAAAGGTTGTTTTTTTTTCCTTTTGCGTCTTTATTTCTATCTTGCTAATGAGGGACTAATGAGCCACAGACTTGTTACCTAGGAGGAATATCTCAACAAAGCTCTAGTGAACTTAAAACCAGTATTTACAGACTGATGACTGTTCACATTCATTATATGTTTTAAATGAAGAGGGACTACAGTAAAAAAAAAAAAGGAAACAAGTTGTTCCTAGCTAAGAGACTTCTGAAACTCTAAATGTCAGAAGTTTCCTAATGTTGAGGTTAGAGCCTTCCACCTTTCCCACCATTTAAGGCTAAGCACAGTTATGTGTTACCAAAATATTAGTCTTTGACCCACTTCAATCATTTCAAGAGCTTTTTGTTTTGTTTTGGTTTTGGTTTTTTTAATTCCTTAGGAAGCCAGGCCAGTAAGTACAACCTGTAAGGACTGTCTCTGTAGGGGCACATCAGCATATGCCTGTTTCAGTCAACTCCTGTTCACAATATTTTTGTGAACACAGTATCTGTCTTTTTCTGGCTTCCTAATCTTAACTATCTGAAGAGCTGCTGATAAGACAGTGGAGAATCTCCAGCAGAGCACACTTACAGTTCCAGGCACAAGGAAATCACTCAGAGCTTATCAGCAGCTCTGATACCAGCCTGGAGATTAGGGCACAGGGATGGGACTTGGGAGCCATGGCTAAAATGAGTTGCTCTGCTACACTGTTCCTGTGTGCCCCTGAGCAAGCCATGTATGGGGAGTTTTTTTAAAAACTCTCTCTTTTACAGGCTGGAGACCTAAATCCATCCTGAGACATCAGGCTGGGTAGCCCATGGATTGAGACAAACACCTCTAGGATGCAGGAGTACTGAGCATAGAGGCCTTTGCAACTGGATCCCATTCAGTGCTTGAACAAACCCTTAATGCCAAGTGAGGGAGATTTGGTCACCAAAGAGCACAGTCATCCAGAACAGAGTGTGTGTGACCACATAGCAAATCTGCTTCACCTTTCTCTCCTCTTCCCACTCCATATGATCTTCATACAGTCAAGACATGGTGGCAAAAGCAGTTTCACAGGGTCTTTGCTCACTGAGACAGCGAGTGTGCAAACACTTTTATTTAGAAACAGCTGTTTTGACATCATTCCCTTTGTGGAGATGCATAAAAAGTTCTTGTTTATTCTCAAGAACAAGTTAGGAAACCTTGAATGTTGCCACAGAAGAGTTCTTGTCTGCTCACTTTCTCTTGAATTTTCCAGGGTTATTTTCTCTTGGGATGTCTCGTTAAGTTGTTTAAGTTGCCACTTCCTCCAGCATTTTGGACTTTTCGCCTTGACCCTCTTATCCTTGGCTTCTCCCTTTTCCCAGTCTGTATCCCACATGCTTATTTGTTTTATCTGCTCTGCTACAGAAGCCATTGTGTTCACTGGGAGCTGATGTCTGGGACTTGGCACCCACCACAGGACTAACAAAGGACCCTAATCCAGGCTTTTGAACTGTTCATCCACACAGCTTCACATCAGCTGTGCAGGGACGTAAACCTGCGATTGCCAAGCACAGGGTGGCTGTCCCACCTGTTCCGTCATTTCTCCACCTTATGTGCACTCACTCTGAGGACTGTAAGCAATTACTCTGCTAGGTACTAAATACAATATGCAGCACATGGTAGTGTAAAATTATGGAATTTGGAGGTTTTAATGAGCTCAGGTGCAATACAAAAGAACTTTTTTTTTTTTTTCCTGTCCATAAAATTATATGGCTTGGAATCAGGGGTTTATACAGCCCTGGACAAAACCATTTTATTTAAAGGGTGGGTATATATGCAGGGGGGGTGGGGTGGGGGTGGGAGTACAACAACAACAACACCCTAGCCCAGCACAATTATATGCAGATTTGTTCATAAATCTGGGCTAGAGCAGATGTGCTGCACATGTTGAAAATCCAGAGCGTGTTGCTGGAACTTAAAACGTAAACATGAACCTGTTTCCAAAGAGGAAAATCTGCTCACAGCGAGGAGCTGACCCCGTGCTTTAAACAAAGATCAAGTCCGTTCTGCCTATTGTGCCTTTGCCATGTGTTTACTTTCCTTGCTCGGTGCCTAGGGTAGCTTAAGGAATAGCCAAAAGAAAAGAAGCAATTTACTTAGGTCTGAAAAGAGCCAGTGGCACTGTGGGCTTAAGGAGACAAGAGGTAGGATGTGACCCAACTCATCTGGCTATCAAGGGTCCTATTAGACTGGGTCAGCAGTATCATGCCGGATCTCTCATCTGTATTTTTAGATGCTTGAAGTCTTTTGCCCTGTAGCTAAATCTTGTGGAAAAACATAACTGCACTTCACAGTGGGCAAGGCTGTAAGAAATACACTGCTTTAAATACAAGCCTGCACTCTGTAGGTAGTTGGAAGTGGAGTTTCTGTAGCTGGCTGAGTGATTAAATTTCTTTGGAGGGTAGCAGGGCATGTTCTTGAAGACCCCACACCTGGACTGAGTGCCACCATACTTGCTCTTCTTAATAGTGGCAAGCTGGAATGCTGGCAGCCCCTCCCATCCAAGGCTGTGAGCTTCCAGATTTTGGCATGGTTGATGCATTTGCTCTTTTCCTGTTTATTTATTTTTTTTTATTTTGTCAGAAATGGCTATGTGTTGGTCAAGGGACACTGAGAATACGAAGTACTTTCTTCCTGACCCTTGAAAAAGATTAGCTCTCCAGGTAAGCGACCAAGGTCACTTTGTAGTTAATATGAGGCTGCTTACATCCCATCTGCTCCCACTGGGTGTTGAGACAAAGAAAGGAGTTCATTCTCCATCACCAGGCATGATGATGCCATGACCTGCATGAATACAGAGGTTCCAGCTCCCTTTCTTCTTCTGGAGGACACTGGTGGTGGGTGTGGTCATCTGTGTGCCTGTGCTTGAATTCTCTTATCTCTCCATGGAAGATGTTAGATTAAGGCATGAGGTTGAAATCTGTGCTCATCCGCTTATCCCTACAGGCTGGGCTGCTGGTGATGTTAAGAACTGTATTTAGGACTCATGTACATATTTGTGCCTCTCCTTGCACTGGCAATCAGCTGCGATACCCTGCTTATGGGAGGAGGGCATTTGCCTGGTGGTTTCAGAGCTTGAGAAACTCTCACCTCTCTGGTAAACTGCTCATGTTTTATTTTGCTTTAAATCAAAGAGGGAATGACTGTTAAAAATAGTCACGTTGACGTAGATGTGGATTATGTCAGAAAGGGAATGAGCAGTTTATGCTCAGAACAGTCACAAATAAAACATATTTCTTTGGTTAGCAGAAGGTAAGAGAGATGTGTATCTGGCTCAGCCTCCTACTTATTGCACCTTTCTTGCCTAATGCCTTTTTTTGCCACCAAAGGCAGGGATTGGGCTGCCCTGCCAAAGGTGTTACGAACATTAAACCTGCCAAGGGCAGTGAGGTACCTCCATGCTCTGATGAACAGGGCTGAACAGGTATTGTGATCACTAACTGAAAATGGGTTTTCATTTTAGAAACGCTCACATGTACAAACTGATAAGGGTTTTATAGTTTTGAAGCCCAAAAGCTCCTACCACTGAGAGTACACAGATCAGGCACCACAACACACGGACGAAGGGGAAAGGGCTGTCAGTGCTGACAAGTTCACCTTAAACTGGAAAATTTTAAATGTTCCCAGTGGCCCACCTATTTGTCCTTCCACATGACTACTGTGCAATCCATTGCCCGCAAATATGGTAAGAGGAAGAAAAGATGCATTATTATTAATAAATGAATGGAGCTATTTGCTATTTATTATTTAAGCCCTCGATACTGGCAGGCTTTAGTGATACATGAAATATAGGCAAGTAATTTATTTATTAGGGAAAATAATGATTTTTGTCCCCCCCCATTCTAGAGCCCTCTTTGACCCAAAACAGCAGGGGTTTATCAAATACAAATACGATGACTTGTTATTTTAGAGTCTTTCAGAGCACTGTAACTGACAACCTTTTTAACATAAGTACATTGAACAAATAATTTATAGAAGTATTCTGGGAATATTTTAGGGTGTTTTATTACTACTTCTGAAAGCTATGGCATGTTATTGATTTTGGTGTATTAATATAACCTAAAAGTGAGGGCACATGCTTGCCTCCTAATCCAAATCAGCTTTGATGGCAACCCATATATTTTACTGAAAGGAGCCTTGAACTAACGGCAGAGGTTAACAATTACACATCATAGCCAAAAGTTTAAGATAATGAATTTTGCACATTACACACTGCCCAGCTCCAGCCACAGGAAGTTCCCCACTACTCCCTCCTTGATATTTCATCCAAATTTCTCCAGTAGGTATTTCTCAGAATTTTGAAGCCTTATTCTTGCATTTGTATCATGTAATTTACATCGTATTCACGAAGGCTTCCACTGAGGAAGTGTAATCATCATTACTGTTTTCTTTATGCCATAAAAATAGTGTACTTCTCTTAAATGGAATTGCTTGCTTGCTTTATACTTTTTCATGTATGTGTGTGTGTGTGTATACACAGTCATAGGTAAATATAACAATAGGTGTGATATGTACATTACTGGATGTGGGTATTTCTCTGTTTCATTCTCTGCTGCCTGGGGGCTAATGCTCCTGAGCACTAGAGAGGTGTTCAGTTCCTCTCTCTGCCTCTCTCTCTCTGTCCAAAGGCTCCAGAGCAGCTTCAGTGCAGTGTGCCAGGAAAATTGGTGCCTCTAGCCCTTGCTTTGTGGTGACCTGGGTACCTGTCTGTTTAATGCTTCAGTGAAACTGGACCAATTCACCTGGCTGCTGAAAACTTCCAACAGCACCAATGCCCAGTCCTTGCCATCATGGTGCATATGTCAGCCAAAGTCATTAGAGGACTTTCCAAACCTCACCACCTAATGTGGACTCATTTTTTTTCCACTTCCCGAGTTTTCTCAGTAACCTCTGCTGACAGTTATTTTCACCATGGTTAACTCAGTTCTGGAGGACTTTTTATCCCATGTTTAATTCTTGTCTTTAAAAAGGAATGGTGGACAGTTTTAAGTGCTTTGACATAGCAATGGTGTGAACTAGAGTTCTTCTCTAGCTACACTTTCTTAAGAGCATCCTGATTGTTTGATTGCCATTATCTCCACCCTCTTTCAACAAGTGATTGTTCTTCTATCTCGTCTTTATGTTTTCCTGGTCACTCAGTGGTGCCATCAGTGATGGCTTGGCCGTGGGAACTCCTGATTCTGCCCAATCTGTCAGGTGGGCAGAGCCTTTTGGGACAGCTCTGCAGCACTGGGGGCCAGTAATGAGGAACAGACATTCAGCTTCAACATCAGAGTGAAGGAGAAAAGTGAGGAGAGCTGGTAAAGAAAAAAATCCCTCCAGATTTGCACCATGATTCAAACTTTCTGGAAACTCCATGGCTGGAGCAGTCATGTGCCACTTCTGCTCCACTTCACCAGCTCTGGCCCCTTATTGCCCTCTCTTGCTGTTGCCAGCAGGGATATACCAGGATCACAGTGCCATCACTGCTGCTGCTTAGATTAGGAGAGAAAAGCATGAGGCACTCCTGGAAAAGACTTTTAAGTCTTGAGGTCCTGTTGTCCTCAAAACCAAAAAGACCCTTGCCTACCTTTGCAGCATGATTTCTGTTTAAAAAGCCTGTGCATGGAAGTGTGTGACGTGGACTGAAAAGTATGCATTAAAATGGCATAAAATATGGGCTTTTTTTTTCTTTTATTATTTGGTTAAGGAATTCAATCAAAATAACTCTGGAGGGGGAAAAAAGCATACAGATCTTGAGGGGCATGGAACAGGCCATCTGGCTGAACATGCTGCCCGTTAAAATGTACCTTAATCCCCACTTCCTGCTTTTTTTGCCATATGTTTTGCTGTGTGAAAAGTCAGGTACAAAGTGGTGCCCTAAAAAGGTGACTCCTAATTAAATCCAAAAGAAGCATTTTATATTCATCATCGTAGATTTACTCACATCTTTATTTTCCAATAAAATGTGCTTGCTCCTGCTGTCCTTGTGGCGTGACTGATGTCACTTCCCACCCAAGAAGTTTCTGGAGGAAAGACTCTTTCTTCCTGTTTTTTTACACAATTTAAAATTCTTTTGATGGTAAAACTCCAACACTATTTGTGTCCTGGTGTACTTAATGCCCTCATTCTCAAAGGTGGAACACCAAGGGCCTTGAGTTGAAATAGAAGTTATACCCTGTACACCTGCTTCCTTTGCAGTCAACATTTAATGATTTACAAATAGTAAAAATATACCAGGAGAGGAGAGAAGAGGCTTAAATGCAGTGCTAAGCAATTGCAAATGTAAATTACTTCATGGGCCTGTTGCAGGCAGGGTTTTATCGGTGCACATTTAGGAACACAATGGATAGGGCCTGATATCAAGGACCATTTCTTAAACATTGTGATTTTCAAGCTTCATAAACTTTTTCATCTTTCAAAGCCCATTTTCAAGCCCTGGTTAATTCACTGGTCTTCCTGCAAGTTGGTCCAGACTTTTAATGTGGCTTTGGTGCCTGAACTTGTTTCTCACACTTTCACAGAATTAGACCAAGACAGGGGCCCTTTGTAAAGGTCTGTCAAACCCTCTAAAAGCTAATGGGAGCCAAGGAACTTGACAATCTTTAAATAAATCCAACCATTCATACAGTGCATCCCTTGCGTGGGATAGTCCAGAACAGTGGTAGGACAAGCAGGGAGTCTGTCCCATGTCCCTTGTTTAGTGGGATATAAACAGACCCACTACAGTATCCTATTTCCTAATGTGCAATAGACTGCATGAACTGCAGCACTCCTTTCCTCCAGGTGCACCTGATAGAGAGAGCTCCTGTTGTTGTTTTGGGTTCTCTATTTTTAGGTTCAGTAGATTTTATTTGGTTTTTTCCTACCCTGTGAACACAGGCACCAGGTAGTCAATAACAATCGCTCCATTAAAAAGGAAAAATAAAATCTTCAGTCTTCGCTGCACACACTTGGAATAAAACAAAAATGAAGTGGAAAAGATGAAGGGAAAAACGGATGCCAAATGTTGTTTTACATGTCACAGAGGCTGCTGTTCTATAGACTCATGTCTTTGTATGAGTTCAAGTAAAATGTTACTAAGGAGGCGCATTCTAATGCATTCTTATTCCATTCTTTGATATTATCACTTCTGAAAATCCAAATGCTTATTTGACAGCTGCATTATCTTAAATTAACATTTGGCTTCCAGTGTGAGAACATTCTGGCCCAGACAGGACTCTCCTGAGGTTACAAGCAAATCAATAGGAGGGCCAGGAATAGAAGTCAAATAGGCCTTGTGCACTCCTTTTAGCTACCAGACTTCCTTCAGCTCAAAATCACATTGCTCCTGAACCCACAGCCAGGTGAACACTGGGAGTTTAGTCCCAGAAAGGACGAGCTCCAGTTCCTCCTCTCTCATTGCCTGGAAGTGCTTGGTTGGTGTACAGCACCTCCCTGGGCTGTACCTCCCTTAATGCTGCTACTTCTACTGTCTCTGCAAAAAAGCTCAAAAACCCACTGCATGTCTTCTGCTCCTTCAGCGTTCAGCTCTGAGCACCAGTCACAACTGGTTTGTGTTCCCTGCCTGCTTCTGCCATTGAAGCTTTATTTAGGCTTGATAGTGAGCGAAACAGTCAGGTGTAAGATTTTAGGTCTCCGCTCAGACGAATCGCGCACGGTACACGCCGAGCAGCCCGAGTGTTTACAACAGCCTGTGACAGAACATGTTACTCATTGTGACTTGAGGCACTGCCATGGAAATATGGCACATTGCACAGAAATTGCTTCTGCAGCAAGCTGAAAGTTGAGTTATAAGGGTGTGCTATCGGATTAACCCACTGGTGTGCAATCCAACCCGATACCAGCAGCAAGGATTTATTACCCACCGTGACTTTCAGTCACATCACAGCTCACAGTGAAGTTGTGGGGTGTGTAGGTGTGTGTTTCTGTCCATGTGTGTCCATAGGTATGTGTGCCATTGCTGTGAGGGACAGAGTGACCAAGCTATACAGGAGCTGGCAGTGAGTTCCCTTGGTGCAGCGCTGCTTCGAGAGCCCTTTGCAGTGTGCCATGGCACCTGCTTGGGATTAAAATCTCCTCTTGGGGTGCTTAGCCTGCAGATTATTTGTGTCATGGGAAGGTACTTGAGGATGAAGGAATTTGTGTCTCAATTACAAAGGTGGAGCCCATTGAGGTTTTGGAGTAACTGGGGGTTGTGGTAGGTGCCAAAGGCTTTGACATTCAAATCACCAGCCCTGTAAATATCCAAATTACATCCTCTCTGCTGATGTTGATAGCCAGATTGCCATTTTGTTTCAAAGCTGTTGGTGTTTTGGGGAGATATGAACACATGTCCAGGGGGGACTGGACTAAGATCTCATCTTCTCAGTTCGCTTTAGTCTGGGAAACTGCTGACAACCAGCACAGTCTCAGCCACAGTTTGCCACTGTTACTCATTTCTTACCTGAAATTAAAATAACAAAAACTTCTGTACTTCACTGCTAACTGGGATCAGCTGTGATTTACCCCTTTTAGCCACACAAATAGTTTAGAAAAAAGCAAAATATTTCTACTTTTCCTTGCAGCTGTTTGATCAGTGTCCCATCCCCCCTTCACTTCAATCCTGTGAAATGCAAATAGTCAGTTTGCCAGGAAATGTTGGTTTTCTCAATTACCAGCCTGTGGATAACCAGCTCACCATTGTACCTGGCAATAACGACCAAGTTTTAATGTAATGTAAAAACCCCCCAACTAGTGAGGTAATTAACCAGTTATTATATGATAATGACTATGCACTTGCATGCTTGATGTCATTAAAAACTTTTAATATGTGCCTCTTTGTGATCTGTTAAAACAATTAAGAGGTTCTGAGGGTTCAGGCTTTTCTTTCTTTTTTCAATTTTTATACATTCAGTTTTTCTTTCTTTGAGCCCTCTGACATGAAAGCAGAAAAATTACATGAGACCTAGAAAGAGATTTGACTCTTATGTAAATTCTTTGGAGGAGATAGAGGACTGCAGCCCACACAGCAGTGACCACTGCGACCTGAGCTGTCCTCAGTGGAGCAGAGAGTATTTGTTTTGGATTAAATCACAGAGAGTTAAGAGACACTGTAATTTTAATCTTTGATTTAGCAGAAGATTTAAGATGCTGCGAGAACAGAACTTCAATACTTTAATTTAAATCTGAGCATGAGTGTTCTTGAAGTAAGTGAAGCTGTTCCTCTGTTCACGTTAAGCATGTGCTTAACTTAATGTTGCTGAATCAGCTGGGAGCATCTAAAAGACTGCCCTTTCTTAATCTTTGAATCCACATAAGAAATAGTCTTCATTTCAGTAATCATACCTTGTTGAGATTCTATCCTCAGTGCCCCTATCTAACAGTGTTGGGGGATCAATAACTTCCTACTTCTTCAGAATATTTTTTCCTGTATTTAAGACTGCACTTGTTGCTACAAGAGCCTTTTTCCTCCTCCTTTAGATGTCCCTTCCCAGTTGGTAATTTATTATTATTTTAAATAAGTACACACATAAACATTGCTATTTTAATTAGGGAGAAGCAAACAGAAGTCACAGGCTATAAGGCACTACGAGTATGCCTGCTACTCTCACATTTTAATTATTTATTGGAGTAAATAAAATTAAATATTTTCATAGCGATCCAGAACAGGATTTGAAGTAATTACTCTGTCAAATTCATCAAAAATTCTCTCATCAAAATAAAAACCTTGATGTCACTGAATAATTTATAGTACAAATACACAGAAATTGTAAAGTATTATAAATAGAAAACTGCAGGGTAAGTGAACATGAATTAGTTAAGGGTTATGTTTCTGAAAGAGCCTGTCATAAGCTGTATAAATTTTTAATAAGTGTTTTTGAGGCCTAATTTTCAGTGTACAGTATATACCAACAACTACAGGAAACAACTCGAAAATGGTGATTTAGAAACACAGCTGTTTATGATAGAGGCCAGATTGTGGCTCCTCTTCCTGGGCCTTTCTCTCATACAATTTGAACTAATGATGTTTGCCACTGAATGCCGATGGCTTAACATGAATCATCTGCCTAAATAGCAAATACATTAAGTAAACCTAATCTCTATTATTATCTATGAATACCAAATGCTGGGACAATATCCAGCCTATTAAACCCCAACTGTTCAGTGAGGCATCCCTATGCCAGTGACTTAACACCAGCTTCCCTGTGCTCAGTCTTTGACAGGGTTTCTGGTGTAACTGAGGATCTCCCCTCCTTGTGCAGGAGCTGTAAGGGGCTCTCGGTGTTCCCTGGCACCCACGAGGCCTGATCCTCCAAGTGCCCTCTTCCCACAATGTGTAAAAGGAGCTGGAAGCCCTCAGCACCTTACAGGTGGTAACTTTTTCATTAGATCTTTTAATGTCAAAGGTGACTCTCCACAAGGGTGTGTCAGATCAAAACCCTGATTTCAAGTCCCCTGACTTCATTTGTTCTTCTCTTTCCAATTCTAGATCAAAAATCTTTGCTGAAAGGCCTCTCATAACACAAATTACTCACAGATCTGAACCTTCTCATGCTAAAGCCATTGTTTTCAGTGGATCTAAGATGGATGCAAATATCAACAGACTTCTAAAAAACTACCACTGCCAGCTCATGGTAGACTCAAATAGTAAAACTTCCTCCTTCCCAGCCAAATGAAACTTATGATGGGATCTGGATCTAAGGAAAGGAAACAAAGGAAACCTGCTGCAGGTTCACTGATGCTGCAGGAGTTCTGGATGCAGTGGTGTAAGGCTGGGGTAATGTCACAGGAGACAGTGGAATTGTTCTGACTTAATCCCATGGTGAGGAAGCCTGGAAGTCTTTTTTCACTTCTTTGTTATAAAGATCATTAGGAAAATTGTGCTTCTATTCTTAAAAGTAGATCAGGAGTTAAACAAAATGGATTTGGTACCATTTACTGCTTATTCTTTTGTAAGAGGGATCATTTAAGGGAGGTTTTTTTTCTTTGCCTTTCTTGTAGAACATCACCATTTTGGAAGACGTGTCAGTTCAGATCATATCTGGCTAAAACTTTGTTTTTTGAGAGCCGGTGAGAAACATGCACTTTTTTGATCGATACACGTTACAGAAATAGATGCAGGTAATGATTTTCAGAGAGCTAAGCCAAGGAAGCTTTATCAGATGTAGAATATGCTATCTCATTTCATGAATGCACCTACCTCTCGCAAGGTTCTTTCTATTTCTGGGACCTAAAAGGCCTCAGCAAGGTAGTTCTGCTTGTAAATCTCTGCTACATCAGAAAGGTCAATATACAAGATGCAGAATAGGCACAGAATGACAGGAAGTAGGAGCAGGATTGAAACAAGTTAAAAATTGCAATCCTTCTCCGCTAGAAAATGAAAATCCATGTACAGAACTCATGGGAACAGTTAGGGAGTATTCAGGAAGCTTTGGAAAGCTTTGGCTTACACAAACTTAAATGTAGCCTAAATTTTGCCTTGTTTCTCTGCACGAGGTGAAAAACACGCAGCTTGAATAAAGTACAAGACAAATCTATTGACTACAGGGTAGACATAGGAATTTATTGCTATTCTGTTTCTCTTCTCATTCATCAGCCAAGATTTTCCTAACTGGCTACATTAACAGTGCCAGCAAACATTTTGAAGGGAGGTTTTTAAGTGACTCAGGGATTTAGGCCTCAGTGTAATTGCTGTCTAACTGTGTGCACTCCAATCTGGATGATGCAGAGAACATTTGCCTAGTACCCCAAAGATTACATTGCTTTATGTCAGATTGTCAGCAAATTGTCAGCAATTATATGACTATTTAATTAAAGAGAAAACATTTGATCATGTAACATTTTTTTTCCTATAATAAAGCTTCCTCTTCTTATAAATCCTCTTGTTAAATCTTCTTATAAATCTAGGCTATCAAAGTCTGCATGGAGCACAGAGGTGGAACCTTCCATGTGTTAGTTATTCACTGGGTCCTTCCTTTCTTTCTGTTTAATAATTGATAGGCAAAATCGTTCCTCCTACTTCTTCACTGTAGTCAATAGCGTGTCATCCTCTGCTGTCATCTCAGGTCACCTTCCTGAACTGCTTAGGTTTAGGAGTCAAGTTTGGTATAGACAAGTTAAAACTTTTGATAGTAGAAAGAGATATTCATTTAATATGCTGGTTGCTAATCATTATCAGCCCATTTTAAAATGAGAAAGTAGCTCGTATAGGGAATCGCTTAATTTCCCTAAGCACATTTGGGTCTCACTTGCTTTAAAGACGTGCCCTTAGCTTGATTTTTCTCTTTGGGTTTGGGGTCTTTAACATTTCCTCTTCTGTTGCTTGTGGTTTCATTGTAACATTATTCTTACTGCTTTTCCTCTTCCATCTATTTCGCTTTCTACTCCGCAAGGATATTGTAGTTTTTTTGGACGTCAAATGGAACGACAAAGGGAAAAAATCCCCACAATTCTTTTTTTCAAAGTATGAATAGTCTTCCTTTAAAAAAAAAAAAAAGTTTTGGTTCATCTGTAGCCAAGTTTATTGGAAATGACAGCTCAAAAGTTCAGTGAGTGAGTGAAGTTCCAAGAGATCAGAAGGCCTCTGCTGTTTCTACTGTTTCCAGGCCTCAATACAAGGGCACCTTTTGGAAGTTTCAAGGTCAGCTGTAGGTCTATTATTATGTTGAATGGAAAGGAAATAATTTTGCACTTGTATCCAACTTCTTGTCATCTTTCTCCTTACCCTACTTGGCTTCTTTGTAGTACTTGAAGGCCTCGGCTCCATCTCTTTTGGCCATTATGAATGGTTTGATTGGTGTTGGCCACGTTATCCCTTCTTCCCTCTTTCTAAAAAGCAAATGATCATGTTACATTGAAGAAACCATTATTACCATCAAAAAATCTGCCTTAATTTTCAAATTCCCTGAAAGTTTCAACTCCTCATCAACATTTCAGAAGGAAGTAACTGTGTTGGTTTTCAGTAACTCTGAGGAATCCTACCAGTTCTGATCCAGACTTAAGATAAGTCATAGCACAGAGACCGCTTTGGACAAAGGATGCACTGGTCTTTTCCTTTGATTTTTTCCTCTTTGCTGCCTCTGGTTTTTTTGAAGCATTTGTTCAAGTCCCCTGAAGCGAAGGCAGAGATATGAATCTGAACAAAGTTCCATTAACCAACTGGCAACAAGGACCAAAACTGTGTATGTTATACCCAGAATTGTAGCTTTGTCTTCCTATGAAGGACTCAGGCTGGTGTGTTGGAATCAAGCATTTGCAGGAAGCCCACCCACAGATATTTTTTCTCAAACATCTTCTGGCAGCTTTTCCCTCTTCTGTGCCCTGGAGAATATTGCTGTAGTTGGTACGTTAGTCTGGCTCAGCCCTGTCTGACTGAAACACAACACCAATTCAGCAACGTGCTCCTTGCCCTACCGCCCTTTCCCTAATTCACAGCAAAGATAAATGGGACACCAGGACATGTCCCTCTGAGTTACTATTTCTACCAGTGACCGATTTTAAATCAGGGCTGAGGATTTAAAATGTGAGTGCTGTTAGGCTCTAAAGCACCTCCTGTTTCTCTTGGCACATGAAACATTTTCTTAACCACTTGGGGTTGTATATGGTCACTGAGACTGAATGCAAGACCACAGAGCACCTTCAGCTCTAAACTCTGATGATCTCCTTGGCTTTTATGGAATTACTCCTAATTGACACCACTGTAACATGGTTAAGGACTGAAGCCTTCCCACATCCCAGAACAACTGGAATAATTCTCTCTTCAGAACTTACATAGTGCTTTTCATGTATTATACCTAAAGTACAGTCTACATTTTTCTGAAAACCAAAGGCCAAAGCCCCAGTTCAAGTCTGAGGGGTTTTATTTACAGGTCAAAGGGACCAACAGAGAAAAGAATATATAGAGAGAAGGAACTGTGTGAGGGACTTGCCTGGCAATAGCAATTGTCTCAGGTAAAACGATGGGAAGTGCCTTCAGGCAGCTTTGGTTGTACATGATCAGGCCTATCTGCCACTTTCATGCTGCAAGAAGCAGTGGCAGCACCTGGTCTCAGGAACTGCAGTGACATATGGAATTTAATATTCAGAAAGATATGAGTAGGCTCTAAAATTTTCCTAGGAGAAAAAGGAATAATAGCAGAAGCTCAGACTGGTGGGTGAGTTTAGTGTCTGCTCCTGACCAAACCAGAGTGGTTTGGCAGGTGTGAGGAAGTCACATTAGCTCCCAGCTACATATCGAGTGGATTTTCAAAGAGCTTTTGATGACTTATAAAACAGAACATGGTTTGGGGGTTGAGTATTTATCTGAGCAGCTGTCTCCCTCTGTATGGGCCTAAGCACTATTTGACATCATCTAAAGCTGTTTTATTGGCCATTCCAAAACAAACACAGCACAAATAGGTTTAACACCTTTGGAAGGCAACTGCTTAGTTACCGTGTGGAATTCATTTTGGGCTGGGGATCTGTAAAGCTGAGTCAATAGGCTGATTTGGATCTAAGCCATGAGCTTACCTCTTAACCTGCACTTTTCCCTTCTTCTTGCCTTTATTGTCAACTGCCCTGCATACATTTGTGTAAGAAATACTGTGGGCCCTTGCTTTGAGTTGACATAGCCTGAGAAAGAACTGGGAATAAACCCTGTACTTCTTTACCCACCCTTCTTGCTGTGCAGAGGGATACTCTTGAGCTGCTGACTTCAAGATCTGGAGCTCTTCCAGTGCCTTTGGTGAAAGAACTGACCATTGGGCAGCTACATCATATTCCCTTGAGGAATCCACAGGGGTTGTACTGAGCAGTTGCTTCTCTCCAAGTCCTCCCTGTCCCTTGTGCAGCTGCTGCTGAAGAGCTGTTGGGTGCTTTGCTGATGATACCAGGGGCTCTGATGTCTTCAGCCTATCAATAACCCACATTAAGCTGCCACCTCTTTTAGAACAGCCTGTGCAATGACAGATTGACTCAAGGATGAAGGTTGTCTGGCTGAAGGTCTGCTCAGGTCAGACAGACACTTACAGGAAGGAGGAAATGTTTGGTGAACTGGAAGCAAAAGGCATCAAGCGTAGCTGAATCCTTCCTTCCTGTTTGTTACTTTCATGATTTTAAATCTGATGTCATGGAGTATCCCAATTTCCTTTCCTAGAGTCTTTCTAGGTAACATTTTCTATCTGGGCTTACAGGCAATGTCAAGACATTATTTTCTTATGAAGTATGGTCACTTCTTGTGTTCCAGAGTTGCCGGTGCACCTTGAAGGATTAAAATTCAGCCTAAAAAATTTCAGACTTTCCAGACTTAAATTTTCATCTAGGAAGGCAAGTTCATCTTTAGAAGGTGCTTGTTTGTTTTGCTATTTGAATTTACTAGGGTTTCCTTGTGGCATGCCCTGAGAGACTTCATGTTATCAAGCTTTGAGCTGGTAGCTGGGCAGGAGAGCATTGTGAGAGTACCTCAGTGTGTTCATTCTCCCCTGTTTCCCTGATAAGAGTCATAAATGCCCTTATATTTCTTTATCACTCTGGGAAAATATGAGCAATATTCTGGTGTTATTTCCTCAGAAAAGAAGAGAGCCTGGGCTCCTTGGGCCAAAATTCAAGGAAGTAAACAAAGATTTTGGGTACTTACATTGAAACACCTTTAATAGCTGAAATACTAGAAAATAAACTTGGGCCAGAGCTGTGTGACTTTCCACAAAAACCAACCATCTGAAAATAACAGGCTCTGGAAACTGAATACTCCATAAAAGAGAAATATCCCCAAACTTTCTGAAAGTCTCTGACAGTGCAACCTTACAGAAAGAGGGACCTGTCAGTTTGTCTGTTGGCTAGGTATTGTCCTCACGTGACCTCCATTCCTGGATCATCTCAATACCTCAGTATTTTTTACACTTTTTGTGTTCATGGGGCCTGATTTATACAACAGAATATGACTGATAAAATCAAGAGAATATAACCAGTTCCCTGACTAAAAAGCTCTCCACTAAGTGTTCACTTGCATTTCTTTTCGTCACTTTTGCTTGGATTTTGCAAAATGCAACCAGAATCGCCCATAATGGAGCACAAAAACATGCACCAGCATAGATATGTGACCTTTTCACCTTGTGTTCTCCCACATGGCAGCACTTACAGTTGCCACAATGCCACTGCATTGGCTCTTATAAATGATTCTGCCACCCCACACGGTGATTAAGTATTGCTGTTATAAACCAGGTACCTCTCATGTTAATAACAACATCTGTTAACTAACAAATTGCTCATTAACCAAGAGTAACAGTGGATTTCACCAGATTACAGCTCTGCAGGTCTTTTATGAAAGATCTATCAACAGACTCTTGTGCCCTTTTTCTCTAAATATTCAAAGTATTTTCCTTTCTAGTATTGAGATCCTTAAACAGTGGTTATCCCATACACTTCAGTATTATGTAAAAGCATTGTAAGATGATATTTAAAGAGAACAGGTACTTTCCCTTACTATTTTACAGAATAAAATATCTTTTCTGTATGCTGTCTTTGAACAGATTCCTGAACAATGCACCAAAACTCAGCTATAAACACACTACTGTCATATAATAGACCCGATACTTTACAATACCTACAGGGAATCACTTTTTAAAGTCTATAACATACAGTAGTCTTTTTATATGATTGAATCATATAAAAATAAAAATTGATAAAAAATAGTAATAAATCTGGATTTTATATTGCGCACTGAGCAAAGTCTAAATTAAACTACTGTACTAAACCTTCTATGAAGTAGACCTAATTAATTAAAAACACCAGGGTTAAGCAATTTAGCCATCAATCTCTTAGCTTAAGTGGGGGATGAGGTACATATGGTAGCTTACCGAGGAAGAAAAATGAAAGACCTGTTCTCTCCAGACTCACATTGACATGATCTAGGGGAGGTTAAATATGAGCTGCTATTCCCAGGGAGACTTCTCCTACAGTTCCTCCAGCAAGATGACTTTCCCAAAGCCCTCGGCAAGTTGGAGGGTGTCACTTATCTCCTGTTTCCAGAACAGCAAGTGGAACAAAGCCGGCTCGCAGCACCTCGGAAGGAGTCAGAGGTAGATTGAAATGGCAGTGGTGCCATGGCAGAGGGAATTCTCTACAAGTTCAGACTAGCCAGTCATATCACTGGTGCAGTGGAGTTTGCCCACACTCTCAGGAAGGAGAAGGAGAAGGCAATGTTTACTTTCTCTCCAGAGACGGATCCTGGCTGTAGGAGCGTTGCTCTTATATGCTGGGCACTGGGTCTGAGGGTGATACTCGAAATGAGAGAGGAGCAAGACTGGTGGGTGGACAGCAGTGCCCTTTTTTTTGAAGGCAACCTCAGTAGAAAGGCAGCCCAGTGCCCATGTTACATGGATCAGGGAGGGAGACACAGGAGCATGTGGCTGTAGGCAGAGGCTGTGGTGGGCTCTTCCTTTTGGCAGGGGCTTTCTGTTAGACCAACGTGGCTGCAATGTGAAGATGCACCCTCAGAGGTAGCAAAGATTCCCCCATCAAGTCCAGAAGTGAAGCTTTTTGCAAGGTCTTGAGACAGCAGGTGTATTTGTGGTTGGAGATGCCTTCAGAGTTCAAATGGCATTGGGAACACTTGGCATAATGTGCAGCACATTTGAGCTGAGCTAGTGGCTATAGGCAGCCACTGGGAATTGTGTGATGGCTCTTCATAGAGGAAAGCCCAAACATTGAAGATCTTGCTCATTATTTTTTATTCATCCTGTATCCAATTTTTTATTCATCCATTGTGTAGAGGAGAGCAAAACTAAGAAAGGACCTTGAGGCTTGGCCTCCTATAAAAAACAAGTTTAGAGGCATTTGTCTCACAGAGATCCTTTAAAAGAAAATATTCCATAATAGGTGCTCTCACAGACTTGGGCTTTTACCCCAGGATTGTTATGGATCTAGCATCCTAAAATCAATACTTTGTAAAAAGCGTTCCAGGTACATCAGCTAGGTCTGTAGGAGAAGGTGGGAAAAATTTCTCATCTCAGTAAACAGAAATAGGCCTTCCTGAGCATCATTCAATCCACATAAAATCTTAATTATGTCCTGGTACTGTGTTTCTCTCTTCTTTGCCTGCACAGGAAGCCAAGAGTGACTGTTCCCAGCTTCAGGGAATATTGCACACAATGAAAGCTGGTAGACCTATGTGGTAAGGACTTGAGTTGCCATTTTTGCAAATATCACAAACTTCTGAAGTAAATTCAGCACACAGAAAATGCATTTATCTGGAAATAGCACATGTAAGTCTCCTTTTAGTGTTACATAACTTCACTGCTAGCAAATTCTGGTGAATAAAAAATAAAAGTGTTACCAGTGCAGCACTGGTCTTTTGCATTTATAAACAATGAAGCCAGAACAGAGAGATCAACAGAACAGGCTAAAAATGTATCTTAATGCGCCTGTAGGGACCTCTACAAAAAGTCACCAAGATAAGGGAGTTTTGACATGACACAAAGAGCCATGAAGGAGCTACTTTAAAAAGCAACAATGCATTTGAATATTCAGACCAAGCACTGAGCAGTAAGTCAAAAAGAAACTACTACCCTCAAATCTTCTGCAGCTTAGAGCTAATTAGACCTATGCCTCAGAATGCCCAAGCCTCGTGCAATGTGGCAATGGTTATGATAATTATATTTTCACTCTGTGTTGGGCTGTGAGTTATATGCGTATATCCTATAAATGCTAATGGAAGCTATGCATGTAAATCCCCTCCTCAATGAGGTGAGATTATGCCCTGATGTATCTTAAGTAGCATGTAAATGCAGCAATTGGGGTGGCAACTACTCGAGACTGGAAAACAGGGCTTTGCAAATCTTTAAAGGGAAGTAATAGGTGTGTGGACAGGCTGCTTACTGGGGAAGGTGGGAAGGGGCGACCTGGAAACCTGGAATTCTCAGGAATCAGGTTCATTTTCTTAGCATGCTTTTCCCATCAAACATAACCAGTGGTGATGATCCAAACTCAGTATCAATTTCCTATATGTGAGGACTTTATCTGCATATACCACTATACATTTCTAAGCTATCTGAAGAGTGTCAGGACTCCAGAAGGTTAGACCCATTGTATGTGATTTGTTGAGGCTGGTCATGTCACCTGGACTGCAAAAAGCTAGCATTTCTGATTGCCTCACCATTCCTCCCTCTCAGCAACTTACTTGCTACCTGCAGACTAATTAACGTGGTCTTTTAGTGCCTAACCAGCCAACTGTGCCCATAATGACACAAATAATACACAGAAATGAGATAATGGCACATAAAGTGACATTCCCTCCTCCGTCCTGCAGTCTGCTGGCTGTAGGACCAGTCACTCCTTACACTAGTTCTGTTGTACCCTGACTTGTTCAGTGTCTCCAGGTTCTTGCTGCTGGAGACTTTGGGCACGGCTCTGTAGCAGTCACTTTTCTTCCCTGTGCATTGCCAGCTTTCCCCAATGTGTGCAGAACACACACAGATCTGACCTGCAGCAGGGCAGGTCCAAACCCAGGTGATCCAGAGCATCTCGCTGCTTTTCAGTAAAGCCTGTCCCAAAGTGAGACAAAGAGCAACTCTCAGGGAAGGCAGGGGAGAAATTCCCCTTGCTGGAGGAAGTTCCCAGAGCAAGGAGCTAAATCAGAGCCATGTCAGTTTGTCACATCACCCTCTGCGACGTCTGAGGATTTGCAAAATTTCCAAGCTTTTCCTGGGATCTGGCCTTGAATGGCAGAGCCAAAGCAGGGTGGGAAGGCCAGGGTCACTCTGTCTTTGTGATCACCTCTGAGCTGATGGTAGGGGTCTTGGTCTCCTCTCCTGCTAAATGCTGCCTATTAGGATGAGTCCACTGACCTCAGCAAAGCAATTTTTATGTCTTTGGTATGAGTTTGAGGTGTGTCAGGCTCAGAGCATGATTAACAATAAATAACAGCAAAACACATACAGGAGGTTTCATGACCTGGATAAGGCTTTTGCTGCACTGTGCTCTGAAACCACCAGCTCAGTGAAGTTTGGACTGAAGCAAAACAGGAGGGGAGAGCCTAGATTTTCTTTTGGAAAGTGTTCCTTCATACAGAGAAATGAGTATCAGCTGAATGGCACAAATGAATGTCAAGGAGAACAGTCCCAAGCAGCACTTGAATAGTAATGTCTTCCATTCTGCCCCTTTCTTTGTGTTACTCTGCTCTTATTCTAAGTATTTATTTACTGATTATGAGAAAAAACACACGACCTCACAGGACCCCCAGCAGGTGCTCACAGCCTCCATGGGCTCCCCGAACAACCATGGTATTCTCTCCTTGCCTTATTATGGTCCTTTCTCGAATGTGGGAATGTAGAGTTCGGACCTGCTGGAGTATTTGGGGGGATTGCAAGATATAAATAAGCCAGCTGGGGCTTCAACCCACCAGCTCAGCAACATTATATCGTGCTAGTCTTTGTTTTCACTGTATCACCTATTTTTCGGACCAGCGGTATAACCAAGTTGTAAACTGCACACCTTACAAATCAGTCTATCCTGACATTGCTGGAGCGTTCATTACAAGCTGTAAAAAAACACTAGCAAGGAAGGTTTCAGTTCTGCAGCCCAATTTTCCATTGCAATAACCCAATTAAGTGGTGTGTGTTTGTTTTACAAAGCTCTAAGCTACAATAAACCATGCCGATACACAGGCTGCAGAAAGCTTCGTAATTAGGACAAGGTGTACAAATTAAACCACTCTTTTTAAACTTCAAACCAGCTAACTTCTGACATACTGTACTGCTGGGGCTTCTGGGACTAAACCCAATTAACATCTTAGTATTTTATAAGCATCGTTTTAATTGCATTTGTATGCAATCTTCTCTCCAAGAGCCTTTCAAGGTGCTAGCCCTCGTTCAGATTTTATTACTTTAGTGATTTAAATCTCCTCTATCTGTGCTTCCCGTTAATAATGACTAGTGCTACTTCAAATGCTGGCCCAACATAAAAACTGAGCTCTCCAAAGAATTATACTTTAAAACAGTTACATTTAACTTTATTATTAGATTTTTAATTTTTTTTCTCCCTCTGTTTGAACATTATACCTTGAACCATTTTATCAAGCTGTCAGTGCAGTAAGTGCTGGAAGAGTGAATGTTTTACTCCTTGGTGCTTTGCTCTGGCACAGCCTCTTGGCCTACACATGACTCAGTCTCTGCTGCACAATATTGTGTTAGAAAAAGAGCTTTTCTAGGAGCAGCTTAATGACAAAGAGCTTTTCTAGGAGCAGCTTAATGACTTGTGTGTCCCTGGGTTTTCAAAATGTGGGAGGTGGTGGGGAGGTTTAAGTCTATGAGCGACAGCCGAGCCAATCCCTCAGGCTGAGCTGCTTTTGGGTTTTTAAGGACAAGATCTACCCTACTTCCTTGCCCATCAGAGGCAAGTCCTGTGAAGCTTTACTCATGTGAATAGTTTTACTGACCATAATGGGATTACTTAAGTTTGGATGAACTGGGCCTCAATGGGAGCAGTGGAACATTCCATGGAAAATCTGATGCGCTCTAAGGAATGTCAATTCCCATCACTATAATTTTTCTCTGTATAAAATTCCCACAAGTGTTCTGTTTTGTTTTATGCATCTACTTCTTTGGAAAATGACCTGCATTTCAAAGATCAGGTAGGATTTGAAGAGAGCTGTAGAGGCAGTATGTAGTACAATGGAACTCCCTCAACCCAATTAATAAAATAATAATAAAAGGTGTTCTGAGATTCTTTTTCCAGCACATTATTATACTGTTTTACATTTTTCAAAGGAAGGAAAAAAGAAACAAGAATGTGTTGGATCTTATTGAAATTGTGACATGAACAAAATGTTTATTTTAAAATGCTGGCAGTCCAGCTCCAAATATTTTCCTCTGAAAAATGCAACTTAGGGTGAATACAGGCTAATGTTACTCTCATTTAGGATTTCTGTTATGTGGATACAAATATTGGGTCTTAAAAATGCAGACGGTACCTCCTGAAATATTTTGAACCTTTTCACTTGATTGAGTGTCTTGTCAAACAAAACTGGCAGCAGATCTCTTGGAACTGCCTGAATCTATGCAGATATGATTTCTATCATGCCCTTATTATGTGTAGTCCATAATAAGGATGAGCATGTATAAATCATTTCTGGCTGGCACTTAGGATGCAATACTCAAAGGAGAAAGACATTTCTGTCTTCAAATGTCTAGCAATTTCTGATATTACACAGTAAGTCTCCCCAGAACCATACAATCCTCAATTCCATGCAGCTCTCTTATGAAAGAATGAGACTTTCATATCTTCCTTGCGAGAGCCACCAGTGAGATAAGAATTGTGCAGCTCCGACGAGTGCTGTGCTCCAGCCAGGGTGGCTCTATTGAACTTCCATTTGCAAAGCCTCCACTAACAAAATTGCACAGAGATGAAGGGTTTTGCCTCTATCATTCCTATATACAATTATCTATGAGTAAGCATTGCTTTATATATAGTAGATTATGTAGTTATATGTTATAGGAACACATTTCCCATGGAAGGTTCTTCCATGTGCATACCTATAATGTGCACTAAAATAAACACATATATTGTATAAATGGGTTTGTGTTTTCTCAGCAGCGATAATCCAGCCAAGCTTTGGTGTTGTAAAATGTAATAGTGTATTAAATGACAGATGATCTGAAAAGTTCTAACAAATCATGCTGCCCCCAGAAACAGAAATGCAGAGAGCTGGTCAAAACTAAAGAAGCCATTTTAAGAAAACACTACAAAAAGATGTATGTTGTCTCTTTTCCAGTACTGAATTTATAGTTATTTTACACTCCAACTCTTTAAAAAATATTTTTCTGCAACATGTTCCGAAAAACCCCCAGACCTTTTCCAGAGCAGTTTTTAAAGTTCCTCTTTTTCTTTTTTCTTTTTTTTTTTTTTTAATAGGATTTTCCATGAGGAAAAGATGGGATTTGGAAAACAAATTTTAAAATAATTTGAAACATCATTCTGATCAAATCTTTATTAACAGTATCAGCAGAAACAGACACAGCAAATGCCAAGGCAAATGGATTATGTTAATTAAGTTAACAATTTTTAATGAAATTTTTTTTTTCAGGGAGAAAAGGTGATTTTTTTTTATTAAGAGCATTTTGTGCAAAATATTTCAACCCCTCTATAAAAATATGAAAGACTAGATATTTTCTATAAAACAGTCCTTCAGTGTAAGATGATGAATAATATCTTTAGTATTATAGTTATACAAAATGTTTATTTGTCAGGCTTTACACATTTTATATCTGATTCATTTATACACAAATACATGTGTTACAGTGAAAAGAAATCTATATCGATATTTTATTTGACATATACTGATTGTTTTCTAATATGCATCAACTAGAATTCCTCAATGAAGAGTTTAGTTGTTGGGAATTTGAAAAGCAGAGGGTATTTTAGGCCAGGAGTTCAGTGTGTGGAGCTGTCAGACTTGATATCCCTGAATTTTAGGTGAATTGGGGCGCCTTGTTCCTACAGAGGTTGTTCCAAAGGGGCCTGATATCTTTTGGGAGCTGAGCTCTAGGGAATAAGGGGCAGAGAGCAGGAGAATATTTTATGCAAAAGAACCGTCTGTCGAGAATGGAATAGAAAATTACACTTCTTTAATGACAAGCTTTTTGTAAAATGCAGGGAGCCATGGGGAAGGATATTATTCTGTTTTCTTTCTTTCTGTACAGTGGAAAATAAGAGGTGTCACAGTGAGTTATCATGTGCAGTGACCACTAATGCTCCTGTTTAGTGTACAATTGCCTGCCACATTACACACAATCACATGTGTCGTTATTATATTAACTGGGTTTATATACTGTTCACCTGACTTCACCTGGCTAAGGAAGGCTGCTTGTAACTGTTTTCTCTCCATTCCAAATGATGGGACAACAGCAAAAGAAAAATAATCTTTATTAAAATGAACACCTTCTTCAAAACCTGTCAGAGGCCAGATCCAACAGTCGTTCACACCAGTCTGGTGGATGCTGGATTAGGCCCTGACCTGCTTTGCTTCCCTTGCAGGATCAGCAGATAGAGTCCTAGCTTGAGCAAACCAAAGGAAAGCTGCAAGGTTCCCACAACAAATCTGTCTTTATCAGTGTATGGCATAGCTCTGAGTGCAGTTTTGATAGAACAGCGATAAATAAATATGAGCAAATTAATTTGCGGTAATTGACAGAACAATTAGCAAAGCTGCAGTTGCAGAGTCTTTATTCCTGGTGGCAACGGAACCCAAAGTCAGTTTTAGATCTCAGGTTTAATTTGCAACTAAAGAGACAATCCTTTGTGTGCAAGCTAAGGCAATTTTCTGGGAAGTCACTAAAAAGCAGCAAATGTGGAATTTGATAATACCGTTTTAGAGCTCCTTTTCAGAACAAAACTACACTTTTGCTGATAAGAGCATTCTGGGATTTGAGCTTCAGTTCAGGCTTCCTGGGACAACGGGAAAAGTAACAATGAGCTTGGTGATGCAATACTTGCTGCGAATCAATATTCAGCTCCTGCTGTGCACACGGTGAGTGTGTGCTGATGGCAGCTCCCTGACCTGGCCACCACCCCCTGTGCTGCTGTGTGATCCACCAAGCACCACACCAACCTGGGGGAGACAGGATCCCCAGCTGCCCCTCACAAACAAGCACTCGCTGTATGAAGTGCAAAGGAATCTCTTCCCACTGAGCATATGACTTTATCACTCTTACAAACACCAGGAACACAGCATGTGAAATACATTGGAAAATGCCAGGAAGCACAAATCCAGAGCAAGTGATGTTTTCACTCCTGTTTCCCCCAGAATTAAGTGTGATTGGCAATTTACGCTCTGCAAAGGAACCTGTCATGGCATGTTCAGTTTTCTATGGCAACGGTGCTTTGGCCACAGCTCAGATAAACCAGAGCTCGGTGTCACTTCTGCAAGTACTGTGTGTGAGTACACTACACTCAGTTTCCAAGATCTTCTCCAGTTATACTCTCTCTGCTCAGCAAGTGTCAGATGCAGCTCTGCCACTGTTCTTACTGGAGCATTTTGGGTTGCTCTAGAAGCATCTGCTGGATGATGGCAATCAAGAAAAATGTTGTACAAAGGCTGAGGAAAAGAACAGCAAAATATCGTACAGGAATGAGAGATGCAGAGGAGGTGAAAAGCCTGACTACAGTGACCTGGAAGGTGTCTGGGAGAAGCAGCAATGGCCAGTGCCACTCTTCCGTGGATTGTAGGGCCTATCAAGAAGTCCTTACCTGCGTTTTTCCCAGGTCTCTACTGTCTGGTCATCTGGCTCCTGTTGTGTAGCTCTGGCTTAGCAGCAGCAGTGCAGTGCCTCAGCCAAGTGCCCTGGCTCCCCGAGGTGTTGACTGGTTTGTGTTTCCAAGTGTTACTTTAAGAAACCCAGAGAAGTTGAAGTGTGAAAGTTTTATGTTACATGAGAGAAGAGGTCAGCAGGCATCTCAGGAAAGAAACAGTGAGTGTGTTTTATTTCCAAAGCTGATGGTGAGAGTTTTGGAGCCACTCTTTTAACAGGGGACTTTGACCTGGGGCTCTTCAAGAAGGGAAAGGGGGAGATGCAAATGTGAATTTTCAGTCTGCTAAAAAAGCTTGAGTTTCTAAGGGTCAAGATGGACTTTGGGAAGGTCTTTTCATCCAGTGCTTCTGACTAGGTGCACACAAGGCTTAGTGTGAGCTTCAGCTGTCTTCAGTGAGGTGTAAAAGTTGGGGTGTCTCTCTTGCGTGACAAGCAATGATGAAATGTCCTGTTTGGCTCTTCAGGCTGTGAAATGCACTGGTTTGGTTACCTGGTTTGTAGTGGAGTCAGACAGAGGTACTCAGTCACAAGGTGGGTAGGTGCTGGCCGCATCAACTTTACTCCAACTCCTTCATTTAGGGTGAGGAATGGTGCAAGAAAGCACGTTAGATTCAACTGTCTTGGGGGAGTCAGGCCAGTTAACTCACTCTGCTATTGTGTTAAGAACTTACAGTCATGGGACAAGAAAGGCAGTGGGTAAATATACAGGTCTGTCAAAGGTACTTCCCTGCACTACTTAGGTACCATCTCTGAGGTACTACCTCCTATCTTGGCCGGAGTGGCAGAGGAAGAGCCAGAGTGTGCAAGGGATGGCACTACCTGCATCATTGTTTCATGTTTGGTTTTTCTTTTCAATGTAGCTCTAATTTCTGAGGCAAGTTTTTATGAAACAGAAATTCAGTATTTGGAATACCTGACAGAGCTTTCGTGGCTCTTCTCTAGACTTAGTAGGCTCTGCAGCCTGCACAGACCTGAGCTTGCTTTCTGTGAAATTATCCCTCCCTCTCTCACACATTATTCTCTTCAATATTTGTCTGAATTACAAAATACTCAGTTGAATTCACACTGGGCCAAATCTGACATCTACCAACTCAATGAAGAACCGACCACCTCTCCATCTTCACTGGGGATTGCTCGGCTCTCATTTGAAATGATTGGCAAGTCACTTCATTACCTTGTTCTCTTGGAGGACACAGTCCGTCCCCTGGATGATGGCAATCAAGAAAAATGTTGTGCAAAGGCAAGGTTTTATTTTTTTTTCCTTTTCTAACAAATGTCTACTCTGACATTTCTTGCCCTCCCTCTTCTGCATCACGCGCTGGGCGTTGGTCACAACAAGCCCCTGAACCAGATGGCCCCACAGCTCCGATCCGTCCGGTGGCTCCTGCGCGCCTTTAGCCGCTCTGGGAAACAACAACAGCCAGAAAAGAAAAACAAACACGAGAAAGATCTGTCTCGCAATGAAGCATCTCTGTCAGGGCCAGGGGTGCTGGAGCCGGGCTGGCACACGGGCTGGGACACGGGCTGGGGCTCGGGCTGCGGGTGATGCGCGGGGGCAGCGCTGCGGGGCTGAGCCGGGTGATGCTCACGGCAGCTCCAGCCTCTCGGAGACCCCCGGCGCGGGGGTTTTGCTGGCCGTGAGCGCAGGCAGGACAGTCAAAAAGCGTCCTGGTGGGAGGTTTCGGGGCGGAGGAGCCCGGCTATAGATGGCGCTGGCAGCCCAGGAACGGCCCCGCCGGCCCGGCCGCCGCCGGAGCGGCCCCGGCCCCCGCTCCCCACAGCCACCCCCGCCCCAGAGCGTGCCCCTGAATTATGTATAGGTTTTAATAGATTGTGTCACACATCTGAAGTTATAGGGATTTGATATAAACCCACCATGCAGTAATTATGAGTGTAAAATACATTTGGGGGAAAACATTTTGCAGAGTTGCCAAGACTAACAGCTTACAAATAAAGCCCCATTCCTGCTCCGGCCCCCGAGCTGCGCCCTGGAGAATTTGCACATGTATTTGAAATGAAACAATCCTCGTATCTCTGTGTTTACTAGGGGTAAAAAAAACCCAGGCCCCCTTCCTTCCATAGGTCCTTCTATAAATATGTTCCTGGCACTGGGCAGTTTGCAGGCAGACAGAGGGTGCTGGTCTTTAATGTGAAATAATGTAAGGTTTTTAAGCAAAGAGTTGGCTGTTGGAATTAATTGGTGTCTTATTTTTTCCGGCTGGAGCTGCTGTTTACAAGCGAGGGCCACATGAGCAGTCCTGCATTGAAAATTGGGACTGTGAACAGCAGCTCCCACAGCATTAAACTGGCAAAGAGGAGAAGAGGCAGGAAAGAGAGAGACAGGAGAGTTGGAAGGTAGAGAGGGCTGTCGGGAGCTACTCTGCCCTGTGTGCTGCTGAGGACCGGGCTAGTCTCTTCCAGGGAAGTTCTTCTGGCTGGGAACTGTGGTTAGGCATCGCAGTTAAGGCTCCAACAGTCCCCACAGAGAGTATGTGAGTGTTTCCATCAAAGCACAGTGTTTGTTGAAATATTTGGAGCTTCTCAGGAGATGCTCTGGGATGCTCCATACAGAGTGGACTGTGACCAGGGTCCACCACTTTGAAAGTAAAGATGTGCAGTTTGATTTCCCTACTTTGTAGCCTATAAATGAATAGTAGCCATGTCTGATGCAGAGGATGGATGACCTATGATGTTCAAATCACAGTCTGTTGAATCCCATGGTATTCATAGGGATTTGCAAAAGGAAATCAACAAAAAACAAGTTTGGAGTCAGTCAGCTCATGTACAATCATATTTTTAGAGATGTGCAATGAGAAAAAGAGTGAAAACCACAGGTAGAGAATATCCCACAGTGAGGAAGAATTGGGGTTTGGGATGGGATCATATTTTTGTTTTCTTTCCTCAGAGCTTCCTTCTCCAAACTTGCCAGTCTGGTTTCTCAGTTACTCAGAGCTCAGGATCTGTTTTAGGGATGCTCATTCAGTGGACAGAAGTAACATGAGGACACGGAGCAGTCTGAAACCTGCCTGTGCCTTACTTTTGAGGTTCAAGCAGGACTTCAGCAGTGCCCAGGCATGAATTCCTGTGGGACTCCCCTTGTTCCCAGTGCTGTATACACTGCTGCTGGGGGGTGGCCATTTTAGGTAGAAATGAGAACATGTGCATCAACACACTTCTTAAAAAATGAACATATCTTTAAATAGAAAATGACCTGTTTGTTGCAGCATGTTCAATAGTCAGTTTCTGGAATATTAATACCTTGTTTCCCAATATATTAAGCTGCCTTCCTTCCCAACAGGAAATGAAGGATTTCTAAAAGGATGCCAAATCCTCCCCTCCACAGTTCCATTTCTTCCCACAGTCCTTGCTGTTGGAGGAGGGGAGAAAAAAAAAAAGAAAAAAACGAAAGAAAAAGAAGGAGAAGGGAATCAAATGGACTAAGTATAAAGCAGGGGCTGGGATTGTTTTTTCTGGCCGACACACTTAGTGTTGCTGGTGCATTTGCTGCTTCCTTGAAAGGCCAGTGGGGGGAAGAAAAAGAGATTAAGGTCATCAAGATAATACAAAGAATATTCAAACTGGAAGCAGAGGGGAAATATAGAAGGTCTGTTTTTCCAATAGTAAGTAATCAGAGTACAGGAGGATGTAATTTGCAGATTAGGAAAATGAACAAAGACTATAAAATTAACTTTATGACAGAGAAGAGAACAGTCCATTTGAAGGGGGGAATAAACCAACCTCCATAAAGCTTTATGGCTGATACAATCAGTATGCTGGTTTAAACTAAATAGGAAATATCAGCAAATAATCAACCATGGGGCAGTCTTCAAGCCTTGGTTGTGTTGTAATCTGGATTTGATGAGACACACAAGCTAAACCTGGGATTTTGGGGCAGTGAAACCTCCACAGATTCCCAGTCCTGGCTCTGTGGGTGTGCTTGGGGGTGGGGAACAGGAGGGGAGTGCTAATGTGCACCAAACCTGTCGCTGACAGCTGTCAATCACCTGTCCTCTCTTCCTCTGGTGACTCTTTTCCAAGCAAACAAAGCTCAACCCTGCAAATGTTCTTCCACAATGAAATCAAATTGTCTCTTGTACTCCCACCAGCCTGGGAGCAGCTCAGGGGGTGGATTGGAAACAAAAGGTTTTAATTAGCAAGGGGACTGAAGGTTAGTTACAGAGCAGGTTGCTATAACAGGGACCCACCATGTCAGAGTGATAGAAACTGCTCAACTCCTTGTAGAAGAAACCACAGACATCTCCAAGGAAAATGTCTCATTTTCCTCACAAGAGGAGCTGTCCTCTTCCCTTGAATCAGTAGGTGCTGAGCTCCTGGTCTGGTCTGAAGGAATGACATTGTCAAATTGGAGCAGAAAGAGATTTTTCTGACATAATTTTATATTTCATCTTAATTTTTATTCCCTTCACTGTCATTCTTCTTTCTCATTCAATTGGTTTTTTAAGGTGAAAAGAGGGGAAAGTTGGAGTAACTCAGACTTGGTGTATTCTGTTGTTCGTGTTATTCATGCCTGTAAATAAATTTTCCAGTAGCCTATGAGCCTACCTCAGGTTTTATAGGACTCCAATGCAAGCCCTCGGAGGAGCTGTAACTCCAGAGCCACATTCTCCAATGGACAATTCTCTTATGTCTCTTTGCTATTCCATTTTCTAGCACAGAGGAACAAAATACAAGGCAAACCCCAAATATAACCAAAAAAGCAAGTGAGGGGCTGATTGTCCTCTTGTGAAATTGGAGGTAAATAATTAAGGAATAGATCCAAAGGTTTTAATGAAGTTGCCTGGATGTAAAACTGCTGTGAGCTCAGGAGTAAGTCTTCCAGGCTGCTTAAAAAGGAGGAAAAGCAAGTTTGCTCAGGAAGCAAGTTTGCTCAAGAATGGAATTTTCCTTGTATGTGTGACACAGATCCCACAACAAGATGCTCAAATTTAAAGCGATTTTTTCTTTTTATTTAAATTAAAGTGCCTCATTGTGAGTGTGATACTGCCATTCCTGGGGTCTATATACTCTCTTCAGAAACAGAGGACAAAGCTCTATAGCTTGGGAAAGGTCAAGTGGCCTCAATAAAATACAAACAGACTCAAACAGTTGCTCAAACAATACCAGACAAAAGTCTAAAATTCCCGAAGAATTAAAGAGTTCTTTTGGTAAGAATGGGAAAGTTCTGCTACCAAAAACATTTTTTTTTCTATTTACTTTATATTTTATTATCCACAGAGTGTTTCCTCAGATGTTAAAAGCACAAGGTGTTAAAAGCTTTGTGTGAACTTCTTGATATTTTGGGTTTGGTCTTAGCAAATGATTTGTCTTCAGTTTTCTGAGGTGGATCAATTGAAATTCAGGAAAAACCTTTCCCTAACAAATTTTGAATTTCCTCATTAAAAAAGAAAACTTCAAACAAACATTCAGCAAGCTCTGTGAAATCCTATTCAGTTATCAGAAAAAAAAAAAAAGGTACAAAAAGTAATGTGCCTTTGAAAATGTGCAGCCTGCTTTCTTTGTGCAAAACTTTCAGCATTTGTGGGACTATATTTAGCATTAAGAAGGTGATTTTGTTTCATTGAAGTCTCAGTGAAAATTTCAGAGCCACTTTTACGGCGGAGATTTTGAAGCTTTGCTAGTTGTGTGTCATTAAACAGCCGTGCTTGTCACATGGATGTACCTCTTACTCCTTTAATGGGTCGTCCTGCCCCTTGTGATTAGCAGATGGAAGCAGTTTGATATATTTGTCAAAAAGGCTATCCTTTGTGAGCCAAAATAAAACAAGTTCTCTGATATGCAAAAAAGTTAAATACTTTTAGACTGGCTTGGCTTGGGATCTGACATCTTTTACTAATACTTATTTTGAGGTGGAATCAGTAGTCAGAGACCTTAAAGGCAAGGGTAAGATTTCAAACCAGATTTATGCTCTTGAACACTTTTAGAAGTGTGTGTGTGTGTATACACACATATATCACTGCAGTTATAGCCCCATGCTGGAACTATCTGTGATACTCCAGCTGCAACTCTTCTGAATGCCACACGGTCTTCAGTGCTTTTCACCTCCATAGCTCCCCTGGGAATAAGAAAGTGTTATTTTTCCCATTTTACAGATGGGAACTGAGAGGTTCGTGGGCAAGTAGGAGATAGTGACAGTGTGAGACATTAAGCACAGCTTGATGAGAAAACCTGTGCAGGTCTGAGTCTAGTGACCCCAACTATTGGGCTTCTTGCTTTGAGGCAGGAAGGGGCAACTTAAGAGGCTAAAAAAGTCCCAGGAAATCTCCAAGTTTACCTGCAAGGGACAGACCTTGTCAAAATGAATAGCAGGGTCAGATGCCCTGGGTGGGTTATCACCAACCCTCCCCATTAATGTTTCTGTTCTGCTCCCCAGTGGCTTGGTGTTCCACACGTGATGGAGCACGTGCCTGTCAGAGCTGAGTCAGCACCACCAATTGTTCCAGTCAATCCACATTCTCTGTAACTGGAGTGGCATTCCCACCCTTTGTGGCTGGTGGAGGTGACACTAAGAGTTTGGTCCTTCTGAGGACGAAGGTGGGACTCTGCCCATCTTGGGCTCCATGCTGGCCCTGGGTGCTGCCGTGGCCCAGGGAGGGGAGTGCAGCCCTGTTTTCTGTTTGGTGGCCCATGCCCTCATGTGTGAGGGTGCCACGAGCCCTGTGCTGCCCATGTTAGGTGTCCTGGCAAGCTGAACTGCGATGGTCTAATCCCTCTGCTTGCGTTATAATCACATTATATCTGAATCTTAATGGTGATGAGTTTGCAGAGAAGCAGATGCTGCTGGTTCTGCTCTTATTTGCTACTTTTGGAGAATGCAGGTAGTGAAGGAGAAGGGTTGAGTTGCTGCTACCTGCCCAAAGCCCAGGCAGGCAGAGCTCACTGCAGTGTGCAACATGGCAATTCATAAAACATGACATTGGTGGGGCACTGCTGTGAGCCAACTTTAGTCCATGATAAAGGCTGTGTCTGTCAGGGCTCATCTTCCTCATGTGCAGGTCCATTGGACAATCACGCAGGGCCAACGTGTTACATGCAGGGGTGGAATTGGCTCCAAGCACAAGGGTACCCCCAGCCTGTGTTAGAGGGTTATCTCCTGGTGCAGGGACTCTGCACAGCCCAGGTAACACAGAGCCTCATCCTTCAGGGTGCTGGGTGGGATAGCATCACCTAAACTTCTTTGGGAACCAGTCAGCACAGCAGTTCCTCCAGGCTTGAAAGAAAAACTCACTGAGCATTTCAAAGCCAAGATTTTAGGAACAAAACTGAACCTCTTAATTGCATTTTTCACTTAGGAATGTGAAGGAATCACTGTGAACCTTGAAAGTCTGATACATACCAGACCAGTAAATAGATTTGGCTTTGTTTTTTTAATGTTTTGCATACTTTGTTTTTCAAACTTTCACCAGCTCTGCTTTGTTTCAGTTAATGAAATTCTTCTATTGCAGCACTGGGACTTTTAAAGCATTTTCGTAACCTCCTGTCTTGGTCTCCAAGGTATAAACATTATTTTATAATTAGCCTTCACAACTATGTTATACATTTGAAAAGGAGGAAAAAAAATGTTTTTCCCCCATTTTTATATAGGGGAATTACAGTTTCTACCTGGGGACTGAAAGAATGTGTATGTATGCATGCGCAGAGGAGAGAGAGAAACATTCAATCTGTTGAAATTTCATCTCCTGCCAGTTACACATGAAATCATCGTTTAGGAGAGAGAGTGGGAAATTACTGAATGCATTAGAAAAATCCTCACTCTATCCTTAATGAAACTGCATTAAAACATGATGGGAGAGGGAAGACTTAGGGACATTTGTGTTTTACCAAAAAAACACAGGGAAAGTTAAGTAACTTGGCATCAGGCTCTTGGTAGCTGATACTGATGGGTACTAATTTGTCTCTTGCCCTTATTCCTACCAATCCCCCATGGTGTTTTCTTATGGCCACTTCATATCAGGATAAAGCTGTCACCAAGGTAACCACATGTGCATGTGCACAATCATGTACACTCACTGTGTAATTAAGTCCAAGTGTAAATAATAATATTCACCACAGTGGGCAGTACTGAAGCAATGTGCTTCAGGAGAACTCATGCTGTGCCTTTTGTGGAGGGTTGGCCTCACAGCTTTACCTGAGGGGGAAACTGAGTCACAGAGGAGGCAGGGAGCCTCCCAGGAACAGGGAGAGGCAGCGCATCCATCGGTTTCCTGCAAGTGTGGGGAGAGCACCCAACTTTTTCCATAGGCACCACTTATTAATGCACTCAATGATCTTTAAACTCGGGTCTTTGAAGTGTTTCTGCCAGGTTTATTCTCATCCAGGCAAAAATATCTGTGCAATTACTTGTAGACAGAAAAGCTTTTCCTCCACCCAGCCTGGGATGGATGCACATGGACTCATACAAAGATGTTTGCCTTGACTTCGGTAAAATTTGGATCTGGTCCCAGCAATCATTCCAACCTTTGTAGGAGGGAACAGCCCAACACGAAGGGAATGCCTTGAATCATTTTTGAAGTGGTAACTTTCCTTGCTGTAATAAATTTTCAGGATATTTTCAACAGAGAGAATAAATCCATACGAGAGATGGCTTAATGGATTTTGAATTTTCTAACAAGAAATGTGCCAAATCTTTCCCAATAGAAATGTCCCCTTGAATCTTTCATTCAGGTATGTGACAGATTCTTGAGTCAGAGTGCATTCCTACAGATTTGGTAGGTTTTGGTTTGTTGTTTGTTTTTTTTTTCCTATGGAGAAAGACACACAGCCAAAGCCTAACCTAGAGGGAAGCTTTTACAGATAAAAAGAGTAAACCAAGGAAGGGGAATAAGTGGGAATCAAGTGGTTAATTTCTGTTTTCAGCAATCTCATAGGAAAAAAAATACATGTGAGCATGGAAAAATATTAGTCTATCTCCTTTGAAAGCCTTCAAAAAGATTTGTCTGAAGCGTGCATTTAAATGGGAAGGATACAGGTGTTTTCAGAGCTCTCTGAGCCTACGAGCAGGCCTGGGGCAAACCTGAGCACACAGAATAATGTAACGAGAAACATTCCTCGGTGCTTCAGCGGGAAAATGCAAATAGGCTCATTTCCTCTTTTGAGGAGGACTTTAGATAAGGTGCTCCTGCAGCCAAGTAACCTGTCTGGTGCCTTCCCTGCCTGGAATATTACGGTGAGAGGGGAGCGAGTCACACACACGGAGCTGACAGCACAAGGATAGTGATGCTGCAGCCAATTCCCCTGCTCTCTGCACCACTTAACTGCAAGATTTGTTGGTGCCGGTTTTGCACTGCCCCCTCTGCCCCTCTCTCTGCCAACACCCCTGTGAGAATGTGTTGATCTGCTGTCGTTTGGGAACTACTGAAACTTGAAAACAAGTTGCCCAAGTGAGAAGTGCAGCAGAGACCTGCAGTCCCAGAGAGTCCTGCCTGTCACGGAATAAAGCATCTGTGCTTTGCTGGAGCCTGGCTGCCTCCTGCTCCCCCTCCTCCTCCCACCCCATCCCTTTCAAGGGAAGGCTCTGAAATATGTTTTGATTTCATTTTGCAAGTAGTCTGCTAAAAACATTTCTTTGCAGCCTTTTCTCTAAGTTTGTTTTCTTTGCTAGTTCAGCCTTCAGAAAAAACAATTTTTTTTTCCTGTACCCATTAAGAGTAATATTTTTTCAAAATTTTAGGGAGAATCCAGTAGCATGAACTTCATTGCAAGAGCTGAAATGGGAAGGGAGCTCTCCTGAAAAATCTAGCCCCAGTTGTGACTGCTGAGCTATGCAGGTAACCAGCAAATAATTAAGGCTAACACAGAAATTCAGTACCAGTTGGGTGACAGAACTCCCCTTCCACCAAAGAAAATCCCAGAAGAAAAGAAGATTATTTTAATTATGATGTTTTTTTCCAGAAGGTTTACAAAGTATTCCCCCTTCACCTCTCACTGAATGATTTTAATAACTCTTGGAAAATGCCAGTTGCCATCAACTCTTGTCTTCAATTTTTAAATGTTTTTATTAATTTTGTATAATTTTGTATAATCCATGACTGTGGATGTCAAAATAGTTAATGTGTTTCTTAAAACTCCAGCTCCAGGCATCATGTAAATACTTGCTTTTATAGTAAAGCAGAAAAAATATGCTGTCAGGGAAGAACTCTGGTTAATCCTTATACAGCCTTAAATAAAAGCAGAAAAGGATTCTAGATATTTTTAATTCTATTTTTTAGGTAAAGATGATCAGATGTGAGATGATCTGATCCATGGTGCCTGAAGACTTGAGCTTGACAATGCTACATTGATTGTGGTATAATTTTTTTCTAATAGAACAGAAAAAGGAGTAGACTTGAATTCAGCCTGTCCAACTAGATGTTGATGTCTTTCATCAAAGAAAAATACTGGCTTGCTATTTAGGGTTCCCTAGTTCAGTTTACAGAGCAGCCCTTCTATTTTTAAAAGTTAAAATATTTTTCATATTTCTTTAAAAATAAACTGTCCAGTAACCAGCCAATGATCCAGTTATATAACTAATTTACATAGATATATTAAAGAACTAAAGGAAAACAGTAAGATATATGTCCCCTTATATAAAATAAATATTTGCAGTGGAAGTTTTCATCCACTTCTGAAACACAGGAAAATCAAAATTATAACTGGTATTCACAAGCCAATTATTGAACTCAACAGCCCAATTCTGAATTTTCACTGATTTAATTAAGAGCAACATTTGGTCCTAGCTAGAAGCAATAATAAGTGCTTCTTCATTAGGTGTTTTCAGGGTAATTTCTTAAGGGAAAAGATAGATGCTTCTAAATCTGTCATTTGGTGAACTGTTCCGTGTAATATATTAGAGCCATTGATTAGTGTAATATGGCAAAAAGCAAAGCCTGATTAATCATCCATACAGTCAATGGGTGCCTTTGATTAAGTCCAAAAAGAGCAAAATAAAATCGTGGTAATTCCAGGCATTATAGAGACACACTTTTGCTTTGCATCTTTAATTCCACTTCAGTTCCTAATCTGGACTTCCTGGGGAGCAGCAATTGCATCTCACGGTGGCTTTCAAGGTTGCAACATTTCCCTTTCGTTCTACCGAGGAATGAAAAACAGACCAGTTAGAACAGACCAGTTTAAACTCACATGCACGTGTCAGAGTTGGGTTGAGGTTCTGGTTGGCAGCTGTTAAAGGTCCGGGGAGTTTGTTTCATGGGAACATGGAAAAGAAGAGCCCTCCCAGAGCAGCAACTCAGATCTCCACCTGTTGTGGGCAACCAAGCCTTGAAGTCTTGGTCTTCCCCTCTCAGGAACCCCCAGTAATGTATCTTCAGGAAACATTTTGGCTTCTGTGCCAGTGCTGACCCCCCCACACCTCATTTGGCACTGACGATGTCATGACCCCTCCCGGGCTGCAGGAGGCTGTGTGTGGTCACAGCGGGTGACAGGGGATGTGACTGCTGCGAGCTGTTGCCCATCCACTCCGATGGTGATGAGGCTCATTATTGTCACATAATTAGTTTATTCAACAAAACTTCAAAAATATTTAACCTGGCTGTTTGCTACTCTGTTTCCTGGGTTCCTACTGCTTTGTTTTACATGAGCACTTGTATTAACATAGTTATCCCTTCCACCAGTCGTGCTTTTTCTTACGTGCCAATGGACCTATTTCCTCATAGAGACCTTAGACACTTACCAGTAAGCATTTACAGGTATTTTCAAAAGAGTTAAGTGAATTAGGTGCCTGATTTCCTTTGCTGTTCATTTAGGATTAAAAACTTACTTGCCAAGTTGTTTTTGTACATACTGCTACATCCTTGACTACCTAAGACTTTATAAAGTGGCTCCTTAAGCTTTTGATCTGGCCTCTGTGTTTTTCTCTTAAGTACAAAATGTTCCTTTCTAGTGAAGCACTGGTATGTGCTATCTATCTGTCTGGAGATGGTGTGATGAGGAGGGGAGGGAAATGGTCAGTGACAACGATTTCTCTTGCTGATTAATTTTTTTCCCCCACATAATTTAAATCAAAATATCTAAACCTCAGACCTGAAACCAACTTCACAGTCTTACTTTGTATGTAAAAATATTCCATTTAAATCAGCAGTAAAGCTAACATGAAAGTGCCAATAAATAATATATGCAAAGAGTTTTTTTTATCAATATATAAAGAAATGTGCAGTTGTGAAGCTGCTGAAAACAAGCATTAGGAAATGTAATGAAGCAAGAATTAGAACAGCATAGTTCCTCTGGCCATTATAAATGAGAACGCCAGGTACCTGGAGAACAGGAAAACTGATGAGTACAGTCTGTTCAGGAGAGAAGGAGGAAAATTTCCCCCAGGAACACATTTCAAATTACTTATTTATGAACTGATGAACTGGGAGACCACCTATAGAGAGACAGGAGCAAGCAGTCTGCTGCAGACAGCTACAGAACTCCAGCTAATTGTGCTGCTGTTTTCTGTTATAACTCCTGCTCTCCAGCTGGGCTTTGGAGGCAGGAAATTTAGGCATTGACTAGAAGTTGCACTTTCCCTCCTTCTTGTCGGCATAAATATATACATGTATATTTTAATCTGCTGGAATAATTCAGAAAAGGCCTGGGAAAACAGCTGCTGCCTTTGTCATGACAGTGTTAGGGAGTTTGTGGGGTAGAGCTTCCAAGGGAAAAGTTTTTAAGCTTGGGCCCATCCCTTGGCAAAGGTAACTCCAAAATTTGGAGATATATGGCCTGAAATTGAAATGTGGAATTTGCCTTTTGTTTTTGTCTCTGAACGTCACTGTCAGGATATTTAACTACACAGGAACAGAAACATGCAGACATATATAAGAACTAAACACAACATGTATTAACCATGTCAATGTGTGGGGGTGTGCACAGATATACTTCATACAAATGTCCTATATAAATCTCTGTTGGCAAAAATTTTTTTTCTTTGTCCATATTCATATACACACAAGAATCAAAATGCTATTTCATTTATCCAGTTTTAAGTATAGAATGGCTCCAGTTTGCTCCATAATACAGAAATCAGAATGTAGCCCAAGTTATAATAGCTGCTTAAGAAAAGAAAAAAGAATAGCTTTAGGTACTTGTTAACAAGATCTAATAAGATAGAGAAGAGATAGTTAAAATACTGTAAATATTAAGTGGTTGAAAATTAATTTGAGTAGACCTCATCATTTGAAGTACAGGAGTTCTTAACAGAGAATTCATTTTATTAGCTCAGAAAACAGAATTTAGCTGTCTGGCTTGTAGGAAGTAAAAAGAGACAGAGGGAGCTTTATCAGAGGACTGTGAGGCTCCAAGATAATTTGCATGGATGGACAGTCTCAGCCTGTGCTGTGATTTAGCACATGGGTTCTGCATGGTGGTATCCAGTGATTTGACTCATGGCCCATAAACCCCCCTCAAATGATGGCTCACAAGACATGAAATGTCTGACCAGCCTTGAGGTTAAATATAGAAGTGAAAAGACCAATGGACTGGGGAGCAATGAGCACACACCATATTTGCTTTCCAGGAGAAAAGCAAGCGTGGTTGCCCTTGATGAAAATCAGACCAAACATTGTGCTCCTTTGTCACTGAGGGACTGTGCTGCCTTCCAGGAGTCAGGGACCAGGTGACTGAAGGGCTGGCAGTTGTGTACTGGGGTTTCAGACTTTCCTGGCATTCATGTGATGGCCAGCACAGGTCCCAGAGTACTGGTACAATATCCTGCCTACATGAACAGCCTCCTAACATGTTGTCTGATGAATTTAGCACTGGTTGCAGATTTCAAAATCACCTAAATGAAGGTGCACTGCACTTAGCCCTCTGCAAAGTGGGGAAGGCAAAGAGTGAAGGGGTGAGAGACAAGTCTGAAAGAGGAGGATACAATCATTTGCCATGCACTGGGTAGTCGGGTGTGCTTGGTGAATACTGAAACCTGGTACCTTAAAGAAGTTTAGAAGAAATGTCAAAAATTCAAATCTGCCAAGTACCGAACGAGGTTTCGCTGGGAGCTGGGAGTGCTCTGATACAACTCAGAGACTATATTCCTTTCTTCTTCTTTCCTGTAGGTACATTGGCAAGTCAATATAGAGGAAATGTGCAATGCTGTTGCTGCGTGTGTTCCATGAATAGAGAATATAGTTTCCCATGGTGTCATTTATTATGAAATGTTAAGGATGGGACTGGAGTGACACAGTGGATCTATCCCTGCTCTTCATTAGGTTAGACACCAAGAGCACTTAACAGTAGGACCTAAAAAAACTATTAACCCCAATAAAACCCCTGTAAAGATGTGTAGAGATAAAAGGGAACTTCAACAAAGTGGAAATTTTTATAGCAATGAGACAGAGAGAGAGAATGGCATCAAGATTTATTGAGAATCACTCTAGTAGCAAGAGGTTCAAGCATTAGCTAATTTTTATTTGCTTCTTTTATCATAAAAGTTTCTGAATTTTAAATAATCAAAGAACCGGTGATGATATTAACACTGCTTCAATGAGGAAACTTAAATACTTTCATTTTTGCTTCTGTTCTTAAAAAAAAAATCCTTCTGCTAAAATGAATATGCAACAGCGTCACACCTCAGTGAAACTTTTTTCTTTAAGTATTCAGAACATTTTGTGAGGCTGATCAATTGGGATTTTTTTTTTTTTAATACCCGACTTGGTTGCACTGGCAGGTATTCACAAGTGACAATTATTTCAACATTAATTTGATAGCTCCCGACAGCCTTGGAGATGGGATAGAATCACCTGGAAGCTGGCATTTTGCATTGTACCATTCTGTCTATATGGGAACTGTCATCTTCCATTCAATATGGTAAATGCTATCTGCATACAGGCTTCTAAAAAGTTATAATTTCTTCTAAGTGATTGAAACTCACAGATCTCTCTCTTTCTCTCTCCCTTTTCAAGCTACACCTGAGAGGTAGCAATGATGACAGGCTGGTTTAACACAGCTCTTGCCGAGATTAAGTAGTTGTCAGACAGATATCATTGGAGACTAAGGGATTGCTTTTGGAAGTCATTCTGAATTGCTAACTAACAGGAGCTTGTTCCTAGATGGGTGCTGATCCTTTTGTTTCCAGGGATTGACACATCTGCAGTAACAAAGGAGCACACACTCCTTGCCTGATACCTGATTTGTGCTGGTCACCTTTCTATCTGGAAAAGAGGACCTAATGAATGCCCCTTTCACCACTTATTTGCAAAAGCAGAAAACATCCAGAGCTGCTATTTTTGGCCTGCCGGCTTAAGAAATTTGATTATTTATAGCTAGGTGAAAATGTTTGCAGCAATACCCTTCATCTGTTAGAACAGACTTATATATTGGATGAATCCGTGCGAGGGTTCAACAATAATCTCTGCACTGTCAGCTTTGCCAGTTTTTAAGCAGGCTGTTTGGGAGGAACGTGTGTATAACTGCCTGGTGTATTCTGCTCACCTCCCGTTTCATATACATCCAGTGACAGACAGCCCCCAATGAACAGGGAGTAGCAGAGGCTGACAGGTCAGCTGTAACACAACAAGTTGTCACTGTCATGGGAACATGCAAGTGGAAAGTAGATGAAGTTGCCTAGAGGATGTTTTCATCAATTTAGTGTTATATACAAGCTAATAAATCTGCAGACACTCTCGTTTCACTATACACAATGTGTGTGAGAGAAAATGACTGAGCTTTGGCTGGGTTGGCATTTACTGGACCAGCTGCAGTAGCCACTTGAGCTAATAGTGTGAATGATTTAACTCCTTTCACTCCCCCCCTTTCCTAACGAAGTATTTCCCATGGGACTTCAGACTGAAAAGTTTATTTTTAAGCATGGCAGAGTGACTGACTCTCTAGAGAGCTCTGGAAGTTGCAGGGGGCTGTTTCCTCAGAAAAGGATAAGTTTGGTGGGAGATAAGAGGATGCATCCGCCACTGGAAGAGGTAATTTGCAGGACAGGGAAGAGCTCACCAGGGTCAGAAACCCTGGAAAACACTCTGGATCCCCCAAGCTGGCCATGTTGGCCGTTTGGATATTCTTAAATAGATCAAAATTTCCAGATCCTTGGCATGAGGTATCAGTAGGGGTAAGGTTTCATCCTCCCGTGCCCCAAATATTAAAAAGATGAACCTCAGCATCTTAGAAAGTAGCACATTGAGGATGCAGATATTACAATAATTACCTAAGGAGCCCTCCTGGATGTTCTGTGATCATTCTGGATTATCTGCAACATGCATACTAGTTTATTGAAGTATATTTTTTACGGAGCAGTGGAGATTGCAAGAGGAGACTGAGGGGAGACCTCACTGCAATCTACAACTTCTCACTAGAGGCAGCAGTGATCTCTGCTCTCTTTGACCAGACAGGACCCAAGGGAATGGTTCAGCTGTGTCAGGGGAGGTTTAGGTGGATATTAGGAAAAGGTTCTTCCCCCAGAGAGTGGTCAGGCACTGAGCAGGCTCCCCGGAGCAGAGGTCACGGCCCCAAAGCTGACAGAGCTCAAGTAGTGTTTGGAGAACACTCTCAGACACATGGTGGGAGTGTTGTGGGGGTCCTGTGCAGGGCCAGGAGTTGGGCTAGATGATCCTTATGGATCCCTTGCAACTCAGGATATTCTACGATTCTATGAAATTATATGATAAAGGGGTTTACCTTTATGAATAGCTCATGATAATTAGTAGCAAATCTTGTACTATGTTTTTTTAGTTTAATAATTTGCAAGGTATCATTTCTCTTTCCTGTGTGGCTGACTGCTGACTCACCTGACATAGTGCAAAAATTGAGAGATACAATCAAACAGACAATTTGCAATAGGCTTTCAGTGACTTTTGTGTGTTTATACTTGTGAATGAAGGCAGGAGAACGTGTTGCTCCAGGTTAGATAGTGTTGGGTTCAGCCACACCACCTGATTCATAGCAAGTATGCTGAGTAGTGCCACTTTTTGTCTATTAGCACATTTTATCTCCTGGAATCTCCTGATTTCTTCACTGATACTAAAACATGCTTTCAGCTATATAAGCATCTTGACTGAACCTTGCAGTGGTGTCATGCAAATGGTTCCATTGATTTCAAATAGAAATGGCTAATTTATTCACTGTGGTGTTATAACTTTGTTCAAAAGAAGTCCAAAATAATTTAAAACTCGTATCTGTAACTCTCACCTGGGTGTCTTCTTGGTACAGAACTTACTCAAGTCATTAACTCTGAGTTCAGTTATGCACATTGAAGAACTTTGTGAACAAGGCTGAGATTGCAGTTAAATATGTAAATTCAACCTCAGTATTCTCAAAATGTTGTAGTATGTCAATGTTAATGATAGTACTTTCCCATATAACATATTTAATTCTTCTTCTTCAAAGCATTTTACAAAGAAACTCTGTTTTACAGTAGACACACAGGAGTACAGAGCACAGGAAATACAGAGAGAGAAGGAGATTGGTAGTCTGAAAAAAAAGGAAAGAGGTGAAGAAATAAAATTTTTTTCAAAAATGAAAAATTGTAATTTTGATATTTTAAGAAATGAGATTAATTCTTGTTAAAAAACGGAACACTGTAAAATAATTTGGAAAGTTTTGTCAATTTTTGCCTTGATCTTGAAGCATAATAAAAATGTAAGAGTATAGGTATTTCAGGCAGAACTATTGCTTCAAGTGGCAACAGCAGGGGTAACTGGTCATTCCCATTGCCTGTAAATGAGTATTTGCTTTCTATAACATCACAATTAAAAAAAAAAAGAAGAAAGGAAATAACCACCCCATACCTCAAAAACATCTGAAAATAAAACAGCTCACTCTGCCACTATCACATTTTTAGACTTACTCACCCAGTGTTTCCTGTACCCACCTTGTGACAATGAAGCCTCTGCAATTTCACAAAATTATGTGTAAATATGAAACTGAGCCACCACTCAGAGACTGGTAAATGCTGTAGCCTGACACAGAGTGGGTATGCTAAAATATTACTGCTCTGTATAATATTGCACACTCTATACTAATCTGCTTCTGTCAGTTGACATGACAATAAATATAGTTATTAAAACAAACATGCAAATGATATATAGTTAAATGGTCTTAAGTAAACCTACACTACCAGTGAATTTTGTGACACCAGAAATTGTTCAATACATATATTTCCATTGGAAATTGTTCCCTTAGATCTCCATTCTGAGGTAAGAAATGGCATTTCGGGGTAATTAAATCAATGATGTGATTATATTCTCGTAACCCTGCCTTTAACACACAAGACTGAACTGTCTTTGTGAGTAAGTCCAGTGCCACAAAACAGTTATGCCAGCAGAGACTTTATCCCCCAAAATATATCCAATCAAGGGCATGCAAAATCCAGCAGGTTTCCATTACAGCATACACAAGGAAATGCATTTAAAGCCAGCTTGGCTTATGTGTTTTAGGATTCCCTATCAGACAGTGCATGTCGGAAAAGATTTAAGGCCGTGCTAACTTTTGCTTGGGTCACTTTTTCTCCCCACTGGCCTGCAGGCTGAATAGAAATGGTTATAGCACCGACATAAAGTCATTTATTCTGCTTGCCCCTGTTCCTGCATCAAGTAAAAAGCAGCTCGTGAACCCTATATTTAAACTTTCTCTTCTGATTTTTTTTTTTTCACTGATCCTTCCAGAAAAATCATGTTATGGCAAATGAAGTTTCCTAGGGAATTTTTTCTTTGGCAAGGAGAGGGTCTAAAATAGGTCAGTGACAGCTGAAAAATTGCATTCACTTCATATTCATTCACTGAAGGAGACTGAAATTTCTCCTGAGCACTGCTTCAATTTTACTTTCTTATCCTTGCCCCAAGTTTTCTTACATTAGGACTTTTTATGGCAAGAAATGACCCAAAACACAATCAGTGTGGGAGTTGTATAGTTAAAAACTATAGTTTGCAACAACAACAGAAAATGGTTGTTGTTTTGTACCTCACTGATAAATGAACACCTATTGTTCTTCTACTCTGGAAATTAATAATAACTGGACCAGTTGCCTTAGAGACAGCCAGGCAGCCATTAGCAATCAGTAAAAATTAATGTACTGCAGGGAATTTAGCAAGGAAATGCATTTAAGTGTGTGGGGGCACCTTAACCACCCATCCAACACGGGTGTGTGCCGGGAGTCTCCCAGCCATTGCCACTGCCTCGCTGTGAGGATGCCCTTAGATACAGCCAAGGTGTTCTTAACAAGCAAAGGTAGTCCCTATCAAAGGCCATAACTCGGTGAGGAGTACTGTGCTTTTGGGTTTCCCTTGCCTGGAAATCTGGAAATGCAGAGGAAAAGCCCAACATGGCAGCAGCTCCTTGTTTTCCTGCAGCACTCAGGCTCTTCCCGCCTGCACGGCTGTGGCTCCTGCCCCATGAAAGGTTCTCTCAGATGGGTGAGCAGTGCTTTAAAAAGTCCCTGAGCGCTTTTAAAACTGTCAGCACCACTGTCATTCATGATGCAACTGGTTTCCAAGCCTGGCTTCTGTTTTTCCAGTGGGCAGCTTGAATTCCCCTTGATAATTACCTTGGGTGTGCAGTAGCAGGGCTGGCCAGAACGAGCCATTACTTTTGGATTCTTTGTGCCATGGATGCAGGGTGGCTGTGAGTGCTGCTGATGTGCCCAGCCTCAGGATGCTTCTGGGGGTTATTCTGTACCCTCGCAGGCCTGCTCTCCAGAACAGGGTTGGATTTGCACTGCAAAGGGCAGCAGCTAAGCCTCCCAAAGGCTTTTCATTTTACTACTGCCTCCTCCTGTTTCTCCATCCCCGAGCATGAATCTGTGTGGGTGCTCACTGTCTGGGACGGGACAGCTAAGCCTGTGTGTTTGGTTGCCTGATGGTGGCTGCCCCGTCCTGTGGTAGGACAAGCTGTCATTAGATGATTAAAAACTGTACTTAAAAGATCTGACTTCTAGGGGTGGAGATGGACCCAGCAAGGGCATAAACTACTGCATGTGCACGAGGCTTCCACTGGCTGCCTTCCTCCTCTGTTCTTGTGTCTTTGCAAGGGGGTTGGCCTCCTCCTGCCTCTTCACTTGCAGGCAAACTTCACCTTGATGTTGACCACATGTGGTTCAGGAGGACAACAGATCTGCTGGCAAGTGTCGTCCCCCCCCCCCCCCCGAGGAACTCAGAGCAGCATGAGAGTGGCCACTTCTGTACAGACCCCCGGGTCAGAGCCGGACTGATCCATTGGTAACGCTCACATAAATTCTGTTAAAATCAGTGGGAATGGTGAATCAGTAAATGAGAACTGAATTTGGCATCTTGCTACCCAGGGGTATGGTTGCTTTATGGAATGGATGGGGTAGGTGAGTAAATAAAGGAAGCGGAGCTCTGAGAAATAAGGAAGTTAAAAAAAGAAAGTTTTCAAATGCAAAACTGATGAGTTGCTGGCAGTCAGTGCTTCCTGTGACATCTGGCAAGTGGACAGGATGGCTGACTCCAATTAGCTTCTGATTTTGGAGGGGAGTTAAAATATTAACACTCGAGTGTTACCCACAGTTCCCCAGCAGCACAGACAGAGAGAGTAGCATCCAGAAATCCCTGGCCTTGGAAGTTAGGGTGTCCCAAAAGGGTATATCCAAAAATGTGTGGTTTTCTGTCAGATACCATCAATAGACAAGTCACTCAGGAACACCAATAGGAGACACAAAAGGGAACTACCACATCCTACTGGCAAATGTACTGGTCTGAGCAGAGATATTCTCCCAACAACCACATATTTTTTTTAGAGTTTCTTGGAAAACTTCTTGTGTTGTTGGTGTCAGACAAACCAGATGGGAATTCTGAATTGATGATCACATTTTGAGGCTGGAATGCAACATCTGGAGTTGATCAGCATTCCTCACAAACTGATCAATCATTAGGTGGAACTGATTACTACCATCTCCTCCTTTTACTCTTGGTTCACTTAGAACTGTTTTTTTTTTTCTTTCTATGAAGAAAAAAAAAAGAAGACAGAAAGCATGAAACACAGCTTCTTTACAGGGACTGAGGTTATGTGAGTCACAGTGACTAACTCTTTGCACATATCTCTTGTTGCAGTATCAAATGGAGCACGGATGAGATAGATCTGCTCTAGTAAATATAAAATATCATGGGTCATATTACTCAGCAACAGCAATTTTGCAGCAGCAGCAGTTTTGAAGTAAGACCTTTTCAATAAGTCACTATATATAGAAAGATTAGGACTAATGCTGCTAACGTCAGTGTCTGAGATCAGGGTTATTTAGGAGGGTGCTACGTTTGGTACAAACACACTCGACAGGCCCTGCTGTGCCAGCCTCGCCACAAGCTAAAACAGAATTACAAAACACCAAAATAATTTTCCAGCCTCTGGAAAGTCTATCATCTTCCTTGCATTTGTCTTTCAGGAAAGAGAAAATGACAAGGCAATGTGCAAACCAGGCCACATGTGTACTCCACTGTCCTCACATGTGTTTCATATATCAGCACTATTGTCAGACGCTGCAACCACTTCCCAAGTGGTGATAAAACCAGCTCCACCACTGCTCCTCAGGAGAACCACCGGCTTCCCTCTCCCCACGCATCCCAGAGATGTCCTGGAGGACCGTAGAGCACAACAAGTACCATTTCAGATCCATGGTATGTGTGTTTCCTGTGCCAACACGTGGCTCGAGGAAGCAAAACACTGAAAGAACACACACGAGCCAAGCCCAGTATTTGGGTCCCATCTCTGCTGAGTTTGGACCTGTATTTCCCAGTGGATATTCCTGCACTTGTATGGTTTGTGACTGAAATTATGCAAAATGCCCATTGTGAAACCTGAAAGTGACCCCAGTTTGCTACCATCTTGTTCTAACTCATTTACTTTCAAATCTTTTTTTAATCAACAAGAAACCCAGGCCAGGTTCACTGCGTAGTTCTTGGGCACTGTTCCTCTGAATCTTCTTTGTTTACTCTGGCATAAATCAGGAATTCCTCACTGAAATCAGGGGAAGGTTTGATTAGGATCTTTTCTTAAACCAGATGATGGTTTTTCATAGAAAGTGCGAGTATTTTGTGGATTTTCCTGGCTTTAAAACAAAGACCAAAGAAATGTCGTGGTTTCCAATGAGTTTCTCTTTGAGGTTCTGGGTCTGTTCATCATTTCATGCCCAAAATGAAACATGAGAAGTGAAAAAACAGAACTTGTGTCATGAAACTGAACAAAATGTTCCCATGAACTTTATGTGAAAGAAACCACAGAGTAACCTGCAAGCTTTAGAGAGACGTGACCATGCAACTCACTTCCCACTGCTGAGTCAGGGTTCCCACGCAGAGCTGCAGCCCTGGAAATGGACTGCACCACTGAACCACTGTGACAAAATCTCTCCCATCTTTTCTTTGTGCTTTTGCCATTGAAAATGTGCATTTTGGTAGTTCTGCAAACTCTGAAACCAGATTTGAGTTCCCATGTGCTAGTGACTGTATGTAGAGAGAAAAGTGCTCCACAAACATTAAAGAACATATAATTTTCCCATCAGTAAGCACTTATCTGAATAATTTTCCTGTTAAAAACAGAGACATTTGTTTTGAAAATAGCTGAATACTGATGGGGACATGAGGTTATTTACCTGATTCTAAAGAAACAAACCAGAAGGAGAGAATAATTAGCAGAGACATATTCAATGACTCACCTAATGTAAGTCAGGGAACTTTTGGAAAAACCAAAAGCCAAACTCCATTCCTTGGAATCCATGTCTTGTCAGAGGAACATCTATTCAGACACTTTAATTCTTAATCTAATGCTGTGCATTTTCAGTTCTAACATTTTTAACAGCTCAATTTTTCAAACTGTGCAGTATTATAGGAAAACAGTAACCCTGCAGCAGGGAAGGCAGCTGTAAGCAAGAAAATGCAGTGCTGTTCCTGTGAATTCCTGCAGCCTGCTCTGTCAGGATCTCCATGTGCTAGCTCTCCAAGAGAGATGAAATAAAACATTTAAGTTGAAGTTATGATTTTCCCAGGGAAAGGAAAAGGGTTATGCACAGTTTTCTCCCTTTTAAAGTGACTTTGTTTGTTTACTAATCTAAAATTATTGCAAATGCTTTTTCAAAAGGGATAATGAAGTAGCAAGGAAGATGACAAACAGCTGATTATAGATAAAAGCTCCTTAACAGCAGTGTCAGCTAGAGCAAAGCAGAGAGAATTGTGTTCAGAGACATTAGTTGGCATTGGCAGCCTGCTCCTCTCCAGAGCTTTGATCCTGTTCCTGCCTAAGCTGGTGAGTTCCCCAAGAGGAGAGTCTGTCCCCACGGTGTCTGACACAAGCATCTGCCTTCACTTCTAGCACCACTGTACACCCACGAATTTCCTGGCTGGGAGTGCACTTGGACAACTCACCCAGGACATCCCTAAGGGCTTTGTGTTTCTGGTAGCCTGGGAATTAAGTGATTTAAGATTGACATGCAGAGCAGGGTCTTCTGTAAGGACAGTAAGTTCTCCACTCCCCCATTGTGGGGTGTTATAAAGAACCTTTTAGACATGGAATGAGAAAACTTGGGTGCATTTACTAAAGAAGCAAAAATACACGTGAAATGCAAGCAGTAATGTGCACAAACAAGATACAGCCTCAAGAGCACAACACATGGGATTCGAGTGTTCCTAGCTGAATGCTTTTACACCCCAAAGCTCCTTCAGTGCTTGTTGAATTCATAGTCATATTGTATGTGAAATTCATCTGAATCTTGTTTCTCTGGCCTATGGGGTATTTTCATGTACAAATTAGGCTGGCCAATGTTCCCTTTCTGCAAAAATTCCCAGGAGTGCAACTTAAATGTTATTAAAAAGCCTAATAAAAGAAGAGTGCACATTTAATAATGTTAGAATAACACAGCCATTGCAGCACGGTGTGCCTGCGGTTCCAACCAAGTGAGAATATGAGGCACTAATGCACTTATTCAGAAAAAACCCACCATAATTATCAACAACTATGAAGGACCATTGATACGATGCAGGATGGACAGAAACATTTTCAGGACCTCCAGTTCAGACCCTGCCTTTGACCTGCTGGTTTGACCAGGATCTGGGCACAGTCCCAGCCAAACAGGGACTGTCATGTTCTTGTATACAGCCCATGGAAGGCCACTGCCACTGGGGCCAGTGCAGTAACACCTTTTTCACAAGCTTTAGCCCAGTTTCCATTATCTAAAAGAGCTGGATACTCTCAGTAGATGGTGCAAACTTTCCACACTCATCAGCTACAGTGCTGTGATACGTATCTCTGCAGTTTTCCTTCACCTTTGCCCTGTCACACTGACATCTCTTCCTCTCATATATCCTTTCTCTACATCACAGCATGCTTTCCTCCCACTTATGTATCCTAAGATGACTTTTCTCCAGGACACGAGGTCTAACACAAGACTTAGATATCAACACAGGCCCACTCATTGGAGGGATTAAATGCAAGGTTTTCATTATATTAATTAGGAATCACTACTTTAGTGGGAGAACTGAAACCATGCACAAGTCTAGGAGGGTGGGTGGTTTTGTTGAAAAGATGGGAAGAGAGGCTACAGGGCATGACCTGCTCCAAACCACAGTTCAGGTCTCCGTAGTCTCCACCCAATGGCTCTATCCACCAGCCCACACTATCTCCCTAGAGCAGGAAGCAATATTCTTGGAAAACAAAAACCTCGTGACCCATAAATGAATCCACCGCAAATAAATTCCCAATATAAGAAACAAACCTTTTAAAAAACAAAACAAAACCTGGAACAGCAGGGCAGTATCTGATTTCTGAATAGAAATGGGTTTAGTTTGGCTGGGGCACAAGGACAGCAGGAGCGTTCAAAGCTCTGTGAGCTGCGCGCGGGAGCTCTGGTGGGGACACTTCCTCCAAGGCAGGAATTCTCCCGCACACGATGGCATTGTTATGCATTAAGCAATTTTTTTTCCCTCTCTTGGGGTGCGGGGGCGTAACGGGAGAGGGGAAGTCTTGATCTCTCGGCGATTGTGGTCGCATCAGCCACGCTATGTTTGCTTAGAAATGACTGCTCCTCAGTTTAGCACCACACTGCTGGTTTGTTTGGTTCATTTCCCCCCCCACACACACACACCCCTCCCAGTTTAAGTAAAGAACAGAGAAAGAAAACCCAACCGGTTTGCTTCGCATGAGGCGGGTCCCACACCCTGGTCTTTCGGACCCTCGGAAAAATTGTCAATTTTGAGAAGGCAAAATGAAGCACTGGCACTTCAGTCCTGCAAAGGAGAGAGAGCAGAGGGGCTGGGATGGAGAGAAGGAGCTCGCATTTTCCTGCTGCTTTTCTAGCTCAAAGTGAGCAAAATACAGAGCAGTGCAGCAGGGCAAGGCCCTCTTTCAGCAGATGCTTCTCTCTAACAATCCCACATGCTTTTTTTGTCCTGATGTGAATCGTGTGGCTCCATAGTTCATACTACAGTAAGCCCCTACAGCCTGTTTTTTGTCATATGCCTTTTTTCTGTCTTGAACAGTTTTGCCCTATCCTCCTTCTGACCTGCTGGTTATCTTTTGCAGAAAGTTAAAGAGAATTTTTGAAAAAATTATAGGAAGTTGATCAAGCTGTGTTTGAGTTACAGGTCATTAAAGTTCACTGTAAGATGAAATTTTTACTATATAAACACCGTTAAAACCTAGACTGCCAGCCAAGTGTATCCATGAACCATGGGAAACTTAGGAGCAGGGGAGGCAGGTAAACCTCAGCAGATCTCTGCTAGATGCCTGTGTAGTGCTTTCCTTGCTTGTTAAAGGAATAAGCAGTCAAAGACACTTTAATGTTAAAATTTAATAGTATTGGGTTTGGTTGCTTTAGGTAGACAAGATGACACTTCTTCCTGTAGGCTTTTTGTGCCTTGTAAAATCCAGCCACTGAGGGATTTTTTGCTGCTTTTACATTTCAGCTCTAACATTAACAAATGCAAAGGTAATGAGATTTTCTGTCTTTTTTTAAAACTAATTTTGCAGGTAAACTCCCCTGAATTCTTTGAACGTGTCGCTCAAAGTTTTATGGTCATATCCCTCGGGGTTATTTAAAACACTTTAGGTTTGAAGAATATGTTTTCTTTTCAAGTGTTATTTGTAGCAAGTATGAGAGGGAAAGGGTTAATTTTTTTTTTTTCCTAGGGCTTAAATGTAAGTGAAATGACATTTTAACAATCTCTTTAGTATAGCCTTGCTGTACTGGGACCTCTGTTGCCTGCTGTCTTACTTCTTGGCCTCTAAATAGAGAGTTATTTTCAATTTCTCCAGTTCCTAATGTTTTAAATGGAACTACTGTTCCCCTTAGAGCACCCAGTGGCTGGCTGGAGACCTTTATTGATATATATAAATTACTCCAGTCCACAGGGCTGGCTACAGATCCAATCATATTGAGCTAATGCGCATATAAATAAAAACCTGGAAGTATGGTTTATGGCAATAAGTAGTGCAGTAGAAGTTTATACCATCCTGCAAAGACACCTTGATACATTGCTGATAATCTCTATAATGTATTTAAAGCGTCAGTCTGTAGATTCAAGGCTGAAAATTTCACTCATCAAAGCCATAAATCGTGGTGAGCTTCTGTTGATTGGCCTGGAAAAGAAGGAATTTCCCCAATCTAAGGAAAAGACAAAATTTAAGGATGTTAGCCTTTCAGTGGAAGGCACCAAGCAGGGTGATGCTGAGGTCTAAGTTAACAGCATCAGGCTCAGAAGTTCCCTGACATCTTGATGTTTGTCTGATTGCCAGCTTTTGCAATTCACAGATGATTCCCACTTTTTCATGGAATGATTTGCTGCCCTCTAAACAAAACAGTAATAACCTGATGTCCAGCTGATAAAGCTGACAGCAACTGAATTATTTAGGCAAGAAATCATTTCACTAGACAGGTGAAAACAAATTTCTAGGGTTAGGTTGAACCTTCAGGCTAAATCCTACATGGAGAGAGCAGGAGGTAACTGTTTTTCTCTTGCAGCATCTCTGGAACAGGTATGTGACCCAGACAGTCCCTCGACTGGTCTCTTGCTGCATTGGGAATGTGATTCACTGCAGCCTCGGGCAGGTGCAGCTGCACAACAACATCTCCCACACCTTTGCTGCAATCTGGACTTTTCCGGGTTTAAACACCTCAGCTGTTAAAGTTAAAACTCCAACACACCAGTGGTGGGCCAATGCCATCCTGGGCAGGTCTAGTCCTCATGGACTCACCTGTGCCTCTTCTCTTCAGTGCTGGGCTCTAGGGAAGGGGCTGTCTGGTTTTTCCCTGCAGCATCCAGCACACTGTGGCTCTGCACAGAGAACAAGGAACAAACCTCAAACTGCTAATCCAATAAACCCTCTAAGTAACCAGGAGGGTCTGGAGCAGGAAAGGTAACAAACAGTCTCATTATTAGTTCTTGGGAAGGTCCTAAGAAGGCCTGGGGCTGACACAAAGGGAGCAGGACAGGTACTAGTGTGGCAGCCCAGGCCATCATGCCACACTTCCTCCCTGTCTGCTGCCTTGCAGTTCCAGAAGCAGAGCAGTAGCTTTATTAATAAGCTGCCGTACCATGGCACAGCAATAGAGTCTTGAGGCAACTTTGGCAGGTGCAAGACAGGGCATTATAGATATAACTGATGCTCCATGAGCACTGTAAGATGCTGCCAACTCTACACAAGTTTATTTCTTCATTTTCAGATCCTTCAGGCTCCAATTTTACCACTTCAGAAGAATGATTGTAACTTAAAGGAAAACTCCAGTATGAGTTGTCAAAGCAGCCTTTAGAAATACTTGTCACTCTTTCAGTATCATAGTCTGTGGAGTTGTCATTGTTGTCTCTGGGTTCTGCCATTTTATTGTTACCTCTTTGCTTTCTGTCTCAGAAAGCAATGGAGGAACCAAAAAAAAAAATAATTTAAAAGTTCTTGTGAAGTCTCCTGGAGTGCTGAACACAGTAGACTCCAATGAATGTGAGAGCTGCAGAGACTTTAGAAAACCATTAATCAGTAGTCAACTGAGTACTTAAAAACTGTACAGAACAATTAAGAAAGCAAATATATCAGGTTTTGGAAGTGATTCTAACACTGAGTCTCGGTGGACAAGGTTCAGTGTGTTCAGTGTGTTTAGCCAGGTGCTGTGTCACCATCCTATATTTAACAACCTTCCTGTATTTAAAGCTTTTTCCACATTTACATGTAAGGTGGTTTGACTGAAATTGCATTGAAAATTTGGTTCAGTTTATCTTGTGCATAGAGCTGTGTGGCCACTTGCAGAACAATTTCAAGTTAGCACAGTCTAATTTAGTAAGGAATCATGAAGCCAATTCAATTTAAAACCATTAAAACAATTTTAGAGTGTCTGCCCAAGGGTTTTGCATGTTTTCACTAAATGAGTTTTAAAAATACATTTAGTTAAACTGATGGAACTTTAAGTATCAATAAAGGCTTTATCTTACAAACACTAATGCTTGTCTTCGATGAGTCCTTTGCATCTGCTTAGATGTCTGTCTCCAGGATCAGGGCATTCTCAGTTATTGCATTTAAGATAAAGGTTTATTTTTTTTCTCTTCCAAACGAACTTCTTTAAAGGAAAATCTTTCCATTTCTGTCCTGGTTTTGGAGTGAGACAATCTGATCATTGCTTCCCTGGGCTGCTGAAACCTCAGTCTTGCTTCTGAATCACATGAGCCCACCTGGCACGAGTGGGTGTGAGACCCATCACCTTTTTATCTCACAGTCCCACAGACCACAGTGAAGGTAAATAGCTCAGGCTGTACCCCAGCACTATCTACTTGTCCAAAAGGTGGTAAAATCCATATAACTGTTTCTCCTCAAGAAAATTTTCATTTTCAGAGTTCCATTAAGCCCATTTAACACCATGGTTGGTTGGAAAAAGGTTTGCTACAGATTCTGCATCTCATTTTTCCTTTGTCTCATCTGTTCCAGGAAATTCACTTTGTGGAACTTGTTTTCTAGGAGGTATTTTTTAAGCTTGGTCTAGATTAGGTGTGGGGAGAGTGGCTCTTGCTAGTCTGGATCTCTGACATTTTGCCTCCTGTCTGCTGCACTGCTCTGAGCGATGATGATCAGACTGCATGTGCTTGAGAAGGACAATACCAAGAAGGCAAAGGAAGATGTATTTATGAAAAATAATGTTTCAACTCACTCTTTTAGGATCCCATTTTTTTTTCTCCACTTCTGAAAAAATTAGGAAAACTCAGACAAGTAAACATGACTTAGAAATTCTAAAAGAGTTTTTGTGTCCCAGGATTCTCGGGCTCCCACAGAAACCTGCAACATCTTCAAGGGATTTGTGTATTATAAATGTTGAGGACAGGGAACCAAACAGCTTTTCTTTCAATTAGCAACACAGCAGCAAAATACTGGAAGGCACCTCCCGAGTCACTGAGTCCGGTGCTTTGTGGTTGCAGACAAATAATGACCCATAATCCCTTTAATAAAATGATCACGTTCCGCTTTGAAAGCCACTAGGTTTTGGGGGCAGGACTGATCCCTACTGCTAACCCTGTGAAGCCCAGAACAAATATCTGAGCTCAAGATAATGCTACTTACAACAGGATTAAATCCCTGCTGGGTGCCCTACAGATGCAACCACAGGGGAACTCCGCCAGTAGCAGCACAGCTTTGGCACTTCGTGTCCATGTAAGGGTAAAATTTGCTCTATTCTTCCTCATAATTAGGTGCAGCAACTAGATCAGGCTTTATATTGCATCATACTTGCTTCTATGCAAGGGCAGATGCAGCATTAAATGGAGGGTTGAGCAACCATGTGACATGAGGACATGTGGTACAGGCAGCACCAGAGGGATGCTCCATTTCCTTTAGTGCCCTCTGATTCCCTGTGTTCACTGTACCATCACTTGGGGATTTGTGCATCACTCTCCTATGAGAGATTAGTTTGGGGTCCTGGGAGAGGCCTGCATGGTGAATGGACCATGATCCAAACAGCACTGAAATCCTCCTAACTCAGCTCACTCGAGGCAAATTTGGATCAGGGCCTGGAGCTCTTCCGCTGCAGGAATTCCTGCCATGCCTTCCCAGACAAAGAGGGTGACCACATCCTCACATCACGGGAGTTGTTTAGTTTTGACTGAGGGAACCCATCTGTCAAACAGGCACACAAATGGGCGGGAGCCAAAGGACTGGTGGGAGAGGTGGGATGACCCAGTGGTTGGGCTATAATGGTCAGTATAAGACTATAAGGAAAATCCATGTTCTCCTATGTTGTGGGACCACTTGCAGTCATAAACCTCATCCAGCTCAATGTGGGGAGGGTGGAAAAGGTCTGCCCAGCCATGCCTCCACCACAAACCCAGAGCAGGAGCATCTCATCTGTGGGATGTTAATGGGATGCTGCAACCCTTATAGCTCTGTGCTAAATACCCTCCTGCCCTGCGCCCTGGGCGGTGCATGGATGTATGAGGGGATGCCACCTCACAACAGGGTTGCATAATGAGGAGAGAGCAGTCTGGGTGGCTCCTGGATATGGCCCTGCATCAGGCCTGGCTCGTGTGGCTGCAGTTAAGCCCACTCAATAAGAGTTTAAAGGTGGAGAGTGCAGCAAAGGCAGCCGCAAGGCCATAATGTCACCTCACATGGGAGCCCGCACGGTTTCCTTGGCTGCCGGTTCTCTTCTGCTGTTTTTGATGCCCTAACCTGCTGACCTGAGCCGTGACCCGGTCTCCTCATATGCCTTTCTGAGCTGCCACCTGCTTAGTTGCCCTGTTTTCAAAAGAAAAGGTTTCTGGACAAACACAAGTGCTGTTACATCCCTTCCTTCCTGAAAGCCTCAGTCCTGTGGTGTTGGTGGGAAGTGTGCATGGACCTGCACACCTGGTCCTGCCTGCTGACAGGGCAGTTGGGGGCTTTGGGGCAGCCCTTTGCAGTGTGGGGGGAAGACACCAGAGCAGGGAAAGGTGTAGACACTGGTGAGTTTGCTGACTTTAAAAAAGACTAAAAGTGGGAGAGAGCAAAAGGTAGGAGATGTTGCCATACCCATATTTGTGTTGAAGATGAGCAATTATGTGCAAACTTGGTCCAAAGAGAAAGAACAAAACCTCACTGACTTCAGGACAGTCCCCCCATCTAGGTTTTCATACAACCCCATCCTGCTCGCAGTGGAAGGCCTCCTTCAGTTGTTTACATTGTCCACAAGCATTAATTGATACAAAAGGGGGTAAGAGGGAAAGGAAATTAATATTATACACTGTCTGGATTTCAGAGATCCACACTGTCTATCTGTATCCTTCAAGCCATCACAAGCAATCTAAGAGCAGTCTCCACAAGCACACACAGACCCAACCATTAACATAATTCTCTCTTTTATTCCTCATCATTGTGGTACCGTATGCTACAGTCTTAAACATTATTTGTTTTATCCACTTTTCAGCAGTTTAAGCTCATTCTATGCTGGCTAAAAAAAGTCCCATTTTTATCTCATCTGATTTGATATTCATCTGTCCCTCACTGATTTTTTTCTCCCCCCTTACCATAATTTTGGTTGGTATTTTTTACCTCAGAGAACATTGAGAACTCTGTCTCAAGGCTTCCAGATTAGACAGAAGACTGATAGGATAATGATGATAGTATGTTAAATGCTATCTATGTAAATCAGTTCTCTCCATCAATGGATACAAGATGCAGCAGCTACATTAGATCCCTTTTTGACATACATTTTCATTTTTTAAGGAAGAGAATATTGGATTGTTATTAAGCTACTTTAGAAAAATCTTTGCATTACCAGGCACATTACTATTGTGCATAAAGTCATATTAAATTTTGGGATGATGTACAACATCATTTTCTTTTAAAGGCTGCTTTTAACCTCAAAATATCTTCTTTTTAGCTTCTGCTGAGGGATTTGTTTATGATAACCAGTGACTGGGGGAGGGGGAAAAGAGTGTTTTTTATTAAGCTTCTTGTAGTAGATAAATCTGAATTTGCACCTCTGATAGGAAACTGGCCCTGGCTAAGGGAAAAAACTGCTGTTACATCTCATCTGTTTCAAATGCCTGGGAAAATAGTTCAGCAGATAGTCTTAAAGTCAAATTCGGATTGCCTTGGACTCGGTTGGAAGCCAGTTGCAAAATCAAGACCCATTCACTGGAAAAATCTTGCCAACTAACCTCTCCCACATTGACTTTTTTAATGAAAAAGGCTATTTTTGTTTTCCTCTTTGAACTCAGAGATGCAGGAATGAATATATTCTCAACAATAATAAGTAAAGTGGTGGAAATCAGCTCTGCTTTATTCACATCTGTGGACTCATGCTGATTTTCAGTGGCAGAGGAACTGGCCAGCTAAAAATATATCACTAAAATTCATCTTCAGACTGTAATTAATGTGGAGAACCTCACCTCAAATATAGGATGGGCTTTGTTTACTAATTTATAAGAGAATGTATGGGCAACTCTTATTTTTTTAGAGTAGTGTTTGGCTGCAGTGGCCAAGAGCAAACTAAATCCAGATTAGACAATTTTTTCCACGAAAACAGAACTGATGAGCTGGGATTCCAGCATTTCTTTTCTACATTGACTCTCTAATGTCTAATAGTGAATTTATTAACATTTTCTCTGTGGTAAGGCTTAAGTAAGAGCAGTTTCCCCTATGAGGAATTTATTTTCATAAAGCCTGTGTGAACTCTCTCTCTCTCTGAGACCTGGTTGTTCTGTCAAATTTTCTTTGGAATTAGCTACTACATCTTAAAGTCATTAAGTGGGGACCTAAGATGTATACACACATGGTTACACAAGTGTGATAAACTTCATTCCTCCATTAGAAGGGCGATGAGAATACAGCAGTAAAGAGAAAAGCTGTTGCACTGGTGGTCAGAGGCACCACTGCCAGGCTGGTGGTGATCTGAGCAGAGACACAACCTTCTGCAAATACAGTGTAGAGCTGTGCCATTTCCAATTCTGGTTCCCATAAACCAGCTCAAGTCTTCAGGGAATGACTTATATACTCATATTTTTAAATCCACCTACTCTCCAGGAGGACTTGTCTGCTCAATGGCCCCATAAGCCCCCCCCTCAGGGAGGCAGGCTAAGGGTTTGAATGTATGTGTTTTAGGTTGGGTTTTTTTTTGTTTAGTGGGTTGGTTGGTTGGTTTGGTTTGTTTTTTTTTTGAGGGGGGGGGAGGTGAAGCTGTGGCTCAACATAATGTGGACAACCCATCAAAGAACAATGAAGATTTAACTAAAAATATAAGGCAGCTTAGCAGTCATGTGGAGCATGTGTGTGTACACATATTTGTGTGTATCCTTTGACATGTGTTTGCACCGTGATTACACAGTTTCAAGACTAAGTTTGAAGTTAAGTCTTTATGCATATAAAATCTTCAGTATATCTCAGGAACACTGCACTGAATGCTGAGATTAGCAGAGGAGAAGAAATTAATTTGTGGACTTGTGGGGGATGGTAGAGATGTGGGGGGGTTGGGCTAAAAACTCACTTCTGAGATCCAGTCCTGCAGTCCTGTCCATTGCAGCTGTGCACCCAGCTGTGTGCCCAGGTTGCTACTGCAGGCAGGCATGGCTGCACTTAAACCATGGCCCACTGGTGCCATTATGTCAGAAGGGATCAGAGCTGGAGTCACTCTGAAGGCATAAGTATTTTTCTTAACACGTCCTAAATGGCAAAATTCACATTGAATAATTTTGGTAATAAATGGCAACCTAAATATGTCAGGAATGATTTAGTACCTGTGAACCATGTAGCTGAAATGTAGATGAGGCTAATTAGCTGATTCCTTATCCCAGTTCCCCCTTTCCTCTCCCTCTCTCCCCACCAAAAAAGTGTTCTTTTTTTCCCTGCAGTTTTCAGAACACACAGGGTTGGGTTACAGCTTTGGCATCGCTCTGGTTATTTTGTCCATATGTCCTGTACTTTACACAAATAAGTTGAGACAAGATGCTTGAGAGTAAGGTAGACAGCCAAATTCAGAGTGAGTAATGCAGGCATTGAGGCAAAACGAGGTCAAAAAGAGCATTTGCAGGCAATGCTATGCAGAAAAGATGCTTCCCTTCTGCCTCTGTGCAAAGCACCCACCATTAGCCACATGATGCTCTCATACCTTGTCCAGTTATTATATGCAGGACCAAAAATCAATTGCTGACTAGGAGGGATTTCTAAGGTACCTCTGCCTGGGCCCAGGCTGCACTGTGCAGTTTGTGCTTTAGAGATGTGTGCATAATTAATTTTTCAGCTTTTTTGTCATTTTAAGAGAACACAAAGCAAGTTTTTTTCTGAAATAGCTCTCACCACTGTCATCTTTTCTGAAAACTATCACTTTGAATTATGCAAAACATGTTGTTTTGTTCTGTTTTAAAAGAGGGTATACATCTATATATAAAAAGCCTGAGTTTGAGCAAATTTGGTCTCAAAACCTTCCCATTGAAATATGGAGCTGTAACATTTCATTTTCAAAATGTCAAACAACATGATTCAACTTCTTCTTAAAAAATACTTTTTTTTTTTTTTTTTTAATCTGGAGTTGTCTGGGTAACCTTTAACTGCATTTTCTGGATGAGTAAACTAATTACCTGAGAGCTTGTCACTACCCAGAGAGCCCCAGAGCTCTCATCTGGCTTAGATGGACACGTGGAAAGCCTCAGAAAGGTACACAGGTGGGTTGCAGACTCATGACCTCTGCATATTCAATATGCCAAAAAAGAGCATTTTGTACGAATTGAAGCCTCCTCCTTCTGAACTGAGGGTGCACCTTGAGCCAGGGTAGCATGCCCTGTTGCTCTTCTCCAGTTTTTAGCTGCTCTCAGGCCTGTTCTTCAGCTCTCTGGAGGAAGGGAGGGGGATAAAACAGCCACCACACGGTGCAAATGCTGCTCTCTCCCAGGCACAAAACTCGCCTGGCTAAGGCATTGTGATGAATAAGAGCAGGAAATAAGTCCTGCCAAACAGCTGGCTGGCATAAGGAGGAGCTCTTGCTGGTAGGAGAATTTGGGAACAAATATTTTTCTTGTGCCAGCTCTGCTGAGCTACACAGCTGATCCCATGACAGCCCCAGCGCTGCCAGTGCAATTGGCTGCAGCAGTGCTGCAGGCTCAAAACTGAATCCTGCACTGGTCATGTCAAACCATGGAGGTGGGATACACTAATTTTCCTTGCGATCTAGATCAGGGAGTGATGATAACCCTGTTGGTACCAGCTTGCTGTGACTTTGTGTAATGGGTGTGTAGAGCAGGCTGTGGTTTGCCCTGAATTCTGTCCTAGTCCCTGTCACCAGGAACTGCAGGCAGGGCCCACTGCTGGGATGCTGCAGCTGGTACTCCCTGGGGCTCAGCAGGATACAGTTTCCTCTGAGCTGGAAGGACTGGGGCACCTTGTGATGCTTCCAGGTTTTCCCACTGCCTGTGCAAAGTTGCTGTATCTGGAGTGTCAGAAGTACTCTGCATCCATGTTGGGTTAGAGACACCCACCAGGATGCATGCTGACCCAGAAGAGTATCTCTGATGGCTTCAGCTCCCAAATCCCGTGCTTTGGAGCGAGTGTCTATTCCAAGCTGTCTATTCCAAACCGAGCAAGCCCAGGCAGAGTGAGGGGTCTGACTATGAGATTTTAGCAATGTGCTGCTGCTTCCATCTCCTGTGATCTGTGCTTCTAGGAACTGAGAGCCTTGAATGTAAACACACAACTGTATCATCTGATCCTTCTCAGAGCATTGTTTGTTTGGGGTCAACTTATCTCCTTTTCAAGAACAGGATGTTTAAGAAAAAAATATATAAAGCCTATCTGTAATAGTCTTAATTGTAAACCAGCCTCTATACTTTCAGACTGGAACCTAATTAATCATTGCCTGTACAGGGAATTGATTAATTGCTTTGCTACTCTTTACTCATATAAATCTTTGATTTAGTGATTACTGCATTTTGATTTATCACTTACTACGCAAGTAATCAATATTTATGATGAATGGATAAATTCAACTACCACCCATTTTGCAATGTTATATATATAATGTGATATATAAAACACACATTGTTTTCAATGTCTATTTCTAATTATCCAAACTAGAAATATGTATCTTTTCTCCCACAGTGATATCTGTTTTCTGACAGTGTCTTACGATGGTGTAAAGTAGGAGAAACCCTACTATGACCAACACTGAAGTAGTGATGAAGAAGAATCTGGATTTGAGACAGAGAAAACGTATAAAGGGGAAAAGAACTTGTGCAAAAGAAAAACTAATTGAAAAAAAGCCTCACATTTTTGCTAAAACCCCTTACAGGGACAGAGTTTTTACTAGTGTAAACTGGTATAGATTCCAGCCTATTTTTTGTTGTCTATCTTTCTTCAAAGTCCTTCAATTCAATGTGAATCTGATCTCAGGGATTATTACACAGGAGTCTGACTGTCTGCAGTCCTTCAGAATTACAAACTAATTGTGGGATAAGAGCTATATATAATTTACTAGCTATGGATTTGTTTTCCTGCTTTCAGAGGACCCTTCACCTTCCCCCCTCCCCACTCCCAGTAGCCAAACATGGTTTGAGTGAGAATGGGACCACAGTAGTGGCAGCTCATCCAAAACCCAGTGAACATGGTCACCACAGGGAAGGGAGAGGGGGTTAGCAGGGAAGGGCCACATTCTGGAGCATGACAGGTTTAAAAAACCCTCCGGTAGTGAAACACAGTTGATAATGCTTTTGCTCTAATTCCTTAAGTGTTGAGTAGATACTAGAATAAACAGATTCTGTCTGGCCCATGGGTTCCTGAAAGTAATATAGAGAGGTCTGATCAGCATGGACCCCAGCCTGCTCTGAGAGCAGCACCTTCTTTCTTCTTTGCTGTGGAGAAAAAATCCTCACCAGTGAGTCATTCAGCTGTCAGCCCTGGGCTGGATCCAAGGTTGGCTGAAGTTGATGGAAGGGCCTTTGCTGTCTTCAAAGGATTTGCAATAGGGTTTTTGTGCTTGTAAATGCTCTCAAGAAGGGATGTTCCTCTCTACTCCTTTCACTGCGACATGGAGGCTCATGCGATGGAAAGCCCAACTGAATGCTAAAGCAAGGGTATGGTCTGTGCCCTGGTTTAGGGCTGCTGTTAAGGCTTTGATCCTTTTGTGGACTCTCACTTATGTAGTCAAAGGTCAGATTGACTCATCCTGAAGGTTCTGGTAGAGGTAGGTAACCAGTAGACATCTCCCTCTCGCTGCTGCACACCAGTTTTATTCCTGTCGCATCATCCATTGTCTCATCTTGAATCAGGGAACCACCCCAGCTCTTGTGGCTGCCAGTATTTTTTACCAGGAAGTCTCAGGCTGCAGGGAGTGTTTTCAGGTGTGATGTATGGAGAAGTGTTCTCCTCCAGGGTTTCTGTGGTAAGATCAGAAGGTTTACTGCAGTCCTCATGCACAAGTGGTGGCAGAGTATTTCAGGGAGGTGCAAACTGTGACAAGGCTGAAGTGGGTGCTGAGAAACCTGAGTGCAACTTGTAGACCATCGTCAGGGCACTGTCCTGTCTGTCACAGGGTAGAATCCTCCATCCTGTTTCTGGTTTGCCTGTCTAGATGAGAAGGTCTTCATGGAAACCTCTTAGTAGCTCTGGTGAGTTCCTGGGAATTAAGAGTGGTAATATAACGCACACTGAGAAATACAAACTTCTCCTACAGTGCTCCCTATTAGTCTTAAACTGTTTTATCAAAAATAGTAGAAGAAGGGCCTTTGGCATTTAATACAGGTCTATTCATCACCTGGAATACCTCAATATAGTTCCTATGATGTTCAAATCCTATGGAAAATTAACCTGACACTCATTAGGAAAGAGATATTGTTCTTCTAGGGAGTTGTGTTAAAAAAGTGAGGCAGTTGTTTTTATATTTTTTTTCTCCCTCTCCTGTTGCTGTTCATGTAAAACCAGATGCCTACTGTGAGGAGAAGGGAGAGAGGAGCTCCCTGTCTGCAGTGTGATCAGGCTCAGCTCTCCTGCTCCAAGCAGCCCGTGAGGTGAGCCCAGCACTCCTCATTATTTATTTTGTTCTGGGGCACTGTCCAAGAGTTATGACCAATGTTCTTCAGACACTGATATATATTACATGTGCTTAGAGGAAACCCATTCATCTGTCCCTTGCCTCTCTCCCCCAGAGCCCGGATTTCCTTGATTGTAAAGCAAGATAAAGCTGCTATCTTGACTTTAAAGAGTCTGGGAAGAAATGTGTTCATGATCTCCCTCTCTCTCCAGCATACTATGCATCCCTGCTGTGATGGACACTATTTTTTTCTCCCTTCAGCTTCCTCTATTCTTGTCTAAACAGCTGAGAGATTTCTAGCTGAAGAATTAAGAGCCTCTTTACTCCACAGAGGAATATATTCCCACCCTGTTGCTTTTGGATGAAGAAGGGAGAAGAAGGTCAGTGTCCTGCTGGGTTTGTCTCATCTCTCCTGAAGCAAAGCTGATGCCTCTCTCAGGGGTATTAGTCCAGCATGTGCAATGGTCATGTTATGGCTCTGGCAAAACTGTTGGGATATCCAGTTTTCAGTTGTATTTATGGTATCCCAAAAGCTAGGAGAAGACAAAAGGGCCCTGTTTTCCATAGTGTTACTGCACAAAGTGTAACAGCCACTGTTGTTGTAGCCAGGATGGAGAGCCACAGAAATCCACATCGCTGGAATTAACAGAGGGAAGGGGGAAAAAAAGGAAACAGACCTAGAGAAGCTTTTGCAACTGGAAAAAAACATAATAAATCCATGAGCTATGCATAGCCCTGGGGCTTTATGACCATGAGCAGGCATGAGGGAATGACTTGAACTTAACCAAAGCCGTTAATTACCTGTCTAAGATCAAAAGCCTAAGTAAGGGAGTATATTTACGATGCACCTTACAGGATATGTTTCAACTTTCTAGATTTTTTTTTTATTAATTGGTTTGATTAAATAGATTTAAAGAGCCTGGGCAGAGGCTCCTAAATCATACTCCATATTGATCTAATGAAATACTCAATAAATTTACTAATATGGCTCCTTTGCTTTGTGCAGTCTGAAAGGAAATGCCACTCTAAATGGTGATAACTCAATGTGGAGCCTCAGTAGTGACTCATGGCGTGCCAGGAGGATGCTGGGAAGAGACTCCTGCGATTTGCAGGACAGCTCAGAGTTTAACAGCAGTTCCAGGCTCCTGCCCACTCTGCCCCACACCCGGCTTTCCTACCAGTTTTCCATCCTATTGACCAAATTCTTCTGCGACTTCTAGATTTTACTGACATTCACCAGCTTGCTAAAGTGTGTGATTGTTCAATATATGGCTCAGCTGAGACCTCCCGGAGCAGAACTGTAATGCAGAGGACTCTGCTTTATAAATACACCACACAATGTGTGGTCTAAATAAAATAAATCCTGTGCAGCTCGGGGTAGATCTAATGCAGAAAATGTATGATGTTTATTCCCTCCTGATGCAATAAATTGAGAATGACTGGATGGAAAGTTTACAGTTTTTCAGCATTCACTTATATTGATGAAAATCAAGAGTTTGGGCAAGGACAAGCCCTTCCTGCCCCAGGGCAGAAGGCCCTGTGTGATCACAGAGTCTCTTTTGGCTGCAGTTTTGCTGGTTGAGCATGTTGCCATCTACTGCTGCCCTCTCCCAGCTTCCAGATCTGGGTGCTTCCCTAAACAGTGTTCAGGTATTTGCAGGGGGCATTTTGAGACCTGGTTTTGCCTAAATGAGCTAATTTAGTAAGGGCTACTTTACTAGGTTAATAATAAATAAAATCACTAAATAATAAATAAATAAATACACCAAAGTGCATTTACTTAGTAAATGGCTTCACCAGAATGCAGTCATGCAGGTGATCCAGCTGCCATACCTGGCAAAGAAGGAACTTGGAGGTGATGGAGAGGCTCCAACACAGCTGTGTCTCTCTGTCCATCCCCTGTCACTTCCAGCACCTCAGCTGGTTTACCTGGATTGTTTAACTATTTAAACTTCCTTGAACTATATAAGCTAATGTTCATTTCATGTGTGCCTGGGAAATGCTAATGCAAACTAATCTGCTAGAAGCCAAGTTTAAAAACGTGCCAGTCTGTCCTCACAGAGCTCTGGTAATTTGAATTTCACCAGGCAATTACAGGATGTCCCAGCAGTTTGTGTGAGCAACCATTGCTTCTGGCAAATATCAACAATTTCATTCATATGTAATTTTTGTGTCATGCTGGAATACAGTTTTAATAGTCAATCTAATATGGGTCTTAATTTTTAAATCTTCTTTATATTTCAATTAATATATTTAGAACAATATGTTTTTGAACACTGTGACTCAAAGCCAGAGTCTGGCATCAGCGCTCTCCCAATAAAATGAGGAGACTGTTCATTCTCATCCAAACATCTCTGTGATTTCTCTCTTTCTTACTTATTTTTTTTATATTTTTCTCATTTTCTTGCACTTTTTCCCTTCATCCTCTTTTCTGGGATGAAATTAATTTTTAACTCTAAACATAAATCCTAGAGAAGAGATCCCACTGGTGATACATTTACTAATGGCTGTGAAAATAAGAACCAGAGAGGCAGGGAAAGAGGAAGATGGCTAAGACAAATATATTTGGAAACAGCCAACTGAGGAACAAATTAAAAATGCCCTTTGAGTAAAAACAAACCAACCAAACAAAAGAGGCTCCCCTCTGAAGAATATAACCTCAAATCTTTTGTCTGCCTTTATTGAATCTGCATCCCCGGATCTTGGGAACAGCTTATAACTTTTGCCTGCTAGAGAATAACCCCTGACATTAAACAAAAACATTGAAGCTTTCTTGGGCTCACAAACCCCTCGGTTCTCTCTGCTTAAGGGGTGCAGATTTGTGATGTGCTGTGATGCATCTTAGATTTTGAGAGTAAAAATAAGGAAGGAAAAGGATGAAACAGATCTTATTGGCAAGACAAGGTCACTGCTTGTGGGGAGCCTATGTCGGGCTAAAAGCCCATCTAAGCCTCCCTCTGCTTGCCCTGCTCTAGCAGTCAGTTACCTTTTGCCCAAGTGATAACCCTTCTCCTACGTCCATGTGTTCCAGAGAGCTACACTGTGGTTCTCAAGGTAAGTCCAGTACATGGACTCTGGTGTCCTTTAGTGTGGGAATCTTCTACTCTTTGCATCCATCTACAGATGGATTTCTTTTTTTTTCGCTCCAGAGCTGACAGCGTCTGCAGTGAAAGGTTATAGCAGTGGCCCAAGTCCTCTTTGACTATCCCAAGGGAGTTGCTTAGTCCTGGAACAAGAGCTGCAGATCTCCTGGTTGGGGTCTTGCCAATATTTGCCTAGACAACACTAGGATGTCAAGAGGTATGAATGTTCCCAGGCACTCAGTGTTGGTCACTAATCTTAAGCAAGCAGGCGCAGGAGAGAGCCGGAGGCTCTTGCATGACTTGGTCTGACCCCCAATTTTTCCTGTTTATTGCACACCTCTGGTGTGCAGCACCAGGGGCTGATGCACCTCCCACATTAATACAGAGCTATTTCTCCAGTGACTCTTTACAGCAGATGTTTCCCTGTGTTTAGGTTTCTTCCTTCTACTTGCCATTTTTTCACCTCCATGAACAGCAAACTACCACACTGTCATTCCTTTTCAGACAGTTTTAAGATACGCAGGCTATGGACGCTCCTTGTTTCCCACCTTTGTTTCTGGCTTACAGAAACATCTATTGTCCTACATTTTCCCTCTGTAAGGGAGCTGCGGCTCTTTGGAAAATGTACTAAAGCCTAAAGGAAAATACAGTCTTGCTAACCCTGATGCATTCAGCAACATCTGCCGGCAGTGGGAACAGGATCAATGATGTCCTCTTCTTCCTCTGGTAAACGTGCTCTCATCTGTCTGACATGCCATTCAATTGCTTTTGACACCACTGGCTCACCCCCACCAATGTGAGCAAGAGCAGAAGGGATTTTTGTGTGGAGGACTCTATAAAGACCTATATCTAGGTATTGCTACAGGGGCCTCTTAAGTTTCTGAGAGAAAAAATTGCCCACAGAATACATCTGAAAATAATTTCTGAGTTTACAAGGCAACATGCAGCTTCTCAACACATGATCAAATGTTGCTGTTTCTGAAGGTAAACACAAAAAAAGGCATCCAGGAAAGAGTTGGTGAAGTTATCAAGTTTCTGCATGAAAAAAAAGAAGGAAAACAAAATAACAAATCACACCCCCAAGCTGAAACCAGTAAGATGCTCTAAGCATGATCTCAGGGGTGTGTGACTGCTGTGTGGGACACCAGGGGATATAACACCTAGGTGGAATGTGGTCCTGAGGAATTCATCACTTGCCCATGAAAGGAGCCAAGAGCTGTAATCAGCTTACCCACTGTATTTGCTCCTGCTGTTCACTAATGAGTGAAGGCAAAGCAAAAAGCACACTTTCAACTCGATCAGACCGAGATATTTACCCATAGCCAGTGAGACCCTAATCAAAATTAAAGCAAAACAGGCAAAATTAGCTTGTTAGCATTTTTCTCTGTTAGCATTGGAGAAATGTCACTTTTTGCCTGGGGCAGTTTTGGTAGCTTTACCACGGAGGAAAAAGCTATTGTACCAGCTATGTCCCTAAACATTTAGTCCTGGGCATTTAAATGTAGCAAGACTGATGATATGACACTTCTCTATTAATTTATGCAGAAAAGGAAGGAGGCTGGGGACGGGGCAGACCAGCCCTCAGCTGAAAGCATCATGTAACTGGCAACTAATGAGCACTTCTCAGTCTTCTTTGATGTATGGATTTCTAACTTCTTTTTCTAACAGAGACATGACCCTTTGTAGAATAATTTTACAACTGGAAATAGGTTTCCTTCACTTAGTTATAATTTCTATGCCCTTTGGGAATAGGCCCCACAGGCTAAACATCTGATTCTCTTTCTTGTTGTGACATGCATCATGCAAACCAAGGCTATTTTGTGTGCTCCTTTCTTCAAGCCCCCTCCACAGCCAAAACCAGAAGGAATTAGTCCTCAGGAAGAGGCCATATCTTGGGGAAGGATGGCCAATTGTTCAGAGCCCAATCTTGTGTGGGCTCTGTGCCCTCTGTCACAGATTCCCCTTATCACCTCAGGCAAGTCCCGCATCCATGTGATACTTACCTCGCTGCCTGCAACATGAGGAGGACACCAGGGCCTGTCTTAAAGGTGGGTCCTCAGTAGATGAGCAAGTGAGATGTGATCCAGGGGTGGAGGCTGGTTAAGTGGATGTGCTGATTTTGGGGGTCACATTTTTAATGAGTAGGATGAAATTGCTCCTAAAGCTGCAAGAGCTTTGGAGTTTGCAGGCCAGTGCACGGAGAAACAGAGAGATTATAAGTCAGCCTGAGTGAAGTGAAGCTACAGAGAGGAACACAGACTTGGGAAACCCAGAAATCTGGGTTAAAACAACAGGAAATCATCTGTGTGCACAACAGCACTGGTATTCAGAGTTAAGGTAGAATCCCTGCCAGTCTTTAACTCACCAGAAAGGGCTTCAACACAACCCTCAGTCATCTACTACCAGAATAGCGAAGACAACAATTTCTATAGACAATTTCTATAGACTGGTGTTACCAGTGCACTTCCAATACCAGCAAAAATATCCTGGAAATTGGAGAATGCATATTTAAGACAACTCTTTAAAGTGTTATTTCCTGTCTGCCTAGATAAGTCTGTACAGCCAATTCTTCACTACGCAGGGTAATGAGGGTAGGGGACAGTGGAAAACCCAGATGAGGGCTTTGCTTTTGTGAGGCAGAGTTCTTTGGGCAGAATAACACCAAGAAACTGTTTCTCCTGGTAGGAGAAAGTGTGCTTCTGAGTTCATAAACCATAACTTCTGAGGTAATATCAGCTCTGGTGTGACACGAAACCAGCCTGGACAGGGCAGCTGGAGTGCTTGTTCCCCCTTCCTGGCAGATCCAGCCCTGTGGACAGCAGAGAACTGATTCTTCCTATCTCTCAGTGGTGAGCTGCTTGTAGAGGTACAAGGTCTATCCCAAATTGCTTTCTTATAAGATGAACCCTGTCTTTATATTTGTCTAAAATACAACCCTGGAATTGGTATATCCCTAAACGTTCCCTGTTTAATATATTTTAAATAACACCACTGATATAAGGCACTTTTGAAATAACATTAACATCTGGGCTGACCCCGCCTCCCTACCAAGTTTGAACCTGATGTTAATTAGAACAGGCAAGTTATAAACCCCAGGAAATGGCAGCTGACCCTTGACTATGAATGTAATGCTGTAATAATACGAAGTAAAAGAGAGGCATAGTCAAACTGCTGCCCAGGTCGTTCCTAGAACGATGCTCTTTCCTTCTCACCACTGTGCTCCCTCACTCTGAGGAGAGAGGCCATTACCTCACCAGTACCCACAATGGGCTGCCCTCTTTTTGGGGTGGTGGGTGACGGGGAGACAACCTGCAAATGCTGAGTCATCCACACGAAAATTATGCTGGCCTGACAGGAGAATTTGCCTCTCAGAAATGTAAAAACTGCTTCTTGACCACGTGTGGTCACTGAGGATCCCGTGATGCTCTTTGTCAGGAGAGAGTTAACCTGAGCATCCCTGATGTCTGGAAAAATATGGAAAAATATGGAGGAGTATTTTTTCCTTTGCAGTCTGTATTCCCAGCTGGACATGAATAGGGAGGGTGGAGGAGGATGGTCCCAGGGAAGAGGGATGTAAACCCCAGAGCTGAGGGCAGAGTGGAGTTTTGCTGTGAAGCACCTCTAGAAATGGTAACAAGAGGCTGCAGTTTTCACTGTCTGTGTCCATCCCTGTAACTGGCCTTTCTTTGGTGGCCCATAAGTGAAGGGATGTAGGTGTCTCTGATAGTGCTGAGAGCAGGGGGGTGAGATGGGGTCAGGGGAGAACTGGAGAAACCCCTCAGACTCATCGCGACATCTCTCACTGACTAAATATTAGATACGATTTGGAAGTAATTAGAGGAACATTTCTGTTGTTGTTGGAAAATGCAGTGTTGTTGAAATTGGAGTGTTTCCTCTCAAGATGTTGCTTTTTGTTAAGCTATGAATGAAAAAAACAAAACAAAACAAAACAGAAAAAGCCTTTCAAAACAAAACAAAACAAGCAAAACCCCAAATCCAAAGGGTTCCTTGTCCCACAAACTCCTCTGAATAGACCCTACAGGTTTCAGTTCCTGTGGCATATCGGAATCTGGCCCAACAGCATTCACAGGGTCCCAGAGAATATGTCCCATTGTTTGTAAACAAATTAAACAAGCTTTTGAGCAGATACATTTTATCTTCTGTGAGAGCTGAAGGAACCAGGATATGAGCCTACGAAAGACTGGGTTGTAATGGATACACCCTGCCCCTTCTCTCTTTGAGGCATGGGAAAGGTCAACTTTTGTCCTCTAAAATGTGTCACTGCTATAAATATGACTGCATAATTTATTGCAAATTGTTTAGCAAATTTATTGCAAACTATTAATAAACCTCCTTGAAACAGCACAATGAGCGTGTGCAATAAACAAGGAAAATATTTGCTTGATTCAAACCACATTGGATGATGTTAAATTAATGTTGAATAGATACATTTGAAGGCCTAGAGGGATGAGTGCAGCCAGCGACCGGATGCTGCATCGCTCGCCCAGAGCACACATGTCAGAAGATGTCGGGGAAGTGACCAAACCTTTTTGTCAATGGCTTAAAGCTGAGATAAGCCCCGAGTGTTTAAATTGGCAATTCTAATAGCTACCTGAATCCAATCCAATTCACAGCAGCTTGGCTTGTAAGGCAATCGGTGATACAGTGTTAATGCCAACTAATCTGATAAAAATTGACACAATGACAACGTTGGGCCATTAGTTACCAGCAGTTTTTATGTCTGTGTAAATCCATCGTGTTTTACAAGGTACAGGGGGATTCTGGGAGTCGGGGAATCTTTTTTTTTTTTTTTTTCAGAACCGTGGAAATAAAGCGGTTTTGCTGCTGAAGCAAACTCATCCTCTTGCTGCGTGTGCTGCTGCTGAGAGTGTTAAATGGCAAAATTCATCACAACTAATTTCTATTTGCCATCTATTAGGCTACATTGTTTTGTCCTCAACGTCAGGTTAAATAATGAACCTCTCGGAATAGAGTAAATTAACCTCCACTTTATGTTCATGTCATTGTCAAATGGAAACATCACTTGTACAAATGAAAAAGATTCATTAGTAAAGCTAATGCATAGGCTCCACTCCAGTAAAAGATAAGAGCGATTGAGGCCTTGTCATAATGCGGTGTCGAACCGCTGGCTTGTTATTTATGATGCCTGCCATAATCTTTGGAGATTATTTTCAGCAATGGTAATTAGCACACAATGCATCAGGAACAATTATGGAACAATGTCTTAGCTTGACAGGTATGCCACCCTGCTGCAGGCGAGCTATGATCCATGAGAAATTCAATCAAATCTGCATGCTGCAGGGAGTTTATTAATATTTCTCCTTCCGAGGCAGTTTGAAAGGCAGCTATGCTTCACTGGCCACCCAAAAATACTTAGCAGTGTGATATGAGTGTGCTCCTTGTTAATACACACCTATCTGCACAGAGCCTTCCTGTGCACTTATAGCTGATTAAAATAATTTCTGTGAGTTTGCTATTTACCACGGTGAAGAGAAAATTACTACCTCTGCTGGCTGGCCACGGGGCCTCGTGCGGGGTAGGTTGTTGCTAAAGGAGCTTTGTAACGAAGTGGCAAATTCCTGTACTGACACAAATCCTGTAAGTCTGCTAGAAGCAGTGGGACTGTGCTGATTTACAGCTCCTCATATCCCAGCTTAGGAATCAAAGTGTCCCCGATGAAGGCAATTTTCCATTGAATAGCACAAATGCAACAGCGCGGCAGTTTCTTGTTTCAAGTATCCCAACAATCCTGTGTGAAGCCTCTCCTGAGAGTTCTGGGGCATCGACAGAGCAGAGAGAAGAAACACAGTTTAGGAGCACTGCACATGGATGGCAGGCCTGGGGCAATTTAAAGTAAATGACCTTCTTTGGAGCAATGGTGGTTGTTGGGCTCCTCAGGCAGGATCAGGGAGGAGCAAGGGGAATCTCTCATTTTTGCTGGCCTGTTTGAGCTGGAAAGTGGTCTCCTGTCAAAAAACAAAATAATAATTTAAAAAAAAAATTCCAATGGCCAGGTCGCTGAATGCAGATCCCATCACAGGATGGAGGGACCCCAGGGTGGGGGAATTTACCAGCTCCCCTAGAGCTCCCTCTAAGTCCCATCAAAAACATAAAGATATCTGGGTGGCAGATGAACAGTGATGGGCACAGTCAATACCTGCATAACTTTGTAAGGATAACTTGCTGGAAAGTCCTGCTTAACCAGGACAGGACTCAGCTCTGTATCTGCAGCTTTTCGCTGTAGCTTGCAAACTCCCAGGAGCCAGAACCAGCTTTCTGCAGCACCTGTTGGTCTCTGTAGCTCCAGGTAACTCTAGCTGATCTGCCAAGGACAACTTTTTTCCAGAGGGTTGCAGAGAATTGCTGCCATGTGGCTGCTCATCCTGGCACTTGCCTGAGCCAGCACAGAGTTAATATGAATATCTGGCACACATGGTGGTTGCAGCCACCCCTTGTAGTGTAGATGTAGTCTCTGTGTCTACAGCTGATTTTAGTACCTGTTGAATAATCCTTCTGGTACTTTAAAGACAACCTCACAGACACTATTTTTTTTCCCAGTAGTGACAAGAGGACCTTCCAGCCAACTTCTAACCTTGCCCAGGAGTGTATGGCAGAACTGCACAAGATGGGGCCAGGTTGAGGTTAGGAGATACACAAACCATAGAAAACTTTGACCAGGCCTTGCAGGACTTTTGGCTTCAAGATTTCTAGGTATACAGATTGAGATAACTTCCTGATAAATACTGTTTAACGTCACGTTTAGTTACTAATAGACTGGGGGACACTTCATCATCCTCATTTAATAAAGATACATCAGTCTGCTTCTTTCTACATGAAGAACTAGAAGTGCTAACTGCACATTTCTGCCCATTCTGCATCACTATTAATGATTTATCATTGTCATCCTTTAATAGGCTTATATCATTATTAAGATTTCTTTTGTTCTTAATAATGCTTAAAGATCATTAAGAAAGAGAATCCATGTGCGTATGTCAGTGGGTGAAGAGACACCCTTAAAACAGGAGGACAGTTCTGAGTGGATAGCAGGAGTGTGGGAGGGACGGCTGGTTGCATTTAGCGACACCAACCATATTATAAAATCATCAGTCAGAAAGGAATTGTTGCTTTTTGTTTATTTTAACATTATTTTCCATGGGGACTGCTGCTAGGGGCTGAAAGGCATGTCTAAGTTGTTTTTTTTCTAATGCAAACATTGTTTGGTATTTCTGTTGCACACAAGCTCTTTGCTTCCTCTTGTTTGGTATTTAAATGTATGGATGGCTTGTGATTAGGAGCAGGTGGAGGGGGAGAACAGGACAAAGTGATTTTAAGTCACTCCTCTTTTGTGCCACCATCTGTTCCTGGGCTGGAGTGAAACTGAATGCACAAAAAACTGATCGGCACCATAGCTTTTCCAAAGAAAATGAGGATGATCAGGAGAATCCCAAGGGACATAGGCCTGATGGGAGAGGTCACACCCTCCTCCTCTATACCCTGACAGATTGCTGTGCTGCTTTTCTGCTTAGAACAGACAAGCCGCCATTTATTAATTATGGGTTGTTCTGCTGCTGAACCTAAAAATCAGGCCCCCCATGTGCTCAGTGCTGTATTAACACAGGGCTCAGTGGCAGCCATTGGCCCCAAAGACCTTACAGTTTGCATGGAAGAATAAAGAAAACAGATGGATACAACAAACCGACTGCGGGAGCATGAAGTAACCATGAGACAATTATGATCCGTTAAACTATTCAGGTCAGGAAATGCACTGCAATACCATCCTCAATTGAAACACTAGAAGGATGCTAAATGGGCAGAGGGCAGAGTGTAATGATTAGATTTGGGACAATGGATCGAACGTTCTGTTGCAGAGATTGCCACAGGATTTTTAATGACTGGTTCTGATCATGGCTTGTGTTTTACAAAGTACCCAAGGAAATCGTATCTCCAGTTGCTTTACACCTTCTTGGTGTGCACCTTGTGAAGGCCTGGGGGGCTGATGTTTAACACTCACATTGATTTTGATGAGACAGTCTGCAATAACAAAGCAGCAATCAGCACTAAGGGATTGCTGCAGCCAGAAGTGAAGTATCTCCCCTCAGCAAACAGTTTGTGGTTGCTCTAGTCATCCACATGCTCCACATACCTAAGAGCATGGAAAGTTGTTTGGGACAGACTCAGGATGTTCCAAGGGCATTTGCTCAGTGTATCTTGTGAGTCAGCTCAAGGACAGGGGCCTTTAGAGGGCACTGAATACCTCACAGAGCTTGCAGCTTCTGCAGCAAAGGTGGTGTGGATGTGGCACCTGGCAGAAGGAATCCTAGTGCTTATTCCCACTACAAATTTAGCACAGTGATTATGACTGGGACAGGGCCTAAAAGTCTTCAGTATACAACTATCTAGCCGAGAAGCTGGAGTTAAGTGGGCATTGAGAGGCTGAAGACAGTGCCAGCCTATCAAGCTCAGAAGTGCTTCCCGCCTCTGTCCACCTCGAGGGAGGATGAGGTACTTCAACACCTGACTGTTAGTTCCTAAGTGAACTTCTCTGAAGGTGATGCTGGCCTGAGGTCCTCAGTGATGCCTGGTGACACTCAGTGAATAGGGACAGAACAATGATGTCCCTTGGAGACTTTGAATAGCTCATTACTGAGAGCAAAGTCCCTGCCTGTGGCTGGAGGACCCCCTCCAGCCTGGGGTTCACTGTACTTGTACTCACCTTCTGTGGCTGTTTGGGTTGGCTCCAACTTATAATAGCTCTTCAGAGTTTTACATCTTTAAACTGAGTATTCAGTGCTCTTTAGACTCCAAGTTGGTCCATACTGCCAAACCCTGACAAAAACTGTTTAATGCTTTATACAAGTATTTTCTTTTTAATGATTCCGGCCAGAGATGCTGAGCTAAAGAACCAAACTAATTTCATGTGCTTCTCCAACACCCCATTATGACATTTATGACATATTTTTCTGTTTAGAGGAATGATTTTTTCCATATGCCAGTACATCTAGAACTACCTAATGAGATTTCCACAGATGTAGAGCTTAAAACCATCTATGGTATTTTTATTTTTCTCTCTAAGTAATGATGTTTTCCAAATGAAACATTTCTTGTATAAAGAACTAGAAGCAATTGAATGTGTATTAGATTCATAGACAGAAAAGTTTGTTTATTGGAAGGCAGGTATTGTGTTTGAGTCTTGGCTTTTCTGCCACTTGAATTGAAATGGGTTTTATTATTTTTGGAGTTGTTCTAGATTTAAAGACCAAATTTCAGATCTAGAGTTTGAGGTGGACAGGGAGTACTGCAAAGCCCCTGTAGCTCTTCTCTGCAGTAACATCACCTCCCTACCTACAGTGTCTTGCTGTGCACATTGCAAAGGAAGTATTAGGCTGTCTTTTACACTAGGAAAACACAAGAACAGAAAGATGAAGTGACCACTGGTTGAATCTCCCTCTTTCCTCCATGGGTGGGTGAAATCTCTGTTTCCTTCAGGACTGTCTTGTATTTTCATCCTTTGGGGGATGGTGATGATGAGAGGTTTGTACCCCTCTACTCTCTGCTCTTCTTGCCTTTTTTAATCTGCCCATTTAGGAGGGAGGAAACCAGGACAATAAGTGTTACCCCACCAGATAAGGTACTGTGCAGGGTCACTTAGGGTCCCCAGAAGAAAACTGGGAAGGTGCATGTGGTGGTTATTTGATCAGAGCCTCAGAAAGGCAGGGTGTTTATATTGCTGCTGGATGGTCATTTTCATCCCTTTTGTTCTTCACACTTTTCTTTCATAATGCAGCTGATGAGACCCACAGTTTGTTCCGGATCAGAAAAATCATCTTCCTTCTGGAGAGTCCTTCCCTGAAGGAAAGGATCCTGTGCTATTTGGTGGCTGTGATTACTGTCTTGGGTGTGATACCCAGGATGTGGAGACACGAGAAAGCTGTTTAACAGGGATTTGGGCGGGTGTAAGTCTTGCTATCTACTGCTTCCCCACATTTCTCCTGCTTTCACACAGAAAAATTATTATATTCTTTCAGTGAAGAATGACCCCTATTACACTTAAAATAAATTGCAGCATTGTCTGGAAATATTTAAGCTGAATCTCTCTCACTCTTGTCAGAGCAGAACACCCACAACCAAGGAAGGGAGGTTGGGCTGTTCCAGCGCTGAACTCAGCCTTGCAGATGTCTGTCACCTGTTTCTAAGGAAATGTGCAAGTGTTTGGGAAAGAGCTGGGCTTCGTTGTTATTGTGGGAATCTGAAACCACTCTGAACTTTGCCCTTCTATCCCCTTTCCAAATTTCTTCTTTTTTCTTTTTTCTTTTTTTTTTTACAGAAGAGAAACTGCAAGGCTCATACTTCACTAACTGGTTTGCATTAAGGGCTCTGTTCTGCAAAATGCCAAGCGCTCTTAACTCTTGTCCAAGCCAAAGCTGCTCATCCCCTTGCCAGAACCGAACCATAAGATTCAGATCTGGGCCATAAGCTAGAAAGTCAGTCTCCAGTTTGTGTTAACTGATCTCTTCAGCCAACGCCCCCACTCCTGGCTGGGGAACAGTGTCATTTGGCATCACACATGGTATTAATACATAAAAATCCAGACTGTACCTGCAGCAGCTTTTCTATTCGTGGGGCCCACACCTCTTGCAGAGTGCTGGACAGGAAAGCAACAAGTAGTTTGCCTTCTACCTGCTGGTGGGGATTGCTAAACAATAAGTTGAGCCCTCAGAGAAAGGCAGAAGCTGGATATCTGCAGAACAGGAGAGGAAACCTCAAGAATCTGTCCCTAATTTTCTTTCTGAACAGCCCACAGCCAGGTTATTCCCTTTCCACCTTCCATCTACTGCATGAGACTCTTCACTGTATTCCATCACTGAACTCCATCACTGAAATCCTTCACCCCCACTGGCTTGCCAGGTCACTGTACTTCTCAGGAATGTGAATAAGAGAAAGCCTTAGCAAGTGGAAAGCATGGAATGATGCTTGTCATGAGGATCTTCCCAAACTTGTGCCGTTGCTCTGCAGGAGTCTGTTGTCTGCCCCAGCACAATCATGTCTTGGATAAGCTTCTTTCCAGGCTCCAGATTGTGTGGGCAGAGCTCAACTGACTCCACTTCTCCATGGCAAACAAATATACTCCAGAGCTGGATGTTGTTTTACAGGAGAGGTGTACCACATCTGGTACAACCTCATGGACACCAAATTTAATAAATTAAGATCAGGATCAGGACAATCATCCAACTGCTGTATTGGGTGGGACTGCCAGCTGAGATCATTTTGGATCCAGAAGCAGGTTCTTGTCCCAGCCAACAAAAGAGGTATGGGTTTACTTGGAGTTAAAGCCAGCTTGAATTTCTGTCTACCACTCACTCAGTGAAATGTTTTAATGTTAGAAATCATCTTGGAGAGGGTGTAAACAGTGTACACCTTTGTATTTCATGTAATAAAATGGCTCCTGGTCAGCTACCCTGTCAGTTAAGAATTATGCACTCACAGCTTTGCATGATTAATCAGATGTCAGGATGTATGTGCTCTCCCAGCATATCATCCCATGGCAGGCAGCAGCACTTTTAGAAATGCAGAAAGAAAAAAAAAACAATAATAGGAAAAAGAATTATTTTTATGTGTACTTGTCTTAAGACATATTTTTCCATTCAGTAATTTGAAAAAAATAACCATCTGGAAAAAATCATATTATGGACAAGGCGTGTCATGACATTTACAGCAAATATTTTTGCTGTTAGTATCAAACCCAGTCCTTTTTGCTCTATCAAGGGCTGAATATTCGTATACACATAAATGTTCAGTAAATAAAAGGGCCTCTGCAGAAACTCAGCACTGGGCAATCCTGCGCTCCCCACATTCACATTTTCCTTTGTTTATACTTTTTTCAAACCCGTATTTGTTACATCTCAGATGTAAGTGCCTGTAGTTCCTTTCCCCTATGCCCTTGGGGTCTCAGGAGAATGACAATAAACGGCACAACTGTGGAAGAAGTCCTGATGTAAGTAAAGGTATCAGGGGGTTATGAGGTCATGAGCATAAATGAGGCAAAGATCCCAAAGAAATCACCAAGATGATTTATAATCATGGGTAAACTCATTCAGCCAGAAGAAGAAATTAAATGTGTGCATCGTGCACCAGGTTTTGAGAGGAAACAGAGCAAGAAACCAAACAACTCCTGTCATCTTCCAAATGGGTTGGAGCCTCCTAATGATTCTACTGGCCCTCTAGCAGCAGTGCTTGGGGATGGATAACACCTCCCTTCTCTTTGGGACACTCCTGCTGAGTCTTCATTGAGGCTCAGCACTCTATTTAAGTCAGAAGGTTAATGCACAGTGCACATGAGGTGTAAGCCTTGCACAGGGTCTCCTCACTTCGTTAGGTTGCATGCCCTGCACCCACTTTGGGTTCTCTGTGGCCTGTGCATCCCACGGGCTGTTTTCTCTGTTGAGGCACCTGGAGCACATTTCCAGGATGCTGCAATGTCCAGTATCCCCACAAAAGTTATCTGCAGCCCTCTCCAAAGTGGCAGCTCTGAGGGTAATGTTTGCATAAGAACCATGCCTTGAAAAGCTGAGTGGAAGTGAGATGTCAGGACCTGTGTGTGGGTGGCAGAAAGTAGGAAATGAAGGTGTTGTTTTGCAGAATGGGGACAGGGGTAAGGTGACACTGACAGGCAGGTGTTTCCAGGTTGTGGGTGTTTGGATGCCCAGGTTTCCCCATGGCTAACCTCTGTCTGTCGAGAGGTTGTGGGCTGTAATGTCCACTACCACTTGGAATGTCCAATTACCATATCTACTGCAAACCCAGATACATCGTGGGATTCAAATGTCAATCAAAAAATATAGCCTAAAATATTAAGTAAAACTATAGAAACTGTCAGGTAGTACTGACATTTATATATTTCTTTATCACATGTATTACGCAATAATTACAATCTAAAAGAAAAAAAATAAATTCTCATTTTGTTTTGCACAGATTTTGAACATAGCCTAATATTTACCACGAAACAGGCACTTAGCAAATAATATGATTAATTTTAAACATTTTTGCCTTTTAGCATCTTATGAGCACTGTCTCCTAAGGTGCTTCCACAAAGCAAAGAAGCAGCAGACAAGTTGTTCTGTTTAGCCCAGGCTTAGAAACCCTGAGTGTACCAAAATCTCCTTGAAATGATAACGTGGTAATTCTTAATCGCATAGTGATACTACTTTGACGTAAAGAAACACTGATTCTTTCTCTGGGAGGAGGGTCAGTGGAAATGAATCTTCTTAACAAAAATCAATATCCCAAAATTTGAAATCAGTTGATGCAACTATCTGCAATTCAACTTGCTTATTAACAGACCCAACCAATCAGTTCCATGTGCTCCCTGTTGCTAAGTTGCCTCCATAAACAAATTGATTAATTGATTTTTTTCCCCCCCAAGGCCTTTTAGTGTATAAGCAGGTCAGGCAGCTATGATTTCATTTTGTTCAACTACTCGGCGTTGGCTTTGTAAATCAGTTTGGAATCCCAGTTCTTCATCTCAAAGATCAGCAGTGTCACCTCCAAGCTCAGATGGAGAAGTGGATCTATGAAGAAACTACAGCTCTCTGGGAAGATGGAGAGAGAGTGGGACTGGTTCTCAATGAAGGAGTGGAAACCAACCACCCTGCCCCTGAATTTGGAGCACAGAACCTGTACTTGCAGCTTCAGGCTGAGGTTGAAATGGAAAAAAAACCCTAAGAAACAAAAGTATGTTTTTAATTTGTCTTTTTTTCCCCAGCTGTTTCTATGTGAGATCTTGACTGAAAATCTGTTTGAACAGGCTAATATTAACCTATTTCCATGATCTGAGGCTAGATTGTAGTGAGAACAATATCTGAGATTTCAGAGATGTCACATATGGCCCTAAGCCTCCATTTGCTATTAAATTTATGTTTCATCTCACCCCTACAGAAAGGCTGCCCTTGCAGCTGGTCCTAGAAGCCCTATTGGTGGGCCAGCTTTGAAGCTGGGGCTGTTTTCCTTGAAAATTCACTGCTGTATTTTTGAAACTCACACTAAACAAAATAAAAAAATCCAAAAAGTGAAACATAAGACCATGAGCAGAAGAGGAAACCTAGAGTCTTCATTGGGTCAGCAGTAAGAAAGGAGACACAAAGGGCCAGGTCTGGAGCTGGTTTAGCCATGAGGGAAGGAAGAGCTACAGCTGCCTGTTATTGCTGTTGATGCAGAGTGGTGCCAGCTGATTGCAGGCAACTCTTTTTATAACTTCCTTAAACCACATTTCTCTTCCTGACATCCCACCCTTCATGATGGGCTGTTTTGAGAGGTAAGAAAAACACCTTGCTGAATGGCTTTGGAGGCTTGTTACCAGTAGCTGAATGTTAAACTCCTTAGCAAAGGTTTGCTGGACTGCTATTTATTTATTTACCTAATTAGTTGTAGTTGTATTGAATGAATCCCTAGTTTTAAAGCTGCATGGGAAGCAGCCATGTTCAAGGACTAGGAACTGCAGGACCAGTGCAAATGGGAAGTGCTACCCTGGAAGTACGTGAAGGTTAATGGGGGAGCAGGTTAATAGAAATGGGTGGTATTTTAGGAGGTTGGCAAGATGGACTTGTGTCTACTGGATGTCCTAGGAAAGAGATCAACCCCAAAACGTTCCAGCCAGAATTCAGAATGCTTTTCATTGTAAAAAGGTGTCTTTCCTGAATCTGGTGACACACAAGAAACTGTTTATCCAGAGGGTATTTGAGTGTAAAATCAGTAATTTTCAAATGCTAATAGTTTATATATAGACTCTTCAGATATTTTTTTTCTTTTCTGTACCTTTACACCCCATGCTGGCAAAGAAGTCAGAGAATGAAACAACATACCTAACCTTCTGGAATGGGTCCCACTCTGTACCTCACTCATTTTTACTTCTTCTTAAAAGTTAAAGTTGTGGAGTTGGTGTTTTGTTTTTCTTTTTCAATTTTTTTTTCCTTTTCACAATTCTTCAACTGGACACAAACTGCAGGAAGAAAACTATAAAAAATAGACAGTAAAAATGAAGGGGAGAAAAAAACAGGGGAATTATCAGTGATTCCATCACACTCAGCGACAAAACCTAGAGAAAAAAAAAATTACCTCAAATATTTTAAAGTGAAAAGCTTTGAAATTAAACAATGTGGTGTTTTTTTAACAGTTTTTCTTTTTCTATTTGTTTAAATCAGTTCCAGTGCTATCAAGTTAACTTAGGGACATGAGTGTTAGAGTCAACAGCTTCAAGATTGTAGCCTTTTAAACGGAAGCTTTTCCAGAAGGAATTTATGGTCTCTGGTAGAGAAAAATTGATGCTTTTTAGGGAGCCAAGTTTTGAAATGGGCTTGTGGTTTAAGGCTGAAATTTTGCAAACTTTGTTTCTGTAGATTTTATTTGCAAAAGCAGCACAAAAGTAGTTGTTCTAATGAGTTGTTGGTCTTTGTCCCATTTTTGGTTAGATGCAAAACAAGAACACTGGTGGCTAATTCAGACCTTGGGAGTTGTGCCTGAACTTATCCCAAAATTTAGAAGCATTAATCTTCAAGATTTTGGCTTTTACCTATCTCCAGTCAAAATATGCTTTGCATGACTTCATCAGTTTGCTAAGTGAATTGAAGGCAGTTAATTGCTTCTTTGTTTCTTTATTCTCAAAGTAATTAAATGTTAATTCTCTCCATGGCTGAAACAATACTTTGAAGCAGAAAAGAGTTTTTTATTACCACCAAGGGTTTTGGTATAGATCCTTCAATACAATTCTGTGATGTCTTCAAGGTGAATCAAGGTAATAATGCCTCTCCTCCATAGATTTCAGGTCTCACTAAACATTAATTGAATACCTGTGCTGGTTTTGGTTGGGGTAGAGTTAATTTTCTTCATAGTATCTGGTATGGGGCTTTGATTTGGATTTGTGTTGGAAACAGTGTTGATAATTCAGGGCTGCTTTCATGACTGGTTTAAACAGAGGAAGGAACTGGGGGGGACACAGCTGGGACAGCTCACTCCAGCTATAACCTTGGGGTACCTCAGACCATTTGGTGTCATGCTCAGCATAGAAAGCTGAGGGAAGAAGAAGGAAAGGGGAGATGTTTGGAGTGATGTTGTTTGTCTTTCCAAGTTCCTGTTACATGTGATGGAGCCCAGTTTACCTGGAGTTGGCTGCACAGCTGCCTGCCCATGGGAAGAGGGGAATGAATTCCTTGTTTTCCTTTGCTTGTGTGCGTGGCTTTTGCTCTGCCTATGAAACAATTTTTATCTCAACCCGTGAGTTTTCTCACCTTCACTCTTCTGAATTTTTCTCCCATCCCATTTGGGCACAGTTAGTGAGCAACTGCACAGTGCTTTGTTGCCATCTGTTTTAAACCATGACAATACCTCACCTAAGAAACAAAATAGGCCAAAGCTCTCATGTTATAGTGGATAACATTACTATTAGTATTACATCAGCTTTAAATGTAGGGAAACTAAGGCATAACATTGCCAAGGCATACCTATAAGCATTGGTCTCTGCACCCTGACAGCCAGCAGGGTAGGGAAAGCTGTGCAACAGTCCCAGGACTGGTGCTGGTGCTTCTCATGCCCTCAGTCAGGACCATGCTGGGACATCAGAGCTGGTCTGGATCCCACCAGCTGGGACAGCCCTGAGTGTGCCTCATTTCAAAGGACAAATAGGACCCCAGAGCAGAATACAATGAAGAATGACAGGCCCATGTATATTTAGGAGTAGGAAAAGATCTTTGTATTTCCATCCATGGCCTTCTTGGTACTTGCTAATTTTTTGTTTTGTTTCTCTCCTCTTGCCACTTTGACCCTTATATACATTTCTTCACTGTGCAAAAAATTTCTGTTATATATCAAAGAAAAGAGCCTTAAAAGATCTCTTCAAATGCCACAACCTCAGCAACAGTGGAGACATGTACCATGACATTCAAGTTTAGGTATGTTTTTCCTTTGACTGCCTCTTTTAATCTCTAGAGAACAGAGGGACCTTTTAATATGGGTCTTGTTGAGTGTTCATTTTCTTTTCAGAGGTAGGGCACTAACTCTCCCATCCCCAGGAGTGTATGACCTCTATCCTTCAAAAAATATGACAGACAAAAACACCCATCATCATTAATCTTAAATTTTATCTCTGATTAGCGCATCAAAAGAACAACCTTTTCTTATGCCACCGTTTGATATGCTGGACATATGTCAGGAAGACATGGGCCATCCATATCTTATCTTGCATTAAGAAGAGTTACCCAGAAATGTACCTTCATTACTGCGACAGCCACGTCAAAAAGAATCGATTTATTGTCAACGCATCTAACCTAACAATGTTAATGGACTCTTCAGGCATCTTCTCCTTCTCATTTGTTTCCTACATGCCTATCAAAGAGACAAAGCAAGATAGTTACCAAGCTCTGGGGAGTGGTGTGTGTATGTATTAACAGAGTCCATGACCACTCCTTGTGCTGCCTATAATGAAGTGAGATGGAGGTGGAGGAAGAGGAATTGTGAAGAAATTTCTCCAGCACCAGGAGAGATCTAGAGATCTTCAGCTTCCTCTGCTGCTGTATTTTTCTCAAACTTTAACAGTTCTTTTGGGGATTAGTTAACAATAAGGTTGGTTACTCCATTAGTTAGCAATATCTGGAAATGATTTACCTGTATTTCACCTCTGCATATTTACTTGTGGCTCTGATGCAGCCAAAGGCTTGAGCTGGTGATGCTCAGCACTGCTGTGAAGGATGGATGTCCTCTGGAGCTGTCAGAAGGTGAATGTTTGATATTGGGCAGCAGTGTTTTCTCTGTTGTGTCTTTGCCAAGTCAGTCACTGGGAAACCTATTCTGAGAAAGACTCTGCATTCCTGTTATGAATGAACTTGCCTTTTGCCAAAGTATGACTGGCTGTCTGGTGCTAATCAGTGGTAACAGGATGACCTTTGCGAGTGAAAAGAGCAAAAGGCAATTTGTCTTATAGAACTTGTACAACTGTTTTGTTTAATGAAACAACATGATTATAATCTTCCCACAAAGGCACATAAACAATTAGAGTAAATCTCCCTCACATGTTGCTAGGTGTTTACATAACTCACCCTTCTCTCTTATCAAATGATGTGTGCAATGCACTCCTGACTCTGGCAGAACTTGGATCGTGTAAGCTTAATCAAACCTGATAAACAAATGTGTTTCCTATAATGCTGGAACAGCATGAACACAAGTCAGAGCACATTTATTTATGCACCCAGGTTCTGTTTTAAAAAAGATTCCCAGTCACCAGTGTGTAGTATTTAAACAATCAGAGGGAATGCAGAAATGGATGCTATTGCCAAGGGCATCGGTACTACTCTGTTGGTGCTGCTACTTACTCCAAATTGCCAATTTTGGGTTTGAGTTTGTAATTTGAAAGATGATTAAGAGGGCCAGGTTGCTGGTACTTCTATTTTTTATTTCAAATTAAAGCTATCACAGAGTTATTTGTTGGCAAGTACTTACTAAGCACAGACCAAAGAAGAGATGTGAAGATTTCTGCTGCCTATTTTGTCACTGTCCTGCTTGTCTGGTCTTGATTCATTCAAATGTCATTTCACAGGGACTGAACGAAATTATCAAATTGCTCATAGAATCCTAAGGTCTGAGTCTTAAAAGTTTTCTTTTTCTCTTTCTTTTCTTTCTTTCCTTTTTTTTTTTTCTTCCCACTTTATGTGGGAAAACTACAGAACCTACTTTCAGTGCACAGGAAAAAGTGTGTTAATGTGCCAACATCAAGTGAATTCCACGAGTCTTCTATTCATTAAACTCCCAGTTCCTCTGCATGTAATTTATGTCAGTTCAGTTATGCTCCTCCAGGGTGTGCTACTAAAAGAAAAAAGAAACAGGTATTTAGCCAAAAAGAGGTGTTTTGGGTTCCAGAAATCAACTTGCACCTACTGACAAAGGAAAAAAAGACATGTTTTGCCAAAAAACAAATAACCAGACCTACTTTCTTAGTAAGATGTATAACATTTACAGTTGGAAGGTATAACATTTACATTGTTCTTTAGTGATTTCCTTTTCCTAACACATATGCAAAACAAACAAAATCCCCCTATTTCTCTCTGTGATCGACCTTGTACATACATGACCCTGCTCCTAATACCTAATGGCGACTTCGTGCCTGTAGAGGACTGTTTGGTGATGAATCTGACCCAGACCTTGGGCCTGAATACAGCACTGCAGCTGGGAGTGATTAACTCTGCGCCCAGGCTTTGACTTGGGCTCCTGGATAGTGAGGCTGACTATTGGATACTGTGAGACAGACTGAGTCCAGAACTCTTAGCCAAATACAGTAATGTTACAAACAAAGGGCTAAATTACTTCTGTTCATGGAAAAGTACTTTCACTGTGAGCAAAACTCAGATTTCTGCTCCCCCCCCCCTCCCCTGGTTCTGGCCCCCTCCCCAAAACCAGCCTTGAAGCCTCAGATTTGGAGGCTGGGGGGAGCCTGTGAGGCTGGTTTGCTGGAAGGGATTCGGTTGCACAGTGCCCTTTGTTAGACTCTCTAAGTTAATATGCTAATTGGAGCCCTGAGATTCCTCAAACCTGCCATGTTAAATATGTTTGCTTCCTCTTTGGCAGAGCTGGGACCCTACACTGTACAAGACCCTCTGTGGCCATGGGGAACAGAAGCAGATGAAGGGTTAGGGAGAGGGACCAGCTGCTGGTCCGTCTTGTGATAAGGAGTGAGAAGATGTGCCATGAGAGTACCTGAACCTGATTTCTGAGGCCCTGGCTGAATCCATGTTACTTCCCTCCATAAATTCTGGCAGGCTCTAAAGCCTCCTCTATACAGGAAAGTGAAAGACAGAGAAAATCTGAAGACAGGCTCTGAGTGTGTGGGAGCCTTGATTAATTGCAATGTCAGAGAAAAAGAGAAGGACATATTTTAAAGTAGCAGCAAGACCTTTCCACTGAAATAAAGTAATTCTTAAATCTGCTCTGCTACATGTGCATTAATCTCGAGTCCCTCCTAGAAAGCCAATGGAGGTGATAAGGGCTGGCAGGGGGAAAGTGAAAACAGGGTCTGCCCTCTAAGTATTGAGAGAAACAGGGTGAAGGAAAGGAATTATCTTCCTTTCTCAGGGACATTTAATTGACTGGCATCTGGATAAGCCCCTCCTGCTGGAGTAACATGTCCCTACTCCATCGTCTACAGACTCTGCTATTTATGTCTTGGATGCACATTCCTCTCATACTGCTGGTACAAATAACACCTTAAAACTAAATCTGTAAGTTAGGGAACTCCTGATCTTTGTATTTATTCTCTCAGTATTTGGAAGAATCATGTAAAAATAATAACAGGGAGTGCTAATTGTTTAAAATTGTCTTCTCAATGACTTTCTTCTAGAGGAACTCTTAGAGTGTAAGGGAAAGTATATGGGAAAGAATTCAACTCAGGTCAGAGTGCTTCTCCCTTCCCATATATTTGTCCAATAAACAGCTGTTCAAAGGATGAGGGAGAAGAAATCCTTTCTTACTTTTACCAGTTGTGTCCACAAAAGTCCCATCTCAAATCTCTCATGGGAGGAACTAAGGAGTAGCTCTTCGTAATATTTAGCAATTTATAGAGCTGGAGACAGTGAAAGCATTTACTGTTAATGGGTAGCATCATTTGCAACAATTGTCTGTACTTTGGGAAGTTTTATGGGTAAAGCTCACTTACCACCAAATCCCTTTCCAGTGGAAACAGTGGTATAGACTGTTGAAGAGAAAAAATATATTATGGGGGGAGAAATGTGTTTAATTTCCAAAAACTTTACCCAAACATATACAGCTTTAAGGGGTTAGAGTCCATATGAAATGCCATTTATCTTTCTAAGTTGCCCTGGTTTTGATTTAATTTTCTTCTGATGCTTTCAAGTTTAAACTGGAGATAAACAAGTATGGTTTGGAAATTATTGGTGTCAATGGGAATTGCTTAATTCACTTTAGTAGACTTTGGTGTTAAACCAAGAGATGTCCTGAACTGGGATGAAATCTATAGCCCACTGAGGCCAGTGGAAACACAGACACTAATTTTAATGATTTTTGAACCAGATCCTGAACAAGAGATGAAGCCAGACTATATGAGTTGGTGGAGTTAAATGTATATGCTCAGTCTTGAGGATCAAACCTCAAAAACATAGTAAAAATGAAAACGTGTATTTAATGAGAGTCCAATCATCATTAGACAAACAACCCCTTAGATCTCAGTTGAACTAATCCCAAATTGATGGAGACTCAGTTTGGCCAGATATCTGAACAGCAATTGCTTCTTCAATAACTATTTATTAAAATACAATCCCTGGACTAACTTTCCAGTTATTAAGATACAGTTTCAGGATGGGCTTCCCCCTATTCATGTGGATGATATGGTATGTACTGTACATTCTGAAGGAAGTGCACAAAAGTGCTCTCCTTTAGCTGTTAATCAGCTTACCAGTTCTTGCACAGAAAATGCTATATTCTGGACTATGATCCTGGCAAATAACCAAAGGGGAAGTGGATTTTCAAATGCTTATTTTATTAATCTTTAAATATCGCCTCGCCAGGGCTCCAGGTGCTGAGTGGTTTATAACACTCTAAATTGTAATCATGGATAATTTTTAATCCTGTGCATACATTCCCCTACTGCAGCTGAATGGGGATCTCACAGACTGTAAAATGAAGAGCTGCCTACAAGATCTGCTCCTCATCTCTGGCACAACAGCACAAAGGAAATTTCCTGCTAACCCACCAAGTCCTTGAATGATTTGTAAAATACCATAAGAGTCTGAGAGCATTTAAAAGGAGGTGAGAGATAGAGAATTGCACGTTCCTGCCCCTGGCACATCAGCCAAGTGGGACCTAATCCAACCACCCCCTGTAGTTAAATGAAGAACTTGACTAATTTTTGGATCAAACCCAGGTACTGCACTGTCTCACATTAACAGCAGTTCCACTTATCTTTGAGTTGGATTTTCCTGACTTTGTTTCTGTACAGACAGTTATTTGCTTGAGGGCTGAAGGATTTGCAGACCAACAATATTTGAGTTTTTCACTGCTATCTACATGTTTCAGGCACATTTTTACAAGGACTTTAGGGGTGCTGCATTATGATATTTTTATTCAGTTGGCACAAGAGATATTTATGAAAGGTTTCTGCTCACCCTCTTTTCAACATTTATTAACTCAGGGGTACAAGGTGCAGACCTGATTCACCTATTGACTGTGGCTTCCTTCCAGCAGAGGGAAGTGGTAGAAGTGATGATTTTTTTAAATTATGGAAAGGACTGGATATAGGTCTATCTCACTGAGGAATAAGTGTTGGTGGTAGAGGAATAGGACTGGCAGCTGGCAGGGTTTGGGGAAATGGGGGAGAATTTCACTGCAAATTGAATTATAAGAGGATCTATGTGATAAAGGGAAGCCTCCTAATGGAGGTTAGTGCTTGTTCCCTGTGAAAAGCCATCAAGGTTTGGATGGCTGGCATTTCTAATTCTGTTAAGTGTCAAAATCGATGCTTGATGGGTCTGTGGGAGCCAGGCAATGGATATGCCTGTGCTGACATACCAATCTGGTACAAGAAAGGGACGAGGAAGGGTCTTCCCAGAATAAGAATGAGATTCCTCTTGCAATTTAATTTGCTTAAGGTTTTAAAAGCATTTAAAAAAACAATTAAATAACAGGGCCATTTCTATCCTCCTTCTAAAATAAACCTTGAGCTTCGTTTGCAGTTTTCCACTTGTAAGCGACACATGTAAGCAAAGGGCCTGTTGTTGCAACCCTGGAATGCTCCCAAGCAAATGATGCTTCTTTATTGAAAGCAAATGAAGAAAAAAGGGAATCTGTCAAGGGGAGAGAACAGTTTAATTGGATTAAAACCTATGAGCATATACAGCAGGGGAGGAGAGAGCTCCTGTATTCCCGACTCCTGTGGAGAAGGCAAGGAGATTACTGGGGGGTGAAGTGAGATCTGTGCAACACAGCACAAGCAGCCATCCAAAGGCTGGAGTTAGCCAGTGTCAGAGTCCCAGAGGAATTGCTGGTTTCTTTGGGGTGGCTGGGGAGTTCTGAAAAGGGTGGCTGGCAGTGCTCATTAGAGGGAGTGCAGGTTCCTCTGGCACTGAATGCAAATGAAGGAGCAATGTTTGTGTCTGTGGTTCATAAGCAGTCAAATGGTTTGTCCAAAATACATTTCGCTTTTTCTCTAAAGGGGCAGCCTGTAGATTCAAGCCTCAGATTTTTTATGCATTTTAAATTACTCACTCCAGCCTTGGTCTTTCATCCCCACACTGTTGTTGAAAAGAACCCCGAGTTTAGGATTCTTTTTCATGGGCTCTTGAGGAAGCAGGGACTTTGCAGGGGAAGGCACTGTTATGCTGTACAACCAAGCTAGGACGATGATGTATAAAGTCACTTGGTGCAATGTGCTAGGGAGAAAACTTGGACAGAGAGGATCTTTGGAAACTCAGTCTCATTGCAAAGCCACAGCTAATGATGGTCCAGGATCAACTCAAAATATTCCTGAGCTCTCAGGCTGATATCTGAATTCTAGACCCAAAATTTCTGGAGGGCTCAGCATTTTACAATTTCTTCTCAGCATCAAGCCCAGAGCTGTGGAAATGTGGGTCCATAGCCATTTCTGGAGTAACTCTTGGGACACAAGGCAGAGCACACCAGTGTTACACTTCTGAAGCCTGAATCTTAATATAAGCTGAAATTTTGATTCCCTGGGTTATGGTGCTGAGTTGGTCTTGAAGTGCTGCTGCCCTTCACCTCCCCACTGCCACCAGAAGGGATGGAAAGTAAAACTGGGACGGGACAGGTAATTGCACAGCGAGGCAGGGACAGGGAATCGAGGAAGTTTTGCAGGTTGGGTTGGGGGAAGGGGCTTTGATTTGAATACGAAGAAGCATTTGGAGCCAAACCAGCAGCAGATTGTGGTACCTTCTTAATTCTGTGAGCCACACATGAATGACCTTTTTGTCTGCCTCCGCCTGCCTGCAGTGGGGGGCTCCCCCTCGCCCTTCCCCACCACACACACTCATTGATAATATACATGTGCTAAATAGGATTAACTCTCCCTCATCTGCATGAGTTGTTTCTCTCCCTTGGCCACTCCGCCCGGCTTCTCCCTCTCCCCTTCCGCACCCTCCAGCCCTCCAGCTCCTTCTGGAGCTCCATGTGGGCCTTGTGTGGAGTTTAGCTCCCTCATTGTAGGGCAGCTGGTAATGGGAGCGGGGCTGAAAAGCCGGCTGTCAGGCTCAGTGCTCGGGAAGAATAGGCGGGCGTCTGCTCCGCAGCTTTCCCTTTGATAGAGGAGGATAATCCCTGCTATGAGAAGGCTGAGTCAAATGGAAAGGGAGAGTGAGCCCAACGCCCTCCCACAGCCCCGAAGCAGTACGAATTGCAAATCCCGGGATTTGAGTGGAGACGGCTCATCCCGCTAAGCACCTCGTGATGAATTCATTTCATCCTGGAGATGGAGGGAGTCAGCGAAGCCGCTCTCTAGAGGAGAGGTGCTCCTTTTGTAGCCTGAGCAGAGAGCTGGGAATAGCTCGTTTCCTCCCAGGAGCTGGGACAAGGTGTAGGGGGAGGTCAGGTCTGTGCCCCCTCCATCCGTGCTTTCATCTGGGAGCGTTCCAGGCTGCCACGTGCAATGAGACAATGAGAGGAGATTGGGAAATGAACTCACTCAGCACAGCCAGCATTAGACCTCCCAGGTTTCCTCTCCAGCAGCAGCCATCCCATACTTTGAATTGGGAAACCAGTGAGGGGACATGTCTCAGGTGGGGATCTGGGATGTGTGGCAGCAGCCCGGGGAGTGAGTCCTAAAGAAGAGGCACTGGTGTGTCTGAGGGACTCGTGCAGCTGGTTTAGGAAGAGGGTGAGGGACAACCCCATTGGGAGAAATATTGCTTCAAGGGTAGGAGGTTGCTGTTTGAATGTGTCTCAGTGTGCAAGATGTAATGGTTTATTGGTATCCCATTAGTTAGGGACTCACCTTAGGAGGCAAAACCCCTGGTTCAAAATCCCCTCTCCAGCTCAAACAGTCTTGGGAAACTATGGGAAACTTGGATTCCCATAGTTCAAGTGGATGCCTTACCCTCAGTCAGGCATTGTTTGAGTGTCTCTAACTATATCTCACTTTCTGCAAAATAGTTTTGGAAAGTCTTAATTTTGAGATGTTTATCTGTCAAGAAATGGTGACTTAAAATTCACTCAGAAGACTTTTTCTTTTTTCCATGTAAGTTTTATGGGACTGGCATTCCCTTGCTTGTATGCAGAGGTTTAAAACGATGTTCAGGCAGGATGTTAAATAATTTTATTCACTGATGTTTACAAAAATCCATGTTTTAGGACTAGGGCCAAGTATTACCATGCTGCTCGGTAACACCCATGGCCCACTGAGAGAAGATGAGGCAGAGCCAGGACAAGAAACTAGAAATATAAACCAGTGAGAAGGGAGCAGGGTTTTTTAGCTGAACTTTGTATTTTTTTTGTATATTGTGTTGAATCTATTTTTGATCAATCCAAGAGTGGCTTGTCCACTCTTGGTGCATCCAGTCTTTCAGATTGTTGAGTTTAGTTCCAGATTTATCACCTTGTTCCCTTACATTCTCCAATGCTGAATATTTACCTGTACTCACTAAAATTTTCTGAAGCAAAATCTTTGCTGTAATGTTTCCACAAAACAGGTTTCCTGTGAGCTCCCTCTCCTTCCAAGCAGTCTTGGAGGCACTGGGAGAAAAGCTGCTCTCCCAGTGTTTCAGGGCCTGCCCTCTCATATGGGATCCAAAAATGGAGCAGCATAATAAGCAAATGGGTGGCACTAACCAAGCATTTGAGAACCTGGAAGGAACTTTTGTTTCCAATTCAGCTTTCAAAAGAGGCAAAAGGCCAAGGGCTTTCACATTATTTATTCCAACCCATTTTCCCATCCTTGAGGCTCAAACAAAAGTGGCCCACGCCGAGTCTTGCAGATGGATTAGCAATCAAGCATACAGCTGCACATACCTGGCACTCAGGCGTCCGTGCTAGCCAGCCTCCAAAGAGCAGATCTCATTTTTACTTTTTGGGTGCTGGAATGTGGGAGTGGGTGGAAGGGCCAGGATGTGAGCAGCCTCCACAGATGTTTCACAAGAAGGAAGTGAATCTATAGTTTAGGCAATCTGATTTACTTGATTCTCCAGATTGTTTTCTTGGAGGGTTTTTGAGTTTTGCTGGAATTTCTGATGGAGGTTTGGGATGCAGCTTATTTTTTCAGAGTTGGTTTTCCTATGTCCCTTTATGTAGTCTTCCTCTCCTCTTCTTAGGACTATCCTGATCATCTGGAAGCAAGGAGCTGACCTTTCTGCATAAGCAATGAGAAATATGGCAGCTTGCCTCCAATGTAAAAGCCTTCATCGTGTCACTAACAGCTCTATCTTTACCATCTTATACCTTGGAAGCCTTTCTTAATTAATTTCAAAATGTTGGTCATTATTCATAAGGATTGACTCATTGGATACCAGCAAACTGTGACAACCCAGTGTGTCATCTTGCTCTATTAATCCAAGGGAATGATTTGCTGGGCAACAAACTCCCCACCAAAGCAACAGGGAGCTCAAAATACTGACATCAGGTCAGATAAAATTCATAGTCTTGTTACAATTGCAAGCTTAACCCACTTGAAAGTCTTGCACTTGAATCCTGGCCGATGGTGGCCTTGGAACCACACACGCCCCATATGGCTCCACCTAGACAAGGAGCACGGCAGAGGCTGCCAGAGTGGAGTAAGATTTCAGTTGAGATTTGGGCTTTTTTCAAATCCAGAAATTCAGGGAATGAGTTGGAAACAAAAGGCAAGGGGTTGGGTTTGCTCAGAGGAACACAATGTTGAGAGGGGCAGTGGGGTTTAATGGCAAGGGGCTTTCTGCTGGCTTTAGAAATGCCCAGCCCAGCAGAAATGATTTGCCTCCATCTGTGCTGAGCAAAGGGCCTCCTCCACAGGAAATACAAGGATTGTATCAAGGTGTACAAGGTGCCCTCTGTGCAGCCAAATCCCTTTGTCCACGTGCTTTGAGCAGAGGTCAGCAAAATGTTGCGGGGAGGATGCTGCACGCCTGCGTGCACACACCGGGCTGTAAAAATCTGTGAAACTCTATTCATAGAAAACCAACGGGCAGGCCTCCCTGTAATGCAAAGCAGCCTGTGGTCTGTTTGCACTTGGAAAGCTTGGAAATAGGAGTGAGGTCTGCGTTGGCGCAGGGAAAATCTTGAATCCTCACAGCCAGCAGTGCTGGCAGCCGGAGATGATCATTGTCAATAATACACAGGAAGATTGTGCTCCATTGTTGCGGTTCATTATTAAATTACATAATTTTCATTTTTTCCATCCTTAAGCTTTACCACTTAAAATGGTTTGTCCTATGCAATCAAATGTGATCCTTGAGCCTCAGCTTAAAAACCCAATAACAATGAGCATTCTCTGGAATGGAAAAATAGATAGGAAATAAAGGGACTATATAGTAATTCACTTAAATATGTGTGTAGAATCTAACCAAGAGCCTGATACAACAATACTGAGTGATCTGCATCCAGACCACCACTTTCAAGGCACAGATATAATATCCTGGTGCTAGGTCAGCCTGATCTCCTGACCCCACGAAGAAATACTTCTGGCATGTAGGCAGGCATAAGTTTTTCAGGGAAAAAAACTCTCAAGCTGTCTGATGAAAAATTTCATCATAATTTAAGCTCCTCAGTATAGCGTTTGCAATGGCCTTCAGGTTTTGAGAGAGGTAACTTTTAAAGTTAAGTTCATGCAATTGCTTGTGATGATGTCAATGGAATGGAAGCTTAGATGAGGTCCCGTTCAAAGATTAAATACACATCCCCAACAGTCTGTGTAGAAAGAGCATAGATCAGACATCCTACCACAGAAATTGGCTGCTTGTGTCCATCTGGAAGAATTGCCTTTGGGTTTCTTGGGTTTTTGTCCCTGTGCTGAGGCCTGAGCTGCCTTTTCCTGGTTCTTTCACTTATCAGAGCCTGGTCTGTGCCATCAGGAATCACAAGGATTGCCTCCTTCCAGTCCAAATCAGAAGTGGTGAATACCAGCAATGTTGCATTAAAAACCAAACTGAAACAAAGAAATGTTTTTTTAGGTGCCCTGGATCAATCTCTTTTCGTCAGGTAGAGACAACAGGAAATTTGTGAGTTCTCCCAAAAGCCACATCAGGGATTTTGTGACTTCAGAGGGGGTGTTGTTTTTCCTTTTCTTAGCAGGGAGACTGTACTGAACCCAAATACCCAAAGTGGAGAGGAAGCAGCGGCGTGAGCCCACACACACTGAGGGGAGGAAGCAGGGACAGGATTTCGGCAGACGAGCTGCCGTGTCAGAAGGATCTACTTAAGAAATAGTGATTCACGCTGGAAAAGTTGTTCCACTTTTTCTGTCTTTCTTCCCCCTCCTGCCTCTTTGTTTGGTTGTGTTGCATTGCTCCTGGGACATTCAGAGTGACAATAAGGCAATTGTTCCTTCAGGAACTGGCCTCAATGAAACAGTGCAGAAAAAGTGACATGGTAAGAAAATATGACAAATATTCTGTACTTCTGTGCAGAATACTGCCACTTCCTAGTACGTATTCCTGAGAAGAAAATATCCATCAATATATTTATTTTAAACATATTTAAATATATTTATTTTCCTTCTGAAAATCTAAAGCTCAGATCTCTCCTTTACCTGCCCTGTAAGTAGCAAACTCACCCAATATCAATTATGTTTTTAATCTCTTAAGACCCAGTCTCCAAATGCATTTGTGTCTGTGTATACACATGAACTGTTTTCCCTTTGTCTTCCTATCCAAAATGCAAAAGCATCTCAGATGTTGTGATTCCTCCAGGTTTTTCCCCTGTGGGAGGATGGAAACATGTAACATTATCTTCTAGCTGCCTACTGCCTGTCTCTGAAATTAGCATTTCAGTGACTGAAAGGTAGTTAGTTTCCACACAAAAAAAAAAAAAAAAAATTAAAAAAAAAAGAAGAAAAAAAAGAAATGGAGGGTTAGTACAAGGCTGACACTAATAGTAATAGGAAATGAGGGAGAGGGTAGGGGACATGTTGGCTTACTAAATGAAAACTGTGATTTTACCAGACGTGCTAGCGGAACAATGAAAGGGGCTTTTACAGAACAAATTAACTCTTTTGAGTTTCTGTAATTAGCTACCTAAAGAAGGAAAAGCCTCACAGGACGTGTTAACACAGAGTTAAAGGAAAGCTCTGTTGCTATCCTAAATCTGGGGGTTTTAAAGTATTTTAGTTTTTATTTCTGGGATATCCTCCAGATGAGCAAGGGCAGAGTAGGTGCTGTTGGATGCAAAACTGAGGAACAACACAGACACTCCGATCTCATATTAATTGATGGAGGCTGTTGTTTATTGCTGTCATGCCAACAAATCACTCCTCTTCCAAAAATTAATCATGTCTCCTGTGAGGGGCTGCAGCCCAGGTGGCTTGGCTTCACTCTTCTAAGAGGGATAGCAAGGGCTGAAACTGTATTTTGGCAGCTGGCTTTGCTAGGCTCGGCTCAGAAAGGCAGGATTTGGAGGGGCACTAAGGAAAAAATTCTAAAGAAAACTTTTGTTCTTTCTCTTTCCATCCCAAAAGACTTTATATTTTTCCCGTGGCTGAAGATGTTCCTGTCCCAGATTAGTAGCATGAGGCTTCCAGACTTTAGCTATTGGGAAGTTAAGTTTCTTGCCACCAGGTAGTGGAGAGGGAATGTGGTGGAAATCTTGGTCTTGGCTTTTTCTTCCTAGCTGACCTGTGCCCAGAGCCCATAGCCCATAGTGGAGGGAGCTGATGTCTGGTAGTGCTAGAGGTTGGGTAATCCAAATTCCTCAGTATTCCCTTGGCCTTGGATGCTGCACGGTAGCTGTCAACCTCTGTAGGCACCCTGGTCTGTGCTCTGAATCGGGAGTGCTAAACTCATGGTTATTATTTTTCTTTTTTATTATTATTTCAAGGAGGTCCTGCAACCTCCCTACCTTTGCTGGGGGATTCCCATCCTCAGTCATACCGGTGGCTTTTTTGGGGAATAGCTTCCCAGGAGGGAAGAGTAGAAACAATATTTATGTGTTTGAGGTTTTTTCCTAGCTGATATTTAAACTTGATTTCTGGAGCATTCACAAGGCAAAGTTAACAGTCTCTGCTGAGGAGTTTGCCTATTTTAAATCATGGGGCTCTGCTGGCCATGGACATTTGGCCTCCGTTGGCAGCTGGAGGCTCAGGTGGGTGCCAGAGAAGTTCATTGTATCCTGCACAAGGCAAACCTTGGCACCAGAGGCAGGATGGCCCAAGGGAGAGGGCAGAGCCCCTGGAGGTGGTTCCAGGTATTTCCTGCACAGTGTCCCCTGAGTTAGGAAATGTTGGCTGTTGGGCACTTAGCATAGGTTGTAGTATCCACTGTGCTGGGCTCCTGCAGATAGTTTAAAGCCATGGGAGCATGGTGTGGGCGTTGAGCTCTGGTCAGAGTAGATAAACAGTTCTTTCCTTGCAGAGATTCCTTCATCTCAGCAGGACCATGAATCAGGTGCCCGGTTTTAGGCACCCATTTTGAAAATGGGTGGATCAGCTGCAAGATTTGCAGCTTCCACCAGAGTCCCAAACCCAATATGAAACTGAAATGCTGGAGGATGGCTTTTAACCTTTCTTGCCACAATTAAAAATGTTGTGTTCAATATTAAAAGCACATTTATTTTAAATCCAGAAGCCTGGCTTTCTGTTCTAAAATAACCCATTTGTAATGGGTTCTTCATCCAAGCAGGGGAAAGAAATACTTGGTCCTGGAAGCCAGCTCCATAAAGAAACACAAAGAGCATCTTTCTGAATAGCACACAAGTGTGAAAGGAAACATGCAACTGCTGGAGAAATAGAATCATTTGTACTCAGTGAAGGGAAAAGGAAGAAAAAAAAAAAGAAAAAGCTTTTCAAAGGAGATCTGTGACTGAAGCTCTCCAGAACTGTTTAACCTGTTGGGGATATTTAGCAGATGAATTCTGACCCACGTTCTCCACTTTGCTGTACCCTGTGACAGAGCGACGCAGCATCTGCCGCTTGTGTTCCTCTCCAGACACGCTCACAATGCCGGAGGAAACGGGGGAGAAAATTATGCAAATTGCTCTGAGCAGATTACTTTGACCAGCTGCTCTTCTTCCTCCTCAATCAAAGGTCTGCCTGGGAGAGCCAATCTAGATTATATATGTCACTCCGAGGCTGAGCCGCCGCCTCTTGGTTCCTTTCTCCCCAAACAGGGACGTTTCTTACTGTGAGGTAAAATGCAAAGCACTGGGGATATCAATTGCTCAAAAGAGGACACAAGGGGCTGGGAATTCCTTTCAGTTTCTGTGCAGTAGCTCCTTGGCAGGTTGCTTGCTGGTTTTTCAGGGCTATTCCCAGAGAAAGTGGTTCATCTCCATGCTAACAATTATTGAATTTTTTTATTAAGCATGATGAAATGTGGCAGAGAGGAAAAAAAAATGAGCAAAAAAGCTCCCTAGGCGGCGTGTTCACGGCATGGCCTTAGGTGATGTTATTAAGCACATGGGCTGAAAGCTGAGTAGCTTTACCCTGTGCAGCCAGGGGTGTTGCGGGCTTTTTATTTTATTTGTTGTTGTTGCTTTTGCAAAGTGAAATTTATTCACAAACACAAACAGGAGGCCAACCTGCTGACGTGTGTTTCCAAACCCTCCAGACGTGGCCGTGACGTTGCTCTCAGACAGACCAAGAGCTCCAGCCACGTCCGGAGCTCCTCTCCCTCCCCACCCTCTCCTGCCACACACTGCCTACCCTGCGCCTTTAACAGTGCTCAGAGTCCAGAGAAGACTCCACAGCTTCATAAATGATTAATATATTCTTCGTTTTTTCTAAAAAAATAAAGAATGCTACTGTACCAGAGAGCACCTAACCCTGGCAGAAAAAGATACAGTGCTGTCACAGTCTGGTGGCAAGCCAGATTTCACTGCCTTAAATCACCATTAAGCTTTTCCCTAAGTTTGATGGAAACTTCGGTTTTTTTAATCCCATATACAAATCAAAGAAAGTCCCATGTTAGCATGTGATAAAACATACACACATAAATATGTGAGCTGAATGTGGCTGCAGATCAGTGGGGATACATCCTCTGGAGGGTGCAGTGCCAATAAGGGAGCCCTCACTTCGCTTTAGAGAGATTAATAATTCTCCTGCCCTAGTTTATTTTTTATAGATCCTATCCCATAGATTTTTCCCAGTGGATGCTAGAATTGTTGAAGAATTTAGCATTTCAATATACATCCCCTGCACTGAATTTCTAATCTGCTTCAGCAGGTACCGAGGACCCCACCAAGCAGGCACACACCCTGGTTGGTTTTTTTTTTTTTCTTTGCTGACCTGGAGTCTTGGAGTGTGTGGTGTAACAGCCTGGCTCACTGTTTGCTGGTTTTACCTATTTTGTGTTCACCCTGTTAATATGGGAGTGGGTATTAGCGTAAATAAAAAGTTAGTCAAGCCAGGAAATTTTAATGAGTGGTCCAAAGATTTCTGACAAAAGCTGGGTGTGTTGAGATGCTCAAAGCAGTCAGCACAAAGGTGCAGACCTCTCCCTGCTTCCCACCATCATGTGCCAGTGGTGAAGATGACAGTTCTAAAATTTGAATCAGCACAAATCACTTTAACTTTTTAATTATATGGTGTGAAATCTAGGCAAAATAAATTAAGGCAATTGAATACAGCATTCTTTTTTCTTCTTGTGGTCCTAAGGTGCTTTTTAAAAGGTGTTTCCTCTTATTTTTCCAGTTTTTAAAACCATGATTTGATTTTAGTAGAAGTGCACTGGCATCATCTAGTAATATTATCACTTACTATGTTGTTTTGTGTCCCATGCTATTAACTTTCTTTACAGAAAATATTTGTAAAGAGGAGACAGTGACAAATAAAACCCACTGTTGTTTTGCCCTGTTATTTCTGGATTGTCTGTAGAGCTTGACTTGGTGTGTGCTGACGACTGAGGAGTCCATGGGACTTGCCACTTCATCTAATTTCTGTTTGCTGCCAGGTGAGTCTGAGCAGCTCCTGTTCAGGGAAAAGCTGCAATTAGAGCTGTGATCTCGACACCAGAGTTCACCCACATTTCTGGGGAAGTTTGTGGAGGTTTGGAAGCTAATGAGCTGCAGCTAAAGGGGGAGCTCTGCAGCTACTTCTTTCGGGGGGGTTTATGTGGCTCGGCACTGTGTGTTATTCAGCTTTTCTGTCTTGCTCTGGGCTCACAGAGTGCACGTTCTCACTTTATTTCTCCAAACCTTGTCTCTATTCTGCTTTATCAGGGCTGTCTTGTACGAAGAATTGCTGCAGTGTATTGATGGAATGAAAGTTACCAGTGAAAAAAAAAACAACCAGCCCCTGAGATATGATGAATTAGCTGCAATTTCAGTGGTAAAAATGGTCTCTCATGGTTGGCTATTAACTACACTCTGGTGAGTACATTTTCATGCAAGAGATGGTTTGCTATTTCAAAGGAGTCTCATTGAGACTTGATCAAGTTATTTTCAAAAGTTTAAAGTATTATTAGCTGGTAAATCCTACTGCTCAATTTTACAGTCACATTTTTTATTTGCTGTTGCTTCTCTGTGTACATTTGGTGCAACTGTCTGGGTGGGCACTGAAGGAAAAGTGAAGCTAACTATCCTGGAGAAACTGGAGAAAATAGGAATACTCCCCTTTTACTCTGGCTTTAAGGAATTGTGACCTTGTACTTCATGGTACTGTGGAGTACTGGAAATCATTCTCTCAGCAGCATGCTTGCATTTCGAAGCTGCAACCAGGATTCTCCTTATCTTTTACAGAGCACCGTCACTGATGTGCCATTACGGGTCATCTGCTAAAAAGCTCTGCTTGCTATTTTTGACACGCAGTCAAGAGGAGAGGTTTTTTTGTTGCTTTATTTTGGTTTTGCGTTAACAAAGAAAGGAAAAATCTAGCCAGCAGGGTAGCTCAAAAAGTTAAGTAAAATGAATGCTCTCAGATCAACAAGAGCAGCAGAGGTTGCTGCCTGAGAGCCCATTAGTGGCAACTGGGAAGGAATGACTAGTCCTGAGCAAGCCCAGGAGATGGACGTTACTCAAGAGCCACTGATCAAAACAATTAGTAATTGGCAATTCAGCAGAGTGGCTAATGAGTTCTGTATGAAACAGCTACCCCCTCACCTGAAGAAAGAAGTCTCTTTCCAGAGCTGGACTAGACTGGACTGTTTCTGCAAATGATCTGAGGGCATCTTGGATGCACTAATGCCATCGGAAATTTGAAATCTGTAAGGTATTGGATCATTCTGCATTTACTGTGGCTCTGCAGGGAACCTTAATTACAGAAAGGAAATGACTTGCCGACATTTGCACTTTCCTGCTTTGCCATTGAATTTGTCATGGTCAGTGTTTTCCTTGTCTACTTTCAGTTTACTCAGGCTGTAACCTCAGTGGATCCTTCACTCGATCCCAGTTAGCCCAGGCCAGTGCATGGTTACAAGATGTCCAAAGGAAAACTCATGTGGTGAATAATTTCTATTGCATCCAAACTTTTAGGGACGGGTTCTTACTCAAAATGCAGCAGATCCACAGTGAAATTCTTGTCCACATTCAGTGAGTAAAAGGAGGACATTAACTTCTGTGCCTCATGTAAGTTCTAACTCCTGCTCTGCCTGAAACCTGTAATTTCAGGCAGATAAACTGTATTGTAGTGATCTATGGCTATTTTCTCCTGATGACAGTTCTTCTTTGTCTTTCATCCCAGAATTTACTACATTTCACCACGGAATAATTGCTGAACAAATCCATACACGTATAGACAACAAGCACAAGCTTGTTCATTCCCTGTTCACACAAGTATTAAAAAGTTGGATCTTGTTTCCATGTCTGGTCTTGGGGAAGGCATTGACTTAATATAAACCTGCCCAGTTGAAAAGCAGTTTTGAATGTGCCCAGCACTGCTGTCAGGGACCATGGGGCAGCAGCTGGGCAGGAAATGGAAATGGTGACTTGTTCTGCTGCTGCAAGGCTGATCTGCTGCACCTTCTCCCTTTTTCCTTTCCTCTGAAACATCCTTTGGATCTAAAAGTAATTCTATCACAGTGGCACATGGTTCTTCCTCTCAGGATAACTTGTGAGTTGGACCTACACAGGATCTGAGGGTTTTTGAAAATTCACATTGCTGTCCATGGCACTGCCAGGGCCACAGAGCAAACAGCAAGGGAAGAACAGGCCACCTCTGCTCAGCCTGTCACACTGAGGTGCACCATGGTTTTCTTGTTAAGTTCCTCAAGACTTTAGTACTGAAGAGTGATGTGGACTTATCCCCTTTCATTTTCAGATGCACAAGCTGCAGTTCAAGCTGGAATTGGTGGACACAGATTTTTCTGCCCTGCAGAGCGAGCTGGTTTTACAGGAGCATCGGCACAGGAGAATAGGTACAGAGAGAACCTGTGTGATCATAATCACTCCTAAAGCCCATCTTGATGCTTCTAAGTGAGTTCTCAACTGAAGGAAGTAAGCAAGGGCTTCCCTCTCGACTTTGCCCTGTAATGCCTTCCTTCTTCTCTCCCTGCCCCTTCCCCAAAATCCCCAGGAAGGCAGTGAAATCCGACAGGCAGTGAGATCAAAGCTCTGTCCTGTTACCAGGTTACCCACTACTAAATCTGCGAGGGACTTGGGGACATTCTCTATGACTGAACAAGTGACTGCTCTGTCCTGGGGGTATAAATCTAATGCAAGCTTGTCACCATAAGCCTTGTATATTTATGGGAAGCTTTCAGAGGAACTGCACGGGATCAGAGTTTCTGTTCAGCTCCAAGACACAGCATTCCCCGGCATGCCTGTGAATGGAAAGGCACATCCCAGGCACACACTGCTGCCTCACTGCCAAGCCCTGCAGAGCAGTGATGCATTTGTACTGATTTGTCACTTCTGGAACCGGTGTAAGAGACCTGGAGTGGGAACATGAAGGATGGAAGTGACACCAGGGTAAGGGCAAGGAACATTCACACTATATTTAGGGCAGAAGCAGATAGTGGTAACAATTGCAAGGATCATATATAATGCAGTAAAACTGTCTGCCTGAAATATAAACAAAAGCCCTTTCCTGAGGCAGTGAGGGGTGATCAGTCATGCTGACAGCCTCCTCAGCTAAGCAACCAGGACATCTCATTCAGAAAGCATGGCCAAAGTGTAGGGCACTGCTTATTCCTTTAACAGCATACTGGAAACAGCATCTTTGCTCTGGTGCAGAAGAATGACTCCTCTCCAGGCATTTTACATGGGCTTTATGAGTGTGTGCTGGCACCACTGGTGTTTCCTACACCCTGAGCAGCACGAGAGTGGTACACATGTAACAGGATGCAGCAGCAAATTGGAGGATTTTACTTAATTTAGAGTACACTCTGAATCTGAGTAACTTGTTCAAAGATATAAGTTGATCAGCTATATTGGATCCCAGAACAAAACATGTTAATTTAACTTCTGGATACATTCATTCTGCCACTAGGACATTTCCTTCAGCGAGCAAACCAGCACAAAACTTGGCAGAATTCAATCCTTCACAAACATGCCTCAGAACTGAGGAGTGGACTCTGCTTTAATCTGCCCTTTCACATATTTTTTTTTAAGCTGACAGAGCAAACAGAAAAATTTCAATATCCTTCATATATTGTTTTTTACACTTTCCCAAGATATTCCTTGTTTGCCACTCTGACTGAGAAGATGCCAGCCGAGTCTCAGCTAGTGCATCTATACCTATGTTGTGTTAGGAAGGAAGACTGCCCTTGTTCTTTGAGGAGCAAAAAGTAGGCAGATGCCTTTCATTGCTTCCCAGGGTGATTCTCACGTTTTGGAGAGCATCATCTTTTCTGGGCAGCACCCACAGTGCCGACAATAATGACAAGAAAGCTCTGTGAGCTGGAGGCTGCTCAGTGTGCTCCCTGTCTCATGCTAATTCTTTACTCAGTCTACTTTTAAAAGTCTCAGAAGAATGAAATTCCACTCTGAGATATCCAGATACAATTCAAAAACAAACCCTTCAAAGTGGTAGATGGAAGGTAAGAGATACAGGCGGAACCTGATCCCCAGCCTCCACACACGGGAGGAAGGCATTTGACTGCAGTTTTATTGTTCCTCATGTCAAAGCTGACGGACTGTCAGGAACAAGAGGTTGTCCCTCAGGAAAAGTGGCCTGTGGCAGGGCTAGCAGTGGCTTTTCAGGGTCCAAGTGCAAGTGGTGGGGAGAGGCTGGGTTGGGACTGGTGGCAGCTGTGATGTTGAGCTGCCGTGCATTACTGTGGCCCTAACTAGCAAAATGCCCCCTTCCTGTCTGTTCCCAGTCTTGGCTACCAGCCCTTCATTTATACTCATAATAAATTCACTTGTTAATTGGAAGAAGTACATATGATGAGCTTTTGATACAGTTCAAAGGAGCAATAGCCAGTTTCTTGATTCCTGTGTTGGCAGCCATCCTTCCTGTGTGCCCCAGAATCAAAGTGCAGCTCTTGTTCCAGCAACTGTCAGGCTTTTTACATCTTTTGATCAAGAGCCTGGCTGCAGAAAGAGGAAAAACCAACACCCAACTGTTTGGATCTTTTCCCCTACAATTATTATCACATCCATTACTCAGCAGAAGCCTGGAATGCCCTTTCATTCTTACACAAATACTTTCTTTTGGGATTCATTTAAAGTTTCCTTGTGCATGAAGTGGTCACTTGTCAGCTATCCACCTGAAGGGGTGAGGCAGAGAAAGCACAGTCAGCAAAAAAGGAACCCTGACTTCAAGCATTTATAATGAATATTGACAAAAAGAGGGGGTGGGGAGGAGTGGGAATCAAAAGCTCTAAAATTGCTGATTAGGCAAAACCTGACTGCCTCCTGCCTATGGAGAAAATGGCATCATTAGGAGGGATGCAGCAGGGCTGGCATTATGCAACGCCTGGTCAGGAGCAGTGAACAGCAGAAACTCCCACTTGGACCAGAAAATAGAGATTGCCCTTTTGTCTGGTTTCTGAAATTTCAGCTCTGGAAAATCCCAGGCTATGGTGGTCCTCAAACTCGATGACACCTGTGGTCTGTGCAGCCCAGGTGCTCCCTACTGGAGGTGCTGCCCAGACCAACACCAGAAGCCTGGTAGCAGGCGTGGGTTGGGTATTTTGTCTCCCTATCAGAGATTACAGTAAACCCTGTGTTAGTCAAGTCATGGGGTCTAGTGTTTCTATTCCTTCTCATATTTTATCTCATCTAAGGGTACAAGAGCTGGCAACACCAACAGACCAGGCGACTCAAGCGTGTAACAGGATGGAGCAGCACTTCAAGCTCCTGGAGACCTGCAGAGAGACAGGGACTGGGGACACAAGAGCTGAGCACCCTGCATAGAGCCTTCCCTCTGCACAGATTTAATGGTAAGTGGGGCTGGGTGTACCAATGATTACCAGCTATTATTGGCTGTTAGGTGGTTCCCAGCTCATGAATGGTGCTCTCAGGCTGGTTATGTGCACAGTATATAGGAAAAACACGAGGCTTGGGTTTTTCTGGTGTTGCTGTGCCAAGAGAGATGGAACTAACTAGTTACTTTTTTTTTTTTTAAATAATTTCCAAGCATTTAGTGCAAGTCAGGACTGAGACACTGGAAGGGAAAGCTGCAGCACTGCTTCCCATGTACTCTCCTCTGCGCTGAGCAGACCCAGGCCCCTGGGATATGGATTTCAAGAGCAATAAATTCACTCTAAAAATTTAAAGAGGATGACGCAGAAAACTTCAAAACAGCAAACAAACCAGCTCCCCACAATAAAAGCCATTTCTCTCCTGACGTCTCTTTCTAGTTACAGCATGACACATCAAGGTCAGATACCCTGTCCCACAGGAGCTTGGCTTTGTACAGGGTGAAAATCCTCCCCTAATGGTGTGTGATGTCTGATGTTTCGTAACGATAAACTACTTATATAAAACCCAGGATTCTCATAGTGGGACATCATTTACAGCAAGCATTCCCTTTCTCAGGGCAGGAAGCACTGAGCTGAAGTGCCTTCAGGAGGTAGGAACAATCAAAGAGATATTTAACCTTGGATTGCTGATCCCAGGCCCTGCTGACTCCTGTATCTCACTGCATTCCCTGTGCAAAGGAGAGCTCACATCTGTAGCTCAATAAATTAGCCATTCATACCAGGAGGTTTCTCTATGGCAGAAGCTGAACTCAACAGCAGGAATAATAATCCATATGTTTGTTATTGTGATTAGCTCCTCTGGAAGATAAAACTCGGATGGAGCATCACAAATGCTGCAGCACTCATGCCCCCCAATGCTTTCAGTCAGGAAAGGGGATGGAACAAGAAGCCCCTCCCTGCCTGGAACATTTCCTCCCCACCAGTCTCCTCCATGGCTTGTTTGGCTTCCCTGCCATACTGACTTTTAGAAAAAAAATCTCCTTTTTTTTCCTTTTTTTTTTTTTCTTTTAATGCAGTGGGTTTTCTCGTGCGTAGTCTCCTAAATGAATGCGCAGGCTGTTTCTGGCATGCTTTAAACCTTCATGCATTTTTAATGATTTACAAGGAAAAGAATTTTTCTCTCTTTCTCTCTTTCCCTCTATTCCCCTCCCTGCCTTTTCCTCCTCCTTGATTCCCTTTTTCTTTCCTTAAAGAAAAAAAAAAGGAAAGAAAAAAGTAGTGACTTAATACATATCAAGTGGAATTGCTGGTTTGTGGTGACGGTTTTATAATTCCAGGTTCAAGTTTTTTCTATTTAATTATGCACTATAATTCTTAGGAACTATAATGCAATAACAAAAGCATGCACCAGGGTTGGCACAAGACTGTTCTTTATTAGCATGGGTATGGGTACTGTGCTTTATGTGTGAAATAAAATATTTGGAACTAATGCTGTTTCTTTAGAATTACACAGAACACTTCTTCCTTTAAAACACTGAAGCTGGGGCTCTCTGTTCCCTGTCTGGCCTGCTTCTCCCCTGATAAATTTAGCTGTACTTCGCTTCATGATCCCTTACTTGTTTGTAACTGCCTTTATAATACCTTAATTGAATAGAGAGTTCATATATTAACCTGAAGTCCTCTATAGTATCTTAGTTTATGAAGGTTAAAAGTGATTAACTGATGAAAGGCTGCTTGCTGTAAATATTGACATTTCTCCAGCCTGCCAGGGTTTTGATTAGCTCTTGAAGTTGCCTTAACATTTTTGTTTATCAGGTTATCAGCAGTTCCAAAAGCTTATAAAGTCAGGACTTTTCTTGTGCCAATTAATATTTCAGACCCTGAAGGCAGTGCAAAACAATAAATGGTGAGTACATTCATCACCCTTGAGTCGGAGTGTACGTGTACTATTAAGCTTGATTGTAAATATTTGCACAAATGGGACTAATTGTGCAAAAATTATTCTTGCAGGTTGTATTTCCTTTTCATTCAGTTCTGATGATAATGTTTGTAAGTCATTTTGGTTTTTGGAAAGAATACTCTCTGGAGCAAGCAGGATTGCTTTTTACAGCTGCAAATGGTTTATGTGCAAGATTCTGCCTTGCCCAAAAGCGGCTTGGATTTGACAGCAAGTGCTGGTGAACTTTGTAACATTTGTAGCTGGTGTTTTGGAGAATTCCTCTGAAATCTGCCTTTGGTCCTGGCTCTGACTTCCGCAGCATTTCCATAAGTGTTGCTGGCAAGGAATACTTAACCCTGTTTACCAGAATGCTCATAGATATTAAAAGCTCCTGAACCCGTAAGAAGTCAGATTTTGTGAGATGGCTACATTTGAAATGTCTTGGGAGTAACAAAGGTAACTTGAGTAACCTGTCATGCAGCTTGTAGATTTAATAATATATATGCATATATACACATTATTGACTTTATATTATTACTATTATTGTCATCATCATCATCTTTACTGTATAAAATGTACTTTTGGCACTCTTTACTGCAAATTGATCACAGGTAACCCAGGTTCACAAACAGGAGGTGAAACCCTCCCACACTCAGGAATAATATCGGGGCAATTAACCAGGGCAGTGTGGCTGGGTGGCTCCCTGGGATGTGCAGAGCTCCTGGCAGCCACCCTGGGCTGAGAACCTGCCTCTCCCCAGCCCTGTGGCGGAGATGCAGCAGCAAAGGCCCTCCCTGCCCCTTCCCAAGCAGCCCCCAACACCTCTCAGCTTCTTTATTTTAAACCAAGCATCGTTATTGATGGTTCAGGATCCATCCTTTGCATGCCTGTTCACACTTACAGATACTGGGGAGGGGGCTGCCTTGCTTTTTATTAGCTTGTGATCTTCATCGTTTGCTGCTGGTGTGACCCAGCCTGTCTTCCCTCAGGTATTCAGGCCATTTCTAATTCTCTTGCATAACTTCTGTCCTTGTCATGTGTGTCAGGCTGTTTCTGAGCAAGCAGCAGCCTTAGCAAAGAGCAGATGCTATGCAATGGTAAAATTTGGCTTGCTAGTTTTTCTTTGCATTAAAAAAAATAACAATTCATAGACACCTGTGATGTTATTTTTAAATTTCTTTTCCCATGCAGAAGGGACATTTCATAGTATAGTTGGTAGGATGTTTTTTATAATGTTAAATATCTGGTTTCATGGTTGTGTTTTCCTTTAAAAGTTGTGTCTTGGCTGTAGTATGACCTGCCTAAAGGTGTTTAGTATTTGAGGATTCTGAAAATATTTCTAATGCAGCTGTGATTTCATTTCTGGTCATGGCAAAGACAGACAGATGCACATGAATATTATTTTTTAAGTACTTGCAAGAAAAACAATTTGTAATATTTAAAGCAATTATATTATTCTGGGTGAGAGGAATTTCAAGGTTTGGGCTTCTATTTTTTTTTGCCTACCCAAGAAAATTACTGTGTATGTATCAATTTCTGTCATCCTGGTCTGAACTTCTCAAGGGCTTACATTGCACTAAAGGAATGAATGCTGAAAATACTAGTTATGGACTCATAAACTTCACCCTTAAGAGCTGTGACATGTTGCAGGCTCACTTCTAAGTGGACAGAGGATTTTACAGCAAGTCCCAGAGATGTGACACCATCAAGGAGCAGTTGTAGAGGAAGTTGTGTGCTGCAACTTGTGGCAAAGCATAAAATCAAAGAATTATTCCTTTTTTTTTTTTTTTTGTTAGGTGACAAATCTAAGAATTGTTTAGGTTATCAATATTTCAGTGATTCAGAACAATTTTCAGTAAAAAGTGAGTTGTGATGGTTTTAGCTGAATTCTACTGTTTTCCTCCACCCTTGGCTGAATTTACTTTCCCACATCTCCTTAGCTTAACCAAACCTGTTTTGTTCCCTACATGTCATTTCCATTCAACCACAGGGGATAAACATCTGGACACAGACACAATTCTGCTTCATCAGCCAGATGTGGAAGCAAGCACCAGGCAAAGTTCTCCAACCAACGCATTGTCCTGTGTCCCTGGAGAGAAAGAAGGTAAATAAATAATCTTCTTTTATGTATAAATGCCATTTATACTGAAGCAGTGCTGCATTTTAATAAAAACACTATAAGATGTGTTAATTTAATCTTAGGAGGACAATGTATTTACTTTTTTTTTGCTACCTGATGCGTTCCTGAGGGTGTGCTGCACATTCAGCTGCTGGTTTACTGCTGCTGGAGGACTTTTCACTTTGATACCTTTTTCTGCTCTTGCGCTCAGGCTTTAAAGTGAACCCATGGGCTGAGTGTTACAAAGGTGGAATGGCTTCCTAAATGCTCTTTTTGAGCCTCATATATGTGGAAAAGACGTTTTGCTGCCTGTTTTAAGGGGTGGGCACTGTAACTGGGTGAAGCCATTGCCAACATCTGCCTGGCATCAAGGCAGGCAGATTTCAAAGGCATCAAAGAAGCCAAGTTCCTCTGGAAGTGAATGGGTGTGTGTCATCTCTTTGAACTCCTTACAAAATCCAGGCTCTGTTTGCTAGGAAAAGGAAGCACAACCTTTTTGTGTCAGCTCCACCTCCCTCATCTCTTTATGATGCCTGAAAAGTAATCCCGTGCCTCCCTGGAAAAACAGATCTCCCTGAATGCCCATCCTGCCAGGGTGAGCCCCTTCTGTGAGTCATGGCTGTAGAGGCTTCTCATCCTTTTGATTGAAAGGTGTTTAATGAATATCATCTTAAATGCATCCTGAATTAGTAACAGCCAGGCAGATGTAGCTATTCTGGTGTTGAGTGTCAAAAAAAAAAAGAAGTTAAAAAAAAAAAGGCAATTTATGCATCTGAGCCTCTGGAATGATGAAGCCAGGATGCTTCCCTGGGAGCAGAGCTTCTGCTCTGCCACGCTGGAGCCCATCACAGCAGCAACAGCCCCATCTAGTCCTGTTACCTGGCACTGGTTTGCAGCACCGTGACACGCGGTGCAGCTCAATTCGCCGCGGCGCGGCACAGCCTGCCCCGCTGGGATGTATTATTGATGCTGAGGAAATGTGAGTGTTACAAGGGCTTTGTTCAGAGCCGCTGAGCCAACTAACAGTACAGAAGTAGTTAAAAGCAGGGAGTGCCCATAAATTCACAAATGCACTTGTTTAGCCATTGATTTAGATGTCTGGCCATTTATTCTGGTGGCCCAAACCTCCAGTTGTGTTTTTCTTGTATCTGCAATGAGGACTATAAGTGTAACAGGGAATCCTACAGAGAAAGCAGGACCTCAAAGGCAGCTGCAGAGGAGCACTGCTGCCCTCAGAGACTAAAAGGGGTCGGGGAGGAAAAAGGGACATATGCATGTGTGTGCCCCCATGAACCTGTTTCCAGCCACCAGGGAAAGTAGCAAGCAAAACCTATAGCTAGAGAAATCTGTGAGGTTTTCATGTCCCTTATAAGTTGGTGAGCATTCATTGTGTAAGCTGGCATCACAGTTTGGAGAGAGAGAGTCCCCAAAGGATTGGCAGAAGTGCCTGAGCGTGAGGCTGCTGCCCAAACACGCCGCCCCTGTCTCTCCTCATACCTGTCACGGGCGCAGCCCCGGCCTCTGCCGTGCGGTAACGCTGCTTACTGGAGAGATTATGAAAGTCATAAAAATGTCAGCTTCTGTATTTCAGTTCTGTAAACTACATGTGCACAACACTCTCCTTGCATCCTGTGCAACCAGCAAGCGCTGCCTTCTGCTTTCTGCTTGAATTACAACGGGGGCATCTCCCACTATCCTGACAAGGGTCTGTGGTGTAGGGACCTCCCTGGCATTGCTGCCTTCACACGGCTCTGCATGGAGCTGAGCTCAGAGGGGTTTTAGGGCAGGAAGGTGTGGCCAGCTGCACTGCTGCCACCAATTTAAAATAGGTTGTGAGGGGAAAAAAGTTGGCAGGAGTTTTTAATGCTGGTGCAGCTGCATGAAATGCATGTTGTAACTGCTACTCATGCACAGTGGGTATTTCAGGAGGTTTCTGCAGCTGCTGACTTGATTTGACTAATATTAGAGTTGTTGTTTCAAAAGATATCCATCTAAAATTCATCATTAAAGTAACATGCAGCTACTGGCAGTAAACCCCTCAGTTTAGGGGGTTCATCTTGGTGACCGCCAATCAAAAGGGAATCCTTACACTTTGGATTTTGAAGGGCTTAAAAAAAAAAAAAAGGGCAGATGAATACTGTGTGAATATTGTGGAGCATGGACCTGTCTGTGACCGTGGGCGAGTTCATCAAACCTCTAAATGCACACTTAGGTTTAACATCCATCCTTAGCAAAACTGAGTGTTTAGGCAGAGACCTCCTGGCTTTCTGCAGCTGCCATGGGGGTCACAGGGAGATGATGCAGATGCTCTACTTGTCACCTATACCTGCATCAGGTAGAGCTTATAGCAAACCACAGTCCCTGTGTCCCCCAAAGCAATGGTTCAAGGGGAGCTGAAGGAGTTTGGAGCATGTATTAATGGCTGTGGGAGAGGTCAGCTCTTTGGAGCCTGAGTCACGTTCCGATAGACTCCATATGAGTCTCTCCATTGATTTCAGGGCTTTGTATTGGTCCCTTATCTGTGATTAAAACTTTTTTTAAATGGAACTTGGCATGAAAACCAGGTGTGAGTGTTATGTTCCTGGCATGAAGCCAGTGCAGCCCCTGGTCTCCAAAGGTTGGTGGCCTTGGGTTTTGCACTACTTATGCCTATTGTTAAAGCAACGTCCTTCTGTTAGAGACTGAGGTTTTTTTGCTATTTGAAAAAGTGACTGGCTTTGCTGCACACATGGAAGTTTTAATAATTATTCCCAAGCAGCTCTGAGAGTTTTTTAACATGGAAACAAGTTCTACATTACTCGTTAAATTGGTCAAATTTCAATAAAGTCAGGAAAACATCTTGAAAACAGCATGAATATAATTTACAAAGAAAACAATCCAAGCGTTACTGCCAAAGAGTTTTCCAACAGGAAGGAAGAAAGAATTTCTCTTTCCCCCCACATAGAATGACTGTACTGTACGTTAAATTAGTGGTTTTGGGAGTGAAGGAAACCACCACAGGATCCACAATGTTAAAAAGAGTGAAGCTGGTACCCATTGTGAAGATAGGTCTTGATTCTTTGTTATCTTCCCAGGTAGGTTGTATGAATCCTGGCTGCCAAAACTCACATTTCTGTAAGCAGCTCTGCATCAGTCTCTTTATCCTAAAGGAGCTCTTGCTTGCTGTGTTTTAAAATGTAGCAGTCAAACTCCACACAGAGCTGAAGCTGGCAGAGAGGATCTGGATTCTCTGCAATCATGGAAGTGAATGTGATACCCTCTTTCCCCTAATACCACATTGTCCTTTAATTAATCTGCTGAATTGGAGCCTGCATGAACCAAGTGTAAAACCATGGGCTGATCTGTCCTGCTGCAAACCTCTCTGGAGTCCTCAGATCAGCACCATGCAAAGAGGCAGGGCCTGAACTGTGATGCCCTAACCTTAGTTAAAGGGTCTCATTGCAGGTGAAACCTTATTGATTTTCCTACTCAGATTGAAAAGATGGGCAGTGTAGCAGAGCATTAATAGCAAATATAATCCTTATTTCTTAATGAAGTAGATTCAAAGGTCTATATGCCATGCTACATGTACAGCCACGTGAAGGGGTTGTTACAAGTAGGTACTGACTGGAGGCATTCTTGTTGTAATTACTTGTACTATCAAATCCACTACCTGAAAGGGAAATATAAAACAGACCCAAACTTGCCTGATGATAGAACTAGATGTAAAACTACAACTGTGTCTGGTGACCACATTTTGCAATTTTGAGATGCTTTTGCGCTGACATGAAAAGTAATCTTTCCAAGTTTTTTGCAATATGAAACTCAGACCTCAAGATCAGGGTCTGGACTGATTGCCCACTCTCCCCTTTTGCTGAGAGGGACAAGTTAGTCCATGCTGAACTTCACAAACTTTTCTGTTGAAATCTCGTGTGAAATCAAGATAATTTTTGCAAAACATTTCAGCTTTGGTAACAGGGCAGTTTTTTGCTTAAAAATAACCTCAACAAACCTTTTAGTAAAAACAATTCCAATGCATTTTCTCTGCCAATTTGTATATAACCTTCCCCATGAGGTTCTTTTGCAACTGATATGAACTCAGAGTGGGAGAGTGGCTGCGCAAAACCCACAAACACGTTTTTGGAAGACCTGCATTTTGCACTGAGGCTGCTGCACAGCTCAGTTTGACTCTTTCAGAGGCGTCGTGAGATTTAATTAACTAAAGCACTTTATCATCATTATAGAAATCGAGTTCTACAAATTTATTAGTAGGCTTTCCAAGGGCAACATCTGTATAGAAAAAAACCTAAAATCTCAAAGTATGTTTGTCACCAGTAACACTGAGGGGAGAAACACGGAGTGGGCACAGCTACTGATTAAATTATTGTGCACTTTTTTTTGTCTTCCCTGTTAATTTAACAGCTGTGCTCCATCTCTGAGGCATATTTGCCTTTATCTTTGGCCACTTTGTCAGAGTTGGCAGAAGGAGTTTTAGGTGGGGTTGTTCTCTTGGTGAATTAAACAATGACCAAAACTTTGCTCATTTCTTCCATCATTATTTCAGATTTCCATGTCTTCATTTTGACTTAGCAATATAGAGGCAGTGTGAATCCTGAATATGGAGCAAGGAGTGGGGAGACAACTCAAGGACTGTTGGGCCTACAAGGGTCTTCCTTTTTCATGAGAGTGTTCAGGGATTGCTCTATGCACTGTACCATCCACCTACGCACAAAGACAATATAGTAAAATGCTTTTACAGGATTTTAAAGTGCATAAAATGCTCAGGTCTATAGTTTGTGCTCAGGCAGAGTAATGCACTGATGGGATGGATTTTATCTGAGCTAGGTGACTATTAGTGGTAGTAAATACTATTTAATATAAGCTATTTGAGATCCAAACAATTCCAGTACTTTCTGTTTCTTCATTTTAGTGCCTAACGACCACTGGAGGACTCAATTTGCCAATAGCTGGTACAAATACCCCAGCCACCTCCATTTGCTGCTGTGACAGAATATGATTAATAGGAAAAACCCAGGTACTTGCCTTTGCTAATCTTTCAAGTCTCCTTCTGTCCAGTTTGGCAAACTCATATAAGAAATCTGACTTTGAAGTTTAATCTCATATCCAGGCTTTATTGTTTCATTGTGTCGATCTCAGTGGAGAATGCAGGCAAGGAGGGAAGGATCAGGATAGGTAAAAACAGCACTGAGAAGTGTCAAGAGATGAATCTAAGTGGAATTCAAGGAAGCAAAATGCTAAGGTAGTGGGAGCAATGGGAAAAGTGAGAGCAGTGGTCCCAGAAAGTAGGACCCTGGATGCTCTGTGTCTTTTGTACAGAAAGTTTCAAATCTGTTGTATCCCTGGGATGTAGTGGTGATGGCATGGTTGCTGGTCAGTGTAACAGATTTCAGGGATGTTCCAGGAAGACCATTCCATCCGAGGTTCAATTGAGCAAAAAAAGAAGGTCAGGTTCAAATGTTTAAATAAATGCAGGTTCCAGTCCCCTGGTGTCAGTTGGCACTGGGGCAGTTTGGCTGAAGCCTGTGCTTTACACTGCTGACATTGGTTTGTGGCTGCTGAGGTCTTGGGCTGAGGGACCTTGATCACAGGGTGTCAGCCACAGCCTGGGTTTCCCTTCCTTTCCCTTTCCCTTGCAAAACTTCAAAAACAAATAATCAAAAGCCTCCTGGGCCACACAGGCTAAACCACCTGCAAACTGCTCCAGAATTTTTTTTTTTGAATTGCACAAAATCTGAAAATATCTGTGGATGTGCTGGGCAAGGTTTTTTGGGCCTAATGATCCTGAGCAGCAGGTATGTTTTGGTGTACCACTGGAGATACCTCAAAGGACTGGAGCAGGACACACACTCTTCCTCTGACTGAACTCGATGTAAATCTGCAGGGAAAAGTCCCTATCTCCCCTAGCTCCTGACAACCACATCCCTGTGAGTTATTTCCAGCTGTACATCAAGAGCTGAATGCTGGCATGTCTGTGAGGATGGCAGCTGGTCCACTGCCATGAGACCTGCCCATCTCTAGGAGGAAATACAGCCAGTCAGTGCCCAAATGTGACCAAACCATCCTGAAGTAACCTGCTCACCCTGTATCATTCACTGGTGTCCCTACCATGCTTCCCACTTTTGCGTTGAAAATTCTGGGTGAACATTATGATGATCTTTTGGCAACCTCCGATAGAAGAAACAGAACACCGATTTAAAACACAAAGAAAAGGCTCAAAGAATCTATCATTATTAATCCTGCTGTCAGTTTTAATTTTGGGGACATTACCTCACTCAACACTCGTTGGTGAGAGCTGCCAAAAATGGTGATGTCATCATCACCAGGCACATCTGACCCTGGCTGCTGATTGCCAGTGTTGAGTGCAAGTTAATAAATCCCTTGGTACCTGGATACACACTGGAGTTTTATTACAATGCAGGCATTCCACGATACCCGGTAATTAAACAGTCTGGGGCGGAAAGAAACCAAACCACTATTTTCTCGAGTTTAGAAAAATTGTAAAATATAATTGTCTTTCAGATCAGCTTCCTACAACTGTCATGTAAATGTGTGTTTTGATTGTGCTGAAAGGCTAGGAGGAGAACTGGGATGTAGGCAGAAATTCAAGATGAAATATAAGTGAGAAATCAGGTCTACTTCACCAGACTGGTATTTGCAGAGCAAAGTGGCTCCTAAGTTTGAAGGCCTGAGCTACCAAAGCAGTGAGGTGGTGGCTGCAGGACCTGGTCAGGGCAGGAGGGATCTGTGACAGCTCCATGTGTGTCTGTTAGTGCTGGTGGCCACTGGGCCACCCCCATTGGCTCTTGTCCTGAAACCCCACGCCACGAAGAGGGCTTGAATTATTTTGTGATCTGGCTGGTGGATGCTCATAGGAACACAATCAAACCTCACCAGCTTGAAGCCCTCCTCACACCCTCATACCTATGGATGTTGGTACATGGTGTGGAGCAGAGTTATGCCAGTCTCTTGACCTCTACAGCCACACACCCTCCCAGCCTGCCTTCCCTTAGTAAGGCTGAGCTTCAAACTAAGCCTGACAGTCAGAGCCTCCACCTCCAAGAGCCAGAACACATTTTCATTTCTAAGGAAAGCCGCAATTCTGACATCTACCTGTGGACTTGGGAGTGAGGATCCCACCACAGCCATGCCTCTGTCACCCTGTGAGCTCCCTGCCCTGGGGATTTTGGGTGCTGCTCTCTAGAAAAACAGCAGAGCATTTGGGTCTGAACCCAGCCTCAAGTCCTGAATAGGGGCAACATATATTGCTTCTGAGTAAGGGATCTTATCCCATCTCCAGATGTAGCCACAAGATAAGACAGACACAGCATTCATAGTGTTGCCACATTCCTATGGCAGTAGCAGCATAACTTCTCCCAAATTTATAGAGCCCATCGAATAAAAGAGCAGTTGAAGAAGTCATGTTGATGAAGCAAAGCCTTTGAAAATGGGAGCAGAGCCGGGGACTTTCACACTAGAGAAAGCTTTCAAGTCACGCTTGTTTGGAGCTGACATCTGTTTACCTTTAAAGGTCTATAAATAATATTACCTTTCCTCTTTACTGACTACTGGAGATGATGCTTTGCTTCTGTTTATAGACCCCCTTCTCCTCTGTCTTGGTGTTATCTGGCTGAGCGATTTGACATCATCATCATCACAGACGTTTCTCTATCTCTATAGCAACATATGATGATGCCACAAACAGAGGATTATGCAATCTGTGTAGGCTCAGATGGAAGGAGAGGCAGGGCTGGGAGCTCTGATTTAAGCACAAATGTCTCTAATAACAGTAAGGGGAATACGGAAACTTGTTGGCAAGGGAAATGTTTTTTTGTATAAACATTCTCTTTTCCAAGTTTTGCTCTGGTGGGAAAGTCCCTCCTTAAAGTCCTCTTATACATACGTAGATATTACATATACACATTCACACACAGATATGCATATTTCTGTGTAAATGAATATAAGCAAATGCAATATTGTTCCTAGCATTTGCAGAGGTATTGCCAGCTCCCTACACATAAACTCTAGTGCATCCAGGATCTGCTGTGCTTCACTCAGCCTGACACTCCCCCTTCAGCAAAGGACTGCCCTGGCAGACCCTGCTGAATGTCCTCTGTCATGTCTGACAAGATTTGTGTCCTTGGCTTGGTGGGACCAGCAGCCTCCTTGTTCAGACCCACCCTAGTCTTTACCAGGTTCGTCCTGTGGTTAAAGCACAGGAGGAGCATGAGGGTAGTTTAAAATCTCTGCCCTCCCAAAAGCTTTTAGCAAAGCCTGAGAAAATGCCTTTGAAACCCTCTCTGTGCCTCAGTTTCTCCAACAATAGGAGGAATAAATCTCATTTTTAGGGAGGTAGGGATGATAATTTTACTCTTGTTTTTTAGAGCTCTGACATTTTGGTGAGGGGATCCATGGAGACTCTGGAAAACATGCTTGTGGGCGTTTCTTCTATGTTTATCTTATTTTTACTGAACATATGAATGCATCCTATCTAGCACATGTTGTCAGAATCAATAACTGTGTCTTGTTACCAGTTTTTCCATTTATGGCATATTGTCCTGACATAGCTGTAAAACCTCAATGAATATGGTTTTAATAACCCAATGGTATTTAATGTACAATCGCTGTCTTATTAAGTCTAAATTAAATCCTTACTTGAGACACTTAATTTAAAGTGTGACTGATCTTTTCCTGGCCTGGAAGGAGATACTTAAGTGACACTTCTTCCAATTTGGCCACATGGTTGAGGGGGTGGGATTTAAATAATGTATTTTGATGATACTACTCATCTGGTTAAAGCTGAATTGCATCATTTTATGAACACTCAGAGACAGGATCAAATTAAACCTAACTTCCCACCAAGCTAACTCAGCTGAGTTTCAGAGCTTAATACTGTATTCAAAACACACACTTATTGTGACTATCCACTCATCAGCATCTGCTTGGCTTTTCCAAAGGAAAAAATGAAGTGCACCATATTTTTCTACTCAGAGCCTCTTGTGGGGTGCCTTTTGAGTTGACAAAGACAAGGCTTACATTCTGCTGTGGGCACACTAATAAAATAAACCTAATAAAATAAACATTACATGCAATAACGATGCTACTAAATCTAAGTTCAATGTGTAGCTAAAGTGTTACCCACAGATCTATTTAGAGTGATGTGCCTGGACTTTTTTCCATCCTTTTCCAACCAAGAGTCACATAAACATTTGCTAAATTGAAAGCATCGTCAGGACCAATGGGAGCTCCACAAGCAATTTTGGCACGTGCAGAGCTGGGGAAGGCACAGAGCTCTCAGATAAATGATGAGCTGTCATTTCTTTGTGCCAAGGCCACCACTGAAGAACGGCCAGACCTGAAGGACTGGAAGAAAATTTCGGAACAAAAGTGCCTGATAAGACACTGGACACTATCATGTGCATTGTGTCTGTGCTTTGAGCTTGGACCAAATAATGGTTGGATTAATTCAAGTTGTGTAGTTGAAGGTGCACAGGAAAGGAAAACATCCTTTAGTAAAGAAGATGGGAAGTCTTCAGGTTTATGTCTGGGAATACAGTGCAGCCAAATGACTGCACTGGGAGCCAGGAGAATAAGGGGCACTGGGTGGTGTGGTGACTTCTGGCAGGACTTTCCCTTCTGGTCTTTCGTAGCACTGATGGAAAGTTAGGCAGTGCCATCAGTGTTGTAGCTCAAAGCTCAAATTGTAGTTACATCTGAAACTAGTCTCTCTGTATTATTTATTGAAAGTAAACTCTGGAATATTTCAGTATAATGTGGAAGCTTGTAACAAAACAAACAAAAACAAACAAAGCCCCCCAACAAACAAACAAACAAACAACAACAACAACAAAAGAGTTTCTAGAATTGCAGAAATCTTTTTATCTGTGGCAACAATCTGCTAAAAAGCCTCTGTACTTTGCTGGCTGCCACACCATGGCTCTTTGGGCAGCCCCTGGAAGGATGTGGTAGAGTTGTTGGAGAAATATACCCTCAGGAGTTGCTCTGGACAGGCTCTGCTCCATGTCTGTCTCCACACTCAACAGATTTAGTGATTTGTGCTTGCTTTCTAGTGAGCTTGGTGGTGTTGCTCACTTTTAGAACGAACTTGCACTTTGCACTACTTCAGGATCTTCATCAAAGCCCCAGCTGATGGATTTATGGGATTGCACAAGAGTTTCTGCTGTCATTGAGAAAACCAAAGGATAACCCAGGCCCAAGAGGTTTCAGGGGAAGGGTTCAAGGTGTGACCAAAACCAGAGGTCAAGTGTGAGGACAATGTAAATGTATTCCTCCTTTAAAGACCTCAAAGTTATGTGGGAAGCATTGTCCTGACCACTTTAGGGGCTTGGCTCCATGATGTGCTTAGAATTGGCAATACTGCTGCTGTATGCAAGTAAAGGGGAAGGACAAGGGCAGTTCGTGGCAAGGATCTCTCTAAGGTGAGGGATTCCATAGAGGAGTTGGAGGTCTGCTTGCAGGCAGCTGCTGAAGAGTGTTCAGGGCTGTCTCTGAATTAAAGCTTTGGGGTTTTGCAATGCCTATTAATGGGTGCAACATTGGAAGGGACTCAGCATAAAGCAAATGTTATTACTATACAATCTTCTGAAAAGAGTTTGAAAGCACAGTCTGTCCTGAAAGCAAGGAGAATGTGCTCAGTTTAACGTCACCACCAGCAGAGTCTAACTGAGGGCAGTATAACACTTCAAGTAAAAACATTTGTGTTTCTATTATGTCTTCCATCCAAGAACTTAATGGCTATTTGGTTCAGTTCAGTCTTGATGATTGATTTCTCCTGGATGCTGGGGTGAGAATTGTTTTAACAGTTTACAGATGGACAAATGAAACAGGGAGGTGTCCCATGCATTGCCCAGTACCGTGAACTAAGCCAGTGGCAGAACATTTGTATCCCTGTTTGATCCCAGCCAGGTTTGATCCCTCCTTTTTCATTTTGTAACAATATGATTTCTTCCCTATCATGTGTACATTTTAATAGCTGAATCACAGCAGTAGAAAATTATGAGGCTGAAGGCATTGATAAAGACCTTTCTTAATGATATTTATTCTTCTTGCTATAAGTCTGCAATAATGCTTATTGCAATAATTCCAGTTCTGTGAGAAATAGTAGCTTTGTGCAGTTGTTGCTGCTGCTCTGCCTATGTATTTAACTGTTTTCCAAATAATTTACTGAAGCTCACAAGTTTTAAGAGCTTCACCAGGATGAAAGAGAAGGGAAAGGAAAACACTCACCCAGTGTTTTCTCTGTACCTCTTTTGTCTATCATTAATTAGGAAGGGCTTCAAGTGATAAAACCAGCTTGTTGTTATAAGTCATCCACATGCTAAATTAAAGTGGGCAAACTGACATGGCAGTTAAACCCCCAAAGCCTGAAATCAATCAATAAAATCTATGGAAAATTACTCTGAGCAAATTAACATCCTTTAATACATAAATGCAAATTTTTTTTTCCCATGTCTCTGCATAATAACTAGTCACAAATTTACTGTCCATCCTAATCTCATCCCAAGATAGGCACCATGCACTCTCCTCTTCCCACCAGTACATCTTCACAGAAAGCCATAACTGTCTGGAGAGGACATGCTGGGATAAAGAAGCTGAATCAGTTCTGTGCTGTGTCCTACCTTTCTGGCAGATTTTCTCCAAAACATCTCTTTGACTCTTTCCTTAAATTTGACAATTCCAACCCCACTGAATGTGCCTGTGGAGGAGACAGCTGGATGCAAACAGCTTCAAGGATCAGAGCTGGCATATCAGATAGGTTTGCAGAGCAATGGAACTTAATGGTTTCTGAGGGCTAAGGACACACACAATCCATCTTTCTATGTATCCTTGTAAGCACTCAGCATTAATATCTGAGGGCCTTTTAGTGCCACGGAAGAATTTATTCTCACAACACCACTGGGAGAAAGGTTTCATAGCTCTAATTTCAGTATCAGTAGGAATTTGAGAAACTGAGCCATAGAGCTATTGCTTTCCACTTAGCTCCTGTCTATGGATATTGTCAAAAGATTACAAGATGAGATAGATGAACTAGAGAGTGTCCCATGAATTTTATTCTAGAAACATCAGTGTTTCTAGAGCTTGAAGGACTTTGACTGTATGTAATTATTTCAGATGATTTGGGCTAAGTCACCCCAGATAGAAAGTGCAGCAGGCCAACAAACTAAAAGATTGGAGGTATTTTTAATTGCATGGTCAAAAGCTGACAGTTTGCTGAAGAGAAAAGAGTCTGAGGTTGTGAAATGCAGAAGTTCATTTCTCTGCCAATAAAGCTCTGGAATGAGGTTTCTAGTTGTTTTCTATCAATAAATTGTTCTAATAAAATGTTGTCTTTGCGCAAATTGAAATTTTCTGCAGGAAAATTCTGACTTTGCTGAGTTACCCCCTCCCCTTGGGAAAATTTAAACAGGGCTTCCTGGCTTCCTGCTGGGAAGATTTTTGCCAATTTTATTTTCTGCCTGAAGGGAGAAAAACAAATTGATGCATGTTTTCCAGCAGCCAGCAGAGCTGGGAGGAGGAAGGAAAGGCCAAGTGCCCTGGCTGTCTGCCTGCCACACAGCATGGTCACCTCTGCCCATTGGGTTGGGCGGGAGAAAGGGAGGCAGGGGTCCTGGAGGACTGATCTCCAAAACCTACTTAAAATGCTACTCCCAGTTTGAATTTTAACCTATTAAAAAAGGCATTTTCAAACCTCCTCTAACCCACCCCCCTCTTTTTTTTTTTTTTTTTTTAACAGAGAGAAGGATGCAAATTTGTTCAAAATTTTTTTCTCTCTTTGGAATTGATTTGCATTTTCTGGGCTGGCCACTCACATGACAGCTACAAGAAAGCTGAAAGGACAATCACTTTTGAGCAGAAGTCTTCCAACTTTGCAACTGGAATTCCATCAAATAAGCAATATTTGATTAATATTGGACAGTAGGAGGAGACAAAAAGGGATATTATGGATATATTGGAAAAGCACTCTCGAGAGCTACTCATGGATTTGCTATATTCCAACACAGATTGCCAATGCAGCATTAAAATATTGCCTCTGAAGCAATTCCCTAGGCCCAGTGCATGATAAGCTGATGAGCAACCCCCTCCTCCTCTGTTCCATGTATCTCCTTCAATGATATTTCGACCCATCTCCTCTGTCTATTGCCAGTGGCTTGAGCAAGGTTGGTTCAAATGAATTTAAAGCAGGGATAAATATTGTCAGTTCAAATCACGGCTTTCCAGTCTGTCCCTGGGATTGTCCCCAGGGCAGGGATCCCTTGCTGAAACAGATCATATTCCCTCTCTAGATGAGAAGAATGAGGCGAGTGTTGGCAAGGAAAATTCAGGATAGGGACAAAACCAAATCACAGAGCAAGGAGGACATTCAAGCTTTTGCCTTTCTTTTCTCATTGTAGTTTATTCCATATCCTGCTACAACCTTCCTGGAGGAGGGGGAAGGGCATTGGCTGATTTGCATCTTGTGTTACTGCTGACAGTAGGAGGTCTTAATTGGGGCACCAAAGAGCAGGTGTATGCTAACGTTAATCTTCCCTTTCACCTGTCACTCATGCAATGAATATGATCTCTTCCTCTCATTAGCAGCCCTCTGTCACATGCTGGGGAGCTTTGGAAGGGTCCCTCTGAAACTTGTTGGGATTGATTTTGCTGCCCATGCTGGGTTATTACTGCCAAACCCTGGACAACCGCTCCCAGGGAACGCATCTGCCCAGTGGAGGTATGGATGAGCACTGCCTAATAGCCTCAAATTATATGTGCCTTGTGGAAAAATGAACAGTAATTCATGTATTGGCCTGATGATAAACAGACAGAGACTGGCTCATTTTGAAAATAACACATTGTGTGCTTGAGTGTTACAGAGATGACCTTAGGAGGAAAGTTAATTTAGCAAAAATATTCAATTTGGTGTTATCTCCAAATGTTGATTCCTGGAATCATTACTCACTCCATAGTCAGGCAAAACTTCCCTGGATTTCAAGGAGTCTGTTTGGAGCCAAGAGGAAATTGGCCTGGGAGAGGATGAAATAGTAACTCTAGAATGTGAACCTCCATCTCTTGCAGTTCACCTATCACAGCAAAAACAGCCTAATCCTTTTCTTGAATCATGCAGAATATTAAGAAAAAACTATGAGCAGCCAAGAGCAACTAAACCTGCTTTGTTTTGCACTTCGTGCACTGTGAACTCTGCATCTTGGGAGGAACCTGCTGACAGGACAGCAATCAGTGTCTCATGGCCACGCATTTCTCACAAAGAGAAGGGACAAAAGGTAAGTCATCTTGCAAAGAATTTATCTAAGCTTTTTACATTCTTCTAGTGCTGCTCTGGAACACGTTCCACATTGGTTCATTCGGAGGTGAAATAAATAATTATCTTTGGGGGAAAAAATTCACATGGTTTAAAGTATTACATTCAGAGAGCAACAGTTTGTTGGCTGTGAGTGGGATCCGGGGGATGAGCATCAGCTGCAGTCCATGTTCTGAGTCACAGCAGAGTCCCGTGGGAATCACAGCTGCTCCAGGACTGGTGTATTTCCTTCAGGATGATGATGGTTGGCCTCTTCTTTTATCGCTCTCCTCAGTTGCTGGGAGGTGGCTTTCTTTATCATCAGATTCCTTCCAAAAGCAGTAATACCGTGATTCAATAGAATGGAAACCAAGAAACAAATGGGACTGACACATTAGTAATGTAACTCTAACTCACAATCTGGTTTTTCCTTGCTGAGATTGGGTCATGGTATGAGATTTTTCTCTTTACTGAGGTTAGGGGGGGAAAAAAAAGCCCTTTAGTAGCTAATTGCTTAGCTCTTTTTGGGATAGAATACCTCACATTCAGCTCTCCTGCAGAGGGAAACAAGGATTTTTCAAGAAGAAGCAATATTCCACTAAGCGTGACAAAAATTGTGGAGTCAACTCTACTCTGATTGTAATTTCTCTGTTGGGCAATGGAAAGCACTTTATCTTAAATTCCCAACCTCCTTATTGTATGTCTTTCAGTGAATTTTAATAAGCATGTTCTTCAATTCCTGTTTTTATCTGGTGTCCTATAATCAAGCAATTACCAAAATTATAAGGGACAATCACAGAATCATAATGTCTAATTGTGGGAGGAATAACATGATTGATTTTAAGCAGACGAATATTACAAATTTCATACACCCAGTGAAGTGGGACAAGGAAGTGCCAGACTCAATGTGATACCTCATGTGCTTAACAGTAAGCATGTGCTTAAGCATATTGCTGGATGGGGAGTCTAAAATCTCTGTTATTCCAGTCTGTGAATGTGTTGTCTTGAAATGTACAGCCTGCAATTAAGAGCTATTGGATAATAACTATGCCATGAAAATGTCCTAAACTATTAAAGAGCTGAAGATGATAGTGTGCTTTTAATGTTTCACATAAACCATTTGGGATTTGAAGAACTTTCAGTGCTCATGGGGAAGTGGGAATATATCCTTGCTTGGGTTAAAGGGAAGGAAGAGAGAAAGCCCTGAATTAAATTTTTGAGCTCGACACCCTCCATTTTTCTACATGTTGCTCAGTTCTAAACAGGGAAAATAAAATCAGCTTTGTTCGTGAGCATATGCTTTTGACTTTTTTTCTTCTTGGAGTCTGTGAATTATTAATAAACTAATTTCTCTTTATAGTTCAATCTTTGGAGACTTAAAGTGCTCACTCAAATGCACTGAACAAGAGGAATGCTTCAGCTCCAATCAGCTCCCGTCTTCTTTGGAAATGCTGGCCTTGAGGTATCTTTGAGTCTTTGAAATCAATCTTTTATTCAGCTGGGAATTTCTGATGGCTTGGAGGCCTAGTCTGTTAATTCTGCCTAATGCCCTGTTTAAGTTTGGGGCATTTGAATAGGATGATTTTCGCCTTTTACTTTTGCTGAGGGACTAAGAGCATCCCTCTCCCCCTTCACCACACCCCTGTTCCTTTGTCACCACGTGGAAACAAAATTGTTTGTTGGGCTTAACAAGTAAGTAGGGGGTGGGATGATCTAGAAAATACCCAATGTGGCACCTAAATGAGATCTTGTTGAGTTTTTCAAACACAATTTAACACAGCTTGATCTTTAGGATCAGAAGTGCAGGTGTCAGAGGGATCCCTCTGCCCTGTCTTGAAGCCTTTTATCACTACTGCCTCAGCTAAGGGTTTATCAGTAGCACTACCACAGTTAAGCCAGAGGAGAGGGGGGGAATCAGGGAAAGAAGGGTGTCAGGGCAAAACCCCGAAGTCCTGTGCATGCCAGGATGTGAGCAGCCTGCAGGAACTGGGCTATCTAGTTTTGTCTGCTGACCTCTGGATAGTTTGGACCAAGATTAGAATCATAGAATGAGCATGGAACATCTTCCATAGAGGGCTAGCATGAACCAGAAATTACAAGATTAGGAGCCTTCACTGGTAAATTGTGATTTCCTCTTCCCCAAAGCCTGAGCTGAGAGCCAAACAAACACATTTCAATTTCGATCCTGTGAAACAAAAGCTCTCTATGATAGAGCAACATTGTTTGGTCTTTCCATTCTCATGCTTCTAAAAAAAGCTACCAAATGACTGAAAAAGGTCCACATGAAATTTAAAAATAGGCTGAGGGACTGGGTTACAAGTCACTGAGCTTCATGTGGTCAAATAAAAACAACTACAACAAAAAAAAATTACAGTGCTAATTTAAGCTGTACAACAGAATTTCATTTACCAGAAATATTTAACTGAAGGAAACCACGTTAAGGCAGTGGCTTCATTAACAAAAATGTCCTGTGCAGAGCTGACTTCCCAGTTAAAATTTTTTGGGAAAAAAAGTCCGATTCCTGAAAGAAAATTAAAAAAAAAAAATTGTTAATGAAAAAAAATGGTTAAAGAAAAAACATCTGGGTTTCTATCACGTCTGATGTGTTTCTCTTCCTCAGTTCTCATTTCTGGGGCTATTCTCATGAAAACTCTGAGCCAGACTCTTGCTCTCCCTTATGCTGGGGTAAATCCAGAGTGGCTCCGTCGGATGCAGAGCTCGGTGTCGGCTCCCAGCTCTGGTCGTGCACACCTATGGTGTGAGCAGGGATTGCAGTGGCACAGAGGGACACAGCAGGGTTTTTGCACAATTATTTTCCAGCTCCCTCGGAGGGCTCGGCAGCTCTGCAAGGCTGGGAGAACACACCCAAACCTGGGAAAAGGATACATTCCACTTTGCTGCTGTGCTGAGGGTTCCCCAGTGAGGGACTAAAGCAATTTGGTTCCAGCCTCCCATTGAGGTCAATGGGATTTGTGTACCTCAGCCCATGAAGGTCTTTGGGAAATTCCAGCCATGAAGGTTAATTATAAGCCTTTAATTAACCAGACATTCACTGTGGGCTGAAGTGGTCTGACTGTCTAAGCTCCAGCCCAGGAGCCGGCAGGTCCTTCATTAACACCACCGGGGGCTGTGACTTTGAGGCAGGTCTTTTGGGAAGGTTGGGGTGCACGGGATGGGGAAGGCTGGGATGCATGGAATGGGGCCTGGAGATGCTGAGGGGCCATGTCTGAGCACTGGGCTGGGGACAGTCATTTGTGCCATTGGTGTCTGGCGCAGTCAGTGAATGAGCCCCACCAGGCCCCCCAACATGAACAGGAGGTAACATTCAGTGGGAGAGCAGTTTGAAAAACAGGGGGGAAAAATCGAGGGGTTTATTATACCTTATGCGTGAAAAATTAGAATAAATTGGCAATTGAAATTAAAGATCCAAATTGCCTGGCTTACTTGGTGAAGCTTTTTAAGAGGCTTCTTAATTTGAAATTGCCTAAAATTTGAAGTATCAATTATGGCATCTCTCAACTTCTTTTTTTCATGAGTGCAAAGAATAATTACTAAACTACACAAGAATGTATCATCTCTTGGGTTTCCCTGGCCAGTTAAACTCACTAACATGTGGCTGGTGCTCTGGAGGAACCTGTAGGAGGGAGGGCCTTGAGTGTCTGTCTGCAAAATATGGCCTGAGAGAAAACTTGTGGCCTTTCTCAAACCAATGGCAAAGTAGCATTAACTTCAGGGGATCTGGGATTTCTCTCAAATAATATTATTAGCAATGCTTCAGTGCTCTTTAACTTAATAAAAGCAAAATGGTAGCATTAGAAAGAGATGCTGATGAGGGAGGAAAAAAGCCATTTTATTTCTCCCAAAATTACAGGAACTCTATTTTTTTTTTTCTTCAAACATATGCTGCATTTCTAGTAAGAGACAAAAATATGACGTGGGAAAAAATAACTTTCAGTTGATGCACTGAAACATTTTTAACTTCCAAATGATGGAAGCTGCATCCATGAGAAAAACAGCAAAGCCTCCTAAAACACTATGAAGCCAACAGGAAAAAAAAAAAAGAAAATAAATATCCCCATTCCTGGAGGATGCCTGTTTCTTTAAGCAGCTGTTTCTTGTCTCTGAGGTAACAAAGTTGTCATGTGATGCATCTGTTACCATGGCAATAATCTGTAATTGTGCAGAAAATCCACCAAAGTAGCGTGCAAGTCCTTAGTGAATTGGACAGAGAGAAAAATCACCCCTGTGCAAGCCTTGAATTGATGATGTTGTGCAACTGCATTGGTCAAGTCAGCCCAGCTTCACCCCCAATGAATTTCCCATATTTGTTTGGTCTGGTTTTGGTGTCCAGTGTTTGCTTGGTGTTTAAATATCCTCCTGGCTCCTACCCTCACAGCTGGTAGATGGTGGGAATCTTCGTGTACAAATGCACCCTCCCCTGTCACATTCAGGGCATTTATATAAAGGATCTGGGCACGGTTTTGCCCACAGGTGCAAGGACTCTAACTATTGAACCATTCTTTTCAAGTACAGGTATAATGGCATTAAATATTGTGCCCTGCTACAATTGCAACGGGAGGGGCGTTCCTATGTTTATTTTATCTTACTCTCCCAAAGGGGCAGCCCCCAATGTCTACACTGTCTCTGTCTCCATCAGGATGTGTCATTTCACCAGTTCCTTGGGAACAGCTCCCACACACACTCATGCACACACAATATTTGTATTTATATATAATATATAAATTTAAATAAATCTTCTACTAGCAGACATGGTTCAGAATCCTTTAAAACTAACTGAAAATAGAAACACAGAAGGATGGGAAGATGAAATCTGCAAAAGTTTCTTCCCTGCTTTAGTCATGAAATAAACTGCTGGAATTTACAAAGAAAATCCTTTAGCATTTTGAGTCATCTGCTCATGATATCATTGGGCTAAAAGTGCTTGCTACTATCCAAATCAAAACGCCAGGGAAATCTCATGAGAATATGCCTCGTGGGCAAATCCCAAAAGGAGAACATCTGGATTTAAGATGCCATTGCCCTGTACTTAACCCTAAGCCACTGAGAAAAATGACTATTCTCCTGCTCTCACTCTCTCTATGTTATTAGTAAATATTTATACTGTACAAGCACCCAAAGGCCTCAAGTGAGAATAGACTTCCATCTTGAGGCTCGTGCAGGCCTAACAGAGAGAGGATCCCCCCTCTGCTTTGTAGAGCTTGCTCATTGTTTATTTTCCCTCTCAACTATGGTGTGATAAGCTGCCCCATGCCCAGCAACTGAGTGGGATTTGAAGTTATTGGCCATTAGATGAGACCCTCAATTCTTCCACAGGGAACAAAAAAAGTGCTTTGTTCAGTGGGGTTGATTCAGCTGAGGAAGCTTAGAATCAGTGAAAAGTCTTTTAAATTGTGCCCACACCAGCAGTGCCCCCTTTAGCTTTGCCTGTCCAGGCTCTACTGTAGCCCACTTAGCCTGAGTTAATGAAATAAAACTGCTTTGTCTCTCTTGTAGTGTAGAAGGTGTTAATTAGACTGATGTGGATGATTTAATACTGCATCACACTGATATTTAAGCCTAAATCCAGACCTTCTCCCAGCCCAGCATTTGCAGTGAGTAGACTGAAATTTCCCCCACCCTTGCAAGTCCCTGCTTAGTTTTTAAGGCCAACACTGGTGTCTCACTTGCAGAAATGGGGCTGGACTTGAGGTTCAAAGGACCTTACAGAAAGTCAGTTCTGTCAGTTCTGGCACATGTCCTGCCAGCTGAACCCAAGCCCACTGGTCGAGTGACCTTAGATCTGCCTTTTCCCATCTGATTTTGAAAGAGGGATTCTGACATTTTAGTTGTGGGAGCTTCATCTGATCATAACCTGAGCCTCCTGAAACCATTTCTAAATGGGAGAGTTATGACCCCAGAGCAAAACAGGAGCTTCCAAACAGCCATGGGCCCTTTGCTTCATATAAACTTTCCTCCAAACGCTTTTGCTTAGTTTCTGATGAGATGGAAACAACCCAGTAATACCCTGGATGAACGTCCCCATTGCTGGAGATGTTCTACAGCTGTGCACTCCTCAACACATGTGACATAGGGAAAACACAATTAATGTAATCAATAAAAGTAGGGCCTGGCCTGGCCTGGGCTTCCTTACTTCTTTTAACAAGGACTCTGCCAGGCTGCGAGAAATGCACCTGTGGGATCTGAGCTTATAAAAGGTTTTGGGAAGAGCAGAGAGCAGGTGGTATTTGAGATGTTCTGCTTGGAGGTCCTTGGTGGTGAATCTTTGCTTCTGCTTAGATATACCATGAGTGCTGAGAAGTGCCTGAGAGTTATCCATACCTGTTGTCCCTAAATTCCTCTTTTCCTGGGGAAGCTGCAGAAGAGGTAAGGGTGTGGTAAATTTGGGAGGTCTCCAAGGGAACGTGTCGACTTGGAACGACACAGGGCTGTGTCTTCCTGGGCTCCTGGTCTTGGCTCTACCCTGAGGGTCTGCTGCTCCCGTCCCATCTCTTTGCAACTTTTCTGCTGGATGTGCTGAGACTTTTCACCTCTGGAAAGAGCCCCCTTGAGATGACTCACCACACTCCCCCTGCCCTGTGAGATAGGAAAGCTGGTGTGGCCACTGTGGGAAGCCAGGAAGCAGCAGCCGAAGCAGAGCTGTTCTGAAATAAGTGCTTAGGAATGCTCTGACCTCTTGCTTCACTGAAGCACCAATTTTTTCTTTCCTTCTTTCTTCTTTTTTTTTTTTTTCCAGAGAGAACATTAAAAGAGCTGTTTGTACATAACTTTAATCTGTGTGCACAAATACGCAGATTCAGCCTGGGCCTGGGGAGAGGAAAAGGGATCAGAGCTCTGCCAGTTGTAGGCGTTTGGGGCTCTAGACAGCTGTGACAAACTGCAGCCTTTTTACTACCTTAGAAAACATAATGGACCACTTTTGTAATTTTAGCTGTAAATGCACTTTTGCTATATCACAGGACAGTGCTCGAGTATGAGAAAAGAGAGAAATACAAGAAGTGCAGAAATTATGTGGTGACAGGCCAAAGAACAGAGCTTATAACACACCCACAGACTGTTTCCTGTGAAAACAATATTCTCCTGGTTCTGTTCGTGATGCTCTTGCTTGCCTGCTTTAAGGAGTAATTTCTCAGAGCCATATTTTAGATGTTCAGCTCTTGTAAACTCTTCACAGTTTAATACATTGCAGCTTTTCTGTTTGCCAAGCTTGAGTCACTGAATTAAAATTGCACCCACCACCACAGTCATCAATGTTACTGTTAACTTCCCGTCTCCTCTCATCCCAGGCTCTACCTAATAATGGCAACCTGTGACTCCAGATCATGCTGCTGAGATGACTAAAGAGCATATAGATCTCAGTCTTTCCGTGATTTGGACGAGGCAGATAAATAAGGTGAGTGGTATGTGGTATGTCAAACTCAAGTGAAGTTGCATCAAGTACCAGGAGTCATTGTGGCCTGAAAAGGAGGAAAAAAGAGAAAAAACTGTGGTGGTGTCCTGAGGATGCACCTGAGGGAGAGATGGCCCTCAGGAATGGTGTCTTCTGATCTGTTACTGCTGCTATACAGCAGGAGCAGAAACTCTGAGATTCCACACAGAGTGCAGTGATTTCTGGATCTAATTGAGAAGGAATTACCTCCTGCAGGAAGTTAGTTGTTGTCCTTAGGGATGTAGCATGCAGTATGGTTCACAGGGTAGGATCCCCTAAGGAGAGAGATCTCAGCCACTGAAACTCTGCCCTGATTGGGGCTTAAGGTGTTGCTGGCACTCAAGTCTCCTGTTGCAGTCACAACCCACCTGTGGTGGATGCTGTGCTGCCGCTGACATTCCAGGGGGTGCAGTAAAGGCTCTGTGTGGTGGCAAAAGCTGGAGTGAGGGATGTGATAGGTCCTTATGGTCTCAAAGCCTGTGAAATGGAAATCTAAGGAAAACTTGAATTAAACAAGAACCTGAGTTGTGGCTGTGTTGGGGTTTATGTTGTTGGTTGATGGTCAGCAGAGACTGGCTGGCAGCGAGGCAGTGGTGGAAAAAGGCTCAGGAAGGGCTTCATTAGCACCAGCTCAGTATGAGTCCCTGCTGGTAGATAAATGCTTTGGAAACTCGTGCAGCAAGGAAGGTGGTGGTATTAGGGGGAGCCTGAAAGGCCAAAACTGAGCTTTAGGAGGCCTTGATGTTTGAATAAAGCCAACTGGGGATGCACCAAATGGAGCTGGGGATGTGGGAGCAGAGGAGGAGCCTTTAAGGTTGTTTAAATCTTTTAGCAGAAATCTCAAGCTATAAACGGAAACATTTCACTCTAAGTCAATAAAACTGATCCAGTTTTTGTTCAAAAAAACCCACCCCATTCAAGTCATTAAAACTAACAGCTCAAATCCCATAAGGGAGCCAGCTACACAGGCTTGTGTTTCCATAGGGCTTACTGGCAGATTGCACCAGTTACCTTCCATGCCTTGTTGAAAGGAATACTGGCTCTCCAGGCGCATATTTCTGGTACAAGTCTCGCTAGAAGTGTCTGGATTTGTGTGCAACCTGGATGGTGGTGGTTAAAGTAGTCCATATGGCTCCACATCAGGAGAACGTGGGGCTGGATGTCCTGGGAGGTCATCTTGTCCCCCACACAGGGACGTTTATTCTCCAAAGTCTGAGCAACTTGCTCAGTTATAGATGTAACTGAGCGTTACATCTGTCCCTGCTGAGCTTGTCATGCACTGCTGGTTGGGTCAGCAGGGAAGGACAGAGCTGCAAAGAATACAGGAGAGGGAATATATATCTTCTTTCTCAATCTATAGATGGGGATATCTACAGGCATCTCTGTGTTCCCCCCTTCCCTTTCTTCCCAAGCTCTGAGGTCTGGACATAATATTTTTATACTCAGAAATCAATCTGTTTGATAATCTGACTGAGAATAAGTAATGCAGCTACATACTTCTGAGTAGTTATATGTGCACGATCTGTTTGTTTGATATGCTCCAGTCTTCCTAACATCTGGTTCTAGCCAGTTGCTATCAGCCCCTTGGTTTTATAAGCACTAAATTCACTCAGTTTTTAATGGGGGGGGGGGGGGAATACAGCCCAAAGAGCATAACATTTACAAGCATTTTTTGTGGGAGTGGAGACATGAGGCCAAGTTCTGCTTCAGACAGAGTCCAGCCTTTGCATTTTTGGGTGGGCCTCCAAACCCATATTTTTTCCTTAAGATGCTGCCTTTTCAGCCAAACTAAACTGATTCCTGTCAGCTATTATCATTTCAGTACGAATGGGTTTGGCATGGAGACTTGAGGGAGGGTCGGCAAGATGGTTTTTTGGGACGCTCTTCAAATATTGACTGAACTGTTCTACATGCAGGGTGCCTGTGCACCTTGGCCTCTGAAAAGAAGGAGAGAGGGTTGGGTGGTTTCACGTTTCTGGTGGCCAAGCTGCCTGTTTTCTCCCGTGGTGTCCATTGAGTCCTGTTCAGGGGAGCTGAAGGGAGATAACTTTTCACTACCCCAGCAATGTCCATCACCCCAGGGCTCCTCCCCATGTAGTTTTTTCAGTGCAGTTCTGAACATGCAAGAGAAGATCTGTACTCTCACTTGCTCAGAATCAGCAGAGACAACCAAGGGTGGATTTTTATTGAGTAGGTATGACAGTGGATGACTCAAAAGCACAAGGCTACCTCAGAGGCTTATTGAAATATATCCATAAGAAAACCAAGCATCTCCCAAATCGCTGCTGCTAAGCCAGTTGCTCACACAAGCAGCAAATCCATCAATAATGAGATGTGCAAAAACACTCAAACACTTGGAAAACCCAAATTCATCTTATCGGTTTGAAAAAGAGTTGCTGTCTTGCTGTTGGAGCCAAATTACTTTTTAACTATCACATTATCTTTTGTCATTTCATCCCAGTTTGGTGTTCACCCTCTTAGGTGAGATTCTGAGAGCTGGGAACTGTCCTTAAATAATATGACTAAAAACTATCTTTAAGAAGTTGAATTACATTGTTAAGGCTACCAAAAACATTTGCAATGCTAATTCTAACACAAATCCCACATACCAGTGGTCTTGTTTGCTCTGCAAGGGGAGCAGAAGTGCATTTGGGGGAAAAAGGGAGAGGGCAAACCAGAAATTGCTCATACTTGAAGTCTCTGAAGGGTTGCAATCCACATATGGATGAAATTTGGCTGTAGAATAATATAATGCAGCTATAAGTGGAATAAATCTGGTCCACTAATACTTTTTTCTGCCTGTTTTGTTTTAAAGACAAACAAGCTTTACTTTATATATGCCAATAGTGGATAGTTGAACAGGTAACTGTGTAAGCTGCTGAGTAGGGCCTTCTGTATTATTTTTTGGCCAAGAGTTACTTTCTGGAAAGGACAAGAATGAATAGATACACCCCCCTGTAGAAGTCCTGCCCATCTGCTCCTGAACTGACTGGTAATGGTGTGGCAATAATTCAGGTCCTGCAGAATTGCATATAGGTTTCCACGGTTATTTTTTCTGTTGTTACCAAACACTCGAAGCAAGGCTGTGCTGTGGTCATATAGACAGGAAAATGACATCATGCTTAAAACCACTAATCCGAAAGCTTTGGAATCTGAAAGACAAACCATATTCTAATTAGAAACAAAAAACCAATGACATTAGAAATGGAGAAATTTCTTAGATTATTATTATTTTTAAATCTTCCTCTGGCTTCCCTTCTAGCCAAAGCTGTGACAAGTGCAGTGGAGCTGATAATAATGAACATACACCTCTAAGGTCACAGCTAGGATTTTTAATTTAAATAAATAAATAAGGATGAATTTTCCAGTCTCCAGGGATCCAGTACTCAGGAACAAGCAGCATGAAGTGTGTTCTGCAGGGTCAGTATGGAAGATGCTTTTTTTTTTTTTTTCCTGTTCAGCATAGTTGTTTTTTTCCATTATTGAAAACACAAAACATCCTTACTCTGTATGTCTCCTCCCTCCAAGGTTGGTAGGTACTAACAACAGGCTTTGGGATGGTGACACTTGTTAGGAATTATTCACTGCGTGGGAAAGCCCAGAATTACTCACAGCAGCCACACTGTTTCAGGAGGTCAGCAGATGTGACCAGTTCATCCTGCTATGGATGACAAGAGCTGGCTAGAGAAAAGTTGAAGAAACCATATTCCACCAGCTGTTGATGTGTCTTTCAGTGCTGCTGAACCTTCTGGAAATGAGTCAACTTTGTTTTCAGGGTAAAACAGAGTGGAGGAATTTAAAAAATGTTAGAATTGACTTATTGACGCACACACACAACGTTTTCCTAATTTGAAAGAAAATTTCTTAGTATTCTGTGGGAGATAACTGGTAACTGATTGAAACAGAAATGAAATATTTTAATCCATAAAACCTGTTTTTATTTTTTTCCTTAGGAACTTTTGCAGAAAACTGAATTTTGGGGGAAGAGGAGGGTGTAGTTATTTAGAGGACAACACTTTGAACTCCTAATTATAAATTCTGTGAGAAATGCTCCCCTCCATCCTTAAGCCAGGTCACCTCATTTCTTACTTTAGTCAGTCATTGTTCAAATGGAGCAAAGCCTGCCATCATCTCCCTCATCCCCAAAATGAGGTACCTGTAATTCCCAAAGAAGCATTGCAGATGCTGGTGTCTACAGGCACTCAAAGCGATGCTGTGTGTCATCCCCACTCAAGAAATTCTGTTTGAGTGGCCCTTTGTTTTTGCATGATAAGTTACGTTGCAAGCAAGGCAAATGGTCTCCTCAGCTCTATCCTTTGACTCTGCTCCCTTTACTGCTATCCCCATCTGGAGAATAATATAATGAGAATAGTTATAGGGGTTGTTGCAAGGAATCACCTACTATCATGCACCTGCCGACAGGGTGGATTAACTGTCTGGTTCTTTTAGGAACAGAATAAATCCTGACATATTTTGAAAATGCATCCTCACTTGCCTCTGCATTTCTGTTCTGCTCTGTTTCATCTCGGTCATAGCTGGTTTTCTAAAAGTGCCACTATTCATATTGGATTTGCACCTTGCAAGCACCTGCAGGCTTATTGTTTGGCATGACCTGTTCTTTATTGATTTTATTTTTTTTCCCCTTTTTCTTGTGTGTTCTGTTTTGTTTTATAACATTTCATGGTGTAGACAGCAACTTTATGGGTACTGGGCCAGCCTAATTGGTTTCACATCTCCCTTTGAGGGTGGATTTAGCAGGGTCTTTGCTGGTTCTTGCTTATTTCTTTTTCCCACAGAAATGAAAGTGAGAAGCAGCTCGATAACATTTTAGTACCCTTCATTTCTTCCTACAACTGCCTCTGTGCAGACCGCCAAAATTATTTAGTCGCTGAGAGAGGGCAGAGATTGCGTGAGAGCCTCTGGTCTAAAAGGGGAAGACTTTTCCAGTGCCAGTGGGGAGAGAGCTGGAGCAAGGCTGGGCTCTGTGCTGGATATTAAATGTACAAGTAGCTTTGAAGGCCAGTGCAGGAGAGTGACTTATGCCACTATGAGTGACTTACGCTCCTTAGTGTCAGGTGAAGATTCTCACAATCTTTCAATGGGTGTGAATCTGCTTTGAATCTAAATGCTCAATTTCTTGTTTCTTTGGTGGTTCCTCAAGATGAGCTGTGAATTTTTGGAGGCCCAGCTCCTTTGCTGTGAGGTGGGAAGGGGCTGTAACAGTATCACCCAAAGCCAGGGGAGTCTCATGTCTGGCACAAGCAGCATCTCTTCAGTGAGCTGAGTTCAGTGTCTTTACTTCCAGATAAAGAAGCTGTCACTCCCTGGTGATCACTGTTCCAGTTCTGATATCAGTCTTAACTTCGTTTTCTAACCTTGTCTAATGCAGACTTTTTAAAAAGTGAAAAGCAGGTTCTTATATTTATAAATTACAATTTGGTGAAGAAATAATTTATAACTGTGTATTCATTTACTAGAGTTACTGTTTTGGTAACTAAACATGTCCTGACAATATTACATCTCCAGCTTTGACTTATGTGGCAAGTAGGCTTTTCTAGAGACTATTTTGGAAAATGAACACCAGGTTTTTATCATTGGTTTACTTTTGCCATCTGATAATGACAATGATTCTTGGTTATGGGGAACAAAAGTCAAATGAAATAGGACATCCCTGTAATAGCATATGCTGTTCTTCATGGTACTTAAGACACACACGAACAACAATAAAACAACTTTAGGTGAAGGGCCAATGAATGAGAACACTGGGCCTCATTCTTTCCCCTTCAGAATAAATTCCCTTCTGTCTGCAAGCATCTCATTTGCTGTTTGTACAGAAAGTCCTTTGTTAGCAATTTCTCATTACAGCTATTGATAAGGCTTGTCCAAAAACATGCCAAAGTGCTTTTGTAAGTCAGATATTTTACATCAAGTACCAACAGCCAGTAATCATACAGTGGGACTCTCTTAAAAACTTTTTCACTGTTGCCTTTTTATTTAGATAACATTGCCATGATACTTACAGCAAGGGAATAGCATGAATACTTCAGTATGTTTTTTTGTTGGAAAAGCAACTGAGAATGCTTTAAGTGTTAGGAAGGAAACTCCACTTTAGCTTTAATTGGCATGATTTCCAATATTGCTACTTGTACAATATGAATGTCTTGTAGTGTAAGGAAATTTGTTTCAATGGAAATTGTATTGAAGATGGGAGTAACTTTTTTTTTTTGGTGTTCCTAAGGTAATGTCACAGCAAAAAAAAAATAGTGATTAGTGTTTTCTCACATTTATACAACTTTAAAAAATATGCATGAAAATATTAATAGTTTGTTTACATATTTATCACATATATGTAAATTAACTTTCCCCACTCTAAATTTAATCTTTTCTGAAAACCTTTGCACATTTGTTTACAATTTGCAACTTCAGTGCTTTCCAGTATTGTCTATCTATTGCCCATCTAAAATAAGCAGCGATATGGAAAAATGATTGTTGGGAATGATTATAACTCTAAGCAGTACCAAATGAAACAATTGTGCAACAGGCTGTAAACAAACAGAATCTACTTTTTCACACAATGCATAATTAAATTGTGGAGCTCGTTGCCGTGGGATGTCATAGAGATCTACAGTTCAAGAAGCAGCTAAACAAGCGAGTGGAAGCAAAGGTCTCCAAAGGGCTATTAAATGAGATGACGCAGATGCAGGCTATGGCTCAGGAAGTCCTTAAACCACAAATTGCTTGAAATGGAGAAGATATTGAGAATTTCATACTTGCATCCCTTCTTATAAGCTTTCTCTCAAATGCCTATTACTGTCCATTTCCAAAGACAGGATGTTGGATGGGCCTTTGGCATGACCTGGTCCAACCTTTCTAATATGTGCTTGTGTTCCCTGGGGGGGCACAGGAAGGCACATCCTTGAGTACAGTGAGAGGAACATGGGTTTTAATTCTTGTTAGACACAAAGACTTTTTTTTTTCAGGTGTGGATAGTCTAAAAAAAAAATAAATCTTATTTTAGGCATATAAGAAACCTGTGAGTCTCCAATTGCCACACTCCTTGGGCACCGCTAGTTCCTTTAAACTCAACTCTTTGGGGAGAAAAAACTGGATGGTGTTATATATCAAACTGTACAATGTTTACTTCCTTGGGAAAAGCCTCCAACAGTAGTGTGTGAGAACCACAAGTGGAAAAATGTGGTGAGCTGTGCTAAGAACAGGACAGGATGGTGACAGCCTGGCTAAGTTACTCATTATCTCTGCTCTGGTGGCTGTGCTGTGGCATGATGTCCTTCAGGTTCTGACTAAATTCAGGTCCCACTAACTTCAGTAGCACATCTGCCTCCCAAGCATTTCCTTTCTTAGAAAAGGAAGTCATGGGCTGAAGAAAGAGATGGGGAAATATGGAATGCTTTCCCTTGCCTTAGAAATTTCAGTCTGAGGTCCAGAAAAATTAAGTGACTCTAAGGAGTATTGGATTTTTTGAATTTTTCTGATTTTTTTTTTTTTTTTTAGGGAACATGAGACATTTTCTTTGGCAGTACTTGTGGTGCAGAGTTATGAAGATGGTATTTGCTTTTATTTTAAAGTAACACCGTGTATCTCACTTGAAGAACCAAGATAGGTATATCTGCCTCTATCCAGCCTATTTTATACTGACTTAAAGAAGACCAGTTGTGGGAAGCAAAAGACTTTCTCTCCTGAAAATGTTAAAATCCACTCATTGAGTATAAAGCACAACAGTTAGATTTTCAACCTCTAGCTGCCAAGGACACCTATGAGCATTTTCCTACCACAGGCATTTTGTAGGCAATGTGGAAAACATGTCAAATGCCAAAGGCATTAAAAGAAGGAGCCAATCATGAATAATTCATTTGGAATCCACTATAATGACATTAGTCATAATGAAACCTAAGCTGGTATTAACATGTGCGTAGTAGGTACAGCACTTCCCAAGGAATCACTCTTTATTAGGAAGGGGTTTAAGGAGTCCTTGGAAAAGGGGTATTGTTTCTGCTGTCGTGATGCCCTGGACTAGGGATAGCAGTGTCTGATTGTCTCCAGGAAAATGTACAAACCTCCTGGTTTAAAACTTAATTGCTTACAAAATTACTATATGACAGCTGCTCAGAGCAGCAGTAGATGTGCCAATAGAAGGTTTCTTTCAAAAGAATAAGTGATCTGATCATGTTTCTGTCCCTTTCTTGTTCTTCTAATAGGCTTCTGTGCAAATGAGGTGTTTTTGTGAGAGAGCCTGTTGTGAGAGAAGAGGGTTGGTGTTTTGGGCTGGCCTTTGCCCTGGCCAGGTTGCAGGAGGGTGGAGCTTGGGGTCCCCAAAGGGATGTGAGATGTGGCTCTGGCACACTGGGTGCTCGTGTGCTGTCATTCAGTGTGAGTAATTCACTAGGGAGGGAAAAACCTGTACTGTATAACTTCAGTAATGAGGTGATCCAGAATCAGACAAGCCTTTAAGGATGTGCTTATGCTCTGCTGAAAGCCTGTGATGATCAGGTTTGGGTTTCTCCCTAGTTATTGAAATAACTGAGCTGTAGGTGTGTGTTTGGAGTTGAGTGCTCTTAACTGGGACTCTGTAAGGAGTAATCAAAGGCAGAGCTGACAAAGGCAGAGTCAAAGTAAGTGGTTCACAGGTCACTGTAGTTGAAATATGTTTGCATTAAGTTATTATCAGGGTCAATCTGCAGAACAAGATGTGAGTGATTCAGAAACAGGCATGAGGGCTAAACTGTTCATGCTCAACAATTTGCTTTGCTTAACCAAGACTGTTTAAATCTCAGCTTTGTCCAGTCATGTTAGACCAGTGTGAGCTCTTAGTTCACTGAGAGGGCAGGCTTACAGTCCAGTTTTCATCATCCTTTCCACTGCCATAATCCTTATACAGTGACCACAGAGCCCTTGCTAGAGATGCCCTGACCTGAGAAAAAAATCTGTTCGGGTAATGAACATCCTGCAAAGTGCCATTATGAGACCTTTTGCCTTATGAGGTGGAACTAATTAACCAAATTACTAAAATCATAGCAAAAGTTAACAATAGTTACCTAATATCATTAAGCCCTGCAAGGTGGGTGGTTACAGTATCACATGTGTCCCTGTCAGGTGCACCAATGCAGCCAGCTCAGTGGGCAAAGTCAGGAGGTTGCCACAAAGACACGTTGGAGCCTTCCCCGCTGCACATTATTGTTTGTGCTTACTGTACACCAATAAATACAGCTCTATTTCTCCAGTGGAAGAATTTGCAAAATAAAGGATGGAGGAAAGCGGAGTATTGTTCGTTTTCCCTTTATTTTTCTGACACCAGAACTACAGCCCTGAAAAAAACAAAGAACTTGACATTTACCATTCATAAATTCTGTAGAAACAGAGATCCAGGCTCTGAAGCGGCAGGAGTGAAAGAATACAAAGTTCATCACCTGCTGACACTTGTCTCAAAAGGAGAGTGTCAGAGACAAATCCTGCCGGTTAGGACTGAGTGCCCAAGAGAAGTGTCAGGTTCCAGATCTTTTGCAGCATGAATAAGACAGGTCTTCTACTGTGAGCCTGCAGAGATGCCAGGACCTGCACATGTCTGGGAACAAAAGGGAAAAAACCTTTTTTTCCCTCCTTGAAGATTATGACAACTGAGCTTGGTAAGGACCCTGCAGTCATCACAAGGCTGCCCCTCAACCCACCTGTTCCACACATACCCAAGGGTCATGAGTGTGAAAATTAAGCAAGTTTGGGTTTTTTTTATTATTGTTGTTATCTTTCTAAAGAGGATCCTATATTATGGTACCTGTCAGGAGACTGATCTCTGCAGACAAGAGCTCACCAAGACAATTCAGAGCACCTCAGCACAATCCTTGCTCTAAATTGCCCACAGATAGAAGAGTTTATGCTTGTTTGTTAATTATAGTGGCAACCCAGAAAGACAAGTGTCTTTGGGGTAAGTTACATGTTTTAGGACTCTAATGACTTCTCCTGACTGGCATTCCACTCACATCAGGATCCTTCCAGGTAACAGGCAGACTCTGGGTACATTTCCCATTGCTGATGGGATTGAGTGGGTGTGCAGTGGACACCCTGACTTCATGCTTGAGGGCTCCCTGCATCAGCACTAGTGATGTTCAGGGGTGACCAGTGACTGCTTCCTTCCATATGTCTGCAGGAATGCACAATTTTCCAAGGAGAGCAGAAGAAAATATGTGTGTATCTTCTATGTCAAGCACTGTCCTATGAGTTATGTCAGGCAAACAGAAGTGCTTCAGGGAGTTCTAGTTCAGATTATTATGAAGTACTGAGTAATTGCCTCTGTTTTATCTTCCTCACCTTCTCTGCTAATGATACAACCTGTCCCCTGGGGATTTAAACCTATCAGTGTCAGTAAATCCAGGTAATTCAAATAATAATTTTAAACTTTTGTCTGTCTTTGCATTGTCAGAGTTGTGGTGTAATCTTTTACTGGATGGTTGTATGATATGAGCAGGGTGTGTTTTGGCAGATGTGGAACTTGGGTGGGGTTTGTTATGGAGTAAGGGCAAATGAGGATTTGGATTTCCTTTCCTCTGAATGCAAGATCTTTCCATTCCCATGGGAATCTGCTAGAAGTTTCTCTCTGATACACTCACTTTACTTAGCTCAGATTGGACTCAACTGCTTGAGATCATTACTCTTGTGTGTAGTTTTGAGCTACTACTGATTACAAAAAGCATGTGTAGCTGGTAAACATCTTTAATTCCAATAACTTTAAACAAAACAATTAGTGGTTAAACTGAACTTTACAACAACTTTTTTTAATAGGGATGACTTTCCCAATTTTTCAAATGTTAATTTGTGGTGTACATGTTATGTGATTTACTGACACAGTGAATATGCAGTAAAGCCAGAAGATGCTTCCAAGACTCCGATGAGGACATGAGTGAGCTGTCTCAACAGAGAAATATTTGCACCAAAAATAGAGCTCAGCCAAACAGTATTTTGGTGTGGGTAGGAGATTGTGTTTTATTACATTTGTCATTCTATGGGGAAAACTGTAACAAAAAGCAACCAGAACATTATTTTATAGTCGAATTTTTATTTTAAATTTTGAGAACATTTATTTTGATATTTTCCCACTTATCCTAGTCATTTTTACTAGTGATTGTGATAGAAGGAACTGTACTTTGAAAGTTGGAATCTTGTTTTCTTTCTTTCATGCCCATAATTTCTGGAGACTGCATTATTTGTATTTGTTTCTTGTTCTAAATTGCTTCATGCTTTCCTTTCTGTGCTTCTGTACATCTCCCTATAATGGATATTGAGAACAGGTGTTTTGTTAATGTTCTATTAAGGTTCTTTGAATGGAATATGATGCCTAAAGAAAGCATGGTATACATTTAAGACTAAAGAACGTTGAATGTGTTGGGATTCATGAAAATGGCAGTACAGGCTAGTGGTCTGTGTAGAATATTTCCTGTATATTGGTAGTACTCGGGCTGTCTCCTGCTCCTTGCCTATGCTGTGCTAAGTTTCTGGGCTTTTTTTGTCCTGTTGATTTCATTTTTGTGGTGTGTTGGCTGTTTGATGGATTTACTAAGCACTTCAAAGATGAAATTCCTTGCTGCCCTATGGAACCGTGTTAGATGAGCTAACATTTTGTTTTCATTCCCAACTTTCAAGACACTGTCCCTTTGTGTTGCTAAATATATTAGACAGGGAGAAATTCTGAACTTTGATTCAAATGCATGCAAAGTATCCCTCTTTCAGAGAAGTTTCTTTGTTAACAGGGAATGGCAAATCCAGGAGTCAAGGGCTAGGTCAGCTTGGGAAGAAAAATTCAGGAAACTCACTCCACTAAAATAGAGATATTTCTACTTTTAGAGTGTTAGTTATTTTTTTATCTTATGTCTTAGAAGGTGTTTTTTATGTTAAGTTGTATATGTTGCAGTTGATGCCCTGCAGAATATTTTCTTGGTACAATGACATATGCTAAGGAGCTGTGCTTTGTAATGCAGCACAGAGTACAGGAACATATATATTGCTCCATACGTCTACTTTGGAAAGCCTCATTTTTTTATACATATCCTTAGAAAAATTACACTTTTGGTGCTGCCAGCTAAGTGTTGGATTCCCATACTGAGATATCAAGAAAGGATTCAATTATGTAGACACTGTGCTGAGTTCTAGTAGAACTAATAGTGCAAATTCACACAATTTGTGTGAGCATAAATAATTTTTCAGTTAATGATCCCGTTTGTTATGCTTACAGATTCCACATGTTATTTGTATACAGCACACAAGAAAACAATATACATATGGGAGTGCTGCAAAAGCATGCATATATGCAATATGTTAAAGGCATTTGAACGGATTTCCTGGGAAACTTGCTTTAATGGTAATATCATGGGTAAATACAAAATATCTGTGGGGACTGGCTCCAAGCTAATGTAGTCCCAGGTAACTTGTCAAACTTCAGAAACCATCCTAAGAACTGATAACCATGTGGCAAAGCTGCATTCATTTGGAATATTACCAGAAACAGAGAAAAGGGTGTAAGCATAATCAAGTATTTCCTCTGCTATATATTGTATGTTTAATGGACACCACAAGATTTTACCAGAAAATCCTATTTCACAAGTGTTTTAAATCCCCAAATGCCTGGTGATGACACAGCCATAAAATACAGCTTTTAAAAATCCTCCATCAAGGGGATAGGTTCTCTGATGCATTGTATCAGCAGCATTGATTTAAACAATGAAGAATTGATTAGAAAATTGGATTCCAAACTGAACTCTGTGAGTAAATCCAGGTCTGTACTCAAACCTCAGTTTGAGCTAGAAGATTCTGGAGTGTGTTTGGTTTGGGAAACAGAACCTCTGGTTCTTTGGTGAGGTCCTACTCCCACTGTTAGAGTTGTCGTTTACATAAAATTAAATGAAAATGGTTCCAGGCAGAGCTTGAGAGAAATCGAGTTTGACTGCATGTCATGTACAGGATGTAGGTATCCTGCCAACACTTAGCTATCTTCTGTGACACAAGTGTTTGTAACACCTTGATGTGGATTTAACTGTTAGATTTAGGAAAACACATTTCCATATCAGTGGTGAATGAGAGCTATGAAAACTTTACATCTCTGCTGTTGCAGATACTTTCCTTCTCAACATGAGCTCTGATGGGCCACAGAAAGGGAAGACATGGAAAGGTCAGAGATGAAAAGAGAAAACCACAATGTGCACTTTACCTCCTGGACCTATGGGCTGTCTTGAAGGTGATGAAATTCCACCAAAACCATTGGAGCTTCTCAGCTTCCACTCCTGAAGACTATGACATGTGTGTTTATAGCACAAGCAGCAACCTGGCTTTAGGTCTGGTTCTTGCACTGTTTCTGAAGAAGCTCCTCTGCATGGTAAAGTCACCAATGTGACTCTCTGGTTCCCCCTGAGCTCCTTCTGAAACCCATCATCTTTAGATGCAGTGGTTTACCTGTGGCAGCTGGCTGCATCAAAGCTGCTTAGTGTGACATTTTGTAGCATGAATCAAGTCTCTTAACACTTGGCAGGTGGTGTTTGGTTGCAGTTATGTTTGTTGCACAACTTTTAGTTCGCTACATTTAAAATGTCTTCCCTTTCTTCTTTGGGCCAGTGTATTCCCTGCTCCTCTGTGCGTGTTCCTTTTCAAAGAGAAAGTGTAGAAAGATCTTCAGTGCAGGCATGACAATGATCCCACAGGGTGGGAAACTATTGTTTTGTAATACTCGTAAGGCACAAGACGTTTTTATTGCTATGTCAGGGAGGAACAGAGGTTGCAGAAATCAACTTGCCCCACTAGAAAGGGTGACTCTACTCCTGTGGAGAGCTGTGTGGGAGGGAGTGTGATCCTGCCAGCCCCTCACTTCGGTGCATCTCCAGCAGGTATGATTAACCTTGGCAACTCAGAAAGAAATCCGATAATCAAAAAGTTATTTTGCCTCTGCTGGGCTCAAAGCACCCCAGAGACTTCCTGTGGTGTGGTACAACCAGCTCTGTGGCAGCTTGGGGAAATCTGCCCTTCTCCCTGGAAATCGGACAATGCAGGTGGAACTTGTGGACTTCTGTGCATCTCCAGGTGTGTGTTGTCACTGCTTCCCCATGCTTTGGTAGCAATAGAAGCCTTTGCCAGTGGTGAAAGGCAGGAATTCATTCCTGACCCCATGAGTCACCCTCCTATGTCATGGAGCATGTGGTTTCATCACCCTTGCCGTTATTTTACCTTTCAACTGAGCAGTTGCAGGTACCATTAATCTATAAAATAAATGTAGGCAGACAGGAGGACGTCATGTAAAGTCTGCAGAGACACGGAACCAACAGACACACAAAAAAAATAGGAAAAAAAAAAGCCAGCTTGAAAACATGACCCCAACTTCTTACTGTTGTGTGTTCCAGGAAAATGATTTATTGTTGGCATGTACCCATGTCACACTGATACTCAGGACGAAGTAAAAGTCACAGTAGTCACTCAGGCCCTCACTTCTGTCATTGTATTTTCAGATATTTCAAGGAATGAGGTAATGACTTTAAGATCAAGGTCATTTTCAGCTGCATCAATTATTTCACTTTCTCCTGGCAAAAGCATCTGCATACCTCTGCACAATGTGAGCTACCAAGCAAACATTTCACTGGAAAACCTGACTGTTCTCAGCCATACAGAGTGCCTGGTTCTTGCATTAAATTGGTTTAATAGTTTAAACTTTTACTATGTAACTTAGAAACTGGTATGCAGCAACCCTGCATGTTACCAATTTAGTGCATTTAAAACAAATTTAAGTGGGTTCCAATCTACTTAGTCACTGCTACACAAAGGAGAGACCCCATATTTCAAATAACAAGGCTTCAGCAGAGAGATGACGTTAGTGGTGGGTAATAAGCTGAACTATCTATCAAGACATCAAGTATGAAACAGATGGTGAGAAAAAAAAGGTCCAGATACATTTACAAGCCTTTTAACATGCTCACCTATTTAATTCACTGCAAGGTCACAACTTGATGTCTTAGACATGCAATCTTCTCTTCAGCTAGAAATGAAAGCAGGTTTAAAAAAAAAAGACTGTTACAGAAGACTTAGAGGGGTTTAGCCAGTGTTTCTGGGAAGGGAAAATGCCCCACCATCAAACCTTACAGATCTTTGCTTGCCAGCACCAAGAATACATGATTTATAGCTTGCATCCATTGATTCTTCCAGTGGTTCAGTGCATTAGAAGTGATTTGCTGTAATGGTTCACCTCTGAAAAATTCATTCCCTTCCTTTAGGACAATAATTTTGGGGGTTGGGACAGTTCTTGGTTGTACCTCTTGTATTTTAGTGTCTATAAAAATTTGGGGCTAATCAGTGAAATACTCCAATGCATACCCTAATCTATTAAACTACTGAAACTCAGTCATGTGTCAAGAGTGGTTATCAGCTGACCATGAAGGTCAACCCTCCTTGCTTTGTGGGGCCCTTTCTCTTGCACCCCATTCCTGGATTCTGACACAGTATAACCTGTCTATGTACATACTTTCTCATGGCATAGATTAAAATGTTAAAGAACCTCAAGTAAAAGTTATACTTTTAGTTAAATCCTTCATTCTAGTAGCTGGGGAATTGATGTCAGATGGAAAATGATTTCCCAGTGGTTTGGTTTTTGTAGCAAAAGTCTTCAACTTTTATGTAGATAGTCTTTGAAGTTAGAAATTGTTGTTAGACTATCAAATACTGTTTGAGGTGTCACTCAATTTTTTTCTCCCTCTTTCTATTATGGGAATGGGATCTTAGCAAAGAATTATTGTGGTAGAAGATGAATGTATGACTGACACTGGAAAGAAAGATGTTTATGGGCCACATACAAAGGGAATTGTTGTGGAACCAAGACCTGTCAATATAATCTCGGTTAATTCTCCAAGTGTCTGGTTTCTCACTCAAAGAAGGCAGGGTTAAATCTCCAAAGGCATAATACTTGAATATGTCATCCATGGTGTGGAATATTTTCTAAAATGTCTTTCTGCTGGTGTAATTTCATGTTGCTGGTTTATCTGAGTCACACCCGTAGTTTGAAGCAGAGGGTGTGACTGCCTTTTGGGCTGCAGTTGGCTTGACCTGCCTAGAAAAATACACTTCCTTTCCCTGTTTTTGGACAGTTGTGCTATATGCAGTCTCTGGCCTCCCATGTCCTGTTTTCTGGCCCTGCACAATTCTTCCACCACTGTTTTTATCTGAAGAAGGACTGAGTGTGGGTTGGACCAATAGGTGGCACACAGGGAGCTCTTAAATAGGTTGAAAAAATATACGAAGAGCAAATAAAAATAACAATACTCCAAATACCACAGTAAAAATTCCAGTTCTGGGTTAGTTGGGTTTTTTCCAATCCTCTGGCTTTGTATTTTTTCCCTTGCTTTAGAAATTCCAACCAGGTCTGGCTAACACTATACTGCCTGTCCAAAAGTGAATGTGATCCTTCTGCATGAGTTTCTATATGACATAGCTAGTGCCTTAATTACTTCTGTCACCTGCATTGCTGTAGCCTCTCAGGCTGGAAACCAAAATCCTGCTCTACTAGCAAAATCCTCCTGTCCTAAAGAGCTCACCAGCAAAATATGAAATGGGAAATCAGATGGTACAGGTAAGCAGAAGAGCACAAAGAAAAACTGGTACAATGATAATCAGCATGACGGACTTAACAGTATTTGGTTTAACAGCAAACCCTCAAAACTGAATTTTAGGGAGTTATTTTACCCTATTGCACCAACCAGTAGAAGATTTACAAGCTCTAGGGAACGTCCAGTTGCCCAAAAGTCCTACAGAGAATGGTGGCTTGGATTTTTACCAGTGTTTTGTAATATCTTCAACATCTTCAGCCTTCCTAAATAGAGGGCTAAATAGATTTTTCCTCTGACTCCTCTTGGACTCAGATGGCAGGTAAAAGCCACATAGAGGAGACATGAGAGCCTATTGCAGAAAAGCCGAGTTGCAACTGGTGAGATGTAGAGAGGCTGGATTAATTATGAAATAAAATCTGGGTCTGGGTAATACCATTCCCACAGAACCCAAATCACAAATGTTCAAGAGCCCTGCTGGAGTTTTCGTGCCACTCTCCTTAGGAAGGAGTGCAGTCGGGCTCTGTGTATTTTCACATCTCAGAAAGCACAGGAGAGAGTCAATAAAAAAGGGATGGCTGTCTTGAGATTACTCCCCCTCCTCTATGTTCTGAAGGCGACAGAACGGAGTGGATAGCAAGCAACCTGCTTGCCTTGGGTGCAGATGGCTTTAATTGTCATTCCCAGATGTTCTGCCTCTTGAAGGTCAAATTCACCTTGTATAAATCGGGCTGGAACCATCCAGGGAAAGCACAGACATTTTATTTGAAAAAATGTAATAAAAGAGTGTCCTTCTTTCTTGTTATTTCCTTCCTTGTAAATTTAAAGGGAACAGATTGAGAGGGAGGCCCGGTTGGCACAGGTCATGGTAATGGGATATAGAAGCTTTTGTCTGGATGATACGTGTTCAAATCCAGCTTAATATCACTGTGGATAAAACATTGGTATATTTTGGCTGCTGTAGCTCAGCTGTAGGTATTAGTCCTGGATTCTCACTGCCATATTTGACAGTGTCACTGTAAAAACATGTGCTCAAAAAGAATAGCTGGGGGAGGCATCCATCAGGAAAGGACATGTATCCTAAGGCCAGGCGTGCAGGGAAACCAGTGATGCTTTTGCCTATTCTCTCTTGTTTTGTGGTGGGATAGGTCACTTCAGTCTCCAAATTGGCATGTTGTGCATCTCTCTCACAAATTTAGCAATCTCCATCCTAAAGCTATTTTGGCTGTTCATTTCTCCTTCCTCTTCCACTCCTATAGGATGCCTGGTTCATCAGCTCACCCCACTGGCTTTGGAAGCATTTTTCTTCTGTCCAGCAAAATTTATTAACAGACAGACATGTATCCCTGTGTTTTTGTGTCAATAGTGCACAGTGTAGTTTTTAAGTGTACTGTAATTAGATGAAAACATACTGTTATGTCAGGCATCACCAGATGGGGCTTTTACACATAGTCTGCAAAGCTTTTTTTCAAAAATGCATATGCAAGCTGTGGCTCTGGGGAGGATGCACTGCAGAGTTGTGTTCAGTTATTTAGGCATCTGTAGAGGCAGCTTTGGAAGAAAGACTGTTGAGTGAGCATTAAGATGTTATTTTTCTTGAGCTTGGATTAGACTCAGTTATTGAGACAGGAACCAAACTTCAGATTTAGATGTCCTCAGATGTCTCAAACAGCACCGTGAAGGGAGAGGCAGCCAGAAACTACATATCTTTTCAAATCTCAGACAAACTCTGTATTTTTCCAAGATGTCTGTGGTTTCCCCTGTTATCTTACTGCAGATACAAAAGAAATGAATTTATAGGATTGCAGCCTTATCCTTGGATGGATTCTTTGGGCAATTTTGGAAGAAAGGAATGAAGATTATACATATGATAAATGTGGATTTTAATGGAGAAACAGCTAGAAATTCTAAAGGTGATTAATTAAAGGAAAATTAGGATCCCATTAAGCAACTGTTCAGGGCAATTTTATGCTGGAAAATTTACAGAATCAAATGCAGCACTTTGTAAATATAAGCCATGAGATGAATAGGGAATTTTTTTCTATGTGACATATATTCCCTTACTTTTCTTGTGGACTGAGATATTTTGCCTCCATGATCTCAGAAGTTCTGAAACCCCTTTGATTCATATTCCCATACTTTATGTTGCAAGCAGAGAGCATTGGAATGAGGCATTTAGTGGATAATTCAAGATACTGAGAAAATATATCAAAGATGTGTTGTGCACACCAGATCCTGGACTTCAAGTTGTGTTCAGTGCTGGAAGGCTATGTGCTGCATACACAGATCCTAAAGTGCTGCCTGAGCCCTGGGCTGGGACAGCAGCAGGAAAAGCACTGCAACTAAGTGTTGAAAACCTGATGGAGACACTAATCCACAGAAAAAGGGGTTTATGCAATTTAATGAGTTGGCAGTATCTGCATGTGAGTATAACTGAAACTGGGACCGAGGTGAGAGTTTAGAGGGACACCTTTAGCTGTCTATCAGCTTGAAAATTGGGGTTTGTTGTGCAAGTACTTGCTGGTTATTCGTGGTTATGCACCTTTGTATTGGTGAATGAATATTTGTGCAGGTTATTTGCTGGGAGGGGATGATTTAGCTACTAGTGAAGGTCTAAGTGGTAGAATCACAGAATCATAGAATGGCCTTGACTGGAAGGGACTTTAAAGATGATCTTGTTCCAAACCCCTGCCATGGGCAGGGACTCCTTCCACTAGACCAGGTTGCTCAGAGCCCCATCCAACCTGGCTTTGAATACTTCCAGGGATGGGGCAGCCACAGCTTCTCTGACTAACCTGTGCCAATGTCTCACCACACTCACAGTAAAGCTTTTTTTCCCTAATATCGCATCCAACCCTACTCTCAGTCTGAAACCATTCCCCCTTGTCACGTCACTGCATGCTCATGGGTTGGTGCAATGGACATCTGTGGATATCTGGGGTCAGTGTAGACGAGATTTGGATTAGAGGTTCGGGAGGGAAAAAAGGAAATCCCAACTGCTGTCTTGCTGCTTTTTTATGCATTCATAAGGTGAACTCTAATGCTTGGGTTGGAAGTTCTTGTTCATGCCAGTTTACCCTCAGAGCAGAGCATCCTTTTCTTCCTGATCCTTAAATCATATCCGGTGGCCTTTGTGTGGAGAGGTGTCCTGATCAGAAATATCAGCACATGTGGTAATACAGGAGTGCTGGGGGGTTTCTAATCAGACTCCAGTGGTCAGTGAACAGCCACTGCACTCACACTGCACTGGGCCTCTTATTTTCACTAATACTTTGTGGAGTTGTGCAGGGGACAGGTTTATTCTTAATGCTGCTAGAGGATGTATTTACTAAGCACTTGTTACTTTTCTGAGTGTTTTAAAACTGGCCTGGACATGACCTTGCTACTTTGAAAATTTTTAAGCCATAACTGCACTAGCACAGTGGTCATGAACAGACCTGAGCCTTTTTTGGATGGTTCCCATACTGGGTTAACACTAGTTCCTAAAGTTATCCAGTTTGACATTGCCATCTTGGCACAATAATGGCGAAACCACCACACTTTATACAAGTAAGGAGGAAAACCCAGGATAGAAGGAACTAATAAGTACACAACAAAACTGTTCTGCTCAGCAGTGTGTTTGAGGGGGAGAAAAAAAAAAAGATATAAAAAATAAAAAACCCAGAAGAAACAGATGTATCTGCCAGAAGTTAAATACACATCTGTTAAGGATGCTCTTCTCATATTTGGGGTCAGAAAAATATGTACAAATGTAGCACCTTGCTGATTGACAGAAAATCCTCAGTTCTGGCACTGAGAATCTTGTTTTCTTGACAGCACTTTGTTTTAAGGCTAGAGGCAGAAAAATGTCTTATGCTTGTCCTTAAACTGGAAGGCCCTTTGTTCAGGATACTTATACCATTTGCAGATAATGATGTGCATTGCAGTTTCAGCTGTCTGCATATGCATTTTTATGTTTTTTTATGACAGCTCTGCGTACTGAACTAAAAGGCCATTTAGAGCTGTCAGGAAGTGACAAGCATTACCCTTTACATTTACAATTCTGTTAGCATGCGTTGTCAGGTGGGCTCACCATTCCACCGACATACGATTTTCTTTGAAACCTATGTATGACTTTAATTTAATACAGCAGTCTCCAAAAGAATAGGAAAAGAAAAAAAAAAAAGAACCTTATTAAGATTTCCTTTTCCATTTATCTACTTTTTTCTTTCATGTAGTTATTTTTTCCACTCTTCCTTTCTTTTTACTGTTTTCTTAAGCAGGAAACAGGGAAAGAGACAAAAGTAGCTGTCTAGCCTGGAATACTGCAACAAGTTCCTCCATTCCAACCTATGATGTTACATAGAAAACAGTTGATTTAGTCCATTGACTTTGGAGAAAATGCTACCAGAATATGCTAAATATTGAACCAACTTGTGAAAGTAGGAAGATCAGAACGCTGTAACTTACAGTCTTGAAATGAACTGAAATAAATGTACATAATTTTTTTTTCTTAGCTAGCGATTTAGCAATCCAGCTGAGACCAGTTTCCATCCCCATGGATGAATTTTGAATGCACTTGGAGTGAGTTGTCCACCAGCCTATTTTCTGGTGGTTCACATTGCTTTTTAGTAGCTGCACTGTAGCAAACCTTCCAAGGTCCTCTTTTGCTTCCAAAAAGTCACTGCCCCCCAACTGACTTTGAGCAGCAATTGATTTATTAATGATTTAACAAGATTCTACCTGAGAAAGGCCCCCTCTTGGAAGCACAAAGCATCAGAGCCAGTCTCTCTCTGCTGAGTGAGCAGTCCAAGTAGGTGCACACTCAAAGTAAGGGAGGGAAACGGAGCTGAGAGGAAGGTTCAGCTTTATTCCCAGCAGGAGAGGAAGTGGTTAGGAGCATCCAAGTGACAATTAAAGCAACAATCTTTGTGTGAACAGATTTTTGGCTATATTTTTTATATGGTGATGATATGGATGTATTATTTAACTACTGACAGTATGCTCAGTCTCTCACAAGCCCCAACAGAATATGCACCCACAAAGAGCTTGTAGTCCAGGCAGCAGAAATGTCTAAACTGGATTCCCTGGATTGCACATGTTGGTGTGATGGTTACTGAGGGTTATGTTTGACTGACTCCTACCATTTCAGATCAAGACATTAGTATTGTGTGGCTGGAAGGACTGGATAATATTATAATAACACAAGTACTTTTCACACTAGAGTTTAAGCTCGCCTGTTGGATTTGTCCTGAGGGCTTTTATATGCAGGTCAGCCCAAATGGCGGGGTCATTAGCTCAGCAAATCCATTTGTTATTGGTAGGTAGTGTGGAGAGATGTGTATGGATGGTTTTACAGTTCAGAAGGCATTGTAAGAATTAAGGATCAGAGCACAGTGTGCTTTGGAGTAAAGTAACACATGTGGCTACTTTGACATTGAATTCCTTTCCTGTCGTTGCATAAAGGCAAACACTAAACATTATTTTTAAGCAGCTGCTTTTACACATACTAGCTGACACATGTGAATCCATGTTTCTATACTTTCTAAGCTCTTCATCTGTCTTGAATATATGCTACTGACATGTTGCATATCCAGGGAGACACAGACTCACTGAGGTCATCTCTGAGTGCAAGCCGTTCTCCTTTCCTCCTGAGGTTCTTCACGTACAAGACATTTTTTCCTCTTGTAGTTTGTGAGCATGCACAGTGATTTGGGTACTTTAGGTAGGCAACTTGATTCTGATTCACCTAAAGTCAATGACAATATCTGAACTTCAGTGAGAGCAAGCCAGATTCAGACTTGAAGAAGGAAAATGGCAATAAATATCCATCAGCGTAATTGAGATAAAGCTTGGCAATGTAAAATACTGAAAGAAATGCCCTGAAGGGGCTGGCATAGTGAGGGTGAAATGTTATTTTGCAGTACATCCTCAAAGATACAGGGCCACAATCTGAGATTCTGCAACACCCATTGACCTGCAATGAGATCCCCACATGCTCTCCTTTAAATGCAGGAGGAAAGTAAGTAGTCCTTTAAAATTTCTGACTCTCAGTTTGCTCCCTGCTTGCAAGAAGAGACAAGAACTCTTTGCACCAACATCCCCTGCTTCTACCTGGACAGAGACTTGCTGTACTTAAGAAAAAGGGAATATTCCCACGTATTCACTCCTTCTCCTCCTTTGTCACTATCTAAAATTTTGCCCTAACCTGTAATACTCTGCAGGGACCAATTACATTATTCCAACATAGACATTTTCCATTAACTGCCTTTACAAGTTTTTCTTATTCTCTTCATCGACATTCTGACTTTATATCAAATTTCAGTTGCTTGCAAGTAAAGAAATAGAGTCTGTATGTGCACATAATCCTGTGTCTGCATATAAATGTGTATACTGTAGGCAAATATTTGTCCTTACAAGGTATCCTTGTATATAGACCAGATTCCTTCTTTGCAGGTGTCCATTCCTCAAGGCCACGAAGCACTTAATGTTTTTCTTCCTATGTTTTCCTGTGTGTTTTCTTACAGCTAGTTTTTATACTTCATTTATTGCTTCTCAAGAGGTACTTGGCCTGGTCCTTACCAAAGTAATATCATTAAATCATGACTATATTCACCCCTTTTTACTTTGGAGACTGGAAATTCCATATTGGACACAGTTTGCCAAAACTAGCTCAGAAGTGTGACCTGGAGACATATTTTCTGAAGTGCTCCAATGCCATTGTCCCCTTCTAGTAGAAGCTCCAAACTTCAGAATTATTTTTTTAATTGTTTCAAACTTTTATTTCTCAGAAGCTGTTTGGGGTTAAAACATTCCCCCAATACTTTGGTGGATATTTTAATAAAACCTTGAAGATGTGAGCAACTACCATGCAACAGGTCACAGAGGAGCACAAGAGGCACCAAAGCAGCTCCCTCTCTCCTTGAATATGTATGTGGGGAAAGAAGGGGAAGAGGGGACTGTGAGAATAGCTCTAACATGAGAAGACTCATAAAACCATTATCAGTATGCCAGGAGGTGCCCTGGAATACCTAACACATGGGGCTCCAGCAACATGGGGGTCTCCAGTGCCCAGTGTGGACAGGCCACCAGTCACCTGAGAGCTGGTCCTTCCTTAGATAAGGCTCAGAGTGAGAGATGCTCCTACAAGGCTTTGCTCAGACAAACTGAAGTCCCAGAGGGAAAGTTCCTGATGGAAGAGGATCCCCTCCAGTGCTTCCCTTCTTGATTCTTCCTGCTGACACTGCAGCCTGGTGTAGTTCTAAGTGTGTTTTGCAAGGATGAGGGTGTCTTCTAAGTAAGAATGAGACAGAAATAATTAACATTTCATGCAAGTTCACTAAAAGTCAGGATTCTTTTTTATTGCTGACCCACCAAAGATTCTAGTTAAGGCTTTCTGTGACTGGGCCCTCTGTGACATCTAAACCTATTAAAGATAGGTTGTAATTTTAATTACATCTCATTTTAACAGCCTGTGGAGGGAGGCACCCATAAACTGTCAGATACACACATAAATAGTGATGATGACTCAGTTATAAAGAGGTTATATGATCTTTTCTCTTGGAGACACCAGTTAACTTGCATGAAGTGTGGGGGATTTTTTGCAGAAAATCTGAATTATTCATAGCCTCTCTATGGGATCATAGGAATTGCCATGCTGGATCAGATTGCTTGTCCGTCTAGTTCAGTATCCTGTCTCTCACAGTGAGGAGTACAAGACAAGACATTTCAGAGAAGGATCCAAGAAACCTCAGGGACAGCAGCCATGGGATGACCTGCCTATGGGGAAAATTTCTTCCTCCCTACCTTCCCCTCAGGCAGCTGGTGGGTTGTATGTGCCCTGCGGCATGACGGCTTATATCACATATTCAGATTTAATCCCATTATTTTTATTTGTTATTTGGATTGCAGTAGCTTCTAGAGGAAGTCAGCTGGGTCAGGTCCCCTGGTTGTAGGCACTGTACAAACACAGGGAAAATGACAGTCCTTGCATAATGCCATTGTAGCTGCTCTCATTACCCATATTGTCATCTCTACATATTCATCACTTAAGCTTCCTCTGGAGTTGCTTCAGCAGCTCACAGAAATTCATCTTGCTATTTCTATAGGATTCCCTAAGCCCTGATGTGGTTTGTTAGTTAACCACTCTGATAACAAATTTCCTTATAAAAGTTTGAGCAGAAGCAGCAGAGCATCAGTTGTGGAAGTGTGTTGGCACTTCTGAAAGCTTATTTGTCTGAGCTAAAGAAGAAGGAAAACACCCAACCCCAAAAGCTGTGTTGACATTCACTCTCTCCAGAAGCCTCTTTTCTTCTCTGTAATGTGTGCTGAATTCTAAAGCTGAAGTGATATTTCCTACAATACTAGTCAGTCCAGTTCTCCTCCCTCGACACAGAGGGATGAATTAAGATATTAAGCTTTGCACTGTCTTGTTTTCTTTCTGCAACTCTTTTTGTCCAAAAGCTGTAACTTTGTTCTAAAACTACTGTTTGATATTTTGATGCCACCATCTAGGAAAAGATACTTTAGCTTTTTTTATGTACAGGTATTATCCAAGTATTCTGCAAAAGAATCCTAATGGGGGCTCTGAAAATCCATAAGGAAACTGTACACAGGAAATGCTTTCTGAGAAGGCAACAGCTCTACTGCCCTGCCAGTTTCTTCAAAGAAAATCACAGTGCCACATCTTTCCTAAGGGTATGTGCACGTACTTCCAGAATAGGGGTTGGAGTGGACTTTAGTTGGGATTTGGGTATTTTTATTTTTCTTTTATTTTTACAGTTTAGCCAAATATTTCATTTTAATTTAAGACCAAACCACAGAAACTAAAATCAAACTGGCTAAACAAAACCTGAAGTATTTTCCCCATTTAGGTTTTTAACTTTTCAGTTAGCTGAAATGCTTTTTTTTTTTTTGAAAAGGAGGACACAAACTCTTCATGTTTGAGAAATATTTTTCAAAATCACTAAAAGGTTTTCAGCAGCTCTCAACTGCTTTTACTATGTACAGGTACTTTGCTGGGATATCTTTTGCAGGGGACATTTCTCCAGGTGTTTCATCCTGCAGCTTTTGGTATTACGGATTTCTGTTGACCTCCTGTTGTCTCTATTCATGGTTATGCAATTCTAAGAGGATGGGATTTTTAAGTTTTGTTTCTTAAATAATATTAGTGCAGAGATCTGGCAAAGCAGTCTCCTGCCTTCTCACTGTCATTACCTGCCTTGTAAATGGTGACCATTTACAAACCTTTATTTCCAATCTGAATATCAATTCAATTATCAAAAGGAAGAAATTAAACTCCCAATCTCAAATCATTACAAGTACAAACAAGATCGAAAATATATTAGATACAATTTGTACAGGGAGGGAGGGGGATAGAAAATAGCCATGGGCACTTGAAATCTGAGAGACATGAACTCCTACAGTAACTGTAAAACTCCCTTTCAGAGAAAAAGGGGGAAATGAAAAAGTCATTCCTTCAAGCCCAGTGGAGCTTTTTCCCCCATGAAATTTCAGCAGATTCTGAGCACCAAGCGCACAGACAGCAAATGATTATTTTATAGGTTTACTCATTAAATGACGTGTATCTCCACAGCTTGTCAGAGCAATTAGAGTAACAGATAAGATGGCTGAAGACCCCTTGATGTTAAAACAAAAGGTTGGCATGATGCTCAGAGAGCAAGTTTCTCCCAAGGGACTCTCTTCAGGAGCGTGCACGGATGCTCAGGATGCAGCAGTAGGGCACGACTTCCCAGGGATAATGCGGTCATGGGAACGTGCACTTCTGCTCAATTAGTACTCTTTAGGTCAACCTGAACTTAGGCAGAGTAATGGCTCAGCCTTTCTGCACAATGTGGCCGTGTCCAGCCTCACTTATACATCACAAGAGCTGGGGCAGCAGGGTAGGGACAGAATTGGCTTTGCTGATGGGTCTGGTACACTCTGTGTGGGGACAAATAGAGTAAAACCTTTACTTACTTTAGAATACTTGATCTCTGTTTGCATTTGTGTTTCATTTTTGCCTGCTCATTTTCAGGCACAGTCCTATTTATATCCACATCTTTTGGGAAGCAGAAAAGTACTTTACCTGGACCTTTCAATCATGGTCTTTTCCATATGGGTTGATCTTTGCAATTTTCCAAGTGCAGGTAACTCCTCCTGAACTACTTCCTGATGGCATTTTGTTGTAAGGAGAGATACGAAGGTCTGCTACAAACAGTGGCCAAGCACAGCCTTCAGTAGTCTCTCATCCTCTGGAAAAACTGATTGGCACACTAAATTTACTATGTAGGGTGTTTCTAATGAGTCCCATGCTCGCAGATTGCCTGGCTGATGTAGAACAGAAATTTCTATGCTGTAATCTAAGAATTAGCACTATTTATTTGTACGCTGCAACAGCCTCAGCCCTGGGCTAAATTCAAGGTCCCACTGTGATAAGGGCCAGGCAAACACACTGTCAGCATGAGTTGCCCCAAGGATCTGCAGCTGAAGGGGAGAAGGTGGAGCCAGGGCTGGAGGAAGGCTTGCTGGTGGTCCCGAGAGCACTTGCTGGAGTTCCTCAAAGCTGATTGATCACTCGGTGCTGGCAGGCCTCCTCCTTTCCAGCTGGTAAATGTCATTAGAAGACAGCTATAAATACATTAAATACTTTCCTAATATTACTTTTCCATGTGATCTGCTGCTGCTGTTGCTGCAGGAAAGCTGATCAAGAATGTGAGAGGAGGTGATCTCTGCAACTCTGGAAGGGAGGGGGGGCTGCACAGCCCAGCCTCCCCATTCAGCCGAGATCCACACAGCACAATAACCTGCGAAGGCAGAGGAGAATTAGTGAAGGAACATTTGTCTGTTGGTTACTACTCATTGATTACTCAAGACAAAAAAGCTTGGCTCTGGGTCTTTGCTCGGCAAATTATGTCATTCTTGCTCACAAAAGGGAGAGCTTGCAGTACAGTTTCTAAATTAAAGCTGGTGTTTCAAAATTAAAAGCAGACAGGGCAGATGTGCCTAGGAGAAATTTATATCCATATCTTTGAGGAATCAGCTAATCGCTCTGCCAGGGCTTCAAATCAGCCTTTCCTGTGTAGGACTCGGTTGCACCACACCTATACAAGCCACATTGAATAATGTGGAATTAAAATGTTACCAGATATTTCCTTAACTTTGCCATGTGAAAAATGAGGGCAAATGCTGATGAAACCCAGAAATTTCAGGGCTCCGACAACATGATTTAATATTACTCAAGATGATTTTACAAAGAAAGAGAGAGTTCAGAGTCCAAGCGATCATCTCTAGCTTAATAGGCAGACATGTAAGATACTAAAAGATTGATTAGAACCATCTGAAACTGGAACATATAATATTACTGATAATGCCTGCAGAGATATTGCAAGGCAGACACACTTGTTTTGGATCCCAGGTACAGTATAGTGATGCTATATTGTCTTACAGTAAAACTTTGTCAGAGTAGGTCAAAGAAAAGTCATTCTTCTCCTTTTTTTCCCCCCAAACAACCATTTTATTGAAGATGTTAAAAATGAGAATCTGCTCTCAATTTGCAGAGTTCAGAATGGACTCATTTGCTGTTTCAGTTATATTTTCCCATGTTTTCCCCTTTAAGAATAGCCTAATCCAATTTAAGGTTCATTAGAGAATTGGGATATAAGCATGATAAAAATATTAATAAAATCTGAAACATTCACTAAAATAGGATTTTTTAATAAGGTCAAATATATTTGGAAAATGTTTCACTTTCTATAAATGTCATATTCTAAGAAAGAAATTACTTTTTCAAACCTTTACCAAGACCCTTGCCTGGTGATATGTTATATATCAATCTATAAGTATATAAATAAAAATATAGTAAATAATGTAGTTATGCATTTGTTGGTTTCTGATGTTAATCTTCAGCTCCTCGTTGTTGTAGGTGGTTGCTGGATGGAAGTGCTGGGAGTCTGGAGTGACTTGTTAGTAACCTTCAGTACAGACCCCAACATGTCTGATCTGCAACCCCTTGCAAAGGATGAGGCTTTACCCCTCCTTTTGAGCTTGTACTGCTTATGGATCCTATGTTTAAATATAAAAAATTATTTTTAATTTTTTTAAAATATATTTTAAAAATTATTCAGGCTGATTTTAAAATCTCTCCTTAAAAGTTGTGGAGCCTTAGCTCTTTGTCAGGGTGCAAAGGGTGAAGAAAAGCATTACTGCATTCTAAACTCATCTGAAAGGCAGCATGAAGTAGCTTCTTTATACAGTAAAGATATCACAGTTTTAAAGGCAGTTAGCTTGGACCCTTTCTGGGAATCTCTTCTTTCCAATAATATAAAGTTTGGTGAAGTTTCTAACCCTTGCATTTCATGAGAATTTGAATTGTAAATCTGTTTCTGCTTCAGGAGTCAGACTAAATAATCCAGCTGTGGGCCTCCAGCCAGTATGAGTGCTGGGAGGGGAAATGTTACTGTTAGAAGACGAAAAAAAAGGAATTATTTCTCCTGTGGGTTTTTTTATTATTTTTATTTTATTTTTAAATAGCAGCTGTGTGAATCTGCTGATGGGTTTGGAAAGTTGGGAGTGGCCCTTGGGGAATGGGTTTTGTGGGCAGCATGCAGGTGGAGAGAGAGGGTCGGTGGAGACCTGTGTGATTCCAGCTCCCAAAATCACATCCTGCCATGCAGATGCTATGTTGCTACATGTGCCACTCTGTCACTCTCTTCTATCCCTAGATCTGCACCAAGGTCTTTGGCACATGCCAAAAGATCCTCCAACCCCTGCTCTGCCACATAGCAAGTGGCTGTAATTGAGTTGCCTGTGCCTGGTTACAGCTTCTGGCAGTGCCTGGTCCCCCAGATGGGGCTTTCCTTGGCAAGCTGGAGGCTGGCCCTGCTCCTATTTTTTTCCTGGGGTGTGCAGCTCCCTGTAAACAACTCAGGCTGTACGGGAGCCCCTGCCATCTTCTCCAGGGCTTTGGAAGCACAGGACCCAGGACTGTGTTTGTGCTGGGGTGTGTTCAGAGCAGGGACACCAGCCCAGCACGGTTTGTGCTCTCTGGGGTGTAAGAAGTGTCTGAGCTCCCTTGCAATAGGTGTCAGGGTGCTGCAGTGTCACTGTGCTGGTGGAAGGCCAGGGGAAAAGCAGGCTCCCTGCCCCCTGTGGCTCCCGTGGAGAAAGCACAGGGATGTGCATATGGAAGGGATCACTGGCAGCCTGATCCTGTTAGTGGGCAGACCTGCACTTCACTGGCATCGCAGGGACATCCATAGTGGTGAAGATTCCCAAAAGTCCATGAGTGAAAGGCACCTTTAATTGCAGGCAGCAGCCACTCTAGGATCAGTCTGCTGATGTTGCTGAAGTACATCCACAGGGCTGCAGCTGGTTTTTGTTTGGTTTTGGTTTGCTTTTTAAGTGCTTTTCATCACCAGGAGAACTGTCAGTAGGGCTGCTGTGAGCTCAGGAGAAGTGCAGTCACCCAGCTCTACAGTGTGAGCACTGACTGCTCATGCTGGCAGCAAGACAGGCTTCAGAAGCCACAGCATGCAAACCCCGGGGCACTGTGCCTCCTGTTTCATCCTTCAGTCTAGGGGAGTGGAAGTGTCTGACTGAAGTCTGATGGGAAGAATGCACTTGCCCTTTGAGCAGGCAACGAAACCCTGCCAAGCCTTACAGACTCGAGAGGGTGTGGGTACAACACAGACAGTGGAGGGGGGAAAAGACACCCTTCCCAAGCCCCAGTGTGTCTGGAGCATGCAAAGCTGAGGATAAAATGAAACTATCATGCCAAACTCAACGGGCAGTTTATGTGCTGGTGACCGTGATGTTGTAAGTCACCTCATGGCCCCTCTGCTCCTCCAGCAGTGGTTCAGGCAAGGCTGGTTGGGCAGAGCAAACACCCCTGTGCCAGCCTGCTCTCAACCTCCATGAAGATCAGGTGTGACAAAGTGGTTAGCCAGAGCTTGCTCATTCATTACCTGGGAGACCTGAGGCACAACATAAATCAAAGCAGCCCTGAGGGAGCCCTAACTTACACTGGGATTATGACTGTCTCTTGCATGGGCCAAGAAGTAGGGAGGTTATAGGCAGTTCAAAGTTTTGGGATCAGAGGGGAAAGTAGGGTTTGGAAAGCAGAAAGGTGATTTTAGACAAGAAGGACTTCTCCAAACTCATAGGACCCTGTTGGTCTCCTACTCGTGTTAGTTGTTTTCAGATAACAATATCATTTGCCACTGGTCTTCTGGGAGTGCCACCAACATCATTAATCAAAGCCCCACGCTGCTTACTGGTACCAAAGTATCTGTACTGCATCATCAATCATAAATGCAGCAAAGGGTGCGCTCGGGATACCTAAAGAGAGAGAGTGATAACATGGTGGGTGAGGGGAAGGAAAGGGAAAGAGGCTTAATTATCCAGTGGTCCTTGGTCCATCGCTCACATTGCAAACATCTCTACAGCTCTACTTTGGTTGTATCTCCCTTTTAAATCTTTGTAAACAGCAGTTAAGATAGAAAGCTTCAATCTGCTGCTCAGGGTACCCCACTGCTTCTCGAGCTATTATTTTAATAAGGCCTATTTTACAATTAAGGCACCATGGGCTTTAAATTACATATAAAATAAAATGTGGAAATTGAAGCATTAAGCGCGTGGCTGCCGTTGGAGGCTCGGCAGCCTCGCATTAAGCAGCTGCCTGTTCTTGAACAGAGAGACGGAAGGTTGAGGGTTTGTGCTACGGAAGGAAAGGAACAACAACCCCTTGACTCTGGGGAGGGCACTGCCATGGGTTTTGCTTGGGGCCGTGCTTCCCTTCAGAGTGGGCTGGGTGGGGTGATGGCAGTGATGGTGCCGGCTGGGGACCCCGTAGAGGTGGGTTTTCCTTTCTCTCTCCCCCTCCAGCTCCCGGCGAGGTGCCTGGCACAGCCTCGTAAAGGCCGGTGGTTTCGGTTACGCTCGTTGCTGTTGCCGCAGTCCGCTGTGATATGAGGAGCGACTCTCGCTCCAGATGGTTGTAAAGGTTAACGAGGAATTTATGCAGAGCTATATACAAATCAGACTGAATCTTCTGGCTGGGAACAACAAGCCGCCGACATAAATTCAGTTTTCTGAACATATGTAGCTTGGTCACTAAGGGAAACTGGAGAATGGCAAGCTGCTCTGCAGAACGTCACCTCTCGCTGCTGCCACGGCAGGGAGGGAACAGCACTGCCCGTGGCACAGGAGGGGTCCTGGGGCTCCGGGGCTGCTGCAAAAGAGTGGCCTCACCTGGAGCCCCAGGACTCAACCTCAGCTGTGAGTTGCACAGGGGCCGGGCTTGTGCTGCCAGGACCAGTGCTTAGGTCAGTGTTTCATGTATACCCCTCCATGTGGCACTGCTCTGGAGCCAAAGTCACCCAAAGGAGGCTCTTTCCTCAGGGCAGGATGTGGCCCTTGCATGAGGGGGAAGGGGCTCGGTCTTTGGTTCAGAGTAGGAGCTCCAGGCTTTCGCCCCCTTGCTGGTGAAAGGCTCCAGCACCTTGTGTGAGGGACTGGGAATGCAGAAGCCACTTTCTCTTCCTGTGTATGCACAGATCCATTGGGAAGGTAACAGCTGGTTCATCAAAGAGAAAATTTTAAAACTTGAAGAATTTAAGTTTCCAGTAAGCACCTGGGAAATGCTTTGTTAATGGCAAGCAGGCACAGCCTTTCACAGTGGTATCCCCTGCCAGCCCTTACAGACCGTGTCTACCTCTTTCTGTGTGCAGTGCACAGATGTCCCTGTGTCAGAGGCTCAGGGAACTTCCCTCTGCCACCTCTGGAAGGTGGCTCAGGTCTCATACATCTCTTCTGGCAGTTCTATTTACCTTCTCTTCATCAAGTAAATTGGTTCAGGGCATTTGCCTGCTACCCCACATACCAAAACCTCTCTTTCTCTTCCTAGAAACAATGATTATGATGGCACGGGACTTATGTTTCCATTTATTTGTCTATTTTTAGTTATAAACAGCTCAAGACTGGATGCAGCAGAGGCAGCTAAAGAGTTTCCCTGTTGTCTTCTTGTGTTCAGGAACTGGTAAGATCCTTTCATGGGCTGGTTGCTTTGTGGACAGGATAACTGGCTGGAATTTAACTTCAGGATTGTGTCACTCTGCAAGAGCAGGGAAAGGAGAGAGAAGCCTCCTGCTTTGCCTCCTTCAGATTCACCCAAGTCATGGAGGTGTTGGCAAACAATCTTCCCACTGAAAAAGGAATGTATTTGTGTGCCTTCTGATACGCAATAGGAGATAAATAGTGATACTTTTTTTATGAGTGTTTTGCAAATTTAGTAGAGTATAATTCTTAATTTTTCTGGACTTTTTAACTCAGTGTATCAAGTGCTTTGTAGAATTAATCTGTTTGCTTACTTAAACTTTAAGGATCTTCTATTTATAGTAGAAGCAGCAGAATGGGACTGTCGATACTTTCCTGTGGGGGTCTTTCAGGGGGCACAGGGTATTGACTTGCTGCTGGCTGGGCCTGCAGGAGGGACTGAGCTGTAAATTGTTGCTGCCCAGTGTCAGTGGGATGATGGCTGCTGGTTTTAGTACAACTCACAAGCAACAGAAATGTTTAGTGCAAGGTTGTCCTCCTGATCTGTTTTACCTCATGGGTACAAATAGGAATCCTCTGAGCCTGTTTTGAAGCCCATGTTCCCAACACACTGACCTGCTTTCCTCATCTCTGGGCTTTTTCAGCCCCTCTGCAGCTCCCTGCAGCTCTCCCCATGCAGCACTCCTTCCTGCCCTGCAGTTCTATCCATTGGCACCTTGGCGTCAGGCATCACTGAGGTCTGTGTCCGTACGTGGGACTGACATGATTACAGATCCAGCGCTGACCATCAGCACAGGAAATAATTTCAATCTCTGTGTCTGAGACTCAGAAAAGCCTCCCACGACCACACAAGCTGCTTATTATTGTACAGTGCTCTGGGCTACAAACCAGATTCATAAAGAGCCCAGCTCCTCCCTGTCTGGGCTCACAAGGCGTTTTTGGCAGCATCTCTGTCATTTGGAGATGGGCTAGGGGCAGCCTGGAGAAGACTCCCCACTCTCAAAGAAGCACTTCCAGTGGGAATCTCTTCTTGAGGAATCAGGGGCTGACCACAGGTAGCTCTGCTTCTGCTTTCTCTGCCACTTTTCTTCTTTTGCTTCTAAAGGAAACAACAGGCTCTGTTAAATACCTGACAGCCCTGGCTCCCTCCCTTGGAGCGGTAAGCCCAGGCAGATTTCCAGTGGCCAGCATTTCCAAGCATACTCCAGGTTACCAGTCTTGAGGCTTGTCAACCCAAACAAGACTGAGGCTTTCCTTCTGCAATATTAAAAAATGAAAAAAAAAAATCATAAATCCTCCTGGCACTGCTGGCTCACACCACTAAGCTATTCCATGTCAGCTCTATTGTTAAACTGTAAGCATCAGTTTCAATACTGTAATAAAATACTGCATTTGAAATTTTACAGTTCCCCATTAACCTCCTTTCTCTCTCTCTCCCCCACCTATTACATCATCCCTCTCTCTTTTCCAGCCTGACATTGCTCTGACATAAAACTTGAAACTTCCCCACCTTTCACTTTTCCATTCTTCCCCTCTCTTTCAGAGCCTTTAGCTGTCACTTGTGCAATAGAACAGCTGAGCCAAAGCAATAAAGTGCTGCAAACCGTCCCCAAACAGCCTGAGCAAGTTTTTAAGACATCCATGCCAAATACCCCTGCTTCCCACACTCGTGCACATACATACCCCATCTCATCCCCAGCCTTGATTCTACCCAGCACATTTACTTAAAAACCAGATTTTTCTGTGTGTGTGTGTGCACTGTCAGCCAGTCTGAAAACAAGCCTCTTTCACAACTTCTCCTGCCAAGGGAGTGTTGTTCTTCTTTCTATTTAGTTGTTCTTTCTGTGTGAACTGCCAGGTTTTTGCTTAGGAAGAGGGACCAGCTTTTTATTCTCAGGGACACCCGTTTGAGGAAGCCTTGTGGTCCCTCAGGACCTGGGCAAACGGCAGCTTCATCGAGCACCATCTGAATTCATGAACGTTGTGCATCAGTTCTCTCCATCCTGCAGACTTCTTCCTCCACACAAAGGTAACCTCCTTGGAATCAGTGAATCTTCCATAGCAGAGGACCTGGGCCAGTATCTGTTGGTTGGGATCTCCATGAATTATCTTGTTTGACATGTTCTCTCCTCCCCACTCCTCTTATTGCCTAATATGAACCAGGTGTAGGGGTAGTCAGGGGGTAGTACTGCAGTACCAAGCCAAAAGAAGACTTTTCCAGTCCCAGCCTAGTGATCCAGTTGGCCAAAAGGGGAGTGGAAACATTGCCATTGACTTTGCTGGTCTTTGTGCAATGAGAGTCTCCTGTGCAGTTTCAGCAACTGAAAAATCTGAGGAAAATAACAGAAATGGTCTATGAGGAACACAAAGTGACTGATTAAATGATGGTCAAGTGATGTTTTTATGTTCAAAGAATCCCATGGATGTTCACTGTGGGGTCATAACAATCCCATGGGATTGTCTACCCATATGGATCAGTTCCATTCTTTTCTTACAGGCACAAGAACTGGGACAGGGTGAGGAGAAGTTTGCCTTGGGTGCTCGAGTGTGTAAGAGGGTGAGGGTGCCCATGCTGAGGATGTTGCTGCCCCATGGGCTGTTGCCAGCTCTCCTTGGTCAGCCTGGCTGCCATGTCCATGTTATAAAAAAAAGCTCACATCCTAATCCCAACCTTAGAGTATGCTCTGACACCACCAATGAAGAGCTTGTAAAACTGCTGAAGTGAGAATTTTTCTATTTTGGGGAGGAACTGTGGTTTTTTATATTTTATTTTTTTCAACTTTACCCCCTCTGCTTGGTTTTCTTCTACTTTTGGCGGCAAATAAGAAGAAATTTTTAAACTGCTACTATTTGAATTTTGTTTCTGCTGCACAATAATGTGAATTTTTAATTTTTTTTTTTTCTTATGCAAGAACTGGGAATATTCAAGACTGGCTGTATTGTGAGCTCTCCCCATTCCTGCTTTTTATACATATACACACAGAGACAGAGTCTCACTGATCTGCCAGTGATCTCGAGTCTACCTAGACGGGCTGCTCTCTCTAGGGATGCGTCTGCTGCATCCGCCTCGGGCTTTTCCTGAAGAGAGACAACTAATTGGGAAAAATTATGTCGCATTACATGTGGTGGCTCTGTGATGTGGACCGTTGTCTGAGGCCTCCCAATCTTGCTGTAAGCTTGTGACTCGGTAACACTATGAGAGTGGAGCAACGGGCAGATATTTGTGCTTTCCATCCTGAGGTGGAGGATTTTAAAGATCTGGGTTGATGCTTCCAGTTCTGCTTCACAATTAATTAATGAATGAGCCCAGTATGTGAGCTGAACTGTTAACATTAGGGTTGACAAGGGACATCCAGGCTTTTCAAACGCCCTAATTGATAAGTTTACTTTTAGAGGCTCAAGGGTCTTATTTTTACCTTTCAGAGTTTCAGCCCACACACTGTTTTTATTTTGGGTGGAAAAAAAGTGCTTTGACATCCAGGGGGGACTTAGCTACCTGCATGCATGTGTTTAGCTTACTTTGCTTCGTTTCCAAACCTTCCCAAGGGTGCAGAAAGGAGAGGAGTAAAAGATGAAGGAGGCGGTGACTATCAGATTAATTACAGATGCTGGGTTAACTGCAAAACACAGCAGAGAAGAAGGAAGCAGGGGAATAAAGTCTGACCTCATCCACTCTTTTCTCTAAAAGAAATTAGCAGGTAGACTGTCACAGAGAGGCTGGGAGCAGGACCCCAGCACCGCTCTGCTGGTTTCAGCAGAGAATGCCAATTCACATGAGCTGAGGTTTAGCTCACAGAGGTTTCATAGCCTGTAAATATAATTTAAGACAGTGGGGGAAGAACCATATGTTTGAGAAAGCGGACAGCTTCCCCCAAACAAACATACATTGTGACTAATCTAAAAATAGCAAAAATGGGTTAAGTGGCTCCTCAGTTGCTTTGAGTGATGTAGCAGGATGATATTTCTCCTCACGTGAAGCTTGTCCCATGTCTCTGATCAGTTATGGTTGAACAAGGGGACATTTCAGTATTTATTTTCTTTCTGTTGATTCCAACCAGATTGCCCATGCTCTGCTTAATGTAGTGCCTGCTGGAGAAGTGGGACAAACATTCAGTCACATTAAAAATAAACCCAGAAATAGCAGCTTATAAATTTGGATTTTTCTCCTATTATTATTTATGGGTGAATCCTGTCAGAGGCATAAGTGCAATATCTTTGTAGGCCGATGCTGGGATTTATATCAAAGGGGTTCTAACATATACTTCATGTACTCAGCTGCAACTATTATAAGCTATTTCATGTACAGCTAGAGACAAATGATCTCTCCCATGTTTGTCTTAACTTATAAAATGCAGTTGGGTTGCATGAATTCACTTCCAAGCCTCCTGCATGGGGGAGGAGGACAGAAGATTTATCCCCCTTTAATATAATCAATTCTAGGCATATCTTTAGACAAATAATTTAGAAATCTGTGCAACAAGAAACATCTCTATTAATTTCAGGATACACCATTTTATGCATTTTTATGTGCATCGGAAAAAAGGGATTAAATTTTAAAAAATAAAAGCCCTTACCCTGTGAAGAAAGCAAATTCTAACAAGAACATTTTGAAATAAAATCCCAGAAGGCAACAATCCCTCCAACAATTAAACTGGGAGAAGGTCCCCTGAGGGCAGACCAACAAAATTTAGTAAAAATAATTGCCATGCTGGGTCCTTGCTCTATTTTAGCTGAGTATAAGCAGACACACAAAAAATAACCTACTGAGAACAAGAACATTCCTACATGAAGCAGGCGAACAACAGAGCCGTGTAACTACCTGGCCACACCACTCGGCTTTTGCTGGCACGCAACACAGATTTTTATACTTCAGCCAATATAAAATAACAATCAGGCTATTTACAAGGCTCTGCCAAATATTAACCTTATATCCAATTCTCTTCAAACCTTTCAAAGTCTCTAATGTGAACCATGCAAGTTCCTCATTACCTGATCATATTCTGTAACTACGATGTTATAGGCTAGTTATATTTTTTAAAAGATGGTGTGTTTATGCAAAGATAATGATGCGGTGCATTTTATGCTGAAAAACTCAGTAATTAATTAATTTATAATCCCCCTTACTCTTCAACCCCTCCCTCTAAAAAGAATAAAATAAAAGATTAATTTGCTGGAGAAAACAGGTTCATGTTTGCCCTTAAGACAGAGCACAAAATTACTTTAGCATGTGTGCCATGGTTAAAACAAGTTAGATCCATGCATGTCCCCAGCCAGGTGAGAGCTATTGTAAAAGGGAGTTGAGAATGAAGAAAGTACAGAGATAGCTCTTAAAAACTGAAGGTTGGCTCCATAAAGCAACATTGGGCATGCAAGGAGCTATTCAGGGTGACTAATTGTGAGACAAAGGCTTTGTCTCTGGCTGTGGGTAGCATGGTGTAGGAAAGTGGCACCAGCAGAAGGGTGGTAGGAGGGAGGAGGAGGCAGGGAGCGATCCTTTAACCTCTCTTCTGTGTCAGACACTCATCCCTGGATTTAAAAAAAATAATTTCTACCTTGCTGAATTTTCTGTCATTGTCTCTTGGAGCTCTTTAATTATTTGAAGCAACTGTTTGTGCATAGAGAAGTGACAGCAGGGCCATGGGAGGCTCTTGCCCATCCGTTGCAGGGCTGGGCACTCAGAGTTGACAGGGACAATGCCTGGACTCAGCTGGCCCCACACTGCCCTGGCAGCCACATCACCAGTGCTGGAGCCATCCAGGTGCCCAGTGACTACCCTGGCCCACCACGGTCAGTTGTGCTCTGACTCTGTGCCCTCCTGGCACTGTCATAAACCAGGATCCATCATCCTGCAGAGGAAGTGTTTCTTCCCACAGTTCAGTGAGATCTTTCTAATTGGGGTCCTCTTTTCTCTCTAAACATCTGCAAAGACCATTTTGGAAATAGGCTGTATTGAATACTGGGCTTCTTATTTTAAAGGGAGTCTTTAAGTGTATTTTTTTAGACACATTTTTACCAGCAGTACTTTTAACAATAGGTTACCAGATCCATCACACAATCTGACTAAAAGCCCGTATTTATTTCCCTAATTTTATAAACATTTAATAGGTCCTTATTAAACACATCAGCCAGCATGATTTAATAACACAATCAGTCTAGAAGTTTAAGAAAATTGAAAACAGGATTTGAATGTAATACAGCCACAATTACCGGAGATTATAGGCAATCATTTCCATATGTCTGCAATGGGGAGCTGCTAATCTCTGTTTGCGTGGAGGTGATTTCCTCTGGAACACTTCCCAGCCTTCAACAGTGCTAGTGCTGAACAAATTAGATTTGAAAGTCCCCAATTTTATGACTAAGGTAATATACTCTGTGTATTTAGAGAAACACTGATTTCCTATTTTAACTGGCTTCCAAATGCTGGACAGAGACCTCAGCTTCATTTAGTTTGGCTCTGCTAGGTGTATGGTAAAAGACTTTTTTTTCTTTAAAGGTCAGCACATGTATTTTGGGGTGTCTCAGAGACACACCACGAGTTCCCTCCATCCATAGGAGCAAAAGAGTTAGCATCCAGTGACATCATGGCTGAGGAATGTGCAGCAATTAGCCCTGCAGTACTGCAGGCAGCCTATGGCTGGGGGACAAGCAGCTCCCTCCTGCTAAACTTTAGGAGTCCTAACACCTTATTCCCTGACCTACCGCTTATGAGATCCTGAATAGCGTCACTTGTGTTTTGTGGGAATTCATCTGGTAAACTAGGCTTTTTGTGCATGGCCTTGGCTCGGCTTTGGCAGTTACTGTTGAAAATGGGACTGCTGTTGGGAAAGATTTCCTGTGCAGAGCAGCCAGGAGCTGGGCTGGTTTCAATAGGAGCCTGTGACTAGTGGAGATGGGAGAGCTGCAGGGAACTTCACACTGCGGACCTGCCAGCCACTTTGGGGGATGTCAGGGACCTGCCTGGCCTGATGGTGTCCAAGGCATTTTTAGAATTTATTTTGTCACGTGATTCATGTTTATGAAATGTTTGTGGCAGATTCATAACAGAAAACTCTAAGAAGGCAGTAAGACTGAAAGGAAATCTGTGGTACACAGTAATGAGAGAAGAGCAAAGGAATGAGTGGATCCACTGTGTGCAGCACATTTGTCAATGGCATCGTCCCTTTCACCTCCCTGTTGCTGGACCATGGTGTTGGTGACTGCCTTGAATGAGCATCGAGAGGGAGACACAGATGAAGGAAGGGTTTGCAGGCAGCTGAGTGTCTAGTGCTCTTATCTTTTGAGTGCTTATATTTGTGAAACTCACAGCATTTTTGTGCTATTAAAAGAGCCTTTCTTTATGGGATCTGGCCCTGCTGACTGAGAATGTTCCTCTGCTATTTCACTAAATCAAAGAGGTGATAATTGTGCACTGGTATAGGAAATGATAAAGCAGATGCCCTGATTGGAAAGGCTTGTTTGTGGCTAGATGATCTCCTTTCTCAGCTGAAGGAGGGAAAAGAGGCCCTTAACAGCCCTAAGCCAGGACTTCAACACTGTTCAGGAAAGCCCTCAAGATGATATAAAACCTGATATAGAACACATGTTTAATTCACCTTGCCTTCATTCAAGGTGCAGAACAACATATGATGTCTGGACACTGACTTTGCTAAAAATGGCACATTACCTTTCAGTCAAGCACGTGAGTAAGGATATTCCTGCATTGGAGCCCTAATGTGAGATTTAGGATTTTATTTTACTTTACTGGTTTTGATCTCAGCAAGAGTTAGTAAAGTTGGGCTGAAAATCTGAAAAAGTAAAAGAAATAAGGTAGTTCTCACACTATTCTTGCTAAATCCCCTCCTCCCCTTCCCCCAAAATGAAAAGATTCCCCTAAAAAATGACCCAGAATAACACATAGTATGAAAATGTACTTAGATTAGGAGTTGGGCTGTGGCAATCGTGAGTAAACTTTTAAGATGACCAGAGCTAACAGTTTTCGACTGCAGTGACACTAGAGAAGTCACCAAAGTGAATTTTACTACCTGTTGTCCTAAGATAACTGTAATAGAAGTGATGAATTCCAAGGTATCAGGGTCACATATGGCATAAAACCTGCCATAGACCAACCTTGGACATAACAACTGGCCCTGACTTTGGACATAACAGCTGACCTAGACTGAAATTCTGTATAACAAATGAAACAATGACAGGATTAAGTAGATAAAGATATTGGGTGTGTCCTTTTCATTTCCAGATAGCACAGAACAAATCTGAACACATACTGTCGTATCCATTTGCAAAGTTTGATCTGTCTTCAGCTGGGTTAGACCAAAAGGAAAAGAACACATTGGCTCTCACAATAAAATAAATGTACAATCCCTGCACATTACTGCCTTTGTAGTTGCTTTTACCCTAAAAAAGCCCAGCTCTAGTGCACAGTATATTTTTCATCATAAACTTGCTCATGTATGCATTCCAGATGGCGTGAAGAAGGGGCTCAGGAATTCTGGTGGCAACCGCTAGTATTACGAAAATAAAGGTAGGGCCCAGTTTTATGATGAACCTTGATCTTAAGGAGTTTATAACTAGACTGGCTCCAAGTTATGCTTGGAATACATGGATACATTTATTACATCAGTGGATTCCTTCATCCACTTAAAAAAAAATAAAATCTGCCGTGGTTTTTCGGCTTTTTTTTGAGTGAAGAGGCTGCTTGCAGTTTTAAGATGTTTCATGCCCTTCATTCCATATAGAAAAAGGGTTGATTAAAAGGCAGTTGGCAAGACAACAACCCCCAGTATATTGTAATCATTTTCCACTTGGAAACAAAGCATTCTCCCACATTCCAGCTATCTAGGTTGATTAACTTAGCAAAGCATTGTGGTGTGCAACAGTGTTAACTCATTTTGTGGTGTATTTTTTATATGAAATATAACCTTTTCCTTAAAATGGTCCATTAATAATTATTTGCATCAATACACAAAAATATGGCAATTAAGTATGCTGGAGTGGTCTATTAAGTTCAACTTTTATGGGAAAAGTTTTTTCCTTCATTTTGTTTTTAAGTTCTTGCCAACAAGAAATATGAGCTCAACCAAAATAGGTTTTAGGAAAAGGGAGGCGATAGGCCCCCATTCAGGAAAGGCTTTCAGCACATGCTTGTGTTCCAGTGCTTTCACTGGGATTTAAGCACATTCTTAATTTATTTGTGAACAGAGTTGGGAGGTTTTTTTATGAGGAAATCTTTACAGTGGACAGTTTTTTATGATAACGTGTGCAAGGCTGTAGCCTTGTAAACTGGAATAAGAGTGGCACAATGTGAGGCAGGAACCAAACCAGGAAACAGAAACAGGGACATGAGGCTGGGCATGCTGGAAAGGAGCACAGGAGTGGACTGTCCATCCGGGGTGAAATCAGGGATATGGCAAGGAACAAGAATCACTGTGGGTGCAAGTTGGCTATGTTACAGAAAAACTGAAGGTAATTTCTTGTAGTTTTTGCAAAAGAAAGTCTACTGAGGTTGTTTGTAGACTATATATTATCCAGAGGGAACCCACATCTCCTGGAGGTGATTATGTCACCTTTCTGAGGTGCACTTTGCTTGCAACGGGTTGGTTCAGGAAGTGCTGTTATCTTTTTCATGATGAGGGAGGAGCCCAGGGGATGGCTCCAGCTTCATGAATCCCCTCCCAGCTCTCTGACTTAATAGCTCTTCTTTTCTGTTTTCATGAAAAAAGGAATCCATCAAAAATATTTGTTTACCCCTCCAGGGTAAGGAATGACCTTATTTAGGAAATTATTTTTTGTTAAATAGTTAAGTGCAGTACCTTGAAAGAAGTTCCTAACTTCTTCCATGCTAACATGAAAACATGCTAACTTCTAACATGCTACTGAGCACGAAGGAACTGGAAGCTGTTTTGTCTGTGTACGATACTTCCTTGTTTTCTGATTTGTCTTCTGGGCTGTGGCTTAAACATTCAAGCACATCCTGGAGTGAGACACAAGCGAGTGAGCTAAACATGAGGCAGTAAATATCCTGGCTTGTGTTATTTTTCTACTCTTTGAACTCTAAAAGCAGTTATTTGTCATTTATTTGATATCCCTTGACAACAAACATGATGTCTGTGAAGAACTAGCTCCTGATAAGCTCTCCAATAAGGTCAAGACATGCAAACAAATGAGAGAAACAATAATATAGATGTTAACCACTGCATCTTCCTTTTTTTCATAACTTTTTAGCTTGTGCACTACTGTATTTTTGTTGGAAGCATGTGGTACTATTGCTTCTGCAATAATTCGTCTTCAGGCACAGCAAACAGAAAGGATTTCAGGCATTTTATTTCCTTGTCAGCTTCGATAAATGCAAAACCATTTACCTAAAAGAGCAAAATATCAGGACCAAATTTTTCAAAGCTTGTTTGGGTTGTTTTTTTTTTCGTCATTCAGAAAGCAAACTGTAACTCTATAAGCAGACAAACAAACACTTTTTTTTTTTTTCTGCATAACTTATAAGCTCGTTTTCTTTGGTTCCTGCAAGTGATGTCATGGAGCCCAGCTGCCGTGTCTCTGCAATGATTTGCCTTACTCATGTTTCACCCAGTCATTCCAGGCTCTAACGGAATTACTTTGAGCAAAATCTGTTTTTTCATGGTTCACCTCCCACATCAGCTGATAGCAGGGACTCTTCTCTGGGATGCATGGAGAGGAGGTACAGGCAATTAAGTAGATTTTAAAGAATGTTTTCTTGCTTTGTTTGTAATCAGCTCTGCTGCAGATCAGCACACTGTGGGCACGAGTGTCGATGAGGGATGCAGGCATAAAATATGATATTGTCTAGTTTTCATATGCTTGGCTTCTCAGTGGAGTCCAGCAGCCTGTACATGACCTTTGGCTCCCCAGCTGATGCTTGGGGAGAGTTAAGCCCCTCCCATTTGGTGCAGCAGAGAGAATTTTGATAACTAGTTTTGACCAGTTTTATTGGCTATTCTTTACTAATGAAAAGTGCTATGCCAGGGCTGATTCTGGATTTCTACCACCCAGGCACCTCTCTGGACCTCAGTAACAGCACCTTTGCCTGTTCACACAGAGACTTTTCATCTGCTATGTTTTGTTTGAAAAAAAATGGATGATGTAGCTGTTTTCCTTCCATATCACCACCTAAAGGGGACAGCACTCCCTGGGTTAGGGGGGGAAACAATTCAGTGCCCTCTTTGAGTGGTCCAATTCCACATCTCTCCTAGGACATTGACCAAAGCACTCAGCTGCAGAGTTGTCTTACCCAGAGCATAGCAGATAGGTAACAAATTACAGGAGTATCTGCCAGGTAGCAGATAACAAGGTTAGGGACCTCCAGAGCTGTTTTAGACATAGTATTTTGGAGCTTTAGACATCATTCATGGAAAAATTAGGCTCTTCTGAAATATATAAGCTATGTGTGTTTTCTCATTAAGTAATCATATGAGCAACACCTATGTAAAATACTTCCTTTATGTCCCTCGTGTCCAACTTCAGCTGATCTGGAGTGTGAATTCTCTGGACTTTTAAGAGCTTACATTTGTAAGCCCTGTAATGTCTTCATGGAGCCGTTTTAGATGGACTATTTAATCTTGTAGGAGTGCATGTGTCAATATAAATATATATGGGAAAGTACCTTGTTTTCTTTGCAGTTGAATTTTTTTAGGCTTTTAAATATTGCTATTATTCTTTACCTGCTCTTAGACACTTTTATTTTGTCATTATTTGGTTTTCCATACTGATTGGAGGTGTCAGCGAAGACTGAACTAACATGCCAAAGTGAAGAGACAAAGTACAGGAAGGGGAGCACTTACATGGGGAGGTGCAGTGAGAAGCCAGCAAGTACAAAAAATAACCTTCCACCTTTAGTGCTTTACCTGAGGTACCTCTGTTAAGGACACGGGTATGTTGTGGTTCCTGCAAAGCCAGGGGGAAGATTATCAGCTCCAGAGTGACTCCATAAAAGACCTAAATTGGAGATACATCTCTTTCACCCAATTAGCAGCTATGGTGACTGCCTCTGACCTGTGGAGCTCAACCTGCTCTAACATGCTCTTCCACCAACCCTTTAGTGTGGACCCTTTCAGCCTGGCTCCTTTCCCATTTATTGTGGGCCTCTGCTGTTCTTTGCAAAAAAAAAAAAAAAAAGGGGGGGGGAAATAAAAAAAATTACTATTAGAAAAAGATGGAGCATGAAGAATTCCAGCCTGAGAGGGGAATGTAAGTGAATTAATCTCTCCTGGTGAGGAGGAAATTATTTTTGTTACTAGAATAGGTTGTTTTTCCTTTGGTATTTTTCTCTCAAAGCTTTCAGGCATCCATCAAAACCCAACAGCTTAATTTCTGTAGATACAATGTTTCACTTTTTAGTTGCCAAATAACCTCACAGATTTAATTTTCCAGATTTTTTAGATGCTTTCAGGAAGTTGTCACAAGAGACCCTCCCTGGATAAATTTCTTTTTCCAAGAAAGCCACTTTAAAAAAAAAAAAAGAAAAAAAAAAAAGAAAAATCAGAACAAAGATGATTCAAGCAGTTTTGTCCTACCCAGAGACAATGCTACAGCAAAGCCTTGACTGCCTTTTATTAAGCCCAGCCAGAATCTTTGTGGCCCTTTTCATGTGCCGAGGGTGGGGGCCATTGATCTGCTGCAGCCTGGCCTGGCCCGAGCGGGGACCCAAACTCGCTGCTTTTCAGCTGTGCCTTGTCCTCTGCTCCCCCTTCCTTTTTTTGTTAAATGGAAGTTGACGTAACAGAAGAGAGGAGCCTGCCAGGAGGGTGTCAGAGTCAGCAATGATCACAATCAGACGTTGCAATCAGATTGCTCTACCAACTCCTAGGAAGAAATAACCATCTGTTTCAATGGTTACAGAGGGGAGAAAAAGGGGGGGGAAAAAAAAAAGAAAGGCAGAGCCACATCCAGAGTTTTGCATTGCAAACAGTGCCTCTGTGCCTGCCAGGAAGCGCTGCAATGAGGTCTGATACTAGTGTGAGGTCAGAAACTTTTGCACCAGAGACAAATATCTAACAGTAAGCTAAGGTGCAGTGTAATCAGGTATGGTGCATATGACACTTTAACTATTTCTGTTTTCCTTCTGGGACCCAAGTTGCACAGTAGCCTGAGACAGCTATGGAGTAGCCTTAGTTCATCTGTCCAATAGATTTCCACCCCTTTTTCTTTGCTGCAAAATACACTGAGAGAAGCCTGTCGCTGTAATTGGAAGCCACTTGGTCTGTTGGGGTAGGTGGGGGTCTGCTGTCCCCCCCCCATCTGTACCCTGTCCTGCACAGGTGGCTGCCTGGGGTGGCTGCACACTGGTCTTGTTGTATGATGTCCTCCAAGCCCAGTAAATATTCCAGACCCAAGTGCTACTGTGCATGCAATAAAGGCAAAATTCATTTATTCACTCGGGCAGGTGATGGATAGTCTGTCAATGTTTATACAGTAGACACAAGCCTAATTTTCAGGTATTAGTTGATTAACACTTGAGTCATATTGTGCGTCCTGTGTCCAGTAATGTGGAACATCAAATGTGTGAAAAAGATTAATAGTGTGCACAGATGTTACTCAGAGGATCAATTTGTCTGGGGTTTGAAGAGGTGGTACCCTGCAGATCAATAGGAAAAGAGAAAATTAGAGTAATATGTTGATAGAAATCCTAGCCGAGTCTATGCATGGCTGGGTTATCTGCTCCAAATACTCAGCTTCTCGTAAAGGCTTTCAAAGGCTGCAACAAAATGTTAAGCACACTCTCCTGTAAATTTTTGTTGTTTCTTACAGACTTACAGCTTCTCCAAATGGGAAGCCCTTAGCAAGGGACACAAAGCAGCCCTTGTGTGAGGGGCTGAGCAGCCCAGGAAAACTTTTCCCTGGCATTTTGTATGAGGAACACTTCCCTATATTATAAATAGCATCGGGGGGAGGGCAATAGAAGTAAATGTTGCTCTGTAAATAAGGGAACTAAAGTTGGACAGTGGAAGGGCTCTCTCTGGATGAGCTCAACTTCTGTTTTAAAGGAGAAATGTTGTGGTACGTCTTTCCCCCGCCGACTCCAAGCACTGCCCGGTGGGAGCTGCATTACAGCAGAGGATGGGAAAGGCTGGAGCAGGTTTGAGCACTCACACCCCCACAGTGGTTACTGTGCCACAACCCTTCATGGGCTCCCCACCTCCTGACCTGCCTGAGCAGAGAGGATAACAGGCACTGACTGTCCTCAGACCACCCTATATAGAACATTTTTCTGCACTGGAAGAACAATATGTCTTGAATTTAATGCCCATTTTTCACAGCAAAGTTCTCCCATCCTTTCACCCTGTGCAGCAGAGGGTTACAGACCTGCCCAGTGTGTCCAGCCCCAAATCCCAATGAGTGTCACATGGCCTCTGGGAGGAGAATACTTTGAGCTCCAGGAGTCTGTCAAAGGTTCCTCCATGGGAGAGGGACAGATCCACGATATCTTAAAGATCTAAACCATGGCTGGGCAAAGCTCTGGAGAGGACACTCCACGAGACAGCCCCACATCTGCAGGCAGAAGGACACGGTGGCACCCCTTGTTCTCTGCCTTCCTCACTGGAGTTGCAAGGGATGCACAGCTGTAAAGTCTGAAAGGCGGGAGAAGTGGCTGGGAGTGGGTGACCCTGCGGGCAGTGGCTGCCCCATCCCCTGCCTGGACAATGTGAGGTGTGGAGGCTGGACTTCCCTCCCGTGGGACAGCTGTGGAGCAGGAGCAGCCTGCGCGCAGCCGCCTTGCACACGCTGCCAAGTGACGGCCCAGAGGTTCTGCATATCTGTTTATCTGTGCTATTCAGAAATGGTTCCTTGCCACTGAGATAGAAAGCAGCTTTGGACAGAAATTTCAGCCTATGATGGGAATGTCAGCAGTGTTATGCTCTTTCATATTTTTTTTAAAGCCTGGCTTTCTGCAAACTGACATATTTACATGCTTGCTTTATAACACTGGCATGGGATTTATGAAATCGCCTCAAAATTAATGCCTATTTCTAACAAATTTAAATTAAAAATGACCATACCCACATGAGGAATAGGATAGGAAATTTAATTTAAGGGAAAGCTGGGAATGTATATATTTCTGTTGCATATATTTCAAACTCTTTCTGTTGCAACCTAATAACATGTGTGAATGAGTGCCTGGTCCTTCCAACACAACCTAGAGAGGATTGTACTTATACAAGAAGTTGCTTTGTGAAATTAACAGGAAATCTCGGAAATTAAGAATTCCATTTAGCAGCAGATTTTTGCAGGGATCTGAATTTATCTGTCCAGGGCCCTTCTACCCCAAAAAAGAGGGGTAAGGAGGACAAAGAGGGGGCTGAGAGAGGAGGCAGATGCTGGGCTGCAAACTCCAGGAGGAAGAGGCAGGGTTAACAATGAGCTGGACATCCATGCCTTTTTCCTTCCCTGCACCAGGTCAAGGCCAGCCACTCTGTGTAATTAAGAGTCCTTCATATGCTTTAAGAAACAATCATAGCTTCCTTGCTGAGGATTGGCATAAACTGCTCTGGACCATCATAAAATTAGTATATTCTCATTTTGTCAGCAGAGGCAGTAGCAGCTGAGCTTACATGCCCCAGACCAAAGTCCAGAAGCGAGGCTTGGTGATATGTTTCCTGCACAATATATTTATATAGACAGCTAACCCATTGCTAGTCTGCTGCATTTTCCTTGTAAACTGTTCTTATGTGCTACAACACATCTGGGCATTCTTAATTCTGCCTCTCACTTCATTACCTTTCATAGGAGACTCTGGATTTACAGCAAAAGAATCAATAGTTTGAAAGTTTTAAAAAGTGCAATATTAAAAATTTAAAAGAAAGCAGGAAATCATAGTCTCCATTCAGCAGAGGGGAAAAAAAAAAACAACAACCCGACACAAAAACTTTTTCTCTGGGTAAGGATTGGGGCTCACAATTAGTTATCTTCATGCACAGCAGTTTGGGATTTCTTCAGATATTTTACTAAATCTGTGTGTGAGCACACTTGGGCTTCTGGAATCCACATTAAATATATTAAAAGAGTTCAGACACGGCATGTTTTGTTGGCAGCGTTTATGCAAAGTGGACTCCAGCAAACAATCTGTTGCTGTTTACAAGACTGGAACAAGGGGTTTGGCAGTGGGGGGAGCTGAGGTCTGCGGGGCACATCCTGCTGCCCACTGCTGCCTGCGCGGGCAGGAGCCCCGGCCCGAAGGGACTGACTCCAGCGGAGGATCCATTCCCTGCTGCAGTATTTCTTTCCCTCAAGCAGATCTAATTGAAATCAGATCTTTGTGCTGCGTTAGGATTCGTCTGGCAGAGCCAGTCTTGGCATTGTTTTCTTTACCATTTTTCCTATTACTGTTAGTACCAATCACCAGAACAAGGCAGCAAGGAACGGGAGAGAAAAGCAACATGCTGTGAAATTGTTGAAATAATTCAAAGGTTTCCACAGGAAACATCATCTCCAAGTGCTTGAACGCAGCCTCCCAGATATAAATATAGTGCAGGGAAATAGAGGGAGGGGGTGAAAAGGGAAGGGAGAAAGAGATTTAGTGATATTAAGAGGCTAAAGCAGTCGGAGTGATTTGTAAATTATACAGGCAGCGTGTTCCCCGTGTTAGGCTCTCCGTGGAGCACCGGAGAGAGAAGCAGATGTCTCGACAGTGCTTAACAGCCGGCTCTGACCTGAGGGTTTGCTCTGCAGCACCTTCCTTGCTTTGTTTTAAGAGGTATCCTTAGACTCTTTCTGGTTTGTTTTTTTTTCTTACAAAGATGAAAGTTTGAAAAATAAAAGTTGATTACAGAATAAACCCATGCTCAGTTCAAAGAGGATCCTTCAGCACGTGCTGAGAACAGCATCAATAACATCCACGTATTTATTGATCGATATCTTTCAATCATTCAAGGAAACACTTTGGTTTTAGCAGATGGCATTGTTTTAGTACAATCCATTCAAACTGATAGTAGCTGTACCATTTTACTATCTATAGCATTGAAATATGCTATATTTTAATATTTAAAAATTAAAAAGTCAATACAATTATTTTAAGAAACAAAACCAGCTTATTTTCTAAGCCTGATTAGGTAGGTTTGCTTTCCAAATTATTATTTGGGTTCCTAGATGTAATATGTTTGATTTATAAAAGTGTACATTTTAGGAATGGTTATATAATTCTACATTAAAACTGTTCTTAAAGAAAAAAAGAACTATTCAGTTAATCAGAATTTCCCAGAAGCAATGGTTATGCTTTTGGGAGGAAATTTTGGATTGTTAGAAGAAATTGAACAGTTTTCTGTTTTTGAAACCATCATTTTGGAGTTTTTGTACTTTTGTTGAGCAAGAAAGAGAAATTCTACACAGAAACATTTTAATGAAATATCATTTTTATTTCCTTTTGGCTGCAATTCTGTAATGAGAGGGAGGGGCCCTTTCTGCAGCCAGGGCTTCTGAGTAGCCAAAAAACCCCATGCCATCCATGGGAGTAGCTTACACTTTAGAAATTAGTCTTTGACGGTAAACAGGCACGTTTGAAGCATTTGCCTTAGGAAGTTGCCTTACAAGAGAAGAAAATTCATCTCTCCTACTGTCTTCAGGAGCCCAGCAATTTCTGGAAGCTCCCTGCACCCCTCCACTGGCCCTTTGTTTATAAACGAACTTCAGCTCAGCTGCCCCCCTCCAGCTCTCTAATCCTTTGCATGAAATCATTACCAGCTACTTCCAATGAACTTGCCATTCTTCAGCTCACAATTCTTGTTGTCAGCTTCACATAACAGTTCATCCCTTTTCTGCTTAATCAGAGGCTTTAGATTTCAGGTATTCATTGAAATGGAGAAGAGTTTTGAGGTTTCCAAATACTTCTTTTAATGAATCTTGTGATATTTTTAACAAAGAGGTCAGAAATACATATTTTCTTCTTTTATAAATGTTAATAAAATACAGAAAAAGAAAGAAAGAAAGAAGGGGTGGGGGAAGCAAGTTTCCAATCATTTTAGTCTGGTGACTGGTCCTTTGTGCATCTGTTCAAGTATTTTGTGGTTTGCATTTACGTCTGTATTCGCCCAATTTACAGCTTAAAAAAAAATCAATAGTAATGTTATATTTTCATGAAACCAGCATTTTTTAACTGAGATCTCATGAGTAAATTAAATTACATCCAAGCTGGATTATATCCAAGTTGGATTACAGTTGCAGGCCCTGATCCTGCAAATGCTTATACACATGAATATTCCCACTCTAGCTTATGCCTTGGGCTAGGACTTGAGAGACCTGGAACCTAGTTCTAGGTTTGCTATAGCCTCCCTCTCCCCAAGTCCCTTACTCGCTCTGAATCTCAGTTTCTACTATTTATTGAAAAAAGAAACTAAGAGAAAAGATGTGTTAATACTGATAATTGACTTATGTTGCATATATTTTTCATATATATTTATGAGATGTCACTTTCTGTAGTCATATATGAGCTACTGAATCATAAAATATAGCAAATATATGGTAAAACAGGCTTTATTTTCTAGGCTTGTCCCAGACTGTCTTGAAAAAGAGTTAGTCTGTGACAGAAAAGCTCCTATTTGCTGCTTTTCCTCTTGTTCTTTGATATCTTGTTGTTTCTACATCCTCCTGCTTCTGGCACAGGCAGACAAATTAAATAAGCAAGAGCATGGTTGAATTCTTCCATGCAGGGATGCTCTTTTTAGTCTGTACTTCTTTGGGAGTGACAGAACAGAGTTGCCATATTACAAACAAATACTAATAATAGGAATAAATCCCAATGCAAAGCTTCAGAGAAGCAAATGCTGTGTCAAAAATGAGAACCACTGGAGCAGGTGGACAGAAATGCTACGGTGCAATGTAGGGAACAAAATTGCCCAAGTGGTTGAAAGATGATCTTTGCTGTAGGCAGTTCTCTAGGCTACAACATAAGGTGGTACATGAATTAAAAGAGGAACCTAAGCCTTGGAGACATTAAATGTGACTTAATGTATTATTGTATGTCAGCTGAGCTACTGTAACTGCCTGTGTGTCAACTCTGCTCAACACCTTTCCTGCCAGGCTTGGGGAAGCCGTAACACCTTGAGCTGCTGGAAGGGCTAAGAGCTCGTGTACTGATGGTTACCACAGCTCAGCTGAGGTATCACAATTTGTTCTGACACAGTAATTTGGGTTTGTTCCTGAAACCTTTGTGATCTGTGAAGGTCTCCGAAGTAGCTTGAGGGAAAAAGGGGAAAAGGAGGTTTGCCCATGTTCATTTGCAGCACAATAAAATAGCAGCCTGTCAAGCCATCCTTAAAAAAAACGTTGATGAAGAGATTGGCTAATGAAAGATGGCAATGTCTTGAGAAGGTTGTTGTATACCCACCATAGAGTAGGGGATAGAACTTACAGAGTATGTGAGAAGTGGTCCCACTGCAATAGACCCTGTGCAGGCAGGGTGGTAAAAATCCAAATCCCTCAAGCATTCACAGTGAGCAATGATTAACCAGCCCAAGGGCCTGGAAAGTAGGAGTGAAACACACTGATTAACCTTTCACTGGTGTGGAAACCAGCATAGTGCATGGCATGCACCACAAATTTTTTTTGAATGCTCATTAAAATTAACACATCCCTTTGCAGTTCGCAGTTTTTATTGTGGGTGTTCTGTGATGAAGCAAATCCTGATCACTTTGCCCCAAAGTGGAATTGAAGTTCATCTGATTAAGTCCTAGGAACGGTATATACAAAATTAATTTCTCTATTCTCCCCAAATGTCTTATATTATTGCTGTCTATGAGACTCAGCTGTGGGAGGTAATATGGCTTATCAGATGTTGAACATTAGGTATACCAAATTATATGCTTATAGTCCTTATCATAACACTAGACTTATATGTATATAAAATAGCTTCTCTTCTATATAAAGCCTATGTATCTGATGGATCTTTTTCAGTGCATTACATTACTCTTCCTCCTCACCAAACATTAATGACTGCAGGACACAGACCTCCTTTCCAATCAATGTATGTGCATCCCCTCCTTGAAAGAAGACCATTATCCTATAGTATTTAGGTGAAAAAGCACACGATAGGATCTTAGAGTGGCTGTGGCAAAAAAGATCCACTGTGATTTATGCGAGGTGCATTGGGAGCTGTCTGATGTGAAGTCAGCAGATGAAGGGCAATGAATAATTCAGCACTAGGATCCGTCACATCATCTCTCTTCCCATGTTATTGCTGTTTTTACGTAATTGCAAAGTGAAAAATAAATTGATGTCATAAAGAAAGCTGCATCATTTGTCTGGAAATACACATAAGAATTAGAGGTACGTTTCTTGCTGCTTTGTGAGCCCTGCATGATCTTACCGTGTGCAAAATTAAAAATGTGTCTTTGTTAACACCTTCTCTAGGGTTAGATGGGTGATCCATGCAGCATGACATCTTTTACGTTGGTATTAGTGGCCTGCATTGATAGAGAATGATGTCTCTGAATTGCTTCCTTCAAGCCATTGCCCTTGCTCTGTGCTTCCCCAGCAAGGCTGCAGCACAGCTGGAACTCAGGCATCTGCCTGTATTGTAGGGGGAATTTTGAATGCCAAACTGCAGGCAAAAATCAAGCCAGGGAAGGGTTCACCTGCCTCAGGGGAGATTAGGAATGGGAAGTTGTGTACAGTGCTGCCCTATTTTATTCTCTGCATCCTAAATAAAGAACCAAACAAAAAAACCAGGATTTGGTCAGTGGGATCAGTGATTCTGTACAACATAGAAGGCTCAGCTGGCTGGATATATACACATCCATCCATCCATCTTTCATAGTGTTCTTAGTGTTCACAGGAATTGTGAACTGAAGAGCCAGTTCAAATTCATTACCTGTAAAGGGGGATGACATTTTGCACTGACTTGCAAGGTTTAGGTTGTATGAGAACATGGAACACCCCAAAATTCTTGCATTTGGGGCTGGGAGTTTGGAGATTACCCCTTTCAAAGGTAGGTCAAAAAGCCGAGTTCAGACCAGGACCAAAGAGACTGGGACATTAGCTGGGAAAAGTTCTGACTTATTTGTTCTTTTTTTATGGTGAAGTGCATTATCCATCACTGTGTTTAAGTGTGACTTGTGATCTATGCCTTTCTTGCTGTTACTATTTCATGACTGGAAAGAAAAAACAACTTTGGTGTATTTCTGCTTTTTAATCTGAATTGTTCCAAAAAATGCCATAACCAGCTTCAGTCCTGATTCTCCAGTTCCCTTACAAAGCACAGTCCCTCCTCTGTTCTTGACTTTGTCCTTGCCTCGCGTCAGTGAGGCTGATGTGAGCAAATGCTATTTCTTAGGAAAGTTCTGACTCAACAATGTAAGCTTTTCAAAGGAGAATGAATGCAATCTGTGAACTGAATTGGCAATGCAGGCAGATTAGAAGAAATGCTATGCAATACCCAGATCATGCCATTTTAATATCTAAAGATGATTGCTTTTAGGAAGGAGACAATAGGTTTAACATAGAGGTGACAAAACATATTCTTTTTGCTTTTCCTCTTGGTAAACAAACTTCTTTCAGAAATGAAATGAAGGTGTATTATGCAATAGTGATGGAAAGGGAAAGACATGGCATAGGGGCTGTCTTCCAGCTGGTAAGATAATAGGTATTTATCAACGGGAACCAGTGGCTGCAGAGACCTTCTGATACCTTTTGTCTTGCAGGGCTTCACATTCTTTGAGTTAGGTTGTCAAAACTGAAGGGCTGTGGGGTTATTTTTTCCATTTGTATTAGCTGAAAAAGTCCATGTCAGCTGGAAAAGTCTTCTATTTTAGGGTCAAGCAACCCTCTGAAGCAGGTTTTAGAGGGAGGTTGGTGAGTGGGAAGAGAAGGAGAAGGATGCTGAAACAAGGGAAAAGACCCAGAGTAGAGTGGTGTGAGGGATAATATAGCTTGGAACAAAATAATCCAGTTAACAGACAAGACCTGCAATTTTTAGCAGTTAGGCAAAGAACATCTGCAAAAGACTCATTTTGCGTTCTCAGCATTTCCAGCGGATCCTTCCAGGGAGATCAGACTTTCCCCAAAATCTTCCTTAATTTGTCTCTGTTGTTGTCTTCCAGCCCTGCCTTGAAGGGTGGAGGCTGGTATATGAGTCTCAACTTTCTTGCCATTCCTACTAATGTTATTCCATCAGCAGAGAAAAAATTACTGCACTGTATATTCTGCTTTCCATTCTCAGAAGTAATGTAGGGCTGGGGTAGACTGATAAAGGGAAAACTGGGATAATATAGTTATTATTACTTCTCAGTGCTGGGAGTAAATTCTTGACAGAAGGAGAGTGTAAAGATAACCAGCTGGACAGTGTCCTAGAGTTTTCTTTTTTATCAAATTCTCAACATCATATGGAGTACCTTGTGATGATGTATAGCATCCCCAACCTACATACACTGATTGTTAATCCAGTCTAGAAACCTGTGAGACTTGATTAATGCTCACAGGTTTATTATTTCTAAAAAAATAACATTTTTTTTGTTTTTCTTATGGGTTCCAGACCTACAGCACATGCGGTTTTAAACATTTCTCAGACACAGTGACACTGTGAAACCTCCTGCACTTCCTTTAAAAACTAAAAAAGAAAGGAAAAAAAAAAAGAATGAAACCTTTACATTACAAAATCATTACAAAGTTACTTAAGTCAAATTTTCTTTTAGAAAAGGAAAGTTTGCCATGTTCTCAGTAACATGGTGGAGTTTGGCAGAACTACGGGAAGTTTGAACTTAGCAATTTCTTACTAGAGTTAAAAGAGAATAGAATACAATAAGTAGAACTTATTGCTACTACACCTATTTTGGGAGGTTGGGGTTTTTTTCACTGTTTTTCTTTTTTTTTTTCCCGTGTTGAGCCTATTATTTAATGCTGCAGGTGTGGCCCTTCCCACTCCCTCACCAGGTGATTCTCCTTCCTGTTGTCCTCTAGCACAGGTTCTTCTGCTTCATTCATTGCTCTTAACTGTCTCTTGTGTTTTCATTCTCTCTTTAGTCCTTCTGAAAGTGTTAACAGGTGACCCTTGCCTAGGTCTTGCACCAACATCCTTCTCTGCAGGCTGCAAAGGCAACTCTCTCCCATCTCCTACTTCCAGCCGCTGTATCTTCCACTGAAGGATGAAAGGTAAGTGACTATCTTTATTTTCACTGGTTTAAATGACCCTGCACCAGTTTTGTTCCTCATCTCCACTATGACATAACAAATTGCAGGTCCAAGGCAGAGGTCACTACAGTGGTAAGCAACAGGAATTACTTCCCTAGCTTAAGCGAAAGATTCTTTTTGTCTCTGGAACTGCTGGAAATTTACTGATAATTGAAGCAAAAACTTGCCCATGTGAGCAACTGTGCAATACTTTTCCATGGAATACAGAAGTGACATAAATATGAAGTAAGAAAAGTTTGCAGCTATCGTCCAAAGGTACTTGTTAAAAAAAGTAATGCTAAAAAAAACACCCAGTAGTAAAAAACCCGCCTACTGGAAAGTGTCCTTTATAATCTCTTTTTAGAAAGAGTGTTTTACCTTCTTGAAAATAAAATCTCAAGCAAATAACAACCTCCTCCTGCTCGCCCCCATACCAGCAATCTTGAATATTTCAGGGATTGTAAATAATGAGGACTGGGTTATCTTCATGGAGACAATGATGTTGTTCTTGAAAACACTTAACTGGGGTCTTGGTTTTAAAGAGAAATATTCCTCAGTGCATTATTTCTGTGAGTTGTAAGTGCTGAGTTTCCAAGTATTTCCAAGTGCATGTTTCACGTTAAAGTGTAGGGCTTTCTTCTAATTTCTTATCCATTAATGGATAAACTCTACTGGGGTTTTGAATGCAAAGACATCAGAAAAACACATAGATCATTTACTTTAGTTTATAAGCAAAGTTTTCCTGAAGTCACTTGCATGTATTGTCTTGTAGCTGGTCAGACAAAAACTAAACCAGAACTTCACCTGAATTCTATTTTGTTGCATGTACATTTAACACTAAGGAACTGTATAATCCAATATAGGAGGCAGGTGAGAAGAGTGTAATCTAAACCAGTATTTGATGTTGTATTCCTTCTTCTGATGCTTAATTTCTAGCAGTTCCATGAAAAGTTTTGTAGACACTTTCCTGATGTGGATAATAAGATCATCTCGAGTGCGTGTTGCCTGGACTGTGCTCTTGAATCTGTTTGGGATAATGAAAAAAAATTACTTCTATTGTTTTGCTAAAAATATCAGGGGGAACGACACCCACAACAATTCAGCAGTTGTGTTCTTGGAAGTTTAGTTTGGAAAGCAATCATATGTTTCCTATAAAGCCTGTTATAGGTGTTTGGGGAGGGGACTGTGAAAGGGTCTTGTTTGTTTTTGTGCCGGGATAAGTTTCCGAGAAACATTTTCCTTTCCATTCAGACAAATAAGCACAGCAAAGAATTGCTGAAACTAGAACACCAGTGAGCTTCCCTGGCCTGCTGGGTCCAGTTTGGCAGGAGTCCCAGAAGTGCAATTGCTGAAGTTCAGGAAAATCTAAGAGGACCAACCATCACTGGGTCAGATCTGTAGGAGCATATTCTTTATGCTTTGATGACATCTGACTGAAGCAGGAGCAACAGGAGATTGGAGCAGAGGCTTTAAACTGTGACTTTATGGCTTCTGTTGCTGTTAAAATACAGTATCACCACAAATCATGCAGCCCAGGTTGTAGCTTCGAGGCTCCAGCTTCAGCCTCCATGTACAGCATTTTCATTGATCCTTATCTAGACAAGCAGCTTGTTTTGCTGCTGGGATTATAATCTTCTTTAAGAGAGTCATCAGCACAACCCATGTTCTTTCCTCCAGCACAAAAATATACATTAATTAAAAATGTTTCTAGGCAGCTGGCACTGGTATGCAAGACTAAAGGGAGTTCAGCACTTCTGTGAGGAGGAAAGGGAACCCCAGTAACAGAAGAGTTTATAGTCAGTCATTCAAGATCAACATTACTACTGCAAGGTTTTTGTTTTTTTTTTCATGCTGCTAATAAGTACTATTTAGAATATGACTATTTCAAGCAAATTCTCTTCCAAGAAAACACAAACCAGTTGAAACTGGAGCATTTTGTTAAATCTGCAATGTGGCATACTAATTAGTCTGTAAAAATTAATCAGTCTAAGGAAGAATAACATACTGTGGACCAAATTCTTTGGTGACTTCAATGGGAGAAGTGTCTGTATAGGTGACGGTAGTGTTTAGATTGCCCTTTGATCTTCACTTCTGGAGCTCAAGTACCAAATTGTATTAAAAATTAATTTTTAGAGCCCATTTTTAAAATATGGAGGGCCATTCCCAGAGGCAGATGCATCCAGCCTGTTTTTAGGGGAAAAATGATGCTACAGACCTTGCAGAAAGCAGCTTCATAAGGCTGGGGACCTTGGCAGTGCTAAAATGTGGCTTCAGACTCTGTAACCCTACTTCCTCCAGCAAATAGTCACCTGATATTGTTCTCATGCGATGAATAAGTGGTCCTGCCCCTTGGTACAGCAAGAATAAAAGGCAGGTCCTGTAAAGAATTGTCTTATATCAGTCTTTTGTGGACATTTATAGTTAAAGAAAATAGAAGAACATCCCACTGCATGCAGACATCCCAGACTTGGCTCTTCTATGAGGATTTGTTAATTAATTTTTTTTTTAATTCTGTGTAATTTTTTTACCTTTTTTCTATTGTTCTAAGATACTATTTTTTCCTCTCCTCCAGCCCCTAAATTTTGCACCCATCCCTACCCCAGGGGCTGCTGAAACCCAAATGTGACAAATGTAGAATCAGCAGTTTGCGTGGCAGTGCCCTCATGGGGCAGGAGTCTGTGCTATGGCAGAGTAACTATGATAATGTTTTAACCCAGTTTCCTTTCAGATTAATTCTCTGTTGGGTTTGCAGGTTTTAAATCTCTGATATCAGGCAACTGCCTTCCCTCCCATAAATGCTGCAATAGCCTATTATTATATTTTGCAGAATATCTCAGGAAGAATTACAAATTTGGATGCTTATATAGTGATAAAGATATTTCACTGGTGTAGTATTAAATACGGTGTGTCAATATTTGATGTAAATGCTTCTCTGAGTAATGCTGTCATTTCTGGTTTTGTGATGACAGGTCAGGAAAACCCACAAAACTCCAACAGAAATGGAGGGTCAGGTGCTTAAATGTTTTTCTGTCTCTCTGTCAGTGCCACTTGTCCACAGTGACGAGGGGAAAAGAGGACTGGCTGCAGGCTGAGCAGGTTTCTCAGTAGTGTCCTGGTGCCTGCTTTCCTGCACTGGGAGCTCTGTCCCAAGGAAAGCTCTGTCTCATGATCTCAGAGACTTGTGGTCAAGCAGCTCTTTACAGGTTGAGGGCAGAGTTTCTCCTACAGCAGGTAGGAGAATTTTGTGTGTCTGGCATGGAGAGGTCAGATGGCTGAGGCACATGTGAAAATAAATATCTTTGGGAATCAAAATACTGTTTCTCAAGGACTGTATCTGACTTAGTAATGACATTAATGTTGTCTGTGAACAAACATTTCACTAATGTGAAAGAATTCCCTTTTTATACATACAGTTTTCTGCTGTATACGTATTTTATTTATTTGATAAAAGGGGCTTTATTTGTTCACTTTTGGGATAATGTAATTTGAGCTCATGATTCTTCCCTCTCCAAACAATGTAAGGTCAGAGTGGTTTGGGTGATGGTCCCAGAGTCCCAGCAGAATCGTGGTTCAAGGGCTTCCCTCTTCTCTTTTGGCAGATAGAGTACTGGATGCTGATCCAGCATCTTAGGAGAATGATCCTTTTCTTCCTTCACATATCTCCTCAGCTGCTGAGCAGCTGAAGAGCTGACAGAATTAAATTACATTGCTGCTGCTGCTATTAACAAAGAGTAAAGAGAAACTGTTACATCTGGCTCCACTTCTTTGCCAGAGTCTTCATTTAATTGTTTTCTAATTTGAAGAAAACCACAAATGACAAGATGAAACTGCTAGAAATGTAAATACAAGAGTCAAATTGCTCTTGTCAGATTTCTGGTTCACAAACCATGGTAATGCAATTCTGCATATCTGACCAACAAATAAGGGTCGCAGCCAGTGGATGTTGTTGATTTCTGCCTCCAAATTTGCAGTCCCCACACTCACAGTCACAAAAATGCTTTTGCTTGAAAGAACATCGAACATGCTGGATTTGAGGAGCCAGCCTGACAGCTGCAGATTTCTTCAGTGCATGCTCCAGGACAACATTCCTCCTTGGCAGTAAATGGGGAATCTAGATTGAGCTGGCTCAAAAAGGTTTCATTATTTATTCTCTGCCACTTTAACAATGATTCCCCCCCCCCCCCTCCTCATTTTAGTCAGGTGTAATGGTGAAATATATTTGAAGAATAAATAAAGTTTCACAGATTGTGGTAGGAAGGGTCATCCAATTTCTAAATATGGGATCACAACTCAGTAGCTATGCTCTTTCCTGAATTTTTTTTTAAATAGTACCATTTTTAATAGTACTATTATTAAATAGTATTTTTTTGAGAAAATAGTCAAAGACTTTTGCCTAATAAATTTGCAAACTGTTTGATTCTCCCATAAGAAATTTAGAGCAAAGTATTCCAGAACAGATTGTTGGTAAAGAATAAGGTTTATCCTTTGCAAAGTCCTTATGAAGAGTGAAATCTATGTTGGTTTACCAATAGTTTGTTATTCAAAAATAAGAAATTGTCAGTTAAAATAGAGAAATGCAAACAAAATCTGCAAGTTAACGTTTCTTTCCCAGTTGATGTCTGACACTTAAAAACAGTCACAGTCCTGAGCACCACTGGGCAGGTTTACACAGTCAAATGGTGAAATCAATCACCACTAAAGGATTCCCTGGCTGAAAGAAATCCCCAGGTAACGTGAGGACCCTTTATTCCTTTACAAACACGCTGCAGCCTATCAGCACTGGCAGTGGCTGGCAGATAGCTGACCCTTTGTGCACCGTCCTCACTGCAGCTTTGAATGACACAGTTGGCCAAGTTGCTGAAACTCATATATTTCCTTTGAAGCTGCCCCATTGTGGAGGAGAACAGCCTCCCTGTGCTGATCCCTATCTGCTGCACGGGTCAGCTGGCAGGGCAGTTTGAAGGACAGCTCGTTGGGGCTGCAATGTCATGTGCAGAGGGTTATCAAAATGCTGCTTTTCCAATCTGCTGGAGTTTGGTTTGTTTGCCGTGGAGTTCTTGCAGCAAAGCTAAACATTGCTCCTGATGTGACTTAAACACAGAGCTGAGAGAGAGAAGCAGAGCCCTGGGGGAGGCAGGGGGAGCACAGCCAGTGAGCAACAGTGGAAAGTGCAGCTGTCACAGAAGAGAGAGAAGTTAGAAAGGGAAGGGGGGGGAAAAAAAAGCCTTGACTGTCCCTCAGGGGCAGGTGCTGCTGTCGTTCCAAATGCCGACAGCTTTCCAAACCTAAACCAGAGCTATAAAATATGAAATATAATGAACAAAAGTTGGCACCCACCCATGTGTAGCTGTCAACCTAATAAAAACAAAATTATCTGGCAGCTGGCACTTAGGTGCTGGGAGATGCCAGCTCTGGACTCCTGCAGAATAGGTCTTGCCTTTGCCTTTTACTTCTGAGTGTTTGCTAGATTTTAAAATGTGCATCAGAGGATGAGGAAAGAGGCATCTCCACACCAGACCTTGGTCACCAAAATGAGCATCTCCAAACTGTGCATGCCTTTGTATTTTTCTGCTTAGAGGTGACAAACAGAAAGGGGGTGTTGGAGACATGATGTTACAGTGTTTGGGTTCCATTTTGCCGGTCATTTATTTGTTAAGCACTAGTCTAAGGTGTTGAACTGGTCACAGTGAGTAGAATTGATTTGCTTTTGATGTAGACAATTAGCAGATTTGGTGGTGCAAAGCTGACAATAGGCATAACCCCAAATCAGCTCTTGTCAATTTTCTAAAGCAGATCTTAAAAATAAAAATAAAATTATTTTATAGGCCATTTAAGAATCAATCAGATGTGGGATTCATGGGGAAAGGGAGTGACCAGTCTTTCTCTACACCAGTGTTAGGGCATGTGTAGATTCTTTCTATATTGATAATTAATTGCATACAATTAGAGGGATGTGAAGGTCAAAACAGCTGATGATGACACCCCTACATCTCCAGTCTGTGAGATCTGAGGGTTTTACTCTGGGTTAGATATGACTGGATTCGGTGTCATCACATCACATGTGGTGTGAGGAGGTTTGAAGGACCAGGCATTGGTCTGGACTTGATGTTCCACAGGAAGTTGGCACGTTTGGCATTCCCCTGAACTGGGGCATCTCATGCCATTTCCTCCAAAACAGACCCCACTCATGTGGAGGAGCCCCTCAGCGACTGAAAGCAATGCATGGTAGGTAGGGATGAGCAAAGGATTCACTTTAGAGCTGCACTGCTGCACCAGGCTGAAACACGAGCATAGACACAAGTGAGGTGCTGCACGATGCTTTAGGCAAAGAACATTTTTAAAAGCAGAATATGCCATTTGGGAAGCAATCAGGTTGTGATGCTCTGGATTTTTAACCTGTGCTCACTGGGGAGTCTGGCTCCCCAGCTCTGGCTGAGAGGCAGACTGCTTTCCAAGTTGACATGAGCAGAGTAAGGTACCATGTGTGGGAGGAATCGTGGCAAAACCAGGCCTTTAATTCCAATGCAATCCTAAGATATTATACCTGCTTTGCGCCCCCACACTCCAGGAATAAATAGCTACCTGCAATTGCATTGCAGGCATATGTTTTTACATTTTCTCTGAAAACTGTTCCTCGTTACGAAGAATCTACCTTGAGTGTGTCTCACTCTTCACAAATTGCTCAGTGGAATCTCCTGTGAACCTCTCTCTCTGTAGGTTAGAAAGTATTTGTTCAGTTTTATGAAGGGCAGCCTCTCGGTATTTAGTGCAAACAGACCATCCCTCAGGCACCTGACACTCATGGCAAACAGAGAATTCTTTTGGTAAATGACAGTGCCCCTGCAGAGTGGAGTGAGCAGTTGGTTACAGATGTGTAAGGGCAGAGAGTGGAGCTTTTCCATTGCAGGGACAACACCTTTCTGACTGAGTGCAGCCTCCTTTGCCTGCCAGCAGACTTGGCCATGCTTTAAGGATCTGGATTTGTTCCTGATTTTAAAAAAATAGGTTCCTTCTTAGCTTCTATGAATTTGTCACCCATCCCAGTGTTCGCTGGCACTGAACTGGTCTATATCACTCATCCCACTGGCTGATAGATTCTGATGGTGATAGAGGTAACATGCCTCCCAAGAGAAAGGTTGGCTTAATAGTGTGCACGTCAGGTGTGTAGATCATCACAGCAAAAATAAAATCAATTCTCTATTGAGAGAATTTGAGAGAATTTCCTCTTGTCCTTATGTACTACAATATTTGCATTAAGGCTTCCCAGTTAAGGAAATTTTGTGAACAGACACTTAAAAATGTGGTGCTCCTCTCTTAAATCAGAAGTAAATATGGCACTCAAGAATTACTGGTCCTCTCTCCTCTGAAACACATCCACCACGTGCACATCCACACAAGCACATGTAACCCTATCCAGCTATTTAGGAAGAGTTGCATGACCTCAGAGGTTTTCATGGCTGAAAGGAAATTTTCATTACAAATGATCTATGTGAAGACATGATCTGTCACAGCCAACCTCCTAATGGTTAGTTGCAATATACATAAATAGGTGTGCTATGTATTGTTTATCTGACTCTTATGTGTAATTAAGGTTGTTGTAGAAAGATTTGCTTCCAATTCCCTCTGTCTGTGGGTCTGTGTAATGTCTGCTGAGATCCTGCTTTATGTCACTCATTGCAGTGGGGAGGCTGTTGGAGTTTGCTCTTATATATCAATTATATATCTTGTGTCAAGATAATAAAGGAGGAAAAATGGAACTGTTTGTATAGCAAACATGAAGATCCAAGTGAAGCTACAATGCCAGATAATCTGGGCTTAAACCATGGATGCTTTTCACTTTCTGGAGTTTTAAATGGTAGCCATATAACTCCCTTTTTTTCCTGACACTAGAAAGTACCCTAATTTTTCACACGGGATATGCTGCAAACTGCAGTGAAGTGAATTTCTTCATAGATATCATTTATGAAATATTGTCAGTGAGGGTGACCAACTGCTGGAACCTGCTCCCATGAGATCTGGGAGGCTGCAGGGGTCTTAATGAATAATTTAGACTAGATAGTTAACTTCTAGAGAGCTGAATTTATATTATGTTGGGTTAGTCCTGCCCATAGAGGCTTTCCAAGACAAGCTTTCACTACAGTCCTGGTTTCCTGGTTGAGGTGCCTGGATCACTGGCTGCAAACTGTGGGATGTGCAATGTAGGACATCAGGCTGGATAACACCTTGGATAATCTCAATGGTCCCTTCCTCCCTTAAAAATCTCAGATTTTAAGACAGGGCCTGGACTGCAGTATGCAGCTTGGATATTCCATCTAACAAATCAGAAGTGAGAGAGTAGACATATGATGCACAGAGGTGTTGTCTGAAGCTGCAGATGCGTTTTCAGACAGGAGATCTGCATATGGGGAGAGCTCAAACAATGGACCATTCAGGAGGGTCTCTCTGGGGCAGCACGTGGGTTGTTTTGGCTGCAGAATCTCCTTTAGAGAAAGATATTCTTTCCTCACTCTTGAGAGAGTGAGACAGAGTAATGTCACTAAAACAATGCCTCAGAAGGACCTTCTAGGGAGGTTCCTCTTTAGCCTTATTTGAAATGTTAGAAGACCAAATTTTTTTGTGTGTGTTTTTTGTTTAAATGATACATTCTTGCAAGGATTCAATCTGTCATCAGAGGGTGTATGAAATTCCCTCTGACAATGATGGGGGTTCCACCCATAGATCAAAAAAAAAAAAAAAAAAAAGAACAAAAGTAAGCAATAAAAAGGAGAAAGAAAGAAAGAACAGCTCCCTGCTATCAGCAGCACGTTTGCACTGTGCCAAGGGTGCACAGCATGCAAGTTGTTGTGATCATTTCCACCAGAAATCAGAATTGTTAGCTAGGAACAACGCTAAAGATTTCACACAGGCAGCGCCTGCACGCACCCAAATTAGTAGCAGGTGTCCCAGCCCATTGTGTGTTTGCTTTGTGGTGGAAAGAAAGTGCTGCCAGGTCAGCGATAGAAGAGGCTCATACCTCCTTCTCGCCCCCCTCCATTCTCCAGCCTCCAACCCACAGTTGGCCATCCGGCGTGTTTTCTTGTCATCAGCGCCATCAGTAATGGTTTCCTCACTTCGGGTATGAGTCGGGTTGTGCTCCGTGCCAGAATGCTTTGGAAGGAAATCATTCCGAGTCAGCCTAATGCCATAACAAGCTCTGCAACAGCTGCAGCAGTGATATGCTGGCAAGCTGTGTTGACCTTTTAAAATGAATAAAGAATGACTATTTCCACAGTACATATAACTCTTGTCCCAAACCCTATCTGTGTGCCCAGACAGCACAGGCATGCTGCTGAATTTGCAGGGAAACATTTTTTATTTTTTGCCCTTTTTTTTTTTTTTAATGTCAACTTTTATCAAAGCCTGTAAAAATTATTTTACAAAGGTTAATCCTCTGAAGTCTAAAGTCAAAATATCCCATTCTGGAGGGTGGCAAACAGGATCTGAGAGGTTAAGGAATTTTGTAGTGATCATACAGTGCACTTGTAAAAGGCACGAGAATAAAACCTGGAATTTTCAGGTCTCAGTTCCCTGTTAATCCCAGCTCCATCCTTTAAAGAAATGTGTCATTGAAGAAACAGGGTGTGTATACAGTGATCTTTTCCAGCAGTCTGCAGTCTAGAGATTTCCCAAGCCAGAGAATCTGAAACCCAAATCTTGTTTACTGGCCACTTAACAATCTCCTCCACGTGTTTGCTTTTCCTCCAACACCTATTGCTGTCTTATAAGTCAGGATAGAGGTTAAATGTTTGGAGATCTTCACTCCACAGCTGGTAATCTGGCACCATCCCTTGGAGAAGAGAGACTGTACTGAAAAAAATCCAGTTAAAAAGGGATATATCATAATTTAGTGGAGACTAACTGGTTTTGCTAAGCTTTTGGTTACCTGTCAGCTCATCTAGAGAGATTTTGAGTGTCCTCAGCCCTTCAGCACCTCACTAGGGAGGCTGCCCCAGTGTTCAGGTCCATGGGGTACACAGGATGGTGGGCACTCAAATTCTAGAGCCATACAAATGGCCTTAGGTATGTATTGAATTTTAGCTGTTTCAGTAATGCTGTAGGAAAAATTCGTCTATTGATCCAAAGCTTGAGAGACACCAAGTTTATGGGAAATAAATATGTTTCCGTTAGTGTTCGTTCATATTACACCCACATTCAAAATATGTTGATGAAATTGTTACAGCTGCATTGTCAGGAATGTGGATTTACTGAAGTGCTATTTTTTTGCTGGAAAGAGTGTTAGTTTAGCAAAATTTTCATCACTAGATAGTTTTTAAAATGTTCCAGATTATCCAAACACTTCCTTTCAATATTTTCCAAATTAATTTTTTTTTTTTTGACTTTTTGGAAAAAAAAAAGCTCACTGAATGCCTACAAAAATAGTAATAATGAAATTAAACATTTTAAAACTGCTTGAGACAAAATGTTTCACTTGGCCTGCACTATGTCTCCTACTCACAGCGATTGTCATATTGGACTTTCATCTCAATTCAGGATACAACATTTTTTCTAAACCAGTGACTATCTTCATGGATGAAAAAAATTTTCCCACCCAATGTTAATGTACACCAAAGGGCATAAAAGCTGGTTTTTTTTAAATGAAGATGCATTAAAATCAAGGCTGTTGTCAATGAATAATGAAAGTGGGCTTGCTTGTTGAAGTTTCCATAATTTTCTAGGAAAGCTCTGATTTTCTACCTCGCTCCATACAGGCAAACAATGTCCGCTGGAGACATTGTGGTCCATGTGGAGAGGAATGTTGAACCCAAGCCAGATGTTTGTAAACGTTAACTTTGAAATGTGGCACAATACCACAAGCTGTCAAGTTGTGTAAAAGCTTAAGCAAAGACAAAAACAGAACGTAATATTTACCAGATGAGATTTCTCTGTAATCTTGTTGGAATTTTGGGAGTATCCAGCTTTTCATGGATTTTGAAATGAGCTCTGTATCATTTTTTTTCTCTTTTCTCTCTCTCTCTTTTATGAAGAGGGATAAGGGAAAACCCACACTAATAAAAAGGAAACATTTTACATGGGCAAACAATGGACTTAGAATGTCCTTGGGCAATTTCAGATGGGTATATATTTCCTTGAAGACTATGTCCCATGAAAGATGCACATTTTTGGCATCATATTTAAAGACTTTTCCTGAAAAAAAAAAAATCTATTTCTGGAACAATTTACTAAATTGGTAGTAAGTAGGACAATGGCATCATATTAATAACTTTTTTCATAATGCCTGAATTATTGCAGTAACATATGTTAAAACAGTGCAAAGCTATCCAACATATTTTACATCTTTCACCAAAAATAATTTAATTCATCCATATAAAAAAAAGACGAGTAAAATATTTCACTACTTGAATTAAAGACATACAACTCAATCCAGAAATAAAGTACTAACTCAAGCAGACCAAGGTGATTTATTTTGCTCTCTGCTGAGAAAATTCTTACCTTTGTTGTTTTCCTGCTTTTGATTTTTGTGAACCCCCAATATTTCCAACGTTCTGTTCTCTACAGCGTCAGGTTGGCATCCCATTAGACCTGTTCCCCCACTAATTAAAAAATAAAGGCTTGTCTGTAGATGTGATCCCAGGGTTTTTACACTGCTCAGCCAGCCCAAGAGGAGCTGGACTCTGCCTGATGAAGGGTTGCTGAGGCCTCACCTGGGAGCAGGAAATGGGTTTTGAGGACATAATCCCCACCCAAGTGGGACATTACTGCCTCTGAGCCTCAAATTAATAGTGTCTGTAGGGGGAGCGACCAGTTTCTGCCATGTCTCGGCTGGCAGAAGACCAAGAAGGGATTCTGTCCAGCTGGCAGAATTTGTTGCAGCCACTGGGCTGCTCAATATTACCCTGGATGGGATTGGCAGGGATCATGCTGCAGAATCTGGGATTTCTCCCGTGTTTTGACACACCTCCCCGGTACTTAGGTTTAGTGTGAGAGAGATGGACAGCATATATATTGTGGTGGTGAAGAAAACATTTGTTGGAAGAGTGACTGAATTGGCACCAGGAGTTCTGTCTTTTCCAAAATATCCTCAAGGTCCAAAAATAGCAAATGCACAAATCTGCAAAGAATGATGGGCTATTTTGAGGGTTATGTTGGATCCGGTTCCCAGCATCATGGAAGGAAGAGCAGGGCATCCTAGTGAATCTCTGCTAAAACATAACTGGGAACAGTGATTTGTATCACTTCATAGTCACCAAAGATTGTTGTTTGTGTTGCTTTGTTTTGGTGTTTGTGCCAACAGCAATTAAATTTAAGGACTTCATTTTTCGGGAAGTCTCCATCCAGCTACTGAATCGGTGTGCACATGGTTTGCATGCTCAAACAATAGAATGTGACTGTACAAATAGAATTTGTGTACACAAATCAAGTCATTAGCATGTTAGTTAATTTGCATTGCAAATTGAGCACCAAACTTTTAATATTTGTTTTTTGTTAAGGCTATAAGATAGAGGAAAAGAAAGAAATACAGAAATCTTGAGACTTTCTTTTTTGAATGTTTTAAAACAATTATTCACATCTCTCCAAGTGCATTTAGTTGCAGGGAAAGTGCAATTCTATGGGTATATATTCATACTGATCTACTTCAGGCAGGCAGAGACCAAAGTTAGATGGTAAAGTTATGTATGAGGTAAATATAGGAACAAATATGTCTCCAGGTTGTTTATTCAAAGTATATAAATTAGATGTTTGAAATAGCCAGAAATATATGATATGATGACTTTTTTACTTACCTCTGTGTTGAACCAATACTGAACTACAAAAAAGCTTGTCAGCTCCCTTCCCCTGCCCCCATTTTCTTGAGCATCAGGATGCTGTGAGATCAACTAACAGCTCAGGAGTTTTTTCAGTACGTGACTGCGGACACAAAGATCTCCCTCATTCTGAGTAAACAGTAGCTTCCATTTTCCCCAGTAGTTGCTGGTTTGAGATTGCAATGAAAGTTCCCACACAGCTACCCCCTCAAGTTCCTGGGTAAGATTTCAGGTGGAATAGTTTCTTCCTGATGGAGCACGGTCCTTTATTTGAATGTTTTTTGATTCCTTTCCTAAAGGCCTCGCCCAGTGGGACTTCCACAAGCAAAACTCTTGCAGGACTGCAGCTCAAATGCCTGGAAAAATAAGTATTTGCTAAATGATTAGTAAGTCATATGTGATGAACAGACAGCTCACTGCCCTTATTTTCAGTAAAAACAACTCTTGGAAATTCTCTAATCCTAGGAAAGGATTAGGATCATCTTTTCTGATTGTGCTCAAGGAACAGATAGCATTTAACAGATTGGATCAAGGTCACATATCCCCCACTTCAGTGTCCGGAATCCCAGAGATTTTTACAGGGAAGTGAGGGATCCCTGATGTCTATAGATGCTGTCCATTTTCCACCAAGAATACCTGGGGACATCTGAGTCCCAAGTGGGTAGAAATGGGCATAAAACCCAAACCAAGAAGCTCAGCAACCCTTCTGGAAGCTGTTTATTTTTCAAGTATTTCATTAGCACTCATTATCCATTCTTGCTGATGGATGGAAGTGTCTGTCTTATTAATGAGAAGCCAGAGTAAAAGTCCAAAATTTCTATGTTTTAAAAGTGGGCATGCTGGTTTGTATCACTGCTACAGATATGAAGTTGGGAGAGAAATGTTTGAGATCAGGGAAGATTTGGGTGTGATTTCCCTTTGAATAAAGGGTTTCATTCATCTCAAGGTGAGCTAATACAGCTTGTGCTAAAAGGTTGTATAGAAGGACACTGCAGATGGGGAGTGAGGTGGAAGAAGTGCTTTACTAATGCCTTTAAAATCACTTTCTACAAAGTAGATTGTTAATTTAGACTTGTTTTCTTAGCTGCTGTTTCTTAACAGAAGACTGGGACAGAAGATGCATGAGATGTAATAATTACCCATCAAGACTTGACTTCTAGAAAAAAGAGGAAAAACAGCAATCTGAAAACAGAAATAGAAGTTGTGAGGAAAGGGACGAAAATAGGAAATGTAATTCATTTATTCAGTGCTGGTATTAAGGGAAAGCCAAGGTTAAAAAGAGAGGAAAAAAAAAAAGTATGTCTTTGCAAAGCTCTAATAGATATGCCAGATCCTCTCTTTTGCTTTCAGCAATTGTGGTGCATATTGTTGGCAGTGGTTCAAAGAAATGAAGTGCTCGTTCCCTGGGAATTGTCTTTCACACAAAAAAAGTAATTAGGGGAATAAAAGAATATGATGTATTAGAAAATGGGAGCCATAACAAACTACCAAGTAAGCTGCCATGGCTAATTCTTCTTAACATTCTTTTAACCGCTCTCAAACTCGTAACTGCATCCCAAACATCTCACATTTTCTATCTCGTCGAAAAATTCTGTATGGCCCATCTGATGAGGGCAGAGATGTCAAACATCTAAGTGCATATTGTGTGTCCTAGTGACAAATATGTTCCCTTGGTGTAGGAAAAGGGCCAGAAGTTACAAAGGGACAGAGAGTAATCTATTTATAACTTTTACAATGCCTTGTAAGAGGAGATCTTGGGAACTCTTCTCCTGGGGTGGCTGATTGTGTTCTCTCTGATGTGGACTCTGCTAAGTATGGGTAGGAATCCTATTACTGACCACTACAAAGGACTGTGTGGTTTAGTTCAGAATATAAAATTCATATTATGAATGCTGTATGGGGGCGGAGGAGGGGAGGGAAGTAATATTAGCCTTCTGAAGAAGAGGAGACTGTCATGAATAATGCAGCAGTGGCTCTCCAGGAGTCACACAAATAGATCGGATTTAAGATTCCTTTCCCAGTGATAAGGTCATCCATAGGGATGCTTTACATTTCTGCAGCACGTCCCAGGTATGGGTCTCAAAGCACTACGAAACCTGGAAAGGACTGTGATTTCACAGAACCTGAGAGGCTGGCAAGTGTTAATATACCAGATGTGAAGAAAGGAAAGGACAGAGGAACAAAAAGGCAGAACTGAACATTGAGTTGGCACAGACAGAGCCAGCCCAGCCCAGCTCTTCCCCTGGTTTCTGCTCTGTTTGCTCAGAGGATTGTTTGCCCAGACCTTGTCTCAGTGCGAACCCGATATTCCATAAGGGTCAGACTGAAGTCCATGTCAGAGACTGTTCCAAAACAAGGGGTTTGAAAAATTCCAGGGCAACTTGATATCTAAAATCAACCACTGGACCCTTGGGGTTGTCAGTATCATCACCAATGATTTTGGATGACACTGTACAGAGGAGAGCAAAGCCAGATGCTGAAGGCAGCATCCCATATGTTTTTACCCATAGCACCCCCTCCCACAGCCTGCTCTGTACCCACACAGCCAAAGGGCTCCTGGGAGAGCTGAACTGTGTCATCTGAGGCAGGTGGGCACATTGGCCCAGGACAGTGACTGAGGAGGGCAGGCAGAGCTGTTTGCCCACTGTGTCCATTCACCCTGTCCATTCACAGGGGTAAAGGAGAAATATCAGGCAGAGCCTGTGCTCTGCTTAACTGCTATGTGACTTCCCCTGCTGCCTGCACCTTAGTAGTCAATACTGGACACGGAAATGACAACTCCCTGGAAGAAACACGTAACCCCGTGGCTCAGTCCCACCAGCTGTGTGCCAGGACTGTGGTGTCAGTCACATGCTGACACCATTTTTCCTGTGTTTTGGGTAGACAATCAATTTTCTTGTTGCTTTTTTTTTTAAATAAATTTTAATTAACAGCAGCAATAATGAAGTGGGAGCACATCTTTAGGTCAAAACATATCCTTGACAGTCTCTGCTAACGCCATCTGCAACAATTCATAACTTAATGTGAACAGATAAAAAGATAACATCTTCAGACAAGGTTATAACTTGCTTTCTCCTGTGGAGCTGAGTCTATAAGAGGCAAGACCATTTTACTAAGAATAAGCATTTGACCCAGGAGAGAATTGGAAGTAAACACCAGTAATACAATGTGCTTTAGAAAAAAACAGTATTTTTCTGCCCCTTGATCTCACTCATTCTTAAGCCAATTTTGGCAGGTAGTGCTCTACTAAGTGGTCAGTACCCCGTAGTGGTCACACACTGTTTTACTGGAGGTCTGACAGCAGCTATAGGAGAGATAAAATTAACCCTTTGGCTCCAATGGCTACAATAGATCTTATTGCCCACAACTGGGAACACATCAAGAATTTCTAGCTCTTGGCCTCCTGGGGTTAATGGCAATCTGTTGCTGATTTCCCTGGACAATCAGAGTAGCAAACACGGGGCTTTTTAATGAGCCCCAGAGGACAATGCTGGCACACAAGGCTGTGAAGATCTGGTCAAACCAGGGAAAAGTAAAATGAAAACAAACATGGACGTTTATTTTCCTAACTCACCACTTGCAAACAAAATTTCATTTAATAAACCATGAAATGTTTCACAGAGTTTCTGTATATTATTGTAAGAGCAGCTGGGTAATGTAAAAGTTACTTTCCCTCCTCTTTGTTATGCAGTTCCGTACCCAGCTCTCATCCAAACAAACTTGTATTTATTTATGTGTTAATGTATTTATCATCCTGCTCCTTACCATGCTTTTCTGAAATGAGTTTAGTTGTGACTAAAGGCATCATCATATGTAAGGTCTCCAATACAGAGCAAAATCAGGGAACTGGTGAGGTTGGAAGGGATATCTAGAAAACTCTGGTCCAGCCCCCATCTTAGCCTGCTCCAAGCAGAGCCAAGTTGGAAATTACATTAGGTTGCATGAAGGAAAAGCATTTTCTGGCTGTGGAGTGGGGCAGGTTTTCTGGTGAACTAGTGAGAGAAAAGTTAGCTGAGTTTCAGTTTGCTTTTTCTCCTATATCTGAAACAAACTGGAATTTACATGAATGTTTTTCAATTATCCTAAGGGAGAAAAATCAGCATGTAGTTCCTATATCAGGAAATTATCCCTACTCAGAGGAACACATAAAAAGTGCTGAATTTGAGTGTGTACTTGAGTCCCACTGTGGTAAACGAGCACATGCTTTGAGTTAATCTCCTACTGAAGCACTTTCCTGATTCAGGATGACATACTGCTTGTGAACAATTTTTCTTGTACACATCCTTGATGCATACATAATACTTGGTACCTGCTTTTTTACTGATGCCCCCATTTTGTTTTTGTTCCTTGATTAGATGAATGTAAACTAGTGGAAAGGGCAATAAATCAAGAGAGATTTCAAGACAGCAGAGAAAATTCTGTCACTGTAAATCTATGAATTAGCACAAGATATCTGCAAGACTTTTCTGTCTCTCAGTGAACCAAAAATTCTGTCACATCAATTCAGGGATTTCACTTGTTCATATGTTCATAGAAGTCATAGTATTTGGGTTAAAGCTAGTTTGTAGCAAGCTGCTGTCCAGAACGGGTGAATGTCAGCTTTGTCTCACAAGTTTTATAAGGTTGCATTGAATTATGGTTGAACAATTAGTTGCATTCCAACACGATGAGGTTCTTATTTCTCTCAAAACTTCCCTTACTGCCAAATATCCAAGCACATCCACTTAAAACGATACAATTACTATTGCACTTACTATTAGATTTTTAAAAACCCATTATTTCTAGAGACTTTTAGCCAGCATCTCCAAAACTTTCCTGCAGGAGAAGATCAATGGGTGTATTTGTAACAGCTCTGTGTGCTTGAGAATATGATACTGATCTAATTGTGTGGTGTTTCTGAAACCCATTTCCACACATGTGGGCATATGAGATAGAACATGAGATAGTCCTGTCCTCCGCTTTTAAGCATACACTGATCCCACTGGACTGAGAAATGAAACAGAAGGGAATTGGTGCTACGTGGCAAATTCAGATAAGCATCAAGAAGGCAATAACACCTGCAATTTCATGTGCAATGGCAAATGAATGACCAATTAGCAAGAGGGACAGCATAATGTGGCACTGTAATTATGCTCATTAATGGCACTGCAGGATTATATCTCCACTCAGTGGTTTCTGTCTCTTGGAAGGGAGTAGAGCACAGCTGAAATGCAGCAAAGGAGGATTCTAGTAGGGATAAAGATAAAAGCAGACTCAGTAGTGATTTTCAACTTGTGGCCAGTAAATTGATGGAGCTTCATGGACTAAAGAGTGGTTAAAGGCAACTATGGTCAGCAAGCATGAGCAGCTAGTGGTCTGCAACTCAGAAAAGGGTAGAAGTGTCCTGGCTACTTCATGGATATGGGCAAGAGCAGCAGAAAAGGACTTGGCTCCTGTTTGCCAAGTGCTGGGTGTGGCAATGGCAGAGCTGGCTCAGCGAGGGTCAGCCCCAGCTCTGACAGCAGAAATAGGTTCCCTCTTGACTGCATGGTAAACAGTGGCTTTTGCTACCTCCCCCTGAAGCACCTGGGCAAACACAATGGGTAGGTGAGACAGGATGGGCAGGTAGTTTAATCCAGCTTTTGACACCTGCAGGAGCAGACTCACAACAAGTTTGTACCTGATCTTTGTGTTTGGTATCATAGCTTACATTGCTGTTTCAGTGGGAAACTGTGCTGTTGGGCAACGAGAGGCCTAATCTGGCTGATGGACAGGGATTAAATGATGGGCTGGTGACTCCAGAGACTCTCAGACTGTGTGAAGGAGCAGCGTCAACCTTCACAATTCACGCTCAGCCCAAATGACAGCAAGAAAACTTTTCTGGCTCTCCACGTTCACCTTTAATTTAATTTTTAAACATTTAGTAAACACAATTGTAGGGCTTCCCATTAACTTTGGAATCTTATAGTCATAATTTTTGATACACAACATTACTTACCAATTAACTTGTCTTGTTCGTTTAAATTTCTTCGCTCATATTTTAATGGGAGCTAATGATGCCTTTGTTGACTTATTTAATGTTATGTAAATGTGGCTATAAACTGTGAAGGGTTTAAAGAGCAGCTCTTTTTTTGCTTACTCTTCAGTTTTTGGAGAATGTTTGGCATTCTCACAATCTGCCCACATCACCCTGATGAATAGAAGTAACTAAGAAGGCGAATAATAATAATTTTGTAAGATAAGCAGGGAAAAGTATTCTATGTAAAATTTTATTTCTTCACGTTGCTGATGATTATTCTTCCTTTTTTCTAGTTTTCTTTCTTTTTTTTTTTTTAAATGGAGCCTAAGGGGACTTTGTGGTAGCTGATCTAATTTGTCATGATATTAAGAAACTGTTAGATTAGGGAGATACTTAGATTCTGCCACGCTCAGGATGCCACATTGTGAGGACACCTTGTTTAATTTTGTTTCACAGAACAGAGCCTCTCATTTGTGGTTGTACAGGGCCTTTTAATTCAATGCACAATTTCCATTAAACTGAGATGCCAACTCATACATACGGGTGGATATGGAAAATACACACAAACAGGTATGAGGCACACATATGTTTGTCAGTAGATACATTTATTACCTCTACAAAATATATATCCTTAATAAAGAAAGCACTGACTCTTGCACGTCTGTGACATCGAACCCTCTGGAGAAAGCAGTGCAGCTTATTCAATATCCCCCTTCTTCTCTACAACTCAGGATTGCTTCTCTCTGCCTCCTCTGCACCGTGCTTTCCTGGCTGCCAAAGGTCAGCCAAAGGGGATGCTTAGAAACTCAGAGAGAAGGGCGGGCACAGTGTGGATTTGGTTACAATTACACCGTGGCACGTAAAAGCCACTCCAATTGCTAATGAGTAGAAGGTGGGGAGCAGGGAGGCTTGTGAAACTCTTCAGCGTGGAGTTTGTAACCAATTGAGCCCTGGTTTCTCAAATCTGATGGTAATGCTTTGAAAATGCACTTCAAACATATCATAGGAAATTTAAATATTTAAATATTCATTTATTCTAATTTTCCTTTTGATAGGTACCAACCACTAGGCATACATTTCAGCAACTATGAGGGTCTACAGCAAACTGTCTATCAACGTGAATTTTAGCACAATTCACTGCAAATTAGGGAATGATTTTCATCTTCTTATCAATGTTTCAGGAACTCCTTCAGTTCGATATTTAACAATAGGGGGCTGAGAATGAACACTTAAAGCAACAAATGGACAAGTTTTACCTCCTATTCCTATACAGATCTGTTCTAAAAGTTTGTGAGCATGCAGTTGTCTTTCTTTAAAACAGATGCTATTTTTACCAGTGTGGATTTACGCAGACAACAGGTATAAAAGTACATTCATCATAAACCCTTATAAATTCTTCAGGGATTTGACTTAAAAAATAAAAGTCAACAGATTTGACATTCAAATTATCTATGCATTTTATATGATATATAAAATACCAAAATGAAATATTTTGCAGTTGAGGTGTGTCCCGCACTATGTTGTCATGACTTGAACGTTTCTTACCCTAGTAGTCATCTAATAATGAAAGTAATATTAGCATATTAAGTTTGGCATGTCATAACTGCTAGAGAAACAAGTTTAGTGCTGGAGATGTCAGTGATACTATAATAATGCTATCTTTGATTACCAGAAAATTGTTTCTTGGATTTTTGCTTTCCTGTGACAGTTGCCAACTCTTTCATATGCATTTTAAAACTTCCGTACCACTCTTTGTTAATGATGTTGTTCTGCTGAGCATTGAAAACATACTTCACTTTTTGACTTGGTATGAAAAGCAACAAATATTTCTGCATATTTTATTAGCAGAAATATGGAAATATGTATGTATTCTTCTTGATTAATTGTTTGGTGTTAGATGAGTTTGAAAGCTCCCGTCAAAGGCCCAGTGGTGCTATTGCTCATTGTTTCACTGGTATGAAGTTTACTTGAGCAGCATCCATTGGCAGAAGGCACAGTGTTCATCCCTGACGGGCTTTGAAGATCATTTTCATGAGTGATGCTGAATCCTTTATATTATACCCCAGTACTATCCATGCCAAACACGCTGCAAATTCTTAAATCCTCTCTGGCATAACAAAAACTTTTTAAGATGTGTTGTTCAGCTTAGGTCCCCCATGAAGGCAAGAGGAGCTATGCAGGTATGAAGTTCAGTTAGGTAGTTACTGGGAACTATTATCTTGTACCATTCATTGTCTTTTATTTGTGTAACACAGACACAGTGCCAATTGCTGCATGGCCCATATCTTTAGCATAATTCCACTTTCCTTCCTTACAAGCCCATTGCTTTCCGGGGTGCTTCACTGTTAAAAGGTGGCTTTTTGTGACTACATCGTCAGTATAAAGTTCTTCAAGGAGTGCAAAAATATCTGAGCAGACCAATGCAGACTGCAAAACATGAGTGTTTTCTAAAAGGAATGCCACTACATTGAACCATCTACAACTGACATTTCAAACATATTTATCTCACTTCTATTTTGTTTTATAACCCAGAAGTTGTTGAGTGCAGGAAGAGATTTTTTCCTGAAACACCTTTCTCTCATAATAAGCAGATAACAAATTCTAGGGAGGCTACTATTATGAGTTCTGGGTCTGAAATCTTAATAAAGGTGAAAGAAGGATGCCTAGATATTAGTTCTTGAGGGATATTTATTAATCTCTCTGTTTACTAGCAGACATTAGAATTACTGTTTCTTGTGCTTAGATTAAATTCATTCTGCCAGTCTCAGCTGCCCAGCAGTCCCTGGCAGAATATTAATGTAGTTTTGGAAAAAAATGGAGTCCCAGTGCATAGTGATTGGAAGGCAAGTTTATTTAGCCCACAGTTTAATGGAAAATTATTGGTGCTGTAACTGGACAAGCAGATTTCACAAGGTCCCAGAAGTTCAAATAAATTCAGATCAGTCCCCAGGCTTTTGCTTCTTCTTCAAGTTTATCTAAAGTGTCTTAATCACAGGGGTTTTCAAAGCAGAGCAGAAAAACCTTCCAAAAACAGGGTTCTGTTACCAGACTACTTCAGGCTGCTTCTTCTGGGGTTGAAAGTTAGGAAATAACAAATTCATCTGAAGGCCTCATTGGAAGACTAGTATAGCTGTATCACACTTCTCTTCAAAGAGAGGGGTGAGAGAGTGTGCAGACAAGGAGAGTGATGGCCAGGGAGGTGCACCACAGATCATAACAAATACAGACATTGCAGCCTGTTTGGGTTCCTTGCTGGGACTAACCAGGCCTTTTGTGCTGAGATCACCTCGTGTGTGCTGTGTAGGTATGTTAGCAGTCAGAGAGAGAGGGAGAAGGTTGTATTTTCTTGCAGACAGGTAGAGGTGAGGGTATTTTGTAATCACACACTCAAAGGACAGAGAGAGATAAAAAGGATTAAAAAAAAAAATCACAACTTCTGCTGTCAGTATGGAATAAAACCTCTTACCATAGCCTCCTTCTTTACTTCTTTTTCCTTCCTTTGTTTATTATACTTTTATTATACTTTGTATATTCACCACAAAATTCACTTGTGCAACAATTTACAATAATTGTGCCTGGATTAGACACTTGTGCCTTACCAGAGCTAGAAACACTCTGCGATTTTAAAACAAGTTGTGTTCAGAATATCCTAAAAATCCACTATTCGATCTTACTTCTAAAACAGCAAAATGCAGCTGAGATCTGCAGCAGACCAGCACGCTGCAGCCCCAGCCCTACTTAGCCCACTCCATCTGCAGCTGCTGGCAAGTGAAACCAGAGGCCATTAAGAAAGCTAATGCTTAGCCATTTTTGTTGATGGATTCAGCACTAGAACAATATTTTGCAGGGAAGCTGGACAAAAATGCTGTTAGTTCTCATTAGAGATGGAAGAACTTTGTGAAGCTAGAGGTTTTTGCAAATCAATCATATTGCTTTTTAGGTACGCAAACTGAGTCTGACTTCACAAACCATTTTTTTTTTCCTGTCATTGAATTCTCAGGGGGTTTCCCTCCTCCCCACACCACTGATGATTAATAAAAAGGAAAAAAAAAAATCCAAATGTTTTTCTAGCTGAGAGGAAACCTATTCCTTGTGTTAGCAATAGTAATGCCACCCTTTAAAAGAGTAGGCCTTGCAGAAAATAGGCTCTCTCAATGTTTTTTTTTTTAACTTCTGTTTTTCTCAATTATGTTTATAATTCTCTCTTTCTTTTCCTTTGTGATCACTCTCTGTTTCCAGTTGTATGCTAGCCCAGCTCCTCTCCTTTGCACCCATGCTTTCCACACTCATAAATAAATTTCCCATAGAGGTTTCCATTTGAGTCCAATTTTCAGTTCCATTTTTTCATACCAAATGAGTTTGTGTGTTTACTAAATCTTATGGGTTGTTAAGTGCCACTGTAATAAGGCGGGAAATGTGCGTATTTTCTAGAAACCCATCATGCTGTTATTGTAGCTGAGTACCCAAGCCTCCACGAAGAGGAAATTCAAGATGCAGGAGAAGGAAGGGGCAAACCCCAGACAGATTTAGTGGGGGGCTAACGGGCCTTGGGAGCCCATAACACTCCTCATCTTTGCAGTGCTGGCAGCCCCACGCTCCCAGCAGCTTCTCTCTGGCTGCTCAGTCCCATCAGCTCAATGCAGCTGACTGGCCCGTGACCAATACATCTGGCACAGGAGTTGCTGGAGCATAGAACGTGCAGCAAATGCCTCTTTTTCTCCTCCTCTGATTCCACCCCTCCAACTTGGCTGAACATTTTTCCTCAGAGGGAAACATGCCTGCCCGTGGCATACCATAGGCTGGCTTCGTGCCATCCTTTTGGCATGAGCTTTGCATGCCTGACCCAAAAGGAGAGCATGTGAGCAGGCTGGAGAGGTGGAGAGGGGTGGACGTGCTCTTCCACGAAGTGGTAGGATTGTGGCCATGCAGAACAGCCTCTTGTCTGCTTCCATCAGGGAATAATTCTGTCCATCTTACTGCACAAATTTCATAAATTCTGCAAGGACCCTCACGCATGGTCGCTCCTGGCATACTGATGCAATACACATCCTGTGCTGTGATGGCACTGAGCACAAGCCATTGGATGGGGGGCTTAGAACATGCTTCAGCTTTGCAAAACATGCCGTTAAATATTTATTCTAAGTGTATCTGTACCATTGTGTGACTAAACCTTCTCCATTATTCACAGCAATAGATCCGCTTATCATAATGATGTGCTGTCTTTTGAGTATTAAATGCAATCTCCAAGTTGCTGTTGGTTTTTTTCTCCCTCTTCTAAAAAATACTGAGCTATAACAGTCTAGTTCTTGCTGAATGAGTTGCCGCTCATAAGTGAGCAATCAGCATTATCTAAATAAATGAAATATTCTTTGGGGCTCAACAAAACGCCTGTTAGGTTGAAACTAATCTGTAGGAAATGAATGGTATTTGTTAGTCTTTGAGAACACAGAAGAGATTCAGTTCGTGTTAGTATTTCCAATAGTGCCAACATAAATGTGCGAGTCTCTAAGATACAGAGCTTGTTATTGTTATCAGATGAGGGCTGGAAAGGAGTGTGGTGTTATGTAATTCAGAATTACTATTTAACATGGGAATGGGCTGCAGAGCACACTCAGAGTCTAGTTTAAATGTACGGTGGCTGCTCTTTAGTGGCAGAGGAGACAGCCCTGTATGCCGGGGATGCTGCAAATCCAAATTGCTCCACCAAAGTTCATGGAAGCCATCTGGACTCAACATCCTTGAGAAATCATTCCTAAATGTGTGGCTGTTGTGTTTCATGTTGTGTGTTTTCCATTATTGTTTTTGCAAGTGGAGGCAGGCGGGCAGGAGCTGCTCTCTTGAGGAACATGGAAAGAGAATGTTCTTGGATAGCTCAGCTGGCCTGCACTGCCACAACCCCAAAACCTGGAGAAAGCTTCACCACTTTCAAAACCTCATGATTTCCAGGAGACCACTGTGCAGCTTTATCATAAAATTTTTGATTGAAAACAGACAACATCTTTCGCATCACTCCACAAGCCATCTTTGGCCCTTTGAACAGAGCTTGGAGCACCACTGCCCCACAAAATGCTGGTCAGAAACAGGCAGTGAACCTGCTGGCTTCACTCTCATCTTCCACCAGCCTGGTGCTTTCTACATTGCTTCATATTTCATGTTCTGTGTTTCTTTTTATGTTTCTCTGTTTCATCTTCTTCATAGTAACAGAAAACTTTGTATTTTTGGCCATTCAGAGACCAGATTCTCTGCTAGACTTTTCAAGAAGTAGTGAGAGGAGACATGGTCCAGTGCTATGAATCAGAGGTTAAGTCTTGTGTGACAAGATCCTCCTGCAGGATCTTGGCAAGTCAGCCAAAAAGGTTGAAATAAAGGTTTTGGGGAACATTAGCCAGGTGAGCTGCCCATTGGAGCTGCTCTTACAAAGAGCAAGGAAGCTGCTTAAATCAGATGTTTAAAGTTAGACTTCTGGAGAAGAAGCTCACCTTCACTAATAAGAGATGGCAGTTGGAGACCTGGACTGTTTTCTGACCATCTGTTGCATCAAAAGGATCAGGTTTTTTGTCATGTGGCTCTGAGCTAAGATATTTTTTGTTACAAACTTTTAGGTACAAAAGCAATTTGCAACTTAGAGGGGAAAAGACCTGACATTTTAAAGGCAAACTATCAACTAAAATAAAGTGAAAGGATTATTATGTGCATATGAAGGATGGGGGATAAATGAGATATTTGTAAGTGACATATACAGATTGTTCGTGGAAAAATGATTGCTATGAGTAACATGAAAATTAGAGCCGTACTGCACTTTGGCATGCTCATGCTTTTGCTTCTATCTTTAGAGCTTGCTTTTACAGTATGGCCATCTCAGTAGTGCCTGAAGTTCCTCTTACTCTCTGTTCTTGAGGATACCTCTTTTGAACTTGTGAAGTCATTAGGTTATGCTACGTGGCACAATTTCTGACGCTGGAGTCTCAGAATTGATCTGAAACCTTATAAAGGTTTCTGTCTTTGTGAAAAGCCTGAAAATTCAGTTGGCAGAATTTCCTGATGACCGAGCAGCTCGTAGACCAATGCTCCCTTCTCTGGCCCCAGATCTATAGATCTATAACACTTTAAAAATGAACAATTATGTCCTTCAAATGCGACTTCAATTGAAGGCACCAATGTGCCTTCAAAGCTCTGCAGTCTGTGCTCAACATTTAGCGAGGTCTTATCTGCCATCAAAGCCAAACTGAAGCATGTCCCTGCACGCTTTGTTGGGCAAAGAGCCTTCAGAGATGTCATTACAGCCGCAGACTAACAGCTCTGTCTTTCCCAGATGTGCTAATTTCCACCATCAGTCTGTCCCTCAAAATAAACACATAGTGTGTTTCTTAAATGGGAAGACCACGTTGGAAAGGGGATGAAAAACCTCAGAGGAGGAAAGTGTGAAAAAGTATGGTTATTAGGAGGTCGAAGTCAAAGAAAAATAGAACTGCATCGTCTCTGAACAGCATGTTTGTGCTAAGAACTTGTAGCACTGTTTAGTTTTGTTTTGCTATCTGCCATTGACTGTCACATTTCACAAGTTAAGAAACATGTTATTTCTTTGTTTATTTTGTCAGTCTTAGTCTCTGGAGGGAAATTATATCACTGTTTCAGTGGAATAGATTTAATTTGTTTGTGTCTTGTTGTCTATAGCATCTATCTAACTACTTATCTCTGAAGTTACCTCTCAGTCAAAGGTTTTCTGTTTTGTTCACATTTTAACAGGAGGGAATTTGCACTTGATTGCTTTGAACACTTCCTAAGTTTGGCCAGCTATCTATGTATTTATTTTTCTGTTCTAGTGAGAGAAAATGGGAATTTAAAATGTATGGAGCCAGCAGAGGTTTAGCTGTGATTTGTTTCTAATGTAGAGGAAAATTGCCCAAGTAATCTTATCCCATTCATACAACTAATATGGCCATGAGGCTCTGATGTGTTGAACAGTAAACACCACACAACATACCCTTAAGAACTGTGGCTTAAAAGATTTCTTATTTTCCATCACACGGTTCTAGCTTTCGATGAATAAATATCAGGTCCTGCTTGCACTAACGTCCATGGGAGTTTTCATGGGTTTAAATGAGAGTAATATAAGTCCCTAGTTTATAAGCATATTTTATAAAAATGATAGTTATAATGCATTATGGAGTTAAATGGTAACACTGGGTAGCTATGTGAGGGGAAAAAAATTCTGATTTTTTTGCTACAACAGCCAATTCAGATAGGGAATGTATAAACCCACCATCAACATTTGGGCAAGGGAGGTCATGCATTCTCCAACAGATGAGGGCTTAAAATACAGAATGAATTTTTACTATATTCTCTAAAAACTAAAAATTGAGATACCCATGCAGGGAAATGATGTGACCTGTGTGATACAGGAGACATTTTAGATGAATATGACAATTCGTTTGGACTTAATATCTGTCTATTGGGTCAGCTCACTCACACCTTCACCAAGCAACATGATCTTTGAGCAAATGTATATATACATGCATATATAGAGAGATGTACACATCAAAATTCCAGGGCTAAGTTTGGAGAAGGTGCAGAAAATGAGGAAGATTTGAGTAGATGAGGGAGAAAAAGCATTAAGAGTATCACCTTCAATACCAAACTGTAGGAAGTCAAATCTTGTCCCATTATCATCATTGGTGCAGTTTCCATCTGCCACACGCTTAAATATTTTAATCTCTTTAATCAAAGTCAGTGTGAAGCACATAGGTTAAGATTGAATCCAGTCTTCACAGAATTTTAGTGACTCTCCTAATCTTTTTTAATCAAAATATCTTGTGACATTTGGCTACGGTATTTCACACCTGACACCAAGCACATTGTTAAGTGGTAATTTAACACATGGTCTCGTAGGACTTTTAATGGATCAAAACTCATACACTGCCTCATCCTTTTGCAATGGTGCGAGAAATAAGCAGTTGGCTAACCTGGGGCCCTTGAGAAGGGATGGTTTTAGGCACTATCTCCACCACATTTTATATTTGTATTCTCTAAAATTCTTCCCTAAATATACAAATATTAAATGTTGCTCATTCATCTGATGAAATCTGCACATCGTTTGACTACAATCCTATTTCTCATATGCCATCTACCTCCTTTGCCACATCCCCACCATTCCTTTGAATCTTCTCCAGATCCAGTGGTTGTTGAATTTACATTCTTCTCTGTGCAGTTAATGAGTATATTGATTAATACTGGCTCTGGTATCAATCCCTGTGGGAGACCAATTGATACTTCTCTCTCTTTTGACACAAAGCCATTGATGATAACTCATTGGCTCCTAGCTGTTGGATAGATTTTTGTCTACCTTATTGTATTATTATGCAGGCTATGCAACTCCAGCTTTCCTATTGAGTTCATGTGTAGAACTAAACTAACAACTTACTAAAAATCCAGCTATGTTACGTCTGCCTTAATTAATTAAATTCTCAGTATAATTGGGCCTGAGCTTCCTTTCACAGACCTGTACCAGCTATCACGTAGTTGCACATAATCTTCACCATTTCTGTCAGTTTTTTTTTCCATAGAACCATGGGATAATTTAGATTGGAAGTTCATCTGGTCTGAGCCCTGGCTCAGAACAGGTTCTATTAGATCAGAGTGGTCAAGTCTTGATCACCTGTAGTGGTGTGGATTAGGGTTAGGGTGTTACCACATAACCAGTTCCAGCTCCCAAACTGATGGGCAACAGATACAGCAGTGCCTGTTTCCCTTTGTCAAAGGCAGCGTGGACACACCAGGCCTGTCTGTGCTAGGGAAAAAGTTCCTATTTCAGGTTTTATGTGGACCCACACACATTGTGACAGTGGAATGGACCCACCAGATAAAAGGACTACCCAAGACATCCCTGCTTTGCACTGTGTCTACCAGATTGCCTCCTGGACCTGTTGCTGTATCGAGCACACTCAGCACAGCCTATGTAAATATTTGCTCACTTTGGAGCAAATACTCCTTATCCAAGCATCTTTCTGAGAGATGAGGATGTGGGAAAAAAAACCCCTTCTTAATGCCTCTGACATGATAAACATTCAGCTCCAGTAACTGAGGCCCTGATTCTGTTGGAACCCTTACTGGGGAGGAGTGCTTAAGCAAATTATATCTCAATGGAATCAATGGGACTTTGGCACTTGCTGAATGTTTAAGCACGTGCTGAAGTGTTTACTATTCAGCCCCTCATTTAGTTCCCATTTAATTAAACAGAATCAAATTCTCACAGAAGTAAATCACTGGAGTTTCTCCCAAAGGAGTTTTCCCAGTTTGCAATAATTGAAGAGTTGATCTAATGTCCCAACTCTACTTTTTTCAAACATTCAGGTATCTGTCTATCTACCTACCTACCCTATGTTATTTTTACCTCCTAAATGATAAACTATTCAAAGGAGAAATGCTGTCAGAAGCAGCCCAGAGGGACACAGCTTTCATTAGTTGCAAACGAAGTTCTGAGCCTTTGGTAAATGAAACGAAACTTTTCTGATACTATTGTTGTTCAAGTCGAAGCTGATGTAAGCATCCCTGCTTCTCCTAATACAGGCAAAGATTTCTTTGGAAGTTTAGTGCTTCCACTCCAGATAAAAGCAAGTCATTTGCTGCTTTCATCATGTCACTACTAATTTCCAAACAGTCAAACCTGCTGCTAATTTATTTACTGAACACTGAAGCCCTGTTAGCAGGGGCTGCTACTGAAACTGCTTTCTGGCCTTCGGCTTTTGTTTGTTGACAGCCTGATTTCCCAGTAGGCCATTTCCACCTGTGTTTCTGTTGTTTTTAGTGCATGTCTTTCTTTCTTCTTCCCAGTGAGTGTCTCCCAAATGGCTCCTGAAGGCTTTTCTCATCTTCCCTCGCTCTCTCATCCCCTTCTCCCTCCCAGCTGCAAGGACTCTCAGCTCTGCTTTCAGTCATTCTGCAGTTAGTGGTTGTCTACACTGCTGAGCTCCCATGGGGCACTAATTTTTGTTTCAAGGACAAGATTCAAAAGAGTTTGCTACACACAGGTTGCAGGGTGCACCTTCAGATGTGCCTTCAAATAGACTTTGGAGATTTGAATATATGAGCTTCTGAAAATCAGTTTTTAAATTGCAAGGGAGGCCTATTAAGTGCTGTAAAAAAATTTTTTTTTGCTTTTCTATTTTAAAAGCTGCATTAAAAAAGTGATTTTTTTTCCCCTTCCTTTCTCCCATGACATTGGGTGGAAATAGAAATTAGGAGACTGCCATTTCCCTTTAACTTCATGCATATCAAAGGCAGAGAGATGACAGGATAAAATGATTCAGAGAGTGGCCGGCATACTCTGTGTCTGGAGGAGCTAGTGAAGAAAGATATTGAGATGTTGCAATAGTTTCTTTGCAACAAGTCAGTGTGCCAGGAGCTTTAAGTGTGCAAGAAAGATCCTAAGATGATTTCCATGAATTGAAAAATTCAGAGGCTGTACAGCTGTAAGGATTTATTTATGAAGATATTATTTTAATTTTGCTACTTATCTCACCCCCCTGTGTGTGAGTGTGTGTTCATTTCCTGATACATACTTCATTTCATACGTAACTTCTGGTTTACACTTACTTTAGCTCAACCTCAGCAACATCTGTAAATCTTGCTGAGATCCATTTTTAGAGGACTCACAACTACTGTCTGGTACACTGGGCTTCAAAAATTTTCATTTGCTTCTGTGTTAAATGCAAGTGGGATTCTACAACTTCAGTTTTGCTTGAAGACTTGGTTACTAAAGAGTCTGTAAAACTCAAGAAAACTACTCATCTTTTGGCTTAAACTCAGAACTGCAGATTAGGAGTCTCCTGGTTAAAACTGCTGGGCCCTTAATCTCTCAATCTGGATGTTCATGTCTAGTCAGTAATTTGGATTTTTTTCTTTCTACTTTGCCTCATTTTTCCCACTTGTAAAACAGAGGTGGTTGGACTGTCCAACCCCAAACAGGCACTGTGAAATTGTTCAGAAATAAATACTGATGGGAAAATTTTCAAAACAGTACTCAGAGCAAAGTTCAAGGAGTGCACAGTGAAGCTCCAGTGCCCAAAGACATTTCCTGAGCCAGGGGGCCATTCCCGCACACACAGCCAGAACCTGGGGATTCGAGCTATAATCTACTGACCTTGAGTAAGTCTCTTAGCTGCTGTGTCTCTTCATTTCCCAATAATATTGCAATAAGACTAATATTTACTTACCTCACAGTCACATAGTCAGAATGAATTAATGTTTATAAAGTACTTGGGAGTCCTTGGTTGAATGGTCTCATAGAAGTGCTAAGCAGAGTGTGCATTGTCATTTTCTTGTAGATAAATACATATCATTTACATGGGTGTACAGAGCTGTTCACACAAGCATATGCAATGTCTCATCTCAGTGCACTCAGGGTAGCACAGGATATAAGAACAAACCCAGCAGTCCTTGACAGTCCATGTCATTTTGCTTTGAAATGAGTATATTTTCTGTGAGAACAGAGCTTATCATGTAATCTCCAATGAAAGTTATGTTCTGCCTTTTTACAGTTGCCATGATGCAAATGTCATTTGTACTCTCCTTCTTTATGAAAGTTAACAGTTATTTAAGAGATCAAAGTTAATTATCACTAAGGAGATCATTTTTACCTATCAACCCACTTTTGTAACCCCACTATCACAAGTAGAAGCTTTATGCTAATCAGCTTTCTAATTTCCATAAATTACTGATAGAATGACTTTTTTTTTTCCCCGGCATGAAAGTAGATCTGTTGGTGAAAGCTCTTGAGAGGTAAAGAGACAGAGAGAAAATGAGGTAGGGTGTATTTTCAAGAGTTCACCAGCTGAATGTGGTACCAAGAAAATAAAATCCAAATCATTAGTTTCATCACATCACAAAACTTGTAGGTGCTGCAGCTTCCCTGCACTGCAGAAATCTGATGCACACACATTGTTTCAATTTAACATGGTGATAGAATGGAATTGAACGTGAGGATCACTGTGTGACCCTATTACATGTGAAGTGTCTCTATTAGAGCTGCAGAGACAGCATGCCAGAGGAGCTGAAATGTGTTGATAGAAACAAACAGATATACCTTTTTAAAAGCAGCAGTCAGAAACTCTGCAGTGTGATCCAAGCGTGTTCTGCTGGAGAGGGCAAGATAGTCTATCCTAGGGGAAGATAATATTAAGAAAGAGACCCTTTCCACTCCATCACAGCACTTTCTGTACAGTGAGCTTGCCAAGTGGAAGCTGCTGCTGTGGAAGTTGTTACTGCTATGACTGACAGGTGCTGTAAAATAACCTCAGCTACAGCATGGAAGGAACAATAAGAGCTCAAAATGAAACAGATGCGGATATTTTGGGTATCCCCTTGGTCTAAAAGTTGAGTAAAATAATTGCTTAGTTATTAACAAGCTTGTTGCTATGCTGCTCCAGCCTCTTAGACTGATGCTGATGAATTCCAGCATAAATTAAACTGTCTCCAATGCAGAGGCTACAACCTTGAGCTAAAGTTGTATCACCTGAACCACACCAGACTTGCAGAGGTTCACTGGGAGTTGATAACAGAGCACTTCACCTTTCAATGGGCATCAATAGATTTCTGCTTGACTGTTGGTCCCCGTAGTAAGGAGGGACCTGGGCTGTCAGTTTGATCATATTGAAATCACAGTGTCTTCTATCCTTGCTCTGTATCTGTGGCAGTTGCTGTGGAAGTGCTGTTAACCCACCTGAGGAGCTCAGGTGTCTGAAGCTCTTTCCTTTTCCCCAGATCTGGGAAGGAGCCAGAAAAAAGGCAAAGACCAGAGAGACCATGATCAGTGCCACATCCCCTCTCTCTGCCACAGACATCCCACATCCCTCAGAGCACTGTCTGAGCAGCCCTGCAACCCCAACAGGCCTACAGAGCTAAATGCAAGGGACACCTGAAAGCACCCCAGGAACAGGCAGCCACAAAGGAATATGAAAGGACCTTAGCTTCCCCCTGGCTGTGAGGTTTTGTGTCACTGCTTAGAGAAAAGCAACACAAAACTATATTCTCTCTGGGTTTTTTTATTCCTCGACCTTCACCTCTCCTGCACACATGCACCTATTTCTCTTCAAACGCCCGAGCCATCCCATTGAAGTCAGCAGGACTCTTCCGATGCTTCCAGCCAAGCATGCATATGCCTGGATCTAGGTGATATTTACAGAAGGCTCCTTTTGAATTGGCTTTTGATTATGCACCTGTGTCAGAGGGTTGTTCCTTATTGCATCTGTGGACAGCGGGATCAGTGGGACTTGTTTCCATGTGAGAAAGATGGCAAAAGATTGCAAATATAACCTTTAACATTACAGACCTTTTTTAACCGTCATGTACTGCAGTGAACGGTGTATTTGTGGTTGAAAGGGAACATAAACTATGATGCAGAAAACTAAAGGATTGAGAAAATGTAACCTTTGAGCGGATGGTTTGGGTTTTATTATCCCATTTATTTATTCTGCTGGATATCTGTAGGATAATATGATCAATGAGTTGGAATCCTTCTTGTTTCTACCAACAACAAATCAAACCATTAATAGGCCAATAAAACCCCAGGATTTGGAGAGAGGGGAGGAGGGGAAGTAATTGCATTGTTCTGATGCTAACGAGGCACATCTATCTTGAAATAACTGATTAAAGCTGGTGTCGACACAAGGCCTTTGCACAAAAATACACATAACAAGGTGTGTAGTGCTGGGTTATGGGAATGTGGAGCCACAGTGGCAGCTCTGTGATTCCTTCATGCACTGTGCAAGTGGAATTGGGAAGCACCTCTGTCTGGGGGAAATTCATGCTGCTTAACCCTTTCTGTACACCACAGGGACAGTCTGGCAGCACGGTAGGACAGGAGCTCACAGAGTTCATGGGGCATGTTGTGTGGCTGATAAATAGTTCCACATCTGTGTGATTGCATAATGATAGCCACATTCATTCACCTGCCTATCAAAAGCGATGCATTAAAGTTTGAGCTCTCTTCCCCTGGGTCCGCAAAGAGACATTTGAGTGTTAGCTTATAGTCTTTAACATTCCTCCTAGCAGTGGGCTAAGTGCAGTGGGGTTAAACAGAGTCCCTTTTGCTTAGTAATCCATTAGCTAATGGGTGTGTAAGCCCATCAATTTGCTGTTTATTCCCTAACCCCATTAGGGTACACCTGCTGTGCATAAAAAATACACCTGACAAATCAGAGTGATAGTTGAAATAAAATAAATATCAAGTGTTGTTATAGCTGATCCACAGTGTTTAAGGCAGAAAGGGCATAACAGTGATTTGTGATGGCAGAACAAAATAGCTCGTGCTGGCTCATGGTAGCTCGAGCAGGTTGATATAAATCCTCCTGCGATTTTGCCGGTTCACCGGTAGACTCCAGCACTCGGCTGCCTCTTTCCCCAGCCCCACGGGCCCCTCCAGAGGGCTGGAGTTCACCTTCAAATGCCATCTCCAAGCGCCTTCTGGAGAGCCACAGTGCTGCTAAGTGATAAATTAATTATTTGGGGGAGGGAGGGTGAGAGCTCACAGGCTGCTCTCCTACGAAGGCAGCCAGAAGCTTCAAATCTGTCTCCGATACCAGGCCATTTGTTTTGTCACTTCATAGGCTTTATTTATTTATTTATCTTACAGCTCGCCTTGTGATTAAAACTGTTGAAACAGCTGTTAGCTGGTAGCAACTTTCCTTGAGCTATTTCCTGACGTCAATCAGGGGCTGTGGCAGTGATGGGAGCTGCCCTGCACTGCCCCACTGGGGCTGGCCAGGGGCAGCAGCATTCCCAGCCATCCCTGTCCCCATTCCCTCGGGTCTGCAGCAGCCACTCACCCCATTGCACAAGAAGTAAATACAACACTGTGCCTGGGGAACCCATTGCCAAAAAGCATTACTGATATTAAGATACTATCATAAAATTAATTAAAATGGGGGTTTTATTAAAAAAAAATTAATAAAAAAAGCACCATCACCATCAACTGGGGAGTTTGGTGACAATAAGATGAGCTGTATGCTTGGTTCAAGGTGGTTGGTTCAGTGTGAAAAATTCCTTATGGCAAATGAATTGGCTTTGAACAAGGCAGTAGTGGGCTTTATGGAGGTGAGCTGGATGGCTTCTGCCATCAGGGTGCTGAGCAGCCAGGCCAGGGAGGGCAGATGGAGCACACACAGGCAGAGGGTCACTAACATCTGGGATAGCAGAGGATGGAGAAGCCTTGCAATCTCTGTTTGGGGAAATATGCATAGAAAGCTTCTCATACTGAGGAAAGCTGAGGACCAGGTCTCTTGTGTCGGGGCACACAGTCCAACCATAGGTGTGTAGGAGGCCATGACTGCAAATATTGCTACTCCTTTTGCTGTTGGAGAAAACAAACGTTCAGGCTTTCTGAAATTCCTTCAGGTACCTCAGAGCTGGGCATGCTGGCTGAGACAGGCCTGCTCATGGCTGCTAAATCCACAGCTGAGCAAGCTGAAAAGCTCAACTTGTACTTAAAAAAAGAGAATGAGAGGGAAAGAGAGACCAGGTCAACCCAGTCCTGATATGGAGTCAGTGAAGTGCCAAAACCCTCAGATTGTGTTAAGGAGATGGAGGGAGGGTTTGGGAATCTGGTCGGGGTTGCCTGAACTCCATAGATTGCAATCACTGCAGATGGGCTAAAGAGCAGTGATAAAATGAACAAAGCAAGTCATTGCTCCTGGGTTGCATTATCCACAGGCTTTGGCATTTTCCAGCCCAATGCTTGCCTCTTCTTCCTTCCCAACCCACTGCTGCTATTGCTTTTACATCATGACTGTCAAGGAGTGTATCATTCATAACATACCTATCACAGAGAGATTCCTTTTTAAATGCTTAGGGAGATAGAGGGCTACAAACCCTGGGAAATCAGCTATACCTAATATATTATGTAGAAGTTCTGTAATCATTATTGAACTAAAGTGCATTGAGTAAGTGGATAAAATCAGTCCCACTGTAGCATAAGTCTCCAGAGATCACAGATAAAAATGCCTCGCACTTAAGCAGAAAAAGGTAACAAAATATTTCCAGTCCCAGCAACAGCATTTTCCCCTCTATATAAATAGGGAACCCTCAGGAGAAGGCAATGATGCAGCAGAGGTTGAAGGCAAAGTTAATGGTGGTGAGATGGGGGAGAGAGGCTGTGCCTGGGGCAGGCTGTGGTGAACAATGTGAGGAATGCTCTGTGGAAATGAGGCTGAAGGCAGAGCCCTTCCTGGCAGGAATGGTGGGCAGGGAGGCAGTGGGGCAGTGGGCAGGACCCCTGAGAAGCTGGGGGCGGGTGTGGGTCTGGCAGGAAGGAGAGGTGAAAGCTGAAGCACAGCAACGAAGCAGATGAGCCTCTGTGCGATGTTTGTGCTCCCTTTTCCTCTCGACCCTGAAGAAAAGTTAACTTTTATGGCCAGGTTCACCTTGGGGCTTGCTTCCCAGAGCTTGTCACAGCTCTGTCCCTTCAACACACACACAGGTGCACGAACATGGCTGCATTTTTGTGCCTCCTGAACTAAGGTCAGGTCTGAGCTGCTGCCTTCTTACAGAGAGTCAGAGGGGCCTCCTCACTGGAGAATTAATCTTGAAGTTATTCTCAACCAGATAACCTGTACCCCTTCAGAGCACACTCGTACAGAGCTACAGACATCTTCAGTCCATGTCTTGCTGATACGTTTGGTCAAGAGCTGCCAGGCTGCAGCGAATCACCAAGACATGGTCAGACACTCTTGCAAACCTGCTAAAACTCTTGCAAGGACCTACAGAACAAGACACATTTTGACATAAATAAATGTGGGAAAATTAGGGATTCATATACTTCAAAAAAAAATGAAGAGAATAATTTCATTCCTCTATAAAAAAGAGTTTGGCTGGACTGGACATATAGGAGAGAGTTTGTTATATGTTTCAGGAAAGGGTTAAGTGATTATCTAAGTAATTTTTTTGATTGAGATCTTCAAATATGCATCCAAATTAGTGGTGAAGTATTTTCATTGGCAATTCTGGGAGAAATGTGTGTTAGAGCACTGTATTTGCTACTCCTGCTGCAGGCCTACACAAAAAAGCCAACTAGAATTGTCATTCCTGCTGTTAGGCTGTGACCTGGGTAGTCATTGGCATTTGTGTCCTGGAATTACTTTATTAAAGTTTTCTAAGATGTGTGCTCTTTCACATGACCTGCCAATCATGTTGGAGCAGTGCCATAAGCTCTGGTCTTGTTGTATCCTCAAGGGCACCAAGGAGAGGAAGAGTGAAGAGGGTTGTGGAGTTGGAACTATTACTTATTTATCTAAAGTATTGACCTGACCTCCCCTACTGAAATATCAGCATTAGATGCTGGGGAAAAGGGATGCCAGAGCCAGCTCCTTCTGGGAGTAGAGGAAACAGAGATGTCAAATGGGGCCCAAATCAGGCAGTGTGCCATTGAGACAATGGTGGTGGGGACAGGCAGGAGGTGGCAATGACACGACACAGTGAGTAGAACTGGTGGGTGAGCAGAGAGGCAGCAACCAGCTGACCAAGTGTCTCAGTGAAGCTCAATGTCAGGCTGCTGCACAGCATCTCTGAGAGGTGGCCTTGTTGTATTGAGTGGACTTGGAATGCTCACTGTTAGGTTTTGCACTGTTTTATTAGTACAATCATAATTAAGAGTATCTATGAAGCCAGGAGGCAAGAGGGCATCAATAAGTCATGCCATTATACACCTTATATCTAGATTTCCCTGTTTGATGACAGAAGACACTCCTCTCCCTTTGGGCATATGACCCATCAATGGCCATGTGTCTCTCTGCAGCCTGAATGTGAACCCTGCACCTGGTCTTCATATGATTTGGGTTTTGGAGGGTTTTGTTTTGGCATCAAGAAAGCATCATCTATTACAGTGCTGTCACCCAGGTGAGGTCCGTTTTGATTGTCAGGATATCACTGGGGCTGACCAGCAGACTCCTCTTCATCTGAATGAGAAGGCTCATGCCATCTTAATCCCCTGCCCACCCCCCCTTTCTTTTTAAATCTGGCTAAATTTAAATTTCAAACAAAGTCATTGTCATTGGATCCAAAAGACTGAAAAAGAGCTCTTGTTCTGCTTCACCTATTACAGGTTATATTACATCCTGAATTTAATCTTTCAGCCTGCTTTTCAGATTCATGTGACCCAACATCTTTGTAGTGAGTTGAGCACTCACAGAGCCCTCAGCTGCAGTGAGAGCTGCCAATATTCACACCAAGTGAAAGAGAAGCAGGAGAATTATCTCAGACAGAAGAAACAGATCTCTTGTGCTGACAGAATAAACACATTTGGGGTCTGACTTTGCCAACAGCTTTCCTTCTTCTAACAACTACTGGAGTGGATCTGCTAACATTTAAGAGATATCCAACACTTTACATTGCAAGAAGACACTTCCAGCTGCTCATGTTTTTAGCAAATTTAATTTTTGTAAGTAAATTTTAACTGCAACTCCAAACATCCTCATTGCTCCCTAGGGAATGCTTGGAGCCTTGAATTAGGTGGGGTGTTTAAAGGGTTTTGATTGTCCCTATTCCTTCCACGGGAATGCTTGGAACCTTGCATTAGGTGTGGTGTTTAAAGGTCTTCTGTATTACAGAGAAGTTAAGTTCCAGTATGTCAGCCCTCCACGTGCCAGAAGTAAAGTTCCTCATGGTCCTCTCCTGCCAGAGGAGTACAGAGCAAAACAGAATACCCAGAATGAATTTAGCAGCTGATGCATTTGTCATTAAGGAAGGGCAGCAGAATGGAAACACTTTATAGGAGCCTCCTTCACGGTCAAGTCAAGAAGCCAGTTACAGCTCAGCAGAGGTTGGGGCAGTTCCTGGATCTAGGCTTGAGCAGGTCACTCAAGACCTGGTCCCTGAAGTGTTGCCATTGACTTAAATAATACCAAGATGAAAACTTAAATCTCCCTGGGTCTCTGACACTGGATATAATGTGCCTTGTGTGATCACTGTGTTTAGAGAGAGACAGCTCTTGCAGCTGAGTACCTAAAGCCAGAAATGCTCCTGAAATCCACTAGAAAAATATGTTGGCCCTTCGGGCAAACAAGGCTAAAACAATGGAAATAATAAGATTAATGATAACAGGATGAAATTTAGCATTCTGGGTGAAGATCCTTTGAAATCCATTAGAGATAGACGAAAAGGAGTTTCAATGCACCAGCATTCACTATGATTCATTGTGTAATTCCATGAATTTCTGTTTCTCCTTAATTCACTAGCCTCTGGTTTCTGTATTTTATTTTTTTCCCATTTATAGCTAGCAGAGGCAGAAAAATAAACACACAACTAGGAGCTGTATTCACAGACAGGAAGTAACTTTAATTAAATATTGTGAAAGTTGAAAAGTTTTTACAGCTTGAATTTCTGCAAAAAAATTATAACAATCTCTACAGTAGTTAGTTTCTCTAACAATAGAACTGTACAGTGTGTGTGTCTATTCAAAAAGATTTAGATAAGAAGGTGAAAGGTTAGTAGTTTCAGAGATGACTTCATTTTAGCTGCATCCTAGTACAACTGTGAGGAAATAGGCATTACTTTATGCAATCCAGTCATTGTGAAGCTTCACCTTGTTAAAACTGAAATCTGAATGTTTCCACTTAAAGCCATATTCTGTAAACAGCTGCATCTTTTACTTTGTAAAAGACAAGGGTGGTGCAGGGGAGATTTTTGATAAATTCCCATTCATAAGATCACGATAAGTAGCTGCAACAAAACAAAATTATGCACATTGTCAAAGGATCTTTGGACACTGGCTTAGAGACTACAAACATTGTGGCTAAGAGTGGTGTCAAAATCACTAGGACTGAGTGGAGTTCTACAAGAGTAATCGACGGTGTCACTGGACAAAATATGGCTTTAAATTTGATTACATTGTCGTGCTGTTGCTTTACTATGTGAATTAGAATAATCACTTGGAATACAGAGAAGCAATAAACTGATGTCTCTCACATTTTCCAGTTTTCTCTTCTTTTATTTTCTCACCATGAAAAAAAAAAAAAAATCCTGTTTTCTTCCCTTCCCCCCAAAGATCACACTGTGACATTCTAGTGAAAACCATTGCAAAATTCATACAGGAAGCATGCACAGTTGCAGCATCGTTGTAAATGATTTCTTGCTTGACTAGAAAAAAGTTATATTGTTTTAAGGTAACAAAACAGTTCTTTTGTGCTTTTCAATTCCTTTTTTTTTTTCTTAGAATGTTAGTGATGATTGACAGTTCTGGTGCACAGTACAATGTACAAGTGAAATGAATATGATTTGCATTGTTAAGGCATCCAATCTGCTGGTTTATATTTATGTGAAAGACAGAGAAATATACAAGCAGACTTAAGAAAGAAAGTATTTTCATTGAGTTCTATGAAGTTTCTCCCCATATTTAATGCACAAAAATGCGTCACTCCAAAGAGGAGAAATCCCATGCATATTAATAGAGTAAAACAGCATTAGTTTTTGTTAAGCCTCAAAAGCAAAGGATACATTTTTTTTGTAAATCTACATAACTAAATGCTACAAGAATAATATGCTACCTTTTGCCATATATTGGAAAAAACTTCTTAACTTACAAATAATACAAAAATAGACAATGGCTTTTGGGTGGAAATTAAAAAAAAATGGAAGCATGGTTTTAAACAATACTAAAAAAATCAACCCTATAAATGAAATGTATTAAAATCACATTTAAACAGCTAATACAACGGTGAATGACCAAACAAATCAGCACTTTTCACATAGCAAACATACACAATAAAATAAACTTGTAGGGGACAAAAAGCAATGTACAAATTCCAAAGATAAATACATTATTTATATGGATATTTTACAAAATCCCCCAACAAACAAACAAACAAAAAAACAGAAACAAAAAGCTTTTTTTTCTTTAATTAATTTGCAAGTATGTGCAAGCTAAAGGTAGTGAGCTCTTTTTGCAAAATATGCAGTAAAATTCTTTTTTTTTTTTTTTGTGGTATTGAAAAACTGTCTTAAGACATTAAAATGTATAAATAGAACAACAACTTTGGCAAAAAATCACAAAAAATCTACAGTATTTATAACTACATACAAAACACAACAGCAAAGAAAAAATATCAGGTAATGCATCTTCAGAGCTTTGCTGCCTCTTTGACTAATAGTTTTTAAGAACACTTCCCAGATAATGATAGCAAAATTTTTGTAAAACAGAAGCTATGGTTTTGATTTGAAACCTTCCTAACAGCCCCTACCCCCCCCCCCAACCTCATGTTTCCATTCACTATCCAAAAGCAGTTACCTGTTGCTTTATATAGTATGATACAGACTGAGAGGGTCGACTGATACAGGAATGATCCCAGTGGGAGGCTGACGCAACCTGTGCTTTTAGGTGGGGAGGATGGGGAACGGCATCCGGGGCTGTTCTCATCCTGCCCCATAAAAATAGGCCGAGGGGAGAAGTGCTACACTGAAAAACCCCACAGGGATGGCCACAGTCTGTGTCCTCAGGCCAAATCCAAACGGTGTTCCCAGCGCGGCTCAGGCGATGCTACGCTTTGGGAAGGCCACTCGTTTGGAAGGAGTCTGATACATCAGCTAAAGAGAGAGCTGTGCTCACCTAATTCTGCAGTTTTAGCATCATATCTAGAGGCACTGGATTTTCGGTTCAAGAGCAACGTGTTTGCTGTTTGCATCCTTACTTTCCCTTTCACCAACGTTTTGCTGAAAAAGGTTAGACCTTAGGGCCCCCTTCTAACCTGGTGTCCCATGATGAACTTTTCCTGTTGCATTATTTACACAATTATTCAGCCTGATATTAAAGACAGAGGTTCCTCATCCCACCCTCATCATCCAAAAATATCAGCTTTCTAGGGAGTGAAACCTATTTAATTAGAACATTAAAAATGCATCATATTAGCAAGTCACCACTGGATAAGCAACATATATGAGCCGACCCTTAATTAAATGGCCATAATTCTTCTACGAAAAACTAACTGGCACTTCTATTCTGTCCCATACAGACTTGTATGTAAATGACATCACTCCATTTTTTCTTTACACAGCTTTAAAAAAAAATAATTCATAAATTAAAAATGTGGAGTTTCATCTCTAGTGTCCCTTGTGTAATTGTATGATTTATAAAAGACAAATGGTGTTGAGTTAAATCAAGCCTTAAAAAAACACAAAAAACCAGAAGGAAATAAAAGCAAGCCCCCACCCCGCAAAGAAAAAAAAAAGTGGACTTCTTTTTTTATCAACATACAATAAATATATCTCCCAGGTATTTGGGATGGACAACATGAATCAACACCTTGCAATTGTAGATTGTTAATTTCAGTATTTGCAAGGATGGTGATTTTTGTTTTGTTTAAAAATCTGCAGTTATTGTAAGATCCTTCTTTATTTCTTTTTTATTTTTAAAAAGGCCTGAGTAAAAAGTTCCACTCTGGGACTTGTATCAGATTCTCTCTGAAGCAGAATTCAACCTCTTCATTAATAAAATTCTTCAAGGCAATTCTTTCACATGGGGGGAACAATCATGCCAGATATAGCTGTCAGAAGGAAAGGGGTGGGGGGGAAGAGAGAGAGAGAGAAAAAGAGGGGGAAAAGGTTAATTTTCTGCATTATCAAGCAACTTTTAAAATCCTCAGAGCTTTAAACATTTACTAGAAATGTATTCAGCTGTACTTTGAGTTAAATTTATACATAAGTATCATTCATAAGAGACAACTAGGTACACAGTAATCATGGGAAGCCTCCTGACTGGAAAGTGGTTTAAATTGCAAGTGACTTGGCTGAAATTACTGGTTTTCTTGTAGAAATTACTGGTTTTCCCCAATATCAGTATCAGACCCCAACTTATTTTTCTGATTTTAGTTTCAAAATCTTGAAATGGACAGGAGGCCTAAATTTGACCCAGCCATTGCCATGCATTCTATTACTCATTTAAAAGCAAAGCAGATATTTGCACCACACATAAGAAAACAGCTGGAGTCCCGCAGGCCACCACTGTTAGGGACCTGGAAAGGTGTCCCTTGCATTGTCACACTGACATGGGTCATTCTCCTATGCTAGTTCTCTTACAACTTCAGTGTTCATCCCTGGGACTTATGTATGTCTTTCCAGATGCTCAGAAAGGGACTTAAACTCTCAAATCTAATTTTCAATTTGAAATATATCCTTATGTGGTGGGTTAGCAGACCAGCATCTGATGATTTTATTACACTTGTAGCAGACACCACCAACTACATCGAGTGAGTCATATGTTAATGTTTATTTAGAATATTTTCTCTTTTGTTGGCTAAATTGAATCACCACTATTTCTTTATTATGCTTCCTAGCCTCACTGCTAGGAAGCATAATGGTATGAAACCACCACCTCTCTTAAAAGGGAGACATTTATTAAAAGTCAACAGGTATAGTCTTCCAAGTAGTTTGACTTCCAGCTTGATCTCTCTGTATCTGCTGGGGACAATGCAGACCAAACATACCAAGAGTCCAAGTGACATACTGTGAGCAAGCAGGTCATTACAAGGGGTAGTCATGCAAGTTTATGATGAAAACTGTAACAACAATGTGTCCTTAAAATGCCAGTTGTACAGTTATTTGCCAAGAGGTAGAAAACAGATTTGCCTTCAGGTTGGTGGCACTTCATGGGCACATGATTTAAATGCTGGAACTGCCTGCCATTGCAGACATCTGGACATGTAATTTCTTAAGGAAGAACTCAACCCTGTGACTGATGCTGATTCATTGTGCTTTAATTACAGCTGCAATTATTTGATAAGAACAGAGCCAAAGTAAAAGACTCACAGATTTGGGGTTGGAGGGGGAGAGGAGGGAAATGTTTTCTCCACAAACACCACCATATGTGCAAGAATTACAAGTCTAATCAGCAAGGGGAGAACAGCTCGAGTAAACTGCACTGATTAAATGAAATAAAATGAGAGGAGAAGGCGAGAATGCAAAACACATCCAGCGTGTTTGCAACAGGCCATCCTCAGAGGTGACATGTTGCAATGGCATTTCAATTATTGGAATTCATCATTCAGCAATGGTTTTACATGGAATTACTGAACTGATTGCTTCCACCCCACATAAGGGCTCTCCAAGGAGCTGAGAATGAGGATGAAAGGGATAGAGAGGTGAGTTAAGTTGCTTTAAATCCTACAGGAAGACACTGATGTGTAGAGGACATTGGTGCAGAGAAAGGCATAGCTGACCACAGAGCTCCCTCTTTTTCCACTCAGGTAAGCAAGGAGTTGAGGACATGGGAATGGGTAGAGCCTTCCTATATGTGATGAGTGCAATAGAGTTAATCCTCTGTACATACTACTTCAGCATTTTTTTGTGCTTTTCAGCCCCTTCTAAATTCTAAATGTATTGAAATTTTGCGTTAGAAAAAGTATCTGTTCTTCAGAACATGTCAAGATATTATCCCACCAAAAAATTCTCAAGCTAAAAAATTCATCAGAACCAAATCAATCTCACCAATAAGTGGTCAAGAATTGTGTCTCTTGGGACAGCACAGCTGTGTATCCTAAGAGCCAAAAAAAGGTGAGATAACTGCAATTCCTTCCTTCATGGTTTGGGCATTTCCCTGTGGTTACTGATCAGACATGCACCTTTTGCCATTGGAAACAAATGCCACAGACACTCATTTTTTCAAAGCATTATTATTTTTGAAGAGCTCTGAAATTCTGAATTAAATTACAAGGCAAATGGCAAATGATATCTTTTCTGCCTAAAAGCTTTGATATTTCCATTCTTTGCAAGTCTTCATTTACATCACTCCACTTTTGTTCCGTAAGTGCTACATCTAGTCATGCAAATTCTCTCAGCTGTAGCATGTTATTGATCCTGAAAACAGAGATATCAGTGGGAAACAATGTAGGTATGAGATCACACCACCTCCAAAAAGGGAGGGCAGAGAGAAGAGAAACTCCAACCAATGGCCTTTATTTCTTCTATCATACACTAATTTGTATTTGCTGCTAGCAAATTACAGAAATAATGCATTTTGGGTTTTACAAAATTGCATGGCAAAGAGAACAACAGATAAGCCTAGCTGCTGTTTTAGTGAGTTACTGCTGATATCTAAGCTACATAAGGAAAGCTTGATTGCTTTCTGATGTATCCAGAAGCCCAAGAGAGGTAAGACAGCCTCCTTATACATGGTTGTTTATTTAAGCATTAAGGCACAACAGGCAGTGCATCTCTGAGTGATTATTACAAGCCTCAGGTGGTGTCAGAAGGCATGGGACTAAAGGCTGTGTGTCTTTAACTCACCGAGAAGTTCAATGATGACCGAAAAATGAACCATCTCTTGGTGTCTCATTCCTATTATGAAAACTGAATTGCTAAATAAAAATTAGGGAAAACACTCAGATCCGTGTGGTTTCTGGGCATTACAGGTGTGGTGGATGTGACATAATGAGGAGGCAATCAGAAAGCCCCAGTTGTGTCCAGTGCTCTCAGCTCATTCCATAATTGCTTTTCATAACACAGTACATGGAATCTGAGAATTCTGTGTCTTGTGAAAAGAAAAACAGTGCCTGAAAAAGCTTTCTCCTGTTACTCATTTTTTCTCTCCATCCGCAACAGCAAGTTGGGACAAGGTAAAGAGAGGAAAAAACATTAACATGTTCAAAAGCTTATTTTTTTTTTAATTCAGATGGAAAATATTTTTAGCTGTTGCTTTTAAAATTTGTAGCCTGTCAGCAGTGCCCAATCTTTTAAATGTCCAAAAACGAATCTCCTAAATGCTACAGCTCATCTGAAAATTTTGTTGTGTTTAATTCCTGACACAGTTTGTATTTACAACAGTCTTGATTGAAGGTATCCAAGTTCTGCATAAACCTTCCTGAGTATTTATGCAATTTCTGAGCGTGTGTTTGTGCACCTTCAAGAATTCCTCTTCCCAATTCACCAGAATAACATGCACTGAGGGACAATGTTTTCCTTCAGGCACAATAGATCCCAGCCTTTATGAATTAATTCCTTCTACTCTGCTTGCATATAGATTTTTTTTTTGGCTGTTAATGGTGTTATCAGCATTATCCCTTCAAGCCCAGTGTTTCTCTTTCCAGAGGCCATACAGTGACATGTGGAGTCTGTGGAACAATATTCCCTTGCCTCTGCACAGCTCCTTCTGAACCTGGCTTTGACAATCATAGATTTTATTTCCCGCTCATGCTCTTTGGGTAGTTTGCACAGGCATGTGGAAAGGAAACAGATCTCAGATCTGGTGGAAGCACAACACATACCACAAAATCTTTCCCACCTCTGGCACTGTTGGAGGCAGCTGGATGCACCTGCTTATGGAAACTCCTGGATCTAAGCGAGCATGAAAATGTCTCTCTCAGCACACTAATGCACAGTGAGGGAATTACACAAGAAGGTTTAGGCACCATGTTGTAAAACAGGTTGAGCCAAACAATGAGGTGGGTGGTGCTGGGCTTTGCAGCACCCTCAGTTTGACAAGCTTTTGTCCATCACTCCCTCACCTGCATCAACACTTCAAACAGATTTAGGTGCTAATGCTGGAATACTTGTAATGAGAGGGGAAGGGAGGCAGAAAAGGAGTAGCCCCTTGATGCCAGCAGTTCAAAAGGCTTTCCAAAAGGACCTGCACCATTTATGGAATTAATTGGCACAGAAATAGATTAATCAGTGGAAACTAATGTTTGCCCTGGTACGAGTTAAACTGGAAAATGTTGCTGTTAGTTTGTAATGCATCTCCTATTTATGAAAGGAAAGGTTTGTGCCAAGCTCTGTAAAGGTCTATTTGCTCTCAGTAGGATTTCTGCACAAGTGTACTATGACAAAGGACAAAAAGGAAGGGAAGATTGAGTGACGTACTTCAGGAGAAGGCCAGCCCCTGGAGAGACCCTGCAGTGGAGTACTTGCTAGAGTCCACAAAAGACTGGTCTGATAAAGGACGACAACAGGGAATAAGAGAGGAAAGAAAGAAAAAGGACGGTATTAGTAAGCTGAAATATTACTTGTTTTTATCATAACAGTAGGTCTGTGCTTTAAAGGACACAGCCTCTCAATTCAGCAGTATTAGTTGAGTTAGAAGTAGGGTGGTTGCCAAACACCTGCACGGTACAAGGCGGGCTGGTGGTGGAGTCCAGTTACTCTTTACAGTAGGAGACTTTGAGACAGAGACCACCAGGGATCCCCCACTGTGTTCTATCCCCTTTGACAACTCAGTGTTGCTTAGAGCCTTGCAAGGCACTGGGAATTCACAGTTTGAGAGCAGCCACCTACTCTCCAGACCGGGCTTCACGTACCTTGCAGGCTGTTGCCGTTGGTGCTGGTGCAGGTGGGAGGAGGAGAAGTTTGCGGTCTCACAACAGGTGCAAAAGCACTCTTCTGTTTCACTGCTGAGACCATGTTGGCTGGTGAGAAGGAGAAAATCCCAGAGGAACTGCTACAGTTCGAGGGCAGACTAGTGGAGGAGGCCATTGTCGGACTTGATGGCACAACTAGAGGAAAAAAAAGACCCCCCCAGGAGGCATTTCTTAGTGTTCAATAACAACAGGCTGCAGAAACAAGAGAATTCTGATTCTCAGATTTCTCAGATGCTGTCCTTTTTTTTTTTTTTTTTTTTTTTTTTTGAGATTGAACTGAGCCTTCAAAATGCAAACCTGCTATATAGGAAATTCAGTTTTTAAACACAGATATCCTTAAACCGTAATTTCACCATATAGTGGGATAAATATCACTGGTTCATGTATTTGTCATTGAGGTTTTAAGTGAATTTGTTTTCATGAAATGAAACCCACTACTTTAATATTCAGAAACCACTGCCAGTTTCCCCTCTTATCCAACAAAAAAAACCCAAAACAACAACAACAAAAAAAAACACCACACCAACCTGAAAACAAAAGGAAAGGACTAAATGTAAGATCCCATACTTTCATTCATCTTCCTGTTTAGAAACTGCTTAGATACACAAGTGGGCTGTGAATAATTACGTATTATAGAGTAAAATTCTGATCATATGGGCTTTGAATTATTATTTTATTTGCATTTACGTAGATAAAAATCACCCTATTTAAGTTCTTATTTGAGAATCTGATATCATATTTGTTAACACTGAGGAAATCAATTAATGGAAATTAAATGTTCAAAGTTTCACAGTCTGACAGATACAATCTTAGTCTGAAGTCACTCTGTGTCTGGAAGTACTTGCTAAGGGAGAGCAATCAAAGCACCTAAATTGAATTGCTACTATACAGCAATTAGTTTATTGATTTAATTAAGAATGCCACCTTTTAATTTTCAGGTCATGATTGAAGCATTTTCTGATTCAATGGATTAGGCATTAGCAGAATGACAGATTTACCAAGAAAACCTCCCAAAATATAAATAGAAAAGAGAACCAGGGCTAGAAAGTGAAATGCTATTCTAAAGAGGACTTCGTTCATAAATATGAAATAATACACTGCTGGAGTATTTTAAATGCATTACTGGCATCTGCTTCCAAAAGGAGATGTCTCATCAATCATGTTATATTATGAATTCAGAGTGTGCAGTTTCTATGACAGTAAATCCAACTTAATAAGTAACGTACTTTGTAACATTACATGTTACATTATTATTAAAGCACAAAAATAATCACTGGTTAGCAAGTCACAGGTTATAAGTACTCATTATGTGGGTAAATAATTTCTTCTAAATTTGCAGCAGATAAGAAACCTTTAAGTTATTTTTTTTTGTCAGGTTTCCTATCCCCTTTTTATTTCTGAACTCTAGCAATGCAATTCAAAATAATTCATTACTGCTGTTACACCATTAACTTAAATTTGATGTGTAAACCTTGGTATGTTCATCAGTCTGTTTGTCGTGTTCATGCTACGGTCTCAGCCTATAAACCAATTTATATGACAAGACCTTCCATCCTGATTCTGCTGTCAGCTTTCTACAGATGTCAGTGGAATCCTTTGTGCCACATGAGTAATGTCAGAGGAACTGGGCAGGTCCCGTTCATTTAATGTTCTCATGTGACCAGGGACTACTGAGCTGAGTGAGCAGCTGCAGAAGAGGTTCATAGGCCTCTACCAATAGAAATGTATTTATATTTAAACAGGTTACTAAACCTTTAATATCAAAATGCAGAAACTTAGTCCTACACATAAATATTTCCGTAACTGGGACTGTGGACCATAAGCTCTTCACGCCATGGAATATATGATTTGTAAGACTTACATTTTTGTGGCATCCACTGTACAGACACTAAAACACAAACTCTGAGAGCCACTGTCACATTGCACTGACTAATACTAAGCTCTCAGTGAAGTCAAAGTAATACTACTTAAAAATCAAATGGAGTATAAGCAATCAAGCTTAGGCCAAATAATATTTCATAATTTTTATAAAGGCTATAAAGATATTTGCTCAGAAGTCAATGGTGAGGACAGTGTTTCTTATTTACAGAGTACAAGGTAAGTTATGAAAGTATCAGACCAAATCATGAGAGATATTATTATTTTTAAGCTGTTATGAGACTCCCAATTAAAAATTATGATGATGATGATGATGACGATAAACAGCGAAGAGCATTTTTGGCAATGGTAGTGTCTTCAAAGTGCCTCAAAGGTCAGTGCTTTGGAGAATAGAGAAAGCACCAAGATCTGTTTCAAATGCTCAAAATAGAAACTAAATATTGAATACCACAGGAAAGTCACCATTTCCTTCTAATGAAAATGCGCAAAATACAGAAAATCCATGTAATACTCACTGGCATAGGGAGAATTGGCAGCAGATCCATTCAGGAAGGTTGGAGAACCGCCTAAATTTGACATTCCAGCATTCCCATAGCCGTTCATGCTTGTTGTGACAGAGTTATAATTTGTCTGCTGAGGGGTGGTGCTTGGCACGTAGCCATGAGGTGACACGCTGCTCGAGTTGCGAGTAAAACCTTGTGTGGGGAGGGAATACATTTAGAAGTTGGTATCAGCCCCAGAACAGTTTCTTACACAAACAGCTACAAGCAAGTGACTGTGGTACCAAGGCAGCAGCTTAGTCCAGCCATGGTGTGCACAGGGAGGGCCAGGACTGACCCCCACAACCACCAGGCAACCCCAAATTGTGAACCCTCCCTGCTCCAGGTCACTGCTGGGTGGAGGAGGAGGAGAAGGAGGAGGAGGGAGGCTGGAACCTTCAGAGCTCCTCAGGCAACCCATGCCCTCGAGCAAAGATCACCACTGGGTGTTAGAGGAACACTCAGCTCTGAAAGAGCTGTTTGTAGGAAATGGAGTAAACATGACCTACATTTTCAAAGTGAGGAGCAAACAACAACTCAAGGTATGTTAAAAGCACATGGTTGTTGTTAACCCTTTTCTGATGTCACTCTCAGTTAACACATCTCATGCTAGATGCTCACTGCACACTTCAGAAAATGTAGAGTGTATTTCTCCAAGTAGTGGGATATCCTTTGTCTTTTTGCCCTAGTCTGATTATTATGTGGTAGAAAATGAGTATCGAATTTAGCAGCAAGTTAAAATTTGAATCTCTACTTAATTCTGGAGATTGCATTTGCAGAAACTCATATCTAAATATCCATAAAGGAAGATTTGTTTCTGGAAGCAGAGAAATACAAAATGCATCTTCACTCCTGGAAGAAAAAAATGCCAATTTTTCTTCCTACCACACAGCACATCCACAAAATATTTTAATCTAGAAATAATTTCCATTTTTTTAGTGTAATGCAAAATAATTTTGTCAACTCCCCTAGAAAACAGCCTTATTCTAATATTTTCTCATTAAAGTGAATTTTTAAGTTGGATAATATATAGAGCTGAGAAAAGGACTGTGGAAAATGCAAACGGCTTTTACAAAAATGTATTTCACCTATTTTTTATTTTTAACTGTAGGAATTAAAACAATATTGATTTTGTACAAAGTGAAACCCACTTTATTTTAAAAATTAGAAAAGCTCTGAAAGTGTCTTTGTAAATATTTCTATTCTTTGCTCATTGTAAAATTTATAAAAGTCTCAAACTCTGAGAAAAACACAGAGCCAATATTATATCCCCAACTAAACCAGACAAATATTCAAGGGATAATTTTATATTACAAAGAAGTGCTACACAAGGCCCAAATTGAGAGATCATCCATGCTCAGGAAAATATATAAGCAAGTACTTAAGATTAAGTACATGCTCGAGTAATTTAAAATTAGTGGGATTTAAACACAAATACAAGTATTATACTGAGCAAAATGAAAAGCTTTGAGGAGATAGGCAGAAGTGCTTTTCCCAAGTTGGGGCAGCCCCATTCCGTGGCAGCCCTGTGTCATTCCAAGGGTGTGGACAGTCTGGGATGGGGCTGCCTGAACCACCCCCCTGCCTCTGCTCTGAACGTTCCCCTGACTTTTATCAGAAAAGGTTCATAGAGAGAGGAAGACGAGTCTTCTCCTGACCCTGGTTGGTGGCTTGTGAGGCTTCGGAAACATTGACAGCTAGTTGACCACTAAAGGAGTTCACTCCCATCATTCCTGCATGGACTGATGTGTTAGCAAGGGCGGGGAGCTGGTTGTGATTGCGGGGGACACTGTAGAGCGCTTCTGCGATGTCTGCGGCTCTTTTCAGGATGATTTCCTACAGGATAAGAAGGGGGGGGAAAGAATAAAAGAGTTACCAATGCGACTGACAAACCTTTTCTTACAGACTCAAATGAAACAGTTCCCTGTCCAAAGGCAAAAACTAGATGCTTTTCTTTCTACAGCAGCGAGCTGACTGAGAGCTAATGCTTATAAGATCTGCTGCCTTGTGACAAATCCTGACATCTGTGGTAAGGGAGTTGGAAGTCTCAGTCCCAACGGCCACACTTCTGTATAAAAAGACCAACTGGCAGAATGGGGCTGCAGCCGAGCCTTTCTCCACCTTAAAGCTGTTGTTAGGGTAAGATTGAAAAATCACTGGTGGCAAGACATAATGCATATCATCACCCATATTTTATAGTATCTGGTAAAAGTGGGCAAAAGCCTCCAGGGTTAATAACACATTGCTTTCACGAGCACTAAATTCACACCCTTTAAAAAAGAAAACAAGCAAACTAAACCCCACTCCAGATATGACATTGCCCTCTACATTTATTCTTCTCTCCCACTGTAGTATTATATACCTTTAGCCCCCTATCTATACATCTAAGACATAGCCATGTTAAAGAATTGCTGAAGTAGAATGCATTTACCTGGTTATTATGTGGCATACCATAGAGTGCTTCTACTAAATCAGCAGCCCTCTTAAGTATTACTTCCTGTCAATATAAAAACAGATAGATTCTGCTGAGTTCAATAAACTCTTTGTGAGGAAAAACAAATATTAGAATCTTTTATTCTGTTCTATTAGTTCTATTAGCGTTTTGTGGTAGGTTTTATTTTTTTTTCCTCCCACCAGGTAAACCTTAATTGTAACAACTCTCAGTGAACACTGAATGGTGTTAAATCACTAGTTCATCCTATTCACACACACGCTTAATCAAGTCGAAAGGTGAGAATCACTGGTGCTGCAAAATAAAATACATCACTCAATTGTCTCTACCATCTGCACTATAAACCACTCATCGGTTTATTGCAGAATACAATCCTGAGGTCATTTACTAGATTACTGCAATCAATGTCATTCAGAGCATGTTATGAATCCCTTCAATGTGTTTATTTTATTCCTAATTGCATGCTGCAGGAATTGTGACCTTACCCAGCAGGCCACATTCAGCAGATATCCAATCAGTCCTATGCTACTGGTGATGTAACCTTTCAACTTCTTCAGTTTGTATCCTGATACCATGGGTCAGGGTAGGATCCACGTACATAAAATGATGCCCAAGAGTAAAACACATGCAGTGTGAGAGAACAGCCCAGTACCATGAAGTGTTTTCTGGAAAAATTCCCTGCATGGACAGCAGAATTTAAAACAGTCTGGGATTTAGTTCTCCATTTTGGGCAATTTTTTTCCCTTCAATTTTCTCATTTGTTCCTTTTCATTTAATATGTCTTAGGTCATTTCTTACTGGCATTCAAGGAATAATAGCATTTCCTGTGTTCTTAAATTTTACAGTGTCCTGATAATAACCCTGATAGAAAACATAAAACTGCATTGCAGAATTAACTCAGAAGAAATTTTTTTCTTATTCTTTCAAAGCATCTTTCAAAGCAGATTCCCAATTGCCTGATCAAAACCGGTCAAGAACATCCTTTGAGTAAAACAATGTACTTTTGTAGTTCCCAGCCCCTAAGTACTGCTCTAATATTCTAACAAGATGCTATTCACCATTGCATATTTCTGCAGGTAGCTTACAAAAATAGTACCAGTTCTAACGATTTTACAGCTTTCTACAAAGTTAAACTTTTAAACTTAAAATATTTTACACAATAGCCATATTTTATACCAAAAAGAAACAGTAATGCTCAATTTTCATATACTGTAGACTCTGATCAGAAAATAGAGATATAATTGCGTTCATTTTGCTGTCACCATAACCTCTTCAAAAATCCTTGAACAACTCTTCAAATGACAAGCTTTTAGATGCATATTAGCATTTTTTTCAATTTTAAATTCTCTATAATATAAGATAAAATAGTTGTCATACTGAAGTAACTACTTATGACATATATAATGTCCTAAATTCAAAAATGAGATGGAGGATTTTTGTTCTCCCAGTAAACATTTAGGTTTGCCTTCTGCTGCACACACCCCTGTCTCAGAACACACATTTGAATTATTTTCCACATATGAAGTGAGATGTGATACATAATTGATGGATTTTTAAATCACTACATTTGAAACAGATTCTGAGTTAAGTTGCTACAGCCTCTTTCTGTTGGTTTTTGCTTGGTTTGTTTGTTTGTTTGATTTTTGAGGTTGGTGTTTGTTTTCTGCTGTGACCGTTGTTTTACAGTGGGGTTTTTTTGTGTAGCTTGACCACAGCAGTTAGCAGTATAATCATGGACAGACAGACTACAAACAACATTCAGGTACAAACAATCCTTGTTCATCAGCACACTGACTTGCCCTTTTTTTCCTCACACTGAAGATGCAAACCAGAGAAGAGCAGAGAAGTTATTGAAAAAATTCTATCTTTCTCAATCGATGATTTTAAATGGAAAATTACTGCACAGGTGTTTGACTTTGCAAACTAGGATTTATTTCACTTCAGTCGAAATTGTTTGCACTATATATTTCACTGATGGAAAATTAGAATGTGATACAGAGCCCACAAACCGCTTTGGAATATTGTTAACCTAAGCTGTCATTATGCCAAATTACTAAAAAAAAAAGAAAGTTTAAATAGTCATTTCTGCTCTACCTGACTAATCATAGTTATTTATGTAATGCTGAGCTAAAAACCCTAGAATGCATCTAAAAAGAGACTGAAGACCATGTTAGAAAATGAGGTAATTACACAGAATCTTACAGCTGCTCTACCTAGTGTAAAATATATTCCAGTTCTTAAGCACTAGAAGTTCTTTAATGCCATATCATATTGCATGTAAATAAAACTAATTGTCATGATGGTTTATTGAAACCTACTTGACAAGTAGCATTCAATTTTCTTAGCTAGTCAATGGTTATATTTTTTCAACATTTTCAGAGTCTGTAAATTTGAGTTTCATACTTTCTCTAACAATATTTTCACACAATAAAAGCATTTCTTGTTTATGACATTTTCAGATCACACAAAGTAGATGTTGCACAAAAAACCTCCTGTGTCAAATAATGGTCCCTCCTGTTCCAGAGCTGACGGTAGTTCTTATAGACACAAATTAGCTTTAAAAACACACAATAAGATGCTACCACAGACATGCTCAAGATATTAACTTCTTGTTTTCTGAATGCATTTTAAATCCTTTGCAGCTCTGCCTAAATTACAATAGAAGCCACTGTTAAGACTCCACATACAAAGGAGCCCCAAAAGTCCTCTATAAGTTAGAGCAACAGACCTTGCAAGGTGCTTGGATTGCGGTGACCAGAAAATTGTTCTCACCTCCATGTCATTACGCTCACAGTGAAGCAGCCCCCGAGCATGTTTGTGTTCGGGATCTAATATATTGCCTTTCAATCAGAGCTGAGAGCCACTGAACACATAGACAGAACATGACGAGCAGGTCAGGAAAGCAATAAAGATTTTACAGAGCTGTCCAAGGTGCTAAATTTACTCAATAATGGGTTTGGCACCATAGTGTTAACCTCTCATTTACTACCAGTTTGAGGGACTAAATTGAAGTAGCTGACTTCATTTACCTTGAAATGTATATTTTATGACATTATGTAAGTAGATTGAAAGGGCACTGCAGTTTTAACAATTTAAAGGCTAGAGCATGTTTAAGATGAAGCTTGAATATTTATCGTACATTGCACTTAAACTATATTGTATATTAAAATGCATTGATTAAATTTGTAAAAGGTATTATAAAAAAGGACAGCTAGTATAAAAGATATATGTCTTTTAAAATCCAATTGATACTGCAAGTTACCACTGCAGTGGTGACAGATAAACAGATAGAGAGGTGGACAGAGCAGCAGACAGACATATCAAGAAGTGAGTGAAACTAACATTCTATAAAAGGAAATCTCTGCATAAGCTCAAGGTCTGCTATTCCAGATATTCTTTTGTTCACAGCAATTTTTCTTTGCCTTCATCTCAGAAGCCTAGATTTTCATAGCAGTAAGTGGGCATCATGTAAGGTCCTTCCAAATGAATATGCAAGTGGAAATATTTTCTGAGAGAGACAGAGTTTGACTAAAGCTAATATCTAATTTATGGGGCCATTTGTCAAGGAAGATCCACTCTTCTATTAATGCTAAAAGTCTGACAGTTTTTGATTTAGAATAAAGGACTTTGCAGCATTTAGTTAGAGCTAAAGTGAGGGTCTCTTTCTCTCATATTGTGTTTCAAATGAGCATTATTTTATTTCTGTAAAAACAACAACTGAGCAAATATTATTAAAAGGAAAAATTACTTTGGCAATTAAATATGATGCATTAGAACACTGCAGTCCATGCAGCTACACACCAAAAATCCACAGATCATTTTTATTCCAAACTGAAGCTGATTTTCTATGGAGGGATTTTGACTTTTTTAATTTTTGAAACATGAATGCAATTAAATATTTTGATCAAATTTTTCTTCTGAACTTACTAAGGGGTGCTTACATAAGCAAAAAAGGGCCTGGATAGTGAAGTTTACTGCAACTTTGCCTATTTCAAAATCACTGTAGAAAAGTGATGATTTATAAAATCATATCAGAATGAGGCTTTTGAAGCACAATGACTGAAATTCAGACTGAATCCACTTCTGACTGAATGTACCTTGAACCCTACAGCACCTCTGCAGGTTTTGTTGGAGGCACGCATTCCCTTCAGGAGGAATTCATTAAGATCATGAAACTTGCATTGCGAGTTTTATCATGACAAACACACTTTGTGTTAGATTTAAAAGAGGGGGATATTTCTTCTGGTGACATCTGCTTACTTTGTTTTCAGAAACTAGTGAAAAAACCACACTCTGTGTCCCAAAAGGGCCATGAGTCTAGTGAGATAAGGGGTATCTAGAGCTACTGAGTTGTTTGTTTTAAGTAACTAAATTAGACAATGTTCAAGGTACTTGTTAAATCTAAATGAATTTTGTCAAGAAGAAGCTGACCACAACATATAATACTCATCAGCCACATACTGTATTATTGAGACCACCAAAGGATTTATGAACTTGTGGAGGGCGTGGAGGGGAAGCTGTTCTAGCATACTCTGAGGCATTTATCTTATGTGTTGTCTAGATATCATATCACCTTCTAATGCTCTTTAGCATTGTAATACAAGAGAGAGCTCATTCATCTTCTGAGAGGGTACTTAGGGATGATGATGTCATTCATACTTCCTTGACTCTTATGTCTGACCTCCTGGCTCTGCCTTCTAACTTCCTACTCTCATGGCTACTTGCAAGAAAAAAACACTTCTGCAGAGTCAAAATGCTCAACATCAGACTCCAGTTCACTTCTTCACCTTGGAAAGGTCACATTCTGAAATTTCTAGACAGAATTACAATAATTTCCACTCAGACTTTCCCTTTGGTTTTCAGTGGGTGAAACTAAAAATGTGATAGTGAAGAATATGGGTTAGAACTAAGTTTTAAACTTATACTTAAAATTTGTGTATGCATTATGTTTTAAAAGATAAAAATCATGAACACCTCTTTCAAGTGTAAAGGCAAATCCAACATTTTGGTAGAAAGACATTTAACAGGATTCCAAAGATCTAAAATGCCAGTCATCAAGCCTGCTATACAAGAGTTTCAGCCTGTCCAGAACCTCCCATGTCTCCACATCAACACTGAGCACTGCATTATTGTATCATTTTCAGCAATTATAGTTTTATAAAGACTCGTAAAAGCCATTCAAAATGTAAAGATCCTCCATTTACTGTAAAACTGAAGGAACTGTGCCAGCCTAATGGGAAGTATAAAACAATAGGGCCATTTCTCTAAAAAGGTATTTGTATTCACATAAAGATGAAAACTTCTCCAGCAAACAAACAACTGAATTGTTTCCATATATTATAATTGAATCATACCAAAGAAGTAAACACCATATAGGTATTACAAAGCCAGGAAGGCAAAATGAGAGTGAAAGACAACCTACTTCATTTGAGGGGCAAAAAAACCCACCTTCAGCTTACCACTGCCTATAGGATGGCAGTACACTTAATTCCTGCCACTGAATTTCACTGGCATTTTCCAGAAAACAAGTCTACAGTGGGAGCTAGAACCTTAGCCTTTCCAAGCCATTGTAGTCTCATCAGCCTCACCCAAACTGAAAATCACAGCCTAAATCTACAGCACTAAAAACAGTCATGCATAACCTTACCACCTGCTCCACAATGAGCCAACCTTATGAATAAAATATAGAAAGCCTCCATGAGGCAGCAGAAAGAACAAACACTGAAGTGCAAATGCAAGCACGAATCTTGCCATAAACATTGAGAATCAATGATTAAAACACCTCTTAACCACAAAGGTGATAAATGCATGGCAACAGGGGAAACACACCCCATCCAAAGTGTCTTCTTTGCAAATACTGCTGACAAAAGAAGGAACAAAATTATGATGATCACCTGTAAGTCTGCCCTTGCAAGTGTCCCATCTTACCACTATTGTCTTCCCATTAATATGGTGTACTTAAAAACTAAAAAAGGTATCAGCCTCCTTTCTTAACCCACACTACTCATGCTGATGGTCTTCATTTCCATAAATGATGGGCACATAACAATGGCAACAGAAGTAGTAGCTAGCACAGATGTGTACTTCATCTAGATACAGAGTAGCATGGAATAAACCAGCATTAATATTGTTGGTTTGGAACAACTCTTTGAATAAACCATCAGTTGAGAGTCTGGATGCTCCTACCATATTATCATCAACTGAAGCATCTGGCAAGTAATTTGGATAGTTTTGTTGCCAGAAGCTCTGGAGTTCTCTGCTAATGTCAGATCCCTAAAGTGAGAAGAACAGGTATGTGAGAGCAGATATGCAGAACTAAAATCACTCTGCCAGGACATAAATCATCTCCTTTAGGGACTTTAGGGACAACAGTGACATCATGACTCACATCTGTGTCCTCTGACAGCTGTAGAACTTTGTTTCTCCTAAGTATGTTTACAGCATGTCTTGCCCCAATCCCTCATTTACCAAGAAAAGGCATTTACAGCTACTGGCAGGAACCCTTCAGAGCTGTCAAATTTTAACTCATGAGGCCAATCTACTTTTCATGTACACAATGCAGGGCTGGTACATATTACTACATTGTACTCTTGTATCTACTCACAACCTACAACACCTGAACTGAGAGTTGGTGGATGTCAGTCATATTTGGGACTCACTAACATTGCCATGAAGAAATGAACAACATGGTAATTCCCTGGCATCTCCTACAGCACTTCCCAGAGATTATCCTGCAAGCTCACACTGTGAGGATCTAAGGACAGATACCCTCAGTCTGAAACCTGAGAGATCACAAGAGGAAACACATTTTCCACACTCTACAAAAGGCTGCAGCATTTATCCCAGCATGTAAAGACCAGTTATTCTGCATACTTTTCTTCAGTTATGCAATCCCATCATTCATACTATGATCAGTTTGTCATATCCAGTGAATCATTAGAAGCCAATATAAGTGAAATATGAACCAGAGCACAAATAGGCAAGTCTACAAAAACTAAATTTGATATCTAACAGAAAATCCTTCACCCACTTCCTTTATAGAAATTCCTCCTTCCCACCAGGTTAGAGTGACTCATACTATTCCTATCTATCTAGACTACCAAAAGATTATTCCCAATTTATCCATGAACATATAAGCAAGCAAATGACAATATTAGATTATGTTCTTCTATTTGATCTCAAAGTTTTGTCACAATGATCTGAAAGCACACTTTGCACTTTAAATTTTCCTTATGTGTCTCTGCTACCTTCAGCCCCTGGGCCATCTTGGACAGGAACCTCAGGCATTTATTTTTTAAAATTTACCCCAAACTATTTACCCCAGCACCTACAGTACTTTGAAGTAGATGTTCTTTACTGAAATTACGTTTTTAGGCTTGGGGATTTTTTTTTGGTTTTACATATGTAAGATTTTCTGATAGTTCTTCCTCTTGCTAGTATTAACATTCCTATTTCTTGGAAAACAGCTGCAGATGAGAATTGTAAGGGAAAAAAAAGAGTTATTACTCAAAGTCTTCTCCTGACCATTTTATACCCATATATTTTTGGGAAATTGTCAACATCCCCTTATGGAAGAAGAAAAATGTTTTGAATTATCTGAAGGGTCTGGACTTAGGTAAACTCTGAAAGAATTTGGAAAAATGAACAGAGGCACTAAATTCTGCGACTGTCATTCAAAGATACTGCGCAGGCTATTTTAGAAGCTTTATTCTATAGATCATATTATTGTGCCCATTAGAAAAATTCCCTGAATATGACTGATTAAAAAAAGACTAAATGTGGTTTGTGTGTGGTACAATGTAGATATCAAAATATGGATCTGTATGAGTGAAAACCATTTAACTTGGCAAATAGAGAGGTTGAGATCTATTTTCTATGATTTGTATACGCAGAGACTTTCCAAACACAGGTGAAGTTGTATCACTTTTAAATTTGTCTCACGTTAGGTCAATTCTAGACTCTATCGTGTTGCATCATGATGATGATAATTCATTTGACTGCATTTAAATCTACAGAGAGATAAAATTATGTTTGGTAGGGCAAAGCAAGAATTCCTTATGAGTTAAATCAGAGGAACTATCTAGCAATTAAAGTGTAAGTTGTAGATATGTATTTTGTCAATTTATTTTCAGAGTTGGTCTTTATTAATGCATTTACCCACATAAATCTCTAAGTATGCCAAGTTATGTCTTTTCCATAAAAGAAAAAAAAAAACAAGTGTCCAATCACATTCAGTTCAAGACCCACCCATGTTTTCTTTTAATGAAGGATAAAAAAACACCAACAAAGTAAGCCAAACTAAACAAAATTTCCATCTTATCATTAAGATCTGTGAAACTGTCACTTCTCTGGCTTCAGGTAGGAAGTGTGAGTAGTTAGAAATGGAGAGTTCAGATTACTTTTAATAGCAGGAGGAAAACTGAAAAAATAAGACACATTGAAATTCTGACCTATTCCATTATATTCTGTGGAGAGTGGATGCATAAAAATGTTGAAATAGAGACTGGAATAACGTTGGTAGGTTTTAGTATTACAGTTAAAACACTGCTCAGTCATAACCCCTACAAATGACTTTCACTTACATTTTATCATCGGTATAATTAAAAGAATTCTCTTGAAAGGGGCATTCTCGTTACAGCCAAGGACCACTTCAGACTCAATTGAAATGAAAAGACAGGCCAGAGATTAGGTGTAGATACCAAGTGGTAATTTCTAGGGAAGCATAAAATGCCAAGAGTGTAACAACCATATTTTATAACTGTGTGTTCAAAAGACTTACAGTATTTTATTGTACAAAGAGAACTTGGCTCAGAAAGACGACTTCAATGAAGTTACTCTGATCAGATATTCTAAAAAAATTTCAACTTTCTCATCAGAAACAAAAGATATTTTGTTCCTGATACTGTTATTTTTAATTTACAGTCTTAATATTCAGTGAAAATTATCCCAAGTAAATATAAATGTTGAATAACCATGTATTTAAGAAATTAAATTTATCCAACATTTCACAGGGTTAACACTATATTTCTGAATACACCTCCACAATGTAAAAGCTGGCACAGCATTTTACGTGATCTAGGGCTTCTTTTTCCAGTGGTGAAGGAAAAGTATTACCCTTGTCACTACACCAACATATTTTAAAGAATCACTTCAAAATACTGATTTTTCAAAATAAATCAATATTTCAGTAACTTTTTTGATCATAGCAACCTCTTGGCTCTCATGCTGGTTTAAAGCCAAAAAAATGAAAGAAAATTCAGATTATGAAAATATTAGTATTAAATATTTCCTACTTATTAAAAATACTTTTACACACATTTTATTTCTCAGATGCTCACATTTGGAAAAATTAAGCTTCTTTATTCTGCCAAATATTTGGACTTCAAGATGCTATGTCCAGGTGAAATTGTGAATCTAGCATTAAAGACACTTAGGTCATCCTAAAGAACAACATTAACAAACTCTAAAATTTCTGTATCTTGGATCACCCATAACATAAAAAAAAAATGGGTTACATATATGTGACACCACTTTAAAAAATGCTTCTATCTTTTTTTCATTCTCCTCTCAGCAGATGCATCATTTGTCATCTATAGTCACAAATATATTCCAAAATGTTCTTTAAAATAAATCCCAAGTGCATATCTGTGTTTGTACAAGTAGGTTGAGATTGTGCTATTGTACTTCGAGGACATTTCAGTCCGGTTGAGTTATATCACCATAAGTTACGTGATTGACTTTTACAACAGAAAGAAAAGGTTGTACTCAAACAACTGTTATTGCTTCAATGGGAAAAAAAAAATCAATGAAAGTAAAATGAACAAGAGATTTTGTCCGAGTTGCAGTTAATGCTACTGAAGAGCTATGGATATTAAAAGGTCAACAAATAAATTAGTCCAAGTGTTATGAAATGAATGATTTGGCTTATAATTGTATTGAGTGCAAATTGTTCACTGCCTATTAGACCAGGTAATTTTTAACCATGGTGCCTCAATTACTGTTCCATAAGCAATAATATAGTTGTAAGAGCCACCAGTTCGATCGAGTGACCTACGAGACACACCAGGACAGCTGCCTTTGCTATGATGGATCACTGAGCCTGATCTCCAAATGGTGCCAAACCTTCCCTTCCTCTGAGATCTCATAAAAGAAACATTACTGCTTGATTCATTTTACCAAAATGTTTGAGTTTTCTAGTGTCAGCAGCTGGGTATAGATTGTGAAGCTCTGTATTTCTTAGAAGAATTACGACAACAGGCATCCTATTGCTTCCAGCACTCTCTGCTAAATGGCATCATGATGGTTTGGAGGATGTTTTTTTCTGCCACTCAATTGGACTGTGTTGTGAGAAATACACGGCAATCATATTTTACATCACCACGTAAACCACTGCATAACACCTAAAACTAGGCTAGAAATGGAAACTGTAGGTGAGATTACAGACATTACTTCACACTTCTGCAATGCCCTCCGTTCAAAGATCTCAAAGCACCACTTTAATGGGAACAAATTAAACTTCACAACACACTTTCTAGGAAAATATTCTCTCTTCCCCATCTTCATCAGAGACAGCCTTAAAGTGTAGCTGTTTGGCTGAAGTTACAATGGTCTATGGTTACAACCAAGGCAAGTTTTGTAGGCTAAGGTAATATCTTTTACTAGAGAGACTGATACAGGCAAGAAAAGCTACAGTCAGCATGCAGGAAACAAGGATGGGCACCGAAAACCCTGTTTTACTCCAGTTATATCAGTTAGTCTAAGATATTACAATTCCCTACAAATCCTGATAGTCTTAAAAAGGAAAAAGAAATCAATCTGATCTTGCTTTCGTGCTATGAGGTAACATCCATGGCAGCAGCTGTGTTTCCCCATTGCTCCTCAGGGCACGGTGTTCCCTGTGAGCCAGGGCTCAAAATATGGCAATAAAGGGCTCTCCAGGCTTCCCAGGACTGGGCCTTAAAGGATTGTAACTATGCAGTAACTACACAGATCTGCTCTCTGCCCATATATAAAATAAACCGAAGATGTAAATGTAATTCCTGAATTATCAAATAATCTGTGCAGGAGAAACCACAATAATAAAATCCTAATTAGAATAGATTGTACCCCATACAACCAAATGCTGTTTATATTGTCACTCTGCTATATTTTTGATAAATCACTACATTCAAACAGTCTGTTGGGAGGGTGATTTTCCATTTCATCTCTCCATTGAGCAAAAATGTGCCATGTGACTGGAGTCTGAATTTCCATTTCACCAGCATACAGTTGAACTGAATATTATTTGGCACAATACAGTGTACAACTGAGCCACTAAATGGCTGATTTACTAAATTATTATTAGATGAGCTCTTGCTGTTCCAAGTGAAAGTGCAGTCACTGTCTCTCTTCATGGTGTGTTCAAATTGTTCTGTGTTTAAATATTCAGCATGAGGCTAATGTGAACTGATGAAGTGAGACTACAAACGCTCACTTTCGGTGCAGATAGGGAGACGGAGATGCAACATATCATGTGGCCTGCAGAGGTGAAAATTATTTATATTTAAGGATGCTGCTGCCTATTTCCATTACTATACAATATTCTTAATTAGTTTTGTGCTTGATTCAGGAGTTTGGAAATGTAGCTAGAAAACAGCTCCAAAACTGAATTAGCTGTGTGGCTATGGAAGCATCAGAATCCTGGTGAGGTGGTACTTGAGCCTGGATCTCTGTCAATAAAGTGCATGAGCTGCCTCTGCAGTCTCATACTTTGCTACCTTTAATATTTGAGCTGTAACTTAAAAGTACTACCTGTGATTCTGACCTGAGCATCAGAAATCCTAGAAATTGTAAAGGACTGACCACACTGTGTAATTCTATGACTTTCTGAGGTGAAGGGAGCTGGGGAAAAAGGAAAAATATATATATATTTTAAAATGTTTTAAAAAAAAGAAACAATTTCTTTACTGCCACCTGCTGGAGTTGACAATAACCCTTTGTCCCACTAAAAGAACAAGCAGCCTCACTCAGAGGACAGTTACCATGAGCATTTAAAATACTGTGATCCCAGACACTTACAGTAGATTAGAATTTTTTATTGGTGCTATGTTGCCATAACAACATAAAGACAGCAGATGACTTAAGCTAAGCTTGCAAAGCAAAAGGCTGCTCATCTGGCAGTTAAAATGAATACAGTTCACTTCACAAGTTCCCCATATGGACCCTTAGTGTATGGTAATGAGGATACCATATGGTGGGAGAAAATGCACAGAGAACAATTGTGCTCCACTGGATGAGTGAAGTGAGCGGGAAGTTATGAGGAAACACAGGAGAGAGATTTGTGTGTGTGCTCTCTAACTCAAGGGTTTCTTTCAGAGGGGGGTTCTCTCTCTTCTTAATCTTCTTCTTAATATATACATGCACAGAAATGACAGAGAAACATATTGTACATTTTTCAACATCATTCATCATAAACTGTCAGCTGTGTTTGTAAATCAGCTTGGTAAGATCTTAGAAATTTGTAATTCTTAAAAGGTAAAAGTGCTAAGTTTTTAGACAAAGTGCAGGAAAATTTAAGCACTTCTGACAAGTAGAAACATTAGTGGTAATCATTTTAAAAATGCTTGCATCCTCTTGCCTGCATGTTTAGCTGTAAATAATGCCGCAATAAAAAAAAAAAAAGCTTTGGAAAGGGGAGGGGAGGATGAAATGGAATAAATATTTTTTATTTTATTTCCAAAAGGATAAAAAAGTAATAGATGATCAGAGCCATATGCGTGCAAAATTCTGCTGTAAATGTACATATGCTATACAGTACGCTGTACTAACCCAATCCTAAACCTGGTAAGACAGCTTGCTAAAGGCTGCAAAGTCAATTTTGTACTACACATGCTTCATAAAAGATGAATATAAATGCATTAGTTAGACACGGTGAGCTAAATTAGAAGGTCAGGCAGGGCTGGAAGGGCTGAAATATCACACAACCAATGACTGTAATTACTCTTTTTTAAGTCTATTAAGTGGTGTTGTTCTATCAAGGCTCAGGGGTATAGGACATGAAGTACAAGATAAAGTAATGTGTATTTATTACTCCCACGGGATCAATTTACCAGATATTTTCAGCTCCATGGAGCAAAATACACAAATGCAGCCTTTGTTACTTTCTTCAAACTGTAGCTTTTTCCTTCAAAAACTCTGGTCCTCAAAGGGACCGTGTTTACCTGTTTGGTGTCTTCCTGCTAATTTTGGTATTTAAAACCAACAAGTATGAGGATACAGGAACAGTGAAATGTGGGGATCCCTCTTACAGGATGTTCAAACAAGTGGTTCGAGTTGCTCAGATGGAATGTGCAGACCAGAAAACCCAATCCCAGGCATGATTTTTACCCCGAGGCAAAACAGAAATCGGGAATGGAGAACAGTGCAGAGCTCCTTGTCACCATGTTAGCCCTGATCTATTAAAAGTTTTGTCATAGATTCTAAATTACACCATCTGCTCATTTGCTGAGTAAATGCTGACCCACTTATAAAGAAAGCTCACTGAAATGCGTGTGCACACTGTTGACCTTCAGAAAGGAAAGGGCTCCTTGCCAGCCATGTGTGTGTGGCTCTGCCCTTCAGCGAGATGTAGCTGTGGCTCTGTCCCTTATCTCCCTCATTTCAGACTCTTTGCAGATTCCCAGACACGCCTCTGACATCCACCACGCCATAAGGGTGATACTTTCACAGTTACCTCGGCATTTTGGTCATCTTCTCAAAAGCTTTGAAACTCTCTCCTTAAACCTTTTCAATAGGATAAATAAAATACCAAACCCCAAAAACCTACACAAGACCCTCAATCAACTAAATGCTCAAATTGTCAGGAAATTAAAAAAAAACAACACAACTGTTAAGGATTCAACACCAACGTTAACTCTGGTGTCACATTGTTATAAATTTTTGAGTGGAATGTAGAAACCTCCAAGCACATCCCATGCCCTCCGTGCTGTACAGATGAACTTCAACAGCTCCTCTTCACATGCTCCCCTTCCCTGCCCATACTTAGTATAAAAGTTTTCTAACAATTCTCCTGTTACACTGGGTGGGGATTAAAAAAAAAAAGTGTTTTCTTAGCTGAAAATTACTAACTTGGGTTAAAATGCCCAGTATGTTGAGTTAGCAGATGGAGATCCTTTCTGGAATTTCCATTGGGTCTGTGTGAAGCAGCAGACCTGAGCTGCCTTGTCTTCATTGCTATTTTAACCTCCAGTAGCAAGCCTGGGCCAACCACCCACGTTTAGAGACAACCTTTATTTGCAATATAAACAATACCATGTCACGATGGATAAAGGGCAGATCTGTGGGATTTCATATGGAAAAAGACAACTGCTTTTGCCAGTCACTGATTCCTAATAACCACATGTCTTCTATTAGTGTCCTAAACGAGGAGGTGGAATATGTTTGGGGGGGGTTAATGACTGACCAAAGAAAAGGAGCTGAAGGGAAGAAGGATCCTGGTTACCTGCTCTCTCTGCTCAGCAGGGAGGCCCCTGTGCATTAGAGAGAGAGAGGCTCCACTTTCATCTACATGAAGAGAAACCAGAAGTAAAGGTCCCTTTCAGGAGGGATAAGGGGTGTCCTAGAAAGCATTGAAGCAACAGACTGGGAAGGGAGAGGACGTCAGATCACAGAGGGGGTCAATGCAGTGACTTGCTTCTCAAACACAAAGTGAACAATCTTGGTGCTTAGTCTAAACACAAGTGATGAGTTGTAAGAGTGGTGAAAATGGCAAATAAAGTCTAGAAAATTGCATATAAAGAGGAATCGTTGCTATTAAATCATTTAGGATGGATGTGTTTCAAATCTAGCTCACAGTTGAAGCTGTTTTACAGCTATAGCTGCAGAGTTTTAACAAAAGTGCAGAATCGCAACGTATTTGCCAGGGATTTATTTTAAGGATTGTAGGGTGGTTATATGAATGAACCTTAATAGACTCAACATGTTGTTGGGATCTGAACTCTTCAGTGATCTCCACTTTAGTTTTGTACACAAGAACCAACAACACATGTTCATTTGTGTGCACAAATGGGAACACATGAGATGGAAATGGTGCACACACACGTGCAGGGTTATTCCTCAGCTCCACAGGCAGGCTCTCTACAGACTGCTCCTACAGGATGATACACTTTCATAACATTAACATCATGGTATTCCTTTTCACTTCTCCCCAGAGATCTCTTGTTTCCTCTGATCTGCCTCCTGTCTGTATTAGAAAGGAAAGACTACACTGCCCAGCACACTCCTGGTACTTGATCTCACTCCAAGCTTTGGGTGCTAATCCCACTGCCTCTTGTCTCTCCTCTTGGTGTATATGCTTGTGCATGTGGGTGTGTATGTACAGACATGCACATCTGCTAGTGACATCCCTCCACTGGCTGCTTTCCCTGACCTTCTCTGTACAAGGGAACAGGATTCTGGCTCAGAGCTGGCTCCATAGCCCAGCTGCCAACATCAGCTCCCACTCTTCTCCAGAAACTATATATTTCAATTCCACTTTAAATACATTTCTACATCAACAGTCAGTCCAGCAGTTCAAAGACCCTGGTTCCCAGGTGCTCCCATTCTCCTCACTATGGGAGGACATTCTCCCCTGGAATTTGGCTACTGAAGTACTGAAAAGGAGAAAAAAAAATAAACCTGGCTTTTTTTCTTTGCCTGCTATCAGCAGATAGCCAGAACATTTAAAAAAAAAAATTCATCTCAGGCATAAATAATGAGCACTTCTGAAAATACTGGTTCTAAACTAATAGAGATCAAACTTCTGAAATAGCCTCAATGGTTTTAGAAATGCTGTTAACTCATCAGCTCCGGAGGGCAGAGATGTGCTAACACTCAGTTGAAGGCCTCAACAGTTCTCCTTGACTGCAGGGATAAGTCACACTGCAAAATGCTCTGGATGGTCCATGGGAAGGACAACATGACCTTATGAACACAACAATTGTAACCATTTCTACTTCTTGAAAGATCTCTAATTCATCAGCAGTGTTTCAATGGAATAATGGCCACAAACCCTAGCAGCAATTAGAGAAATGTGTATTGTTTTATTTATTTAATGCATAAGCACAAGCTTTTTAATGAACAGAAAGTGATGATGCACTGGCAGGACAGGAAAATGGAGGAAAGGGTATTGAAAGCTTTGAACACTGATCTCCTCTCTGCTGCTTCTCTCAAACATTTGCCCTCTCTGCCCGTGGTTCCACTGTGGAAGCCATATGGCTTCCAACACTCTTCTAAGTAGCCACTGAGAATTGTCTATAGTGGAATACTGCCAAAGCCCTTCCTGGTTTAATGACATGGGGAAGAGCACTGTGCTGTGCTCACCCAGCACAGACTCACTGCGTCCTTGATTGTGATCCTGGAGTCAGCGAGCAATGCTGGGAATTGAACCATCAGTACCTCAAATACAGAAGTCGACATGTGCCAAGCCCTGCTGCATTCAGCCTCTGTGCATGGCATATTAATGAGTCTTGAACTTGAGGTCCAACCTTCAAGCTTGCATAGAAGGAATTACGCAAAGACAAAAAAAAAAGGTCCTCTCTTCGTCCTGTTTCCCTCTAAGCTTGCACAGTGTTTCTTCACTGAGTTTGTTCAACCCTTAAGCAGTAACCTTTTTTTTGGCCATAACATCATACCTCTGCATACATAACCACAATTTCCCTTGATTTAAAGATTTGAAAAAATAGCTTAAAAGACAGTCCAAACAAACACATTAAGCCAAGAGGGTGTATAGGGGACAGAGGACTCAGGACTAACCTTCATTCTCAAATGTCCTAAAATACCTGCTAAATGTTGAAGCTGGGATACAGAGCTAGATGAAGCCCTCTTCTGCCTACTTTTATGTCCCATGACACTGGGGAGTAGAAACATGTGGTAAGTCTCAGTCTAAATAGGAAAGAGGAGGGTGCTCAACCTGGTGGCTGCATTCCCATACCAGCACAGAGGAGCATTCCTAGGGACCCCGTTGGTGCCAGGGGTGTCAGAAAGGGGGTCCAATACCTACAGAGATTGGTGATGCACTACAACCCCCAGCTTCAGAGCCCAACTTGGAATTGCTCAGTCTTATTTTATTTAAATTTCCTAATTTAGATGAAAGTCATGGCCATCTACAAGTCAGCTGGAATGTCAGGTTCAGGAGTTTTGCAGCATTACTTTTGGGCCTTGCAAATACCTGGTGCATATTGAAGGCTGGTTTCTTCTTTTCTCAGAAACAATTTTTCTCCACAAGCACATTTGGCAGCAGATGCCCAATACAGATGAAAAAAAGCCCCTACAGAAGGATGCTCTCTTTCTTTGGAAAGGGTTGTACTTCTGGATGGAAATTTGACAAGCCATGAAAGCTGTGTCCTGCTGCAAATCTGTCCAAAAGTCAGGGAAGGGACAGCTTGCAGAGGGTGAACAGAGCCAATGGAAAATGTAACTCTCCAGGACAGCATGTTTCTGTGGTGGTAAGAGGGAAGGACAACACACCAGTGACCCCAAAACCAGAGTCTGCAGCCTTCCTAGGCGAAGATAAAAGACCGAGCAAGCCTGGTCTGTAAAAAAGTCACTCACTGAATTTTACTTCTGTCAAGAAATTAAATAAATTAATTTACAGTGTTCATGAAATCTCACCTTTGAAACACTTTAGAAATTTAACTATTTTAAGCCTACAACAATCCCTGATGAAAACCTACGGACATGTCAGGAAGTTACAGAAGAAAGGTCACAAGTACTACCCAGTCACAAAGGCTATCCTGGACACGCATTAATTCAACAATTAATTTGTTATGTGTTTCGGGTCTGCAAATTCACATCTTCCTTTCCATAGGGAGTGTTCTGTCTCCCCAGCTCGCTCAGTAACAGCCCTGATGTTAGAGCAGATAAAATACGTGGTGGCAGCTCCTCACAGACAGTGACTCCAGCTCAGAGTTCCTGTGGCAGCAAGCAACACTTTTTCAAATATCCCATCTCTTTCTCCAGTATTTCACAAAACTCACGGCAAATTCTTGCAAGGTAGCAAGAAGGGACCTGAGTGCAGTCCCAGACAGTGTTTTCACATATGTGAACTATGTTTTTTCTCTCACAGCTTTTACTTGACAGAAATCAACAAAAACCTCTCACTAATTTTCATGGGAACAAACATCACTTCACTACACAATGCTCTAATTATACTAGCAATCCTGAAATAAAACAGTACATATAACCATTATTATCCTAAACCAATACATGGTGCAGCAGCAATGGACACACATTCCCTCAAGATCCAAATAACTCGATTTTATCAATGGTGAAGCTCTCAGAATTATGCTGGCAAGTACTGCTGTGATACCAAAACCAAAAAGCATCATCCTCCTATGAATAAGCTGCTCAAGTCCCAAAAGAGTAACCAGAAATTTGTTCATTTTAAGTACTTCAGAACATAAGAAAGATTTGCTTTTAATGAAGGCAAAAGCTGTTTGAGTTAGCTGTGACTGAGAAGGGCATAGAAGTCTCCTAAGCCTACAGTGGAAGTTGCTGATTGGGTTTTCTTGGTCATGCCTCTGTTTCAGCTTATCTGGGTTGGGTACCAAACCAGGACCATCGCGTTTATAGAGTCTTGTACTTTCAGAGAAAAACATGCAGTAACCATCTTTACCATATTTAATAAAACAATAAACTTCGTGCTGACCTTTGGCAAGCGTTCGGGGTCACCAGGGTGCCGGGGGATAACCTTCTGTAACCTTTGGAAACCATAGTCAATGGTGGGTTCGTTCAGAGCTGAAACAACAACAAACAACATCGTGATGTGACAAAGGCATCGCAAGCGGCTCCGCTGGGCTGTGACAATGGGCAAAGGCATCGAGAGACCAAGGAAGGACCACAGCACAATCCCCTTTTACTGAAATCAGCACACACTGTGACATTTTGGTTCAAGCACTATTTGAGGTTGTTTCTGGGGCTTTCGTTCAAACAGCAAACCAAACCTTACCACTTCAGTTCCTACAACAAGGTTGCTGGAAAAAATTTGGGAATGTTGCACACATCTTCCAAATAGGAAGCAATTATTTTGTCTGAAAGGTACAATAAAATTAATTTGATAAATACTTTACACCCCATGTTTCATGTGGAGTTTTTCCTCCTTATACATTATGAGAAAGGTCCTTTGTGATTGGAAGACCAAAGTAGTAACTATTCAGGAGCCTTTCTTGTTCCAGACTTGATTATACGTGCAATGTTCACAGATGATTTTGTTGTGAAATACATGCATTTATCTTGGCAGAAGTTTTATTTTTTACTCATCAACACTGACTTCAGCAGCCCAGGCTCCAATCTGCACTAAACTGATCCAAAAGATTTAATGAATTAAAAAAAAATAAAAATCTATATTTTTACTTCATCTTTCTCTAGTCTTTGTCCAATGAAATGGAGGATAGGAATAGTGGAAGTGGAACACTGCATTAATGGAAGCTCTGATTGTGTCAAGCCTTTAAGCACATGCTTATCTGTAAGCACATACTTAAACCCATTTGCTTTCAACAAAGCAAATTTGAGCATATTATGTTTTTTATATGATTGCCTATAATTACAGGGGACTGCATTGAATGACCTTCTAGCTATATTTCCAGTCATATGATCACTTTAAAACTCAGATGTTAGTGAGACTTCAACATGTGCTTAAAATTTCCTAAGTGCTTTGGTGAACTGGAACAACAGTCAAGCATTCTTGAGCATCTCTAAACAACAGTGCATCTTGACTCTCCCATGCCAATAGAGATGGTGAAATTTTCCACAGCAATTTATTTGCAATTTTTTGAGTTAAATGGAAAAAAACAATTCCAATCTGGATTTTTATATTTTTAGCCTTTTTTTGGCAGAAAAAAAATTTTTTTTTTTCATTTTTTGAGTCACTTTAAAGTTTTTCTTATTGTCTTAGCTTATCAACTGCAAGCGCAATTATTTCTTGCACAAGATCTGCTTACTAATTTATGAATATATCTTACATCTTTATGAAGGTCTTATTATGAACTTTATTATGTGGCTAGAATGATGTTATTAGAGTATTGCAAAGAGATTTAGCATCAAACTATATATCCCAGTCTCACTTCTGCAAGCACCCTCATGTGGCTCAGTGTTGCTTATCCCACAGCAAGTTACACAGCTCCATCACACTGATCAACATGGCACATCCTGTCCATACTTCCACATTTTAAGTGAATAGATCATTTTTTTGTATTCCTAAAATTAAAGATCTTCATGTGATCATGAAACTAATATATAATCCCTGGCTTGTTTTTAATTAATTGGTGTGCCATAACAAGCCCACAAAACAATCCCTTTAAATTATTACTTTTTTTCAAACCACGTTTCTACAGCAAATGGTCCTACTGGTAACCAAAGGGTCAGATTTTTATCTCCTTCTGGACCTTCAGTACATCCCACCCCCATAAGCAAATCCAGCAATGCTACTGCAAATTGAGGCAGAGCAATGTGGTGTAGGGGGATGTGGACCTGCCCGACAGTGGTGAACCACAAGTGTGTGGCTGATGGGGACTGGCTGGAGAGGTACGTGGTCCAGCAGAACCTCAGCATTCCTCAAATATCAGAAAGGAATCTTCTGATCATATCCCAAAATTACTCTTGCAATATTATGGTAACACCAGATGAGAAGTCCTTCAGGATTCTACTTTCTGAGCTTTTCATTACCCCAGAGGTCATGGCATCCCTCTAGTCTCCTTGTTTGGTTGGAGTTTTTCCATGCATTTCCTTTCATTGGAAATATCTGAATCTGATCTTTTATTTATATTCAGGTCATCATATGGAAGGGGTAAGAATAAGGCATTTCCCCTGCCCTTTCCAGTTTTGGGATGGTGGAGCCTTTTTTCCACGATTCCTTTCACACCTTGACCTCTTGTTGCATAGTTTTGCAGAAAATATCAGTTTACAGTACCTTGTTTTGCAAGCCCCTTGTTTCATTACCTTCAAGTTACTTACAAGGCTTCTTGTGGATATGCTTAGTTTAAACCATCTTCGAGTTTTACAATAAATTAACACTATTTATATTTATTATCAAAATAACTGTTCACTGATAAGATAAAAAAAACCCTACAGTTCAAATTTACATTTCTTCTGCAAATATGTTCAAAGATTTTTAGCGTGGTTCTGCCAAATGTGTTTCTTCTCTAATTCAGTCTAGTTTATGGCCATTTTCCCTTTAGATCCTTTGGGAAAGTAGTTACTAAATTCTGCAGTATTATAAATGGAGGCCAGTTCTGAAATCCCCCCCGAGTTAGCAGTCATTTTCTCATATCTTCCCACACATTCAACACATTTGAAATCCACAGAGTATTTCCTCTGAGTATTTTCTGAACTAAATGACCAAAAAAAATGCTAACTTTATGGTCCAATCTCACAAGGCATCACACATCCTATGAGAGATAGGGAAAACTTTTTGCTTCAAATAGCTTCAGCTTTAGCTGAATGTTGGAGGGAGGCTGCACACAGCAATCTGCAGGATTGGGTCCTAAACTGTAGTTGTTAAATATCAGTTATTACTCTATAACTGTTCAACCCTTTCAATATTAGATAAATAGGAAAAAAAAAAAAAGAAAATCTTTAGTTGCCTGAGCATGTAACCACAGACTGGACAATATCACTCCTCCATTCCTTGTTCATTTACAGCCCAAGTCAAAAGTAATTAGTGATCCCTCAGAGAAACAGATCTGTTTACATACTTAGCCCCACCTTCAGCACTAAAGCCACACCAGTTTTGTGTCAGGAGCTGGCAAAACTGCAAAGCAAAGGGGATATTCTGATCTCCAAGCATTGCAGAAGAGCCAGAGCTCAGGCCACGGTCAGGGGCAGCTGATGGCCAAGGTCAGACAGCAGCTTCCTCCAGGGCTTTCCTCTGCCCCAGTACCTGTGACTGCTCTCTGCTGTTGAAGCCCATTCATAATAACACATTTCCCAGTGCTCTAATTCAAATAATGGGTTTTTTCCCCATGATTAGAAAAAAAGAATCGATAAGGAATACAAACTCTCTATTTGTGTTCTTGACATCCATACATTAAAAACAAGCTAACACATACGGTACTTAAAATGCATTCCCTTTACCCTATATTTTAAAAGTACTATTGAAAGTACTACTAACTTTAAAAAACTGTGCTAAATTCAAATAGGTCCCAAGGCTAATGGAAGCAATTTGTATACCAACCCAAACTGACTGGCCCACTTTTCAAAATACAGGTATGATAATCTTGTGGTTTTAAAAGGACATTTAAATTGAAAGACTGTGAATTTAGTACATAATTATACCAATAGAACCCTTTAACTTGTCAACTTGTAAATCTAAAAGGCTATCAATCATTTCTAAAGAGGAAATAAACCTTAAAATTCTTTGATTGACAGTGCTTACTTTTTATGTGGAAAAAAAAAAAGGAGTAAAGTGGCCAGAAATCCATTTACAAAAGTACATTGTTTTACATAGGTGAGTAAAAAGCCAATAATTACACCTCCAAAAGACATATAAATCAAGGTAAGTACTTTTCCCTCACTTACATATTTTAAGTTGCAGTAAACTTCAGGTAACTTTTTATTAAAATACTTTTAGAAATGCAAAGCTTATTGAAACCATTAATAGAGTAGCATTTTCATTTAAGCTAATATAATCATTTTTGCAAATACAAGATTTAAGCCATTTTTCTCCTTCCAAACAATAAACTTTCAGCCTGTCTCTTGTGTGAATTAACTAAAATTACACCCAGGTGTACAAAATCTGTCTATCTATCCTAGTGTATGAGTTAAGGCACAATATTTATTATTCTTACCATTTTATGAATTACTTCTTAAACCCTTGAGGAAGAACTTTCTTTCAAATTAGACTCTAACAGAATAAGCCATGAAGCTCTTTATTCAGCAAGTCTAAAGCCATAACTCATAAAATCTAAGGCTTTTAATCAAGAAAATGCACAATGTCAAAGGAAATAAGGATGTGTACATTATATTCATCTTTTCAAAGTCCAAATTATTTTTCAACAAAAATGCTGCTTACGCCTGTGAGAAAAAATGTTCCCATCATACCTACAATTTCAAATTCTTCACAAATAATTTTAATAACCACATGTAGATAAGACACTATCTTTTAAAAGTCTCTTTTTTTTTAACTAGTCAGTGGAGAGCTTTTTTTAATATTTCACATAATGAATTCCTACTGTGTCAATAAAGCTTTGGTCATTAATTGAATGACTGTCTGATGTATCTGAGAGAGGAATTTGTTTCTCTGGCCATGCTGCCAACTTACAGCAGAATGATCGACACTTAATATCAGCAATTAAAAGGACCTGTTCAAATATCATATGGAATTCGTAGCTTGGGGTAGTGTAGGAGAACTCTTCACCAAGGAAAACTCATTCAGCAAATGCAGAGAGTAATTGAATTAGACACATTTTAACATTATTATTCAAAGAAAAATAAACACACGCTACATAGAAGCATTATGGAAATATTCAGAATGTAAAACATATCCAGTTAATTTGTTTCCCATGCATTCATGGTTTCATTTATTCCTTTTATTTTTCAGTCCTTGTTTCTTTTTCATTCTATTTGACCCAGAACCAATGAGAAAGCAGCACTTAGACCTATGAACTTCCCTTATGCTTTTCTAGTGGAAAAGGCTGCAAGGAGAGGGAAAGGACTCTAAGGGCTCAAGTAACCAAAACCAAAAAAAGGTTGAAGACTACAAACAAATTTGCCTCAGGTCCACAGGTCTGACCGTCCCTGTCTGAGAGGAGAAATCTGGTCTTGATTGTTTTAAGTGAAACACTCAGGGGAAGGCTGTACACACTGCTGAGAAATAGCAGAATGGGGTTTGAGCAACTCCAACTGAGAGTAGTCACAAAAAAGTTGTGGCTTTCAGCTCCTCACTGTTACCGAGCACGGACTCTCTGAAGGATGGAAGCAGGAGCTCCTGCCTCTTGCTGAGGCAAGATGTTGCCACAGAGCTGATCCGGGGTGTTTGCCTTCACTAACATAGAGGGCTTCTGTTTCCCAACTCTGGTTGATTTCTTCTACAAACCCCTGACTCTTACAAAATAAAACATTGCCTCTAGAAGATGGGAATAGAACAGGAGAGACCATAGTAATGTTAAACTTCAGGTGCTAAAATGCCTTGCTAACGCCCTGCATTACAGCAATGATAACGAAAGATGTTACAAAGCAATATCTTGACACATCGGGCTGTAAGCAAACCCTACCCACCAACTCTTATGCATAGTGGCCTCTTTATTGCTGGTCTACAAATACACCAAAAAAAAAACCCACTTCAAAACCCCATCATCAAGTGAAAAAAAGTCTGTTTTGCAAATCTCTCAAAAGAAAAAGACTTTTCCTTTGCTAATTAAAGTTCCTTAAATGAAAACATGCAAGCATTTGAGCTAGTTGTTGTTGTTGTTGTTGTGAATTTGGCTTGCTTTTTTTAAAGTTTTCTTTCCACTGACTTTCCCTGGGGTGTTTATTCCCACAAGTGATGGAAAACGGAAGTGGGTGGGACAGCAAGAGCCTACACAGAAAGGTCTGAGCTAGAAAGGCCCTTCCAAGGCTAACCCAGAATTTCCTTGCTTTTCTGATCTCACTTTAATCCCTCACTTAAAAATGCTCTTGTGCATTGAATTTCCATTTTTAAAATCAAACTGTGACATTGTGTCATTTTTTTAAATTAGAAATAGGGATATCTGAAAAAATGTAATTCCTACATTTTATTGCCATTCAATGGCCCAACAGACACCACATGCATGTGTCAAGGAATAAGAAAAATGAAGAGCTGAGTCAAATGACAAATCTAACACATAGATCTCCTGAGTTTCCCTAGTGACTGCTCTTTACTTGAACTAAAAATGCAATAGACCAGTGTTTGAGGCAGCTCCACTGTGTTCATCAGTGTTATTACAAACATGATAGACAGCATGATATTTTCTTCCTGAAAACAATTTTTCTTCAGCAACTAAGAACCAGAGGATTTATTCCCTTCCCACCCAGCCCACTCTCTGCCACCAGTGGAGGTGCTGAAGATGCAAGGAATGCATGTCTTGAGCCCTAATTTTTTATGAAAGCTACAGGATGAAATTACTAGATTTGCCTAGCAAGAATCATATATTGGTTTCTCAAAACACATTAACTCAGAATGTTCACTCTTAGCAACCTGCAAAAAAAAAGTCAAACAATTTGTGAGCTTCACAGTTTCTTCTTCCTCTGACTGCACTGACCTCTTGTCTAATGGGGAAGATTTGGCCTTAAGGGAGTCTGAAACAGAGTCCAGTTTCAGGCACTGGAATTTAAACATACCAATTTCACAACAGGCTGGTAGAATTCACTGGGGATATGTATACAGAGGGACAGAAGGAAATTAATGCATGTTGGTTACTTCATCATTTAACCTACTTGTCTAGGTTAATTGATGCACCTTTGACTGTTATTATAAAAGGCAAAGAAGAGCATTTACACGTGAATATTTTCCAGTTTTTCAGACACATTCTGGTACTGCACATGAACATGCAGCAAAAGATTTACTGAAAATGGCTGGCTCTCAATGGCTTGCCCCTTCATTTAAATAAATAAAAATATGTGTACACATACACACAAGCACAAAAATGTATCCAAGCCAAGATTTAAAATAATGGGTGCATAAGGTTAGCTATAAGACCTATATTTAGACCTCCTTTAAAACATTTTGAAAAGAAAGACACTGCATTTATTTTTAAACTTTGGCTCAGAAACAGATGCAGAGATGTACCATAGAGAGTGTGGGAGATGCTAAACTGTCACCTCATGTAACCTTTCCTTTCATTCTCTACTATGCATATTTTCAAGATTTTTCCTTTGCATGGACTCCTCAAATTCTACAATGTAGGGGCAGACACCTTTAAAATTGTCATAGGGATAATTTTGTATTATATATGGGAAGTTTTTTCTTTTTGTCACCCTTCACAAACTCCTTTGGGGTAGACAGCATTGAAAACCACTGTTGAAACATGTTTTCATGCAGAAATATTTCCTTTTGAGTAATGCCTCTCTTGCTTTTAACCTTGTTATTTCTCATCTTCTCTTCAGATTATTAAAAAAATAATTATTACCAAGGGATGCATAAAGAAAAACTCAGTGTCCTGCCTGAATGCCAAAGGCATTCCTATCAGAAAGCATCTTAGTCTAAATTTGGCTGTTTCTCAGAATTGTAGACTTGTGACGTGCAAGTGCACTATGGTCAAAGCAAAAAGAATCTTCAAGAGAGAAAACTGGAAAAACACCAGCTATCACATCCAAAATCTTTGAAAATGAAATTCGCAGAGAAACACAAGTAGAGCTGAATCATAAAAATGAGATGAACTATGCCTAGCTGTAATGAACATTATAGGTGTGGTGCTCTTGGAAGGGACTGACCTGCTTGGAAGGGACTGACCTGCTGTGAGGTTTAATTTAGGTCTTTAACCCCTCTCCGTAACTAAGGTTAAATCCCTTGAGAAAACAATAGTTTCCAAACATATTTATTTCTAAATATTAACTTTGATTTGTCTACGTGAAATTGTGATAAGGCTACTCACTCGAAAGCAAACGGACCATTTTGAACATACTCTTGATGGTGCAGCAAATAGTTTAAAATTAAAACAGTTGGGTTTGTTCTTTGCTAGTTTGTAACATTTAAATAGAAATGTATAATTTGAGAGCTCTCACAAGTCTCTGATTTTAGCAGTAGATATATCACCTGCTTCTATAATTGTTCAGGGTTGGGGTTTTTTTACAAAAATTTTGACAATAACTGTTATCAAGGGTAAAAAAAAAAAATAGTACCAGCCTGTCTGATAAACATGTTTCCCTGCCCTCACACCCCAGTGAGCACTGTGACACTATACTTTTATCATCCAGTGTGTGCTCAGAATGAGCTTAGAACAGCAATTGCCAGGAATAGGCAGGCGATAAACTGCATTGATTTAACACATCTTGTTTTCAATCATGCTCGGATTTTCTGAGCACGCATTTTTCCTGTACTTCAGCTTGTAGCTTTTATCTGACGAGCTGATCCCTTTTCACTGGAAAATGAAAAGGTCGCACAATAAGACACGGTTTACTGGAACTTGAGCACGCACCAGGGAAAGTATTTTAGATAAATACTGTCAGACATAGTGGAGCTGAATTTCAACAACACAATTGCTAAACAACAATACTTATTACTCTCTAGAACAAGCCTACAAGCAACTTACGGCTCACAGCAGGGGAGATCTCAGAGTTAGGCTCAATAGTTAAAGAAATCTTATTCAAGCCTGTTTAAAGATGCAGCATTGCTTTTGCCTTACATGCACCAACTAGCTATACCTCAGGACCAAGCTAAATGCCCCCTCAGATGCTTTAATAGGCAACTTATAAATAAAGGAAAACCACATCAATGACTTCTCTTATTCTTTTGTCTTTTTTTTGGCACAAAGGTGATTGACTACAGGCTTGATTTAATCAAATGGAGTACAGGGTGGTGGTAAAAATAAAATTATCCAAATGTGAAAGTAATTTAACTGAAACTAATTCATTAACCAAGGTGAGCTTCTGAGGAGGTCAGTAAACAAACAAGGAGTAATATGACATGAACCATCTACCAATGGCCAAGGTACAGTAGTCTCATAAGAATAATTCATTTCCCTCCTCCCTCTGAGGTGACTGCAATGATCTTGACCAATATAGCACTGAAAGCAAAATATCCTCAATTATTCCTACAAGAAGGGGTAAAGAAAATTCACAAGATACCCTTTACTGCACTGATTACACCCAGTCAACAGGCAATCTGACTTCATTTTCTTCCTCAGCCTAAGTTGACTAACACCCTTCTCCCCATGAAGGCTCTCTCAGAACTCATTTACAGGTACTTCTGCACCACTGTCAAAAAGCATGTAAGCACTCTTACACAGCAAAAGTACTGCAAACAGGTGAAAAGTCCTTCCTGCCTTTTCTCTTCTCCATGGTATATCTGGTGACCAGTGACAGGACCCAAGAGAATGGCCTGAAGTTGTGTCAGGGGAGGTTCAGGTTGGGTATTAGAAAAAGGTTCTTCACCCAGAATGTGGTTGGGCACTGGAACAGGGAAGTGGTCACAGCACCAAGACTGACAGAGCTCAAGAAGTGTTTGGACAATACTCTCGGGCACATGGCTGGTCCTGTGCAGGGCCAGGAGTTGGACTCAGTGATCCTTGTGGGTCCCTTCCTACTCAGCATATTCTGTGATTCTGTGGTCATTCATCACTTGTGCTTACAATTATATACTTTTGCTTACAATCTCTGGAAGATGGGGGTAGGAAACTCCAGCCTGTGATCCAATCTGCACTTCTAGAGAAAGCAGCCATGCCCTCCAGGCAATCACCAAGACACAGCTGCTGGCTCAGTTTAGCTATACAAGTAATGAGACACAGGGATACCACCTATTCTTTAGGAAAGGTGCAATACAGAGGGAAGTCCCAAAATCAGAGCATCATCCCCACAAACCTCTTTCCCATTTATCTATCAGCAACGTCAGTGCAAAAGAGGTGCAAAATATTTCTGTTTTCTTCGCTCCTCCTGAATATGCTTATTAGTCATTTGGGTCCACCATAAACTCATCTTAAATTCACTTTGTCCAAGATCCTGAACCAGTTTAAAGTAGAATCATTGTGGCAATTTTTGTGAAACTATACTGCTACTGACTGGAGCTTAGTTAGCCTATTGCATATACACATCAGATAGTCTCCAGTTCTAGGCAGATTCATCCATCTTTTTCAGATATTATGCTCACATTGTAAGTCTTACAGAAAGAATATGGTAAATATTATTTAAATCACATTTTGAATTATAATTTTAAATAGGCAAGTCACAAGCAAAGGAATAGACCTCAAGAAAAATATAAAGTAAAATCCAACTTTGCATGCAATGCCATTTTACAGTCAGCCTCATGAGCCTGACTGCGAGAGAACTCACATAAGCATTGATTTCTTCCTCTCACCTGGCAAGTTTTTTTTTTGCTAGACGAGTAAGTTGAAAATCCGTGCTGCATTTTAGGGTTATCTCATGCAACACGGGCAGAATTCTGATATGTCTTCTCCATTAAGTGCTCATAATCCCAGAAATGAAAGTAACTCATTTCTTCCCAGGGTGCCTGTTAACTGAGAAACTCATCTTAATTGAATGCACAGATCAGTTAACCATCTTCAGATTCGCAAGCCATTAGTGCCCCATTTGCACAGCAGCTCTGCTGGCAGGTCTCCCCCCAGCCCCGCGCTCAGGGGGGATCGGAGGTTCAGCGAAGGAGGGGAGGTGCTGGAGGGGATGAGCAAAGCACCGTCAAGGGCTTATGCTCATGACAAAATGAGTGCTCTGGGGCTGAACAGGCTTTCGCTAAATTATCGGCGGTAGATCACCTTGCCAGTCAATTACAGGGGAATCAACAAATACTGCAGCTCTGCCCCCAAATACGAGTTAAATAGCCTTGGAACACGCCTACAGAGAGATCACTAATCTGGAATCTGGAGCCTCACAGGCATAAGAGAAGAGGAATTAAAAATAATTGCTTATATCACTCCCTTTGCATCTTGCCTCTCTTCCACCCTCACAATTTACCATCTAGAAAATACTTGGTAAACCAGTGAAGATGAGTATGGAAATTAAAATATCTGAAGTGAAACTGTTTGCCTATAAAGCTGACGCTTCAAAAATAAGCCGCAAAAGGCAAGGAAAAGACGATCCAGACTGAAACTCACAGTCCTGTCATGACACACTTACAATGTTTCATTCACAGTGGGAGTGAACTGACCTTTGGTTCTTCACTGCTGAGTCCGGGATATGCAGCAAAACATCTCAGCTGCTTGGTGGCACCCCAAAGCAGTAACCACACCCCTGTGCTCATCAGCACTTGTTCATCAACTAACTAACACTGTTCTGAGGGAGCTGAAACTTTTCTGCACTCCAGTAGGGCTCACCAAAATTAACCATTTTACTTTTAATAGGATTTTAAAAAATATTGTGGTTTGGATTAATTTTTCCTGAATTGGAAATATTACAGTTTCCCTAATTCAACAGAGAGGTAGAATAAACAGATTAAAGACTGCGACCAGAAAATTATTAGAGAATAGAGTGAAAAATATAAAGTTACCCTAACCCTAACCCTGATACCATCACACAGGTTTATAATCATGAATTTGGATCTGTTTATTTACAATTTTTTTAGGTATCATTGGCAGCCTGTAGGAAAATTCAGATCCCAGCTCTGATGTTATCAATAAAATACCTTCCAAGTACCATAGTATTACCATTTTCTCATGTATAAAACAAATACCTGCCTTCCATCCAATTCAAAACAAAAGCAAATCCCAGTGTAATAGATTACATTATTCTGCATAATTTTTTTTCCAGTAGATTTCATAAGAATTGTTGTCATAAAAAATTGCCACCAAAATATATGTGTATTGTACTAATATACCTCAAAGTTCAATACCGACACAAACAGTATCATCAGGTGATAAAAACAAAGATGCTGCAAGTGTGACATGAAAAAAAGAGTATTCAAATGTTAAAATCTAATTTAGCAATTTGCAAATTGCCACTCTAAAAGGAGGAATTTAGCATTAATCTTGCTGGAAGTGGCATATTTATCAGTAACTGATTTGTAGCTTTCCAGGCAGTAAGCAATGGATATAAATACACTTCTGGGTCCATCAGCACTATGCAAGAATGAGCTTAAACAGACAAACTCACTAAGGCCCTGAGTGAGCAAAGTATTAAGCACCTGCCTGCCAGAGTTAATTAGTCTGCGCAGAGCAAAGCACCCGATGCTTCTGCTCCTGCTCCAATCCAGCTCCATCACAACTGCCCTGGGGCATCCCTGCTTCCTGCTCTCCTAGGTGGTGTATCAAAAACTTCAGTGAAGCTCTTCCTTCCTCCATGATCCCGCTCCATGCCAAGCCCATGGTCTTGCTATCCAACCACTTGTGGTAAGGAAACCTCCACTCACCAAGGAGGACCCAGGGACAGGGGTGGGGAGGAGCAGCCTCCCGCTCCATCCCTTGGCACTGCACACTTCAGAGAGGAGCTACTAGTCTTGCATTTGGCTCCTCTGCAAAGCAGCCACAAAGGCTTTTGGACACTGGCTCTGTGCAAGGGAGAATTTGCAAAAATGTCCAATGTCTTGGGCTTCTGAGAAAATCACTTTGGTTTTGCACTGAAAAGCCTGTGCTGGTGCCTGGCAGCCTGTGTGTGTCGCTGGGCAGAGTCAGGGAGGCACAGCCCACACCTTAGATGGACTCTAAAGTAAGAAGATTCCCACTAGTGGAGTTCACTCACTGTATTGTCATTGATTTTTACATTCTCTTCCCTGTCTGAGTGGATGATCCACATTCAGTGGCAAAGGCAGTTATTAAAAATAAATCTAAGTTGTAGCCGATTGAGTACAAAAATGGACAAGGTATTGTGCATCCTGCTGGAGCAGATGGATCCTCACTCATCAAAGCCAAAGCTGGGAGAGACGCAGCAATGATATTTAAGTCTAGGACATGCAAGCTGGTAGATGCTTTCCCCAAGTAGCAAAGGAAAATCTAATGTCACTTTTTTCTTCCAAACTTTGCTTGTTGCACAAAACAAAAGTGAATGAGCAAAAGAGGCAAAAAAATCCCATGAGATTCCCCTGCTCTACCTCTCAGTCTCCTTTGTTCCCTTTCATTCTGTAATTCTGCCCCCCCCCAAAGAGCATAACAGACAAAGTCCCCTTCAAAAACTACTATTTCAGTAGTTTATAACAAGTATAAAGTAAAACATGTACTGAAACACTCATAAAAGGAAACTAAATATATCATCTCCTGGGCACTAGGAAGAAATCCTTTTTTTTAACATTCAAATATTCTCATATTAAATAATTGGAAAGGGAGAGGTCCAACTCTGCTTTACAGCTTATTATGCTGTGAAATACCATATTATTTTGTAGGCAGCATTCATCTTCCTTCAGCTAAACTGACCCACTGAACTCTGGTGTGTCAGATGGCAGAATTTAGTTTCGAATACTCTTAAAAAAGCAGTCAGGGTTGATTTTTATTACATTTAACTACTAAGCATGCAAATCATTATTTATTATTGGTTAGGCTTTCAAATCCCACTGGATGAAAGAACACATTACATGATTTCTTCAGAATTTTTTTTTTTAGCATTAAAAGCTCTGCATTTCAATCAGATTATTGCTGTGGGGACCTTAAGTTTCAAGGTATTTCCCCTGCAAAAAAGATGTATTTCCAATAGCAAGAGTGAAGTGACCCTCTTTGTTGGGTACCTATGCAGTGATTTTTTGCCCTAGTAGAAGAACTCTTTCCACATTATTTGGCACCATACATTCCTTGTAATTTATAGTTGTCCTGAATTATTTCTCAGTTTTAGAGCTGGGAATCAAATAACCACAAAGCCATAAAATTTAGGTACCTATGCCTATTTAAAAATCCCAGCAGGCACCTAAATGAACTTTCAGAACTGTAAATGCAATTAAAATTCTGACTGTAAGTAGCAGAGTCAAAATTACAAAAGAAGCCTGAGATTAAAAACAGGGTTTTCTGCCATTGGATGATGAGTTGCTGCTCACCAGTGCTGTGGACCTGCAGTTTGCACTGTCTGGTAGTGTCAGGCAACACTGAGATCCTACTATTGTTCAAGTTTTAGTGGAATAAATCCGTGAATAATCACAAGGTTCCAAATTCAAAATTCATTATTTTGTGCTGTGCTGGGCAAGGGTAAAGAGTTGCCTGTTGGGCACAATTTCTCAGTAGCAAACTGCGTAGGAAAGGAGCTGTGAGTCAATGATAACCTCCCCTTCCAAAGCACATAAAGTTTTCTAACTTCAAAAGGCAGTGATGAGTAAAAACTAGTATCTGCCCAACACTGCACTATCACCTTCAAGTAGAATTTGTGCTATTTGAAGTTTTTTAAATGTATTTGTATTCTTAATTTATTCCCAATCATGATGAAATCTTTTGGAAACATGGAAGATTGCCCCCCAAAACCAACATTTAGTGACTGTCATTGACTTCCCATTTAAACAACAGGATATACAGAGGAAAGAGCAGCATTTTCCAACCTGCAGTCACCAAAGTCCAGGACTCCAGAAATCCTGCAAATGTGTCTTGGTGGCCCATGTAAAGGAACTTAAAGAGATGCAAGTCAGTTGCCAGCAGGCTCAAAGTCACTGCACAATTCATTGTTCAAAGGTCTGCATTTGTCCTGGAAAATATTTAGGTGTCCACAACCCTGAAAACTGTTGAAAAGAGACTGCAATAGAAGGTTTGTTGGCACAAGCTCTCCTCCCTCTGGAAGATTTGCTACATACATTGAGGCACCCGCTTGGAAGATTGTGGATAGTTTCTGCTGAATGGGGCCCTTGGAGAGGAAATATTTGATTTACTGCAGAGTTCTCATTTCCCTGAATTGCAAATAAAGTGTAATTTGATTAAATGTAAATGAATCCTACAATACTTTTGGTGGCTTGTCTGAAACAATTGATTGTAATGGGCATCCATCATTTGGCTTGATTTTAATTCAGAGACAAAAAAGGCAAAATGAGAAAACTAAAGCAAGTGCCACTAACATTCTAGAGCTGGAGCAGTCGAGATTCCTGGCGTTGGACTGTCATTCCCATTGTTCTCGGAGAGCAAGCAATGCAGTAGAGGGGAAACACAACAGCAAAAGAAAAAGAAGAATGTGAAATATATACATAGAAATAGTTCTAGAGGAAAATTAAGCTTTTTCACAATGAATTCTGTTAAATCAGCTTAAGGAGCACAATTTGTTAAATTTATTTTAGCATCAATATTCTAAAATGAATGAGTAAGGAAGATGAATATTGTTCTGTGTTTCTCAGTCAGAAGAAAAGCTTTGTTTTTATAGATCACCCAAGTCCTTTTTCACCATGATAATTTCCAAGTGCATAATACTAGTTTCAGCAGTTCTTGTGGTCTGAAATAATAAGAGAAGTGAGATTTCTGATAAACACAAGCTTGATAAACTTTTGGTGTCACTTTCTTCAAATGTGGAACTACTCCAACCACAGAGATAATAATAGATGACCAGATTGTAACTGCTTTATTGCTTCTTTTTCCTCATAAATTTTAATTTTGGAAAGTTAAGTGAAAAATGTGGTTTCAATTTCCTACAAATTGCACACAATTTGGTTTTAACAAGAAAATAGAAAGAGATGGTACGTTCTTTGGAGTGAATTAGGGAGAAGATTTTGTTTCTTTGTCTTTCAGCATCATCAGAATAACAAAGTACAAAATGAAAAAAAGATGACTGTAGGAAAAAAAGAAGGCAACTGTACAATGTACTAAGAAAAGTACCAAGTAATTCGTTATCTAAATAAGCTCTGAGCAATTCAACAAGATAATACCATTTCTCTAGCCTTTTCCCCCTCTGTTTTACCAGACTAGAGCTTAAAAAACTCAAGCTGCATACACGTGTTACAGGAAGTCTTCTAATAAGAAAACACTGTGTACATAACATCTTGCTCTCTCAGCAATTGTCAAAGTGCCTGTTCAGACCATATTAAAAAGGTTTGGATAACTACTTACATGGAACTAACAAAACAAGAGTGGAAGTGAAAGCCAAAAGAAGACAGATAATATTTCTTTTGTCCAAGAGGTGTGTGGGACTCAAATCAGTGTGTGGTACCCGTACCTACAATTACAATACACATATTAGGACCTTAAATCATGTGAAGGGTGACCCAGCTTTCCTTGAGCAGCAATGGTCCAAGGGAGGCTTTCGAGGAGATGGAAGATGCCCTGGAGGAGGTAAGAGCAGCATCAAGCAAATGGGAAGAGGGGATCCTGCCAGTGCTGCCAGCAGAGAAGTGAGTGGGCTTAACTCAGGATGTACAGGGAGATGACCCAAGTCCAACCAAACCTACTGATCAGCACAGCTACGAGATGGAACTGTGGAGATCAAAATACAAGATGGAAAATCTGCTAAATATTTGTAGTCAAGCAGTCTAGACTTACTGTAAGGACTGTAGGTGTTGTGAATCTTAGAATATTCACATGAAAATGTGCAATGGTTGAAAATGAGATTTCTAATAGAGTGAAAAATATAGTGAAAAATTGGGTAGTAATGTCTGTAAAAATTTGCCTTTACCAATTTTCTTTAAAATGTTTTAAAATGTGCAGAGCTTCTGGGAAAAAAAAAAGTTGTAAATAATGTAATAAATTTTAGTGCAAAAGAAATTTTCATTATGAAACTGTATGCTAAAAAAACAATTTCCCTGGAAAGAAAAAAATGCTGGCACTGTAAGAAGTACTTTGGGGGGGGGAAACAACTTCTATAAAAATTCAAATTACCAAATTTGTAAAATCTAAAGGGACAAAAGCTATTAGGAAATCACTGCACAAATTTGAGAAAAATCTGTGATGAATTTCATGCAGCTTTAGACTTTATTACAGAAATCCCTAGGAAATTTTTTTCCATAGGAAAACTTTCATTGGCCAATAACTGTAAGTCTCAAACTGTTTTCTAAAAAAACATGTGTGTGAACAGATGAAACTGCTTAACCACTCTGTTGACACCCCATGCCATAGTTGTTTCCTGTGTCAGCCATAACCCACATTTTTTTGTCTGTCCTATGACTGTAATCACCAAAGGCAGAAAAACCCCACAGGCATTGCCAGTGCCCTAAAAAGATGCCACACCCCAAACACCTCAACGAGAAAACAATTAGTGAATGGAAAAGCATGGTCCTACTTCTTTCCAGAGGCAACAGTATGCAACTGTCCCTTCCTGACTGTAGATGCAAAGAGTGCAGGAGAAGAGGGTTTTCTTCACCCCACGTGTCCCTGCAGAGTCAGAACACACACCTCAGTCATTTATCATCATGCCAGCTCAGCCTGCCGGCTTGACAAGGATTTTTCCCCCGGGGTTTCTAAACAAGAAATGTTATTTAGGTTACGAAAACAATTGCATGTTTTCTGCTTCCTGATGCATGTTTTCTGCTTCCTGAGCCAGCGTAGATCTGTGAGCATGCAAATGAAAGGTGTCTTAAACCTGCCAGGGCTGCGGCCACAGCACAACCCTCAGCCCTCCTTGCCCAGGGAAAGCAGGCCTGGATGGAGGGAGAACTTGTGCCTGGGAGAGCAGCACACGGTGAGACACAATGGCCATCACAACCTCTGCTCTTCTCGGTATCGACGGTTCAAGTCTTACTGCGGGGCCTTGCAGTTTACAGAAAGCAATTTTCTTTGGCCTCTGCGTCAGCCATAGATTATTTTCTTCCTTTCATTTTTCCTCCCTTCCCCCCATTCCTTGAGCAGAAGTGTCTGCTTCACTCTCCCTCCCTCGTTGTATGGATTAAAGGGGGGAAAAAGGACAAGCCTTGCAAGTCCAACAACGCTGAGGATCCAGTGCAAATCCTGCAGATCAATGTTAGCTGAAATTTGCAGGAGGCCTGATCTGTTCAGAACTTGCTCATCTGGTCTGGCTCATATTTCTAGATAATGATCATGGGGGATGCAGTAAGTTTACAGCACATACAGAGCGGCTTCCTCACAGAACAGGATGCATGTCTGCCTTCACAAGTCCTAAAACGTTGCCTTCTTACAGAAGTTCACTATTTTTTTTACCTCACACAATTTCTTACTTCTTAATTAATTTTTTTTTACATAGGTAAATCTTATCTGTGCTCATTATAAAAGTCTTGCTGCTAAATTATTTATGCCAAACAATCAAGTGTGGTACCTTTGCAGATGTCAGCAGATAAACAGAAATGCAATGTTGCATGATGGAGTTTAATGCTGTGGAAATGTCGGGGTGCTTATTTTAAAATTCCACTGACCTTTGCTGTCCTTTTTTTCAATGTTTGCTTATTGCCACTGTAAGGAAACACTGCAATGAGACTGGGAATTTTTATATGTGGATCTTGAAAGTCAATATTTAAGGGAAGCATGTTTCCCCAATTACACCATTTCTGATTATGTGCTATCAAAAGAGACAGTACAGAGGTACCATTTATACAGAACATGGGCAATATGTGTGATACAGCAAAGAGAGCAAGAGCAAAACAAGATAAGCCAAACTACAGGGATGTCATAAGAGGAGCACTGGAGCACAGTGTCTGCATGTTGTTACAGGAGGATACTGTGGCATTAAGATATTACAGGTTTGTGGTTATTTTGGGGGTTCCTCTCTTCCCTTGCTTGCAGTCCAGGCTCTGTGGGACCTGTGTAACAAGGCAATAGTGTCTGGGAAATAATGAGCAGGGGAATGCAGTGCTGTTCTTTCATTGCAATGTTAGGTGCGATGTTGCACACTAAAGCACTGGATCAATACTTCCAGCAGCAAGCCGTTCAATACACCTGAATTATTGCTTCATTTTTCTTCTTATTATAGATGAGTTGTGTTATTATTTTCCCCAAATCGATATTTTACAACCTTTTTTATCCGTTTCTCCATAAATTTTGTGATTACTTTAAACTGGGAATTCCGGTACACTAAATAAGATGCAGTATCTGAGAGGTAGTGAATGTACCAACACGATTTTTTACTCCAGACACTGCTTAAAGGCAGATCCTAATCAATAGCTAAGTAGGAAAATTTTTACGTAAGGAAGTAGGAAGCAGCGCCAAGCTTACAAAATCCAAATTCAGGTTCCTAGAAAATACTTGTTAGAAAAGACTATTTTAGAAACACAGGGAAAGAGAGGTCTGATGGGCACTTTGCGTGGGAAATTTAATTCCAAACAAATATGCTTTTTACTTCCCCTCAGCTAAAGGGCGACCATAATTCACTGAAATTGTTTCTTACAAAGCAGATAATCCCGTGCACCTTAGAGTGATTTAATTAGCTTCCGTAGCTGTCTCCTGCTAAGTGTTTAAAGCATCTGCAAATCAAATCATGTTAACTCATCTGCTGCACCACTTTCTTTGTTCTATGCATAGGACCTTCCTAATAGCATTAATAGAAGCATGAGTTTCCCTGGAGAGGGGAGTAGCAAAGTGAGTTAATTACATAGTTATTGTAAAATTGTGTACATTATTCCACAGAACACGCTGGATAAGTTGCTACACGGAAAATAATGACAATTTTTGGTGATCCCAAAGACCAAAATGTTACAATTTGAAAGGAAAATGCAGATTCCCACTGAAGTTGGAGGAATTCTACCATAATCCTGCGTGCAGTCTGCCTGGCCTGGCTGCTCATGGACTGCAGGGCAGGATCCTGGCTATACCCCACACTTCAGCTAAAATTTCCATCCTCACATTTACTGCAGGATTACAAGATCAAGCAGTAGGAGCTACAGTAATCTCCATTGAATGTTTTATAACTCTTTAAAAATTTTAAAAGGAAAAATAAAAAATCCCTGGGATTTTCTGCTATAAATTGTACAGATTTCTGCTCATATCCATTTGGTCTAATTAGGAATGGCATCACAGACCCCCCTCAAGCAGAAAGTCCAGCAGTTTCTTCAAATCTAGGCATCAGTACAACGGTGGAGTAAATAATTAATAATAAACCATTCCTGCTCAGTAACTGTCCAAAGAGATATTTTTCTCCAATTATCCTGTTAGATGAAAGTATTTGTCAAATAGTTTTTCTGATTAACCTTATCCTTAGAGATAGATAATTACAGAATGGATTGTTACAAATTTTTGATTTAAATTCTCCATTTATAGGATATGTTCCAAGAGGGCATCGCCTCACCTCTGTGTTTGCTGGTTTTGAGTCATGTTTCTTAACAACAAACAGTAAGTTTTGTATCTTTATGTAGCTTTGCCTTTGTCTAGGCAAAGACATATACACCATGGAAAATTCACTTTCCATAGCACACTCTGATTTTTTCTTAAAACGGACTGTTTCAGCAAACTCACTTGTTCAGACTCTCACAGGGAGCAAAACACTACAGGGAAACTGAAGGAAATTCATTGCCAAAAAACAAATGAATATTCATGGTCCACAGAAATACCCTTATTTCCCAACTCTAATCAGCATGAACATCTGTGAAAAAAAGTCTAATGGGGGAAATTGGAGAGGGGAGGGGGTCATTTCCATCCTTTCCCTTAGGCCCCAATTTAAAGAAGGTTCATTTGTCTTTTTAACAGAACTTGCAAGCGATGCAAGGATGAACAGTTTTGGTGAAGAAACAATGTGCAGACTGGCCTTGTCTTTGGGAACTTTGAACTAAATTCTTCATTCCAGAACAAAACATAACTAGTGCAGATTCTTGTTCCTATCCCTGGCATGCCAGACCTGTGCCTTGCCCAGAGATCCCCCTCTATCAACACCAGATCCTGAGCTGACGGAAATACCCAGAGAAAATACAATCTAAGGCAAATAGGCAGGGCATGGCTCACTCTCATCCTTTTGAATAAATGCCATGCACAGTTCAATAAAAGATTTAAGGGAACAAAAAGTACCTCAAAATTAAAAACCTGGAGAGAAAATATTATTGTTTTTCAGTATGACAGACAGTTGAAGACCTATTTTTAGGCACAACAATGTAGTGACTATTTCTAGTAGCTGTGCACGACATGCATGTGAACTTTAGTGAAAATTCTTTTTGGAGTGGTGAAACTAGTCAGAGATCTACATTTGGAAAAAATATTTCCCTTGCAGAGGTGACCTTTCAGCATGAATTCGTAGTTACTTCTGGCAGCAAAATCTTGCCTTTCAATTTTACAAATATAAGCTTGCTACTAGAACTATGCCTGAGCATACAAATTGTATTTTTACTTGAAGAGTTGTAGTCTTCTATGGAAAGTATCCCACTGAAAGCTAGGAATTGGATATAAGTTAGGGGGGAAAAAGCAAAACAAAAGAAAAAGGGGGCCATAAGTACATGTATTGCAGAAACTATCAGGGATTGCAGTATTTGGGGTAATGGTTACTTTCCTACACAGCACCTGGCAGGCGAGGCACTGAGGGTGTAATGCTTCTCATCCTGCTTGTTCAAACATTTGTTTAGAGCCCATCTGCAGACAGAGACAGAGAGAAGTTTCCTGATCATGATTCACTCACATCTAAGATGATATCTCTGATAGTCAAGCAGGCATCATGCTCCAAAGGGTTCATTAGGTTTTTATCCTTTAAGCAGACAAGGTATAGCAAGTTCCACAATTATTCATAGGTATTCCAGGTTTTGCTCTGTAAATTTCACGAATTTAAAACAGAGAGTTTGGCACCAATTTCTGTTTTAACAAATATGTATTTTTGCTAGATAACTCTTACAACATCTTGATTTCCATGTGCATTTTTCTGTCCCATGGGGTCATAAAAAAAAATAATTCTTAGTTTATTGTGTGAGGGTTCTCTCTGTTTTTTGGGTTGGGTTCTTTTAGGTTTGGGGAGGGGAGTGGAATTTTTTTTTAATTAACACTGTCAGCTGGGCATGGGGTTTCCTTTTTTTAACCACCAATGCTGACACCTGGTGCTATCCAACAGCAGTTCAAGTCCACAACTCCTCAAGCAAAGAGGTTAACCACAATTTATGGCAATCAGAAAAAGAAGAAAAATTATGTTTAGGAGGGGAGAGGATAGATATTAAAGAAGACACCGAGAGATGAAATAACAACAGGTATGGCCATCCAAAAACCTTAGGGCAAACTATGCAAGACTGTAGGTCTTCAAGGACCAAATCAAGGATATTTACTATGATACTGAAGGGATGGCTCACACTTGTCTCCCCAAGGTGGAAACTGCCATGAACTATCCAGTCATTGGCAGTCTAAGTTTGGTGCTGTATGAAAGAGGTTAAAGCAGACTAGCTGACATGCTGCAAAACCTGAGTCTAATTTACATCATGCTAACATGTTTGTGTCGTAATATATTAAATAACTTCTGTCCTACCTTGTGGAATAAAATAAAATCTGCATATGCTTGGCTTGTCAGACTTAATGTAATATCTGTATTTAACTGCAGAGCTCACAACAGACAAGTGGCAAGATCCAGTGGCAAAACACCTTTCAGTGAAGGTTATACAGTTATATACAGACCTTAAACAATTGGTCTTGAGATTTTTTTGAAAATTAAAAAAAATACAGTAATATTAGCACCACAATGTTCTCCCTTAGCAACAATTGGGCGATGACAGTGACCTTCCAGAAGGTCCTAGGGAAGTTTTTTGGGGCTGTTGAAACTTTTGTGCAGATTGAATCTTCAAGGAAATTCTAACTTCTATAAGACATTAGTCTTCCATTATCATAAAATAAACGTGGACTATTGCCACATGTGTCACATCATTTAAAACACTGTGGTTACAATTCCCTTCCCTTCTGAGTTTCTCATCTTTCTTGGCTTCTGTGGTCCCAACAATACAATGTCTCCCCAGCCTCCCAGGGTACGTCTGCACTCCAGACTGCAGTGTTGCATACAAAAATACTCAAACTGACTTTAAATACAGCAATGATGGTCACGGCAATGATGGAGAAGAGGCAACTCTGCAAAGTTTTGGGCCAGTGTGAGGATTGAGCCTAGTCATACTGGTGCTAAACTGTTTCCAGCATCTCTATCCAGACACCACAGCAGACCACATCATTTATGCACTTGATATCTTCATAACTAAGCAGAAGTCTGTGTGAGTTCTTGCAAGATAGCAGAAAAGTACAAAGAACTTCACACTCCATGCAATAAATTGCTCTTGCATCCACTGAGATGAAAGGCTACAAGTACAAGATTTTCCTTTTATCTATATATTAACAAAAAAGCCTGAATCTGTAGACATGGGCTATACTGAGGCACATCTACTCTGTAGTCACTGCTGTCAGCGAGCTGTAACCAGGCTAGATAAGCATTACTGGCTGTGTAGGGATGCTGGTACAAGCACGAAGCAGGAGAGGCTGCCCAAGTCCTGCCTCCAGGGAACGATGCTGCACATCACAGTGCTGGCCTGAGCCAGCCAGCCTGCCTGCACTTCTGGAACAAAATGCCTAAGCAAAATGAGCCCTCACTAACAAGCACCTCAAAGGATTAAGCACATCTTAAGGAGGCTATTTGGCAGGTAGTGCTGTGCAAGAGCGTGCCTCAGGCAGCTGCACACTAAACTCACATCCTGGCTTCCTCACCAGAGCCCGCGCACGGGCACCTCTGACAGCCTGGCCACAGCTTGGCCGCGTTTCAACAACACACAGTAAATCCTGCTCCTGCTTCCAGCAGAAATCAAAACCTGCTGCACCTCATGAGAAGCGCAGGAAGGATGAGTTAGGTACACACATACCCACGAGGCAGCCAGAATTCCCAGCTAACAGTCTATGAAACATGCAACAAGTAGTCAAGGACTTGTCTGGGCCAGCAAAAAGATAGTGCCTTGTCCTCAGAGCACAGGACCAAAATGCATTAAGGTGATCAGTACAGCCACTGCTGCTACTCTAGACTGTCCATTTCTGTGGCATTTGGCTAACCTGAATACTCACACATTAAGAAATAAGGCGGTGAAGCCCCTGGTAGAAACAAAGTACAATTCAGGCTTTTTAGAAATTCATCTCAGCTCTCTGTTTTATTGGTCTTTTTTTTTAAAAAAAAAAATCATATCAACTGACATGAGCTAAAAGGAGAATAAAAAAAAATATTGATAATTTCAGTCTGGAATAACAGTTTTGAAGCAAAGGTATGAAAATTTAAAGGTTTTGGGGTGGGGATAAAGAAAAGAATTTATAAGGCTTATTTTGTGAATCCGGAGGTTAATTTATCATGGAGTAAGTCTGGAACTTGAAAAGCAAAAAAATGGTTTATTGTCTATGAAGGTCAGATAACTATGTTATATCATATTCAATGGGTTAAGGTTCCAAGGGTCTACAGGGTTGCATGACAATTGCAGGAATCCTTATAAAGTCTAGTTTATACCTTTATCATTAGTAGCTTTCTAATCCTTCACCACAAATTTATAGTTTAGAAATGGCAACACATCTTAAAGATTAAAGGTATGTGACAAACAGTTCATGTCCTTTAATAATCAAATCACATAGCTTAGATTGGGGGCTTATCAGGCTTTTTCCTATTCCATGGTTTCATAGGTAGAGAATACTTTATATCCCTATTACATGAATGATGAATGGGACCATTGGTTATGGGCTGTTATTTGCTTGGCTGTAGTCAATATGTTTTCTTTGGACAGGGACTTCAGTGATTTATTTCTCTTTTGGCCTTATCACTTATTAACTCAGGGCAGACAGAAACAGCCAAGGTTGTGAATGAGGACTAGTGCCCATTTAGACTTCTAATATCAGAGAAAATATTCTTTTTAATGATCCAGCTACCCTTTGCTGTGTAGACTCTGATTGCACTTCCCTCTAACTAGAAAATAAAGGTCATATTTCTTGGAAAGTGTATACATAAAATATGCAAAATAATATGTTTCCTTCACAGCCAGCTCTATTCTGACGGTTGCTGTAATTGCTTTCATTTTGAAGCTGTCCTACAGGTACACTGCACACTTTTAGTGATTGTTTTTTTGCAGTGTGTTATGGTTCTGCCAGTGTTTGAGAAATACCAAAGATAGGAGGGTTCTGTGTCCCTATGAGCATACAATAGGGATTTTCCAGTTTACCTCTATCATCTTCTCACTGTCTGGTAACACCGTTTTTCCTGAAATCAATTAGGATTCCTCCCAGCTTCCTTTCCTGAATTTCTGCAAACCAAACCAACCACCATAATATTGCTAATATTCCACCCTGTGACTGTCCATACTTCACTCCACTGGGCATGTCCTAACAAACTTCAAACACTTTTGGAACAACATTAAACCCCCAAACGCACCACCAAATAACAAAGACTGAAACTATTTCCTCTAGAAAGTCTTGTTCCAAAACAATTGCAACCAGTTTTTTCCCCCTAAAAAAATGGTGGTTAGACTGGTGTTTAGACTGACTCAGCAGAGCAACTGAGTTAATGGACTGGAACACAGAAAGGGTCAGGTTCAAGTTTAAACTCAAATAGAGATTTCCTTAGGGTAACTTCTCTTTTCAAGGTCTGGTAGCACCCAGATCACATCTCTGATGTAGGGGGCTTGGAGGGAGAGACTGCACCAATCCCTTCCTTGTTTTCCCATCTGTATTTTACCTGCAAGTGTCCTGGACCCAGGAGTGCTGCACCCAGCTCTCCAGTGACTGTGGCATTATTAAATTTACCAGTAAAAGTTTACATTTACAAACGATTTAATTTCATTCTTCCTTACTTGATTGTGCTGCACTACAGATTTACCATCTCTCCTCTATAGAGTCTCTCTGAGCTGAGGAACAGATTTTATATGGAGCATGCAAAGTACAGGATAACCTGCAGCACAAGACTCTTCTGCTTTTAAGAACAGACACCAGCTCTTATTTTAAACTTTATACATTTCTTTATATTGAAGGATTTTGTTCTGTTCTTCTGTAGCACTCTGTGACTATTTAACTTCAAGACACCCAATGCCTTTTATTCTACCACTCTTATTGGTATTTACTAGTGAAAGGCAGAAAAAAGTGCTGTTAAAAACAAATGGCATTCATTTGCTAGCTACCAGATCTCATAGCTGGTCAGTCTTCTGGAGAAGTGATGTGCTCTATATTTCATTTCAGATTAATGATTGTATCTTTGAGGGTGAAGAATTTTATAAACATGTCAGGATAAAACCTGAGACAGCATCAGAGATGCTGGATTTTTTCCTTTATTTTTATTGTTCTGTTGATGGTGCCCTTCTCTCCTCATTTATACTGATCAGTTATTTAGGTGTTCATGATTTAATAATAAACACACATGAATGAGGCATTGTAAAACTAATGAGGTTGTGTGTTACTGATTTTGAGAAAAACTGCCACTAGGTTTTAACATTTCTCAGGAACTAAGAGACACACGGCTACGACCAAGGTTAGCTGGTGCAAGGGTCAAACTCCAGTCTACAGGGAACAAGAAAGGCTCCAGTGGGGCTACAGGAACCTCCTGACAGCCAGATCTGCCTCTTTTCACCACTTCTTTTTTCTTCCCCTTTTTTTTTTTTTAATTTTCTTTTTTTTAAGTCAAAAAGCTCCAGAACTCTCCATTCTGAAAACTGATTGTTTCATTGATCATGTATCTTTTGAACTTTGCATAGTTATTGGTGCTTTCTTGAAAGAAGAAAATTTTACTAGCAAAGGAAATCATTGAAGTTTACCAGGCTGGAAACTTTAGGGACTCAAGATCAGCTTTTAAGTGGTTCCAGTTCTGACTAGATCTCTGTATGTGACTTCAACCTCTGCTTCTAAGGCCATGGACTGAAGTTTTAAATGGTGACAAGTAGTTTTTGGTCTCTCACTCTTGAAGGTATTTGACTTTTTAAAAAAATGAAAAGAGAATGATTCTCAGAAGACAACTACTCCTTTTGTAATGCTCCTGTAAATTAAACCATTTAAAATTAAAAACCTAAAAATGAAGCCACCTAAAACTGAGACTTGTGGAAATGTTAACCAAATCATCTATAATCTGTAAGGCTCTTCCTGTTTGTACACAGACTCAGATGTTTTCAGAAGTAAATAGAGGGTGAAATGAGGATGGAGCAGGATTTTTCCACATGAGGCTATTTCTTCTTTGTAGGGACTAGGGGAGTGTAAAGTTCCCTGAGAAGCCCTATGACATTTCAGAGAAAGAGGCAGTTTCCCAGAAATTCTGTGAATATCCTGACCTTCACAGCACTAGGATTTCTACATCCCTCCACACACAATGGCCAACAGGGTAACGCAAGCGCTGGTCGGCCCCGGCAGCGTCCACTCTGACCTACTCGGCCCTCACCACAGTTATCCTGGAGGATCAGCACTTGGCATCTGGGTTATTCCCACTGCACAGCAAGTCCTGTGTGTCCACACTGACCCTCCATGCACCCATTCTTGTTAGTAGCACTTCTAGAGATGCAGCACATCCCACAGTTTGTACCAAATCCCAAACGAACCACGGGGAACTTGCCCGTTTCTGTAGGTGCCCTGTCAGCACACAAAGGGTTTAGCCCACAGCCTCCCTGCAAGGCAAATTAAAATGGCCCCTAAATTCCAACTGTATCCAACCATGTAACCTATTTTCAAAAAGAAGGAGCACTATTTGGGGTACTGCTCAGCCAACAATTGTAATTAACCCCATGCTGCACACATAACCCTGGTGACAAAGCTCTGTACTTCTGTCCCCTGTGTAGTCCTTTGCTCTGGTTTGGGAACAAAAAGCACAAAATCTTAAACTGAGCAGGTGGTAGAAGACACAGCATAATGCATTTTTATGGACCTTCCATATGTCCTTTCCAATATGCAGTGAAATAAATTCTACCTTCACTTACATTCATGCAGTCCCACTCAAAGTCTCACACTTTAGTACCACAGCAAAATTAGCCTGTGAAAATCGTGCTGTCCAGGATGCATCTATTTTTTTTTTTAAATTAGAGAAAAACAAAACAAAATCCCAAAGGCCTGTCTAGGTATCACAAATTTGTGCCAATTCAACCATACATGCCCTGAGTCACCTTGCCAAACTACCTACGATTTGTATCCCTAATAGCTTTTTTCTTTATCCCGGTTTCTCCGGTCCTAAAATAATGGTAGTGACACATACCTTCATGTCCCAAGTCGTGACATGAAGCTTAATTCACTCAGTGCTCTCCAATGCCAGAAGAGACTTAGAGATGAAGGGAACCACAGGGAAACACTGACCAGCATTTTTGGGTATTCCTTTGTGCAAAATAGACTTTTAATATTATTCCAAAATGAACACACATGAAAGATTTGTTCAGACTTCTGTATTTCTAATAATGTTCTCTCAGGAATGTCAGAGCTTAAAATCTAAGAAGTAATTGCTCTCTAAGTGCATGCTAGTGGCTTGCTCCACAGATGGAAAATAAAAAACTTATGTGTTCTTGTAAGCACAGGGTTGACACTGGTTTATTTCTTTCAAAAATACTCACAAAAGCCAGGATTTCTCTGTATATATGTGACCTTGATTCCTAGATGGCACATGGACTACTTAGAGATCATGTTACTAACTTATTTGCAGTTAAAGGGGAAAGAAAGGCTAAAATTAATGGGTCACTGGGTATTTTCTTCTGAGAACTTAACTACTTAACAGTAAGAAAAAAAACAGTTTACAGCCAGGTGGCTTGAGGGGATATTTTGTTGAACACTGATTAAAAATAATTTCTTCTAAATGAGACCTGACCACAAAATGGGACCATTAACGAGCAGGGACATTCTCACCAGAAAGGAAACTACGCTTGATCAACTCCTGCACCGCCCACAAACCCCAGGTCTTTTTCTCTCTCACATACACTTTCTTTTGCTTCCCCACACCTCCCCCCCCCAGCCTTTTTCTCCTCTGCCGTTTTCTTGTTCTTAATAGCAGGGTAAATAAGCAGCAAGTGATGCTGAAATGTTTTCGGCCAAAAACAGAGGCCAAACTCCTCTGAGAAAACATTTGGCCTCTGTGGTTTTGTAATATGTTCCAGAACACTGAGTTCACTGAAGAACATTGTGAATAACTCCCATCGGCTGGAGTGATGCTGGGGAATGTTACTGTATCCCAACTTCCAATTGGTCCATTTCCTGCAGGCCTTGTTAAAAAAAAAAAAAAAAGAAAAAAAAAAAAAAGAAAAAAATAGTGCTATGTGGGAGTTAAAACAAGTTCTCATGGGAAAAATGAATGGCAAGAAATTCTAGCTTTAAAAGAAACAGCTAATCTGCTAGTTTGATTGTTCTTCAAAACTTACAATGAACCAATAATCCTAATTAAAACCACTTGGCCTAGTTCTCTAAAGCATCATAGCTTTCTCTATGCTTCGTTTGTACACACCATAGACTATTAGTTTTTTTCTAGTGCTCACTAACAAAGTGCTGACTTTGTTGGGATGGCTGAGCTAATTTCGTGAACTCAGTGTGAAACCTTAGCTAAACAAAATTGTGGTAATTTTCCTTAATTTGTAAAAGTGATTGGAGTGCAAACAAAATTTTCCTCTTGGGTCAATCCTATAATTTTCAATTAACTAAAACTAATCGGCAGGCGTGTACTGAACCTGCATTTTGTTTAAAGGGCTGGAAGGCACTTCTGAAGGTCAGGATGCATTAATTGTTTTTATTTTAGTTTCATTTAGTCCTTTTTAAAAAGCCACTTTTAAGTTCAGGCTGCCTCTAAAAGGAAAATGCAAATTGTGTGAGGTAGGATTTAAGTTAAAATAGCTTTTCTGTATCTATTGTAACTCCATGAGTAACTGCATAGGTAAGAGAATTGTCCATGAACTGCATCGCCTTTGATTTTATCATTATTTTTTAGTATTTCATAACTTTCATTTCTTATATTAAAAATAATGTGTTTTAAACACCAACCTGAAAATGCATATATGGAAACACTTTCCCTACTGGGACACCTTATTTCCACATTCAGCCATCTGCTTCTGGGTAGATAAGCTAAACTGCTGCCCTCCTTTTTACTGGAAAAGCTAATTAACAATGATCTGAAAGCAGCACCAAAATGGGTCCAAGCCATTTTTACATTTAAATCTCCCCAAAAAATCAAAAAAATTTCTTTGCAAAGTCGAGGGGTGCGGGTTTCCCCCCTTTCTTCTCCTTCCACATGCATACCTGCCATTTCACCAGGCCCAGGTGCAGTCACCCCAGTGAGGTGACAGAAAGCAGAGCTTAACTTGCTGCAAGTAAGAAAGTGAGGAGGGAAAGGCTTCATGGTCAGACAGTCCAGAGTTCTGGCCAACACTCTCATGTGTTACATGTCACACACCATCAATTTGCACCAGTTGCAATTTGACCCTTTGCTTTTTCATTTGTTCCAACACATTCAAACTCTGAATAACTTTTTTGATATGGTGTGTATTGTCCAATATACAGATTTCCCACACACTGTTGAAATCATAATGCTCACAAATAAATACACACAGCCTTCACAAGTGCCTGCTTCTTGGCCAGGAAGGCAATACATGAACATTTTAAGAGCCGGTTTAAAGAAACCCAGTGCATAATCCCAACTGGGGGAGAGGGTATTTGAAAAAGACAACAGAGCTTTATAAGGCACCTTTCTTCATCTTGCTTAGTGTTAAGAAAATTCAAATGAGAGCTTTGCTGCCCAGCTGGAGCACAGAATTTTCTCCTCTGCCTTGAGTCCCTGTGTATAAATTGAGAGCTGGAGCAATATATGTGCCCAGTGGAATTCAGGATGCCTCACAGTCATAAGTATTTACGATATATCTTGTTCTTAAAGTTTCAGGGAAAATCAAGGATGAGGAAGTGAATTGCATTGGATTGTGCTGAACCACAGTGCAGGCAAACAATTACAGCAGTAGCCCTGTCTGCAAATGTGAACAACAAGAACATCAAAACCTGGACAAAATCATTAATTCTTGTAGCATGCACACCTTCTAAGGAATCACTGATACACATTCTTTTAAAAAAGTTAGGTTGCTACTTGATTTGTTTTCTAGGCCGTTCTTACAACTACTGAGAGTGGTTTAACATTGACAGCATCTGCAATATCCTAGTCTGGGGGTTAATAATTCTTCAGGCCAAGTCATTCAGACTTAGTGGCCTCAAGTGAGGGAGACCATCCCAAAACACACTGCAAGTCACTGTGTCTGCAGCATTGGCTGGGATGAGAGCTACTTAAGCTCCCTGGAAGTCAGAGTCAAGTATGTTCTTGTAAGATGGGCAGGCAAACAGGTGTCTGCTTTGAACACTTCCAACACTTGCTAGACAACATAAGATGAAGATATTTAGCAGGATCCTTCTTGGAAGGCAGGTTTGTGATTACACTAGTGTGTCTGGCTCTTTGTGCTTGCACTCTTCCTCTTTTTAAGTACAAAAGTATCTGTTTCCCTCGTTCCTCCCCCCTCCTGGGTAAAGAGCTGTCCCATTGCGAGGACAAACAAGCAAACAAAAATCCCACACTGGCATGTTTTCAGACTCATCCCCACAGTCACCCACTTTTGAATCCAACCTCAAATTGGAGCCTTCAATGACATCCTCAGCCAAAATAATAAAATGATGAAAGCAGAAGTGTGATACATACCCTTGCAAGTGTGATACATTGTCTGCCCTTTTTCTCCACCTTGTATCTAGTACTACTAAAACATCCTTACCTGTGTAAATGAATCTTCCAGGCGTTCCCTTACAAAACTGCTTAGACTTGTAGGACAATGTGACTTCTACAACCCCTGGGATATGCCGGGGAGGCGTCTGTACGCGGATGGCATGTGGAGTAATCAGCTAGAGAAAATATTGAGAAGGGAGAAGAAAGAAAAAAGGCACTGTTAGACGCTGAACACTTCTTTAATAACAGTTTCCTCTCAGATCATAGTAAACAAGCTTTGAAACATGTAATTAACCTGTCAATGTTTGAATACAATCTTGATGTAACCCACACAAAAGCCAGTGACTACAATATTTACAAGCATTCTCTTCCTCAGCCATAACAACATTATTTCTGTTCTCATACATGGCAGGCACTTGCTTCCTAGTACAAGCATTAGTCCTGGTTTAATGCAATAACTTCCTTTACAGCAGCAGGATGCCTGCATTTGCTCAGGTGGACACTGAGGTCATGACAATGTCCAGCAAACCTGATTGATAAACGACTCGTGGTTACACGTGTGAACATGTCACAAACCCAGGCTGAGATTCACTGCACAGCCCAAGCCCAGGGTTTTAAATTCTGGACTGGATTTAAGACATAGTCTCTGAAAATAATAGTAGAGACATCTAGGAGTTCACCAATTCATGGCAGGTTAAGTCAAATCTCTCTGACAAGAACAGTAAGAAGAGGAACATAGAAAAGGTGACACAGCTGTGTCCAGCAACAAAGATACAGCTCTGGCACATGGATAATCCTTCTCTGACTGTGGCACATTAACACACCTCTAAAGAGGCAAACAAGACCAAGACCATAACCCACCTTGACAGTGAGCAAAGCCATGAACACCCCATCCAGTCAGTCAAATGCAATATGATCTTAATTGAATCATATGCTGGATTAAGGAATAAATTTCAATAGATTTTTTAAGTAAAGAGCTAATTTTAACCTTATTTTACTAGGAACCAAATGTTTCAGCATTGTTGTAAGGTCCTACCAAAACCCAGACTTCTAATCACTTCTTTGTTTAGGGCACAGGACTAAAAAAAAGCACAGAAGGAGAGTAATATCTGCCTGAGAGCCATCTGTCCTATGGAGGGAAATGGCATACACAGTAGGAAGCTCTCCATATTTAAATTAAGAAAATTAATATTAAATCAAGCTGAACATTAAAACCAAAACTACCAGCATCAAATGCTCCAAAAGTTATTCAGATCTACAGAAGTCGGAAGCCATATGTCATATTAGAAATTATGAAAGAATTAATGTCTTATTGTTTGTGAGCTCCAAAGAACATGTTTTAAGGCTCTGCTTCAAAATTATGTGATTTAGAAACTTATTTGTTTTTAAAAGAAACTTGCGGGTTTTTTTCTAAATTACTCACTCTATCAACTGGGTTAAAAAAAAAATAACAAAACTAAAACAGAAATAAAACCAAAAACCAAACTTCCAAGGAATGCTTTTACTTAAACTGAGTTGTCATACAGTTGGGCTGACCTAAGCCTAAAAGTCCAAGCCAATTCTCTCCATGCCCTCAACAGTCAGCAGAGGCAGAAAGCTCTGTCAAATAGCAATTGATTTCCAGTGCTTTAGACACCTCTCACTCGTGTTGGGATGAGCCACTCTATGGAAGCATCTACCTTTCTCCAGTGAACCAAGATGACAAGTTTGGACTAAATGCTTAACTGTAGGCAGCCAAAAATAACTGAGATAAATCCCATCCTCAAGTGGTTCTAGTTAACTGGGTGAACTGGCAAGACGAGAAAAGTTTTTTGGCATTTTTAGGGAAAAAATATTTGTGAAAACAGTCAAGGATTTTAATAGTAAAGGTTAAAATGCTCATCTTACTACATCAGCATGAGCCTTCTATCCCTCACCCCCATTCTGGCATGAGCTATATAGGCAGCTTCTGGTTGTATCTTTGAATTTCCCAGCATTTACTGGTCTGTCACCACTTTAATGTTCCTTAAACATAATTTGTGGCATTTTCCAATACTCATCTTCCCTGGTTCCCAAGAAATGTCTGACCTATTTATGGTCCATTGTTACAGAGAGCTGGGGAGAGTTAGGCAAGTTTCCTGGTTTGTTCTCCACAAACAGTTTGGTTTTCCTTTGTGCTCTGAAGTAAATAAGTTTAACTATGTTTAAAACCACAAATATACAATAATGTCGCCCACACATTCCCAAAGGGTGAACATTATGTCTGAAGTCCTATGGTTTAGGATGCTCAGGATGTATTTTATTCCTCTCTTCTCTAGAACTAAAGCCTGGGAGGTATAGCAGGGGAACACATGTGCCTCTTCCTTTTGCTTTTTCTCCTTAGCATCTGTCACTGCCCACTGTCAGGGACACGGTGCTGAGCTAGGAGGACCTTTGTTCTGGGTCAGCCTTCAGTTCTCATGCACACAGAGGGGAACTGGACAGCTTGGTTACATACCAGGAGTTCCCTATATTGCTGTCATATCAAGAAATTGTCTTTAAGGGACAAACAATATCCCCTTATGCATGGAAACCTGCCCTGTGAAACCCACCTTCGGTCTCAAACTCTGATTCCACAGAGCTGCCAGAATCTGTGCTATGGACTGGGACCAGCTTTCCAAATTGCCCGGGCCCCATTTTGCAATCCCCATGACCCAACTGGTACTGCACAGCACTGGGCACTCCAGGCCTATCCATGGCAAAAGCAAATCTGCCCTTGACTTCAATAACTCCAGGATTATGGGATGCTTTCCTGTCTACATTGTCAACCTGTGGTCTGACACTGGGAACTCACTCCACCTTTCCCTACCATCCTTTCACACTTCAAGACATAATCTGCCTCATATTTTCACTTAAAGCATCTGGAAGAGGCAAGCTATTACCATGCAGGGATATTAAAAGTATAGACCCCACTTCTGGAAGCCTCTGAGCCCCAAACAGTTGGAGACTGCTAGAGAGTTTGGTGAAGCATCATGACATGCTCACCCCATTTTTTTTTACAGACATCTGTCCTTGCCCAATGCCAAACCCAAGAAACTGAGCGAGATGAACCTCCCTGTGAGGCCCAGCATGGCCAGTTGTATGTTCTCACCTCAGCTGGGAACTCTTGGTGGATTAACAGACATCAAAACAACCATAGCAAATGACATGCCAAGAACCAAGAATTCTTAAACATTAGTCATGTACATTTATGAATACATTTTTTTAAATGTAAATCTTGAGCAAGGTATTAACCTGTGATTTGGACATGAACCCACTGGTCAAAATGCCAGATCCATCTTCCTCCTCCATTCCAGCATTTAGCAAAGTGAGAAATGGAGTTGGACATAAAGCTACCTGGCAACTGCATTATAGTTGTTTGGTGTAAATTCCTACATCTCATCTGGGTCATGCAGTGGGTTGCATTAAAACCTGAGTTGGAGATCTTCAGAATGGTGGGAGGTGCATGTCCTTAAAAATCCAAAACACATTTGGGTTGCATGTGTACAACAAGCCTCTTTCTGTGGTTTTTTACTATATTCTAGACATTCTTGTGTGATACAGCATCATTTCACACTCTCCAGAGTGCCAGGTTACTTTCTTTTTTTAAAAGTGACATTTTTTAAGGAGATGTCATTAATCTGAGTCACTAGTTTATTTTTGCATGCTTGAGTTCTGGTTTGTGGTTAGGGAAATGGTGACAATCAGTCATAAATTTGACTTTGACTCTGTGTGAAGAGGACCATTAGGACAGGAATGAAGAAAAATCCCACCAACTGAAGGTAATGACAGCTTTCAGCGAGAACAGAACCCTTAAGGTGCCTATATTTTAAAAAACGACCAATGACTCTGCATGCCTCAATTCTGGGCATCCAGATGCTGCTTAATAAGCCTTGGTTTGCAAAAAGAGGGTGCCTACTCATTTTTTAAAAATGAGTCAGAGTTCCAAAATAAGCACTCAAAAACAGAGACTTCCAAAATCAATAACAAACATAAAAAGCAAAATAAAAAACTATGTCACAGAATTTGATTCAGCAGCAGTAAAAAAACCCAAAAAAAAACAACAAACCACCAAACCAAAAAGTCATCCTCTGTTTCTGTGCTGTACAAAGGTAAAAAAAAAAAAAGATGTTTCAGTGCTTCATCTTTTCTTAATATAAAAGAAAAAGAAGTTGTTTCCAGCTGACTCTGTACAGCTGGAGGAATGTTCTTGGCAGGAAAATGTTTGAAGAAATAGTTCATTTTAAGCAAATATTGTGGAATATTTATAAGAAACTAATTTTGTCTTCACAATCTTGTATTTGCCCTGAAACTTGACTCTTGGATTTTCAGCACCCCATAAGAGAGAGAAACAACAGAGGATTCTTATCAGCAGCTCCTATTTGGAATATTTGCAATAACGCACAGCCCCAGAACCTGGGTAAAAACCTACAAATAACAGCTCTGTCTGTCTGTGGACTGCACAAACAGACAGGCAGAGTCTGTCTGGCAAACAGACTATTTGCTGGGAGTTGTCTGTCCAGATTCAGCATGTGCACACGATATACCAACCCTGTTTGTTTGTCGGTTACGAAAGTCCCTTGGAAAAAAAAAGGCATTAGGTGGCCCAGTTTGCTGAATTCTAAAAATATCACAGGCTCTTAAAGTCATTTTCATAAAGTAATATGGGAGGTGTGGATTAATTGAACCTACTGGCTTAGGGTATCTGCATTTCTGCACAAAATTAATGTGACAAATTAAGTTTTTATTTAGTTCTCCCTGGCTGAGAAAGGTTGCAATTATGTTAGACTGTTTACAGCTAAAATATATGTTTAAATAATAAATATGTGTTTCAGAAACCATTTTAAACCTCCTTTTTTTTAACACAGTCAACTCCATTTCAAGCATATAAATATTTCAATTACAAAACTTGAATACATGTAAAAGAAATTAAAAATATATTATTTACATTTCAAATTATTTATAACATATACTGCTTGACAGAAACAAACTCACTCTTCAAATGAACAATTTTTTTTTTATTTTTTTGCTTTTGACTCTGCTTCTGAGCTGTGGTAGGATTTATATTTTAAATATCCATGCAGCTCAGGTATTTACATGGATTTTGCTATAATAAAATCTGAGTAATATAGGACTTTTACGATAATTATCTTCACAGCACCTCTCCAAAGAAGGTGACTAATCTTATTACTGTGTTAGAGAAAGGGAATTGAACTTTAAGGAGATTATGTGATTTGCCCAAGGTCCCATGAAAAGTCTGTAGCAAAATGATGCTTAATTTAAATATTAGACTTTATTCCCCAAACCACCTGCAATTATAACTGAAAGTGAAGCTAGAAAAATCCATGTGAAAATGCTCTGCAAGACTCACTCTTTTTCTTTAGTTTCTACCTATCTGGTTTTGTTTGGGATTTTCTACAGCTCAGTTAAATTATGTTTTCTTTGGACTCATAAAACCACGGGATGAACTTTAAAATTCATCCAGAATACAATGACAAAATAACCTGGCCAGGTTTGCTTAAAACTGGGCCTGACTGGCAACTCAGGATGAACCTGTTCCAAGTTTAAAATGGACTGAAATTCAGAGGATTGACAGTTCAATTTTATACTCTATTAAAATAAAACAAAAATATTCTTCATGGGTACTGAAAATGTTCTAGACATTTTTAGAAATGGGAAGGCAAATGAAAGAACTTATTTTGTACTTCATAGGTGGCTTGTATGTGTAATTTGAATTATTTATAGATCACTATTATTTAGGGATCACTCAGACAGCTCACGCATTTCTGCACTTGTTTATCATGTTTGTCTGCTTCTTTTAGAAAGAATTTCCCTTCCGCTATAGGATTTTCTACTCCTCTCATAGGTTATGAAATAAGGAGCAATTCTGTGAGGGAAAGACAGTGACACATTTTTCACTCAACAGCAGCTTGCAGCCCCTTACAGCATTCACAGCCAACAGACTGGCTTTGCTCTGGACCCTCTCTAATATTATTAATTTTATGACAAGGCCTTGCAACCATCAGCAACAATGTTTTGACCAGCACTCACTCTCCTGAGATTAGAAATTGCCAATTAATAGCTTTTTCTAATAAATAGAATCAAGATTTATAATGAAAGATCCAATTCTGCAGTACCAAAATCAGAGCACTTTCCTCCCAGCCTCTTCACCTTTCCCTGTTAAATGTCTGTAGACATAATGGCTTCAATACTAACACACAAGATGCTTACACTGGACCCAAGGGGCACTTTCATGATCACATAAGGGCTTCAGAATAGGGCTCATTTACTACATCTCCTTTTCTGGAATGCCCTTTCATCCACACTTGTCCTCAAGTGGAAGGATGAGAGAGGGAGAGAGAACAGTGAAGCCCATGAAGGGCATTAGAGAATGCTCTTCACATGGAAAAACTGCTGCCATATGTGCAATGGAATCAGTAAGGGGAATGTGCTGGATATGAATTAAGCCATACTGTTGATATAATAGTTACAGGATATGAGTTAAAGCAGCAGAAGATCCTTTCGCTACTGAGAAGTACTGTACAGATACTTTATAGAGGTTGGTTTGTCTGTTAGCATGCTTATTTCAGTATTAAAACAATGAAAACAACAATTTCTTGTTAAACCTCCGAAATGGTTTTGAAGAGCCATAAATGCAAAAGGTAAACCTTTCCTTGGAGCTGCCTCCCTGTCTGTGCCCGTGGGGAGCTCTGCCACGGCTTCTATGGCCCTGCATACTGGATGTGGCCTCTCGGGTGAAGCTGCCTGGGTTGTAACTTTTCACAGGCTTTTGGGGAATACCAGAACCCATAATTAATTATGTGCAGGGAGAAGAGAGGATTTAAGGCACTGGAAGAAATAGCAACAGCAAAAAGTGGGTAAGAAACAAAAAAAAGGTTACTGTGAAAACCACAGGGGCCCCTGCTAAATATGATGAGTCCACTGTGGATACAGTACAGTGTATTTGGTTGCAATTATGATCAAGCATCCACACTTTAAGGATGTGCTATTCAGAGGGGCTGTATTTCTGCAATCTCCACCTCACTGAGCTGTAGCTGCAAGCAGCCAATTTCCCTGGAAAGCAGGATCACCTAAATGTTTGTTTCCTGTGGGCCCTTAGCTATTGTAGTGCTAAAGGCAGAATTATTCACGTAGGCATTTATCCTTCCCTTTTCTTGTAATAAAATCCACTGAGCTAAATTCTGGGCCAGTGAGAGGAGCTGCAAATCCCCTGGCTATAATGGATTTCTGCCACAGGTAAATTTGACTAATTATTTTCATAAACCTGAATGAGGAAAGGATTCATGTCTCAACATTTGTTGCTGATTTAGCATGTGGCATAGAGAAAGGACGGGCTGGCTATAAGCGAGACAAAGCTATTAGACATTACCGTTCAGACAACACCTACCTCACTCCAAACCAGCATGGTGCCGAATATGACCTGTAACCCATCAAAGAAATTGTCTCCTATGATGATGACAGTGGCACCTCCTGTAGTCCATCCTTCACTTGGACTGATGGCTTTGATACATGGTGTAGCTGCTTTTCAACACACATGAAAAAGAGAAGTATTCTGCTGTTAGAACCGGATTTTAATGATAGAAGACGTGAGAAAAATAAAATAAAAGGAGCTTTCATTTCCCCCCTTACTAACAAAAAGATTTCAGCAATCATGTTCTTTCTAGTACATGTGCATGACCTCAAACTATATCTTTGGAAGCATTTTTTTTCTCAATTAATTTCTGTTTGGTTTTATTATCTGCATTGAACAAAAATTTTTTTAATCCTACATTAACAAAAAAAATCACAGCATGATGGGCAGAGACCAATTGGAAATCAGGACAAATCCCTTTTTTTATTCTATATGAAATGTGCATGACCTGAGTTAATAAAACAATCATTGGTAATTCTTCTTTGTTATCTATCAGAACCCAAATTCATCGAGGAAACTCCCATAAATATTATGGAAAATATTGGCTAAATAATAAAGGGTGTGACCCTCAGCATTTCTTTAACTATTCTGCAATCAGATCCAGGTTGTTCAAGCATTAAGGCATCCTGCCATGATTAATGCTTTGGCTACTACAAAAAAACCCCAAACATAACCCCACAGCCGAATCCAGTCATCCCACTGCCATCCAGTCATTCCAGTTGCGTTGCATCCACGGGATAAATGAGAGGCACTGCTCAAAGTAGTCACCTTAAATCTTGGAGTAAGAACTTCTGGTTTAAGATGATGTAAGCAGAAGCAGGCTCAGCTCAAATATTGGTGGGCTAGGGCAATATAAACACTGACACACTGATTCTCCTTCTCTGCAGTAATGGGGTAACTCAGAATTTAATTGTCTTGAAGCAACAGGAATAACATAACTTGAGTTAGGCAAAAAGCCCTGGGTAACTTTTTGCTGCAGAGTCTCATGGTGGTCACATAGGTTGAGGAAAAGAAGCCACTCCACCCCAAATGCCACCAACTTCTCCTTGGTCATCCAGCATGAGATGAGAATATCACACCACACCATTAGGTAACATTTAAGTAAAGTGGGTACTGCAGTAATTTAGTCATGAAAAACAGGTTCAAGGAGCAGCCTAACTCTACCAGTCAACATCAGCATTGGAAAGAAAGACTCTTTTCTTTAGGTATGAACCCAGGCCTCAGCAGAGAGAAGAGGTTGCTGTACTGCAAACTCATGAAGGGCTGCCATTGCTTATTCTGACTCTGCAATGTCAACCAGCAGAACTTCATTAGCTGAAAATACATGTATGTATATATATATATATGCATATATACCTCTCCTTTTAGGGTTGCTGGCATTTGGCTGTGAATTGTTACTTGGTGGGAAGGCTGGCTGAGCTGCTAATTTGGTTTGTGACTTGGAGTATTTGATGATGTTCTGAAGGAAGAGCACTCAGGTACTTCATCCTAGTAAGGATTTACTAGGAAGATAGGAGTGTGAAAGCCATCCACATGTTAGCACCATGCAGGATAACACCCTTGCACCCATGAGTTACTTAATGTGGCTGTGTGGTGAATTACTTAATGAGGCACAGCCCCTGTCCTAAATTCTTCTAATTGTAAAGACAGAAAATTAACTCATTCACAGAAGCCTAATTTAAAATGCTCCAGACATAAAGTGCTAAAGAGACCCTGTGCATCTTTATGATTATTTAGTGAAGTTCTGGTTGGTTGGAGCTAATTGCAAGAGTCAGTGTGGCTGCTGAGAAGCTCCTTCCTCCCAGCCCCGGGGCAGGGCAGGTGGGCACGGAGCTGGGAAGCAGGAGGGAGCTGGAAAGGGAGCTGTTGAGTCACTCTGAGCAGTGAGTGTTTCTGTGGACGCTGCTGCTCTCACAGCACCGGGGATGGCAGTCATGTATGGGGAGCAAACAGACCCTGTCCCTACCTACAAAAGGTTGTAAGTGTCAGGCACAAACTTTTCCACTACTTAAGCTGATGGGGATGCCAGCTCCAGTGAAAAACACAAACAGGCAGAAAAAAATCATTACACTACCCCAAACTCGGCAGAGCACAGCCATTAACTTTTACATGAGCTAACAAAAGAAACATTCCAACATTATCGTCATGAAAATGTAGCGCGCGCACAGAAGTAACTTCAATATGTTTAATTTGGATTCAAGTTACTTGCATAAAACTGTGTATAAAAACCATTGCAATGTCCAAAAGCAAATGCTTTCCCTTCAGCCAAGTTCACAGCAACGGATTTACAGTGAAAGCAGCTTTTCAAAATGCCATCTAGCCCTTTCATAGGATCAAACTTTTTCATAAATAAAAATTAAAATCACTTCCAAATTACACCCTTTCCAGTATTCCCAGTTGATTGTGGACACAACCCCCCACAATAAAACCCAGAGATAATCAGTTTCCCATGTGTCAGAGAATGAGCTACTTTTCTTAAAGACTACAAGCAACATTTTTTTCCTAAATACCAGTGAATAAAAACTGTTTGAGACCATAAGCCATTAACAGAAAACATATGCAGGCTTTGCTGAAAGGGTTGTCAAACACTGGAAGAGGCTGCCCAGAGAAGAGGTTTAGTCACCATCCCTAGGGGTATTTAAAAGCAGTGTATATGTGGCACTTGGGGACATGGTTTAGTGATGGGCTTGGCAGTGCTGGGTTTACAGTTGGACTCATTGATCTTAGAGGTCTCTTCCAAAGTAAATGATTCTACGATTCAAAATTATAACTCAATTCATCTTTAAAATAAAAGCAAGACACCACTCTGCAGTTACAGGTCCCCACTAAAGTTCCTGTATTTACCTTGTGATGTTCTTTGCAGTCCCTGCATTGCACTCAGGGGTACAAGGTGCTGCACTGTCTGTTCTCCTCATGTATTTGATTCTGATACTTTATACATGTATTTGCTTCCTCCCAAATACATGCCAAGTCTCATCCATGGCAGCTGGGGGGACTTTGGCAGACACAGGTTTCTGAGTTGAACTGGGGCTGTGAGTTGTTCACTGGGACACTCTCGCCCGCAAAGTCAATGTGACCAATCACACGTGTAATCTCATTTAAATATGTAGAAATTGTGCTGAATCAGTGCCTCATGAGCACTGCTGGCAATAGCCCAGGACATCTCCTCTGAGGATGAAAAAGGCAGGACTTGGTGGTTTAATAAGCAGGGCAGGATGGCACCCTTTGCAGGTACAGAATGAGACAGAGCGAGAGCACTGTGCATTCCCAAAAGATTTCAGGGCATTATTTTCCCATATCACAAAAACCAGTGGGACCTCCCAACTTTCCCCACACAGCTTCTCTTATTTTACACTGCAAGTGTCTATACAGATTGGAAGGGCTGCAGGAAGGTGCTGCCCTGCCAGGGATATGACACTCAAGGGCTGCATCCCAAGGAAGCCTGAGGAGACGTGCTGAGGGAGGCATCCAGACTGCTACCTGTTTTTGAAGGCACAAAATATGTTTATACAATGACATGTTTGCAACAACCAGTGTCATTCAGGACATTAATCTTACTAAAACTTTGCCCTTCCCAGGCCCTTTGGTTGGAGAACCAAGGAGGATGGAAGAACTGGGTCCCATTTGCAGCATCACCACAGGTAACACTGGGAGGGGGGCAAGGCAATGACCTCAGCTCTATTTATGCCCCTGGTATAAATGTCTGGCCAGTTCAGGCCCTCAGCTCTTCATACTTCTTCTGTTAATCATTTGGCAACTTCCAAAGTGCTGTCTGGAAGGTGTTTACTTCTGTGCAACCCTAGGAAAACAGAACTAGGCAGAATAATCTTTTCACTTGGAGACCTTTTTCTACATTTTGTTTTGGTCAGAGGAGAAACCAAAATACAGAACTTTTTTTTTCCAGAATGCAAAGTTCCAGAATCTCTATCTGAAATTAACTAAAACACTCTTCAATATTTCCAAGAAAAACAAAATGTTTTGTTTCAAAATATTATCACTTCTCATGCCCTTCTGTAACACCAAAGCATCATTTCTAAAATGGTGTTTTTAAAACAAATAGAAATAAGTTACATAAAATTTATTTTTTTCTGTAGAAAAAGAGATTTTAGTCAAAGCCTGAAGCTTCACTGATAGAAAAACACAGTGAAGGACCTTAGACCAGTTCCAATAAAGTGACATGTACAGAATTGATAACATGAACAGACTTTAAGTCTAGAGAACAATTATAACCAAAAAAAGAATAATTACACATTCCTACACATATAAACTTTTTTTTTTTTTTTAAATGAAAAACTGGAAGCCCACTACAATCAGAACAAAAAGAGTTTGGTAGCCCAACTCTCAGACAAGATTTTCAGACTTTCTAGTGTTGAGAGCATTATGTTCACTGCACCTTTTCAGAACAGTTGTGGGGCTGAGGAAAAACTAAATATCACCCTCCAACTGCAGGCACAGACCTTGCAGCTCCTTGCTGAAGGTGATGTGGTCACATCCTCCACCTGCTGAAATGGCCCAGCAGTTGAGTCTTAATGAGCTGCCCTCCTTCTTTGCATAATATCAAGGCAAATCAGTGTTCACATCTGACATGTCTCATTGTGCTGCTCCTGCAGGTCGAGCTCACAGATAGAGGTGTCAGAGGGAGGCACTGCAATCCCAAACTTATTGAAGCCAACGGGAATTTTGCCACTGACTTCAAAGCTAAGGTCTCTATCGATAAATGTTAAGGATTTATGAGCAAAGTCCTTAATGACCTCAAGGGAAATGAGGTTCTTATGAAATCTTCATCTTTTCTCAGAATACACATTGTTAAAATCCTGCCACCTCGCATGCAAAGGATGGCAGGTACCAGCTGCAGCACACGGGGAGCACAACCGAAAGTTTTTTGTTGTGTGCTGTGTGTGTCAATGTGTTCCCGTGTTCCTGCAACTCCCAGCTACTGATATACAGGGGATTTTTCTTCCTTCAAACTGTGACAATAAAATGATTACCCCACCACAGTTTAGCATAATGGTTCAGAAATGCTCATGGCATATTGCAGAGTTAAAGTGGAAATTATTAGGTAGCTCTTCTTTGTTATAATAATGATCACTCCACAAATAAAAGCTCTTCTCCCAAAGGTACTGCAAGGCACAAAATGCTAATTCTGAAGATTATGTGTGCGCTTTTATTAAATATTACTATGCCCTGTCTGTTTGAGGGCTTCACTGCTCTGATTGTTTTATGAGTGCCATGTTAATGTCAGCCCCATCTTGCTAGCAGCAGGCACACATTTTAGCTTTTGTATGAGAGTTGATCAAAGGCCACGTGCTCAGGGAATTGCTGAGAAAACACGGACAAGCGATAAAAATCTAACAGATTAATTGGTTTAAATTTCATTTCAGGGCGTTGAACTTTGGCTCAGGACACGAGTACTACACTACCAGTCAGGGCCTAATTACCACATTTCCAATTTGCCTCTGAACAATGCTTGGCAGGGAGAATAATAACAGTACTAATAATACTAATAACAATAATAATAATAATAACTAAACAACAGCAATGATGTCTCCTCTTAGCTTCTTGTACATGTTTAACAACCAACTTTGTGTGCAGGCAATTGCACCAGGAAATTGCTCTCCCCTACACCCCCACCCACCTGCCTCCTGAGCATTTCTACCTGCCTCAAATAACACCTGATGACAGGAGAAATAGCAGACACCCTCAGGAGCATCTGAATTTACAGAATCAATAATCTACCAATTCCACTCCCTCATAAACACACAGTGGACATTTCATACTCTTAATTAGGGACCTGCATTTCTAAACAGAGATAGCTTCTTATCCTCCAACAAAAATGATCTGTTCCACTGATAGAAAACAGAGGCCAGAGGGGAAAAAAACCATATTTACCACAAAGTTTATGGGTGGCCTTGGAATAAGGGTTAATTGAGCTTAGAGGTAAATGCTCACTGAGGTGAATTAGTGGGATGCACAGCTATCAGCAGGGCTCTGGGACTGCTCTTATTTAGCTTCTGAAATGTATTTGCTCTATGATTAATATCCAGTTTGTGCTGGTGACTGTAAGAATGACCTCGCCTGCAGTTTTTATCATGAAGTGTGGTTTCATCCTCTATTATTCCATAGATGAGGCTCTGACAACAGTTGCTGCATCACAACAGGAGTTTAAATGATGGGGCACACGTTTTTATTTTTCTTCTCTTTAAAAGTATTGTGACATGCAAGGAGAATTGTATAAAGGCAGTTAAAACTGGAAATTAAGAGGAACAGGGAATTTATGTCTCATCTTAGAGGAAGTACTGAAAATATCTGGAGTTTAATTTAATTTTCCTTTTTTTTCCTTGGGTAAAACCTAATTCCTAGCTAAATAAATAAATGAGCCACAGATTAACCCACAGTTTATGGGTCTGATCCTGCAACCTGTTAAATGCTTTCACCAAACTACTGCTTTTCAGAATATCAACACAAATCAGTTTTAAGCACTCAAAACCGTCACTTACTGAAGTTGTGATTCAACAAACCACTCAAGTCAGTGCTTAACAACCCAGCTGAAGAAGTTGCAGAGTAAGGAGCTCAATTTTTTAAGATAGTTGGGCAGTGCCCTATGCAAAGCTGCCAAGAGCTGTGCAGTGTATATGGAGCTGGGGCTTCTCATTTCAAAACAAACTGAGGTTACATGTGGACCACCCTGTGCAATGCAGGGCTCACACAAGACACACCTGACACAGGAACCAGCAGCAGCAGAACCAACACACCAAGGACAACACACCGATCTCAGGAACTGAGTGCTGTGGCTACTCAGTGCTGGAGACAGTCAAACATAGCAACAGCTCAGTGCTAACTCTGAGATATCTACAGCATTTTTATATCATCTGGTGTAGATCTTCCCTCAGGTACCTCACAGCTACTGAAAACATGTAGGGTTTGTCACTGAGCAAGGCAGTGCCCAGGAATGGTCTGAACCTAAATTCTTTTCCCACAGCACTCCGGAGGTGAAGGTGTGCAGCGCTTGTTGGAATGCTCGAGGCCTCTTTTGATCAGCAATTTTAGTTTGGCAAGGTATGTTTCTCTTTAGAAGGGAACAAAAACATTATTTCTTCCTTTTTTGAATTATAAATTTACATAGGTGTTACACAGGAGAGAACGGTTATTTCTTTCATCACTGGTTTTGTGGATCTTCAACATTAAGCACTTTAATAGATCAATTTTAACATGGGAAAAATGTGGGGATTTTTTCAGAACTGAAAATTATAATTTTTCCAAAATTCGCTAGTTTGAGACAATGAACCAAATATTTTGGGGGGGTTTGAGCTGGGCTGTTTTGTTGAGGGGAAGGATTGTTTGGGGTTTGTGGGGCTTTATTTTGTTTTTCCCAAAATAATGTTCTCATTCCTGAGAAGCAGAATTGCCACAGTCTGCTCACCTAATCTGAGCATGCTGAAAAGGTGAACCCTAAAAAGTTTGGTGCCCAGGTAAAGGTGCCACTCCAGCCTGGTATGTGGAGGCATTCTTGGAGCTGTATCCAGGACAAGCAGAAAGCAGCCAAAGTTCGTGAGACCAGCTTGCATGGGCACAGCCTGCAGGACCAGCCCAAAGAGTCAGTCATGGACACTTCAGGGAAAGGGAACGGGCCGAGTTTTTACATATTGTACCAGAGCATTAAATCTTCACTCTTAAGCTAAACAATGTGTTTGCTGTTTATCTTACTAAAGTGATGATCTTCCTGCTTTCCTTTCGCGTATCGCAGCCAGCTCTCTCTCCTATTCTCTCCTGACAATAAGCAGCTGCTGTGCAGGAAACAGGGTAACAGAGGTTTCCCTCTCGAGCAGATAACTCACGCAGCTTTATGCGACACAGGCACGAGGATGTGATGCCCTGCTGCCCCTTCCCAGCTCTCTCCTTTACGGCATCTTGATATTTGGGACTTAGCATGTGCAGGCTTTAAAGATTACAACACCCTGCCAAAAATGGCAACCTCCTCCTGGTTCTTCATGACATCTGCACTGGGTGAAATCACTGAACCAAAAATATACGCGCCGTGCAAGCCCTCCAGGTTGGGGGAAGGGAGGGAAGGTTGCCTTTGTTTCTGTTTTCCAATACTGAAATTAAAGGTCTCGGCTGTGAATTTTCTGCCTAACATTTTGGATGCTCAGTTCCCATTAATGGGAATTGAAAATGTAAATTACCTGGGATAATATTCCACCTACAATCAATACTTAAGCCAGTGTCTCTCTTTTATCCTTGCTGATGCCTCAGCCAGCAAAGTTACATTTTATGGAGTCCTCTGTGTTTCTCTTTCCTTAATGATTTCCAAAGCTCTCAGTTGTTGATCAGTGCCTAAAAAATGACTGCATGGAAAAAGGAGGCAATCCAGAATAATGGGAGACCTGTTACAAAAAAAATCTCTGCTGTGTATTTTACTTAAAATGTTTCCATAAAATATTGATTTAGTTATCTCTATATGATTGCAAGAAATGCATTATCATTCATTCTCTTAAACTCTTTCACATCACAGAGGAAGTGCTGGGAGGTTTTTTGCATATTTGGTTTGTTTTGTTTTGTTCTACTTTTAGAGCTACCTCCAGCTTTCCAAAAATTAATAAAACAGCCAGAATCCTTAATATCTTCCTGCAAGTCAGTAAAACTTGACCTTCAAAGAGAGGTCTGTCATGTTTGTTTGGCAAATAATAAATTCCCCAAGAAAAATGAAATGTTGCAAAAACAGTTAAAATTATGTTAAATTAAATATATAGGCTCAGCCAAAACATTAATATATAAAAACAACACAGGTATTATTATTCTTGAAAAAACATATATGCACTCTCTCTCTAAATATATATATACGTTTCAAGAAGCCTAACAATTTTATTGTGAATTTTTTTTGACATGCTGCTTTGATTTTTTGTTCCCAGAAAATTTTGTGCAGGTTTTGAGCTATGATTTTTGCATTCATTATTTTTGCTCCAGAATTGGAGGACTTCCATTTTGAGTCAGCCATGAAGAAACTGTTGTGGGTGGCCTTGGCCAAACATTGCTCCCTGCCTAAACCAATGCAGCCTCTCAGCTCCAGCACTGCCACAGTCTCTGTTCTCTTGAGCAGCTTGGGTTCACAGGGACATGCACTGGACTGGGAGATAAAACAGCACATCCAAGAATATTGGATAGGGCCTAAAAAGTGTTGGCAGCACTTCCAGCTCTGCAAATGGGGCCATGTTTGCTGAGACCCCGACACCAAACCAGCGACTGCTCTCCTCCCTCAGGGATGCACAGACTTATTTTGACCCTAAGCAAGACAAATGCTTTCCTATGAGCCCCTAAATTATTGCACTTCTATTTCTTCACTCCTTCCTCCAGCCCATGGTGTTACTTGCAAAGGCACAGGAATGATAAGGCAAAGCCAAAGGCAATACCATGCAGGGGACGAAGGTGTGATACGTGCACGGGATTGCACCATTGTATCTGAATATGGACTTTAAAAGTTTTGTTAGTAAAACAGTGAAAAAAATCCTTTATGCTTCCCCCACTTCAATTTCAATGGCTTCCCACTGATTTAACTTCCGCTGATGAAGTTACAGAGCCCAACTAAGCAAATATGACTATTCAAAAACAATAGGTATGTCCAGAAAGGAGACTGCATCTGGTTAAGTGCACTAAAGTTTAAAAATAGTTACACTGATGCAATTTCTGGGTGAGGATAAAGGCAACCTTGCAAATGGAAGCCCAAAATGTGCAATATGAATCAACCCTAAAAGTTTGTCAAAACAAACATCTCTGCATAGCTCGCATACTCCAAATAATACTTAATTTTCCTGACTGGTCCTTAAGGATCCAGTAAAGCATTTTATAGGATGGAACTAGCCATTTGCTGAATGTCAACCCTGTGGTTTACTGTTTTGCTGAATCCCAAAACCTAATAGAAGGGCAGGTGGGTGCAATTTCTGAATTCCAGGTTTGTTTTACCCTCACTCTAGTCTTGTTTTCTCTCTTTTATTTTCCATCAGTATCTTAACAAAACAATAAATCTCTCACGGCAAATCTCTCTAGAGTTAGAACACGGGACTAGACAAAAGCACTTTGACCACAGCACCTCCTCTCTGTAAGGTGTACAAAACTCAACATCCAGATTACAACAGGGGTGGGCCCTGATGGTCTGATGTACACTGGTATGTTATGGTCACATTGGCAAGGTTTAGTTGATGATATACAGAAACTATTTTAGATGAAACATAGACTTCAATCAAAATCTAAATTCTCACTGCCAAACTAAATATTAATATCAATTAAAATTTAATGGAATCTTTCACTATCACAAAATAAAACCCAGAACTCTGCTCCCCCAAAATAAGTTAAAACTCCTGCTGTCATACAGCACAACAATCAGAAATTCACCTGAGACGAATTCTAGAGCAAACAAAAAATGTATTTTCCTGATAAAAACAAGATCCAACTAAAATTAATTTTTAGCTGAGGTCTCTTTGTTCAGCAGAATTGAGAAAGTCTGCCCACAACAGAGAGCTCACAGTAATCGTCTTTCAGAAACAGAACAACCCGCACAGAAACACAAAGCAGTCCTGCCAGGGACAGGGAGTGCCTGTAATCCACTTTCTTCAAGGGAAATTCAAGTACCCTAAGAGTTCTTATTCCTCATCTGATTTCTCTCACAAATCACAGGCTCTCTAATGCAATTTTCTGGAGTCTGAGAATCATAAAGTCAAATATGAACAAGTCTAGTGGAAAATCTGTGACGCTAATCTTGGCCTACGTTGTACTTTTAACAGGCACTGAATTTGTGCACCGGATTATCCAGATGGCCATACAGGAATCATCCTGATAGGATTAAACCTTTGTGCTGAACTCTGCTCCATCTGTTCTCGGAGGTTTGCCTATCGCTATCAGAATACGAATGTTCAGCCTATGTCTAACACCACGACTGAAAGCCCCTATTTACCACACACACACACATATGTATATGTGCACACACATATCCTTGAGTACTTGATTAGTAATGTGAGATGAAGTTACCCTGAAGTTTACCACTAAAGAAACATATTGGTTTTATTATTCTTTTGAAGAACAAAGTATGCTATATCTAAATTCAAACAAAAGAGCATATTTGTTGTTGTTCTGGGACTTGTTCAATTCATTAAACTATAATACTCCCATAAATTTATAGATGAAGGCATGACTAAACATAAAGCAGCAAGGCTCTTCATCTTTGAAATCTATTAGTGTATGAGGATGTATGACACAATTGCACTTTGAAGATGTCATGGTTAAATATTTCAGATTAAAAACCAGCCAACAACAAAACACATGCATGCACACAGCACTGGTAGTTGTTATTTGCAGCTCAATCTAGTCACAGCCCAAGAACAAAAAAGTAATAATCAGTCCCAGTAAAAGAAAAGCTTATTCCCATTAATGTTGCTTTCTGCTTTTATTATCTATTAATGACACTCTTCTGCATTCATTGTTGCAGCCTGCCAGATGCAGCAAAGATCCATATTCATCATGTGCAAAAAATTGTGCTTAGGCTGTCTCTGTGACAGGTTACACAGAGCTGCCAACAGAGAGACTGAGGTCCGATGCACGGCCTCGGGTTTCCAGGCCCTGGGCCAAGGGAAAAGGTAGAAAATCTGGCTCTTCTGTAGGAAAAGCATCCCAGTGATCAGAAGATTTAAATAAATTTCTATCCTGGCCAGAAATACACTGCAAACTAATGACTACCTGGGATGGAAAAGGTGGGTAAGAAAAAGAAAAAAAAATAAAATAATAATTAATAATAATAATAATAATAATAATAATAATAATAATAATAATAATAGATTCAGCAATGCAATATAGCACTTAGCCCATGCTTGTGATGGCAGCAGTACAGCAATGGAGGCGACATAACCTGAATTGCATTTCAGGCAGCAGCTCTGATTGTGTGGCAGAGACTGAGACCCCCTTGTCTCTGCTGTGCAGGATCTTTCAGACTGTTTTTTTCCTCTGTTATTTGTGCTGCTCTGAGTGCAAGGTCAGGCACCCCCTCCCAGCCATTTAGGCTTTACTTGCAAAAACATAAGCATAAAATTATATTTATAGTTCATAGTATCTGTCCAGCAATGACACCACATAAAACCAGCACGCTGAAAATGTGAGTGAATACTTTGGACTCGAGCCTACAAACGCTTAGAGAAGTTGTTCTTTCAATGTGTCTGATAAAGTCATGCAAGGTTTTTATTTATTTATTTAGGGCCGTATTCAGACCACCTACCTAAGGCATTGCAGTATGTCAAACATCAGGCTCTGGCTCTGGCTGGGAGAATCAGTCTTTCTAAATTAGGATCCTCTTTCTGCTATACAACGAGCAAAAATGGGAAGACACCTCTGGAAGCCTGGAGACCCAGGGAGTTCCGTGCTGGCTCATGGAAGTACCAAGGGACCTCGGCAAGACGGTATCATAGGGAGGAAGTATCCAGAAGCAACCTCATAAAAAATATTTGGCAGCTGATACAGAGCAGACACCTGACTCTGGGCTTTCCAGCAGGCATCTCTGCTCAGGCTCAGGGCTGAAGGAGGAGGCAGCACTCAGCATCGCCTTCAAGGTCGCAATCCCAGGAAAAGAATAATTTTCCCCAAAGGGCCCCTAATCAGAGTAGCTTTACCTTTTGGTGCCTCAGGAGCCAAACCTGGTCAGAAATATTTCTTTCCTCTCCCTTCATCTCCTCAAAGAGCCCATGAAGTTGAGCAACGCTCTCACCTGCAGGAAAGTACTGTGACCTCAAACCAAACCCACAAGCTGCAGCTGGAAGATGAGCAGCGCTGTGGTCAGGCCTGCAATTTGCCTCCGAGTGCTGCCCTTCCCTCTCAGCATGGGTCACGTAACACCAAACCTATGGATTCCATATGCAAGCCCGGGTTTTCAGGGAACAGCAACAGGAGATGTCTATTCAGTCTCCAGCAGTCGGGGAGAGATCCAGCACGTCTGCTGCCATTTCACAACCCAAAAGGGACCTCTTTGTTTTTTCACAGGATAGATACAGAACCTCTGAGAAAGCTGGTACAAAACCATAATGATATGGTATTGACCAAACATAATTAATTTGGATCTTTATACTCCCATTGCTAACAGACACTCCAACGGTGGTACAGTAAACAGCACACAGGTTCCTGCAGCACTTGGGACTAGATTTTTGGAGGTATCCACCCATCCAGGGGTTCCTGTAAGCAACTAATGGAATTTTCAAAGTATGGGGCAGACAGGCATAGAAATTCTGCAGCCAGAGTTTTAAAAATCCCACTAAACACCTACATGCAGCTTTAGGCACCTTGGTGCTTTGAGAGTTTGGCTTTAGGTCCAAGAATTTCCAAAAAAGTTGATTTGGCATGCCTACACAATAGTGACCACTTGCCTCACAAAAATGGATCAGAATTTCAAAAAGTCCTAAACATCCACTTCATGAAGGGCAGTATCTTGCTAAGCATTTCACTGTGGCCATTGTACCTTGACTTGTAGATCTAAATGTTTGAGTTACTTTTGAGAAATAAATTTAAATCACTAAAATTCAGGCAAGTTTTTCACAAAACTTTATTCTTGATCTTTTTAATAAACTTCCTAAGCCTATTCACTTTGCTCAATGAGGTCATAAACCAGCACTGCTTATATTACAGTCACTTTCACGCTAAAGATTTGTTTTGTCACAAAGAGAACTATAAATTCATGGAATGAAGGTGGAAAGTAGAAAGGACTAATTGTGACAAAGCTTTCTGGTTATGCTCAGCAAACAGTTTGAGCTAAGATTTTAAAAAACACTTTATGAAGTTGCACTACTGGCTTTAATGAAAGCACACTTTCTGCAATGCCAAACACTCCTGAAAATCTTGTATTCTGGATTTGGGCCAAACGCAAAGCCTGTCTCCATTCCAATATTAATTATTAGTAGCTTATTTTTATTCTTTACTACTAAACATTAATAATTTTCAGATGGCAAATCAGATTAGAAAAACCACTCCATACATACCACCCTGGTGGGTTCCATTTTCTGCATCAGTGTCCTGATTTATGCTATTAACTAATTTCCTTGCATACGGAGGTGCTTTGTCAAATACTCATTTTGCTGGGGAAACACTTGGCAGGCCCCCTGCAATGGACAGTAAGAGGGATACTCGAATGCTCACACCAATCTTCTCTCAGCTCACTGAGAAGATGTACAGCCTGAGGTGCAAAAAATACTGAGTTCTATATTTTTGAAATTTTCTAAACAGAACATTCTAAATGACAGTTTGGTGGAAAATTTTCATCTGAACAAAACTTTAATCTTGAGATTGTTATCACTCAGTTGATTCACAGCTTTGGACCTAATTTTCATGGGAGCAAAGACCTTTCATAACCACTGATTGCTATGGGGTATTTAAATACTGGGGTGCTCAACATGAAACATTTGGAAGTGTCCAGATACCTGCAAATGGCTGTGAACACCATTCTTTGATATTCATGACATTTTACAACATCCAGATGAGTTCTCAGAAAATCACAAGTTCTTGGCCTTCACTTCCAAACCACAATTCACAAAATTCTTTTCCTTCGCACTCTGCCCAAATCAGCAGGGGAATGAAGTGGAAAAAAACATCTTTTCCCAACATAACACCAATAAAGATATCCTATAATGAAAAAGCTAAATTAGAGGAATTTGTTCAGAAATAATATTAATCATACCACAATAACAGAATGTTTTGTCATTACCTGGTGTGCCCATTTTGGAAGGTTGAAAAAACTTCTGGCAAAACTTCACTGCCAAATGGTGTAATACCTCTCAAACATTTCTGTAATCCTAATGTCAGTCTTCTCCCCTATGATGCCATTGTATTAGTGACATAGTGGCCAGAAAAGCAAATTGAAATGTAATGAATGCTCAGTAACTATGAATATTCATTGACTATTTGAATGCTACTGAATGTTCTCCTGTACTGGCACCTGTGAGGTTTCTGCCAAACAGAGTAGCTAAGGTTTTTCTACTTGCATAACTGTATTCCAAATCCTCTGAAGTCTGGAGAGAAACCTCAAACCTCCAGCAAGTGGTTGGTCTAACTGTCCAAATGAGAGTCAACTCTTATGGTGGTTGGAGAATTTCCATCTGAACTTTTCTCTCTTATCTGCCTGCTGTAACAAAACAGGGTTTTTTCTATACAAATCTGTATCAAAATTTAATGGCAGTTTTCCCCATATTTTCTTCTTTTTGCAATTTTGGGAGCAGAGTTCTGAAAGCTCCTCTGGGAAATTCACAAAATGTTCTTTATCTTCATCCAGGTACTATTTTTCCATGAATTCATGACACCCTCGTAACAATAGAAGGTAACAACATATCACAGCTTGACATCACTTAGATATTCAGGGGGAAGGGCTGAGGTTTTTGTGGGGTTTTTTTTTTTGGTTTGTTTTTTTGTGGGTTTTTTTTTGGTTTTGTTTTGCTTGTTTGTTTGTTTTTATAATTTATTTGAAAACCAAAAAGGACAGTTGCTCATGGGTAGAAACTCCCACACCTTATCTTTTTAAAATCGAGGAGTTTCCCACTTCCATTTTAGCAATTTTTCCTTTCTCAATTAAACTTGACACTAGATCCCTGATAAGTGACTGTCAAGCAGGAATCCTTTCTAACTATGGTAATTGGAGTAGCCAAATTTGAATTTGACTTTTCAAGAGGTACTTCCATGGACATTATGTAAAAGCAATCCTTTTATTAATGACTAGAATACTTGAAATAGTATCTCCCTGAGTTTCCTGCAACATAGCAGCAGCAATGGTAGTACATATATGTTATGCAATAATCTTTAAATAATGAAAAAAATCATTAACTCAAACTTCCAACTTCATAAATAGCAGAACTAATGGCAGAACTGAAATTCTGGAATCTTCTTGCCTAAATCAGCCATTTAAAATCCACCTTCATTGTTTAAATCTTATTTTCATTTAGCCTCAGACTAAAAATAAATTTTGAAAGATCAGAATTGCTGCAGCCAGATATTCTAAGTTTTTGAGTACCTCTCCTTAATGGATGATTTATGACCCAGACAAATAGAAACAGAAGATTTTCTGCTTTTTGTTTGATGTGACTGGCTATGAGAAGGGTGGTTCCACCTACCCACCCACCCAGTTCTTATGCAATTCTTGGTAATATCCAAAAAGGAAGCAGTATCTGGGCCTGTAGACAGAGACTCTGCTCTGGTGAAGACTAAAAAAGACATAAGTATAATTCAGTGGGGCTCAATTTAATCAGCTCAGTTTTGGTTACCTAAATTGGAGCTGTGCAAATCTTAGCTCTGCCATGTTTTGCTGACCTGATGAATCCTATGATTTTATTCCTGAAGAGATCATTTTGATCACAGAGCCTGACATCCTGCACAGCACCCATCAGATAACTCAGCAATTCCCAGGTGAGGAATTGCTCAAACCCTTAACCTCTCCCTGACCTGCCATATACTTTTTAGAAAAATACCACACCCCGACTTAATATTTGCAATCCGTGGATAACCTGAGAGAGTTTTCACAACTTACTTCAAGTGGCCCCAGAGTTAAAATTTTGATGAGATCATACTGGAATCTTTATCTACAAATTTTCTCAAGTAAAGCACCTTTACTTTCTGGCCATGTATTGTTTCTTCAGAGGGCCAAATGCTCTAACTCCATCCGAGTAGACATACTGAACTAATCCAGTCCTAGTGTGCTCATTTCTATTCGAAGTTCCATCTGGATATGAGACAAAAACTTTGCTTTGAGTGAGACAGAGCATGGGATCAGGTTGCCCGGAGAGGCTGAGGAGTCTCCTTCTCCGGAGATATTCCAAACCTGCCTGGATGTGACCCTGTGCAACCTGCTCTGGGCGAACCTGCTTTAGCAGGGGGTTGGACTGGATGATCTCCAGAGGTCCCTTCCCACCCCAACTATTCCCTGATTCTGTGAAACATACAGTAAGTCCACAGGGTAGTGAAGAGGTTAATATTACACACTCGGTGAGGTCAAGCTCCAAGAACATATAACAAGCCATTATGTAAAAAATTGCCTGAATTTATGAGTCACTGCATTTATGAAGGAACTGATATGAAAAAGACAACTTGGCAAAAATAAAGAAAATTATTTCCAGCTTGAAGTTTTGCAATCTTTCAGTATATCAAGGCTCACTTACTGTTATTACTATCCATGTTGTGCAATGTTCTAAAAGTCACATTTTTTCCCTTGTGTATGCATAGAGATGTCCAACAACCCAAGGTATTCTTCCCTCATAGAAAATAAATTAGAAAGTGAACATAACTCAGAATAACATGCAAGATCCCCTCAAGTAGAGTGGTAGAATCCTAATATTTTTTTTCAATATTTTCCTTCTAAATAATAAATCAAGCCCCCTGCATTTTTCTATATGGAATGATATGGTGCAGAAAAAGCTTCTGTGTTTATATTTCTCATATAATCACAAAAATGTTCTTCTTAGCACAGCACTAAGCTATGACAGGTGCTTCCACCCATAGATGAAACAAGTCAAACTTTAAAGTTTCTTTCTTTAAAACTGGTCAGTTTGTGAATGCAGTAGTCCCTAACTTTGATTATGAACCTGAACCTGTACCATCTAAGGGTAAAATGTATCAAGTTTTGAAGATTAAGTTTTCTCAGCTTGCTGACATTTTTCTCTTCAGTCAGCATTCTGTCTTGTAGTAATAATTTCATCAATTAGCACGGAGACAGGCAACATGAAGGGATTCAGGGCTGAAATGGTTAAAATGGAGCTCATAGGGGCATTCTCCTAATGACTCCCCACACTGTCAATTTTTAGTGCTTAATGTTGTGGCAAAGGCACTTACAGCACAAGAAACAGGTCACTAAGTGAGATTTCTGAGCATCTTTCAGGAATTGCCCAGCACATACAGCTAAATTTAATTCATTCTCAACAGTTCTATTGCAGTAAGACTAGATAACAATGATATTTAAAGGTAGTCAATCTCAAAGGTTTATTTTAAAGATTATATTCTCAAAATACTTTATATGGTGGGGGAAACTTTCCTTTTTTTAGTAACCTAAACAGAAAATATCTAATTAACTAAGACACAGCCTAGCAATCATTTTTGCTTTCAAATCTAAGGACGTAGTGGAAAATCTGTGGCTGTGCAGTGACTGTGGGCTCTCAGATTGCCCAGGATGGACAGGATTGTCCAGAAATGCTCTTTAAGTGCCCTACTGCTGACAAGAGGATCTACCTGCCGTGTCCAGCACAGCAACTACTTTTCTTTTACTGTAGGAGGTTTTGCACCTGCAGACAAATGGTCTTAGTCACTCATTACTGTCATGAGCTAAAACAACACTGTAAAACCTTGACTGTCTCAGGTACCACAATAAAGTGATCAAATAATCCAGCCATGCACTATCCTTTCCAGCATAAGGCAGCCACTAATAATGGTTTTGCTACATAATGCCCTATTTTAGGTATACACACACACAGAGATTTATGTATATTTCATATTAAAATAACGGCAGGACATTGCTTTAGAAATCATGGTTGTCTCTCCTTCCACCTGCAAATTTTGACATCATGTCTTATAATTTGTCCCTATTTCTATTCTGTATCTTTCATCTTTTGCTGCTGCTGAGCTCACTCATAACCAAATCATCAGCAAACCTCACTATCACCTAATCCTTCAGTGTTTTCCTATGGAGGAGGAAGGAAAAGGAAAAGAAAAAGAAATAAAACTATCCCTTTAAAAACCAAAGCATTTAAGCTGCTTGTCAGTCGTCTTCCTGACAAGGCCACTTGAATGTATTCAGGAATATTTGCATAAACGCTCACAGTGAGTTCACCGTGGCAGCTAGTGCTAATGGTACATAAAGTAATTTAGTCACTTCTCTTAGGCATCTTGTCAGGGTGATAAGCACCTCCTCTTTGCCTTGTTGCGTATTAGATCATTAGATAATAAAGTGTTAGAGCATGCAAACTGACAGGGTCTCAGGGACTATCATTTTTCGAGGGCATTGCGTTCTGCCAGAGAAGAAAAAGAATAGAGAAATTGATGCTGCAATTGGCTTTACATTCTTGTAAAGACATTCAAAGATTTGGGGAAAAAAAAGAATTTTTACTTTGCAACAATACGAGAGTTTTAACTGGAAACTTTGCAGACATCTGCAGTCATGGACTTTATGCTGGTAAACTTGAAAAGAATTGTTGCAAACCCTGCCCAAATTCTCCCCTTTCATAATTTCATCACTTAAATTGCATTGGAAAGATTTTGCTTTTAAATTTGACACCCTGGGATGAACTACAAGCTGAAATATATTCTACTGTTGGGGCCTATTGGTTCTTCACTATACATCTTACTGTAGATATATATACTTTAGAAAGGTCAACCACATCGGCTTTCTGGTTTACCATAAATATAAAACAAGTGAGGATCCAACTATTTGTAAATGAAAAAGTGATAATTATTGAAAACCACAGATTAGTGTGGTTTACCCCATTTATACCACACAGAGATGGATGAAATAATAGGCCTCTGCCAGCTATTACTTTTAAAGATAGATATATTTATTTGAAAGACGAGCTTTTTAACCTGCTGGTTTCAAGCACAGCGTGTGGATACAAAACCATGATCTAAGGTCCTGGTTATACTCAGAGGAAAGAGCTACGAAAAGGAACTTTCATTTTACTGTCTGACGAGCAAGATATAAATAGAGATATGTTGGGTGTCCCAAAAATAATCCAGGCTACCTGCTAATGAGATGGTAAAACCCAAATGTGGAGACACCAGGCTCCTGAGTGGCTCAGGAGGTGCAGTTTTCTTTCCAGCTTTTTGGCACCCAAACTCTCTTTTTGGTGTTGCATAAACTGCAACTCAATGTTTAAGAGCAGTGTGTCCCAGCACAACTTTGTAAGGAAAAATAAGCTGGATATTGTCTAACTAAACTAGGCAATCAACACACCTTCTTGCTACATCCTGTCTCCCCTTTTCCCAGTCCTCACAAAGTCAGGCATTCATCTCTACTGCCATCAGATATTTGTGTTAAAAAGTTAAACACCTAGGAGAGTCCACAGGAGTACATTTGTCAAGGGCATATTATAGTTAGATCCCAGAATTTACAAACCTACCATCAGAAGTTGCTCACCAGAGCAATGAACCAGAGACAAACTAACCATGAGTACGTTCGCTTCCCATCTCCCCGTTTACGGACACTGCTCAGGTCAATCTGTCCTTCCCCTGAGGGAGACAGAAAAGCTGGGAAGAGGAAAGGCAAACAAACTGTCTCTTTGATATTATCTGAGATAAAAATTCCAAAAACTGAAGAAAAATAATATATACTTCATGACTCGAACTGAAAATAAAAATTAATTTTCATGGAGGAAACTGTCATCTATTCCAATGGGTCTAAGGTTTGTGGAGGCTGCCCAAAATTCAAGAGCATTAAGCCTTTTCCTTTTATTTTTGTTTCTTTCGTTAAATGTTTTAGATATCCAACAGCATCATTTAAAACAGTTACTGGATTTTTTTTTTCCCCCCTTTTTTCTTGGGCTCACATGTGCATAGAATTCCTGGAGAGCTGGATTGAAGGGTTTAGCTTAAAAAGAAAGGCTCCACCAAGCCTTTGGAAAGAGAGCAATTTTGTAGTGTGAAGGTTGCTATTCAAAAGTAAGAATTTACTAGCAGTTGCTTTATGAGGTTACTTGAGAGGTACCTGAGAAAGTAGATTAGAAAAATCACTTTTCCCACAAAAGGTACACATGGAGATATTTTGCAGATGTTGACTTCTAATATCAGCACAGTAACTAAGCTGTGTGTAGATGTCTAAGCAGAACGTTACCTTTTTTTTGTTTCTTTTTGCTAACAGAATTCCCTCAGGTTGTAAGAGTGGCAATGATATCTGTGGTAAAATGAGATACTACCTTGCATGAGAGTAAGAGCATTTATGTAGGAGAAATTAAGTACTTCATTGACCAAAAGCACACACTGAGAAGACTGAAATGGGGAAAAAAAGAAAGAAAAAAACCATGCAAAAATATGGCAACTACTTTAGTAGGAATATGAGTGAAAGAATAGGAGGATTTTTTTTGAAAGACTAGACTTAATGGAAACATTACAAAGTTGAGCTGAGAGAAGTTTCCTTTTGTAATGTTCTTCCTTCTGCTAATTAATAAAGACAGAGTTCGTACATTCCTTATAAATTTTCAGTAAAAATTATGACAGTGGTTTGTTTATTAAATTAGGTTGTTGGCAGGATGAAAAAAAATTCTATAACATGAATTATGACTGAAAATGGTTCATAGCCTACATAAAAAGTTAGAGCTAAATAAATACAGATGTAAGTTATGTTTATATAATGAGAAACGCTGCTGAGCTAAGAATTTTAGGTTAGTAAGTGTGAACTACAGACCCGATTCTGCAAACACTTATCAATACCCTCAGCTTCTCTGACACAAGAAGCCTCATTGATCCCAACAAGACCATATGTGAGCATAATCTTAAATATATGCATAAGTGCTTGCAGGACTGATGCCTGAAAGCATAAACAGAATAAAATCTATTTACAGAGGAATCCTGAGTAGTAGAAACTCACACATTTTCCCATCTCTCAGCATTAATAATTTCTTTTAACATATCTAGTTAACATTTTTCTGAGTGGCATTTGCTTTCCCAGAGAAAATTTTATCTGGTTTCTTCAAACTCTTTGGAAAAATCTATTTAATTATTCATCAGATCCTTGGCAAATATTTGTGAAACAAACCAGCATAAAGGACTGGTGCCTTCTGCACTCTACTACTTCAATGGGAGCTGAGGGTACACATCTCTTAGAGGGAGCAAGCACCTATTGAATTTAGGATTATAAACAGCTTTGAAGACAAAGAGCTATTCTACCAAGCTGGAACAGAGAGAGGGGAGTGAAATGCCCTCTGTTTTTGTTTTGTTTTTCAGCAGTAGTCATCAACTTTGAGGACAAAGAGCAAAACAAAACATTAATCAAATCCAGATTTTTCAAAGCACATTTGCACTCAACAACTCCCATTTTAAGCACCTACAGTCACCAGCAGATGTTCCCTTCCAGGACCAGCTGACCCTACAGAAGAGATTACTGTCCCCCAGGCTACTTCCAGCCACGTGCCCTCATCCCACCCTTGCTGGGGTTTACTGTCCTTTCAGAAAAGCCAGACAAATTGCCTTGCACCATTTCTCCTTCAATCATTTCAGCAAAATAAGCTGGATTGGCAAAGAGTGATTATTTAAACGGTTTAATGCAAATGAACTTCATTGGACTGAAGGAGACCAGGGAGCAAGCAGACAACCATCTTAGCTGGCATGTCCATGGTGAAGAATAGCCTGGAGCAGGGAAGAGAGACAAACAGCTGTGACATGCAGGGAAGAGCAATGTCCTCAGCTGGCACAGCTGGAGCCAGAAGAGAACATTCATCCATGGCTTGAGTAAGCAGATGGATTTCCAAAAGGGCTCTGCTTTCATTTAGGGCAGTTCAATCTCCTAGAGAGCTCAGCACCCTATAGATAGAAGAAATCCAGTCCAAAATTTGGATGCTGAGCATTTCAGAAAATATGCAGGATGCTTTAGATGTACAGTCAAAAATCAAGGCAATGGAAAAAAAAAGATCAGACTCCAATTTTGGGTGCTGAATAGATGGAACAAGCACAAAAAAAAAAAAAAAAAAAAAAAAAAAAAGAAATCACCACACTCCACTGACACACAGGACAGACTTTGCACCCATGTTTGCTTAATGGTTTGTCATTTCAGTGCATTTAGAGCTGACCTACTTGAAAAATTTCCCCTTTGGTCTGGAGGCCAGTATCTTTAAAATATCCAGCCCCAAGGGTATAAACTGTTACAGGACAATTTGAAACCAGTAGCCAGAGACACAAACCAAACAAATCCACATTTAAAGTAGCAATGCCAACCAATGAAAATGATATGCCTACCATGTTCCAGATAAGAAGGCGTACCTTCCGAGGGATCGAGTCTTCGAGCTCTCCGCCCGTGCTTGGAATTGTTGTGTACAAACATATTGTCCGACACTGCCAACACATGGCCATCAACGTTGACTGTTGTAGACACCACGACCTGCAAGCACAAGAGCAAAACGTAGGAAAAAATTGGATATATCTGTATGTTTTTTAAAAAGCACAGAGTGTAATAAACTCAGTTAAATAAATAACAGCTGGGAGCTGTAGAAAATTGCATAGCTATTTCGCATAATAACTGGTGCTTATGCTGTACAAATCTAACAAGAGACGCTATTGATGAGTGGGTCTTTGGCATCGAAAGCTTTTGATACAGTTTTAAGTCAAATTGCAGAGTTTGTAGCTGCATGGCAGACAGCACACTGTTAACCATCATTTTAACAAGAGGATCTTTATTAAGTATTTTTTCCCCTATACACAAGGGCAGCTGTGTTTCACCCTAAATTATCCCTCGGTTTCCATGCTGAAGTAGATAGAGCTGTTGACGTTGCAAATGAGAATAAAAGAAAACAAAAGTGTATTTTGTGAAGCTGTAATGAGAGTTGTTGCGTGCCTTACCCCCAGCCTTCTCTGCTGCCATCCCCTCAGTACAGTCACTGCAGGTTGTTGGACTTGCCCAAATTTCTCCCAAGCTCTATCTTAGGGAGTACGTATAGGTATGTTTGTGTACACATGCACGCTTGACAGTGGGGTCTTGATCTGGAGAACACAACCCTATTCATCCAGTGTTAGAATTATTTGTATTTCTCAACTTATCTCAATGTCAACACCTGGGATTTGGTTTGAGGTGAGGGAGACAGAGCAGGACTACACTGGAGGCAGGATCCGACACTTCTGGTCCCCAGAGTAGCCTGAGATGGGAGAGGAGCCAACCCAGCAGGGGCAAACAGGCAAATGTTGGGTCCAGAGTAGAAGACCCAGCTGCTCAGAGGTGTCCAGAGGGACCCTTCAAACCTGAGGCTCAGTAGGCACCATCATAAAGGAAATTCCTGTTCAGGCTGAGGGCACCTGAGCCATGAGACATCATAGAGGAAACAAGGGGATGCACGGGACAAGTCCCTTGCAGAGCTGCGAGCCCATCACACCGGGTCTCCTCCTACCCCATTCAGACCAAGCAGTGTCAGACTCCCTAGCTTTCATTCAGCCATCCCTCCCACAATATTTTCCCAACAATGTCATTCCCAGTGTTTTACCCCAGCCAAAGATTTGGCCTTCAGCTGGCTGCTGGTTTGCCAGAAGCACGCATTGCCTTCGAGAACTTTGACTAAAACAATAAGAAGAAATGACCTACACTTCTCCTTACATTAAACAGGGAAAGGGATTAAAGACTGAAACCCACAGAGATATGTTTATTCATGCGACCTCTTACAACCAAATATAATAATTGTCTGTTAATTGCAGTTTCAGCTCCCACCTCATGCTTCGACATGTGAAACAGCAATCAGCAGCTCCTGTTTAATCCACCTATTATGTTGACTAATTAACTTTGCTCGACAGTTTATTTCTTCCTCCATTATCAGCCCCTGTCAGCCGCAAGCACACTGCCGCAAAGGGGGACCTCAGCCCTTTTGATTGATCACCGATAGATTGACATGCAGATTAATTTAATTAGAATCACCTCACTTGAGAAATGAAAGACAATGGCAAGGGGGCTAATAGATCTGCTCTTATAATGAGGCAAGCCTCCAGAGCCACGGCAGAGGATTTCTGATTTATTTTGCTGAATTCCCCAGTCGCTCTGAAAGGCTCTCGCTTTAATTGTTCTTGGTTTTGAGAGGCTTTAGCCTCTGAAGAGGTGAAATGCTTTACAAGGATTGGCAAACATTGGTTCAACTCTCTCAGGAAGCTGCTGCCTCTCAAAGTTGGTCAAATGGGGACACTTAAAGGATCGCTTACAACTATTCAATTCCATCACTTGAATTGGATGGGGGGGGGAAGAAAAAGTGAAAGAAAAAATTTTCTACCTATTTCTGGCCCCTGATTAAAACACTCAAAAAGTAGGCAAAGCTGTTAAACTGCCCATAGCCCATTCCAAACTCTTTGTCTTTAAAAAGAGGAATACAAAAGAGAATAGTTTGTATTGAAAGGATCCTAAACCCATCCCTCAGAATGGCATTCCAGGCAATAGATTTTTGTATATGTTTTAAGTGGAAGATATTAAAATACAGAATAAATTATTCAAGAGCTCTTATAGATGGAAATTTCAGGAAAAGGAAGCACCAAACACTACAGGAAAATTTTTCTGAAATCAAACTAAGGGGAAAAAACCCTAAGCCCTATATATAAAATTCCAAAAGGGATTTCAAAAGTAATTTATCTATTGCATTCCTGAGGGATAGAATAAAGTTTATAATATTTTCAATAAAATATGATCTTATAGTAAGTGGCTCAGGGTTTGCAATTCTATTTGTGCACTTGCAACCATTGTAAATTCTTTGCAACTGGGATTTTGAGCCAAATCCTTGGCATTACCTGTCACAGCTCCATGACTTATGCTAGCTCTTCTCTTCTTCTATGGGTCTGATTAGATGCATATGAAAATTAACACAATTACAATTAATAACAATGGCTACAAGATAAAATATTTTCCTCAGTTCTAAAATGCTATAAGTACACACAGATTTCCCACTGAAGCTGATCAATCCTGTGCTGAAACCAAAACTTTTGAACATTTCTAGAAATAGGATTCCAGAAAAATAATGAGTCAAGAGTACTAACAGTAAGGTAGTTCTCAAACCTGTGAAAATTCTGTATTTAAGTAGCTGTTGGTATACATGCACCTTTCTAGGGAAGAACTTCAGGAGAAAATCCTGGCAAGGTTTTATGTGAGTAAATCTACATTTAATTCCCCCCCTCAGGTTTCCAAAACTGTTGATGCAACATATTTTGAATTACTTAACAGTGTCTTCCTACCTCCCTCCTGAACAGAGAGTTTGATTTACTACAAAGAGACCACATTGGTGTGGTTCTTCGGTGTCGTTAGCAGAAGAAACTATAAATGGAATCCCCAAGAGAAACTGTTTCCAGTTGCAGGAAATGCAGAAAAAAACCCTCTTATGTGTCTGTTTGAAAAAAAAAGATTATTCATAGTGCACCTGTAAGAAGCAGCACACGCTTACTGCTCAATTCTTTAAATGAAAATTCTCATTAATAGAGGAATACTGAGCATACATGGCACTAACAAAATATTAATGCCTCCAATTATTAACAGAGAAAAAAAGCACCTTGAATATTGTGTGCCACAGTCACCTACTTGGATTGCTACAGAGCACTTAACATACTTACAAGTTCAACTCATATTTTTTAATCTAAAAAAATACTACAGTCTCCTCATTTTGATTTTGAAATGACTGGGATATGTTCAAGTTAAAGCACATGCTAAAACTAATTTGTGGAGAAATCATAAAATTAGGGGGAGGGGAGAGCCAAAGTATATGTGGAATAGGCACTGAGGCATCCTAAAACACAGACTGTAGCAAGAGGGAAAGGCACACTACAGTTTAATAAATGATTAATGAGGTGCTGACACATTAATGTAAGCACGGGGACAACCAGGCCTGCCAAATCTCAAACCTTTCCAAATTTTGTCAACAAAACACAGTTTTAATTTGGGACAGGCAAACATGGAAAATGATTTTGAGCTTTAGCTTTAGCCCTTCATAGATTTTGAATTTAAATCCTGTATCAACAGCAGGGGAGACAGAGGTATGAAAGAAACACATCAGTTTACAACTTTCTTCAATGAACTTGGCACTATCAACCGCAGTAACGTATCCCAGCTCTGTGAATTATTCCTCCTGCCATTAAATAGTTCAGTTTGTGAATACTTTGGGGCTTAGTTGGGTTTTTTTTTAATATTCAGAGACCAGGAGCCTGGAGATCAAGCTATTTATCCACGTTTAGCACTCGGTCTGTTTATTTGGTATAGTACCTCACCTAATATGTCAAAATTAAGCATTGCACGACTCCTCATTTTTAGCCACAGCCCATTAAGCTTTGCTAACTGATTAAGACATAGCATGTTCCTTGTGCTTTCAATTTTCTCCAGTGTATGGTGAAGGATCTGATATTTTTCAATGTCTTCAGCAGCCAGTGGCAAAGGCAGAGAAAATCTGGTTAAGATGATTTCCAGGTTTGAAGTATGTCATTAGTGTTAAACCTGTAACTCCAGTGGTAGCAACTCTTCTGAAAGATGTAAATGGCTTGAGCATATCTTTATTTTCATCACCACTTGGTGACCTCTTCCTGCGATGTATTGACTTCTTTATTCTAGTAACCAAAAATCACTCCCAGTTTAACAAGACACTCAAAAAGGTGCCAAACTTAAAGCACATAAGTACAATACACTCAATAATTTTGCTCACGTGCTCAAGGACAGGCCGAGCACTTAATTACCTTGTTGAATTGGGCCACAGCTCTCACTGCTATTTTCCAGTCTTCCTTTTTTTTTTTTTTTTTTTGCCTTTCCCTTCTCTGGGGATGAAGCCTTGCATGTCCAAATTCCATTATCTGGGATTCATGAAGCATCATCTCTGTCTCTTATGCAAATTTGCAATAAGACACAAGTGGCTTCAATTCAAACATGAGTGGCAGCATCCCATGGAGGCAAACGAGCAGCCTCGGCTGCAGAAGAGGCTGTGGTAACAGAATCAAACAGCATGGCAATTTCTAAGTGACTTTCAAGGTTTTCATAATAAGTGAATGTTTGGGGTTTTACACAGTGACACAGCCTGAAAAGTTTTCTCTAAATTAAAACTTGACATGTGTCAGTTTGCAAGCAGTTGTGCTAAAACAAGAACAACAAGATAACTAGGGCACCTGGGTTTCATTAATTACAATAACATACAAAACTGTTTAGATTGTATGAATGAGTTTTTAGTTCTGAAAAATAAAATCTGGGCAGAGTTCACCCCTGACACCATCTACTTAGTAGTATTATTATTACAACTAATTGGGGTGCTATAGCCCATCCCACAGAGAACGATGACTTATTGTGATGAAGAATGTAAAACCAGACTGAGCATCTGCTCGATGGGGTTTCTGGAATAAAAAGGCAAGGTTGGACAAAGGTGATAACACATGATAACACCAAATGTTTTGTGCAATTGGGTTGGTGAAACATAGAGAGTAAATTATTTTCTCAAGGACAAGCAGGGAGTCTGTAGCACAGCTGAAAGCTCAACTCAGCTGTGTGAGTCCCTGCATAGTACTTGACTTCTCCTCCCTGACTGTCTCCTTCTGCTAATAGAGACACAACTAACACAGCCAGGGCCAGCACTGCTCCAGCATGCAGTTTTGCTGGCACTCCACACTGCTCCAGTTGTCACATGCCTGGACATCTCAGACACACAGAGAAATTTATTTCCTTCCAGGCCCACAACAGCTTTTATGTTAGACTTATCACACTCCCACATTTGCACAGAAAGTTCAGGATAAAACTTCCTAATTCATTTCTGTTTGTGAGTCTGAATGAAGTTTCACGCACAGGTTGCCTGAATCAACACACACTCTGCCTCCTCCCTGTACTTTCTTAACATCTATTATATCATACGATAATCAGACAATTCCCTGCTGCAGGGAAAAACCCAGCCCTAAAATTGACTCAGAAAGGAAATTTTCTGCAGGGCTGGTCCTCAGATAGTGCAAGACTTGTGTCCTTGACCCTTCACTGCTACTCCCACCAAAACCATAAACTATGTTCCAAGAACTACTAGCAACTTTTGGGGACTGACATGTGACAGACCATGGCCAAAAGTTGGACAAATCTCTGCACAGCTTCGAAGTCCAGCACAGATAGGGGAATGAAGGAAAGAAAAGTCTCTGGGGTTTGTGTAAAATGAGTATGCTACTATTTAATAATTATCTGGAAATATCTTATCTTTATGTTTTTTAACCAGAATTTTGACATCATCATTAGAGACCTTGTAAGTCACTGGCAACATTTCAAAGGTAGCTGATAGCAAACCCTCCACTGACTTCATAGGGGCCCAGATTTCACTTGATTCCTACACAACATTGCCTCAAACATCTAGGAGCATCATATCATTGAGATACTATATGCATGCTTGGTCCTTTTCACCCTAAGAAATTATAAATGAAGCCTGGGCTCTGTAGAGTCCAGCTGTTTTATTTTAAGAAGTCTATTGCTAAAAGAGCAACAAGTTCAAACTTAAAAAAAAAAAAAAAAAGGAAAGAAACAAAAGCATCTATTGTAAAACAATAAGCCTGGGCGCTGAACAGAATGCTGAGAGCTTCAATACCACCCTGTATTATAGTAGGAGTGGTTCACTTGGCTGAAAGTGATTAATTTCTTGAAAATGCTAAGGTCACACTAATTGACATGACCTGTGTAATTAAGCAGTCTCTGTTTACACATGGAAAGCTCAACTGCTGTGAAGCTGGGTTTGTATGACAGAATGTCTTTACAAGTCAAGAGATCAACAACCTTTCCTATGTCCTACCTACCCGCTGACACAGGCTCCTGATTGCTGTTCTGAGAGAACACGCAAAGGCATCACCATATGAAAATCAGCCTCGAGCCTGGACGAGCACAAACCCAGCAGAGTGTACATGTGAAGCAAGCTCTGACAGGCCCCAGGGGTGACTGCTCGGACTAAACCCCTGTGCTGCTGAGAGCCCTTTTTCCACCTTCTCTCTCAGTGATAATGCCCTCTCGAATCACAGGAGAAACACGACGGAGGGAGGAGTGTGGGGTGAGAAGCCGAGGGCTCTGCCTTGTAACACTAGCTTTTATACTGATTAATTTAATCCCTGTGGCCACATCTCCTCATTTCTGCACTTCTATGCTCAGGGACAAATAACACCCTTCTGCCTTCCAGCGTTGCTGCAATTAAGCAGTTCAACAAAAGACATTCCACATATAAATAATATTGTCATTTACATAATATTTAGCACTTTTATTGAAGTGCGACAATGCTGGAAAAGAAGCAAACAGGGTCCTGAATCACTACAGAAAGCAAATGTATTTTGGAGTTGTCTTCCTCTAGAGACCCATGTGGTCTATGGAACAAATCTCTTGTTTCTTCCTCAGTACCCTGAGGCAAAGCCACACTGACAGGCTCTACCATGTTTTCTCCCTGTGCTATATACACTCCTCCTACCAAAAGAGGAGGTCCTTTGACTCTTTACCCCATATTTTTATTCAGCACATACTCAGATAAAGCATTATTGTCACAGTTAAGGGATCGTGTCTTCAATAAAAGGGTTGGAGCATCTGTTTCTCAGTATTGCCACCACTTCACACTGCTGCCAGCACTGGCAAAATGCATGTGCAGACTATCTTCCTAAGGGACAGCAATGTTCTTGATCCCAAAAGCAGTCGTGGACATAGATGTAGCATAAAAAAATGTCTTTGGTCTTCTGAAGCTGTGTTGATACTGCAGCTCCCAAGTGCCATGTGCTGCAGCATTGGGGAATACCAGACCAAAACATCCCAAGAAAGATACACCCAGTGGTAGTTTTTTCTAAGTTCTGACTAGAGGGATGGACCTTCATCCCACTGATGCACATTTGAGTCTTTACCACTGCTAAAGAGTAACTGCTGATTTTATTAATCTCTCTTACACCCTCTTCTGCCCCTTCCAATAAACATGGTGCTCACTTAGTGTTTCCATGAAGAGAAATAGTTCTCCAGGCAGAAAAGAATGTCTCAGAGTCCCATAACCAAAAACAACAGTGAGATCATTTTGATTTCTTTTTCATGTTTTCCCTTCTGGGGGAGAAGACATTATCTTTAAGAGTTCTCTTGTCCAGTGCAAGAAAACCCAACTACTTCCTGCCAATTCTGCTGTGACAAGAAGTCCTCGGGCAATATTTTGTGACCTTATGTTTTTAGCATCTTCCAATGAATTACTAGGTTAGTTTGGGTCAAAGTACTTCTGTCCCTAACAGCTGCTGATTTTTAAAGGAGGAAGCGTGTCTGACTGACCTGGAATCGACGCATGTCTCGAGGGTTTCCTGCATTTTTTAGGCAATTTTGGTTACATTTGAGGAAAAATTTCAAGAAGAACCTGCAGATAAAGAGAAACGGACATTAATGTCTTATAAACAGTCTTATAAACAGTATTACTATGTGACATCTGCACATTTGGTCCAACAAAGACTTATTTATGTTCATATTTCCAACTCAGACAAATCATCCCACTGACCATCCAAAGAGGAAGTGGAGCTTGCATGGGCCCCAATCTAGCAAAACATGTAAGCACACCCTAAATATTTACTAATTATTACTATTTATTATTTATTAAGCATTAATTTCATGTTTCTGTTGTGTCAGAGCCATTAAATTTAGCAGTCAGTCCCTCTACCACACTAAATGGCCAGGCTCCCTGTGCCATCCAGAGCAGCAAGGAACAGACACATAATTCAGCTCAGCAAAAAGAGGACAGAAAAATGTCGTATACGAAAGTTCCCTTATGTATAAATGAGGTTTTGTTTTACAAGTTCACTGTCGTGCAAATTTTGATTTAATACAAAAATACTGAAAATGTTCCATACAGTTGAAATCTCCCTTCCATGATTAAACCCTGTTTGTGAATAAAATTAATGCTCAAATAGTGGCTAGTGGGAGCCCAAATCCCTGAGAGGAGAAGGGGGGAAGTCTTGGTTAAAAGACTGACTTCATGGAAAAATGAAATATTTTTAATGCAGTCTATTTCCTGACCATACACAGTTCACTGAAGTAGCTATATGACCCTGACATATATCTCTAAGAAAAGACATTGCATTTTACAAAGCCAAAGAAAAAAGCAAACATTTCACTGAAAATATTTCCTTCAGTGTTATGCATCAGTGGACTGTAAACTCATAAAGACAAGTCAATGAATAATAGTGGGTCTCAGATTCCAGGCTTCCTCCCTGAAAGCCAAAGTTTATCAGCCTTTTGTCCAAAATAAACTACAGACTAAGGTCTACTAAAGCTCAGCCGTGCAAAGTTTAATCCTGCAGCAAGTTCAAACCTCAGTGTAACCAGACAGCAGCATTACACATGCAATAACCACCAGTGACTAAGCAGAAGTTAATCTGCCCTGTTCCCATGTCCAGGAGTGGGGTGGGGTACAGTTTGACCCTGTTTTACATTCAATCTGAAAGCATCCCTCCTTTAGCACCCAAACTGAACACTAGGTCAGCAGAATTTGCACAGACTGCCACCAAGAAAGGCAACACTGCAGGGTAAACAGCTTCAGAAAATCCGTTTTTGATGAGCAGCATTCTTTGCCCTGCTCTAGTTGTGATGCTGCCCCCCAACAAGGCAAGTTTTGGTGCTTGCTGCTCCATGTCAAAAAAATCATACTAGACAAATGGCTACAAGGACAAATTGAAACTCCAAGGGACTGTTTTCATTAAAGAAATGCAAGGTAATTTAGAAGGATTATAAAATGTGATGCTTGGGATTATCAAGGACTGGATCTCCTGACCCAGGGAGTCCCTTCTAGACCTGAGCTTCTAAATAAGAGCAAGCAATCAACACAAAATAAACAGCCACCACACTTGAACAGGGGTTTGGAGACCGTGTTTGTTTACACTAAAATAAAGAACAGTGTTAGTCATTGCATTTTCTCATCAAGCAGCTTTTGATATTCAACAACGCAAAGGTGGTGCTATTTGTTGTACGTGTATGTGTCTTTTTAAGCCTCTAATGGCCAGCTGTGACAGCCTGACTCAGATTGTGTAGAAGGAGCTGTCAGCACAAATCTTGGCATCTCGGATCCAGACAACTGCTTGCCACCAGGCGAGGGTTTGTGCTCGTGCCAGAATGGATTTTGAGAGACAAGCAAATAGGGCATTAATTCCGCCAAAGAAAAACGAAAAGCGGGGAGAATTCAGGATCTTACACTTCAGATGATGGCTTTCCTGTCAACAGCTCGTCATTTAGCTCACAAGCTATGAAGGGCACGGACATCAGATCCCTCTTGCCCTAAGCTGGCCCTGTCTTGCGAAGCGCTGGCAGGATCCAGAGACCACCCCTCTGCGCGACATTGCTCGCTGAAATAAAAAGCCTGGCCATCTGTTGGGAGGCAAAGACATCCCTGTCAGCTGGTGCCTACAGCCTCGAACAGGCCCTTATGTGGCAAAACCTCTCAGAGCCACTCACTCTTTGGGGAGAAGCTGGCGCTGCCCTGGGTTTACTGGGGGATTTTGGCGGCTTTGCTGAGTTCCAAGCCCAGCAGCCTTCCCCCGTCTGCTGCAGCCCTGGAGCAACACCTTGGCTCCAGGGGGAGCGGGGACATGCAATAGTTAGAAATATCTGTGGTGACAGGCAGTGTCAGCCATGCAAACATGGGAAGCACCTTCATGGTTTGGCTTTGCATAGCACACAAGTGATGGCTAATGAGGGTTGGTGGGTTGATTCAAGGCCCCCCCCAAAAAAATCGAAAGCTCTTTGGGAAGCTCTCTGGAGAAACACTGGGCCTTCCCTCCCTTTACAAAATTTGAGCTCATGCCAATTCAAAGGCTTGGAAAATCACTAGAAAATACAAGAGTTGGCTTTTGGATTCTGCAAAACTCTAACCCAAACTTTCAAAGTCTAACTCCATTTGCACTGTGCTATATCCCCCAAAGGCTACAGAAGTGTCACCAAAATAAACTGCAGAAGAAATGAAGCTCATCTGTTTAAACCTACCAAAAAACCTCAGGCAAGCAAGCAAGCAAACAAAACTTCCTTTGAATTAAACCAACTCCAGAAAAAAATTAACTTGAAAAAATAACTGTTTTCAGAGGAACCCCAAGCTTACACAGCCAAGTTCACTCACTGCATTTTAAGCAAAAAGTCACCAGTTTACACAACACATTCTGCCAAGCGCTGTATTTTAATTCCACTGAAAGACAAAACAAACTATAGGCTGCACTTTGTTTAGGAACACACCAGAGCTGGAGTCCCCCCGGCTACACAAAAGCATCCCACGCTCATCCAGGCGAGAGCCGAGCGGCTCCCGAGCTGGCACAGCACGCGCCGGCTGACGGTCTCCCCCCACTTTGGCAGGAAGGTGGATGAGAACAGATTAAGACAAGGGTAGAGCAGAGCATTTTGATTCATGGGGTTCAGCCCAGTCTCTTGGTTCCTGCTTCAACTGCTTGTTCAGGTGCCTTCATCACCTCGAGTCTGGTCCTGCCAGCCTTGCTCATTAGCAACACTTCACTCTGCAAATAGTTCAGATTTAGATTGACAGGACTGGTCCAGGAGAAGTGCCAATAGAACTGAGCTCTTTGGAAGTATAAACCTCCATCCCCGTTTGTTTGCATCTAACTTCTTCACAGAGGGTTATTTTTTTCAATTCTTTCTCCACATTTGGCAGGGCTGTATAGCATTATTAGTAACCACAGAGGATATATAGCACTAATACTAACTACTGGAGTCTGAAATTCATTTCGAAGATGAAAAAAATGTGCAAAACACAGGAGTCTCAATAAAATCTTCAACTTTAACTCTCTTTCCAAACTTCTGTGATTGCTGAATACCCGTTCTTCTGCCACACAAGACTCAGTCATCAATTATATTTATTGCTACCATTGAAGGTTTATTTTTTTTGCATGAATCAACCAAAACATATTTTCTGACTCCCTTCCTGACTACTAACATCCCTGGTGTGAAGAGCATTTGTGCATATGGAGCAGAGAAATACAAGCCAGCTCCATGTGATTCAGCTCAATTCAGAAACACACAAACTTTTACAAAGCTCTTGGCTTTACTGTCTTACATAGGTATTAAACCAAAGGGCTCCATGCTCCACCCCTTATCCTACAGACACATGGTTGGAGGGTATGGGAGTGAAGTTTTGGGGAAAACCAGTTAATTTTAGATTGCATTTAGGTGTGCTAAGATGCAGCTCAGTGTGGGCTGCAAAAACTACTCAAGGAGTGAAGTTGCTGAGCAGTTAATCCACGCCATGGCACTGCACTGCTACAAATCTCTGAGTAACTGCAAGGTTCAGTGTAGAAATACAACCTTCAGCTAAATACAAACTCCCAGTCTGAATCAGGCCCCAAATTAATGTGAACTTCTCTCTGCCAGGCTCTAACCAATGGGTTATTGGCTATTCCAGGAGTGTTCTCCCCTTTTCTCTCAATTTGACAGAAAATTCCTATTTGGGGATGAAGATTTTTTTTTTTTTTAATAAAACTGCTGCATTCCCTCAAAGATTTTGGTGCCTCTACTCTCTGCTAAGGAGGAACTCTACCCCATCCCTGATTGCCACAGCTGCTTTCCCATGCTGCTGCTTCCAGCTCCTGACACCAGCTCCCTTCTTGCTCCTGCTCCTTCCATCCTTGGATTCTCCTCATTCCACTGACAGATCTAGTGAGCACACTACCAGCTGGAGGTCACTCCACTTGTATAAAATCCTCCCTGCCACTCACTGCTGCCCATACTGCCCATCACACTGCAAGACTTTTGGGTTTCTGCAACACCCTCCCCAGCAGCATCCCACTCTTTGCCACTGCTAACTACCACAGGGATTTAAATTAAATACACGAGAGAAATGGAAATTCTAGCAATGAAGATGTAAAAGGGTTTTCCCCTCATACTTTTCTTGCCACTACAAATTAGTACCCATGTTAATTAAAAATAACTGAAGAGTTAAATTAAAGAAAGCAGGCTCTGACATGATCAACGTTTGCTCTTCTGTCACTCCCCTGAATTTAAAGGAACTCAAACATGAAGGTTTAGCAGGAGGATTTTCTTGCCATTGCCACAATAAATAGGTCTGTGGAACGAGAAAAAAATAGTTGGAAAGAAGACGTGCTGCATTCCTGATGCTGAAGAAAAGCTTGTTTGTTCCTGATACATTGGAGAAGTTGTTCAAGAACAGTTCCTCCATGTGAAAATACGACAGCTGTCATGCTGCCAAGGTCAGCCAGACCAGTGGCTATCCAGAGAGTGAGTGCTGGTTATACAACTTAAACCTGGCTAGGGCAAACAAAATTGACAAAACACACCTTTTCTGAGGTATAAACACATTTGAGAGAAAAAGGGCAACTTTAGACTCCTGGATGAAACACAGCAGTAAGTATATGTGGGTTTGTAAAATTAGTAAAACCAAAATACATGGGCCACGGGGACAATTAGCAACTTTCCATCAGATAAAAGGATTGCATGCCCATTCTGTACGGCACACCAATTCAGCAGAGTACTAAATATGTGCATAAATTTAAATACACAAGCAGTACTGATGGAGACAAAGCTACTACTCACATACTTCAGCACCTCGAAGACCCAGCTCTGCTGTCAGCCTACGTGATACTACAAATACAGCTGTCTCAAACAACATCTGATGGGTATTTTAGCTGTGGTGAAAACATAGCATATCAAGAAGTATCAAAGCCCATCCAAGAGTAAGCCCTGTGTGTACTGCCTCTGTCATGTTTACTTCTTCAGGGTTTTCTCTGCGCTTTTCACACACTTCTCCCTTTCTCAATCAATAACTTCTCCTGCACCTACTGGTAACTTGATCTAGTTAGTAATTTACCACTAAAATAAAAATATAGAGAAAACGTATTGCTTAATGCAATTTAACTTGGAAAAGTAAATAATCAAAAGGTAGAGAGAGAAGGTTTAGATTAGATATTGGGAAAAAATTCTTCCCTGTGAGGGTGGTGAGGCCCTGGCACAGGTTGTGCAGAGAAAGGGGGGGGGGTGAATTCCTTAGCATTTAAGGTATGAAAATTCATATTATTAACAAGTCTACTGTTGCAGTTTTCTATTTTGGAGTGGGGTTTTGTTGGGTTTTAGGGTTTTTTTCCCCTTAGACCTTTTCACATACAACTCACTGATTATGTCAGGTACCCTATTCACAAAAGAATAATTGAGACTGATATTTACCAACATGAGGCTGCACATGGAAATCAAACACAGGCATGGGGAAAACCTCCTATTACCCACATGTTCACAGCTGGATTTTACTTGGTTCTTTAGTCAATAAACAGCAGTAGCTACCTTTTGTGGCATTTTTACAACAGGAAATTTATTCTGCAGAAGAGAAATTAAATGCCAGATACAGCCATCTAACTCTCTTCTAAACATAACCTCTTGAGTTGTCAAATATCCTAATTAAGAAAAAAAAATCCTAAATCTGCCCTCTTTGGTTCAGAGTTCTCACTGATTTAAAATGGAAGCAAATTCAGACATGCTTTTATGGGATGTCAAACAATTCACTGGTTTGCAAAATAAACAAACAAACAAACAAACACAAAGCCTAAACTCAAAGCGTGGAAAATTATTTATTTTACTAGAGAATATATATCTTCTTCCTGAACTGCAGAAAAGGTCCAAAAAAAGGCAACATGACAAGGAGAATAAGCCTCAAGCAGCTGAAATCTGTTGACAGAGATTCTTCAGGCAGTGCCATAATAACAGAAACAGAATAGTCTCCTCTGTTATTTTTGTGAACTTGCTCTGGCTCCTGGAGCTCCAGCACTGCCAGGGTTTGCTGTTATCAATACAGTAAATATTCAGCTCAGCACAGCAAATAGCTGAGGAGGCACCCACATAATCACCAAATCAGGAGGCAGGACTGCCCAAACCAGCCTTAAATTACTCATTGCTCGCTTCAGCAAGTGTTCCCAGTCACTTTTCCTCAGGTCTGTGTGTTCTGCACAGCGAAGCACAGCATATCAATTTTTCATCTTGCATCTTCTGGACTTCTCCAGCTCTCTGATACTGAGTTATAATGCATCAGAGAAATTTAGAGTAGTTTGGGAAAGTGTGTTTGGCATTTTCTCCCATGAGTGAGTTAAAATCCCAGAGAGACTGTTTTGGTTTATTTTCCCAGACTTTTAATAAGAAAAGAAAGAGATAACACCATCAAAAGACAACATCATGAAACAGAATTAAGAATAGTCCAGAGGCAGGTTTGAGTGCTCAGTTTTCTGTAATTTAATTTTGCCCCCAGGTCTGACTTTTCAATATTTTTTTTTCCTTAAAGTAGTAAAAAATCTGAATTTTCCTATATCTCCTTGCTTGTGCCCAGCTCCATTATCTAAAAATTTATTAAATTTGAACTGCAGCTACCTTCATATCACATAAAAACAAAAAAGTTGGGAGGACTTTACACCATCTGTGTGCAGAATATATACCATCTATTTGGTTTACGGCAGCTCGATCCAAGATATCTGAACGTACACAAACCCTTTACACTGCCTTGACACAAACAGCACAGTGAGATCAGCAGAGGAGCACTTGAGCCCCGTGCACAGCTCAGTTGTCAGCTTACATAGCACAGAAACCTCCCAGCACTGCCTTTCTTCGCATACTTTAAATCACAGATTGCTCTTTACGAGCTGATGGGCCAGTGCTTTAGCTGAAATTGTGACAGACTTTCTAGCATTGAAGTATTTTATTATCAAGTGAGTACAGTTCCACAACCAACAGAATTTATCCTGATTTATTTAGCAAAAACCCCAATATTTTATTGATTTGTTTCAGTTTAACCACTTTTCCTTCACTCTTTCCCTATTTCACTGCTGTTTCACTCCTCAAATACCAGGGCATAAAAGCGGGTTAACTATTTTTAATTTTTACTAAAGACATTAGACTTCAGTCGCTGGAAAAAAACTATAAACCAGCTCTGTGGTCCGTCATAGTTCACACAATGCCACTGAATTAGCAGCCCTGCCAGAGTCATACTTTTCCTAAAAGAACCTCTGTTCAGCGTAAGTGATGACAGATAACAGCATTGCTGTTATTGCAACACGATATGAGTATTTGGTTGCCTGCTACCTCAAGGTAAACTCCTGTAACTTTAGCATGGTCACCAAAAAGCAGCAGCAGTATCAAAGTCAGGGTGTGTTGGAGAGCAGTGCTAATCCAGCCATCTGAAGCTGCTTTTCTCACAGCAAGCATGGGACCCTAAAACGTGTCACCTTGAACTGAGGGCGCTGATGACATGTTTCTTTCATCAGCTTCCTGAGAAAGTTATAAAGATTCACATGGTGAATATTTCATGTGTGGGAAACACTTTTCCCACCTTTCCCTGGATCAGGCACATGCAAATCACCTGCACGTAAAACTGTGTGCAATCTGCTCACAAATACAATAATTAGTGATTCCTCAAACAACCTGACACCAACAATATCCTTAAATAACATCAACACACCAGTGCTATTGCCCAAATCTGAAAAACCCAGAGGGTGAGGCTGTTTAAAGGACATGTGCATTATACCCTCTGGCCAGAGTCTGAGCCTCTGAAGCACTGAGAAAATTTTCTGCACAAACAGCCATGAAGTGCTACTCAAACCCCACCTGAACAGATGCATCCTGGAACACTTACACCAGGTGTAAACACGGTGTAACAACAGTGTTCTCTCCTGAGACCTGGCTCAGAACCCGCTCAGGTTTGTTCTCAAGATTTTTTTTCCTTTTTTTTTTAAGTGGAAAGTGCTTTATGTTAAAAAAAGATTAAGAAAAAAAGCCAGGAGGTCTGTTTAGACTGACATGGAAATTATTTTTCACCAGATTTATGTGCAGGACTGATGGCCTGAAGAGTGAGAAACAACAAAGAAAGATGACATTAGACCTCTTATTTACAATAACGTGTAGTGTACACCAGTAATAAATCAGAAGAACATAAGAAATGAAGAAAGGGATTATTGAGTTAATTCATGTCTCAAAAACACTAAAAATACACAACCCTAGGAGTTTCCAGCCCCAGAGAAATGCAACAGAAACTTTACAGATGTGCAGAAGTGTGACCACGAGATGCTGACTCTGGACAAGCTCAGGGGCTCTCAGCTGCTCCACTGCCTCACCACCAGCAAGATATACCTTGCAAGACTGTGGGATTTACTGCTGGACTGACACTCCAGTCTCAGTTTTTGCATCACTAAATCCTCAGGAGAACTGCAACAGTGATGGACAATTTAGAAATGTGACTGTAAATCTCCTGTTCACACAATCCTGCTGTGAAGCTGGGTGGAACTTACCTCACCTGACTCATCTCAGTGATTAAAGAAAAGTATTTGGGAAGTGTCAGTATGGTGAGAGGTTGGTTGCATCCCCTCCTAAGACAACTTGGGCTTCAAAGAACAAATTAAATGTTTGCTTCAAGTAAAGTAGCAGCAGTGAAGGACCTTATGTGAGGGAGAAAAAAATTCACAATAACTTAAAGTTATTGAAAGCTAACTTTAATAAATAAAAAACTAAACTAAACTGGGAACCTGGTCAGAGTAAGTGACAAAGAACAGTCTAACAAGAGATGATACTGGGAGATGTGATTTTACTTTTTGTAATGACCTTTCTTGGTTCTCTTGAAAAAAAAAAAAAGGAAAAAACAATTAAATGGAATCTTTTAAATAAACTAGTAGGGTAAGTCTATATTTAGCTGTCCAGAAAAAAAAATGCAAATGTATATTTGTATTTATACAAGAAGAGATCAAGTGCAAAATTGAGGGAGAAAGTCAAGTGCTGCCTTCAGCTCCTGCCCACAAGCTGGACATTCCATCCAGGGGTTCCCATTGTTTCACGATATTTAAGAGAATAAAGCCTTCCTTTCCTTTGCAGCAGGGAGCTCTGGCAGTGAGCACTGGATCCGGAGTGTAGTGGCTATTTTGAGTGCTGGAAGGAAGCAAAAGGCTGTTTTGTGGAAAGGCGGAGGCACTTTGTTTGAGTTGTGCACGCGGTGGTTCAACAAGAGAAGATATTCCAGGGGTACTTGCAGGGAATCCTGAAATGGCTTCAGGTATAAAATGCTGCAGATCTTTTCGTGTCTGTAGGGGCAAGTAACCCAGGCACTGTAAAATTCATTGGGATTCACCACTGGAGGGGAAAGACTGAAAGAGGAAGGGTAAAAGAGAGTTTCAGATGTGCTAGGCAAGAGGATCACACTATATGTAACGCTGGAGATGTCATCAATAAATATTGCATATGTCTCCTACCTTTAACATGACATTGAAAGAGCTTAATTAACCTTAGAAATAATGACCTCGGCAGCAGACATGTAGAATCCAATCATATCTGCTTATATCACAAGTTTTGGATTAAGTACTTCAGAGCTTTTCTTAAAGCAATGAGCCTTGAATATGTAGGAAAAAGACTTTTGCTGATTCACTCTTCTGTGCCAGAGAGATGTGGAAAAGGCATTGTAGCCTGTAGCTACGAAGTTATCTCTTGCACTAGTCGGGAAAGGTGATCCAGCTAATAAGAATATTTTCTCTGCCCTTCAAGCTATCATCCAGTGAGGGTACCCAAGCTGAAGGACAAAACCCCAAAACTGGAGTAGAATTCAGATCAGGATGCTAGTTAGAACTGGAGCAAGGTGAGAACATGAGTTGGCTGTAATAACAAAAATTATGCTCATGCCACTGTGTACTTCATTGGTTGGAATGATGAGAAACAGCATATTTAGCACAGAGTTCAACAGACCAAGACATTGTAAGGACAGAGGCACAGCATTAGATACACAGGGGAGCAGGGAACAGCTACAGGCATCTTCCATGTGTGTTAAAACACAGTCAGGACTTGGGATCTCTCCTGTTTTCCTGGGTGTCTGGTTGTGTCACTGAGATGCCTTTCTGTGTGAAAGCAGGGATGATATCTGTGATCAGTAGGATTTACAGCCACAAAACACAGAACATGAGGGTCTACAAAGTACTATATCAGCACTGCAGAATTATTACTTTTCTGTATCACTGCAGAGGACAGCATCAGCAATGGAAAAAAGGTTTACAATGAGCAGTTAAGGAACCTTGCCAAGCAGTCAGGGCAGAAAGATAAAAGTTGTTGTTCATCTACATCTTACCAATGAAAGTTACAATTCAATGGAGTAGGAAGTACTTGCAACTTAACAACCTTTTACTCTTTAGTTCTATTTTATGTTCTATTGTTGTTCTTTTGAGAGCAATTGTGCTGGCAACTGGCAAAGAGTAAAAAGCATCAGAAAAAACCTTACAGCTGCTCCCCCTCTATCACCTCCCTGGAAAAAAAATAATTCCTCAGTAATGGAAACATCACCAGCAAATTTCACCCAAAATCTTTTTAACTAGACAGTAGCTTAAATTCATCAAGAACTCAACGTGAGTAGTGAATATTGATTGTTCTCCTTTCACTCAAGTCTGTAGCTCTGATAAAGTTCCACTAAAGACATAATTGCATAATAGGTAACTTAAAACATGTTATCATTTCTTTAATACATACATTTCACTAATTAAAAGGCTGAAAGCCTTTCAGATGACTGGCTAAACAATGTGATGACAAGATCAGGGTCTGATCTCAGAGATATTAATATAAAGCTAGAGAAAACACAAATTTTCATCTTTTCTAGTGAGTTGAGACTCCAGGCCCAGAGTTAACTAGTTCAGGAAATAAACCCACAGTCATGTGCCTAAAGGCTTAATGAACTTCATTAGCTGAACATACAATATCAAGTTAGGGTACTGAAGGAACTGGTGGAAGAGCTCCCCGAGCCACTCTCCCCATCATTTATTATCCTTCCTGGTTAACCAGGGAGGTCCCTCACAACTGGAGGTTGATCAGTGTGACTCTCATATACAAGAAGGGTCAGAAGGAGGATCTGGGGAACTACAGGCCTGTCAGCCTGACTACAGTGCCAAGGAAGGTTATGGAACAAACTATCATGAATGGGATCACATGTCATGTACAGGACAATCAGGCCCAGCCAGCACAGGTTTAGGAAAACTTCATCACTCTCTACTAGCACCTGAAAGGAGGTTGTAGCAAGGTAGGGATCAGCATTGGAAGTGGCTGTCCAAGGAGGCAGTGGAGTCACCATCCCTGGAAGTGTTCAAGAAAGGACTGGACGTGGTATTCAGTGCTGTGGTTTATTTGACAGGATTGTGTTCAGTCAAAAGTTGGTCTCAATGACCTTGGAGATCTTTTCCAACCCTAATGATTCTATGATCCTAAGTTTTAAACCCCTGTTTAATCTCCAAATAAAAATCAAGAGGGAGTTTGAAGAAATACTGTGAAGTACCAATGACAAACTTATGAGCAGATACTTATGTGTTACACAACATGCTAAAATACCCTCACATTGACTTGTCAAAAATAACCACCAACTAACAGACAACCCTGACAATACAGTGCTCAGTGCTTGATTCAAAATCAGGAGGAAATGTACATTATCACATACAAGTTCCATGTGACTCTGGTGTCTATTAAATGAAATAACATTACTCCAAGTTGGGAAGTATGACTCATTCTGATTACAACTGAATGACCATGTTTCTACCCTCAAAGATTTCTTCCACTGTGCAGAATAACTGCAATAAGTACAAAATTACTGCACTGTTCCAACTCCTGCAGTGAAGCTTTTCTGCCATCCTGGAGCTGCAGTGTTGCCTATCTACAGCCAGCTTTAGCCTTGGCACCTTCTGAGCACTCCAGAAACTTTTTACACAGAGTAAGTTCATGAATATAAAGAGCTTTGGCTCACTGTATTTAGGAGAGCATGAAGATCCCTTCATCTTAAAGATTCCCAATGCTCAGTACAAGCAGCTACCTGGAACTAGCAAGGACACTGAGGAGAAAACTTTCATCCTTTCAGTAAGTGTCTTGGGACTTATTACAACTACAGGTGGTCAGACACTTGACTTTGTGTCTCTCCTGAAAGACAGCACCTCCAGGAACGCAGCATTCCCTAGTGTGACACCTCTTCAGCAGCATCTGAAAGGGAAGTAAACCTCCTACTGAGTCACCAAACACTGCTTCCCACACTAGTGAGGCTTTTCCTTAGAGGACTCTTCTTTTAAAATAAAAAATTGTCAGTCTAGTGATGCAGTGCAAATAACTCCATGTGCTGTTGCTTTTTTATATCCTGAAGGTTGCTTTTAAAAAATGGGTTTCATTACATAACACGTTACAGCAAACTGATGTCTCACAAGTTTGGAACTGATTTTCTTTTTTTTTTTTTGCAACTGGACATGGTCTTCTTGATCTCCATCCAGTCATTTAGAATTTTCACTTACATGTCACTTTTAAAGCAAGAGTGAATTCCTGTCTGAATTCCTTGGTAACACTTTTAGGTTATTTTTTAAATTCCAATTCGAAAGATCACAAAATAATGAGGGGAAAAAAATATTTTTTTCCTTTATCACAGGAATCTTTGTATTGAATTATAGGCAATAATGCATTAGAGATACAGAAACCAAGAATGGAAGCGGAGCTGGCAGAACACCCACAGAAATGCCCTGCCTTCATCCCATAGAGCAACATGCTTTTAAGATGTCCAGGCAGAAAAATTTCTGGAATTTTAAATATGTTAATAGCTCAAAGTAATGATGACTCCAAGCCAAAACCCCAAATTGGAAAGTTCCTGAGCTCTGGGTAACATTCAGTCTGCAGTAGGGAAGGAATGAAACAGAAATTCAGAAGGCAACATGCACACCTTTTGTGAAGTTCTAATCTGAGGTTGGCGTGGGGCCAGAAATAACCAGTTGAGACCTTGCCTTGGAGACCTGAGCTCAGGACCAAAAAGTCTTCAGAATAAAATGGAAATGTCTTCCTGAAATGCAATAAAGGCTGGTTTCTCTCTTGTTGCACTGTCTTTTTCCAAACTATCTCCACCCGTTACCTCTCCCAGGACGTTGGCAAATGGCACCCCTTAGGCTGTATAAATCTCTGCAGAAGGAATGGCATAATTTTTCTCCCATCACAAACCTTCCAGTCTAATATTTGACAGCCTAGATCAGGTGCTGTCCAAACATTTATTAAAACATTTTAAATGATGAATATATCCAATTATTACTATTAATGCAGCTAATACTGACTAATGAGGGGGAAACATACTAGCTTGTGTCCCGCAATTCATTACCCCTGCCTTGTCAACAATTCAAAGCCCAAAACCTAATCATCCATACCGGGCCCTGTTATATTTCACACGTCACATTTAATAAGTCACTCAGTGCCTATAAATTAATGTAACATGTCGGCGTTTATGAGCGCAGCTTTGTCGCTGTTAACAAATGATGTGCTGGCCTGGCCTGCTGCAGCTCAGCAGTGACGAATGATGGAGGATGATTTCTCTCCAAACTATAAACTGCACACTGGGGACCACGAGAAGACAGAGCTCCACGTGCACACGTGGGCATGTGTGTGCACACAAGCACACACACCCTGCGTGTGGAAATGGTGGAGGGTATAGATAATGTGCACCTGAAAGTGCTGTTACAGGTATATTTCATGCATTTTAATGCAGAATACTTTTCAGCCCGGTCATTATATTTTATCAACCTATATCTATTCAGACATGCATATATATGAACACTAGATACCTCACAGTATTATAGGAACGCATAAAAAATCTTCAGCAATTTTATCGAAAACACATCTACTGTATATATCATGTTACAGTTTCACTTGCACTAGTTTAAGCCAAGCAGGTTTATAGATACTATCATTTATAGCAATACTACATACAAGTGGGGCCAAATCTTTGGTTTGACTTACAATTAGCCTGAACACCTGTAATATTTCCATTCTTAGTGCTTCCATAGCCAACCACAACTTGAAACAGAAATGAAACACCGTAGAGCTGTATTGCAAAATGTGATGCTAAACTGCAGATGACTGGCAGAGCACCAACAGTTTCTTTACTGCTTCTTGAGCAAAACTGATTTTTTTTAAACAGTATTATAATGTGTAACTTAATAACTTAAAGAAACAGAGTACATGAAATGTGCATGTGATATATACGTATATTTTAATATCCTTCTTCCTGTTTTCCTGCAAAAAGTGTAAGCATTGGAAGGTAACAGGGAAAATGTTGGTGTCTTTTTGGTTACTTTGGTTACAGCTGAGGCAGGCTCAGGAATGATGAAAGACATCTGGATCTACATACAGCTGCATTAAAGTACTATATGCAGTAATAAAACTGCATGTTGCAAATGCACACTGTGGCCTGGAGGGAAGTTGTCACTGGAAGCACCTTTTATAGAACTCAACTGGTTTGTCAGCAGCAGAGGAAGAAGACAGATAAGGAAAGGACCTCTGAGAGCTGAGTTCCTCAACCCTTGGAAGCTGACTCTTACCAAAGCACAGACCAGAACCCCAGTTTTGGCTTTGTAACAAAGCTTTCCTGACAGTAATGCCAGTTTTACCCTTATGGTCTCTTTTACATCAGCATATCCTGTTACAGCAACACATTCCTTAGGAAACAAAACATACTGGAACACACACAAAAATTTAAAAAGTTCAACTGAGATGTGAATGCACTGGTGATGAGCCCACAGCCGGTCTGGGAGTGATAGATCTGAATGAATCATAGAATATTCTGATTTGGAACAGATCCATACGAATCATCGAAGGCCAACTCCTGGCCCTGCACAGGACAGTCCCAAGAATCCTACCATGACTGAATTTTCTTTCTGAATTGTAGGTACAATTTTTTGCCCCTGTTTGCCCTGTGAAAAATGAAGATTTGTGGGAAAGAAACATGTCTGAGAGTCTACCAGTATGAAAAAACTCTTAGAGAAAAACCTCCAGTGTGTCAAAACATCATCTGGAGAAAGTCCATAAACGAAAGCTCTTCACTTATTTCCAGCAACCATAACTCAATCCTTCCACGTCCATTGAAGCAGCAGTACTGAACAACAGTGAAGGATAAAGTAATACTTTTTTTTTCCAAAATGAATCCACCCTGGAAGGGCCACCCAATGGTTGAAGGACTACACCAGGACTCAGAAGACCTATTCCTGTCTCTGCTTCATATACTTTGTAAGCCGCCCAGTTGCTTTTAAGCTGCTAAAGATGCAATTAAGCCCTCTTGAAAGTCCTACTGCACATTTTACTGCACCTTTAGAAGTCAAAACACCTTTATAAATCTACTTTCAAATCTCTCTGTGTCTTCTGTTCCCATCTTTAAAATAGGGATCATGACACTTCCCTAGCACACAGGTACTGTAAGGATAGATAAAGACAAAGACACTTTCTAAAAGGTGTCACACACATCCAGAATTCTCTCATGTATTGTTGGCATAAAAAAAAAATCTTAGATTCTTTTAAAGACTTCTGATATATAAAGGGGGATTTCATAGGCTTTAAATGTCTCTAAGAAAATTATTCTGTCTATACAGGCAGTACCAGTGAAAGAACCACACTGACCAATTTGTTTTTCTAGGTCTTGTGCCAGTTTTTTTGGCACTTCATACCTTTAGACTAAAAGAGATTGTAAAATTCTATTGAAAGGCCTGAGCATTGCTGCTCCTGCACTCCATGTAACTGGGCACTACCTGATGCTGAAGGAAACTGATGTTTCAGGGTATAGTCCGAGGTCAGCTCCCCAAGATATTAAATATTTTAAAAATTTCACTAAAGAAAATTTATTTGGTAATTGTCTAATAAGGTGTTATTTTCTCAAAGAGCAATACTGTATTTCTAGCACCTAACTCAGAACTTATATGGTGCTGATCCTCCCTCCAAGTAACTCTGTGAAGTTGAGACCACTGCACCTGAACAAAATCAAATTATTTGAGTAGTTCAGCACCCACATCACTTGTTTTTTTTAATCCCATTCTCCTCACTATCCTGTCATTCATTTACCATCTTTAGGCCTTTCAGTTATAAATTTTGTGGGGCAACATTTGTATAGAAATCTGACCTACCAGAGGCCACCAGATACTACCACAAAATACAAAACAGATAAGAACAAACTTCATCATCTCTCTTTCTTTTTTTTCCTTTCATACATATTAAGCTCTAAATGAGCAGGAAAAACAAAAAAGTAAACTGAGTGCTAACATGAAAGCTTAGTACTGCCTGCATACCACAGCAGCCACACTTAGTTCTGAAAACTTATAAAATTCCATAAGAAAGGTGAAGATTGCAATAAAGCCACCACACAGGCACTGCCGGAGAAAGCCTTAAAAAAGGGAAAAAGTAGAGTTACCCTGTTGCAAGGGATTCATGGAATCTCTGAAATTTTGAAGAAAAGAAGAGAAATCTACATGACAATAACGTTGTTTCTTTCTCTGAGGGACCCTCAGGGCTCTCAAAATCATACAGAAAAGAACACAGCTCTTTTCAATTCAGCCCATTGTAGAGAACGGTGAATGTCACAAGGTTTATTTTATAATGATTTATTATAAAGAAAAATAAGGGCTCAGGCAGAGACATATTTTCTCAAGAATTTATTATTCACCAAAATGGTTTGTTTTGCAGAAACATTTCTTTTTGCTCTATTTTTTTTTTCTGGCAGTTCCTTTTGGCTTCATCTTAGATGTGCCTTCATCCCCACTTTGCTTTGAGAGGGGTAAACTTTCAATCTTCACCTCTTTTGTTACCTGTGGTGCTCTCACTTCCCCTGAGCAGGGATGTCCATAATCATCCATAATCACTGCTAAGCCTCCAAACACCTTTTCCTTCTTGCAACATACCTGTCTGGCTCCTCCCTTCCAAAACATCAGAGATCCCTCAGACCTCTGGAGAGACAACGGAGCAAAGCACTACCAATACAAGACTCAGTCACTGCCACCAGAGGCAGAGGCACACGCCTGAATCCTACAGTGAGGATCTCCTTGGATCACTGCTGGGGAACACAGTGGAGGGCCAGGAGGGCAGGAGCAGCCCCAGCCTGTCAGCTGGAGCAGAGCTGGCGCTGGTGTTTGGGAACCAGCTCCCTGAGGGAAACAGCCAAACAGAAACTCAGCTGGAAGAACATCCTTCCTAATCCCTGTGCAGCAAGAAATCAGCTGCACTGAAATGAAGGGCTTTAACCAGCTCTCCTTCCCACCTGCCTATATGAACCAGCAGCTCTACAAAGACCCTGGCTGGGTGTGTTCTGCAGGATCCTGTGCTATTCCAGAGCCACCAGCAGCCTTCCCTTCCTAGGTGTCCCTATTGCACTTCTCTATTATAGCAGGGACACAATTTATACTCTTTTATTTATACTCTTTAAAAATTATGCTCTTAACCATCAAGCCAGTTAAGGAAAAGCCAATACTAAGGGACTTCACAAAAACTTGCAAGAGGTTTTGGGAAAAGAAAGGAAGGTATTACAGTGCATGGCTCTGCTAGTGACTGAATTTCTACTCCAAGAATTATTTCCTTCAATTAGAAAAGCAGAAGGATTTAAAAAATTAAAATAAAATCTACCTCAGCTGCATTTTCCACACAGAATTAGCACTTGTTTCAGAAAGTAAATAAACCAAAATCTGAACAGGCAAAGAAAACTCCAAGTGCATTATATGTCCAAGCTAAACTGATGCAATTCCACATGTTCTGTGAAAAAATAAAGTCAAAAGTAGGTCAGAAAAGCTGACAGAATTAATCACTGAAGAGATGAATAGGAAATTTGATGGAAATAAGATCACTTTTCATGATGAATTCATAGTCAGCGCTTAATTGAGTACAATGAACTTGAAAATACACTTGGTGAATGTCTGCATTAGCTGGACTTCTGAATGTTTGTAGCAGTTAAGATACACAAACTGATCAATAGTGTAAAACAAAGGAGCTCAGGTATGCATGTGTACTCATACATCACTTCAATAAATTACCCTGGGTGTTACAACCAGAGGAAGGGAGGGGGGTGGATTTAGAACAATCATTTTGGGATCAAGAGCTAAATCATTTCAACCACATCTTGATTTCTGCAAAACTCGGCAGGAATTATGAGGCTTAACAGCATCTCAACAATTAGCATATTATAAATACAAAAATGATATATTAAAGCGAGAGGAGAAAAAGGCCAGCATTTTACACCTACAGTAATATAATTCCACTACTTAATGCAAAGTAACAGGCATTAGAGTGTTTGGGATCCTCTTGTATAGTGTTATCTGTTCTATCAGTAAATGAGACTATGTGAACAGTACAACCTATAAATAATTCAAGGCCTGAGATGGCAATTATAGAACCATGCACAACCAGCATGAATATTTTATGAAGGCTAAAACAGCCCTCAGAATGAATCATGGATAGATGAACACACACACATACACACACACTCAGCTGTTGGCCAAGTATTGCTTCCAGACATGGCTTATATCTGATCCTTAGTACATCTAAAAAGAAAATTCCTGAACCCAAAAGTCAGAAGTTACATCTCTATTGTTACATATTAAAAGATATTTAAAAAATAAATAAAGTGACTGAAGACAAAAAAATGTTATATGGGTGAAAGAAAACGTTTACTTCTTTTCAAAGATTCTGGTAGGAATTCTAAACAACTTTTTCCTATGCACAAAACGTGGCTGCCAAAAGCCAACCACGATGTACAAAACGAGGGCCTGGAAGGGCTGCGCAGTGCATTGGTCTGCAAAATCTGCCCCTAAAGGAGGACTTGCCTACATGGAGATATTTTCCAGTAGAGATATACTGGTATAACTCCCCATATGGGCACTATTATTGCAGCACAAGAGCATTCACATGGGAGTTACAGCAGTATAACTACTCCAGCATAATTATACGGGTGTAATTATGCCAGTAAATTTCCCTGTATTAGCAAGCCCAGAGAAAACCTCCCTGTAAGGAGCATGGCACTGCTGCATCCTGCCCCAGCACACAGCCAGTGGGCCTGCAGCAAAACACATCTGGGAGCAAAGCTCCCCAAATCCTGCTCCCAAGTTAGGGCATTCAGTGGCACACGAGTAAATTAATAATACACTAGCAAAAAAATAATAAAAATATAATCTTTTACATGCATATCGTGCACATTGACTCAGAGACATGTATGTGCACACTTACATGCTCTACATATATTTATATTATATATAAATATACATAGATTTATTTATATGAAATTACATTTTAGAACATATGTGTTATAAACACCGTCTGATTAGTGCATAGATCACCTCTTTGAAATGAGGATGTATAATTTCTCCCATTTTCCAACTGGTGGAACTAGAATACATAGTTAAAACACCACCAGCTATTAAAAGAAACTAGGTTGGAACCTGAGTGACCATCAGATACCTCTTCTGTGCCAAATACCAACACATCTTTGATAGCTTGAAAATTTCTCATGTACAAATATAAATTACGAGACTGGATTTGGGTGCATGGCAGTCTACACACATGCTTGAGAAATAAAGATTAAGATTTAAAGCAGAAAAATTATAGGACTAAGGAGGCAGCATCAGATGGTTCTTACTAATCTTTATACATTTCTGACTTTTTTTTTAATTATTTTTCAAACTCTTCTTGGGTCTTTCATTCGCATCTAAAAAAGGATCTTTTAAGGCTACAATTTAAAGCGATGCATTGCAGACAGGCTGCCGAGTCCTGCTGCAAGGATGTGCCCATGAATAGGGTCACAGTGTCACAGACAGCACAGAGAGCACGAACTCACCCACCTCACGGCCTTTTCCTGCACGACCCCTATAATTTTGTGGGTTTGGCAAACACAAGGGGTAATTGTGTCAGCCAGGGTCAAGCTGCCATTGTGGGGGGTTTGTGGGCAGGATCAGTATCTGAGGGAGAGGGGTTGTGTCATGCTGGGTCAAGACACTGCAATTGTGGGTGCCAATTTGGCAGCTACTGGGTGGGTTGCAGTTGTTTTCCAGGGAGGGAAGAGCCCAGCATGAAGGTGGCTCTGGAAGATTTAGGTTGAACTGAAGCTGTTTCTAGAAGGTTTGGCACTGAGAAGAAAGTGAAGTCAGTTGAAGGAAGTGGGGAGATTGCAGAGAGACACAGAATCTGGGAGCTGGATATCTGTAGGGGAAAATCCAGCTTTAAAGGGACCAGTGCCTTCAGCAATGTTTATTGCCATGAGTACAGTATTTTACTCAGCAAGTAGATGCATTTTGTCCAGCAAAAGAACATGGAAAACAACACATTCCTCAGTGTGTGTGCCCATGACAAACTTGTGTATCAGGGGAAAGATTTCACCAGCAGGTTTTACAGCCTAATTCAGCTTTGTTTGCAACCACCTCCTAATTCAGCCTTTTTTCTCTCACCTGCCTACGCACTTAGAGATGCTGAATTGTGAGTCAAACTGTAACTTGGACATGATCAAACTCCTGGTACATGTGGATCCAGCAAAGCAGAACTGTGGAGTTTGGTTTTTCTCATTTAAAGGCAGCAAATAAAAAAAAAAAATCATGAACAGAAATGCATACCTTGAGACCACAGTCCAAAGGAAATACTCTGCTAATTGCAAGGGTGTATTAAAGTCATGAACTAAGTAAACTAATTTGCTCTTGGCATACTTTCTATACCTCCCAGGTTTCTGTTTAGAACCTCTGTTTAGACATTTCACAATCTAAATCTGGTGAAGTCTGAAAAAGGCCTTCAGAAGAAGGGATAAAAAAAAAGCCAGGCAATTCTGTAATAAGCAGCTTTTGAAACTTGATCTGGTTTTCTATTAATTTGCAATATAGATTTGATTTCAAACTCACAAAAATCAGAATGGTTAATCTTTTATTTTCATTATTTTGACATTTCTGTTTACCTTTTAGAAATGCTATCAGAGGCACAATGTGGCATTGGAAAGCTAAATGCTAACACATGGAGCACTCTATGACTGCAAAAATTTCTCTCATACTTTTGCAAATACCACAGCCAAAATCAACAGCACAAGTTTGATTTTCTTCATCATGAATTGACAGCTTATTTATCTCTAAGGAAGAACTTTCTAAACCCCTTAAGCTTCCAAACAACTGAGGAAGGATTCTGCTGACTATTCAAAAATATTTGTGCCTCATAAAATTATAAGTTAAATTATTAAATTTTTTGTGTTTTCCTTCCAAAATGAAAGAAGGATGCATTATGAACTGCAACAGACTTCATGAAAACGAAAGTCAAAAGACTGATCTGCCAAAAAACTTTCTTATTAGGACTTCTTTCATCTGATATTAAACCTGTGTTTATTCATACTGCGCATAAAGTCCAGCTAAACAGTCTTCATGATATCAGCAGATCTTAAGTACATATAGACCTTCAAACACTTGGTCAAGTCTCATTAAAGTCAAAGTTTAACATATGCTTCAGTATGTGCAGAACAATGATGGATTTACATTAAATGCTCAATTGCTTTCTTGAATTACAGCCTTAACCACTTCATACTCCAGTGAAGGTAAACATGATCCTCCTCATCCTGCTGGATAATGCCACTGCTTTATTACAGCATCAAGAGCACAGGCACTGCCAAATTGCCATGGCCTGCAGCAGAAATAATGTCTTCTGGTGACTGTTGGGCAGAGTGAGATGGCACATAAATACCGTCCTGGAGCCATGGAGAACATGGCTGCAGTCCTGACTAGAGCAAACCCAGGCTCTGTCAGCCACTAGTTGGGCATCAGCATCTCCCCCAAACGCTGCCTTCCAGTGAGCTGACTGCTTGTTTGCAGTAGAGACTTTAAATCAATACACAGGAACGAAAGAATCCAGCAATGCTAACAGATCAAGTATTCAAACGTGGAATCCAAGTAACGTTTCGCTTGCCAGTAAAACGCCCAGTGTAACTCATTCACCCATGAAAAGAGCTGTGTCTGAAGTCATCTTTATTTACAATGTGTTTGTGCCATGTTTGTTTGGAAAGCGGAGGATGAGTTGGAGTAGGTGGCATCTCTCACAGCTTCCTTTCCACACACTCTGAATTCAGACTCCTAAGGCCTGAGCTTCACAAGGCAGTTACTGAGGAGCAGAGCAAGGCACACATTTGTTTGCACCAAAACTACATAACGTATTTGCTGTGAAAGTGCTCTGTTAGCCTAAGCTTGTAAATCAGGAATTCCCTATGAAAATATGGTGTTACTCTGCTCTGAAACTAGTGTAACACAGAAATTGGACCATGTGCCACTTCACTTTCATTGCCCAAATGGCAAAGTGGCTATAAAAATTGCCAATCAGCCAGGAATAGGTTAACCGCTATGTTATGAGTTTTTGTGAATGTCAAAATGGTCAAAATTCAGAATTTTTGTCTCACTTAGAAGCTTAAAATTTTGAAATTTGTTTTCATCTGAAATTGAAAGAACAACACTATGAAAAACTAGAAACTGTACCTGGATTCACCTAATGTAAAGCATGACAGAAGCACAAAATATGGTGGGAAATCTGTAATTTCCTCAGGCACTCTGCTGGCTGCCATGACATATACCATGGTCAAGTGAAACTTGATAACAGGAAAAAAAAAACAGACACCAGGTTTTCCTGTTTCAAACTTTCAGCCCACCCTATCCTTGGAACTAATGGAGAAATCTCAGATAGCAGGAAAGAGCGCACAAGGAAAACATAAAACCACCAGGAGCAGGAGGTGTCTCCAGCTAGTCATGCAAAGTATCATTTATCATTTTAATCCACTTATTTTTCTGAAGTAAGAGATCCATTTCCACCACAAACTACAAATAAAATATCACACCATAAAATTGAATATATGTTAAAACCATGTATGAACGTATTTGATAGAAAAGCAGTTATCCAAAGCACTGTTCCATCCTGAAACTGGTATTTTTGTAAGCAATTTCATCCAGAAGGGGGGGGGCTTGTTTCTAGGTTACTCTGCAGAGTGGCTGTCTCAAGAGAGATGAAAGAGCAAAGGTAGGTCTTTCCTGTATATCCCTATCAAGATATTAATGGATGTGACGGGAGAAAGCCTGAAGTGATGTCACTGGAGGCAGCGTTATATGGATTCCATAATGGAACAGGAGAGACAAGCCACAAACACGAGAGAGGGGAAAATGCTGATGAAAATCAGGTAAACAATAGCAAGATGGAAATTCAGTTGGAATAGAAGCTTTTGTGAAATGGGATCAATGGACACAATTAAGTCCTCTATTAGGGAAAATGAACCTTATGAAAGAGGAGGAAAAAAGAACAACAGCATCTGATACTATAAAACAAATCTGTACAAGAGACTCCACCATTCAGAGAGTCCTAAATCCAAATATCCCACTCTGGAAGCCCATTAAAAATCCCATCCTGCAGGGCCTTTCTAACCTACAACAATGTAACACACATGGCATTTTTATATGCCATTTTTGGAGGAACTCATTTTTGAGAATCGTCAGAAAAAACAGGAAATGCATCTTGCAGCATAAACGGTCATCCAGCAAAGAAAGGAGATTTTGTGTTAAATTTACACATGCATACACATAAACCCAGTTCCCTGGGGTAAAGAGACATTACATAACACCCCCACTATTTACTAAATGTAATTTCTGTTTTACTGAAATAAATTAAGACAGGTAACTACTGTAACCACAGAATCATAATAATGAACCGGCCAACAGATGGCAGCTGAACCAAATCACCTGATTTAAATAAGATCTGCATTCACTTCAATCCGGTAAGTTTTGCAAACAGATTTAAGTCAACTGCCCGATAAAAATCAAGCAATTTCAGAGTCATGCCTGCTTGTAATGGATTATAACTTTATTATGAATTATGTCTCTGAACCTGCATGTTTACAAAAACAAACATTACTACTGTGGCAACTGAAGGGAGGGGTGGGTAACATCACTCTATTTAATTTTGCTGACCAATCGTTAATACAATGAAAATAATGTGCTGTGCATGAATCCAGTTTCTGATGGCAGCGCTTTGGTGAGAGACTGAGAAAACACAAAGCAGAAACAGACTCCTCAGGCAGTCAGTGAATATGAATAAAAAAAAAAAAAAAAAGAAAGAAACACAAGAGAGCTTTCTGGCCTGAGGTTAGAGGCAGAGGTTGGCATTATTTTACATTAGAAACAATTCACATTCAAAACTGTAATTGATAGCAGTGAAGTGTTAGGGAAAAGAGACTGTGGTGTTCAGGCAGGCTGACCTGCCAATCAAACTCAACCTTTCTTTGAATGAATAAAAGCTTCATTGCCCTATTATGTGGATCTGGGCAGGCAGCACTAAAGTACCCTGTTTGTCAAGTTTATGTGCACTGCCCCAAGCTACTCAGACACCCATGCTCAATAATAACTCGAAATCATCAGTGATTTTTGATAGGGTTTCTTTTAAAACATTTAGTGTTAATTTTACTAAGTCCCTGGGACTTAAAGAAACAGGAGGGCAATATTTCCACTCTACTTTGTACAAAGACTGACAGACAATTGTGCTGCTGCTATAGTTAAGGTAGAGAGAGAATGTTGGCTGGGGTTTTTTTAAACATCTGTGAAACCGTGTAGTCTGAATGCTGCAGGCAACAGCTCCTTATCATTACAGGGAGGAAATGCTTGTCTTGATACTTTTTTTTTTGCCTCTCCTCCAGGCAGGAGAGCTCTTGTAAATAGAACAATTGGCTCTTTGCTAACCATTTGATTGGAGACTTTGGTTTTCAGGATTCCTTTCCTCTCCCAATTGCTGCCAGTCCATTACGCCCCTTACAGCACCAAATTCACTGCTGCTCGCATCCTGATGCACTTACAAGCACTGGAGACAACAGAATTATTTGCTGCAATCAAGTTGGTCTTTCTGTTTGTCAACAGTATCCCTTTAGAGGTCTGTGGTCTGCTGCGAGGGGCAGTGACTGTGTGGTGAGTGTTCTGTCCTGAATTTGGCCAAAGCAGTTCATCACCTAAAATGCACGGTGCAGTTTCTACTGTTTGTGTGGTGAATACCACCTTCACTCATGCAAGTCCTTAAGAAGGTGATCTTTCAGGAGATAGCAGAGAGGATGGGAGAAAGGTCTGTAAGCAGGAGATGCACAGGCCCAGGATGTTTAAGAAAGAATGACACAGCCTTGCTGCACAAATCACCATCCTTTCCTTCGATCTCCTCTCTGCTAAAGGACTTTCTCTCTTATATGGACGGTGAGTGTCTGGCCACTGTGGAACACAGGTCTGTGTTTTTGTGCAGTGAGAAGTGCAAGGTCAGGTGAGAGGGGTTTTGAGGACTGATGTGACACCTCTGTTTGCTGAGGGAAGTGCCAAGAGCTCCTAACTCTGAATATCAACAGTGACAAGCACTCTCCAGGCAGAGGATCTGCTGCTGCCTGCACAGCTCACTCCTCATTTTACTTAACTTGTGTGAGAACTGCTTATTCTCACAGCCTCTGCAGTTCATTTTACCTCCTAAATCTTCCTATTAGCAAGTATACAAAGCCAGTATATTCAGATGTGTCCACATTTGAAATGTCTTGTAAAGCTGCAACTAAAACTCCTGCTGGGAAATTAGTTTGCTGTGTCCAGATATTCTTCTTGATATATTAAATATGATAAACTCCATATAAATATAAATAAGAGCTTCTCCCACAGCACAAGAACAAAATAAGTGTCACCATGAGAAAGTCGGCCTCCGAAGACATCTCAATTTCAAACCTGATTTAGCAAGTAAAGTTTCTGGTTACATTCTGCCCCTGCTTTTCCAGTTCTCTTCACAAGTGATTGAGGGGAAAAGCTACTTTTGTAAGTGAAAACTGAATGTTGCAATAAACACACAGGGCAATAGTCTGTGGCTAGAAAACGTAGCAAGGAAATATTTTTTAAAATGCTTACCAAACTATTACAGGAGACATAGAGAAGAAAGTGAAGCACAAAAGAGGAGTATTCACCACATCTCTGCATTTTAAACCACTGTCCCTCTTCCTTAGCCTATTATCTCCTGGGTTTTAAATATCTTCTAAGCTGTATTTTCAAAGGGGAGGCTCTGTGTACCAGCGATCAGACAAGTTGGTTGAAAACAGATTCATCAGGCTTCAAAGGATTATTGTTTGCAAAGAGACAGTACAAACATTACTATTTCACACTACAGCTATGATCTTATTAACATACTGTGCAAGGATTTCATTGCCAGATTGGTTCATTTATCAAAAATAGGGGGAATTCAAAGCACCATAAGGAAGGTAACATTTCAGCAGGCCTGGTTTTCACTTAACGTCATTAATCTATCTATTTACACAAGAAGCAAAAGTGCTCGTTTAGTGGTGTCTTGCAGTTCCATGATTCTGTGTTTGAGCTTCAGTACATCAATACTGCACTTAGCAGCAGAGGAAATATTAGTATTTCTCCTATGAAATGATTTCTTTTATTTGCAGGGTCCCTTCCTCAGCGAAGTGCTGGGAGGAGGATGACAGTTGCTCTATGGGAAAAGTGTGTATGTGCACAGATACAGATAAAACTGGAGAAAAGAGGAAAAAATACTCAAACACTTAAATACTTGTGTAATTAAAGGAATGAAAACTTTTATATCTGAGAGTCTGTCTCTTCATATCATGGTATCACAACTAAAAGCAAAGAGTGTGCTGGGGGAGGAAACATCGAACAATGACTTTTTTTTTTAAAGAAACTGATGGCAAACATCTCAATAATTCATGAAGAAGCAATTGATTTTTTTGGCTGGAAGGACTGGCTCCTTTCGACTTGTCCTCTCCAGAGGAAAAGCTCATTAACACAGAGGTGTGGGGGGCGGGGTGTGCCCATGTGCACATGGATATTCTCTGTGTGTGTACATGTCTGTGCACACACTATTTCTGGGCATATTTTTATATATAATAAATTTTTATCTATACATAGACCAGAGATACAAATGCACACACACAGTGAAAATACCCTTGTGGATTTTCGTTACGGTATTCAGACTTCCCAATTCCCAAAGACCTTCATGAAGATCCGAAATTACAGCCTTTTAATTGACCCACCTCCAAAGCATGCAGAGTGCTGAGATCCCAAGATGCATATAGTATTTTTGCAATATATTATGGGTCAAATTCATTTCAGGTACAACCCCTTTGCAGTGACTAGTTATATCTTTTGAGAATGTTAGCCCCCAGAGTATAGTGACAGCAATTACCCCTATTTTCCTGCAGGAAACATTACAATATATTTGAATACTACAGGAAGCCCAGGAAAATGTGCTTATATTCATGGCTCCATCAGATGCCTAATAATGGAAATTATAATGTCTCCATGTCAACCTACTGGGTTTTGACCCCAATGGTCAAGACATAAGAGAAAGGTTTTGTTTTTTTTCCTCTTAACCCCCTGATTTTATCATTGTTTTAAAGATTTTTTCAAGACTTTTTCTACAAACTACCTGGAAATGTAGCAGCACCCAGTACTTTATGATTTGCTTTACTTAATCCCACACAGCCAAGCATACAGAGGTCAAACTAAAGCTCTGACTTCATCCTCATGTCTCCATACTGCAAGTTCATGCCCTCACATATCACATATAGCAGATGTTGCAATAGGTTGGTAGAAAAGTGGAGAGATAAAGAAAATTTACTAGCCTTAAACTTGAAGGACATACTCTCTGCACGGTGTGCAGCGTGTAGGTGATTATTCTCAACGAAGAACATGCAATCTACCTCCTATGTTCTGAGCTTCAGCTGCAGCTCATGTGGTTAGAAGATACCCCAGCACGCAGAGATCCTTTAACTCTGTGAAACCAATGAATTTACTCCTCTGCCACCCACCACTTCACTCTCCTCCCCAGCATCAAAATCTCCTTCCCTTGCTCCCTTTCTTCTCGTCTTCTCATTTCACCCTCGCACACAGAAAACCTTCTCTGATCAGATCACAGCACTGAGTTGGGTGGGCACAGAGTGACACTGCACAGTCCAGATTTTCCATTTCCCTACAATTAGGATTGTGCTGTACCTACCCAGACTACAAGCAAAGGGTTGACAGCAGCCTCCAGTACAGGGGCACCAGGCTGATCAGTGCTCCTCTCCTCCAGGGCTCCACATTCCCAAGACACCTGAGTCCCCAGCTCACTCTACACCCACAATGAATTCACTTATACTGGGATATATTCCCTATACTGGGATGGTGGTATATGGGGCCACAGCTATTGCTATAAAGAATACACCACAAACCCAGGGGGAAGGTGTGGGTTATTCCTGCTCTTTCCCATTCATGACTGTACCACAGCAAAGCAAAGGAAGCTTCACTACATTTAATGCACACCTTTCTGGGTGTATACCATTGTCTAGAATTACTTACTTTTAAACAATATCAGGGAGCAAACAACAACACTGCCTTTAAAAGTTTCAAGTTTAGCAGCGTCTTTTAAAACTCAGAAGATGGGGAATTATTTTGGATTTTGCCGACTATGAATTGCAAACCCAAATGATTAACCTCTCCGCTGGGCTCCCTGTTTCCAGGGGAAACAGCAGAAAGGACGATTTCTATGCTTAAATCTCTAAATCAGATTGCACAGAGTAGTGCTGGCAGGTGATAGCTGAGCAGAGGATACATCCTTTTGTCATCAAAACCTTACAAATTATTTATTTGATCAGGAAGGAAAGCTGCAAAAGGCATCATATATTGATAGTTACTATTTCAGGGCAGACTGCCATCCTTTCCAGTTGCTGTAAGGATAAAAGAACAACTCTTAAAATACACTCAACTCTCCATACATTATATTTTTGGAGTGGATGAACATTGAACTTACAGCTCAGACCACAAAGCTACTACATTTCTCTGTAATGGATTTGTGCAGCACATGATCCTGTCAGCTGTGCCCCAGAAATCCTGGGCTTGTTTTTTGGCTTTGCCACTGATCCATTGTGTGAGTTTGGGCTAATCACTTTATCTGGTTGTGCCTCTCTGTTCTGCTCTTCCCCACTGGTGCCTGTCTTTGACTACTTACATACAGCAAGGATGTCTGAGAACAGGGATTGGTTTCTACTGTGTATGGAAAATGTTATTTAGCATCCTGACTTTTGTTATAGCCATTATATGCTACTTCACAATTAAGTAACAACATGCCTGTCCACATATGTGCTTATGTATCCCTGTTCAATCCCAGCTGGCACACTGTGCATTTTGGGACCCACCTCCTTGCAGGAACAGTTCACCAATACTGAACAGTTTTCATTAGCTTACTTAGGAAGAGTAATTTGAGCCTGCCCTGGCTCCCATTTGGTCTCCAACTCCCATCCAAAGTAGTGCTTCCAGTGCTGACCAGCATTATTGAAATTCTCACAATAATAGCTCTTTTACCTGTTTCCATATGATTTTTATGAAGATTTATAATTTTTAAAGAAGGTCAATTTCTAGTTTTCATATGGTGTTAGGAAAAACAGAAAATACATAAACGACAAAGTGAAACCCTTCCTCACCATCATATAAGACTCGAAATACAGAGAAACTAGTACTTCTATATTTAAAAAACTTCTGATTTTTTTATTCAATCTCATTATTCTGAAGGGAACTAACATTGGAGCACCTCAGGTTGTCACACTCCCAGTCTGACAGAAACACAGTCCCAAGGAGACAAAAAGGATTTCAGATCTGGAACAAACACCCTCCAAAGGCAGGGCTTTTCCTGGAGTCTTCCAAAGTATAATACCTATGAACATAATGTTTTCCATAAAGGCAGACACTGAGCCAAGTATCTGTCTCAGCAGTGGCCAGTACAAGTTAAGGAAAGGAGAAAATAGGAACATGGAAAGCCTATCTGACTTTACTCCCTCAGCTTCCAGCAATGAAAGTTTCAGGGCTCTCCGAGCCCAGAGATTGTATCTGAGCCCTCATATTTAATAGGCTTTGTCAGATCTATCCTCCTTGAACTTGTCTCTCTTTGAACTCATTTACAGTTTTGACCTCCACAACATCCTGTTGCAATGGGTTCCACAATTTAATTATGCATTGTGTGAAAAAGTACTTCCTCTGTTTGTGTTAAACCTGCTATCTGATCATTTAACAGGGAAATTTTTACTCCTTGTATTGGGAATTGTGAATATTCATTCCATATTCCCTTTGATAATTTCATAGTCTTGATCATATCTTCTTTCACTCATTTCTTTTTCATCCTAAAGAAATGATTGTAGTCTCTACAATCTCTTCTCATATATCATTCCACAATCCTGAGTATTCCTCTTCCTACTTCCAACCCCCCATCCCCTAAAGATACCTACTTCCTTCACTTGTTTGTGTTCTTCTGATTAAGATGCTGGGAAGCGAAAAAGCAGAAGATGGAGGAATCACATTGGTAAATGTTTTGTTCACACAACTCTTTTTATTACTTATTTTTTGATTTGTTTCTGTAATATTCCATTTTCTAAGGATCAGGAGAATAAGGTGTTTTCTTGAAATATGGTAGAACTTATATCATCTCACCTGGAGCAAATGGGTAACAGCATCCAAGTACTGGCTCTGAGCTACATGTCTTTGGCCTGCTCCAGAGCCTTGCAGTGAGATTCATAGTTGTCTCCTAATGTGTCCCTCTGCTTCTTTCTCCAGACTCCAACTTAGTTTTTATTTTTTTTTTCCCATGAAGACTATTGTGAGCATTTCCTTGCTGCAGATTTCAGAGCTTGCAGGGTGCAGTCACGAGAGATCCTTCTTCTGGATTGTGATAAATGAGCAACATCACAGCATTTTCACTTTTCAGACCTCAGGGACACAATTTGATTTGTTCAAAGCTCCATGTGCTCTTTCCATGACTTTTTAAAATCCTTCCTATTTCTGTTATTGTATGTATAATAGAAACATATCAGTCAGTGGCATCTCTCCAGGATTTTCTCTTGTCAACTGCAAGGGGCAAAGAAATCTTTGAATATTTTACAGCAACCTCTTGGTCTTCTGCCAAGAAATTCCTTGTCATCTATCAGATGATCATGCTTCCCCCTTAAAGTTTCTTCTTTTGGATGTGAAATATTTCTGATTGTGGGGTATTTGGGGGCTCTAGGGGTTTTTCTATATAGAAAGTTCCTTTACCAGTCATGCTTATACAATTTCAAAGCATCCCTCCAGTTCATTCTACAGCCTCAGCTACCTCTTTGCAGTTTTTTAATTCTCTTGCTTACTTCTATTGCCTTTTTTTATGCTTAGTGTATCGATTACATGGGAGCACAGCTAATTCCTCTTTGGCTGACAGCAGACCCTGCACAGCTTGACTCAAAAGATTAAGACTTACAAATGCCGTATCTGGACAGCCACAAGATGGGGACAAAACCCACAGGACCCTCCCTGAATGGGCCATACATTTTTGCAGGCATTAAATTTGAGTGTAACACTCCTGTTACTCAAGTGTCTCCTTATTATGCATCTTCAAAGATTATAATTTTTCCCTGAAATGTATAAACGTTCAATGTAGCATTATGGCCACTCTATTCAGTTGTCAGACAACACAACTATCCAAATATCCTTCACTTCAAAATAAATCCTTTGCATAATGTCAACATTCATAAATTAATCTCTCTAATTTTGTCTCACAGCAGGTTTTAGTGTGATATAACAAAGTAGGAAGGTGGCAGGGAATCTGTGCACCAACAAAAAACCTACAAATGAACAAACGAAAAATACCCCCAAAAAATCTCAGATAAAACTAAAAGCATAGCCAGGATTTTAATACTCATAACACAAAAGGTTTTCTGTTGTCTGTTTTGCCACTGAAGTTCCATGTATTTCATGCTGTCCACAAATTTCCCATTCCTCATAGGCCAGGGGTTTTGGCACAGGAAGAAAGCATCTGTACCAGGAGAAGATGCAGAAAAGCTGGAGACAAGCAGGAAAGAAGATGGCTTGAAGTTGTGTAAAATGAAATCTGAAGCTTCTTCTCAAATGACAAGCAGCGAAACATAAACATTGTCAGTCCTGATGCCCTCTTCAGGGTTTAACTGTTGAGCTACCTAGGACAAACTTCCACAAACTTTTGTTTCAAATGCCTGGCAAACTCCAGCAAAAAGCTCTGCATCTCCTTCTACCCACTTAGTGATATAAGAGTTGTCCCTACCAATCTGAGAACCAAACCCCTATTAATCGAAGCAGTGACTGAGGAAAATGTGAAAGGAGAGCATTCTGCAGCCTGGAAAATGCAATCACAAGGGACACAGCAAGCAGAAAATTTCAACACAGAGAAGGTAAAACTGAAGTAATGGATTTGTGTTCTCTTGGCAAAGGTGAAGCAGCTGAAAACAAGAGCTCAACGAAGCAACCCCGAACTACAGTGGAGAATAAAAAGCAGGAAGGAAAGAGGATGACTCCAAAGAGAAACAGTTCTTCCAGCTTCCAGCAGATCTTCGAAGAGATGTTACCAAATGAGAAGACAAAAGACTGATCAGAGACACAGAGCAGGAACCAACAGCTGGGAGAAAATGAATGGATCAGGAAAGAGTACGTGTGATTACTTTGCACATGGTTAATGGGGGAGAAGAGGTCCTTGAACTTGTGCGGGGTGAGGTCACTATTGGTGACGTTAGCTCTGCAAAGCAGCACCATTGTTCTCCCTGAAGTCTTCCCCTTTGGACAGTCAAAAGAAAATAACTGTTTTCACCATCTTCTCTTTTAATTTCAAGACACGGTGATTTGGCTCCAGCTGTTTCCACACCCTGCTTTACATCTATGGTCCATGTGACCTTTTCTCCCTCCCCCACCCCCAGCCATTTCCTCTCTGAGCTCTTCAGAACAGCTTATACCAAACAATATTTAGCCCTAATTCATTCTTGCTCCATTTGGTTACTTCTCTCAGCTACAAAAAACAAAATAGCTGCACTTCCCTAATGAGACAAACACAAAAACCTAATGAAAATTTTGGCACGGTTAAATTCTTCTAATGTGAAAGTCAAAGCTGCCCCGGCCCCCTCCCCCTCATTTTCAATCTCTAGCATATATATTATTAACCACCTTTTTTATTTTGCTGCTTATGAAAGAATACATGGTCGATGCGATCTTGTGTCCCTGGGATTAGGAGTTAAGACATCCCCTATAAATCAGTGTAATCTTTGTAACAGGACATTGTTGCATTGAGCATTCCTGTCTGTATGATGCATTTTCAATTACTCTACATGTTTTCTACTTAGTAAGCCAGCTTAATTCTTCGCTATGTCACAATATTAGAACATGTCCCAGGTTAGAAAAAAGGAGCAATCTTAGAGCCCTTGTAAGTTGTTTAGCCTCTGGCACTTATAAATCCAAAAACACAAGGGAAATCCCTTTTCCTTGCTTGTAATATGCCTTTAGATTTATTACTTAAAGAATCTGTTCACTTAATCCTCAGCTGAGGTCAGAGTTCATCTGCATTCTAATAAAGGTTTTAGTAAGAAGAGTAAGACAAAACAAAAAAATCAAGGAGCTGTATATGCCTGTATAAGCCAGCAATACTGCAGATAAAGTATACTCCCAAGTAAATTCTCCACCAGGAAAGAAAACGAAGCAGAAGAAAAAAAAAGCAGGATGCTTTAAATTACTCTACACAAATCCAGACCATCTATCTTGGGCTGCTCTCTTCGACAGCTTGGCCAGGGTGGGCAGGCAAGGCAGAGGCTAAAGAGCTCTTTAGGGACCAAATTACTGTTTCAAAATGGGCCTGCTGCTCCAAGGATATGACAATATTATCTGAGAAATGTTACAGACATTGTGTGTCCTTCAGAGTTCTGCTAACACATCTCCTGTGATTGGAGGCATGTGTCACTACAAAAAAAAACAAAAAAAAAACAAACACCAAGAAAAGATGCTCATTATAAATATATAAATAGACTCAAGGATATCTGGCTGTAGAATTAGGAAAATGACCAAAATATGCCTATGAAACTTATTAACATTTTACATTGATGATCATGTTTGGATTTCCAGAAAACAAATGCACAGATGTTTTATATTACCTCTGTCTTTTCCAGGGGGCTTCTTTAATTTATTGGGTTTTGTGGTAGAACAAAACAATGCTACAAATTTCCTAAGAGGTACAATAAGAAAGAAAGAAGCAAGATGATGCAGAAAAGTTATCTTAGCCTGTATTCCTAAAACTGTATGTATGAATGAGCATGTCTGTACATCCGTATGTGCAATAAGAAAATATTTTTTCATTACCATAAATGAAAGAGCTCTTTTCTTTGAGGAAAGATCTCAGAAAAGTATATATATATCCTGGGTTCTAGCTGATTCCACTGAAATTCTGGCAAACCAAGTCCACTGAAATCATGGTAATTTCTGTATTCACAGAACAAAGCTACTGTAGGCACAGCACACATTCTGCTCCACAACTTTCTCATTTAGGAGAACAGCTCTGCCCCATACACCTCCCCACAACCACCCCTCTGCAAAGATCTCGGGCAGCGGGTCCCTGGGGCAGTGGTACATGACCTTTGCCAGCAGCAAGGGACAGAGATCCCTCACCCCACTGCACCCCATGAGATGCCATCCAGGTGTACTGATTTTCAGCAACCAGCTCACCCAGCTGATGCTCTCTGAGCCAACACGAACCAAAGCCTGTGGATTTGGTTGTCGATGCACTGAGTAGGGTTTGTTTCCAGTAACAGAAGCAGATACTCTGCATCAGAGAATTATTTTAACCCAAACAAATACTCCACATCCAAAAAATATTTAACAGGTCACTTGTGCAAATACTACCTGTAGAAAATTCACTGGAATTTTGTTGTTAACCATGAGGCCCTAAAGCCTGCCCTGCAGAAAAAAGCACCTGCATCTGTGTAGCATTTACAGGATTTCTTCTACTTGTCAATCCAGAGCCAACACAGAACCCAGCACCCTTAGTGCTACAGATACTTCACCAATTATGAAAATCCAATTGCAGCTACCAGCACTGATCGATGTAATGTTGTTATACAGAACGCTGAAGGCACAAATCCAAACACATGCAGTTTGCCCTTTTTTCAGCAACATTACTGCATGAAACATCCCTCATCCACATGACTGTGGCACAAAGCAGGGCTTCTGAAGTGGGAGAGAGAGAATAGCAGATGGCTCCTCTTTTCCTAGATCACCTCCTCCAGGCTGCAGACCAAGTTTCTATGAAAAGGTGTCAAGAGAATTCCTCTCTTTTCCCAGGATCCTCCACCCAGCCTTGCCTTGCAGGTCCTGTCCTGGATCTGTCAGTGTGATACTGCAATCAAACTGGAAGTCTTCTGCACCAGCATAAGGAACCCAATGTAGAAACGTGGAACTGCATTTAATCATGTTTTCCCCAGTGCCTGTTATCTACAATAACAAACCAAACGTACATGCTTGAATTATACCAGGTGGAACAGTCATTTATTCACCAGGTTGGGAAAATTGCAAAGTTGTCAGAGGGCACCTACTGTGAATGTTTGCACAGAACCATGTTCATCCTTGTTTACAAACAGAAGATAAGAGGATTCAGAGGGAAATTTCCATACCAGAAGCATCTATTAAGACTGCTTATTCTGCTGGTACATCATAAGTTCTTCTTTTCATTTACTGCTGTCTCCAGAAAAAAAATAAAAAATAAATAAACCACTCTTAAGTGGAGAACTCAGCAATCAGATACCGAGCTGAGAACAGAACCATTCTCCTCACAGCAGTATTGAGCCTTCAGTTCAGCGCAGGCTGATATTGCAGATGGCCTTTCCTTCCTTCCAAAAGTCAGAAATAGTACCCATTGAAGAAAACCCATCCCCAAATTCAGGTTTGTTTGGTTTTTTTTTTACACTTATGAGGGGTATTTTTGCACTTATGAGTACCGAAGGACTTGGTTTGGTTTGGTTTTTTTCTTGATCTGATACCTGACTAAGTCCATTTCTGTTCTTATACAGATTTATACCATCATAGCACCCCTGACCTCCCTATCACTTCTGTTCATTTACACCACAAGATATTAGGAGCAAGCACATGTTTTTCTTGCTCACTGACACACACACAGATTGAGGGCCATTATATTGTGACTAAATCACCCTTTGTGAACTGAGCTGTCTCTGTCAGTTGGCACCGGGCCTCTCCACAGTTGTGTGAGTGCATGAGAAGATGTTTTCATGTCATTGAGAAAAGAATTGATTAGTTGAGAAATATGGGTTATATTAACACTTTGGTATGATTATAAATTCAATTCCCCAACTCTTCGATCAGGCAAATTCTTTACCAATAAGAACATTTCCAATGCATATGAGCAAACAGTTTTCTGAGGTATCCCTGATTTTCTGGACATAGTTTAAATTACAACTCTTCCTGGGAAGCAAATTATTCCTATTCTGGTCAGAGCTCATGCTCCAATCCTAAAAAGAGTTGGCTGTCTTTCCCCAACCTCTAAAAGCTTAACTCAAGCCACTAAAGTTAGTCTGGAAACCAAAGGCAATCACCCTTCTCCCGATTAAATCCCAAATTGCCATCTAAAGTTCCCCACATTCAGCTTTCCAATCCCCTTATTAGACTATTTTAAAAGCAAACCACAGTGGGGTTCCAACAAAGACCATGTCTCATTGTTATAGGCTTGACTGTCAGTAACTAAAGATGTCACACATGCAGAGTTGCCCTGTGATGAGCAACCGTGTCAAAGGAGGTTCTCTGTTAAAACACTGATACTTTAAGAGTGGGATTTTCAAAAGCACTCAGCATTCACACAACTGTTCAATGGCAATGCTCCCCAGTTAGGGCAATATTGAACACTTTTGAAAATCCCATCCTACATGTTTACACAGTCTTTTAATCATTTCTGGCCAGGCTGGTAGGCCCCGGGTGCCAGAGAAGGAAGAAAAGGATTTAACAAAGTAGAAATAAAAATAAGGGGGAAAAATATCTAAGGTAAAACACCTCCTTTAATAAAAGGTTGTTGCTTTTAAAAGGTGAAATAATTCACCTTTTTAACCCCCCAAAACAGCTAACAGTCAAAAAACATCTACAAATAAAGCAGTACTCCAGCAGTGTCAAATAGACCAGCCTGGATACATGCTTAAATTCAAAGGCTTAATAACCACGTGAAAGAATGCTGAGAATCATTAGAAATGAAGACAACGTGCTCTGTAACATTAGAGAGAACTGATTAAATGGGCAGTTTGTTCTACAATTTGGTCAGTGGCACTTTGGCATTACAGTATAAATGGGTGAGGATTAAGTCATTTCTCAGCTTTCCTTGGCAGAGTCTTTTATTATTTACACTATTTACTTCAGGGAAGTCTTGGCGTGTGTCATATTTATCTTCCTGAAAAATGGGCCCGTAAATGCATATCACCCCTTGAACAAAGCAAAGCATTGTGATACTAATTTGGTTCATGAAGTACGTAATTCAGCCTCTCTGCACAGGGGCAACATTTGTCTCCTGCTTTATTAAACAACTATAAAACCATTTTTTTACTTGGTACTGAAATAGGCCAGGCCACTGCCACACACACATTGGCCTTCTGGAGGGCTGCCTGCACACAGGAATTGTCATCCTTCAACACACACCCACCACCATTATGTGAACACAGCCAGAACTGCAAGACCAGAAGGGATGTATGGATCAAGCCCTTCCAGCAGTTGGGGTTCACAGTGAGGCAAGTCCTCAGAGAAGAGCAAGGAGAAACTCTCTGCTAATCTCTCTTCTTTATTCCTGCAACAATGAGCTCTTCCCACCCAAAATTCTTAGCTCAGTTCTTGGTGCAAAGAGTTTGTCTTGTCAGCCCAGCTAAGATCTGGCTCCCTCCAGAAGGGCAGGACATGGGGTGAGCACAGAGCCTGTTCATTTCAGAGAGATGATTTGGGGATAAGGTAACAGTAAACCGTGCCATGCCACAGACTCCCAGAACGCCAATGCAGCAAACCCAGGAGCATTACTGACTGCACCTCCGAGCAAAAAAATCCCTCCCACACCAGCAGAAAAGCAGGCTAACACCCATGGCATGACTTGCCCATATCACTGCAGACTCTGGTGTTTTACTTTCAGTAGTCACATCTCTAATGACCAATTCCACTCATTGAGAAGTATTTTGGGCTTTGTTTCAGAGCAAGTCCTAAGTTCTTCACTAGTCCACCAAGAACAAAAGTCTTAGGAGCTCCTGCCCGGTGTTTGTGACCACCTGCACTATGAAACACATAGAAATGCTGTAAAGGAATGGGGTGAAAAAAGAGATGGAAAAGAGGAAACACAAAAAGGCAACCTCCAGTTATGTACTTCTTTTTCTAAAGCAGACATCTTATACACAAGTGGTTTAAGAGTAATTCGATATTACAGAGCAACCAAGTATGGGGGAGGGAGGAATGATGTGTGCAGCTTACAAATGCAGAGAATAAATACACATTTTTAGTGAATTGAGAGTGTTTAAAATAATTTCACAGACAAGATTCACTTATCACCACAGGTGGTCTGTGTAATAGATGTTTTAGTTGAAGATGCAAAAATTCGGAGTAGCAGGAATTGTTGATTACAAGCAAGAGTGTTTGCACTTAAAATCCTATCAAAATTGATCTTTGTAAGCAAATAATATTATACTAATCTATCCTCCAGAGGTTATTAAGTGTGTATGCAGAAAATGGCATTGTCATAATGTTAATTAATTTGAACAAACGGGGTAAGGGGGAAAGATACTGCTTTTATGAAAGTTTCTCATTTTATCTTCAGAAATATGTTAGACCAAGAGCTGATCATAATAATAAATACCTAGGTTTTAAGGGTTGTTTCCATGAGAAGGATTATGCAAATACTTACTTTACATGCCAAACTACTGTGATTTATATTCTAAGTAAGAGATTAACCAGAAAGAGACCAAAAATCCAAAGCGAAGGCCAGAGCTCTGTGTCCCCTCATTATCCAAACTGCATTTATGTACCAACTTAGGACTCACCATCTGGTTTGTTGTGGAATGCTGCTGGGGCATACAGCATTCCAGACAGGAAAAGATTACAGAGTCAAGACCCAAACTACAAACAACCAAGCTGAGGGTCTGCTCCTGATGGGGTAGTCATCTCCCATGAAAAAGAAGGAGAAGTGGCAAGAAATGATGGGAAGAGAGACATTAAAATAAAGCTAAGTGCTTTAGAGTTTTAGAACAAAGATATAGTTTTGATTCCCTTTTATCCACAGCACCTACTTTATGTAGCTGCTTGAGTGATATTGCTTTTTGGATCCCAGGCCTGCAGAGCAAGAATTACCAAGTGCTGTCTACCATTCTCCCCTTCTGTACTTCAGCTTGACAGCCCTTTTTTCCTGCTTGATTTGTTCTAAAATTAGGATGTCACATTTTCCTTAGCCACACTTGAAGATGATAGAATAGCACCTCTCCTTACCCACCAGCCAAAACACATTACAGTAACAATTAACTAAAGCTGTTAGCTATCAGTCTAACTATATTTCTCATCTTTGTGCTCCATCCTATTTCCTTATTTCCCTGTTCTAAAACAACCATTGTCCTTCAAGCCACTATATTCTTACCATCGTGCTGCCTCATGAGTCTCCTATGTTGCCCCCTGTCAATGAATTTTTCTTCAACACAGATTTTTCAAAGGTTCTGTCTATCTGGGGTTTGTTGCACCCATCAGGAAAAGGCACAGGCTGGCTTATGGTCATCTAGACAAAAAACAATGGATACCACAGCATGTTTTCCCTGGAATATTGTCTGGGAAGATGTAGCGTTGCTGGGAAGAGTCTGAAAGATTGACTCATGCCCCCAGTCACTTGCAGAAAATTACAGAGGACAAAAACACATACAAAGGAGGGGCATTAAATTCAATGATGTGTGTGCATATATAGGAGCGGAACAGGCAGTTTCATCCTAGGAAGTTTTAATTGCCATTTGCCTGAAAAACTCCCATAACTCAGCCATTAGTTTTAAGTATTACAGCTTTCCTTAACAGAGGAGGACAAAAGCCAGATAACCTCCATGACACCCTCAAAATCCAACACAGTAGCTTCTGTTAAAGAACAGGGTTCTGTTTTTTCATCGTGTTCCATACATCTGGAATATGCCACGAAATAATGGCAATAATGCTCTGAAAATATGGTTATTTTTATTCTTATTACAACTACAAGAGGAACCAACATTTCCACTTAACTTGAAGAATATACAGTCATAAAACCACTTTCAGGAAAAAAAAAATTAAAAATGCATTGATGGGTTTATGCCTTGCTTGGTCCCCATGGTCTTGTACAGATCCTATAAGTGAAGACCTAATGCAGCAAAACCTGCCATGTGCTGCTCAGATGATATTAAGGACAGGTATATATTACATCCATCTTGCAAATATAAGAAACAGCACAAATACAAGTAGAGGGAAGTGGGAAAGTACAGATCTAATATCAATCCATGGTTCAAATCCCAAAACTGATGCACATACAGAAGATCCAATCTCTGGCAGTTTTGCATCTTCAGACACTGTATGGAATTGGTTTCTACCATGCAATGGATGTAGATTCTCCCTTTAGATTTTTCCCTTTAGATTCTTCTATTCAAAACACAACATGCAGTTACTTCATGCATCTATTTCCAGCTGCCAGTAATCGATCGCTTGCTATCAGCTCACAGCAATTACATACAGTGGCCATTATATGTGCAGGAATATCCTATACCACGCTTGCAGTATCCTGAAGACTCAAAGAAAAAATAACAAAGGGGCACAGTCAAACTGACTTAAATTTTGTAACAGACCAGAATTAAGACTAGAAATTTTTCAGCAGAAAAAGAAGCATTTCATCCTTCCCTTAGAAAAACTTCAGAACGGTGCCTATGCAATGCCAACCAAATCCACACACTTTCTTCCATGCATCAATGCCACATCGTTCAGACTGGCTGGCTTTTTCTGCAGTGACCCCATCTTGCCTTCTGTATTATTTAAAAAGATTTATAGTCGAGTGTCTCGTGTGGTGAAACATGAGTTCTGACCCCCAGGCTTGGAAGTTGTCAGGCAGAAACATTAATATTATGCCACATTAGGAAAGAAAACTCATCAGTAGCAGCAAACCAAATGACAGAGTGAAACATGATGCTTCTTGTCATACATGACACTGAACAGTTAAACGTACCCAAAAAGTTGTGCCCTCTAATGTGTCACCTGCTATGCTGCACCAAGGCAACAACCAGAGGTCCAAATCTCAGCTGTTGTGCCTCAGGTGGGGTTGCTACTGCTAAGGAGAACCTACAGTCGCTGCAAACAACAGTAAAATCTGACAGTGCCATGCAAAAAAACACAAATACAGACAATTTTTGCCAAAAAGAACTTAACATCTAGATAGTCAGTCGAGGATGGAGAGATAAATAACCCACATGTGGGGCATCAGGAGTCAGAACTCAAAGATGCAAAATGCTTCTCAAGAAGTGCATTAGAAATCTATGCCTGAGCAAGGGACTCTCCTGAGACCCCATCTAGTAACCTCTCACCACATGACTCTTTTTCACCAAAATTCTCTGACCTTACAGAGCAGGCAAAATCATTTCATCAGCAAATGTCTGCGTGTCAAGCACTGCCCATGAAACAGTACAAAACCCTAACCCAAGTTTTTGGAAAGGGCTGGGTAGTTTTAATGATTTGTAAAATCAGTTGTGATGCTTCCTGCTAAAAATAGGCACAAACAGCCTAAGCTTCAGGGAATAATCAGATTTCCACACAGGTAAACAAGGATTTTCCTACCCAAATCTCATGGACAGAGCTTTGGATTGGCAGAGTATCTGAAGGAAGCACATACACATATATGTGATTTCTATTATCTTTTCTCCACTCTAATACACACGGATGTCAGTGATATGTAAGACTATATACATTCAAGGTTTGAATTAGGAACACAGAATTTGCTATGTCATAAATGTTGTAATTGAATATTCAAAATATTATCCACACAGACATTTTGCTCAGATGTGTGTTCTGCACACAACCTATTTGTCAATAATTAACAACAAAAAAACCACAAATAAAAATACAAATAAAAACAAATAAAACAGAAATAAAAATCAAAAAGGAAGGGAAGAAGAAGGGACAGGAGGAGTACCAGAAGAGAGGGAAAGGTAAAGGCAAAAGGAGAAACTTGTTGTCTCTGCTTCCTAGCACCAGTCTCAAAAAGTCATGTGAGCTGGAACTACCTTGATGAAATTAGAGGAGTAAAGACATATATGTTTAATCACTGAGGCAGATATGACTTTTTTAAAACCATATATTTTATTTAAATATGATTTCCTTTTCATAATAAAAAATGTATTAATATGTACTTTCTGACTAATCTCAGCAATACCTGGTAATTTTCCCATATCTTTAAATATTTCTTAGAACAAATGGTCTTGGGCCTTGGCATGTGACATGTGCATGGGTATATGAGTGTGAACAAAGTTCTTCATCTGAGAATCCAAATTTGCTTTCTCAGGACCTGTTCATTTTATGCCCCTTTTATAATGTATAGAAAACCAAAAGCTGAGCACGCTGGAGGGTTTTTTTAGACACTAGTAAGAGAGACTCTAATTTTTAAGGCAAAATGAGGCAGAAGTAGGTATTTTCACCAGCTTCATGTATTGTTTTTGTACCTTACTGAGCTCTTCTAAAATTTCAACATGCCAGAACAGTGGTGGAGCCCTATCATAATTTGTATCTCTCCTGACACACTGCTGATACCACAACTTATATGCACCACTAGGCATGGACACAGTCCCTCTTCTTCTGAAGGGTCTGCTCACGAGATGCACACAGGGACATACATAATGCAGAAGTCTGTGAAACATCAAGACTATTTCTGGTCTTTAGAAGGTGTACCAAATAAGATATTATCTTGGTTGCAAGGCCAAAAACCTGGCTTCTGGGAAAGGTATATATCAGCAAAGGTTTACATATTTCTTTCAATGAAAATCTGCTCTTGTAATGAAAAGTCTAAGCCAGTTTGTGGTATAGCATGTAAATCCTGGAAGTTCTGGGGTGAAAACTGTGGTTGCCTAAAGACAGCTAACTGGAAAAACCCTTTCAATTACAATCAAATTTTACATATTCTCCTGACTTTTCAAAAAATTACATAACCTAAAAAAATTTATGAAAAGTTTGACCCATAAACACAGAGGTGTGCGGCATACAAGATTTTCACTTTCTGAGAAAATGAAACAACACAAATACCAAATGTTCCAGGCTTATTCCATCTTTCTTGCTATACTTGTGGCAGGATACCTACCTCCTGCTACTTTCAGAAGTTTTATGCAAATAAAATAGAGCATATACACATGAAGAAGATGGGATGATGAGAAGAATGCATATGACTAACACAAGAAGTCCTTATTGCCTTGATGTAACTGCATACTTAAGCTGTGACTTTTTATTTTTTTATGTTTCCTGAGTGAATACAGAAATCTACCTCTGGGCTGGAAAGTGTAAAGACCAGGAACAATTTACAAATGTCTCGTACGTGCAGAGAAAAAACTGGCAGCCAGAGGACAAACGCTAGGATTGTGTGCTTCCCAAGCCTGCAGACTGTCAATTAAATTAAGTTCTAATAATTGTGAATACATTAGCAAATATCAAAGAGTGAAATCAGAATACCAACAGAAAGGAAGGGAATATTTTCAAAAGATCTGTTATTTGCAAAACTTAGTCAACTGTCAACAATGATGATGATTCAGTTGAAGTTTCATAAATGATAATCAAGGATAGGGTTTTTCAACGATTTTTAGATCAAATAAATCAAGAACTTTGGAGAAATATACTACATTTTTAAGGTTTTTTGGCTGATGGGAATTTGCCATGCCAGTCTACAGATTTTTATTTTCTTCTGGGTATTTCTATGCACACAGTCAGGAAATTGGAGTTAACCCCCAAGAAGGATCCAGCAAGCACAAAACTCGAGCAGAGATGAGAGTTGCACAACACTGATGCCATCCCCTCTGTGCATTTAGGACAGGCAAAAAAAGTCTGACATGAACTGACCAGAAAAAGCATTTGGCCTACGGAATAAGGCCTGTGGATAAGGCCAAGACTGTAAATGTTGCAATCAGAGACTCTGGGACAGACGAACAGCACATGGACAGGTCTAAGTTCACCGAGACCAACATGCTGAAATCGCTGATCCTGCAATGAAGTTGCCCTGTGTGCAAGTTGTGAACCTACTGTGCTGAACTTGCCACACACAGGTAGACTGAACACAGGGAACACGTGGCCTTTTCCAAGGAGTGCTCAATAGCCACATAAAAGTCAGGAAAAAAGAACAGGGCGTATGGATTTCGCATATGGTGAGGCACTTGCCCTTGTACACACCACAAACAATAACTTCTATACCCCTGAGTTCAAGAAGCTTTGTGTCAGAGCACCCCCTCTCCCAGAAATTCTCATCCCAAAGCTGAAATGCCTCCTCCCACTGCTATAGAAAATTCAGGGCACAGCAGAAATGGCAACAAAATCTGAGATTTGTTTAAAGAAACACAAGTCTGATGCAGGGAAACTGGTCAGCATTGAAGACCCTTCACAGGATGGCCAAAATTCTCCAAAATCAAGGAGTTGAGTCCATACACTGTATTTGTAGCTTAAAAGCTACTTGAAGTTTCTCAAACTGAAGGATTTTTTTCCCGTCTTTCTTTTTATCCAGAACCACCCCCCTTATCCCTGAAAACACCTCTGTCAGACACCTCACCACTAATAAAGAACTCCTACAAAGACAATACACTCCCCTGTGAGTTTCAGAGTTCACGTAGAAAATCAGAGTTAATAGTTTTTCAGTACTATTTTCATTTCCTGCCCATGACCCCAGTGCAGCAAAGTATTTAAGCATGTGCTTTAAACTCTGTTCTAGAAATGCTCACGGAGCAATACTACCTGGTGATTTTCCTGATTTCAGTAAGAAGGGCAGAAGAAGGGTAACATGGAATAATTATCATTTGCAGTACATGTTTCATTAATTCGAATTTCACTTTCTACTCAAAAACACACTTGTAATTTCCACACTGCTATTCTGAGTAACTTTCAATCAATATCACAGTTTCAAAAATTATCAAACATGATACATAAAAAGCCTGAAACAAATGAAACCAACAAAAATAAAATATTTGCAAATAGAAATACCAAAGGGTTTCATGTCATTCTAGAAAATTAAAGAAACCTGCTTAAAAACAAGGTAAATGAGTAATGTATTTTTCCAAGAAAAGTTTTGTTTGTTTGTTTTTTAGGTTTTTTAAGATGAATGAGTTGACAGATGTTTTACTAAAACCATTAAGACAAGATGGCAATAATTTCTGGGTATGTTAACTAACCCATTGCTGGCTGGATCATGTGATGCATGACAACACAGGTTTCACATTGGGTGCAGAAGCAGCTTAACAGTTTAAAAGTCAATCATGTGTATCCTATGCCTTCATATTCCCAATCTAGAACACCATCAATAAAGGGACAAATACAAATATACCTGCACGTAACTTTAGCAGTAGATTTAAGGTAGGTGCTTATTAATATCATGACGATATGATTCTTAATGATCTGGGAGCAGAGCCTTATATAGGTTTGAATAATGACATTGTCTCATTGCATGCATAGTTTGTGCTTTTGTCTCAGACAGGTTCATTTTTCACTGGAGGGGAAAGGTTCATATCGCACGAGGGGGGTAACCAGTTGATGTTACAAGGCTGACGATTAGCCCCCTCGCTGTTCCACATGACACTGGGAAGGACTCCAGCAGGCATCCTTAATGCCTGCTTCAGCATCTTGAAGAAATTAATGAACACAGCTTCGATGGCAAAACATTTCAATCAACCCCAACCAGCTGTGCCTACCATTTAAAAAATATAAATTAAAAAATGACATATTTATCTAAAAGCAGGCTTATCAAAAGTTTCTTCGAAGGATACAAGTTATTTTGGGAGCGAGAGAGGGAGGAATAAAAAGGAAGAAGGACAATGGTGGTTAGTGCCAAAAGATGTGCGATGGCCCCTGTGTTTGTTGAACAAATTAAGCACGTTCTGGTTTTTCACCTGCTGAAGTAGCAGCAGTGCATATGGCCCAGAAGTTAAAAATAAGGAAATATGCATACATTACCATACTTAATGGACGACCCTCTCCATTTAATATGCAAATTTCCTGAAATATTACTGAATGCCGTCTGTTCTAAATGAATAAATTTGAATTGCAATTAGAATAATCCTTTATAATTAATGAAAACTGTCAATTTTGGTTCATAAGTAATTTGATTAACAGGATGATGGGACACTTATCAAGTTCACTGGACTGCTAGGGTATGAGAAAGCTGACAGGGAAAATAAGGTGGTCCAGGCACTTAGGCACCACTGGAATATTATCCTAAATTATTGATAACACAAGCTAATGAACTTCAGAAAGTGAACTCTGCATGCTTTATTTAAAGGGACAGTGCAGTGGGGTGGTAAGGACTAGTTTGGTCATGATAGCCTTCTCCAAAATACAGTCATGCCATTACCCACTCTCACAGCAGAAAAGAAAAAAGATCCACAGGCAACAACACACACCTACTTAAACCTGAAATTTACACTTCCCAGCTGCTTCCAGAGAGGGAAAAAATGTTCACACCATAAATGTAAGAAAGGGACAATGCGAGCCAGGTGGAACGCAGTTTATATAATGTACCACAGCCACTATTTAATGTTGTATTTCCATGGTTAAAAACTGGCACTCATTACAGCTGGCCTTCCATATTTTTTTCTTCCTATCATCTACCATTCAATTGGCCTGTAATATTTTTTAAAAATGAGCTTTTGCTAATTGAAAACAGGAGAATGTTAATGTATCAGTTTCAGTCTTACAAGAAAAGCAATTTTAAAAAACCAGTCACTACACACCCAAGAAAAACCTCAACTCTGAGGTCATCATTTCCCTCAATCCATGTGCTCCCTGACAATACCATTTTGCCACAAATGGGAAAGATGACTGTAGGCCAAACCTCTGGGCTAATACACCACTCCCTCTGTAATTCCATTAACTTTGGGGGTCAGGGAGGATGTAATCCAACGCAAAAGTTGCCCATAATGGCATTTTAAATCAGTACAGCCATCAGCACACACAGGCTGCAATTCAGATAATCTACCTAATGAGCCCAAATGTGAGGAATATAGGTGAACCTTAGCAAAAATATCAAATCCGTGGCAGTGTCCGAGGATATTAAGTTTCCCAAACCAGTTTAGTTTTCGAATGAAAAGCTGGATATCATATCCTGCCACAAAATGGAATATGGTGAAATTAGAAGGATATTTTTTTCTTTTGCCCTGAGTTTGTCTTCTTATATTCTTCTAAAGCCATGCTTGACTCCATATGCATCATTCTCCTCTCTTATGAAACTATATCATATTTTACACACTGCATATGGCATTCAGTGTACGCAATTATTCCACATCACCACCACAAAGCCAACGGAACAATTCTGAATGCAACTTCAGAGTGAGACCTCTTTCCAAACATCCTGATAAAGCACATCCTGGATACACCCACACAGTATAAATGGAATCCAGTGCAATCCGGCCTTTTAAATTTTGCAAACAACAAGTTGAAAATGGTAAAATCGCACGCGGAACGAGCCTCCCCTTCGGCTGAGCGCAGGCACAGTGCCAGGGGATTCTGGGAGATCATTTGGAAAAGCCTTCTATTATATAACAAAAGCCAGGGTGCATGAGCAAGGTACGTTTTCAAACCATTGCAGCACCGAGAACTCAAACCAGATTTTCAACAAATCACTGAAAGACACTTCTGCGACCCAGGGACTAAATCTCAGCTGAATTTCAGGTTCATCCACTCGAATCACCAAACCACCAGCACTACCCACAGGAAGGTCACAACTTTGAGTAGAATGCATGCATTCACAAACTCAAGAACAATACCTCAGTTTTAAATCAAAAATTCTGACAATGTTCAGATCTTGCCTAATGCAGAACATTTCAACACAGGAGGCAACATTTGTCAAAAATACAACCATCTGGAAAAGGCTTTCTGGAACCGAAATGCTCCAAACCACAGGTGTGTTGTTATAGGTAGACATTATTAGAATTTGCAAAGCCAGAAATGAGTTCACTTTACTAACCCTGACCTATATTCCTACCTAGCCATTTTAGTTTGTTTCCACAAGAAAATGTGGTTACTGCAACACTGAGCAGCATCAGACATACCCAAACACGTTTGAGCTCAGATCTTGGTACAGTGCTCACCAGTATGGCAAATAAACCACTTCACAAAGAAAACAATGCCATAATTGGCAAGTGGGCCAGTTTCCTGTCTTCTTCCCCTGAGGCAATCAGGCCTTTTTTTTTTTAGACTCATTTCCTAAGGAAACCAGGATCTGTGAGATCACATTGTCTGCTCACGAGTCTCTCCTCCTAATAGTTTTAACCCTTTGTCCATTCTCTACGAAAGTCTCAAAAAAAGTAAAGTTTTGATATATTCATGAAAATGCCTTGACAGTAAAAGAGGCAAGTTCTGCCATGAAAGGAAAGACAGGTACAACTTAACCAGACAAGCAGCAAGTGCATCCTTGTGCAGCCCAGCTGGAAAGGACCACAGGATACAAGGAGCACAGTTAAGGGACAGCTCTAAAGGAAGGAAGGAGAGCACTGGATGTTTGCAGCGGAACTCAGGTTCATAGGAAAGTAGTGAGAATATTGGAGTGAGGGCTAAAAAGGTTATGTCAGTGATCAAAGAACATTATGGTGACAAGCAGACATGATGAATGGAGTTATTGTGATAAAGGAGCACAGGAAACAATACAAATCTGTGGAAAAACGGGGTTTAGTTTCATTAGTTTCACTGCTCATGGAAAAAACTCATATTTCAACAAAGTTATACTTTTTTTGTACATCTGCTTCTCCCTTCCTTTCACTGCCCTTTTCAACTACTGGGTTTTTTCTTACTGGTTTCACTGGTGCTATGGAAAAGCATCATTTGTGAGTAACAACACACCAACAGACTTGCATGAGAAAGAGCTAAATTACCAGTCACATGTGAATATAAGAAAGGTTACATTTATGTCACCGACTATACCCCTCAATGGGATGTGGAAATTATGTGCAACTCTGTCATGCCTCCTCTCACTCTCTTTCAACTTCCATAAACATTTACCCTTATCTTCTTAAGAAGAGATGTCCTTTAGAAATACAGCAATCATTTTAGGAACTCTAAGGGAGCATTATTACCCTAATCTAGGAACAGCATAAATGTGGTAGTAAGATGCTTCTAACTCACCATGTGACTACAGCAAGACTAATTCTACAATGCAAACAACAAAGTTCAGTCCTGTGATTAGACCATGAGACCATACTTCCCCTCCCCCTAGAAAACTATAATTCTAAAAGCAAGAAATCAACTAGCATTATCCATTTGGATATGTGAAGGTTGAACCAGGATAACATGGATAAGTAAACACTAGCCTAAACAAAACAATTGGGAAAAACTTCCATTCTGAATTTGTGGTATCTTTCACTGCAAATCACAGCAAGTTCTTTAGGATTTCATAAGAGCAATAACAACCCATCAGTGAGGAAACACTTCAGCCAAGGCACAGCTAAAAGTTCCTCATGAAATGTCTTATTTCATTCATTCACACAACACAGAAGAGTTTCACATAATAGTTCTATACTGGGGCAAGGCTGAACCACCCACTAAACAATTAGCAATAACACTGGAGATGAAGCTGAAGGACACATCAACATGTTAGACAGAAAAATGCCTTTATTTAGTTCCCTGTCTTGTGAACAGGAAGCATAAATATCATATTCCCCTGGTAGAGCTTCAGAACTATGATGGCAAAGAGCAATCCCCAGCAGGTGAGAAAAAATATCTGTTGGGAAAATAACCGAAGTTTGGAAGTTCTTCCCTTGGGTGATATCAGTAACCATTCTATCAAATAGAACCTATCTATTCTTATCTTATTCCTATTATCATGGCATCCAAGAACCATTATCATTTGCTCTTCTTGGTGACTAATGCTGGAACGACCAAAGCAAGAGGAAATGGAAAATAAATAAAAAAATAACTCCAAAGCAGATTTTAGTGGCATAAACCCCTCTGGGTATGGATGTAAATAACAAGCTTATTTATTCATGTTCTTTAAATATATTTTTTTTTTCTTCATTGTTTGCTGATCTAAGAAAACGAATAATTTTCAAACTGCTGAGGTTGGGAAGGGAGGGTTGGAAGAGGGTGAGTGTTATATAAGGCTTTGCCCCAAACAAATGAAAATCTTTGAGTGAATTATGGTCTGACTAGCTTCTTTTTTAAGACACATCAAGGCATTTCAGTATGTGTCAATAAAAGCCCACCTGGAGGAAGAAATTACAGAGCACTGGAAAGAACGCCAAGATTACTCAAGTCTTTGTGTTTTCATTTGTTTTAAATCTGTGTGTTGTTAAAACAAATGTAGAAATTAGCCATATGGGAACTTAGTTTTGGTGCAATATCTTCATCTGTCACCGCATTTGGAAAAAAAGCGCACACACAACGAGATCAGTGGCCAGGGAGGGAGGGTGAGAACAGCACACAAGGAAACAATGCGGAACATATGCATGGGATTTCGACCTCGCAGCATGGTGACTAATGATTATTTCATAAATATTGAAGCTCTGATGGATTCTTATTACTGAAGGGGTACATTTTAAAGATTATCTAACAGTTATTGTAAAGAAAGGTAGTTCATATCTCTCACTGGGACAACCTGCCCTTCTATGCAGTGTTTCTTACCCAAATGCAGACCACACACTATTTTCCATTCAAACCTTAGACCCAATCCATGTAAGACAGGGGCTTAATAGCTTTCCAAACTCTCATTTGGCCTCAGTTATACAACCAGCTGACACTGAAAATAATTAATGCCCTTTAGGACTCGCATCTGCTCCTATGGTTCCATGTCAAGGTTTTTAATTGGGCTATTTTGGCATTTGGAGACAATGGCAAGGTGAAATAACCTTTCTTTAATATTTCTGAGGTCAGAAGTTAGTCCTGCCAAAGGTCATCCTTCAGGTTCACAAATGAGTCATTTGTATCACCTAATGCAATCTGTGACTTGCAAATTGCACTGGGAGATGTTATAGTGCATTAATTAGTCCATGTGGTGAATACTGAATTCATCATTACCAGTGAAGCCTGTGCAGGCGTGCCAATACTCGTTTTGGTGGGTTGCAGTAGCTGATTATATTACATATTCTCCTTCAAACTGTGGCCTTTAATATCAGGCCTTGTTTGCTAAAAGCAAAGACAAGGACAAACCAATATTCTCACAACTCAACAGTGCAAGGAAGAAAACTTACATGCCAAGAATTCTCCAAGTGTGCAAGAAGCCACTTCAGCCCATTCATTTGGCTTCTCCATCCCAGATACTGTCATCCAGGACATCCACAACTGACACTATTGCTGGATTGTACGCAAGTAAGAAGACATGGTAGCTTCAGAAACTGGGCTGTCTTAACCCTCTGCTCATTTGAGCCTAAAGAGGAGTTCTGATTTATTTAATTTTTTTTTTTTTTTTTGTTAACTGGTTGGTTGGTTTTCTCCATAGCTGTGGGGATTACAAGCTTTAAAAACAGACAGGCATAAGCAGTAATTAACTGCAATTCTCAAGTGACTGCATGCCTACAAAAGCAGGGCCTTTTAGAAAAGCAAAATAAAATTGCAAGAGCAGCACTAACATCTTTCAAAGAGGATCTGGTTATCAGATGAACGTCCCAAGTTTCCCAGTTTGTATTTCCAAAAGTGAGCTGTTGCTATCATCTTGTACATCTGCACAGGGCAGAGCCACTCTCCTCAGGCCTGAGGATCCCTCCAGGGTCAAAAGTAGGGCTTCTCTGTCTCCCCACACATCTCCATGCCCCAAATCTCCCTCTGCACTGCTGCTCCATGGCTGGTGCAGTTCCCTACATTCCTCACAGCAGCCTGAACTGCAGCCTCTCTACAGTTAGGGTCCCACTCTACCCAAAGGTAGGTCAATACCAAACCCAAGCCCACTTTTTAAAAATCAACATTCAGTCCAGCTTCCTTGTTTCAAAGAAACCTTGCAGAGAATTTCACCCCAAGTCACAGTCTGATCTTTCAGCTGGTTGGCAGCTATTGCCTATAATGAAGGGATTATTAATTTCTGTTTCAAAGGGATAGGAGATCAGGATATGGACACGGCATGACTGTACCATCTGTGCAGTTGACATATATTGATTCATACCATCTTCCCATCTGTCCTTGACACTACAGAGCATCAGAGGTCACAATCAACCCTTTGTTGGAATTCCCCCAAAAAACAAGTTTTCATCCAGTTCTCTGTCAAAAAACACTTCAACCACTTTTACAGAAAACGGATCATCTCTTCAGTTATTATGGAAACATATACAGAGCCCATGTTTTGGCCTTCTAAATATATCCCACACAAGTGGTATAATAATGACCAATATCGTCGAACAATAACAAATAGGAGCTTCAACGTCCTTTAACAAAAGGCTAGGGCTAAAATATTGCTCTTGAAACAATAAGGTATTGAAGAAGCTATGAAAACTACTAATATTCTAAAAAGATTTGCATACATACATTACACTAGGCACAATGACCATTCAGAGCAAAAGTCTGAGAAATATGAAGTTGGGTGGCATCTGCCTATGGAAAGGGGAGGAGAAAAAGTGAAAACCTGCAGCTGAGTAAATCTTGAAATATATCAAAGTCTCTGGAGACAATCTAGTTTTGTTTTCATGATAGGTATCATTTTTTTTCCTGTCATCCTATGCAAATTGCTAATAGCTAGGAAATGAAAACTTTGGAAATGGCCATTTCTGGCTTTTGTCATATTAAATATTTCATCTGGCAGAGCCCACAATGTAACTGGAAGCACCGTGTGCAATCTAGGCTTAAACAGTGCTCAGGCAAAACTGGCTTTTCAGTGACTTACAGCTGTCCCAAAACAGCCTTGGGTTAAAAAATGTCATGCTTTTTTCTCACTCTGAAGAACTGGTTGAAGAAAATCCAACCAGATTTGATCAAACCTGGAATTTTAACAACTCTGTGGTAGAAAGAATAGCAAATAATCACTTTTTGTTGTTGTTGCCACAGAAATGACTGCACAAGTTAATCCTCAAATTTACACTCAAAAATAGTTTAGTCCTCACGCACTGCTTTCCTCTGTGGGCTAAACCAAGCTAAACTAAGTGAAATCCCAAGAATCTTTACACCACCTTATTTTACACTTAAAAAATAGGAAGGCAAGAGGACAACATGGTCTGCCAGGGTTTTACATCTGAAGTCCTGCGCTCTGGTTTGATTTATGGCCATGGCTCACACTACCAAACTCTACTAGGATCAATTTCTTTACTCAAAGCATTAGCACAAACTGAAATCTTTCTACTGTTGCAGGAGTGCAATAGCAAGGAAAGGGCCCAGTGAAAGAGCTCATGTTGGATCCAGCTTACAGCACCAACATGGCAACTTCACGTGCTCAGCCAACAAAAACATGTCCAAGAATCCAAGCATCTGGCCTGCTGGGAATTCTCAGGTGACAACAGCACCTGGGCAGGTACGTTTCTACCTGGTTACCCATCCCCACTTGCCAGGACAGCCCGCAGCAGCCAAGGACAACCTGACATATTTTACAGCAGCTGTGTAAGCTCGCAGGACTTATTTTTTTCCTAAACAACCCAGCCAGCTTCTGAAACTCAGCACTATCAACACACCACTGTTGTGGTTTATACCTGATACCTCCCATCTGCATCATCTGTGCTCGCCCAACTGATGAATTTTATGAATTAACTTTTGAGCTCATCCATCCAAGGCAGGTGACGGCGCGCTGGGGGTGCGCTGGCTGCCTGCCCTCCCTCTCTGCTCTGTGCCAGACACCTTCCCTCGCCCCTGCCTGGCGCGTGCGGGGGCTGTGGGCTGCGCTGCGTGTTTCTGTTTCCTTTCAGGGGATTATAAACTGGACGAACCGGGGGGCAGAAAGGGACACAAGCCCAGGTGTTGGCACAGACATGGCGGCCAAGGGGGCACGGGCGGCGCGGGCCCGCCCTGCGCTGCCACCTGGCGGCCGCCGCCGCGCACTGCGCCCGCCCGGCCGAGCCGCGTCCCACCCGCGCCCCCCCTCCCCAAAAAAAACACCCTTCATTTTTACCGCTGCCCCGCGAAAACACCACAAACGTGGCGCGGTGTGGAACACACACCGGCTCCCTCACACCCTGCCTCCCGCATGCCCGGCCCGTGAAGCCTCGGGTCTCCTGGCGGCGCGAGGCCAAGGGGTGGTAGCGCGAGGTAGTGGCATTAGCGAGATAAAATATTGCCGCGTTGTTGTTAATCTCTTAATAAATGCGTTGGAAACTGGGCACCGTCCATTAATAGCTGCCCAAGGGTCGGGATATGAGCGCACAGGATTTCTCCATGTTAATTCACTGTGGGCAATTCGGAAAGTAAAAGGATCTGGTCGAGTTGCGATCCAGTCAGCTTAAAAGCGCACGTATGAAACGAGGCTTTAGGATTTACAGTTTGACTCCCTTCCAACTGTTGAGATTTCACAATCATGTTCCTCTTATGTGCTTTTTTTTCTTTTCTCCAAAATATTTTTTTCCTCCCCCCCAAAAAAATCTGATTTTTGTCCCTCTGCTTCCACTATGGCATGTAAAAGCAGCACACCAAGAAAGACGGAAAAGCAAAGCCTTGGTCCACCTCCCATGAAAGCACTGTGTACTCTCAGACACACTGTAAGTCTCTACTTGTATTAAACAGAGAACCCATCTAAAATGAAACCCTCTGAAAGTACTAGGTGGTTAAGTACCTTGAAAATCGTGTTTCAAGGGTATATCAGGGGATTTGTCCTTGCTGAGGTGGATGAGAAGCCAACCCTTTCAAGATATTTGCTGTAGACATCACAAGAAATCAAAGTCCTGGCGCCTATAGGAGCTGAGGCACCAGAGTGGCTGATCAGAGCCCGGGGATTTACAGTCACAACAGTTACTGACAACAAATTGTAGGTGCTCTGCAAATCCCCACGCGCTGACGTGCAAACGGTGGCTGATAAAGTGCCAGGGCTGCCCCGAAGTACAACGCTAATGACACTGTCTGGAATTACAGCAAATAAACCAAATGGCCGAGAAACTACTGAAAAGGGATAAATACCCAACAGGTCAGCTTCCATTATTTTTCATACCTGTCTGAGTCCATGTTATTTCACTTTGTAATAAAAGTGATAAAAGGGACATTTTTAGTTATTTTACTGAGGTCAGCGAGGACGACATGCACCTCGAAGAGCCTTCATAATCAATCAGTTCAGAACTCACCTGAAAGCTAAAGTCTGAATTTTATTATAATTTACTTTTGTAAATCTCTTATAATGCCTGGCATTCACTTTAGGTACAGCTTTTACCTTTTTTTATGTTTATTCTATGCATGCTCTGTTCTCTCTCCTTAATGCAAATGAATGTGTTTATGTGTTGGTTTGTTCAGGTTTTTTAATAACTAAATGTTTTTGTTAATGAGTAAATATTTTTAAAAAATAAAAAAACCCACCAGATTTCTGTGATTACAAATTCACTTTACCTTTTCTCTACCTCCAGAGCAATAGAGTGATCCAGGAATCAACTATCACTTATCCCTGTAACTTCCTGTAACCTTCCTGTCTGGGCACAGAAAAGATAACCTCTGCCCCAGAAGGCTCACAGTCTAAAAAGCTTTGTCCCATATAACATCATTGTAGTAACCCTTTCTGCCTCTTCCTTCTCCATCTCTTTGCCATGCACGCTTTAAAAAATGATGTGCTTCCCTGTCTTCCTTTATAGTGATTCAAAGGGAAGCAAAGACTTTTCATGATCAACAAGTGAATCCTGCAGAATATCCTAGTAACTAATCCTTGCACGTAGAACAAAACCACCCTCAACAAATACCTGCCTATTCTAAGGAAAGGAGACATTCCTACAGCACCTCATGAGCACAAAATCTAAGACAACAAAATTAGCTGACATACTTGCCACAAGCAGGCCAAGCAACCACAACAATGTTTTGCCTCCCATGAAGACCTTTGAGCATTTGCAACTGGCAGCAACTAAACCACTTAATTCTCTGTTAAATAACTTACTGGAAAATAAAAATAGATAGAAACCCCATTACTTAACATATTCATCCCCACATCTGGATGATAAAATATAATTCTTATGGCAAAATATAATTTTTTAGGCGCTATGTTCCCTATCTGCAATTACATCAAAATCACATTAATTGAGCTATAACACTGTCAGGCCCAGCAGCTGGGAGGCATATCCATACATTCTAAAGAGGTGGCCATTAATTCAGTGCTCCACAGCGTGGCAATGAAGCTGGGATGTCCGTTCCCCAACGTGATTTACTGTCTTTCAAGCTGCTTAAGTGGGAACCTCTACAAAAAGATTTAAGTTAAGTGACTCTTATGCCAAGCTGGAGCTCATTTATTATTGAATTAAGTTTTCATTTCTTTTAAAGGGAAAGAGAAATATAGTTTTATTTGAAACAAGGTAAAACAGTTCAAAGAAATCAACTATTACAATTTAGGAAGCAAGAACATGTATCAGTGAGTGACAGTGGCATTTTGCTTTTATATTGGTGTAAAGGCAAATTAAAAAATTATATATATATATTTATAACATAAATGCAAATATATACGGTTTATGTCCATGTCTGCTTTTAGGTATATATATGCATGCACATCTGGGAAAATGTATATATAGAAAATTAAACATGTAGGTACAGATTAAATGTATCTAAGACATTTATGAGCCTAGATCCCAAAACTAAACATTGGCTTAGTTTTAAGGCTATATATACCTGTTATCATAGCACTTTTTTCATATACTAGCAGTTCTGTCTCTTTAGATAATGCATTTAATTAAGTTCTAGTTCAGAAAATATATTGAGTTTTATTCTTAAAAAATAAAAAGGCTTATACCTGACCCTCAAGCACCTTAGTTAAAATGGGGATAGAAAGGGTGGGTGTTGTTTTTGTCACGTACTAAAAACTGAGTCTGAGATAGAAAGAGAAATTTATCCTACTCGAGCAGCAGGTACCCAATTTCTGCCCTGAAATTAGAACATCAGAACACAGCAATCAATGCAATATTTGGCCTCTGTCCTCTAACCACATGAAAGAAATATATTGAGCTAAATTTTCTGCCAGCTTAATTTTATTGAAATTAGTGGAGTTTGTCCAACAAAATATTTGGCACCTTGCATTTGATGGGCAAAATGTACCAGTGCAGAGAGTGGGATTTGGAGGGAAAGCAGTTACTCTGCATACTTAAATTGGCTAAATATTTCTGAATAAAATATACTTTAAAAATAAATAATTAAAATTTGCCAGGACCCCCATAATGGTGTCATTTACACTCCAGTCACATGAGTCTACAGCGCAAGACCCTTTCATAATTAGGAACGTACACTATATAAGCTCCCTCCCTAATTAGCAAATTATGTTGAAAATAGCATCCTGCTAATTAACGGTTATTATGGCATTTCTGAAGCTGAAGCTTTAATTATCACCAACCTAATGATTGTGTACAGAAAAAAACAACTTTTTTACCTTAAATTATCAATAAGGGAAGGAGATTATTATCAGGCGAATCTGCTGACGGCTGATTAATTTGTTTGATGCAAAGTTGCTGCGTGTTTCATATTATTTTATCGGAGTTGCAGGAAAAAGGTACATAATTTGGTTTCATTAGCAACTACTGCTATTTATCACTAGAAGATACCCCTCCCTTTTTTGTTGTTTGTTCAATTCCCTCTGTGTTTTTGCCTGCACCAGCATCAAAGTCAAGAGCAGGAAGTTTTAATTAAGTGACACTAATGAGGTCGTTGAAAATGATACTTCAGCAATTCAGCATGCTGTTAAATGTGTTTATTCTATAATGTCATCAAAGGTGATTGTTTTCCCTTGTAATAGATAAAATTCATTACCATAAGCATTGTACTTTTGAGTGTTAGAGATACAAAATGCGAGTTAGTCAGGTGTGTCTGTTGCACATTTCATCTCATCTACCTCTGTAAATGAATTTGCATCTAAAACTATCCCTTAAGAAGGAAATGTAGCATGAGCTGTAGTTGTAAGGGGATTTTTGTTTAGAAATAGCCAGCTTTGAGTAACCTGCTTGGATATGATGATTGCAGCCCTGCTTTTAGAGCTGCCAACCCATTCACAAGTGCATCTCGAAATTCTCTTGACTGTATCCTATTTTGCAAGTCCTAATCAAAAAATTTGAATTAATCACTTCCAGCTTGCAAAATAACTATAGACTAGTGATACAAAGAACATTATGATTTTGCAAATCGAAGAGTAGTTACAGGGCTGGGACCATGAGAGGCTGAGGATGCAGTAAGGCAAGACCTATTTTGTAAGGAGAGGTTGACATCTATCAGACCAACAGAACTAGATGGAAGAAACACAGTCTTCAAGTCTGAGCCAGGAGTAGTTACGAGTCTCTGCTGCTCTCTTCCTCACTGGGGATTTGTCATATAGAAACATCCTTCATTTGGCCCCAACATTTGCACAGGAAAAATCCTTAGAGATGTTTTGTGAGTAAGATATTGCTCCTACAAATGCACATATACATAGAAAACAATCCTGCAAGCAGAGATATACTCATGTCCATAGAATCTGGCAAGAGCAGGGGCTAAAATTCACAAAGGATTCTACATCTTCCTCGGGTGGAGATAGGCCTTGTTGAATAGACAGTGTTTATATCAATGTTGCATCTGGTCTGATCAATCCCCAAATGTTTTGATTCCTTGACAAATACATTTCAGAATTAAAAAAAATAATACTAATCTTAAATTCAATTTGCAGAACTATGTTCGAAACAGCAGCTGACTCTGAAGTACTAATCTCAACATAGAAATGGAGCAATAGGCAGACTTAAATGGGCTTCAGCTCTCCTGATGCCCTGCAGTAGGTTAAAGACACAGACATTCAACTTAACTTAGAACGCAATAGAGCCCACAGCACTTCCTGGCAACCTACTTCAACCCCAAAATTTCACTCATATGATTAAGAATGTAAAAATGGTACTTTTCTGCTCTTGTATGCTAAAAAATAAGGAACTAGGTACATGTTAATATAAGGTGAGTAAAAATACAGCTCACATTTTCATCAAATATGTTCTTTATAAACTACTACAGTTCTAAAATTAAGAAGTTTTCCTTATTTAGAATAACATGAAACTAAAAAACTAGAGAAATAAGCTCTATGGGGAATGTGTCCCTTTTCTTGCCTGAAGAATGGAGGCAATAATTTGTATCAGTTTACATCAAATTAATTTTTTAAAATTCAGTTTGTTTCCAATAATATTTTTTTAAAAGTCAAATGAGGCAAAACCAAAAAAACTTCAAGTTATTCAGAATGGCAAACCACCACAAATATTTTTCAGTGGCAAAAGTCCAGTTTCCAATAAATAGCACTTGGACACTGCTCAACTGCTAAGTGAAATACAACATGGCATATGCAGGCTTAATACTGGAAATCTTTACTTGCAGTTCAGATTTAGAGCTTTCATTCAAAGCGCTGGTCTTAGATCCCATTTAAACACCTGGCCCATACTGCATGGCTTTCCATGTGACTGGAAAGAGAATGCTCTCGAACACAACCAGTGTAAAGCCAGCAAATCCACCTTGTCCTTTGGCCCTTCCCTGCAGGATGACAAAGATGGCCAGGGCCATTTGGATCTGTAGGTCCCGCCTCTGGAGAACCCAGAGCACAGCACTCCCTGACATTATATTGCAAGGAGATGCTTCATCCTGGGAATACAAATTGTCTCTTACAGTGCAAACCACTCACTTCCCACAGTTATCACCCCTTGCAGTTGCTAATGCTGCAATGTGACACATCAGAATATACTGGAGATAAAAGAGTCTCATCCTTTCTCCTTGAAGTCAATGGCAAAACTCCTATTGATTCAAATGGGGCAGGACTGGACCTTTAATGAGGAATAAACAGTTCCTGAAGTGATTTCTACAAATAATAGTTACAGTGGCACCACAAAAAAAAGCTGTGATGGCTGGATAAGACATGAAAAGAAGTTTTGCTTTACAGTCAGGAGCAGAGAATTAGAAATTGCCTGCAAACTCACCCACCCACCCACCCCCACGGCGGGAGCCATAAATCATCATTTTGTCCACACAGAGCAAAAAGCAGGAATCGCAGCAAGATTCAGGGAGAGCTGCCCTTCATGTGGACAGCAGGGGACACGTCTGGGTCACATGACCCCTAACCTTATCTTTATTTTTCCATCAGGCTCTGTGACATTTGTCCTTTTTCATTCAATAAGATGCAGGACTATTTGCCATTTTCAAGTAACCCCATTATACAGTACTTCCCATTGACAGACGAGTCCCCTCAGCACAAGGTGCTTTAACTCTTTCTAATAGGTTTCTGCCTGGCTCCTGTATCACGAGTGGGATTTTGTGTTTTGTTTGCTTTGACAGAAAGAAGAAAGGGAAAAAAGAAAGAAAGAAACATACCCCCTGGGAAAGTTAACCTCAAAACATAACATTTCCAAAGCAGGATAAACCACTATAGTAACTGCAGAGGACAACATAATTACAGGCAAAATCATAGAAAAACAGATGTACTGAGCAAGCAGTCTTGGCAGTCCAAAGTTAGAAGGTCAATAGGTTGGGTTGCCTAAATTGTAGGCCTTTTTAAAGCAGGCATTAGTTTCTTTCTGCAGATTAGCCACTTCAGGATCTGTATTTTGTCTGAAATCACAGGCACCTCCTCATCCAAAAGCTCAGTTTCTCTAAAAATATAACAGTTGACACAAAACTTTATCCCACCTAGTAAGGGCTGGGAAGGAACTACATGTAGAAGCAAACAGTTTGCATCTCCAGAAGGTTTCTACCAGCTTCACAAAATGCTACCTCCTGGTCTGTCACCGAAGCTTGGAGCTTCGTTGTCCCACAGGCTCATCCTGGTGTTAGTCTTCCAAGTGGGTGAGGACATCATGGGACCAAGTGCCTTTATATTTGAGCTCTGACAAATTTTTCGGGAAAGCTGAAGGATGTACCCACCTGCCCTTCCCATGATGCTTAAAATTTTCACACTAGCTCTTCTTAGCAGCAGTGCCGCTGCCGAATTTGATAGACTGAAAGGAGGAACAAAGAGCTACTCTTCCCATTTTACTTCTAACAAACTGAAGGTGTCCTGGCAAAGCAGGACTTTGAGGAGGAATCTCTCAAGTCATTGATCAGCAGCCTCATGGCTCCTAGCAACTTTCTTCCACTTCCACATCAAATACGTGTGGCCTCTCTGCACATAAACATTGTTGATGAGCCCAGGTTTCAAGGTAAAGAACCCTTGCGAAGAGGAAAGCCCCAGACTCTTGAAAAGAAACAAAATGAAATAGTTTAACAAATCCTTTGGTGCCTGCTGAGCCCAAACCATGCCCTTCCTCATAACTGGTGCTCAGCTGCTCCACTTCAGGATGCTGCTGATAAAAGCAAGGAAAATGGTATTGTTCACAGACACATTTCAAGGACAGCTCCAAGTCACTAAAGTGTTTTTAAAACCCTGTGAGGTAAAAGTTTACTCACTGTAAACCCTTGCTTAGTGCATTAAAGTCATGTGCTCAACCTCTCTGGTAAACTCCCGGTAATCCTCCTCTCACATGCCACAAAACCTGGTGGAGCAAAGCTACAGTTGACACCCACAAACACTCAAGAGAGTTTCATTGCCACTGAAGGGCTAAGTTCCTTCTAGCCATCTCCTGGGTCCCCTCCAGCCTCACCTCTGCCCCACTGAGAAAGGAGGGAAACATTGCTGGGCAGCCCACGCAGCACAGAGGTGCCTTCACCACACTCAGCTCTTCGCCCACACAGACAGTAACCATGGGTCATGAAGGAGGCAGGATTTCAGCCTCAATGCAAACATGAGATGTCAACCAAGAAAATGCCCTATGGGCATTTCCCCCCCATGTGATTATAGGCACATTCAGATTCTCTGAGAAAAATGACGCTCTGTTTAGTCACCTCTGGGAGGAAAGCACCACTAGAAACAGAGTCACTGGGGTGTCCAAACCACATCTTCAAAGAGGTAGAAGTTCAATCATTTGTAACTGACTGCCAGCATATCACTGTGCTCATGTAACTGGATCCACCTCTGTGGCAAAAATCAAAGATGACCAATTCTCATTCTGTTCTTTCCTTAGCTTATATTTGACCCATAGCAGTCTCAAACACAAGTACATCATATGCTGTAATACAAGAGATGATGATAACCATGCTACAAATTCTCAATGCTCATTCCATGCCAATCCATCTCTGTACCATCCTGAAAAGTCCCTGATTTGCATTAGCAACAACTCCAAATGACAACATTGAGGAGGACATGGAAAAGTAATTACCACAAAGAGAATCACAACTTCAGATCACAATACCAGTAACTAGAGGCTTTCTATGGCAACCAGTAAATACATGCAAATTGTCAAGTATCATGACATTTTCTGAAGGGCAGTTGATGCATGTGTGTACCCAGAATGACTCTCAATGTGATGACTTCCAGAGAAACTTCTGAGATGCCATAAGATCACTGTACTGATGGTGGACAGCAAATCAAACGTGATATCGCTACAAAACGATCAGTGAGTTGAAGCCAGATGTACAAAGGTTGCATGTGATGATCAAATGGCACTGGTGGGTATACATCTACAGCATCATGCTTTTTGGACAGCAAGATTAGACAGGAAATATTGGTAAATTAGAGGGAGATAAAAGTGACAAAAATTTCAATGATATTCGAGGGGAAAATAGATAAAGTAAAGTACCAGATAAGCTGCAGACTCATAGCATTTATTTATTTTCTGGTGATACCAACTGAATTTGTAGGCTTCTTTTACAGTTAAAAAATAAAACACAACCATAAAAGCAGTCGTTTCATCAAGCATATTGACAGTGGAATCAATATATGAACTCTTAGGCAATGGTGGAGCTGCAAAGACAAGTTCTCAGAGAAAGACTGCAGTATGTTTATCCTTATCATCTCTGACTGCAGTTCAGTGGTTATGCAGCACTGCAGAGGCAACACATCCTGCAGACTGCTCAGGATGGACACTGGCTACATCCCAGCTGTGGGAAGATGTCATTTATCCTCTTTGTCCCCCAGTCCTCAAGATTAAAGACCTGTAGAAACATTTTGCCGCTGCTCCTCCCCTTGCCCATAGGAAATCAATGAGTGTTGAGGTTTTATTCTGACATGCACAGAGAATATATCTCTAGTATGGACCCAGAGACCCAGGCAGGGCACAGAATTGCCTCATAGAAGAGACACAGTCCTAACTAAAGTCAGGTGACCGCCAATATGCTCCAGATATTCAAAATGCAGGTTAGGGACAGAGTCTCCAGTGACAGGTTTTCAGCAGCACATTTTACACTGACAAATGAAAGCTTTTCTTACAAATATTTCTAAAAAATTTTCATGCACCTTGGACACAAAGTAGAACTTTAAAGCAAAAAGAGGACTCTGCCTAAAATAGCTACTGGATCAAGGACTCTAGTCCAAAATATTTAAAACCTGGACTCAAATCTTTGATCTTATGTACTGCAAAGACTAGAAATTTAAATGGGAAAGCTTCACACATTTTGCAGACTGAAATTCTTGTTTTTCAGTCAGCCCTACTGAACTCACATGGCTGGGTTCAGGTTTCCAAGGACCTCTGGAATCAACAGTTCCTCAATTCCTGTTGAAAGTCTTATAACCCCGCTCCCAGAAGCCTACAGTATCAGACACATGCTCAAAAATACACAGCTTTTAAAAGACTACAATACCAGACATGGATGGAGAGTCTTTTTGGCTGTTGAGACCCACCCATCAAGAGAATGTCACAATCTGCTCCCAGGCCAGACAAATGCATGGCTGGCTCCCATCTAAGGGGTTCGTGTCTTGATTTCCTGTTCTATATTTTCACGTTTTATTTTCTCTCAACATCCTGTCATCTGTTCTCAGCTTGCAAAAGACAGGATGCCATTTGCATTCACAAACTACAAGGAGCCTTTTACTGAACTGTAAAAGTTACATCGTTGGACATTATTTTGGTTGTACCAGCACCAGGTTGACATGCAAAGTTGAAGTTTATTTTACAAGATGCTGTTTGGTTTCCATGTAGGAAAAGCTAGTCCATAGGCCAGGAATACAGAATTTAATCTGATTATTAAAGGATGGCAAAATGAAGAAATTCAAAGTACTCTAGATTGGAAAAGTTTTCAAATATGAAACATACATTATTATATATTCAGTATACACATTTTATTCTTCTTTATTAATTTTTTCAACCTTTAAGATCTGCAGTCCATTTACACTGTAACTGTGGTCCCCTTCCACCATTTTCACTCACATTAACCTTACTATACGTAAGACAAAGTAAAAAATATATAAATGTGTTCTACTGATTATCTACTTACTGCAGCTGTGTTACTAATCCCCACACCTCAGACTCCAGATGTGTTGTCAAAACAGCACTTGTACCTAATGAGGAGGTTTTAAGAACCAGGGAAAGCTTGCAGAAGACTCTTCTAATATTAAATAACATAATTTCTCATTTCCCCCACCCCGAACTCTAAGGACTAGAAACTCTCTTTTATAAATAAGGATTGGCAACACTGGAACCAAACACCTTCTTTGTGGTTTAAGAAAAAGTAGATTTTACTTTAAACTGAACATTCAATACTGACAAAATGTGCTCTCTCTGACTGAAAGCACCAAAAGTAAGAACCTAGCATTGTAAAATATCTCTTACAAATACGAGTCGTGCTTCAGTAGCTTGAAATGCCTTATTTGTATAATTTCTCCCACTGGGTGAATACAATTTTAAAAGGAAATGAAGCATTGTAATATAAACTACACACCACTCACATATACCTTGTGCTTGCATGTGGGCATTATAAATATTATCAGCAGAAAAAAAAAAAAAAGCAGCCAATGCTTTTCCAAAGGGAGAAGACTTTTTTTGTTCTGTTCTTTCTTGATCTTTCGTTGTGACTCTCCCTTTGATTGACAGGTGGCATTCTTGTCTTTATGGATGGAGAAGCAAAGCCCTTGATGGTTATCGACATAAGGAAATGTCATGTCTGACTATGTTTCAACAGGACCTTTTTCCCCCCTCATTTCCTGATCCTTCCCCTCACTTAATTTAGTATATTTAATGCCAAGACGTCTCTCAAATATGAATTTATAATCCAAACACTAATTGCAGTCAGAAACCCAAACCTGGCATTTAATTGCCATTTGGTATTAAAAGTCACATTTGCAACAAGTGACCAAGTTCCCTTTCCCCTTGCCCCTATGCAACCAAAACACCCCTTGGCCTTAAACCTTCGAGACAATGGTGGAAATGTGCTATTGAGTGACCGGAGTAGCTCTGTAACCAGCACGTCACTGTAAATTACGCATCGGGTGTAATTCATTCAGAAACCAGAAGCAAGTGGGTGGAAGCACTGGAACAGCTCACTTTGCACTGGGCTGACACAGAGTGTGAGTGCAACATGAGGGCAATTCACCCAGAGAGGTGTTCGGGCATCGCACACAGGCCTTGCAACAAGAGGTACCACCTCCATTTAAGTCCAAAATAACTCCGACGCTCCATCAGCACAAGGCCTGACTCAGCGGCAGGGCTGAGTGCAGGGACTGAGGGAATTGTGCCCTCCCGCAAAGCCTGGGTTTGGCTGTGGTAATCTCTGTGGTGCATTACCCCAGTAACACTAACCAGGACATGCCATTAGTCCACCTCTCTGTTGCTTCTGCCACAGCGTATCTGTAACATGGACCACCCTTCTTGTCTGGCCCTAAAAAACAGTTCTCCCCTCCACACCACCCTCAACTCACTTCTACCCTGCACAACACTCCTTGTTTAAAAAAACCCCCACTGTTCCTCCATGCTATGCACAGGCATCAGACCACCTCTAACACTTGATTCCTCTTCCCCTCTTGCACCCTTCTCCTTGCTTTGCCATGTCTGAAATTAATTTGTACTCCTCCATCTCAAGCAGGGATCATATCTTTTTATCTGCATTATGAAGTGCCCAAACAGCATAAAAATTGTATCTGGTGATGTCAAATAATAAATAATAACAATAGGGCAGACTGGGAATACTTTGCTTGGGATAATGCATCATTGCTCTCTCTACCATGACCCTAATTCATCTGCATAAATTTCCACATGTTTTGTATGCATTAGGCTAACATTTTGACCACGAATCACAGGGTGAAAAAATGTAACATAGGAGCTAGTTTTCTGCAGCCAAAATTAGGTATGTGTAATTGAAAAATAAAGAACAGGAAACCACTCCCCAGAATGCATGTGTACTTTCAAGTGTATCTATGTCCCATCCCAGGTAGAGAACCCATAGTCCTGATTGTACTTGTTACTCTATGAATGGCTCATGTCTTGTAATGAACAGGTCTTAGCCAGGTGAAATGGGCCTTCCTCTGACACTTTTGCACAAGGGACTTCACAGAGAGGTAAATTTTCAATTATTTTTGAAGAAAAACTTTGTATCTTGCTTCTATTTAATGAGCAGTGTTTTGGGGTCTGATGCCTCTCTACTATACTCTGAAATAAGGGAGTCAGTCCTTCACACCAGGCATCAGTAGCTGTGGAATCACTAAGACATCTCTCAAGTTTTAGCACTCAGGTTAATGTTTCATTGAATCACCCCAACTGGAGAGCAGATGCTGCAGGTGGTACTGATGGTACCTGTCAAAGTTCCTGAGCACAACCAAACTTTCCTCCCTATCCCATTGCCATGTATTTCCTAACTTTTTAATCCTTATGCTTTCAGACATGCACAGGGCAAATACTTCACTCAGAAGACTGAATAAAGAATACCCAAGTAATTATATTACTTTGGCATTCTCTGCCACTGGATTCAATCCCATAAATGTAAAAAAAAAACTAAGAAGAGAAGAGAAGAGTTTGCCTGGCCTCTTCTCCATAGCAGAAGTACAAAAAGCAAGTTGAGAGTCAGATCCACATAGTCTAAGCCCAGTTCATCTGCAGTTACAAGTTTTGCTACAGATGCCAGAAGAATTCTCCAAACAGCAGAACAAAGAAAGAGAGACACCTGAGCTAGTTCTGAAACAATTACATTAGTTCAATTGAAGGAGTATTTGGGAAGACAATCACATGTGGGATGCATGAGCATTCCTATTTCTTCTAGTTAAGTACCTCTGCTTTTCCCTCATCTTGTCACTGAATGCATTTCTACTCCTTTATAGCCAGCCAAGCTATAAAATTCAGCATGAGCTTGAAGTATACTATATGCTAATTTTGTATCGCCCTAATAATGCTCAGATTTACTGGGAACCATTCTCTCACTGATGCATATTTGTAAGTACTATTAACGTTAATGGGAGTTACCAACTAATTAGAAAGGAGAACAAAATCTAGGCTATAGGATGCAAATTAGAGTAGTAGCTGTGTCACTTATCTTCCCGCTGAGGAATCACCGGAGTAGAGCAAAATCAAGGACAATGACTCTAAATTCTGTTGACTATTTACCTTACATTTTGCACCCAAGAACCCACAACAAAACAAAATACTCAAAGGGAAAAGCTAACCAGGCTACTAAAGTCTATTGCATAATCACAGAAATGTTCAAGGTTTGAGAAGTTCTAATCTGGCTCACTTAAACCACACTCAGTAGAGAACTGTTGCAAGGTGTAGTTAACAATTAATATTTTTAACAAGCTGGTCAAGAGAGTATAGCTCAGTGAGTCTGTGTATTAAAAGGGCATTGTTAGCACACTGCTTGGCTTTTATGAGGTGAAACAATCCAAACCTACTTCAGTGCGTGGAGAGGTTTGGAGAGGTTTTATTTTCATCCTTAAAGTCCAGGGTGGCTTTGGCATAATAAAGGTCATATCTCCTAATCATGGTAATGTTCACACACAGCAATATGAGCTCATTGCAGAGAGCTCCAGCACTCAGAAATCCCCGGTTAGAAGGTGTCACCGATTAAACTATCGCATTTCAAAGGCTTCCATACAGTAAATAGGAAAGAAAAGAAGAAAAGGAACCGTGGCCTTTTGTTATTCAAAAAGCCACGGAGAGCGATAATTAACCCATTTTTGTTGAGAAATCATTTGGACAAAAGTCAAGGGATTGCCACCCTGTCAATTGTTAAGTCTAGATAAGGACATTATATTCCACTGTACAAAGAGTGACTGAAGATAGTGAATAGAAAGTAGGCCACTACTATGACTTTCCCTAGTCCATCGAAAAAGAGGTCTATTTTTTTCCACAAAAGAGGTAATATAGTAAAAAAAATCCCTTCCTACATTAAAAACATAACTACAGTGCTTGTTTTTGCATTTTGTTAAATATTCAAAGGTACCATGTGATTAGCATGTCATTAATGAATAATTAATTACTGCTAAAACAGGCTTCAGATTTTTTTGCAACTAAATTATTTAAAGAGCAAATATAACAATGGAATGCAGTTTCCCCCCCTTAAGTCTGTATTTGCATCAGTGCATTAGTTAGTAGATGAATAGGGGATTATTAAATAAGAGAAAAATTATATTTTGGAACATGAAAAGATTCCAGTGTCCCTTCCTGTTCCTCTGCCCTCATCCCCTCAAAGGAATCCAATGACAAAAAGTGATGTGGTCCTTGTTAGCTTCTGCTAAGTATCTGAGATGTGTTTCAGAACACAAGATTTGTACATTTCCTGGGGGAGGGAAAAAAAAAGAAAACCAAACGAACGAAAAACCCGAAAATGTTGAAAACTTGTCCTACAAGAACTTTGCAGCACTGTACCCTAAGACTGGGCAAGCGCAGCGTATTTCTGTTGATCGTTGGTCACCAGCTCTAGTGTCAGTTACTGTATTATTAAAATCTACCCGATTATACAGCCAAGAGTTAAAGAGAAAGTAATTTGTTGCCACTTGCAGATATACATCACTAGTAAGACGTTAGTTTATATTTATAAGCTGCACATCTGTGAATCAGTTGGCCTCCCCATCTGTTAACTGCACCAGTAAACAGTAAGTCTGTGTGCTGCGTATTCCTGCATCCATCACAAATTCTTTCTTTAATTGTATGTTTATGCAACAAACCTCCACTTAAGTGTATTTGAGAATGTTTTGAACAGTGATAATTAGTTTTTATGACTCAATACTACTCTTCCTAACACTGATTCAACACTATTATTTTAAATAGAGACAGCACTTTTCTCTGACAGTGTCAAAGCAGGTTTTCTCCATGAAGCAGAACTGTCCCTACAAAGATACTCCAGGAAAACAAATTTTCTCCCAGTGTTCCCAAGTTATCATTACAGCACGCAAATGGGATTCTTCAGCTTTTCATAAACTTTTCTTTTAGAAGTTGGTCCCTGAAATACAACACATTGAGAGCTATCAGCCCACCACAAAAAAGTTGTGAAAGAGCTTGGATTGCACTGGTCTGGATAACGGGGCTAAAATTGTAATTTTGGACACACATTCAGCAAGGTACAGTACAATTATTATGACACACCTCATGAGTCAAGGACACTACTCACCTGTTTAAACTTAAGATACCCGCTTACATATATTGATTCCAAGTGCTGTTTCATTTCCTAGCATTTATGCTTGGGTACTTCACCTAATTTCTGTAAACAAAAAGCTAATGGAGAAAAAAGAAAGAGCCACAGTTATGCCTCTTACTGTATCTCAGGAAATATTGCATGCAGCTTTTTGCATAATAGGGGATTTTCACAGTGTTTTTCTTGTAATGGCTTTACAGTGAAGTTGTGTACAATATGATGTTCAACTTCATAAAGCATTTAGTTACAGCATTGAGTTTGTTTGAGGAACTGAAAGCACACTTATCTATGTATCATTGTGCTGATGCAAATGGCAAAATTTTCCACATGATTAAACATCATTTTCTCAGGGTATTCTGTGTCCAACTGCCTGCTACTCAGTAAATGTTTAGATCAATGCATGGTTGATCCCAAGTCTTGCAAGCCTAAAATCCTTCCATATCTAAATAAACACATAGGTTTACTCAAGGCCAAAAAAAAAGGACTCTGGCAGGATCTGGAAAGAATCAGCTGGGTTAAAAAATGACTAATTTTTAAAAAACACACATACGCTTGTAATAATATTATGAACAAGGGGTTATGTTTCTGTGTATCTCTTTATTTGCTCCTTACCAGGACAGGGTCTCACTTAGGGACCCTTGGAGCAAAAAATGCCCACCAGTGAATGGTGGAGCTCTGCAGAAAGCGCCATTGACTGACAGTAGTGACACCCACTGGCACCGCCAGCCCCAGTAGCTGCCAGAAGCTCCCCTGTAGTTGGTCTTCTGCCACCAAGCTGCTCACAAGTCCAGCATCTGTTCTTTGCTTAACATGACTGGGAGCCGTATGGACACAGTCCTCCTCTCTCATTCCTAAGGGCAGATGCCAGCGTGGTCTTATGTCACTTCCAAGAGAAAAAGCCCTGACCTACGCAGTGGCCATCAGACAAACCAGGATCTTCAAGAACAGCAGGCTTGGCAAACCATGACAATAATTTTTAGAGCATGTGGCAGCCCAAAGAGAGATTTTTCCTCAGTAAGTGTTGTTGTGATTTTTGTATGACTACAGAGATGGAGAAAAGTCAGATGGAAATAAGATTACTGGGGATATGCAAAAATAAAGAGTGCAAAAAGAAGGAATCACCCTGAATCCATCTCCTAAATCCTTTGCTCTGAAATCCACCAGGCCCATACACCAACAGTTAAGCTTGGCAGGTAACTGGAGCTCAGTGCTAAAAGTCACGCAGTCCCCAGCTTCTCTATGAAACTGATGACAAGGGCATCAAATTGATGCTTCTGCCAGAACTGGCCAGAGTACAAAATCTCATTCTTGAGCAGATGTCAGGTAGGGCGAACATTCAATCTCCACAAGGCTTGGACAAAAATGTAGGACAGCAGCACAGAGGTGAAAGAGTTTTGGTGAAAAGAACAGATCCCAAGTCTCCAGCCAAAATATTTCAAAGCAACTTCTGGTGAGGAGACACAATCAGCAATTCCAGTGAGAAAGAATGTCGGCTCCAGCACACACAAAAAACCTTCCACTACCGTCTCCCAAATGGAAAAGATATTATAAACAACATTCACCTCACTCTCCTCCCTCCCTGTCACAGAAATGACCATGATTCTTTACTATATACCTTCAAAAACAGGCCTTTGCAGATGAAAAGAAATAAAATCTAACCTTAAGAAGTACATTCAGAGACCCCCTTTGCCACCGCTCTGTGTTATGGAAAAATGAAGGTAGAAATCTGTTGAAAAACATTTCCCTGCTGTATTGTGATTGACATCTGACAGTGCTCAGTGGTGTCCTAACTTGGATGAATTTAAATGACAAGCTTTCCTTTATAAGTAACAGAGCTCCTTCTACAATAGAACAGCACGATTACTTCATGGAAAGGAAAAAAAGGAAGAATCAAAGTTTTTCTTCAAATCCCTGGGGGCACCCCTGACCTGTCACCAGGCTACGACCTTCCCTCGTTAATCTATGCAAATCGGATGACTCTAATTTGTGGCACCGATTGCTTTGCCACACCTTTAAATTCAGAGATCAGCTATGGGATGATGGCTACATCACACGGAGTTCAGATCACCTTCATGTTGCCAACATTTTTAATGCCCTGACAGATGACTTCCCCACCATTCTGGGACAAGGCAGTCCACACAGCCCTCCAGACTACTTTTTGATTAACATCGAGACAAAAGCCAGTGGTGTTTTGCCTCCTGTGATTAGCAGCATTGCTGCTGTAAGCATTCCTAAGCTAGAACCCCTGGGAAGAGTATCAGATCCCAGGTCAAGGCACAGACTGCCAATATCACGGCTTCACTAACAGTCACCCAATCGCTTTTATGGACATGAAAAAAAAAAAAGGAAAAAAAAAGGTATTCACTGTAATAAGCACTGGTTCCAACTGAGAGATATTATGTCAAACTCTAAGGCCTGTTTCAAAACTTTCTCCATTCACGTAACTTAATACACTTTGTAAGCCAAAAAGGGCAATATCACAGAAGATGCTCTATGTTCACCTTCCACGTCACACAAAGGCCATGGAAGCTATTTTGTCTGGGTTCAGTGCAGTATGGGGGTTAAACTTTTTGCTTTAAATTGGGTCCTCGTCAAGAATACACTATTTTTTATTTAACCCTAACCTAACTTATTTTATCCCTAGTTTTAGCCCTTTTCTCAAGTGAGATTTTTTTCTTCATAGTGCTGAAAAAGTAGAGATTTTAATTTATACTGAAAAATGTATTATTTCTGTTATCCATATATACATCTATCCATTTAGAATCTTACTGGAGAGGAAACCTGAAACCCATTTTCCTGAAAATCAAAAAGCACATGGGAGTATAATTAATAATAAAACATTCCAAGAATTTAATACATGCCCTATGTGATCCCTTCATTTAATGCATCTAACAGTACACTCTGGGCAATGATCTTATTTGCTCACGCATTGCAATTCTGACGACACTCAAACCTGTTAACCATCTTTTCAAACAAACACTGAAGGTTGCCAGTTGTGACAGATTTGGACCAGTGTTGATGGTAACATGGGAGTTAGTTAAAGTGATTTGATAAGCTTGTAGCAGCTTGAGGGGCGGTGCCATTCCAAATATGTAAACAACATTGTCAGCAACGCAGCCCATCAATAAATGCAGCCTGTATCTCACACAGTCATTATTAAAATTAAATAATAATAATAATAATATTGAAAATCAGAAAGGAAGGCAGGTAGACAAGGAAAAAAAAAGAAAAAAGTTTCTTTGTCTGTAGCCACAAATCAATGACATACAGCATCAGGGTTCACTGAAACACTGACAAATGTGTCAGGAACACTTGTTTTTAGCATTACTGTATTCTTTACAACTATTAGGAAGCAAGTACAAGGTTATTAAAGGCACAAAGGCTAAATATACAGTGACACTTCACAGGCTCACTCATGCTTTGTATCAGAGCTTTCACTTTCTATAGAAGTGGATTATCCCATTTTCTCATGCTGATCCAAGTGATCTCATTACTTACAGAAGAATCCTGGCATACAAGGATCACTTTGCCAGCCGTCACTTACAACATCCCAGCAGACTATTTTTAAAGAAAAACTCTCATATTTTTCTTCTAATGGCTCTTCTACCAAAAAAAAAAAAAAAAAAAAAAAACAACTGAAAATAGTTCCCACAGGGATTTTGGCCTTTGCCACTGGGGAGGCCAAATGCAATTATGGAGCCAATACTTTTTAACTGCTCCCACTCTGATAGCCAATAAGCAGTTTGGTATTCCCCCATCTCCATCTCCTAAGTAAATTGCTATATATATCCACTGGCAGGCTGCCAGAGTCTTTGGAGGCTCTGCACCACAAGCATGCTCAGTGACTCCTGGCCATCTGGTTAGCTGGCTGCTTCCCTCCACAATCTGTATGTTGAGGCAGAACCAGCCCCTGGAGTAACTGGGTATGGGCAAGGACCATTTTAGGGGACAGTCTGCCTGTACTGATTGACAAGTGATCCATTCCTTTGCTCTGTCCTTGAGAGTTTTTATCAGAAAGTGGATCCCAAAGGTCTTTCAGCATCTCATGATATACAGAAGCCCTTTCCATAAGGTAGGACTTGCCATAGTAGTCCTCAAAAAGAGCCCTGTAAATTAGTGGGAGAAAGTGTTTCAAATCAACAACAGCTTTCAAAACAAACCCTAAAAGCATCTAGGCCTCTATCCAACAAAACACTTAAATGCTCATGTAGCTCTAGAGAGGGAAGGCAGCTCACCAGATACACACAGATGCTTGATAGCCAGATTCACTTTCCACAGCTCTGCCACAGGCTCATCTGTAACCTCGTACAAGTGATTTGAGCCCTGCCCTGCCTCATTTCCTCCAGCTGTAAAGCTGGGAAAGTCATCCTGAGTTTCATCATTGTGAATACTGTCTTATATACTGGATGCTTCTCCAGTGGCCAGATACTGGAGTGATGAATTACACAGAGATGCTTATGCATTTAACTACATTGAGATTCCTCCTCAAACCCCACATAAAATTTCATTGAAATTTCCTCTCTAAGTAAAGGTTTTCTGGATCTTTAACTCTAACAGGACATTGAGTAACGTGGGTAAAATTTGCAAGGGAAAAGAAAAATCTATTGTGCTTTTCGTAATGGGCAATCCTAAAATTCTGTCAATGCTTAGGATGTTATGATGTGGTTCAAAGTTAACTGCAGGGGAATTAGTTCTTTAAGTTCAATTTCAGGGCCTTTTCACTAAGGAAACAGACCACACTGTTTTGCCTCCCTGTTTCAGGTGCATAAGAAGTCCTTATTATATATTCACATATTAGAGGGAGAACGATCCTGTGAGATTTAAGAAATAGTGACTTGGAAAAAATTTCCAAAGGGCTGGCTGCAGTGTTGATTAATATCCAGAGAGGAAGATCTAGTGGACAGGGAACTGCCCAGGAATTTAGGAGATATGGGATCGCAGCTTAAATGTAGGCTTTGGAGAATTGGTTTAATCTCTCCAGCAAAATATCAATAAAATAGCACATCACTAATTCAGAGGGGACATAATCTGTTAAGGTGTCTCAGGTAGACTTGAAATAACAGACGTTTCATCCATGATACTCTCACTTCTTCTTTTCCTGACTTGCAGCCTATCTAAATTCCACTGATTGCTGAATTTCTGCCCCAACTGGTATTAAAATCACCTTGATAGTGCAACTATAGGATAAAGACATCTGCTAATTCAGAAAGAGTGTATTGACTGCCACTACCATGAGAGATTGGTGACCCTGAAGAGGATGATACATTGGCCTAAGATGGTTTGGGAAAAGCAGAGCTCCACAGTTGCCTTTGCCAGTCCATAGCTAAAGTAACCTCCCAACAACAACCATGGGGAGACAGAAACATGCAGGAAAAGCCATCCACACAACTGAGCAATACTGCCTAACAGTTGCCAAGTACTACTTGAAAAGAAGCAAAATTTACCATCACAGACTGGAGCAGCAATGCCTGTTTCTTGTAATTAAAGGGTTAGTTCCACTTCCAAGCTAAGACTGGAGCCGAAGCACCCACATGGCTTATGCAATTCCAAATCCAGGGGGCTCCAGGACTGCTGTGCTTCACTGCCCCCAGCACCAAGCCCTCTGACAGAGCAGATGAAGGGCTGCATTTCACAGGAAGCACAGTTAGAAACCATTGCTGGTTCTCAAGGTGCTGCTGCTGCAATCCACATGTTTAAAAAGGTTTCAATTCAAGCAGTAGCGATTAATTGAAGGGAAGCTGTGTTCCTGCCCCTCCCATGGCATCTGAGCCCATCTTACCTCTGAAATAACAAGGGCTTAAGATTTGCCACCAACGTACCACCTACGTTTTTAAGGTTATAAAAATGGGATGCTTACACTTTTCCTAACCCCTCACCAATGACCAGACCCATATGTAAATTTCACACAGTAGTATTTAGTAGCATAATTAATCCCTACTTTATGTTATGAGTAATATTTCCTATTCCCGACCCTGCAACGTCCTTTAAGAAGATCCATGTTCCAATTAGACTAGCCCATCGGCACTCTTTTAATGAGCAGATTAATCATTCAGATGGGTACAATGGTGTCATCACAGGTTTTAAATATGATAATCTACATCCTAATGGTGCTGCAAAAGCCTTGGCTCACAGCAAAAAAAGGTAGGCAAAAATTGGTGATACTTTCTTTTTTGTTCTCTTTCTTTTTCCATATGACTCAAGACATGAGAATACTTGGGCAATGCAGAAAGTGCAGCAAGAGGCAGCTCAAAGAGAGGGGCTGCTGAGCAGCATGGTAATTCAGGTGCAATAATTGTTTTGCAAGGGCAGAGAGATCTGGTCACTAAAAGCCTTCTGTCATGATGAGCAAAAGTTTCAGTTCTGTCTTGTCAGCCTAACGCATCAGGTCTGCCCTTACAGCCTTTTCTCAACACTTATTTAAAACACATCCAAAATGTAAGACTGTCATTCAGAAATTCATTTAATTTTAATAATAATGGAGGTCTTTTCAGATCATGCCAACTTCATCATTTCCAAAGGTGGACTGGATATTTTTAAAGTCAAATAAAACCTATTGTATTTATTTAAAGGGGAAAAAAATAAAAAAGGGGGGAAGAAAGACAAAAAATTTTTCTGAACTACATTATATGGGCTCAATTCCATGCAAAAAAAAAAAAAAAACTGGTATAGATTGTCCTGCTCAAATGCAATCCATGAAAAGGCTTCTATTAGAACTAGAAGTGCCAGAATTATAAAGCCAGGACCATCCTCCATCTCTACTCTCAGTGCAACAGTAAAAAATCTTATGTGCTGCACCACTCCTTAATTGTGGCTTTGTACTCATGGGGCTTGTTTTAGCAACTGGTAGAAGTTACATCTGCTTTTCCATCTCTTAAGCTTGTGTTAGTAAGACAAACACTGCAGAACATCAGCTCCTCTGCAGACACAAAACATTGATTTACACTGTGATTGATTTTGATATAGCCAGAAAAGAACCAGCAACTCTCAACTCATGCAGAGGTTGTCTTTTAAACCCAGCAAGTAAAGGATAGTGGTGGATACTTGTCTATGGAAAAGCTAACTGCCAACCAAGATCCATTTCTGAGGACTGTCCTCTTGTAAACAGTCCCCATGAAGTCATGACCAAAGTCTGAGTAATTCTTTCATCACTGTCTGAGGATGAACTGAGTAAGGGATATAGAATTTGGACTTATCTCTAATATGCCCACACACAGTCTACTGCAGAAGGCAACCAAATTCTGCCTCAAGATGTCTCAACTTCATTAAAACATGTTTCTGGTGCAAAGGAGTCTTTATTTCTTATCATTAAAGCAAAATCTCTTCTTCAGCAGCCAAAACCTACTCTCCAGAGTCACTGTCAACATAGTGATTGTATTTTTCAAATCACTTTTTCAGGTAATTGCTGTCCAAAGCCTCCTTGTTTTGCTCAGATATGTAACTGTAAGAATCAGTCATCGTACTCAATTAAATTGTATCCTTCTTGGCCCTTCATCCTTTAGGATCTGATCCAGCTCTCCTTGACTACAAAGTCACCTGGATTAGAGCCATTTTGCTTAACACCAGCAGAGGATTAGGTATTTCAGTCAGGTCTTCAGGTGTACTGCCTGAACTCACTCTGAAACTGCCTGCTTCAGATAGGCTGATGCAGAGAACTGTTTGCATACAGAAGGAAGCACTGAAATTATAAAAAGCAGTCTTGTGACCATGTACTTGCTGGGCTAGGAGACATTATTCTTACTAATGCACCTTTGCTAATGTCCACATCACAAGGATATTTTTTTTTTTTAGCATAACACTAATGTTAGTTGTCCATTATGGCATCTGGAGTCATAATGGCCAAAGAATCCCTACAGTGAAGGAGCAAAAGGAACAACATTGAGAAAGAAACTCCTACACTGGTTACGGGATTGTTGCCGTGGCAAAATTTTTTTGTAATTACTTTTAAAAAAAAAATTTTTTTTGCAGTGCAATAATTTCTGCTCATTTTGCAGATTCAGGAAATTATTCACAAGGCAGCACTTCAGAAGCACTTAGGAAAACCAGTCTCAATCCTCAGATGGTCCCTGCAACATTCCTCTTACAGATATCCCACTGTGCTCACCCTTGCTGGCTTTTCTGTAGCAATGGATTCCTCTGCATCTGACAGGAGGATCTGATTGTAGCTGTCACTCTTTGCTGAGGCTTTAACTAACACTATCTGTGCAACTCTGGAAACCACATCAAATTGCAGTTTTTCCTGATTTTATAGTAATTTGCATAATAGGTCACCGTTAGCACACTGTGCTGAAGGAGAAACAGCTCAACTGAAATCTACCTTGAATGTTTGCATTAAAATATGCTCCATTTTTTCCCCTCTGCCCTCAGTTCTGTCACCTCAGGAGTGAATTAAGGAAATACATATGTAAACAACTATAAAAATGCAAAAAATAATTATAAAATTAGTTCTAGATGCATAATCCTGTGTGATTCATGTTATGTTCCCACCGTGATCCCAGTTCCAGAAGAGTTAATCAACCATAGCAACCTTCTAATCAGAGCAGTGAACTAATGATCCTATTTCTGAGTAATACCAGTCAGATAAGGCTCTCAAAAGGTAGTTAACATCACTTTTGCTGGAAAGGCATGACAAGTGCAAGTTCTAGCAGTGAGTAATGCATCATTCATGCCCCCTCTCGTTCTGACATTTTAACGTTATCTTGTTTTACTGTGTCGGCCTAACACTGCCACTGCTGGCAAATTAAACTGTGAACTTACAAAGTGGGTGGCAATAAATACAAATTATGAGAGTTCAAAAGATGTCCCTGGAGGTGTACTGCCAGACATGGAATGTCGCTGGCTTTTCTGTCACATAGCAATAGACAAGACAAAGTGTAGCATGAGCTGAAAAAAAGAATTAACTACATCATGGTGAAAAATGAGAGGAAAATGAAAAGAAAAAGAGAAAGAAAAAAAAGAAAACCAAATAAAAGGGAGATGTAAAGGCAGGGCAGGAATGAACAAAACAACATACCTTTGGAATATAAAATATAACTCTATTTCACCTTCCAGAACAAAAAGCTATGTAAATTAGGAACCAACATATGCCTCTTAGAAACATCAACCAACTATTAAATGTCATCAATGTTATTACAAAAGTAAGCCTCTCCTCCTAAAGAAATTGCCTCACAAAACCAGCAGCAGCATGATGTTGCAGCATTTGCATCTTTAGCAGAAATTTAGAACATCCCACTGCACTTACCCACACTAACAAAGATTTCACATTTTGTGTTGACTCAAATACATGAGGCAAAATCCTGCTCTTGTTGTCAGGAGGAAAAAAAAAATAAAATTGAGAGAACTGCCTGAGGTGACAACAAGGAAATCAGAAAAAGGCTCCTTGCACAGACTTATCCCCAGCCTTTTCTATTTGGTATAGGGAGTAGGGAGATAATAGGAGCAATGAGTTTCCCACTTGTACCCCCAAATCCCAGGAGGCTGGTGACCTACTGAGCCCCACCGAGCTAGGACCCAACACACAGTGTATCACTCGTACCGCAGATTTACCAGAACAGAAGAAGTTAGCATTTCTTCCTCCCCACAGGAAGATAAAACTTTCCGTGCTATTAATGGGGTCAGAAAAGAAACCTTGATTTTTAATATACCCAAGCCATGAAGCTTATTCAACTTGGTCTAACAGCACTAATGAATCTTATAAAACATTTTATCTCCCCCGCCCATGTTCACAAACCACTCACATGAGGCTTGAAAATCACAATAACATCTTCCCAAAGTGCAGATATCACTCACACCATATGCAGCACAACTCTTTATTTTTCCCTATAAACTATTGGTTTCATTGAAACTCATTAGCATCACCTGTGTTAATTACACTAGCAAACCAATCAACAGCTCCTTCTTAATTAGGTTTTCTTTATTAAAGCCGGAAATTACCAAGGAGACAAAAGTCAACTGGGGAAATTATGTGAAAAAGAGTGTTTATGCCAAATTACCATACAAAATATAATAAGGAAAGGAAACTCAGTTTGTTTACAGGAATAACAAACAATATTAATTTTCAAGGTCATTGGTACAATTATTAATTACCTGTCTTACATTTTATTGTGATAGTTTAGTCTGCAGAGGCAGGGGTAGCTCATAAAAAAAAAAAAACAACCCTTTGGAGTGTGGCTGCTCTACATTTCAGCTGCCGATGACGCGCACGGCGTTTTAGGAAGTTACTTTCACGAGCATTTCCCAGATGGTTTGGTGCGATGGAAACTCTGCAAGGTACATAAAAAGCTTCGTGGTTTGACTGCTACCTCCCTCAGAGAGGTCCCGTGGGAAGGGAGAATTCAGCCAGTGAAATCTCGGTTGCTCATCCCTGGTGGGGCATTTTTGGAGTCCAGGAACACACCAAGAGAAGTGCTGCTACTGTCCTCAGACCTTACAGAGGTGCCAGCCCCCACTCTTTGCATCCCCTGATACCAGTTAAAATGACTCCCACAGCTCCAGGGAACAGAGTTGGCATGGACTGAAAAAAACTCAACTCTACATAACTGGTTTTACGAGGTTCAGTGGAGAACACCATCGAACTAACCCTTCTGCAGAGAAAATCTGCTGGTGCACCCAGCTTCTGCCCCCCCACTGCCAGAAACAGGCTACCAGGCTTCATGTGTGGGTCAAACGCCAGACTCAGCCGCATCCTGCTCAGCCTAGTTGGCATTGGGTTGATGCCAAGATGAGGTCAGGGTGCTGGGCCACAGAGCAAATGCTGTGGCTGTTACTGTAGGAATTTTGCCAGATGCTTTCTCTGCACATGCCCACCTATCAGGAGAGTCCCCTTTGAGTGTTCTTTACCACGCTGTATCTTCTTTTCAATTTTCTATGTGCCCACACAAACACATGCTCACAAGTTACTGCAACTTCTCTGTGGCTCCACAGCTCTACCAGGATCCCCAAATAATCATTAAATGTCACCACCAAAGCACTTGTCTGTTGACAAGCCCCCAAACTAGCAACTGTGATGAAACCTTCCAAGACACACTGCATCAAGAAAGCATCATATGCTGATGTTTTGGATCCTCTGAAGCATTATCATCTCTCCAGATTAACCACCTTGTCACATATACCAAATTTTCATCTGACCAATATGAAAGTCAGTGCTTGAACTCTGCATTCCTGACCAAACACATCAAAGGGACCTACTGAAATAAGCCATTCACGAACTGTAGATTATCTGCTGTCAATCTACCTGGAAAACCACCTCAGCAACTAATTATTTCTAAGTTACTCCCTGTGCTGCACAACAGTTCAGTTTAGCTTTCCAAAAATGAGATGACTGTTCCCAGCCTTGCACTGGTTGACATGTCTATGGCTTTACAGAACTTTATTTTGGAAACTCCCTTCTGATTCCATAGAAAGCTCAGAGCTCATGACACCGTTTCCTAAATGACTGTGTACAGGTCCTTTTGAAGTTGACTGCAGTTAGTTCAGGGTAACATTCATACATGCTGCTCAACATTATGTCAGACTTTTTTCTGTTGTTTTGTTGTTACTTCTACACTGATTGGAAAATATATCTAATTTTTAATTAAACCTTTGTATTCTGTTCTGATATTTTGTTGCCTGCATCCCTAGTTATTCATCCATCAGTTCTTTTCAGTCCTGCTAACACTCGCATTTAGGAAGAATAATATTCTGTAGTTTTACAAATATCCAACATCCCTGAAAAAAACTAGTCATCTTCACAGAACAACTCTCCTCTAACCCAGTTATCTATTATACCATCAACATCTCAGTCTGCAATAGGTCCATTTATTAACTGTTCAAATGCACATATCTGAACTTTATTGCACAGATCTATTACATAATGGGCAATTATCTCATTTCACAGACAGTTGCTTGTAAACTAAGATAATGTGGTTTTCCCATGAGTTATTCTTGTATGGATTATGTATTTTTTCTTTTATTTTTTTTTGAGTATGTTGATCTTACACTTAGCAGTTCTCGTTATGGCACCAGGGGAAGACGCAGCAGTCACCAGTGCCAAGACACCTGCTGCATCTGCTTTCTGCATGGAAAGCATCTGGCACACTGGGGCCTCAATGCTCATCTGGACTCCCAGGTGTGACCATAGTACAAATATTTCACTTTCTTCAAGTTCTTTGCAATGCCACTTCATTCCAGCAAAATTTGGAAGCGTTACAGCCCCTTCTCTGCAGTTCTGCAAGGACTTTTTCCAAACTGACACTTCCTTTGATCCTTTCCCTTCATTTTCTCACTGAAGTAGATAATAAAGACACAGATTTAAGAGGGCTGGTGAGAGACTGGCTTTCCTCTGAATCTCAATCATGTGATGGAGAAAAAGAAAAGCTTACACAAAGCTTCAAGTCTGGCTCTCCAGAAAACCCTGTATAAACCATAGTGCTCACATGGAGGAATGGGGAGTACTGGGAGGGAAGGGGCTGCCCTGAAGGTGTCTGTATAATTGAGGACATCTCACACAGTCCTTGGCAGGAGTTTCCTCCTCTCCCTGATGCCTGTAAGCACTTCCTCTCAGCTCATCCCAGTCCCTCCACTGATGCACTGACTGTTGAAAGCAACACCTAGAATCTGCATTCAGATCACATTTTCTGGTTCAGTCAGAAGACATATCCATCCCTGCTTTGATCTTCACCATAGGCTTCTGGAGAAGAGGCACCCTCCAGTCATTCCCTGAATCTTCCTGGATTTCAGAGTGCAAGAATAACATGGTCTGCATATGCCAAGAAACTGGCTGGAAGAGCCCCCCAGGTGAACATCCAGAATCTGGAAAAAGTTAGGTGGGCTCCTTATGAGGGAATAATTTGTCATTGCAGACAAGTCCCTACTCAGCCTCTTCCACTCAATGCCAAAAATAATCCAAAATAATGAGATGCTGCCTATTACACCACCTGCTGCTGTACCAAGCCCTTGCAAGGCAGGTAATGTCATGGAATGTGACAAGGTTGTCTCAAAAGAAGAGTTAGACATCATCTGCCCCTTAAAGTGGATGGCTTTAGAAAAGCATATTGCACCCTAAAGGTGGAGCTTCCAATCTGTGTATCTTTTAAGCTATATTATCACATTCTGTTTTAAAAAGAGATAGGCATGTGAAAATTTTCATTTCTTCTATGTTAGTTGGAGTGGAAAATAGACCAGGAAAAAAATCTTCTGTGCTAGAAATGCATCACAGTTGCAATAATTCCAGAATGAGTATTTAAAAGACAATTTTTTTAAAAAAGTATATGATTTCCCTGATAAACCATAATGGCTCTTTAGAACCCATCATGGTCTACTATATGTAAGATTTTTTTTTTAAATGAAAATTATTTACCCAGAAGACCATAATGATTCTGAAATGTATTTTGTAAATCTGTATTCAGGGACTTTTTTTGTTAAAAAGGATTTTTTTTATTTTTTTTGGCCCAAGAGATCTTGAACAGCTTCTATGGAACCATCAGAATTTATTGTTTTAATAGGGCTGAAATGAAGTTTGGAACATGCACATACAGCAGCAATGTATTTCAGACAAAAAATGAGAAAGAAGAAAAAAAAAGGCTGCAGAAGTGGAAGAAGGAAAAGAAATGGAAGTTGAAGACAAGGAGAAAGGATACTATCCATACATATGAGATGTTCAGGCACAGAAGAGCCACAGTCCTGGTATCAGATGCAATACAGGGGAGGTCTAGAATTTCCAGGAAATGGGGGGAGAAAGTATTTCTCAGCTAAAGGAAAAGCAGTGCTCCTGCAGACTGCAGCATTACAATGTGCCAGCTCTGAAGGAAATAAAGTAGAAGAAAGGAAACATTGATCTGGCTGAGCAGGAGCTGCAGAGCTGACAGCTACCCTGGGTAAATACTGTAAAGACTTGCACAACAGCAACCCTGGGTTAAACTGCTCAGGCTATTTACAGAGTCTTCTCCTGAGTGCCCATGAGGCAAAGCCAGCCTACACACTGGTCCCAGCTATGGACTAATGATGTGACAGGAGAAACAAGAACAGCCAGAATGAAGTAATGTGGCCATCAGAAGCCCCCTCTGAGCCACATCAGATGGATGGAGAGCCAAGGCAGCCTGTCCCTGTCAGTGGGAAGGATCTGGTTCACACTCCTTAGAAACATTCTCTAGCTGACAAAGAACAATTATAATAACACTTCCACGGTGCTCCAGAGTGCAGTGCCAGAGACATTAACTAATCCATCTTCAAAGGCAAATTAGGAAGGGGATAAAGACCCTCAACGAACAACCAGCTGTGGCTGCACAAAACAGCCTGCAGCAAATAGCAAGTTCTACAGGTGTGCCCAGAAACACATCTATACATACACACACATTACCATCTTCAGGAGCCATAGTCAGTGCTACCAGGTGACTTCGAAGGACTACTTTTGACTTTTGTTATCTCAGCACTTTAATTTTCACTTGGGAAGAAAATACTGTACTTGGAATGACACTCTGGGACCAGGAGCCAACTATTTCAGTACCAGTGAATCAGGCTCTGGTTGAAAAAGCCTTCACTCAATGCAGCCTTTCAGTGGCAAAACCAGCTTCGCTCTACTTAGAAAAGTCAGAAATCAAAACTCCCAGGAGCTGCTGGTTTGCACCATGCAAAGCTCCACTGCTCAGCCACACAGGAGTAATTCTTACACTGCAGACGGTGAGTGCCCACAATTGTAACAGCACTCTGGGCACAGCATCTGCAACTACAGCAGAGGTTCAGCCTCTGAACCAAATCTGGAGCAATTCTAAAATGTGAGGTGCCATCCTTGCTTATTTTTTCTTAATAGTTGGAATGCTTACCAGTTTAAAGCTAGCAAACATAGTTTGTCCTGTATCATGTAAGTACATCATCAAATCCAACCTCACAGTAAGTCTGCTGATGCTGCAAAGGGCAGTGGACAGGGAAGTTTCACTGGTGGGTGCCAAGCAGAAACTCAGACTGCATCTCTGTGATCTCTTTTGGACTGCAATTCTCTACATCTACAAGTCAGGATAACTGGCGTTAGTGGATGAAGTTTGAAGAGCTCTGCACCTGGAGACCCTCATTCCTGAGGGAATGGGGGATACACGCCTGCAGAGGAGAGACTTCTTTGGCCAGATGCAGCCGATCTGCCTTAAACTCACAAAGGATAACTTTTGCCCCCAGTCTTCCCCATAACAGTTCAAGAGCTTAAAATGCACTTTGAGGAAGGTTTCAAACATTTTTTCCCCTCAAATCTGTCTACGCTTATTCACTGCGGATTCCAGAGGGATGACCTGGATTTCCTTGCACACTCTCAAACCAAATTATATCGGTCCCAATTAGGTCATCTGCTACCTGCAGCTCAGGACTGCAAAATTCCTTCCCCTATGTATCTCCATACAGTTAAGGCAGGACAGGGAAGCCTTCTCTGTTAGAATAACTACTATAAAACCATATAACACAGCCTAAAAATACAATTATAATTGCAACGCCAAAAGCAAGCCAGTCAATATCTTAGAGATTCTAATAGTTTCAAGCACTATTACCTTAACGGTCTCACATCACAGTACTGATTAAAGAAACATTTTGTCTTTTTATCTGTATTCAATGGAGAGCATAATCACTGGAGTGTAAAGAGCTAAAATATTTATTAGGAAGTATACAGCCTGGGTCAGGCAGCAAAAGTCAATGCTGAAGTGGTGAACTAAAGCCCAGCTTTTAGTCTAAATCACAGACCCCATCCTATCATCTCCTTGGGATCATCTACTGCACACAGGACAAGCTCAGGAGTGAGCTGTGCTGGTGCTCTACTCTGAAAAATGCTCGCAGGAAGATCCCCCTCAGGAGCTTAAATGGGCAGAATCACTCATGGAAGAGATATTTCTATTCAGCTAAGTCCACAAGACCTGCACATGAAGATGGGATACAAATTGGCCTCAAATATGGAAAATACATGTTTGGTTTTTTTCAAAAGTAAATGGGCAAATCTGCCTTTACTGACAGTAGCACTGCTCTTCATCTAGAATTAAGGAAAAAAAAAATAAAAGAGGCTATGCTCCCATTCTTGTCCTGATAAATTTGTTTTCTCTTTTTGCCTAATTGCTTAACAATAAATCCACGCACACTCTATTATCCATAGCCTACTGCAATATTCCTCAGGGCACATGATCAGCAATCAGAAAGCTTGAAAGATGGCCAACATAATCTTAAATATCCCAGTGTATTACCAAATCAGTATTTCAAATTTAGTGGACATACTCAGATACGTTTTCCTCTCTGCAAGAGGCATCATGTAAGTGGCAAACAAGATACAGAAGATCGATTATTTAGCATAATTGCACAATCTAATTGTATGGATTTTAAATGGAACAGGAGGAGAAAGATTAAAATCATACAGCACAGCAGTATACTTTCACAGAGTGCATGAAATAGATTTTCCCCAATTAGCAGAACAATGGAAATATTTACTGTCAATTCAGTGAAGATATTCTGAAACAAGAGTCAAGCAACATCCAGATCTGCACAGGGCAGGAGCAAATTATTTAATCATTACTGCGGGGGGGGGAAAACCCCAAACCACTGAAAACTTACACATTCTGCTCAAAAAGTCACACTCCTGTAGTGCTGCTTCACTTCAGAACGACATTTGGGGACCGTATGAGCAGACTGTGATGACTTCCCAGAAGAAAGTACAACTTCCATGGGAATGGGTGAGTTGCAGACCTGCACGTGCCCACGTGTGTGCACACACAGCACATCTCACCATTGGTTGCCAAAAACTGAACCAGTGCAGTACATTCTGCAGATTAACTGTGGGAGTGGAGGGAGCTCTCTTGTCTCAAAAATTAAGTGAAAACGCTAACCTTGTCATATTCCCTGGGCAAACAAAGGCAGCGGCAGCGCGGCTCCGCTCAGCCGTACCACGGGTTAACTGGCATTTCTAATACTTTTCACCTAGCCTGGCTTGACAGATGCCTAACCTTCGCCGGGAGTGGAGACAGCCTGATGGGCCCTGGCCATACAGGGGGAAAATTTTTGATGCTTCCCACTTATGACATGATTGATTTTCTTTCAGCGGCCCTTCACTTTTGGATGTGGCGAGGGCTGCCTGCCCGAGCCCCCGCGCGCCCTGACCTCGACATATGGCCGCTGTGAGGCTGAAAACTGATGACGGCAGAAACCTAAAAAATCAATAGGCCCTGTCAGTCAGTGGGGAGGCGAACGTCTTTTAAAAACCCAATCACGACATGTACTTGCTGCATGGTGCGGATCCACTGCACACTTGAGAACACACTGAATTTCCTGGGGTTTCTATTTATTTATTTATTTATTTATTTAAAAAAAACTTCTGGGTTAACACGCCGTCTACCTATGTATTCCTTAACATTTTATGCAGGAAGAAAGAGACTGAATCATCTTGTTAGGATGGAATCGCCACAATATTAACAAGAGAAAAAAAAAATAATCCCTGGAAACTCTCTGGGAATAGTATGAAATAAATAAAGAGCACCTTTCTGTTGCCAATATAAACACTGACATCATTATTTTTGACACTATCTGGAAAGAATTTAGATATAAGGAGTTCTAGAGTCTAAAAACATATGAGTATGAAACTGTTTTAATTTTCTTTGCAGGGGGTGAGTTATTGTTTTGGTTTGTTTTGATTTTTTAACTTTGTTTCTAAAATATGTAAGGAAAAAAAACTGAATTCATGATTGGTTCTATACTTCACAGTTCTTGTCATCTTCTGTGCACAGTGAAGAAAGGAAATTATTAGGTCCACTGAAATCAGCTGGAGATGCTGGTGCTCTGTAAACTGCACTGAGCTGTTTGTACCCTGCAGGATTGGGCCAACAGGATCCAACTGATCCCTTTGCTCTTGCCAGTTCAGGAAACAAAGGCATTTTATGAGAGAGATAAACAATATAACATACAGTGATTCAATTTCTATATTTCTGCCCCAAAACAGTCCTCTAGAACTCTGATGAAAAGCAAACAAACAAAAAATCCAACCATGATTAGAAAAATAAATGTTAACAATGGGTAGAACTTGTTATACTTTATCACCTCCATCAAGAGTGTAAATCCCAAACAAGGAATGCCTTCAAGTGATTTACCTAACCTGGCTGAAATTTTGGAGGGAGAGGCTTTATTTGAAAACCATGTCTTCGTGCATTAAAAAGAAAACAAACCTGAAAGGAGATGTTGGCTGAGAAACTGATGCATTACCAGGATGCATTTTAGAAATCAGCCAAAAGTAAGCAAGACTTTTAAAAAAATAGTCATCGCACAAATAAACAAAATCTAATGCTGAATTCCCAAATTAAGACCAATTAAAGCTTTCTTTATGACTACAAACCTGACAAGCTTACAATTTCGCCCTGTTGCAGAGGGGTGTGTGTGTTTTAATGTAATATTAATGAGCCAGGATGGAGGGTCATAAAAAGTGATAGGTTTTTGCAATGGTAAATTATAAATCGGTATTGATTTTTCCCGGCACTAATGCAGCCAGCTTATTGTAAGACACCACAGGCAAAGTGCACTTTATCAGATTAGACTGGAGCCTGGTATCAAATATACATGAGAAAAAGGATGCATTTGTGACTTAGACTAGACTTTTTTTTAATGATACATGAAATTTTTAAGGAAAAAAGTCTCAGAATATTAAGAAATTAAATACCATTTTAAAAGATCCCAGATGGTAGCAAATAGATATTAATGTCACATTAGTATAATTTGTTTTTACACTGATGGAATATAGGCGAATATAGGAATAAGTACGTGAACTAAATCCTGATCAGATTTAACCATGTGCTTAATCAGTCCAATTTATGATCATCTCAACTGCTCATGAGAAAAGTTTCTCATTTGCATAACATGCCTGAAGAATCAGGCCCTACATCTGCTTATGCCTATATGTAATATAAAATCACACTTATAGACATCTATGTAGTGAATATAAATTCTGTGTGAGTTACTTTCTACATCCTACGCTGCTTTGAAGAAGTTGGTTGTTTTTCCCCCATACCTTGTACCACCCCGCCATGCCAGCCAAAGACTATGAAAGAGCTTTTCCTTGTAGTACTTTTATTGCTTAAATACTGTGAAGCTTTTCTTTCCCTTTCATCTCAGAACACATTGGGAGTTGGCCGCGCAGTAAAACTGGGCGTTATTTTTAAAATCAGCTCTGCTTTTCATCTCCTGACCTTCCCGCAGTCAGGATTTCCTCATTAAAACATTTCACTGACGTGGATAATTGACCAAAAAAATTGAGAGGGAGAAAGAGAAAACAACAACAACAATAAAAAGCAACCTTACTTTCTGCAAAGTTGCTCTGGATGGGTGGCAAACCAGTACCCCTGTTGCTGCACCCAAGAAGGGAAGGGAAAGCTTTGTACAAAGGCTCATGCCCATGTCCCCACACAGGGTCCAGGCACTCTGCCACTCCTCAGTGGCCTTTGCTATCCCTTCCTCATGGTTCTCCTGCTGCCAGCAGCCCTCCTCTTCTCGCCTCAAACATCCTGCCAGCCTCCCAGTGCAGAGCCGTCTCCCATCTCCTGCTGCCTCACCCTCCCAAGCAGCCTGTGCATGAAACTCACTATTTTTCTCAGAACACGTATGTTTATTGACAGGTTGTGAACAAACAGCCCCTGCACAGGCTGCCTGTGAAGGCACTAAAGTAAAGTGTGAACCCAAATAAGTAACAGCAGGGAGGAGGGGGAGAGGATGGAGGGGAAAGGGGCTGGGCTGCATTTCAGGGATATTTTCCAAGGGGAAGAAGGTGTGGGACTGGGGGAGATGGGGATATCCAGGGGCATCTAAACCCCTTAAGAGGTTAAATGAAGGAGCATTGAAGACAATCCTTCATGTTTCTTCTAAATGGGCAGGGGACCAAGGAGCCTCCACACTAGACACTCAGGAGGGATCTCAATGGTGAGGGAACAGGGAGATGGAGCATGTTCCTGTTCCCCATATCCCTGTGTCATCCACCACCAGACTGCCCCACTGAAGCACCGGGTTCCAGCTTTTTTTGTATTTTAGCTTCAGAAACTAATGCTTGGCACTGTGCTCTCAAAACGTTTCTGAAACTATTTATCTTCCTGTATTCATTTTTATCATTCTTATAAGCAGATTAAGAAAAAGGTGAGAAACTGGAAGTGGAGTGGGAGGAGATGCTGCTTTTTCTTTCAAATAAATGCATACAAATACTCCCAAACAAGCCCAAAACAACAAGACCTCATCACTGCCAGTGCAGCCAGCCCCTCTGTCTGTGCCCAGCCACACTGATGGCTACAGATTATGGCTCACAAGAGCTGACTCCACAGACCACAACCCCTCGACAGCACGGACCGAGCCCACGGCAAGTTACAGGGTCTTACTTATGTAAGTAAGTACTCATGAGTAAAACGACAAAGAAACTCAAACACAAACAGTCCCATTAGCAGATTGCCAGCAACCCTGCTCGTCTTGCAATGGTGCTTTATATCACAGAATAAAAATCTGAGGCCTGATCTTAACAACCATTTCTCAGACAAAATTCCTATAAACTTCAATGGAAATTTTGTCCGTCTCAGGACCGACTGGGCTTTTGCCTTGCAACTCCTCATACGCTGAAAGTAATAAGAGGAAACTTTCCTTTTTGACAAGACCTCATCAGGTAAAACCTAATAAAGCTGAAAAGGAAATTAGAAAAATGAAAGGTTATTCCCAGAGCAGTCTGATCCTGCCTCAGCCAAAGCCAACTCTGGAGACGCCTTCATGCTGAAGGAGCCAAATTCCCACCGGCACATCCCCCCAGTCACCGACCCTGTAAAGCAGGATCACACCACGGGCACGAGCCAAGGACGTGACAAAGCAAGGGGCACATCACACATGTCCCACTCAATGGGACAGTGAAACATGGCCTCAAATCTGGCCCAAGGAAAGAGAAGTCCCCTCCGCTGCCTCAGTGCAAACTCACTGTGCTCCCAAGAAAAGCGGCACTTTTAAAGTGATTGCTATAAATTTTATTAAAGTGAAACAAGCCATTTTTAAAATGTATGCTAATTCCACTTTATTAGTGATGCCAAAGTCCTCATTTACATTTTTCATAAAAATTACGCAGAGTTTTTTGCTGCTTTAGGGATAAAACTAATAAACAAATACATAAATTAGTATATTTTAATTAAATGTTATCCCACAAAGTAATATTGTATCCCTTTGTCTAAAACAAACAAAAAAAGAAAATCTATAAAGCACCTCTAACTTGAAAATTTGTGTTGTATTAAAATATTAGAACTCATTAAAAACTAATTTAAAAATCACTTTACCTAACAATCAGAAAAATTTTGAATTCCATATTCTAATATGTGTTATTTGTTTTGGTACAGGAGATTATCACTGCAGCATGCATTACTATTAGAATATCCATGTGTTAGAGGCATCATAATGCCCCCAGATCCCCCTAGGAAATAACAAAATCAAGTACTACCTGCAAATTTATCACTATTTCCATATTAAATACTGTATTATTTCTATTCTGTAACCTCAAAGTCTGCACACAGCATACACAGACCCACAGTGGCACAGGTGTTACCTTGCTTTTAGGTCCATATATCCCATCTAAGCATGTAAAAAATATGTACGTATTTTGGGATGGGATATGGCATGCCTTTGGAATATATAATATGTTGCTCAGAGTATAATAAATGGGGCAGGTTAAGCAAAGAGGTGTGGCTGGAGCTGCAAGGGAAAGTCCAACAGGCAGAAAACAATCACATCTTAATTCAACATTTTAAAGTACTCTGCAGAAACAGCTTGAGTATTAAAAAAAAAATCAAATGTGCATTAGAACATATTCACCTCATTAGAAGGTTTTCTGTAACCCTGCTTTCCCTCAGATGGGACAAATAGACCTCAGCTCTGCATTTTCATTACTCTCCATCCTCCACTGCAATTTTTTCTGAATGTAAGGTTATTGCTTTTCAAGGCAGGAATTTAAATGAAACAAGCACTCTATTTGGCATTTTCACTGAAAAAGCTTTGTCTCCTGCTTGGTTATGTTTCCTAGAAATTGAAAGATTCAAAAAAAAAGAAAAAAGAAAAAAAAAGGAACCAAAAGGAAACACGAGGAGTTTTTGTGTATATAAATGCACTTTCTGAAAAGGTTCAAGCATTTCTTGGCCTTTCTGAAAGTGTAATTGACTGCATATTCCTATTAAAACTGTCTTACACCATAACCTCAGCTGCTCCAAGGCCATCCCGTCAGGTATCTGTTTCCAATATCAGTGAGTGATTCCGATTGCATGGTGATGGGCAGAAACAGGATGAAATTAAAGTAATTAAGCAGCAAGCTTGAAGACTACCCATCTTCAGTGCTCTTTGAAGGCACGTGTAGTTACCATGTGGATGCAACATGCCATTCAGAAAAATGGATCACAGTGCATGAGTGGGAGGACTGAGACTCCCACCAAGGTAAACCTCTTTGAATGATCCAAAGGAATTGTATACAGAGAATTATTTAATACATGGGAAGAAATCTCAGATCATGCAAATATGGGGGGGTTCTCTATTAAACTTAGGGGGTTCTTATCTATCGCAAAAGAGGAACTTCCTGCAGCTTAAACTCCATGAATCCTCTTGTTCTACAGGATTTCAAATATTCTCAGGGGGGAATTTGGGTTTCTGGAGATACAACCCACAAATGAAAATTTCCAGTGTTCAGTTCCCTGCCAAACAGTAATCAAAATAAGAGACGCAAAAAAGCTTTCTCCTGAACTAGGCCAGGCACTTTAAAAGGCTTTAAAGATATTTTCAAAGTGTTCTTTTTAACCTGATAAGGCTCATAATCCTCTGTAAGATTAGTCTTAATGTGGAGAAATGACTCATCTGCAGTGACATCAGAGAGAGCCCCATGTCCTCTCTCACTTTACAACCAGCCTGATCACCCCCTCGCCTTGCCCCAAGTCTTCCCCATAAATATTTAAACAAGGAGCAAAGTGATATATTAAGGATATCATATTCCAACCTTGCTTCAATCCAAGATCCATGAAGGTATTTCAATACCTACACTTCAGTTTAGATGCTTAACTTTCCTTTCAAAGCAATGGAAAAGCAGGTTCCTACAGAGCAGCCAAGATCCCCACATTTTTGTGACTTTGGCATTAGGTTACTCACTAATAGGGCGTTCAGCATCCTATCCATCATCTCTGGAGCTGGGAACAGATGGACTAGCAACCTCAGTTCAGCAGAGGAGGTGTAGCTGCCTGGTAAAGCACTGCTGGAAGATGCATGGGGAAGCTCAGCCCCAGCCATCTGATGCTACTAAAAGCCTGCCCCTGTGGTACTGGCTCCTGAATTTCCTCCCCCCAAATGCAGTGCAGCTGGATCAGCAGCCACACAGCTGTCTGGCATCAAAACCATCCCCCACAGCTCTTCAGGGTGGAAAATCTGGATCACAGCTCAACACCACTCCACACGTTTTTATGTGGAGGAACTCCGAAGAGATGCACTGCTCTTCACAGTAGCTGCTCCAAGGTGGCCAGGTCCCTCCAAAGCCCTGTGAAGCTTATAATAAGAGTGAGGATTACTGGATTCTTGAGTTTTCCCCCATTTTGTGCACAGATTTCACACTGGCAATATCCCCCTCTGCCTCTGTCCACATGGCAGGGCTCTGGTGCCATTGTCACAGACAAGGCAAGAAGAAGGAAAAGGCACTGGCTCTGCCATTGCCACCAACATGTCCACTTTGTCACAAACTTCCTGAACAAATGCTCAAGGCTAGATATCCAAACCAACAGCCCATTTTCCCAGGTACAGTCACACCTACAGCTCTGCTTAGTTACAGGCAGAAGATTCCCAAATATTCCTACATGGCTGATGTCACTATAGTGCTACAGCAGCACTGGCCCCTTTGTTAATGGGTGGAACCCTGTTGTATCATTTCCAGGACCCCCAACAGACACCAATATCATCTTGACTTTTGCTGACACTCCACAAGCAAACGAAAACACAAACTTTATGGCCACCAAAACCTCTCCACTGTATGATAAAATAAAGTCATAAAATCTCATGAGCAACTAACAGTCAATGATAAGAGCACCAAGCAGGCCACCTGCATGGGAGTTTCAGCAAAAACTCTCCTTCCTTCTTCTCATCATCCATTGGCTTCAATGGAATCATTTGTGCACTGGCTGCTTGCTGGACCACTGTGTTCAGATGTGATGGTCATCAGTCCCAGACACCAAATCTCAGCGACAAAGGTTTACACCAAGCCTAGTTCCCTCATCCCAGAATCATTATGTTAAACTGAGCCTTTTTAAGGAAAAAAAAAAAAAAAAAACAAACAAAAAACAAAGGAGCTTTAGGCTTTATGGCCTAGCCATCAAAACTGCAGGCTGCCTCAGCAGAGTCCAGTGTCCTTACATGCTTCTGACTCAAAAACCAAGACACCAGACTCACAGTAAAATGTAAACAGGCAGCTACTCCAGCAAAGGAAGCATTGCTCTTGCCATCAGTACAGTGCTGATTTTGTAATCAGTCTGGAAGGTTTATTTTTAACCGCTGTACCAAGGTTTTACAGAGACACAATTGTTCTTTTGAAACCTTGCTAATAGGGCTGATCAGTAATACCAGCACTATATACAGAGCAGAAGAGCACAGCATAATGAAACTGTGCTATGAGAAACTATGAACGAGATATTCTTTCTATAAAAAGCATTTTTAATAAAACATGCAATGGCTCCAGAAACTGCTCATCATATTCTGATGAAGGGACTGGTACTGCAAGCGGTGAGTGCTCGAATCCTCCCCATCTCCTCTGGGCCCCCCCAGAGCTGTTCTTCCCCTTTGAGAAAGAGCATCTGGCAAAGTGAGGATGGGGATTTTTCCAAGCTATTTTCATGTTGACCACACACCTCATAGCACTCAGAGCCTGCTCCAAGGAACAAAGTGAGTAGAGGGACTCCTTCAATGCCTCTTAGGTCGATGTGATATAATACAGATGCATTTAGGTATTCTGTGCAGATTGCAATGATTTAAAAATTCAGTATCATTATCAGAAATTCAACTGTGGATCTCAAAAATTCCCATACATTCCCTGCAAACTGTTATTTTACAAACACACTACCTAAAAGCTTATTTACAAAAGCAGTTATTGATACATGTATCAAAAAGCCCAAAAGTGAACATGGATTTTTATGGTGTGTGATCATTTGAGGAAAATCCACAGTTTCTCTTTCTGAGAAGTTTGTTGTCGAGGGCCCACTTAATAAAAATTAAGATTGTGGCTCCTTTTATTCCCTAAAACACATAGAAAAAGCTGATTCTGCAAGATAAGGTTCTCTGCTATGAGCAAATTCATGGACTGGTTGGTCAAAAGGCATCTGAAAAGCCCTTTTGTTCAGTCTGTAGGCTTTTTGGAGTGAGAATGATCAAAATAAATCACACTTCCGAATTATCTCTAGAGAGCAAGAAATAAGCTAAAGGAGCCCATTGGCATTCTGACCAAGATCCAAAGGTGTTTGCAAGTGACAGGGTGCTCTTCTTCTTGAGCCAAAAGATTTGTATTTGGTTCCCTACAAGTAATTTTACCCCATGAAATTTATAAATGTCCTACAACTTAATCTCAATCTTTCTAAGCCTTTCAGAAACTTGTATATATTCCTGTACCATTTTAACAACTTAGACCATATATTTTTTTTTTCTTGTTACCATTGTCTAGGCTTACCTGAACAGAATAGTCTTTGCTGCTAATTCAACATATCTCTAGAGTTTAAAATGCATTTCAAAGTATTTTTTAAAAGTTTAAGAAGTATTAAACTGCTTTGCAGTCATTCTGCACAATTCAAATCCTTTGCTAGATTTGGCATATATTTCTAGGTACTTGTCTGATCCTCCCTGCTGAGCCATGCAAGCACTTCACAGTGATTAGTGGATTTTAACCTCACAACAATGAGGTGGAGGCACAAAACGGTTTAAATGACTTGCCCATGTCCATGCCAGGAGCCTGTGGCAGAGCAGTGAGTCACAGCAGGACAGTTACATTCACTGTGCTGTGACCCAGCCATAAAAGTAATGTTTCTTGTCACAGAATTAAGATTTTTCTTTCAATTTATATTGGGAGGGGTCAAGAAAGAAATGTTATTATTTAACACAATTGTAAAAGGGCACAGTCAGTGACCCCAAAAGTTGGATTTTTTTTCTAAAGTCAGTAGATTTTAAATCTGTATTTATATATAGAAGAAGTCATCACAGATATAATCCATTTTAAAAACACCCTGTATTTGCCACTGCTGCCTTTCAAGAGGGGGAAGAGGAGAAACAGACAGAATTGTTTTGTTGTCAAGAAAAATACATCTAGCATAAAATGTTAAGGTTGCCAAGAGATGACAGTATTTGGCAGCATCCTAAAATGTTTGTCATTTTAAAAGTATTTATGCTAAGGCAGAAAATAAACTATCCAACATTTTAGTCACTTTAAGTGATTAAAACAAGTCATTAGAATTTTAGTTTAAAATCATCTTAGATAAAATTTTCCCTTACCTAACTAGCCAGTTTTCCTTTTTCACAAAAAAAATAAAAAACAACTGTGTGCAGGTTTTTTGCTCTTAAAGCTCGTGCCTTAGCTCTAAGTGCTCTAGCATGATGTAGGTAAAACAAAATGTGGGAGACTTTGAATATCGTTTTCATTTTCATTGGAAACATTTTCAATTACTACACTGCTGAATAGAAACAACTGGGAAAAAAAGTTAGGAACATTTTAAACGCCTGCCAGAAGTGCAAGAACTTCTCTATACGTAAAGAAGTAGGTGCATTTAGTTGTCTAAGGTTATATTTTAGCATGAATTTGGCAAATTTTCCCAATAGTGACTTGACTTATTTCCATTTATTGTAATGTGTTCAAGAGTATTTACAAATGCACATTTCTCATGAAGTTGGAAGTAAATTGGGATCTATTTTTTCATGTTGTAAAGACATTGATGTGTTTTTTCTGACATGCCTCATGAACTCAGTCAATCACAAGTCTTTCTTAATGGAAACCACATGTCTGCCCAGAACTGTGTAATTACAATGCTAGGATTCTTGGCACTGCCAGGAAAAGGGGCATTGTCAAACCAATTAGAGTTTATTTATTTACATACCATTTCTGGACGAGAATGTTCCTTCTTTTATGCTGATGCTGAGAAAATATATATTTCATCGAGTGGCTGTAATTTTTGTTAGATACTGTTACATTTTGCAGCAATTACATCCCTAGTTTTCAGTTACTTTCCACGTAAGGAAACTTTCCTTTAAACAAAACAGCTGGGAATAGCATCATGAATTTTATCAGCCCGGTTTTCATTTGTTTCAGATGAAGAAGGAGATGTGAGGGCGGCTGTTTCCCTAAGCTCCACAGAGTCAGTATTTCCACCCACTTCCACCCCATTATGAGCTTTTCATTGTACAAGATGTCTTGTTTGTACATCCATCCTTCTGCAATATTACCTCTTCCACACCCCTGTAAATCGGTACCTGCAGCTGGTCCTGCAAAAGCAGCACAGTTTGACTCGTAAGAAAGAAGGAGCAAGGCTCCCGAAGGCAATCTGCAGTGCTGCTCCAAGGCAGATCCCTCTGGACAACATTAAAAAGAAAGTTATGTGTCTCAGGAAAGCCAAATACCACACAGATTTGCACTGGGCTGAATCATGTGTGCTGCTGCTGGAAGGTTACAAGCAAGCAGAAGAGGCTGTGTGGTGGGAAATGCATTCCAGGGACACCAAGAAAAGGCCAGAGCTGGTGCTCCGTGTCTCCCACGGAGCACCCTGCACACTGTAACCTCCTGAGTTCCCTCTGCTCTTTTACAAACGCAATTCACTGCTTCAGACTCTCTCTCATGGGCCATTGAAAGCTGCAAAGTCGAAATGAGAGCCTTTCTGATGGGGTTTGTCCCCAACAGGAATACAACTGCAGGGAGGGGGGGAAGGCTGCATAAGTATTCCTACTTATAACCAAAAAATCAGGAGTAAAGAGACAAGTTTAAGCTCAAAGTTTAATGGACATCTTTCTCTTTGCATTGTTCCCATCTGTCTGAGATGGATCATGGGGTTTTCAGGCTAATGCCTTTCCAGGTTCCTGCACTGCCTGAGCATCCAATCATCCCTAATGTTCCCAGTCTTTAACCCCACCCTAGAGAGCTGTGACAGCATCAGATGACTGGGGGAGTGGAGGGAGCATGCAGGGATGTGCTCCAGAGCCGGCAGGACACTGTAGCAGAGGAGGGGGGGTTAACCCAGCTTCCTCAAGAGCCAGGCAGGGTTGTGTCAGGGTTTTCACGGCTGACCCACAGGAACCTGTGCTGGGAGGCTCTTCCTAACACAGAACCAGCCCTTTCTGTTTAAGCAGAAATCTGCTGTGTTCCGTAGTTCTAAACAGCAACCTGATGTCAGCCAGCTGAGATGATCCCCTCCCGTGGCAGAGGAGATCCAAGTCTGCACCTGAGACCATACAGTATTTAGTTACAGAGAGATGTCAGGCTAAAACCCTCCCATCTGGACCATGCCAGTCCCTGCTGAGATGCTCTCTGGTCACAGGAGGCACCTCCTACCCTGAGGTTGTGTTATGCCCTTCCATTGAAAAAGCAGAGGAAGGGAAACAGCTGTAAAAATCTCCTATTTAAAGCTCCTGAAGCTTCAGAGCCTTCTATGAAATCCCTTCTATGGGATTCTTTCTCTTTTTTTTTTAATTTGTTTTTAATTGCTGCTCCAACCTTTCATGACTTCCTTGTCTTTGGAAAGTTCCAAAGCATTAAAAGGAAACATTAAGTTCTGACGCCCTCCGACATTATTTTTCAGTTTAATCATTTTTCCCCATTTTCCTCCTCTTTCTCTGTGCTGAGTGAGGGTGGGAAAGAGACAATTAAGGGAAACTCAAAACCCTCAGATGTTTCAAATATGAAAAAGTTTAATAAAAGTTTTCCCACACATCGGCAGAGAAGTAGGAAAAACTGTTTTCTTATTAAATTCTCAAAGCAGAAATGACCAAAACATTCCTGGGCTTTGTGTTCACCACTCCCTCTCCCACTTTTTGAGCCAGAAGTCTCTGCTTTATCTTGCCATGCTGGTGTGCATGTCTGTGAGAGACAGAGCCCTTCCCTGATAATTCCACGGTTTATAGCAACCAGCCAAATGCAGGGCGAGGGCTGAAATGGTGGCACAGAGTGGGGAAATGACTTGCCCGAGGTCGTGCAGTGGGGCAATGACTCAAGTGATTTCCAATAACACAGTCATTACTGTAAAGGCTTTAAAGAAGCAGTGCTTGATTCACTGCCCTGCACTGCTGCTCCCCGCAGCTCCGGAGGAGTTACACGGCACAGCGTCAGGCCAAGTGTTTGAGCAAAAGTTGGCCTTGGTTCAGCTGGGAGGGGAGGAGACGGAGAATGGATACGTGTGGTTTAGACTACAGATCCTGAATAAGAAAGGGAGACTCCTCAGGTAGGCATTCAGGTGGCTATTTTAAGAGGTGACAGATGTAACCCACGTCTTCCAGAAAGAACAAGGGAGGATGAAGATGAGTTGACAGGTTGGGCAGTGGACAAAATACTCTTTTTCTGCTATGTCAGAGCTTTTATTTCTGCTGCGGTCCAGGTCCATCTGGCAACTCAGCTGTGAGTATTCACATCCCTCCATCCTCCCTCAATCAGGTGGCCCATCACCCATCTCACACAGCCAAGCAGGACAGAAAACTATTTGGTACCAACAACATTGTTGCAGGCACATGACCAGTCAGCAGGAGAGGGAACCTGGCAGCTTCTTCTTGCTGCAAGCAAATGGCCCTGAACAAAAAGAAAGGCAAGGAAAAGGTGCCCACAGGGAGGATTTTCTGCCTTCACAGAGCAGGGGACTCCAGGGAGAGACTGGATTATACTCCATGCTATATTTTTATCTCTGCTCTATTCACAAGGTGCTTCAGCCATTGGTTGAGCTGTCTCTTGATTACTGCAAGCAAGATTCATCATCTCTTCGCCAGGAGATAGGAAAAACCCTGCCACCTTGTAAAGCAAACACATGAAAATGACGTGGTAGTGACTGGGTTTCAATGCTAATTTCAAATTACAAAGCACAGGAGCAACTTTCTACACACGATTTCTGATTCTGCTTTCTATTCCTGTCGAGCTGCAGCCAGAGTTTTGCCAGTGAAAAGTGCTATAAACAGCCCTGGCCTCGCTGAAAAAAGCAATATGCCGTCAGTCTGACATCTACCTCGCTTTTCCGCTCATTGTCAGCACTTTGATTGATAGTGTTGTTCATTAATGTGGGACGATTGTCAGCTTTTCCTGAATAAATATAAAAAGAAACAAAGAAATCCCCACCCTTTTCAAGCCAGAGTGAATTATTTCCTATTTTCCTTTGCTGAATTCAGGCATGTAACAGTACACTGCCCTCAAAACATGCTGGAGCTTTAACCACAAAGTAGGAAATTGGACTTTGGATTCAGGAACCAAAACTTTACTTAAGTAGTAGGTACAGTAATTAAATTTTACTATTATTTATTTTCCAAAAGGAAAAAAACAACGGTATGCCCTGAAGGCTTCTGTTTTAATACAGTACTTCAATTTTGCACAAAAAACTAAAAGAAATCTATTTGGTGAAGACTAAAATGACATGTGAAAAGCAGAGGCAATCACAAGCACCACAAAAGATAGGCAGAGATTCAATTTAATACAAGGCTGCATCTTAATTCACACTGGGGAGAAGAGGAATAAGAGATGTGAAAATTCACATATATTAAAGTATTTAAAAGATGGGTAAGTTTTGTTGGGCCTTTCATACCCCCAAAACACTCCCCATGATGTCTGCTCAGGAATCTTTGAGGTTTGGACAACCTCGTTGTCTTTAATGTATTCCCATACGCCAACAATTAAAAGAGTGAGAGATGCCATAAAACCCACCCTAAGCTCTGTCTTAACATTTACCATTTTCATTAGACATTTTATCCCCATGAGTTTTCCTTGCACTGGCACCCTTAGCTTTCTGCTTGATGGAGTCTCTCTAATCAGGTCATTGCTTTTACCGTTAGCAATAGGGTCATTGCTCAACATCTTTTTCAAATTGTACATTGCATCAGTGTGTATGAAACACAACCACAACAACAACAACTACGATTACAAAACTGTAACTGGGTGTGGGGGGAAAAAAATGGGGAGAGGAACATCAGTGGCTGACCAATGATTAATTCAGCAAATCATGCTTCGGCACAGAGTTGCCTTTGAAGCAACATGCTAACAATAATAATATTCTCCGCAAGTGCTACATTTGTAGAGTTGAATGGCAAATTATTTTGAATACCTCTGTAAAGAACAGGAAACTGAGAACTGTGGAAAAACTGGCATTACGCCACCGATTGAAGATTCAATCTGACTGTAATAGAAGGTGATTATTGGGGACTAGCAGGCAGATGATGGATGATTTCCTCCTAAAATGACAGCTCTGCTGTGTATCAGCAATCCTCATACAGCACAAACGTACAGGTCGGCTTTTGTGGCTTTTTAATTCTTACCATTGTGGGAAATGGATTTCAAACCTGTGGCGAGCTATTTCAGTCTGCCAGGGCACATTTGGATTGTTCCTCTCTTTCTCTCCCCCTTTCCTTTTTTTTTTTTTTCCCCTTTTTGCGAACCTAAGGAAAGATGCTCACTGAAGTTCCCCAGCCATTTACCTCAGAGAGCCAGGGAACAAAAGAGCAGAACCACGCAGTCCTCCCACAAGCTCCCTGCTCCAACCCAGTGGGAGCACACCTGGAGGGCAGAGCAGGGTGAGCAGAGTCTCCCAGCAGCCTCCCTCCCTCACACCCCTGCCCCCATGCTGGGGTAGCCTGAAAATTAAAATACCCTCCAAGTATGTAATGCCTTGTTTATCTTCTGCCCTTATCTGCTTTGGTGAAAAATGCACACCCGAATTTATGTGCTAGAATTTGATACCCTACGCAGTGTTTTGTTTCAAAAATACTCATTTAGAGTTTCCTAAGAGAGCGTGGGCAGCCCACTGGCACAACCAGGGACTCATACAGCTGCAACACCAACGCGACTTCTGTGCTTCACTGCAGAAAAGAGGCAGCCCAGACACTCTTACAAGGTTAGAACAAAAAATATCGTAAGTTCCTTGCATGAAGCTATAAGCTTTGTACAACCATTTGTTTTAAAAGACAAGCTAATCAATAACCCCATCTTTTATTGCTGTGCCCCTCCATGTACTCCGTTAGTGATCACACAGCACTTCTAGTACATCATGAGATCACAGAGAGCAGTTATAGGAAAGGCTGCCTTCGAGGAGGAAAAAGTGCCATCCAACAAAATCCAGACCTTCTACTGCATGTCACGGTGGCCTGGTGTCTAACGACGTCCTGGCTCCCTGGTCCTCACCGTAAATTAGTATGGACATATGTTCTGGTGTCTGTCAAGACCCAATCCTGACACTCTGCCAGTCCTGCACAAAAGGACAAGGTAATCCACAAGAGCAGTAAATTTATCAATCAAATCCTGTAAGTGTCCCTTGCTGATAACACGAGCCCTTTTCCGAATTTAACAAGAAAGAGCGATCCAGCTCGGTGGGACGTCACAGGCACATTCCACCCACGGAAACACCGCTGTCAATATTTCAGAATGCACTTGCCATTCTCCTGTCTGCAGTCAGTTGGATGCTGGACTGTGTCTATTCACTGGCTTCTAAAGATGGGGGGTTTCTACACCAAAGACCAAAAAAGAAAAGCAGCTACATACAGCTGGTTAATACTGAGCCTTTTTTCCAACTAATTAAAAAATAATCACATTTGGGCCTTTATTTAGGTCTCGGCAATGGGCAGGTAATTAATTGTTAATTTTATATTTCTGTGCAATCTGCATCATTTTTTTTCATTATAAATGCAATTAGGGATGATGGAATAAAATAAGTTGGCCAAAGATGCTGTATAACAACTGTGAATTAAAAACTACGCATTTTTGATTCTCTTGTATCACAGGTTGCAGACATCAACTTCTGCATCAAAACAAAGAATATGATCTGCTGCTGCTTGGAATCACTGTCTGGTTGCACAAAATGATATCCCAGTAGAATAGTAGCTGGTGTTTATAGTAAAGTAGAGCAAACCATTATCAGTGTGCGATGTCAATTTAAATTTTACTGGAACAGAAACCTTTTGACCCCTTCCAAACTTGATCCATTACTAGGTTTATACATGAAAGCTTAGGAGAGAATTAAATTAGAAGGAACACTGCAAGAGAACTGTATTTGCATCTATTGCACTTAAGACTGCAGATTAGTTGACCTTTGGAAAAGGGGATTAAAGCAGTTTCACCATCAAGAGAAGACAATCTGTGTTCTTAAGGCAATCAGATTGGGAAGGGTAACAACCTCTGAAAGATGAATTGAACTGAGGAAGAATCCATACTAATTTGCATGGTTTACACTTACAAATGAATTTTGCAATGATTTCTGCGAAAGGAATTGTGCAGTATTTGAATTAGTCCACAAGTCCTTCAGTGCTGGCATGTGGAAACTCTGTCCGTTTTTGCAATCTAATTTTACAATAGATTAACCTCAGAAAGGGTATCAGTAGATAGTAAAGATGCTGTGAAGTCATACACCTGGAACAGCAAAATGCAGTCACAGGAAAGTTTCTTCCTTTTACACAGAGAAAAATGTCACGAACAATAATCACCAAATCACAGTCACAGAAGGGCCTGCTCCAAGATAATCTAGAGCCAGGGAACAAATAACCCCCAGACTGGAAGAGGGCCTAAGATGGGGCATAAAATGAGGTTTATCACACGGGTAGCAAGCATATCTTAAAAAATATGTGAAGCTGTACACATTTGCTGACAATATGGTCCTAAGTGAGTGATGGAGCAGACTTAAAAAATTAAAAGAAAAGGGTGAAATTATGTTCTCTATTAAGCATCATTAGTGCTGTGGTTATACAGAGGCAAAGTCTGTTCTTTCCCCAGGTCAGGAAAATACCTGTTAGTTTTATTATCTATGCCATAAGATTTCACAGGAGAGCTCATCAATTAAAGCATAATCACATTCTCATTGAAAATTAATGACGAAAAAAATTATCCAAGTTGGGCTCTTCCTTACTTTGTAATAACCAGGAAAAGGGAGCAGTGAATGCAGATTTCTTACAGCCTTTGTGTATCTCTGCAAAGTTACAGCTCTTCAGACTCCAGTGCCATGGAAAAGCCTCCACAAATGCCATAGGATTGATACTGTTTTCTATCAACTGTATTTTAGGTTTTGGAGTGTAATAGGCTCTGAAATGACCGGTGTCGATACAGTTTCCAGGCAATCATAAGAACCAAGCAATGAGGCCGCTAAATATGATCCCATCAGTGCAATAAAGTGACGTTGCACTCATCACCACACAAATCAACAACGAACAGGGGTTCATTCTGCAAGAGACACGCAGATCTCTTGGGAATCTTTCTAAAATAAAATATCCCCATTTTCAGATATAAAGACACACACAACCAAACATGCTTAGGAAGCCATTTCCCAGCATAAAGCTATTCGTCAGCAGGCTTTTAAGAAATGTGACAGAACTTTTCATGCTGAGTATTTATAATTTAAAGGGGCATTTTGCATTCTCTTATACACAGATTGACTGTTCCTTGCCCATAGTTACAACCCCTCAAAAATAACATCAATAATCTGGATGAAAATACAATTTGCAGCTTCACATCACGGAAAACATACATTCTGCCTATGAAATTTGGGTAGCTTTGTCTGAGGAAGAGAGTAGAATGTATTAGGGCTATCCATCTTCTACACAAGGCAAGATATGGGTCAGAAAAGCATTTGTTAAATGTATTTTTCCCCCTGAATGACCAAATGGCCATTGCATTGGTACCCAAGGGAGTACCTAGACCAAAAAAAGCAGAAGGAACATAAAAGGAAACATTCATACCTTAAAAAGAAAAATGCACTTCAACTAGAGAAAAAAATATATTTCAGTTTTAACACCAAACAGAAGTTTACTTCATTAAGTGAGGATGCTGGGGACATGCTAACTTAGAAGGTAATATTTCTGCAAGCTGAACACACCTGGGAATCAAGTATTTTAGATTTGTTTAAACTTGTAACCGTAGCAGTCCTGGTTTGTAAGGAGAAAACTGGCTGAGATACAAGTCACTTTCTGTGCCCCTGTGCAAAGGGCTGAAGGACAGAGATGCAGACCTGGCCATGAGAACCAACTTCTTTGGAAAGCAGCTGGAGTTGTCTCGCTCCAGGACATCACCCTGAACGGAGGAACAAATGCATGGACAGGTTTCCAAGTGCTCAGGCATGACAGCTACCTCAAGCCCTCAGCAATTCTCAGTACTTTCTGTTCTTCACCTTTTCAGAAAAACTTGGCATCCAAAATACCAGGCTCTTCTCAGGAAACTGGGGGGGCAACCACCTTCAGCATAGCAGAAAAACCAGAGCAGGAATTAGCTGACATCTCCAGAGTGACGAGTCCATCTCGTGTCTCATCTCTTGTCCCCTTCCAGCAAAAATTCCCTCATTTGAAACAGTCTGCAGTGAGGGCATAAGCATCAGATTTAAGGGAAAAGTAAATTCTATAATGCACAAACCACTCCAGAACCACCACTTCATCTATTAAAATGGTTCCCATCTTTTAAAAGTGAAATTATTCAGTGTCCCTAACTTCACTCCTAAAAAATTTTAATAGAAAACAGTTAAGAGAAAAATGATAGGGAAATATATTATTCTAGAAACCTAAGAAGTGATGGCTTTCTCAGTCTATTTATTAAATTGTTCTCTGAATGCTCAGAGAATTCACAAAAAGGCTCTCAGTCCTACTTTGCAGTACTGGCCCCTACATAAGTTTTACAGCAGCTGCAATCATACGACCAGTCCAGCTCCAGGCCAAATGAACAAATAAATAAAATAAAGATGCACCCCTAGGCTGTGTCTGACTTTTCCCATATAACTATCTCCAGGATGCCACCTCTAAAGAGCCTCAACATTTCTTTTATATTCACCTGCAGAAAGCCCCTTCCTCTCCCATGCATTAAAGATTCAGCCTGCTCACAGGGACACACATAAGGGGTCACACACACACAGACACTATTTTATCAGTTACTGATTTACAGCTTGGTAGCACAATGGGCTTAGGCTGACACTTCAAAGGACCTGGGCACCTCACCCCTTCAGCCTCCTTGGAAAATCACAGCAATGTCCCTAACAATAACAACACACACTTGCTCAGGACCCAAACCCAGTTATTACACTTGGAAAATAGGCTGGGGAAACCAATTAAAACCCAGTTCAGCATCCAGGTAAAGCAGCAGCAGCAAGCCCAGGCTCTGTAGGTAGGTTTGCATGTCAGCTGCTTCCCATGGGAAAAAATTATAAATTTTAAGCACTGCCAACTGCCCCTTGTTTGTGGCTGATGGGTCTCAGCTGAGGGACTGGGAGCAGGTACAGTGACTATTTGCAGTCCTTGCACAGCAGTGCTCAAGGAGGGATCTGCAGGGGCTGCTGCCGATGGGGAGCTGTGAATGGGCTGGGCTGGGAAACTCCACTGGTGCTGTACCATCCCCACACCTCATTTGAGCCTGTCCCAACCCCTCCTGCTTCAGCACGTGCCAGACTCACATAAGCCAAGGCTGATAAAAGAAGACACTGAGAAGGTCCATGTCTCTGAGGAAGGACAGACAGACAGATGCTGGAAATGAAGCCTTTGTGGACTTCTCACACCAAGAGGAGCAGGCAACAATTAGAGTGGCAAAACATGAGCTAAAGGGGGGCACTAATCCAGCCTGTATTGCAAGAAAACAATGCCATCTTTCAAGTCTGTTTTCCCTCTCTGGCAGCTTATTAATTAAATGCCCTAAATACCAACAAAATCCCTTTTTCTAATATTAATTTGAGACCACCTGGAAGCGCGGAGCCATTGCTCCCACAAAGAAAATCCTCTATTCCTCTCCCTTTGCCTCTCACCTCTTCTTCACCTCAAGATATGACCCCAGGGCTGGCACCCATGAACCATTTCCAGCATCAGCAGCACCCGAAGCTTAGCCTGGGCAGCTGGAGGCACAGCCCTGGCCCCCCCTCACATGCCCTGCAAATCTCTGCCAGAGATCCCTGAGGCTGTGGTTTGAGGCTAAGCACCTTGGAGATCACTTTCACTCCCAATCTGTCAGCCCATCATTCGGGATCAGCTGTGGCCCTCTTGTTAATTGTTCCCAGCTCTGAGCAAGCGGGGATGGGAAACAGGCCATGGCTGATACATGACTCCAGGCTCTGGAATGCTCTTTTACCATCAGCCCTGCAGAGACCGAGTTTGTTGAGTTTAAGTCTCAGCTATTTGCCTAAGTCCAGTTTTTGGGAGAGACAGAGGTTTGACTGTAGTAGTTTATCCACAGATGGGAGCCCATGGGTAAAGAGCTGTCAAAATTGTGCTTGTTGTTTTAAATATTGGTGTATATTGGGCACATTTACATTAATTTCTGATTAAAAAGGGGAAAAAAGGATTTAGTGTTTCCAAAAAGACAACATGTCTGGATCCACAAGGTAAACCTTCCATGAAAGAACATTCAGCGTCTGAATTGAAACCTCTGCATATTATTTCACTGAACATCTGTTGACCATGAAACTTCAGATAACATTAACATATACAGGCTGTTTATTAAAAAAATAGATTATTCACACAGAATCAGTAAAGCCCTTAAAGAACTCTTTTGCTGTTTGTTTTTTATCCCAGCAACATTTAAAGGGGGGAAAAAAAGGAACTTTCATAAGCGAGAAACATTTTTTAATGTATGAAAAATGAGACTTTTGGATTAGAAGTGGAATTCCACACAGCATTCAAGATTGCATTATCAGTTTTGTGGCACCCTATTAATCTGTTACAATAAAATATGGGGGAGTTTAAAGGGAAATTGTCTTTCAAGAAAGGAAAAGCAAAAGGTCCAACCTTGATAGTAAAGCTTGTGCTTACTGAAAGTAACAGGAAGATCTGTGTCATCTGGCCATCTAATTGAAGAAAGATGCTGAACACAGCTCAGAACTGAGTATAATAAATATGATTTCTTTTCTAACTGAGTGTGGAAATGTTTTATAGATTTTTTTTTCCTCCTTTCTGTAGGTGTGTGTATGCCTGTGTAGACACATATATCCATTTTTTATAAATATTATTTAGTACTTATATAAAGCTGTCAAAAAGCACTAACAAACCAGCAGGATTCAATTAGCCTGAGCTTTTTAGAAAACGGCCTGAAATCACTGAACGCTCCAGCTCCATCCCAGCAAATTTTCCCAGTGCATAATTTCACCCTGTGCTTGAGACAGAACACAGCTTTATAAAAGAAAACCTTAAATATTAATGCGTGTTTTGCTAAGGAAGTGGAAGTCGAATCAACTTCCTGATACCCCAAGTATCTGATTTCTAAAACGGTCTGAGGCTGATGGTCGCAGCCCCTCCAGATGTGGGGTGAAGCGGAGCAGCGGAAGCCCAGGTTTGCAGCCCACTGCTGTGTCGGACGCAGAGCTCAGTGGACTGCATCCTCTGAGAGTATATTTTTGTTAGCTGGCTGCCCAGAAACCCTCCGCTGCTCGATTTGTTTTGTGATCCTGCAAGGGCCTTCCCAGCGCTGATGACAGCCCTGAATTCAAGGGCTTGTTTGCTTTGGTGGGGTTGGGGACCAGCAAATGCCTCGCCATTTCATTTATCCTCTGCAGGAGAGGTATGGGGGCCTCGTCCTGAAGGATGGAGTCTATTTTGAGAGGTTTGTGCTGCTGTTGTTCACCACATACCGAAAAACAATGCCTTTTTGTTACCGATCCCGCCTTCTTTTATTGCTTTGTTTATTGACATTTCAGCACAGGACTTTTTAGGAGCATTTCCTCATATGAGGAGCAAATGTCACAAATACCAAAATTTGAGTGAGGGAGAGAGAGAGAAATCTCAAGAGGATTACTGATTTCATTACCTCCATTTTGGCAAAGAAATTGGAAAGGAAAACTTCTGCATTTTACTTCATTTTGTCTCCTGCCCTCTTTCTACAAATAAGTATTGGGGGAGAAACAGCAAAAAAAAATGCAACAATGTTTGCTTAATCCATCCCAAAAAAGCCAAAAGCATTTTTAGGACTTGGAGAGCAGAAGAGGTGATGTCCATAAAAAGAAAACAACAAAATAAGAACTGTCCATTTGCCCCTTCTCCCAGTTTGGAGCCGAAATGCCGGCCAGTGCTACAGGGAACAGCTTGTCTGCTCCAGAGATAATTACCACTGCAGCAACATCCTGGCAAAGTGGCCCCTGTGTCGGACTGAGAACTGGTGCACACTGTCCTCCTTGACTTTTCACTGAACTGTGCCTTAAATTTCATGTTTTAACTCCTTTTGTGTTTACATTCACCATTACTGCTTTTCACACACATCACTCAGAGAAGGCCGAGTCCCATTTCTGCAAATATTTTCTCCTACCTCAGTTATGCAAGAATCACTGAACTGTTATTCATACAAATAAATAAATTTATTTATATTTTGGTTGTTATTGAGGAGTTAAAATGTGTCATTGTCTACCTAAGCATTTCTGATGTGTTATTTCTACACAGTGACACTTAATTGGGAGCTCATTACAAGGGATCAAATTATTCTCCCTATTTTAGTCCACTCGTCAAGCCACATAAAGCCAAGACAGCTGCCTCTGCAGATGCTCAGCCACCCACCACAGTGAGCAGCACTACACTTTGGGCTGCACAGGATCTATCCAGGTACTGTCCTGTCTATCAGACAAATGCAGGGTGTGAATGGGTGGTAGCCAACACTGCTGCAAGAAGAACATGAGGACAAAATTTTCACCAGCTCACATCCAGTTTTACTGAGACCTGTGGAACATACAGCAGAAAATCGCTCTCCATTCCTCCATATTGTTTAACTTTGCAAGATCTAGACCTCCATGTGTGTAGCTGTCTGTCCACCTCACTTCCACAGGCACTGTTCTTTGGCTTGGCAGGAAAGTTAGTAATCAGCATAAAAAATGTGCTCCACATTCACATGCTTTACTCCGTAAATGCTTAGGAGTGAATTCCTCCTCTGGTTTCCAGAACCCCAGAAGAGAAATAGCACCTGCTCGTTCAATAACACAGGTTGGATTTTGTCAGGTTGCAATCTCCAAGAAGGACACGGTTCCAGCCGGTTAAAAGTCGATACATGAAATGACACAGCAGTACATGGCATGACAACAGAATCCAATTTAACACAATGTAACATATCAGAAATGTAATTTTTTCCCCTTTCAGATTGGCTGTCTGCTGGCATTTCAAGTATCAAATAGCCAACAAAAATGTTTTCAGATCTGGGAGCTGTTCCATTAGCATTGTCTGCGGCGCTCCGATAGCCGCTGGCCGCAGCATTCCCGCTATGGAATACGCCAGGCGCATGTGCAAGTGTTCCCTGCCCACCTCGCTTTCAATTTCCAAAAGAGAAAAGAAGCCTTTTCCAAACTTTTGTTCTTTTCACTGCAACATATAAAGTAAGTCTGTTTGGTATTTTGCTTACATGGTTTAAATAGAGCGGATTCGAACAAGCTGTTCCTACTCTCAGCTAATAAACTGATTTAAACCACAGTGAGTGCTGTCCAGAACACATGCACCTACGGAAGTCACTGATTAATGAGATAACATATGAACAAGCCACATTTTTCAGATTTTTATTCAAGTGCCTTCCTAAAACTATTTAGCATCCAGCATGTGGAAAAATGTGTATTTCACGGAACTACAGATGCAGGAAAAGAGGCTATTTTTGCTTATCACTAAAACAGTACAGTAAAATTAGCGAAGTACAATAGAAAATCCACCGGACCACCAAGGCAAAAAGGCTTTTGTTTGGTGATTAAATCCACAGATCAAATAAGGATAAGAAGAACTGAATTTTCAGAGTCTCCAAACACATATCCATAGTGAACGGGTAGATCTGTTCACACTTATACACAGACACGGCCTGCTCTTTGCAGCCTGTTCCTCAGCTCAGCCCTCACCAACTCACTCAAACAGGGTGTTTACTGAACGAAAAGCTGAGAGAAGGGTACTGTGTGTATTCTGCAAGAATTTGGAGTATTTCCTGGACTACTGCATACAACATTGGAAAGGTGCATTGATTGGCACAACACCTCAAACAAGACTTCAGAAAGTAAAACAGACAGGACTAAACACGCGGCTTTTCAGCATCATTTCACACGCTGCCTCATCTGTGGGACCTCCCTGGACTCACATCTGTGTCAGGGGTGAGAGCTTCCAGTGGGGTGAAAAAGAGAAAAATCTGAGCAATTTTCTTAGCCCTGCATAACCACTTAATGACAGGCTTGCATTCCTTAGACCAAAATAATTATAGTTCTACTGCTCCAAAAATGCACTTTATTAAAAACTCGTTAGGCCCCATTCATTTATATTTACCTAATTCTCCTACAAAAGCATTAATCTTTGCACAATTCCTCCAAGCATTTACCAGACGAATATTTAAAACAAGAGGTGTCCTGTGACCATAAATGTCACGTTTATTTGTGTTCTATAACTAATTAATATCTCAGACTTCCTGCATGTATCTGGATAACAGTACTGTAAATACATATGAAAAATAAGTAATAATTTATGAAATCCAATTTGCATTTTCAAATATAAAATGTGCAAAATCCAACTAATTAGCAAGAGTGAAGGCCAAGGTGTTTCTATAGCAACTATAAAAATGCTTTAAAAATGTTTTGTATCAGGCTCATTAATGTGTGTGTTCCTCCCTTCTTTTGTGGGTATTTCCTTCGACACAGATTCTGCTTTGCTGTTCAGTTCTGATCACTGAGTATCATTTAACACGTTTAGCAGAACTCTGGTACTACTTTATGCTGACATTTCTGTCACAGGCTTAAAAAAATATTTGGTCTGCTGTACAAAAAATTATAATAATAATTAGAATGGGATCCAATGGCACAGGAAAAATAACCCAACCAACTGCCAAAGAACAGAAAACAATGAGAAACAAATCCTGAACTTGTCCTCTTTCTCCCTTCTTCCAATTCACTCTTTTAATTCTGACTTGCTACATGTTGTAGATGGACAGACAGGAAAGTTTCTGGCACCCTCCATCCCAGGCCAGTGCCAGTGCTATTCCTGGCTCAGCACACAACATCACCCGGCTCAAAGGCCAGGCTAAGGAATTCTGGTTTTCCCTTCCTAACCAACCCCCTCCCATGCAACTTTCTTGCTTAGTAAATTGAAATCGAGACTCTCATTTCCATCTGCAGTGCACACAGCTCCTGGCAGATTGATTTCTGCAAGAGAGCCAACAACAAAGCCTAAACGGCAGCAAGATCTACTGTACCCCCACAGCCTTACTCAGCTGGTACCTGCCAGGCCTGGCGGCCCAAGAGAGGTAGAAAGGTGACAAATGTCCTCATACAGCTGGGAGAGGGTAGAATGAAGCAAGACATTCTTCTTTGCTTTAATTACTGAAAATCATTTGAAACCTAGGAGCCCATCACTTCTATGCGGGTTATTTGAATGTAAAATAAACTTATGCTGAATGGCAAAGAGAGTGGCCACCAAATAACATTTACTTCCAAGATGGCTTTAATCAAATGCTAATTCCCAGCCCCTCTGCCGAGTATTACTAATATTTTATCAAAAAGCACACAACATTAGGGCTAAATTACTACAAACAATTGATATATTCTTAAAGTACTGCAATGTTGAAAAAAAAACGAACATGCACAGCACCTGCTCATAGTTGAGGGATTAATTTCTACAGCCACGTGTGTGATGCCTATAATGGTTTCATACCATTAGACTGCATCAAAACTTTAAATTACCTTAATGGACCCTACAGTGCTTTTCAATCATGGATACTGGGAAAGGTCTAGTCCACTCCTGTTACTGCTGCTAGTTGTAAAATACTTATTTTCTATACACTGAGGGCATTAAAATTAGTGTATTTAGTTAATTTCCAAATGAGCCCATCCTGGGAGTGCTCACCAGAGTAACACTGACTTTGACAAAGGGCCTTTTTCTACAGCTCTCTGAGTTGGGTACAGCACGAGGCAGAATATTGTGATGTGAAAGGTTCTTATCTGCATATTACACTTGCAACAAAGCCCCCATTCCTTCGAAAACTTGTTAACACAAATCTCCTCAAAGGCTCTATTTTGATAGCTCTGGCTGGTGGTGTCACGCAGCTCAATTAAAGGCTGCAGAACCAGCAGCAAAAGGCACCTCAGCGGCTGGTGGTGCCTCTGCTCCCCAGCTCCCACCACTTCCCGCAGGATGAGCTCTGAGTGACCAGCTGCTTTCCCAAATTTGACACCAGGCATATGGAGGAAAGTCAGGCCTGGGGGTAACGAGCTGGGGAGAGCTCCAGTGAGCAATCAATTAGGAGCAGCAGCTCGCCCTCCACACCGAGACCGCAGCCGTTCCCACCGCCCAGCCACCACTCCGACTATTCTGCGTGCAATAAAACTCGTGGGGAACCAACTCAAGTGAAACTCCTTAAGATATATGATGAGGATTAGCTGTAAAACACTAATTAAGGATGAGGAATTAATGGGAACCTACGAGGCTCTGCATTTTATTTCCCCATCTAAAAGCATTGCTGCTCTCCATTTAATGAAAAGAGAAGTTGACCAAATGGATTTGGTTTTTTTTTCCTTTGTTTCTTTTTTTTTATTATTATTATTTCTCCTTAGCTTATTTTGTAAGCACAGGTCATTAAAGAAGGAACACAGCCAGAAAAATCTCTTAGTGAAGGCTCATTACATTTTTCAAGCACAAATAAAGTGTCACTTTAAAAGGAAATCCAGTTACTCTGAAACATTTGTCGCTTTACTTCAGTGCATGTGAAATGAACACAGGGCCCAATGCTGCCCTCAGCTTCTGTAATTTCCTAGCAGCTAGATGCTCAGAGACACTGCGATGTAAAAATATGTATATTGTTTAATTTATTGCAGTACGTTTCCATTTTTCTCATGAAAACAAACAAACAAAAAAATTCTAGCAGCTGGTTCCAATACCGCCCACTTTGTTCAAATTTATAGCGAAAACTAGCAGCATCATTAAAAACAAACATATTGCTCTGCTCCAAGCATCCTATAGCGTGGCTCCCAGAGAGATGTGTAACTTCTGTCAGAGATCCAGGAGACACCGGCCAGCCTGGAGCTCAGAGCTGAACCTCCAGCTTTGTTTTCCAGGACAGAAATAACTAGAATTTTATTCATCAAAATAGTTTTCTGGAAAAGAATGTTTTGGATAGAAAAGAGCATCTTAACAAAAAAATTTTCCATTTGCTGAAATGTTCCAATTTTCTGCTGAAAATTAACAATGAGTCCTGTAATTGGGTTCGGGAAGCCAGGGAGCTGAGGGCTGCTCTCCACCACAGCTCTCTGCTCTGCTGTCCCTCCCTTCCCACGGTGAGGAGGGGAGGAACAGAGGGCAAGAGGACAGATGGAAGAGGAAAAGTAGGAAAGAAGACGAAAACAAACATATTTTTTGTTTTCAGTTCCCTCCTCCAAACTGATAAATGATGTAAACGTTTTCCAATGCTCTTTCAGTTGAGCAATTAATCAGATGTCTTGGAATGAGACAGATCCTCAGGCTTCTCCGTGAAGGAAATAAATACAATCTTTTCCTTATTCTTTTCTTATTCAAACTTCCTCCCACCAAATCAATGTCCCTGGGCAAAAGGGAAAGAGATGGCTGCACAAAGTGTTTTGGGATGGGGACAGCATTTTCCTGTAGCTGCAGAAACACCCATTGCTCTGCAAGGCTCCTACCCCTGGCAGGGAGTTGGCCATCAGTGGGAACAATCTGGGGGCTCTCTGCAGCCTCATGGTCCCAGCAAAGAGCAGATGAGATCCAGCACTGCCTGCTGCTGGCAAACCTGGTAGCCTAAAAGCCATGTCAAGACCCATTACATCTTTTCTTAGTGTTTCTCAACCTGATGTCTGTCTGCTGGTGGTCTGTAAGTGACGGCGAGAGAACTGACAGAAGGTTTCCAGAAATTATTTGGGTACTTTTGCAGGCACACTGATGAGCAACCAGAATGTGGAAAGGCAAAAGCAAAGACAAATGCTCAAAGTTTAGCTTTGGCTAACTTTGGCTACTTGGCTATAAATAAAAAACAATTCATACAACAGTCCTTTGGACTAATATTTTTGCCAGGTAAGACAGGTGGAGCTACAATTAAAAAGGTTGAGGACCAGTACTTACAGAAGCAAAATAATCTGCTCTAAAGCTCCTTATTCATTATAAACAAAAAACCAAATCCATGAACCTTTACCAGAACCTTTACCAAAAGAAGGCATAACTTGCTCACTGCGTTTGTGATAGAAATCTGGTCACCCCAAGAGCAGCTTGTGAGACCTGCCAGCAATTTTAATAAAGTCAAAATGCCCAACAAGGTCACAGCTAAGCACTTTTTGCAGTCCAGTAGCTCTCACCTGCAAATGCTGCTTGAGTCTTAACTTTAGATAAGGCAATACTGATCTCCTCAGAATAACTGAGCTCACAGAAATGGTGCCTGAAGATGAAGGACAGTGTGCATGTAAGGAGTTGCAAAACTCAGGCCTGACTTATAAAGTAGGTAGAATATTCCTAAGGAGGAAAGCAAGTTTTAAAACTCCTTCCTTAATAATGTTCTAGCAGGTCAAAATTAAGACAAATGCTAGAAAATCCTAGAAATAATAACATTTCAAGCTTCAAGTTCTACCTTTCCTATTTTTAAAAAATCACAGATGTGAATTACTTTAGAATTCAGATACAAAAAAGCACCAAAGCTCAAATCATCTCAGAGGACAATGTCAAAACATGGCTCATATGTAACTTCAGGTGCTTTGCTCCTGTTCTTGGGATTCTCTTATTTAATTACTTAGTCCATGTATGCATTTATTCACTCATTTGCATCCCTCCACTTATATTTAGAACATTTAGGGGATTCAACTACATTTTTTTTTCCAAATATCTGTGGGAAATAGGGGATTCAGCTTTGCCCTGCAGCATCCCAAACTGCCTGGAGTTAGCCATAGCACCAGCACAAAAGAAAACACATGGTATTATCCTGCTACGAATTCCTCCAACTGCTTTGCTCCCAAGTTATGACTTTAGTTTCCCCCTTGATATGCCATCCTTTATTTATTATGGCATATTTATCCATGGGTTTTTTTTTCTTTTTATTGTTGGTCTGCTTTTACTTCTTCTTTAACCTTATTAACCCTTGCTAGTATTTGACAGCTTAACACCCTCCATTACTCTGTAACATTCACTATAAGAACTGACATGGAACTAATAGCAGCCTTTTTATATCCAATCTACGAGGTCACATGAAACTGCCCTTGTCTGAACCCTGCAAGATTTCCTATAGGTGGTTCTCCTTTTCTCTGGATTTTCTACTTAATATGTCTCTACAGGTCTGTCTGAATGTAAAAAATGGAATCAGATTCCTGCTAACTTTAGTTACTGACAATGCACACCTTAGAACAGGAGTAAGTTTTCCCTTTAATGAAAGCTCCCAGTAATGTGATTTGAAACAACTTTGTGATATTCTTTTCAAGCATTATGTATCACTTTTTAATGGCATACCCACAGACCTTCCATTTGAAGGGATCTTTGATTTTCCCAGCAAAGGGCCAGAATGGCATGGTCACATCCATGCCCTGAGCCTCAGCTCTGAGTGTAAGTAGGACATTAAAGCAATAGCGTGATAAGGTTGAGGTGTCTAGCTCAGTTGTTCAGCATGGCTTGATTAAATGTAATTAATTTAGGTCTCTGACTTCAGGGGACACCCATCACGTTGCACTGTACAGTTCCAAGCTGTTGTTTATCCTCATGACCGGGTCTGCTGGAGCCTTCTCCCAGCCAGCATAGTTTGACTCTGCACTAAAATCCATTACAAAATCCTTCAAATGCAAAAGGCTGTAGTAAATATAGCGCTGCAAAACACCTGAAGTGCTGAGCAGCTCAACAGCAGCCGAGGGAGGGAAAAGTAATCATCAGGGTAGGACTGCTCAAAAGAGATACAGTGAGAACACCAGTTACTTCTCTGGTTTTTTTCCTAATGGGACCAGAGCAGCAGGAAAGAAGGTGTTTTTTTTCATGCATTTATCCTTTGCAAGCATCAGAAATTAAGTTTGGTAAATTGAAATGAAAAGTAAAGCACAATGAGATCTATATAGCTGAGCAAACGGACACACGGAGGACAAAATGAAATTTAGGAAAATAGGTTTTAACAGCCTTTCTTGTAGATGCAATACCTGCTTAGATTAGTCTATGATTATCTATTTTAAAATTAAAAAATCTTCCTTATGTGCAAGTCTATCATCCTTATTATTGCTCTTCTAAATGCAGCAAAAACCCTGGGAACCAAATTCTTCACTTGAAACTTCTTTGGGGAACGTGTTTTAGTTCAGAAGTCCACTGTTTCCCCCACCCAATTTCAATTTAATAGCATATAGAGTGATAAAGAGGGAAGAGACAGACATCTGGTAGAGCTAACTAGTCATTTGCTGGTTCTGTGAAAGTTTGTGCTTCCCAGTCAGTGTCACATATGAGAAATACAGATGGTCCCAAGTTAGAAAAAAAGAAGTGTTGAAACATATACAAATGTTACGAGGACTTCAAGTGTAAAATGTTAACCAGCTGTGAATGTGACATCTCTAGTTTTACTAACTCTGCTGAGATACATCATTACTGCACATGAAATCCATATATTTTCTGTACTGGTGGCAATTCCCTGTTCTCCATTTGTTTCTAGCTTTGGGCCAAAGCTATCCAGATGAGAATATTAAAAAGATAAGAGTCCAAAAAGAGATAGAAAAGTGGACTCTTTCCTAAGAGTTGTTTGTAAAAGCCCCAATAATTTCCTGTGTTATTTACTGGGGAGGAGGGTAGAAGTCACAGAAATCTAGAGTTAAAAATAATATGAAAATGTTAAAACAAAATCAAAAGGTTACTAATTCACACAAAGTCCTAGAGATTTAGAGTCATCCATTCTATATACAGTTCAGCAATGCCTGGAATGCAATAAGACATTTAAACCACAACACAGCAGTGATCTTGCCCTGTTGCTGGCAGTATCAGTTGTTTCCCACACAGGGGCCTAAATCTGACCCTTTTATGAAACTTTTACATTTGCAAAAATAGAACAGTTGGGAAATCTTGGGCACTTCTAGTTAAATTGCAAACAAAATAACCCTCTCTTTGCTGCTGCTTAAGCTCTAGATAATCACCACATATCAAGACAATTACTTTTTCCCCCCATATGAGTTGTTTTGACAGAGCTTTTCAAATGTTATGTACAGTGCAACCTAAAAGGAAAAGTAAATGTATGATTCAGGATGCGTTAAAGTCTACGGTGAGAGGAGGAGAGACAGGGAAAGAGATGGATTCCCCTCTCTTTTCCTTGGACAAAAGCTGTGAACTGCCATGTCTACCTTTGGCATCTCACGTGGGTGCACAGCACAGTGGGAAGCACAGGGGCCAAGGGAATCACCCGTGAAACAACAGAGATGCACCACTACGTGTGGGGAAGAGCAGCGTCAGGGAGGCACCGGCTGTACACCCTGCGTGTGTGGTACATTCCCTCTCTCGCCTCATCCCATCAAGGGCCTCCTGGGAGAAGGGAAATGGAAAGGATCTTTTATCTCGGGGCGGCGTTGGCAGAGTAGGAGCACTCTGTGGGAAGGCAGGAGTGCTCCACTCAGCCCTGCCACCCCCTGCTCCACTCAGCTCCACTGGAAGGAGACGCTCCCTCCCCAGGAATGGGTCACAGGGAGGCGGGGAGTCAGCTGGGGATTTTAGTGTGTGTGTGTTTGGCTTTGCGCAGAGTTGAGCAGCACTGGTAGACAGTCAGTTCCTCTGTGCCCCTTCCTAAAATGTAACTGGGGGCAGGGACCAGCCTCACCCACCCTGGGCTTTTCTTTTCTACAGTTTCTTTTCTCTTTTTATTTATTTTTTTTTTCTCCTACAGAGAAAGAAGGCAAAACCAGAAAGAAGGACCAGTTTTAATATAAACTGGCAAAATATTGTACTTGATAGAGTTTTACACCAACTTTAGACGAGCACAGACCCCTGAGCCAGTACCAGGACCATTGGAGACAGTGATGAGCACAGGGGTCAGAAAGTTCCTGTAGTGAACAAAACTGGGAGCTTCAACTGATACTTACACCTCTTTTCTTCAGAGGACAGAGCTGCTGGTTTAGGGTCCTCTTACTAATAGAATGTTTGCCTGTTATTATGGACATTATTATGACATTAGCTTGCTTTAAAATGTTATTTGTATAATTAGCTTTCCAAATGAGACTGTTCAGCTAACATATTTCTTTCAGCATCCACAGCAGAATTATCCTAAGATGCCATCATAAGCTTTTTCAAATTGTTTTCCTACTGATTTGTGCATCCCAGCTAGGAAGTTTTTACCTGAACAAAGGAATGGTAACACGGGAAGAAGTCAATTTGTCTTTTCCTATCAGTCACCGAGAGATGCATTTCTTAACCCTTCTCTCACTGAAATGTGAGGGCATCATCAGAATGATATCACTTCACAATGGCAAAACACATTAAGACATCCCTTCGAGGAATACAAAGGAATCCCTTTAATACAAACTGAGTGTAAAGCAGTCACATAAACACATCAGGCAGAATTCGTGCCCCTCAAGTTTAGCCAAAGGCCAAATGTGTGCAGGTATTTAGGCACCTAGACAGGGATGAATGCCTGTCAGGACACTCCCACCTACAGCAACCACTTCGAAAGCCCCATCACTGCTACCAGCTGCTCCATCTCTCTCCAAGCTTCACCAGTGGGCTGAGCTCCTGCCAAGAGTTATGGGCTGGGCTTAGCACAGGGACTAACCCTCTTTGAATTAAACAGCCCAGCAGGACTTGGTGGTTGGTGATGAGCCCTCATGGACACCTCTGACCATGAAAAGCCCCATTCTCCACTCCCTGGGACCAAGGTGCCCCTCACAGCCACTCCTGCCTGCGAGGCAGATAAATTGACTTCCCAGCAGTTCATTGCTTGCAGCACTTTAGCAGGCAAATTATAAATTGAAGGTCTGTATGGATGCAAAATTATCTCTTCCCAGTGGCTGTGCCTCAATCCAGATGGGAATCTGTGCCTGAGTCTCCCAGCATCCCATGGCACTGCCCCTCCCCGGGGCTGGTGACCCGAGGCACCAGTCAGGTCTCTGAGCTGAAGGGGCTGAAACACTGTTAAATACTATTTGCTATCACACCATGCTCAGGACTCAGGAAGTTGGCCACCTGGGTAAATGTTAGAGGATCTTGTACATATTATATCCCCATTATTTTCTGACAGACTTTTCCTTCCATTATGCGATACAGGAAAAGAGGTTCAGTATTATAACACCAAGAACATGGGTTTTGAGCTCCTGCTAACTATAAGCCCAGATCCTGGATACAGACACACACAGCTATCAACAAACACAAGGTAGCACTGAGACCACATTAGGTTTTTCCTTTACATTTCATTTAAAAAAAAAAAAAAAAAGCTTCACATAGTTTCCTCCTCTTGACCTAACACAAATTCCATCAAACTTCAAAAACAATACTTTGGGATGCTGGAGGATGCAGGCCGGAAACTGAGGAAAGACTTTACACAAAGTTAGGAAATCTTTTTTGGAGGGAATACTTCAAGCTACTGAACAATTTTATCTAGATGACTAGATCTTATGGTAAATGAGTATATAATTAAATTTAAGAGCTACACTATTGTGTTTGAGGTATATCAGCTCATCAACAAAAGAAGGATTGTTTAGCTATGTTAAAAGCAATATGTAAATACCCTCCTCAATAAATAATTGATTATTGCCTTAATGTTTGACAAAGCCATAAAATGCCCTGCAGATTATGTCCAAAACATTTTAAGGTGATGTGAAATCATTTTTATTGTAATGACAGTGAGCTGTCCATGGTTGACTGCTTTAAATTTTATCTTTTCATGTTAGGAAAGGTTTCTGTTTTCTTTGAGAATTTAATTATCAGAGGGTGTTTAATATGATAGGAAGATTTATGGCCTTCAGGAGCTACCCAAAAATAGTGCTATAAAAATGGACTTAGATCCCATCACAAGCAATAAAGCTGTTATGCAGACTTGATGCTTGCAGTGAAAACTTTGCATATGAATATATTTCACCATCACACATAAAAGTTCACTTTGGAGGATTTTGAATTCTGACCCTGAAATGTGACCCTAACAATGGGATGAGGGGGGAAAAACCCTTCACAAGAGAAAAGCAAGCTCTGCTAGTACGGATGTGTCAGTGTTTATTTTGGAAAATGCTCTTCGCTATCCATAAATATTTCTTTTAACTTGTTGCCATTAAGATGCAGCAGGGACTAAGTTTTCCAGGAGATAAAACGAACAACAAAGATACACTCCTATTGTGTAATAATCAGTCCACATTTCAATGAATAAGTAATATTTCTCACAAGCCAAAGTTAGATAGTGGATTTATTTAACCTCTGAGGGTCAGGTAATAAATACTAAGTGAATTATTCAGACCAATGGCTAATCAATACAATTCAGTGATATATTTTTTGTGTTTCATAAAAGGTTGTACACTAAAGGCAGTGAGCAATTATGGAAATTGGGCCCGAGCGGCACTCAATTCTTCTCTTACTTGAAACCCCAGCACCACTACCTTGACAGCAAATCGATTAGTGTGCTAGTGAAGCAGCTCTGCAACCTCTGACCCCTTCCAGCTCTGTCCAACAGCCGGGAGAGTATTTTATATTTATTTTATTGAATTAACCCCCTCTTGCCTGTGCACTGTTTTACACATACAGTAATGCAGTGGGAGAAAAATGACAGGCTTCTTTCATTTAAATGCTCCTCTGTAGGTCTGAGGAAGGCAAACCTAACAGACTCCTTTGTTCTAGCTTCAAAACACCAATTTTTGCCACAGCATAGGGTTTTCAAGTCCATCCCAAAACTAACATAATTAACAGGATGCAAAGAATGTCTTAAGTGTACCCCAGACACTGAATCACTCCTATTCATGCCTGCCCTTGCACATGGCTACCAACTTTATACAATGTTCAAGTCACTGTTTGCACCAAAAATAAAAGCTCCTCAATAAAAGTAAGTTAATATTGCTATAGGTATAATATCCTGTTTTACACAGTGTAAGGGAGAACACTAGAGATTAACAGCATTTTCCACCAGGAAATTAAAACTAACATAAGGCCACATAAAGCATCTTTTCTGGACATTTAACTCTACAGGCACTATTCCTGTTTCCTGTGCCCTGTCTGATCCCAGTGAGAGTTTACAAATATTTAAGGCAACGCAGGAGAAGACAACTTTAGTTCTAGGACCTGCAGGCTTTTCCTTTGCACCACGCAAAGGGTTCAGCACAGATACTTTTGGTGGTGCCGTGGATCAGGAGCCCTTACCCGGCTGTGGCCACCAAGGTGTCACCTCTCTGTTACCACCTGCCCAGACTTTCCTGTGGAAATGTAAGCCCTGCAAACAAAAACATCTTCCTTGCCCAACAAGCATTTGCTTAATACCCCTACTGCCTCACGTCCCATTTATACACATCATCAACAGGCTTTGAAAATGATGCACCACCTCCTTTTCCAAAAAAACAAGCAGCAGCACAGAGAAAAGATGCTATAACAGTTGCTCTACTGCCCAACCACAAGCACAGGATTTTCTGTGCCTTTAACTGGAGAGGTGACTACTGCAATTCCATGGAGGGCCCTGCCTGAGGTATCCTATCCAAAGTATGAGTCTCTTTACTTTTTCACCACCATCCACAGGAATGAGCAGGAGTTGCAGCTATTCAGATACTCTCTATATCGCATATGATCAATTCCCCTAGTTCTAAGAAATTTATTCCAAATTTACAGTGGCATAGGTGAGAGAAGATTCAGACCCCAAAATTCCCAAGTCAGTTTCCATTACTGTTCCAATACTAAAAAGTATTAAATGACAGGTAAATACTCAAAAATTTGCAAGTGTCACATCCCATTTGGTTATGAATGTGTGCTAAAAATATAATAGGAAGTTGTATGCAAAGAACAGAAGGAGAGATTTCTCAGGAAGAAATCAATCCCCGCCCCAAAAAAGGGAAGACACGATGCCGTTTCCATTAAGACTAACGGGAACCAGATTAGATTTCCACTATAGCTGGTCTGTTCCACACCAAACAATGATAATCAAAGCAAAAATGGCATTTAGTAGGAGTCTAGAAGCTCGTGTGCTCTGTCTACAGGTCATATTCTGTCACTTCAAGGCTGAATAAAACCTGCATGCATAGCAGGATACATCACTTTTAATAAGACTATTCTCAGAAAAAGGGACCACTCAAAGTTCACCACATCTGACCGTAAGCAGACACACAGCCCAGGCTTGAGCAGTGTATTTTAAAAAACCCTTTTATGCTTTCATATAACACTGCATTGAGTTCTGAATTATTCTCTTCGTCTCTTTTGCTCTCAGAATCCATACAAAAGTGATTACTTCAGTCATTTTTCAATATTACTTTCATTCCTGGAAAATGCATTTTCAAAAGTTATTTATTTTTCACAGCATGTCATGTTGTTATATTATACTAGTTAAAATAAAACCACTGTAGGCTTCAGCATGCATTTATGTTACTCTTCCAATAGTATGATGTAGGATTTGCAGTTTTTATGCTGAATGTATTCTACATATTACATTATCAATCCTTTATCTTAGGTTTGGTGTAGATTTAAAAAACAAGCTGTTAAATCAAGTTACTAAAGTAATTGAGCTATAAAACTGCCTTCTTATTTATAATCACCATTTCCCTCCGAAAAAGAGTTTTTAAAGATCAGCTGTGGCTTCTGTTATGCAATTTTTTAAAACAACTTTATGCCACTGATTCCACTTAAAACCTAATTAAAATAGTGGAGAAAATGTATGTTTCCTACATGGAGGCAGTGAACTGGCTCTATTTGCATATTGCAGGCTCCAGGCAGGAAGTACCTCTCGCTCCTGGGACATGGATGAGCATCTTCTTGGTCCGAGGGGCAAACTGGGGCACAGCTTGCGGCTGGGCAGCTCTGGGTTTCTGCCCACCTCATATCCCTGCCCCAAAACTCACCCTAGGAACCCTTTACCACAACATTTACTTCTGTTTGTGTTTCTTAATACCTAATCCTGGATAATGCTGGAATGCAGAACATTATTTCTGAGTGGGAAAGGGGCTGAAATAGAATTTATTTAAAGACCAGTCCTTTGCTTGCCCAGCTAATAGGCAGCTGTGACCACCTTGCCACTCCTCAGTGGCCACCCCTTTGCAACCAATTCACTTAAACATCAAGAAAGTGAATGTTTATCCATCTATTTGCAAAAAAAGACACTAAAATCCTCTGGCTCTGTGGGGTGTTACCTCAAACACAATGGCTTGGATGCCAAGGCATAGATTTTTCAGGGGAGGGACAGAGCAGGAGCTTGGGGATGCCTTGTTCCCCTACAGGGTCACTGCCCACTGCACTGCTGGGATGCTCTGCCATGGTGAGAAGAGCTTGGATACTGCTGCCCATAAACACAAAACCAGCTGAAAATCCCATTGAAAGTCCCCAGTACTGTGATTTCTTCAGAGTGGGCCAAAAGGGAGAAAAACAGCTGTTTGTGCAGGGAAATGCCAGAATAGGGTCATCCAGCCCAAAGGCGGCCAACGGAGGGATGAGACGCTGCATTAATGGACCAGTGGGACTGGTGGGATGGGCTTGTGGTGGTTGAGGGTCCCACACTGGTGTGTTTTGACACATCTCACAGGCTGTGATCCTGCTCCAAGCCTGTGTGTCCCCTCCAGCCAAAATGTCTGCGTGACCCTGCCCACCCCATGTCACCCCACACACACAAAGGATTCCTTAAACCATCGATGAAACATGGCTGTGCTACAAAGGCTCATCCTCCCGAAAAGCACGTTATGAGGCACTAGAGCAGCTGGATACCTCTAGGAAAACTGCTCTCCTTGCGGTGTGGCTGAATCAGGGGCAGGGGAAAAAAAGGGAAAAGGTTAAATATTTAAGAAAGAGTCCCACAAAAACTCCGAGTGCAGCTCTGAAATGTCTCTCCACTCCACACCCACGGAGGTGGCCGGGAAATGGCCGAGGGCCAGATGACAGGGGACTTTTTTTCTGAAATAGCGCTGGCAGAGGACTATCAGGAAATCTTTCAGAATTGCTTTAATCTTTCATTTTAGTTTGGTCTCCGGCCACACAAGTGCGTCCAGCCCTCAGAGACCCTGGAGATCACTATCTGTGAGTTTTTAAAAACAGGAAAACCATTACAGAAAAATCAGAAGAGCAGGGGAAAAAAGTACTCGCTGTAAATATGTACGTTTTTAATACAACAGAATGGTAGTTACGTTTTTTGTTCTGCTATTGCTTTTAAATAAAAAGGAAGGGAACCTGGAATGTTATAAACACCTCATAGTTTTTAGCTCTCTGCCAAAGAATTTATCCATTATACGCAACATGAACTATAAATCTGAATTTCTGCTCCTGCTCACAGCACATGAATCTATTCTCCCCTTTGATATGCATGTGAAGTTCTCATTGACACTAATGGGAGTTACACATGCTTATTATGGGATAACTAGACCTCTCGGTGTGAATATATACTTTAGACAGACAGCTCTGCTTAAGTTTAAAAAAAAAAAAAAATGAAAGAAGATACCAGTGGGGGGAAAAGAATCCGTTAAGGGCGTTGTGCAAACAAAAGTACCATTCTGTGCATTTTTGATCAGCTGGCAGCTTTGAAAAAAAAGTCACGCATAGATATGCAATTGCACTCACGTACACCATCCTTCCTACACATGGGGACACGGGCATAGACGTGCACAAAAATGTGTGTAGTTGTGAGGGAGAGTCTTTGCTCAGTCCCTCCAAAGTTTGGTGCCAGTCCCAGCCTCTGAGTTCACGAAAACCAGCTCAGCTCTGCTGAACTGCCCAATTTACACCATCTGAACAGGTGACACAGGGTCTATGGGAGTGCTGAAAACCCTGGGTCTCTCCTACAGGGTCTGTGTAAAGCAGTTGCTGCTCCGAATGCTAATGGATACAGGAGTGCAGAGCACTGGTATCGGGGAGTTATTTCTTTCATGGGAACAGTTCCTTAGATGTGTATTTCATTTTTTAGCTTTCTGGCTAGAGGTGTTCCCAGGGACAGCAAATAGAGAGGGAGAGTCATGTTAAATTCATAAACGTACTCTGTAGGAAGTAACAGAACATACAAAGATGAGGTGGGTTGACCCTGGTTGGGTGCCGGGTGCCCACCAAAGCCATTCTATCACTTCCCTCCTCAGCTGGACAGGGAGAAAAATATAACAAAAGACTCGTGAGTCAGGATAAGGACAGGGAGAGATCACTCAGCAATTATCGTCACAGACAAAACAGGCTCGACTTGGAGAAATTAGCTCAACTAATTACCAATCAAACCAGAGTAGGGTAATTAGAAATAAAAACAAATCTTAAAACACCTTCCTCACTTCTTCCTGGGCTCAGCTTCACTCCCAATTTTCTCTACCTCCTCCACGTCCCAGCGACACAGAGGCACTGGGAATGGGGGCTGCAGTCAGTTCATCACATGTCTCTGCCACTCCTTCCTCCTTCGGGGGAGGACTCCTCACACTCCTCCCCTGCTCCATGGGAGACAGTCCTCCACAAACTCCTTTAGTGTTGGGTCACTCCCATGGAGTTCTCCATGAACTGCTCCAGCATGGATCCCTTTCCATGGGGTGCAGTTCTTCAGGAACAGGCTGCTCCAGCATGTGTCCCCTGAGGGGTCACAGGTCCTGCCACCAAACCTTCTCCAGCATGGGCTTCTCTCCATAAGTTCACATATCCTGTCAGGAGCCTACTCCAGTATGGGCTTCCCATGGTGTCACAGCCTCCTTTGGGCATCCCCCTGCTCCAATGTGGGGTCCTTCAGAGGCTGAAGGTGGATCTCTGTACCCCCATGGACTGCAGGGGAATCTCAGCTCTGGAGCACCTCCTGCCCCTCATTTCCCACTGCTCTGAGAGTCTGCAGGGCTGTTCCTCTCACATATTCTCACTCCTCTCTCCCAGTTGTGATCACACAGGTTTTTTTCACCTTCTTAAATGTATTATCCCAGAGGTGTCACTACCATCACTGATGGGCCCAGCCTCGGCCAGCAGCGGGTCCATCTTGGACCTGGTTGGCATTGGCTCCATCAGACACAGGGGAAGCTTCTGACAGCTTCTCACAGAAGCCACCCCTGTAGCCCCCCTGCTACCAAAACCTTGCCACACAAACCCAATACAAAGAAAAATATATGAGTGAGTATATAATACATCTGCATTTTTATAACCCAAATAGATCCACGTGTATCTCTGTACATCTCTGTCTATATACATGGGTGTCAAAATATTGGCACAATTTATAAATTGTCCAACCAGGCCAGATATCCTCAGTATTTTATTTTTTTTAATCAACAGCTTTTACTGGAAATATTAGTAAAGGGTCAATCCCTTTCCATGCACCAAGTGACACTTTGAATAACTGTGTTATGCACAGCGCCTTAAGAAGACTTATAGGACTGTCACAATATTTAACTACTCATTTTTGCTTGCATGATTGTGGTTGATATGACCACAGAATACTGATCTATCCAAAAGAGGAAAATTATAGAGTGGAACAGTGGGATTTATGAATGAGATATCTTTGGCTGCAAAGCAGTCCCATTTATAGCACTCAGCCACCACAAAACTGCTGTGTAATTGGAAGAGAAATTTTTCCCATGTACTGAAGCTATAGTCAAACTGCCAAACAATGAGAGACAGTCTTGTCTGAATTAGAGGAGTCACATACCTGATTTTTCTCCCACTCATTTAGAAACAGACCTTATTTCCCATCTCTGCTCCTCCTATGCTGAGACTGGGGGTAGGAAAGCTGTGTTTTGCGAGTGCCAGAGCTGAAACCTGATTCCATTTAAGCATCATATCAGAATAAATGTGTGGACAAATCAGCAGGACTAGTCAGAGCTGCCAATTTTAACTTCCTGAGTATCTGCATGTGAAAACTGTTATTTTCCCAAGGAGGCACATGGGCCTTTGTTATGATTATTTGTTTGTATTATAATAGGCCAAGGAAGACACAGAGAAGGCCCTGTAATCTGAGAGGACACACAGACTCAATGCTGCCCCAGGACACTTGGGAGGTGGACAGACACTCCCAGGATGGACTGACACTCCTGGGACAGATGGATGCTTGCCCAACCACCATCTCCATGTGAAGGCACCGGGCAAGTCCCCACTGTGCTCACACAGAGTTTGCTGCAAACCAGGGGCTCTGGGGCTTTATGAGGCTTGTGTCTGCAAAGCCTAACAGATTAAACCACACCACTGCACAGCCCCACAGCACTGCATGGATGGACAGACAGACACACCAAGATCCCTGTCACTGTGCAGTCCCTGGAGTGCCAGGCAGAAAGATGCCCTTCCAGGACCAGATGTCTGAGGAGCCACAGCTAAAAGCAGCACCTTGAGATTAGGGAAGAAGTAAACATAAGCTGCATTCTTTAGAAAACAACCACCTCAACTCCTCACCTCCACAGGCAATGCCACAGGCCAGAGGCCACCCAGGGGCACAGTCCTCCTGAGAGCAGGTCCCATGGGGATAGCACAGCATCACCGCCTTTGGAGTGAGCAGGACAAGCTGCTTTACCATCATTCCATGGTGTCACCCCTTTTCTCCTTCCTACCCTCTCCATCATCCCTCAAATGGCCTCTACCCTGGAGGCTGCTGGCCAGGAAGAGAGAACTGTGTTTGGCCAAGATTTCTCCTCTCTGCCGAGGGCCACTGCAATTTCCATGACAGCCACATAACAGCACAAGACATAATTTCTACATATAGTTTTGTGGAAAGAAAGGTCTCAGACAATCTTTTCCATGAAGACTCCAAGCTGGAGTACAACTGTAACACAACTTTATGCTTTAAGAGGTTTCATAGTTTTGTCAAGAGTTCTCTAATCCATTTCAAACTCTCTTTAACAACAGGATTTCTTCTATGTTTGCATTTGAACTGTGGGTGATTAAACAACAGAAAATAATTATGTTAAATTCAAAGCCACAGAAAAATAGATAATCTCATTGCCCAGTGAGAATTCCAGGAATCCTTGAGTTTCCAGCAACAAAAGCTACAACTCACTCAGGCTTAGGTCTTAGCGGATTTAACATTTCTCAATAGCAAATACTGACTGCAGGTTTTTTTACTAACCTACAATACAAAACTTGGCTAATACTTAAACAAATAAATCAGCTTTATTTATATTTAAAGAAATAAAAAAAAATTAAAGAGGTCAGATTACAGGAAGCAATGAATGCTATGGATTCAGAACTACATCTGAAAACCTCTTCCAAGTCCCCAGAGATAACCACAGGACACTGCTCTGAGTCCCTGCCCCCAGCCAGGCAAATTAGAAATGTGAACAATGACTCTGATTTCTCTGTTAAAATTCATTGAGTTTGTTGCTTGGTTGTGTTTTTCCAAAGCACATTTTGCACGTAGAAAACTCAGAGCAGGCTCAAGGTGCCAAAATCTTTCCCTCTCCTGTTTAGCAGCACATATTGATATTGTAACAGACTCCCAAGGACCTGGCCAAGATCCTCTTGTCATAATGAAAGGATTTTCCTCGGGGCAACGACACCATGACCAGACCTTACTGATGGCAACACAGTTCATGGACAATGTGGAGAGATGAGGACCTGAAGGATCTCAGATGCTGGCAGAAGTGATGCCAACTGTTTATTTGGAAAAAAACAAAAAACAAAAAACAAACAAAAAAAACAAACAAACAAAAAAACATGACTCATACAGAGCTCCTGGAATCTCTGTCTCTAGAGACTCCCCCTGCCTTGGAGCCTGAGCATTTTTCCCTTCCACAGTGTGCCATTGATCCAGAAGGATGTGGAGGGAAAAAGCAGACAGGAGGCCACCAATCCCCCTGCTCAAAGCAATGGGATCAAGATGCACTCCTGTTGATGGGTTAAGAGGAGCTGGAGACAGGGAGTCCCATATTCCCTGGGCAGGAGGAGACAGTGGCACCTAATAGACATCAGGGGCAGAGGCATCTCTCACATGTGCACTGCCCAAACAGAAGTACACAAAGACTGTGGACAATTAATATTATCATTGGAGCAGCCTTGTTTCTCCTGCTTTGAGCTGAGGCAGTGAGGCACAGAACTGACAGCAATAACATTCATACATTTACATACATATCCCTTGAATGCCCTATTGATGTCCCTGTGAGAAAGAACTCAGTAAAACACTGCAAATTAATGATATAAGAAGCAAAATACATTCTGCACTGCATGGTTTAAACAAAAAAAGTCTCAGATGGGGAGACACGAAGTAACAATATAAAGGCAGAATGAAACATTTTGATCTGCTGAATGCCTTTATAAATATTTGAGTATCATTTATTTATGTTTTCCTTCTTTTCATTGTAAAGCAAGGTTTTCTGACAAAAGCCCTCGTTTGGAGAACAGTGTGCTTTATTATTTAACTTCCTAAAAGCAACATCAAAGGCTTGAGTTTAAAGCTTTAAAACAAATGAACTATTTGCAATATTTTAAAGATTTAGAGATGAGAAGAGCAGGAGTTCTCCACAGCTCAGATCTAAAGGCCTCTGTGGTCTGTGCTGGGCAAGGAAGACACAACAGATCTGCCAAACTCTGGGGAACAAAATCCCTGACATCCTTTTGCAAGCAGCAGCTGTAGCATGTGCCCAGGGTTGCCAAGATGCTTCAAGTTCAGTCATTCTCCTTCCTACCATTGAATTCCACCTGCAGTCACCCTGCTCCCATCTTCCAGCCATCCCACCATCATTGTCAGGGCCCCCAGTATGGATGCTGGCTGCCACAGGTAGTGGTCCCCAGCAAGGACAGTCTGCATCACTCACACAACTCAGACATGGATCCACTCCTATCCCAGCACTACCACAATACAGAAGGAGTGATCCTGACAGAAGAAAATTAGCCTATGCCAGGTCTGGCACCTGTACATGTCATGGGAACATGTGGTTGTTATTGGCAGTCATGCAGTGGGTAACATGACAAATTTCTCCAGCTTTGTAAGACACTGAGAGAAAGTCTGGAGGCTCAGCTGAAAGGAACTTCCAATGCTGCCCTGGTGAATCTGGTCCTTAAGAGAAGGTGCAAAAAAGGAAAGAGAATATGTTGTGCCTCCAGCCTGCAAACACCTCAGTAAACCTTTCTCCATGGGAGATCAATGGGACTGAACCCAGGAGACCGAGCCATGCATCCATTCCACCTCAGTCTGTTGGGGACCATTTCTCCAGCAAAAAGGCTTTGCTCTGCAATACAGATTGCCACACAGACAAACCCCTCAAGGTCTCTTCATGTGGAGGCAAACATAACACAGACCCAAAGGTCCCCAATTCCACTGAAGCCAGAAGCTGAGGGACTGAGCCAGCAGCAGATCTTCATTTCATAACCCATCCCCTGTTTGACTCTCTCTATTGCTTAAATCCATGATGTGCTCATATGCCATATCTTTCTTCTATCCTTTGTCTGGTCACAGGCTCTTCATGGCCAGGGCAGCCTGACTTGTGCTGCACGTATCCTGTTCAGACCTCAGCATCACTCAGCAACCCTCAGAGCACTCGCCAGCTCCCACAGCCAGTAAAAGGACAAGAATCAGAATTTGCCCTTTGGTAACACCATGCACCACAGCCACAGTGAGTGTAAATCTGCAGAGCTCCACTAGCTTCAGTTTTATATACAATAAAAAAAAAAAATAAAACCTTCATTAGGTGTTATGCAGTTTGTAAGAAAATCCCCAAATTAATTTATTCAAGGAAAAAAATTTTAAGAGAATATTAACTTTCAACTCTATGCCAAGACCATTTCCTCATTGGTTTGCTTTGAGAAAACCTAGTTTAGGTCATACAAACTTAAAACCCCTCAAACACAGTTATGAAAATCTTAAATGCCACCTAAACTGGCTGAAATTATGCAGGCACCTTTAAAAAAAAAAACTGTTTGCATTTTAAAGCAGAATGGACTCAGCCATCCATTAAATATGACAAGGTCTGCATTTTATTTAGACATTGCCATTAATAATGAAATGATGTATTATTTCCATTCCTGCAGTTCTTCCTTCCCTACACAATCAATTATGCATTTAAGAAAATATTTACTTGTTATAAAACTATTCTAATTAAGCATTACTGGTATGAGTTTGAACAAATCAGGAGATGATCTCCAAGATTCATGACACAATAAGATACTCCGCTTCAAAGAGGCATTTGTTCCTGTCTGGCAGGGGAAAAAAATATCCTTAAAAGTTGAAGGGAAGCAAAGTTCAGTGTAATACTGCAGATCCCACCATCCTTCTGACCTCAAGAGGCAAATCCTCCTTGTTAGAAGGTCCTTGGGGCTACTCATGTTGCTAAAGCAAATAGAATTTGACCCAAGAAAAATCACCTGGGAAACTACGTGGATACGAATGTTAACAAGGAGAGGAAAGATTCTCCCAAAGATTCAGACAATTCCAGGTTATTCCTGGGTGAAGAACAGGATCCTAAAAGTAAGTTTAAAGAGTGGTGGCAGTGACCAAACTCTCCTGAGACTGCAAAGATCATTGCTGTCCTGGAAAGCATGAGCTGGAGTTCAGGGCTGCCTTTGAGCCACAAGGTGACAATCAGAAACACTTCTTGAATTCCCACACTGAAAACATAATTCCCTGATTCCTGGTCAGCTGGTGCAAAGGGCTCTTACTGTCCGTAGGGAAAACACCCAAGGACAGCTGAGCTGTGCAGGTCACCCAGCTGTGCCCCAAACTCCTAGCACAAGGAGCAAACACATGGCATTTACAGCTCCTTTCTGCTTCCCAGGGTTTACTGGAGGCCCTGGAAAGCATAAGTCACAGTAGCATAAGTCACAGTAGGCGTAGGAAAAGTGCTCCAGCCATGCCAGGAGAGCAGCACCCTTTCTAACTATACAGGGAGCTGAATCCTCGCTTACAAAGGTGGCATTGGAGGTAGGAAGGGAAATGGAGAGAAAGTGGCTGGAGGCCAGAAAGCAGCAGCCAAGGAGATGGCAATTAGGATGCAGAAGCCGCCAGAGATATGGCATCACCGGAGATTTACTGTGCGTGCACACCTCCCTCTCTGCTCCCAATGTACTCGCTCTTTCTTTCTGTCCATATACATACAGTAAATCTTCGGTGACTCCTTATCTCCCAGCCTGCTTCTAGATCCTAATTGCTATCTATCTCTGTCTGCCTGCCACTTCCAGGTCTCCCAGCCTCTTCTCTTACAGCTCCCAGCCCCCCAGCGGCCTCCCTGGTTTTCCCACTCCCCCCTCCTCTTCCTCTGCCTGCAGAGAGCAGGTTTTTATATGGCCTTGGGATGGACAGCCAAAATTTTCCCTTCTCAACTAAATATTACACCCCAGAACACACAAGACAATGCTCAGCTCAGCAGCACAAGGCAGGTCAAAGCCACAGGACTGCAGCGTGGGAGGATAAGCTTGTCAAAGAGGAGTCCAGCTCCACTCCTGCCCCATCCCTTGGCTTCCCTGCACCACCCAACCACCCTCGCTCCTTCCCTGGGCATCAACTGGCACCGCCAGGGAACACAGAGGGCGCCTTCCGCAAGGCTCAGCATGGCGCTCGCTTGGTTTCATTTTTATTTACTACTATTCTTTACTACTATTTATTTATTCACTCCTATTTTTATTTCACTTTGAACATGCCCAGCTGTGTCATCTTGGTTTTGCTGAAAATGTAAACAAAAAAGCTGCATTCAAATACAGCCTTTCATTGCATGAATACATTTCCCATCCAACACGGCTCCTGTGCTCCCACCCTGAAATTAGAACTTAAAAAGGCAACATCGTCACTGTACATCACATCTATTCCCTGTTCCAATGTTTTCTTTATTCATTCTATTAATTCTTTTTGAAAAACAAACTTATCAAGACTTTTAATAGCTCAGTTTGCTCCGTGCAAAGCAGGAAGAAACAAATAAATATAACTAATTTTATATTCCATAAAGCAACAAACTGGAGTGCCTCTGCTTTTTCCTAACAAAATAACGTGCCTGCTTTTACAGTCTTTGACAGGGAATCAGCCACCAATTTTTTTGTTTTGAGCACCAAGTTCAGTTTTTTTCTTGCGAAATGCAACTTTACTCTAGTGATCTCTACGCCTGAGGTTTTTTGGTTTGGCTTAACAGTAATTATATGGATGTTGAGAAAGGGAAGAACGTTCTTTACACTTCATAATTCTACCGTGCTTCTCTGCTCTCAAAAGAGAAGGAATATTTTCTCTTTCACAGAGAGGACGATCCAAAAGGAAGATACAGAACATACTGTGCAGAAGAAAACATCCCTGAAGAATGCTGCAAACCGCAATGCCAAGGCAGCATTTGTAATTCTGTCTTTGGCTTTTAGCAAGGGAGCAATTAGAGAGGGAAAGAGGAGAGAGAAAAGTGAAAGAGAGAAGAAAGTGAAACAAAAAAAGAAAAAAGTGAAAGAAAAAAGTAGAAAAAAAGGAAAAGGAAAGGAGAAGGAGATGAAGAAGAACAAGGAGAGAAGGGAAGAAGGAGAAAGAAAAAGGTAATAGGAAAAACGAAATGGAGAAGGAAAAGGAAAAAAGGAAAGGGGAAAAAGGAAAGGGGAAAATAGAGAGGGAAAGGGAAAGGGAAAGGGAAAGGGAAAGGGAAAGGGAAAGGGAAAGGGAAAGGGAAAGGGAAAGGGAAAGGGAAAGGGAAAGGGAAAGGGAAAGGGAAAGGGAAAGGGAAAGGGAAAGGGAAAGGGAAAGGGAAAGGGAAAGGGAAAGGGAAAGGGAAGAAAAAAAGAAAAAAGGATAAGAGAAAGAAAAGAGGAGAGATGAAATAGAAGAGACAAGAGAGAAGACAGAAGAGTGAAAAAAAAGTGAAATAGGAAAGAAAAAGAAAAAATAACATAGTGGGGGAAAAGAGAGGGACAATAAGGAGGGGGAGAGGAGAAAGGAGAAAGAAAAAGAAGAGATAGAGAAAGGAGAGGGGACAGGCAGGGGGAGACCCCGCACCGCCCCCCGGGCAAGGGCCACGCTCCCGCAGCGCCCCCGGCCCGTCCCGCTCCGCTCCCGCCGCTCTCCCGGGCGACATCCCGGAGCCGCCGCTCTTCCTCCCGCGGGGAGCCCCGCGACGTAGCGGGCCCCGCGGGCGGGATTTACAGCGCGGAGCCCCCGATGTGAGCCCCGATTCACGGCTCCGACAATGGCACCTCTGAGAGCGGGCGGGGGGAGCCCGCGGGGCGCTCCCGGTGCTGCTCCCTCCTCCCCGAACCCTCCCCGCTCCCGCTGCCCGCGCACCGCCGCTCTCGCACACAGCCGGGATGCAGAGCCGAGCGCGCTCCTAAATTAGCTTTACCATAAATCTTTTAGGCTCTTAAATAAATAAGTAAATAACACTGCTCCCTTTTGCCCTCTTTTCTTTTTTTCTTTTTTTTATTCAGGATGTAACTCTTCATCAGCCTCAAGCCCTTGGACTTGCCTGACAGCGATAACAGGAGACCCGTTGAGTCTGAATTTTAGGGGGTTTGGTTGTTTTTCTTTTTCTCCCAGCAGCGACTTGCTACTTTCAAACTTTGCACGAGGCTTTGGGTTGGTTTGTTTCCCTGCTTTCAAATGACATTATGATTTTAATCAAAACGGACTGGCTTCTGGAGAAGGCCAGAGCAAACTGGGACGGGAGGCAGTTCAGTTGGGCGGTTTACAGCAGTTCAGAAGAAGGTTTTGTAAACAAACATGGCTCAGAGGTAGAAAAGCAAATACAGTGGGTGAAATTTGGCCTCCTCTGAAGGCAATGGCATGGCTCAATGAGGCCAGTATTTTCACATCCACACACAACTTTTCCTCCAGAGAACACAAAACCAACAGAGACGCAGGTAATGGAGAAAACAGCTCCAAAACTGCATTATTATTATTGTTGAAACTAGTTGATGCTGTCAGACAAGAGCAACAGAAACACAAGTGACGACTGAGTACGGGGAGCAAACATCCTAACGGGTTTTCTGGCTAACAGAGTCCTCCTCCACTGCAATCTACCCCGAGCATGGGGCAGCATCACAGCCCCTTAGCCAGCACAGGAGAGCTCCCCCAAGCAAGGTCACAGCCTCCTTCGGTGCTGACCGGGGATCCTGCACACCCAAACCACAGAGGAACCACGGATACAAAGGTTTAGTTTTCTGCTCTCCAGACATTTCACTTGTAAAGCCTGGAGAAAAAAAAAAAAAGTGGAAAATTGGGGAGAACCAGCCAAGGTTGCAGGATTGGGCCATTTGGGGTAAATAAGACAGTAAACTCCCCTAGTCAGTGTCAGTGCTCCTCTGGCCATTTCCATAGGCCATGATTCCAGGGAGGAGCCCAGCACAGAGCCATCCAGGCTGGGCTCCGAGTGGCACCTTTCCCAGCACACACAAGCAGCGCACTGAGCCTCTACACCTGCAGCTCTGTCATACCATGCAGAGGGACACCTGAGTGACAGGAAGAGAAGCTTCTCCCATGAGGAAGAGATGCACACTCTCATTAAAAAGTACAAATTAAAGTCCCTCTGATTGGCTCGAGCCTGTTCCATTTATTTCCCACACCACTAAACTGCACTGAAACACATCACCTGCACGATGCTGTTGGGGAAAGGGCCAAGCCATGAACCCCAAGAGAGCTCACCCCGTGAACAACTCACCAAGGGCATAAAGGGCTCCTGAAGCAAACCCCAGGCCTGACTTTGGACCAGGATAAAGAGAAAAGTGAGGCAAGAACAGCCAAAACTGTGGGCCAGATCCTGCCAGTGCTCGTACACTGTGGGGCCAGCACAGGGAGCTCCAGCAGAGGTGGCCATTCCACTGCTCCTCAAGGCTTTCTGCCAAGGGCTAAGCAAGATGAGCTCAGAGCTGAGGTCTGGGCTCAGCTGACACATGCCTTTGGGACCTTTCAAAATCAGGGAGACCCCTCCAGACAGGGAGAGCTGCCATGTGACGGTTTTTGACGTCGGAGCCATACCCTGTCTACCTTTGTCCCCTCCTTCCTACAGAATGGGAGCATCAGATTTAAAAAAAAAAAAAATCAAAGGGAAAACATTAATAAATAATAATCAAGATCATCTGCAGTTTTAATGATAAGCTATTTAATGAATTATAAAGTACCTATAACTCAAAGTATGAGACTGTACATTGTCAAAACTGGCATTAAAGTGTATGGAGATAATTAGGCAATAATGACCTCCACAGAGGGCTTTTCCTGGGAATTAATGACCAGTCGGGAGGAGCTGATGGCTCAAGGCACAAGCAAGGGCCATTAACCCCAGCTGGTCATTAATACTCAGGAAATGCCCAGCTCTGAGGCCATCATTGTGAGTATATGATAAAATAAAGGGTGAACAATTATGAATTTCTGAATTTTGGAGCTGATGGGAGAAGTGATGCTTGCAGGCACTCAGGTCCATGCCCAACCATCACCCAGCCCTGGTACTCCTGCAACCAGCTGCACTCAGGTGGGCACCCCTGACACAAACCCACTCTGGACCCCCAACACTGGTGTTTGGGGGCTCTGCCAGCACAAACAGAGCCCATGAAACATCCTTGTCACCACAACAAGTAAAAACAAAACATCCTAACAGCAACACAAAACCAGAGGGTTTGTTTCAATCCAAATTTCCAATATCAAACCCTTGTTGCTATTAGCAGTCCCAGATCCCACATCTCAGGCCCGTCTGTCTAAACAGCATGTCAGGTAACATAAGACACTTCTGGGATTATCACAGCCAGACTTAGCCCCTGGAGCAGCCCTGGGCACTACTGCCAGTGAGAACCCAGAGGCAAAACAGCCCACTTTCAGCCCAACCCCACAGGCATCTCTCCCCAAACTCATCATGACTTCAGGGGGACCTGGAGGAAGAGTAGTGTCACCTTCTGCTGGGGCAAAACAAAAGCTGATGCAAAGCTGACCCCCCTGTATGCAGGACTTGCATCCTTCCTGCCACACGTGGCACTGCAGCAGTGGGCTGGCACCAGCCTGGAGCCTCAGCTGGGCATTGGGGACCCTCCCTAGAGCATCAAAACAGAGCCAGACCTCTCCATCCCCAGGAGGGCACGGAAGGATTTGGGGAGACAGTCCCCTGGAATTGATGCCCTGATTCCCCCCTCCCCAGTGTAAACAGAGGGAGGAATTAGCACGGGCTGTTTTGCTGGGTAATGAAGCCCAGCTCCCCGCTGCTCCCAGCCCCGTGTTTCTACTGGTCTCCCTGTCACGCCTCCAACACCCACCAAGGAATGGGGGGGTTCTTGTCCCTGAAACCTCTGAGTCGACATCTCCATTTTCCCCTGGTTGGGGAAGGAGGGGAGGGGAAAGGAGGGGAGGGAAGGGGATGTCCATCCCTCGGCACAGCGCCCACCCCCAGCTGCAATTATCCAGCCTCGTTCTAAATAAACCCGTGGGGGAGTGAAGGGACTTGATTTTCCACTATAGCCCCTCTGGTCATTTATTTACCCCGGTGCCATATTCCTGCACTGAACATGCATAAATGTGCTCGGAGGTGACAACCCCGGAGCATTTTGCCCTGTAGGATCACAGCATATGTAAATTTTCACCTACACAAACAAATCCATGATGGTCGTAAATATTTCCAAATTATTCTCTGCAGCCATCGGCGCTAATCAGGCTGTTTGTGAGAACACAGCAGCGCTGCTTGTTGGCAAAATAAAAGATCCCTAAGTTTCTTACAATCTGGAGAGAAACCCAGAGCAGCTCCTCAGCCACAGCATTTCCTCTTAACTGTTTACAATCGATCAGAAGGAAAAAAATTAAGTATCCCACTGGCAATACGGAGTTTTCAACAATTATACATTAAAACCAGCTATCATTTAGCAAAGGAAAATCACTACATGAGGAAAATTAGTGCTTGTTAGTACGTGTAATATTCAGAATCACAAGTAGAATAAAAGCAGCAATGCAGAAACTGTTATCAGCAGAGAGAAAATTATTCAAGTATGCATTTGAGTAATTCTGCATTTTAATTTAACCCTTTGAAACATTAATCAAACCATGGCTAATTATAGGAATTAAGGAATTAAACGATGGAATCTTCTAAAAGATATTATTTAAAAGGCAGTTTATACAATTACTTGTATAGATGTTTGCTTTAAAGAGGGAAACATTTCTACTGTAATGAAAAGGGTCTTAGAAAATTAAATTAACAAGAGGGGACCAGGCTGATATGAAACTAAATTAGCATCAAATGCAAATTACAGGGTACTTAATGGTAGAAACAGGTGCAGAGCAGGTCCCTAAATGAGATAAATGAATAAAACATCCCTCTGCACAAATGTGGAAGCTGACACAAAGTCAATGATATGAATAATTCAGCAGCCTCAACACTGCTGTTGAGGTCAGCTTTCCTTGACCTTTGAAACAGGAAGTAAAATTCTGTCCAAATTTGAGTGACTGGAAATGCAGCAGTTATTTGTTGGGGGAAAAAAATAAAATTAAATTAAAAAGAAAACAAACAGAAAATCCAGATTAAAAAAAAAAAAAACCAAACACTAAAAATACAAATCCACTGTGAGAATGTATATAATGTATATAAGAGATTTTAGGTCATTGTATGATCTAAGCATGTTCAGAGCTAAATGATTTCATCTTTCAAAAAATAATTTAGTTGTGCTAAAGGGGACATTAATAGAGTCAAAGTCATACTGCAGGCATTAAAGAAATCAAATCATTTATAAGTAGTGGTTCAAAGCTCAGTGATCAGTCATTTTCCTTGCAATAAACTTTTTTAAATAAAGAAACAGGAAGACTTCTTTTCTTGACTTTTTGCCTAAGCTACTCATTTAGTCACTATTGCATTTTAAACATTAAGAAGTCACAATTTAAACTACAGACCACCCTAAAAAACAGTGTGCAGAGAAATACAAGTATGCATGAGCATGAGAGAACCCTTAAAGGAGAAATTATATATATATATGTATTTTATATTGATATGTTAAAATGTAAATAAATCCTAGAAACGAATCCTGTATTCCAAAGAATGAACACCTCTCTCTTTTAGAAAGACAGAAGTCTGTAACAGCGTTCTTAAATCCAGTGAAATATCTCCAAATTTACATCTGTCCAACTAAATGAAGAAGATTTCTGTGCCTTTCCCTATGACAAAATACTCAGCTAGAAGCATAGCTCATATTATTTCTGAATAGATGTATGGTACTAATTTTAAACTGAATTTGGCACTGAAACAGACTAATAAGGTATGACAAATAACTAATTTCTCCAAGCTGGAAGAAAGGAAAAACGTCACCCCTGCAGCTCATCTTCTAGGGCAACAATAGATGTAAGATAACAGAAGTTATCTCTGCTCTCTTTTGTTGCATTAATCTCTCTTCACCTGCTTACTTGTCATCTGCAAAATAGGTCTGATATACAGTTATTTGGTAGCAGGGGGTTAATTTTCTTTTCTCTGCTTTAGTCAGGTGAAGCCGGGGGGGTGGAAAGGGACTGCAGGGTGCACCTCTGCCTCCACAAAGTTTGGTGAGGAGTTAAGGCAAGCTCAGGCAGCAGCCACCCTGCAGATGCATATTAATGAGGTAAACAAAAAACCAGCCCTGATATTGCATAATCCCGTGAGACAAACCTGGCACCGGCAGTTTGGGGGTTAGTTCACGGCTCTGCTCAGAGCCGAGTTTCTGCGCGAAGTGGCTCCTCCAAACGCCGGCTCTGAGAATCCAGCTGGTTCTCATTTCCAAACAACCAGTTTCTCTATCCCCAAGTGCTAAAGAAAATAATCCCAGCAATCCATGACTACACGCTTTCACAGGGACAGCAGTGAGAATTTGATTGTAGAGATAATTAAAGTCATTCCTGAAACTTCCAAGGAAAAGAAGCAGGGGGGGAGAGGAGAGGGCCAACAGGGACAATGATGCTCATGTTTAAATTGAACTAAGCAACCAGTATGTTTTGGAGAAGTGGGGACACACACACTATTTTTGGGAAATTTGTTTTCCTGAAAATTCTCTCTCCTTCACTCTAACAGTTACAATATTTGCAAAGAAAATGTAGTAGACTGTGGCAAGTAGGAAGATTAGAGTGAGGTTTGGAGCCTGGATGTTCCTAATCTGGCAAGAGTATCCAGAGGGAAATGCTTTTGCATTCTGGTAAACTTGAATAAAATTATGTACAGCCACTTCGATTAGAAGGGCTTAAAGGGAAATGATACCATAAAAGCAATAAAACCCACTGCTATCTGCTTCAAACATTGAAAACATCTTTTTAAAATTAATGTTTCCTGCAGCCCTACCATGAGTGAGGTCTGAAATAATTTTAATATTAACAACACTCAGAAGCAGGTCAATCTAGAGCCAATCATGTGACTGCATTAGCGCTCTATATCTTTCCAAAACAGTGGAGTAATTTACACCACTCCAGCTGGTGTAAATCAGCAGGGTGTCCCTGGCATCAGGAGAGCTGGGAAGCACTGGCCTCACTAAAAAATAATCACAATGATGATGATGAAGAGAAAAGAGAAAAAAAAAAAGAAAAAAAAAAAAACAGAACAAAAACCAACAACAAAACCAAAAAAAGCCTTGCTCCCAGCAAAGCTAAATGGTACCACCCCGTGTCACACGTCTGCTCTGACCCTCGTCATCCCGAAATCGGTGTGAAATTCAGAGATGGAGAGAAAGAGTTTAAAGCACTTGTAATCTCTCCGTCTGCACTATCTGCCTTGAGCAGGAAGGAGGGATCCGCTCAATGAGAGCTATTCAGGGCCTCTCAATTAACCTGATTAGTTCAGCACGCTGCTCTCATGAATGACACCTTATCTTGGAAATGAAGGAAAAAAACTTCCTTCCTTCTGGAGATACAGGCGGCCCCCAAAGCCAGTGCAGCGGCGCCCATCGGCCGCCTCCCCAGCTCCCCGGGGAGCTGCTTTTGGGGTGGCAGGGCCAGGCAGCCCAGGTGGCCCAAGCAGGGAGGGGGTCCCCCTCTTTCAGACCCAACCAGGCACATGATGGGATTTGCTGCCATGGTTAACCCTTCCAGCGCTGTGCAGAGCCCGGCCGGGGGCTGCCGGCAGGTGAACCCCCCGGGAACGCTGCCTTGGGTAAGAGTGTTGTAGTCTGGAACTTGTTTCGTATGTGACAGATTAATGAGCGATAACTGGGTTACCATGGCAAAAAGCATTCCCAAAATTCTCTTTTGTTTCCCTGAGAACAGTCTCCCTATTTTTTTTTTCCTCCAAATCATGCCACTTTACAACAACAGAAATATTAACCGTCAGCGTGTTATTCTTTAAAGTGCGTACGGCTGCGGATGTCAACGAAGCTGACTGTTAAATACCAGCTCCAAGAATTAATCAGGGAACATAGGTGTCTCAGTTACAATTATAATACTGAAAACTCAAATTTATGAATGCCCAGCCAACTTTGAAGACATTTATTAGAGAAATTCCGAAGACTTCGAAAGTATTAATGTACTAATGACAAATTAAGGCATGATATATTAATGTTCTTATAATTTGTGACAAATTAAGTCACCATTGTCAGAGCAGGGCAATCCTTCAGAAAAAAAAAGTTCCTCTCTCCTGCCACACGGTACACTACAGACAATTTATGTACACATAATGGGGTTCAGCAAGAAGTTTTCCTCCCACACCACAGTACAGTTTATTCCGTTGTTCAGAATGCCACAGCTATTATGGAACTCACAGGATTTTTAAAAAAAAGAAGGTAGATGTAGCCTGTCTTGCCTAAACAGCTATGTAGGGTAAAGATTCCTTCGCTGTGCATCCCTCGCTCAGCAGCATCGGAGCCCAGCAGGGCCCAGTAACACCAGACCATGGTGCCAATGGGAAATCAAGACCCAGAGATAAGGAAAAAAACAAGTTTTACAGAGCTGCTTTTTGAACATAAACCCCAGTTTGTGAAACAAATTCTACCCTAGACTCCAGAAAAGTCCAAAGCACTCCTTTGTAATGCAGCCTGACTTCCTCATTTTAATTTAAAAAGGGGCAAATCCTGATCTGAGCTGCCAGGCAGCTGTCACAGAACATCTGCAGGTCCTTTCCTTCTCCTGCCTGCATAACCCCCAGTAAGATGTGGCGTGAGGTGTGCTCCTGTCTGCAGCCAAATTCCAGCTCATGAAGGACTGTACCAGCAACATGGAGGTACGTGGAGCAGCCGGGAGGAGATGCTGCCATCAGATCTTAATAGCTCTGAGTGTGGCTAATTTTATTCTTCTTTTAGAGTAAAGAACGTTCTAATGAATACTGAATACGTTTCTCCTCTCCTCGTGTCATCCTTCTACAAAATTTGAACTAGGTAAAGTGGTTTTTAACATCCACTTATCAAAGTGACTTAACATCTGGGAAGTCAGCCAATGGTTATGTAGTGATGCAGATGCCAAAAAATCCAACTGAAAGATTATATTGAGGGAGTTTACAGAAAAGACCTGACTCAGTTGGGTGGAAGTGGATGGTTATCCTGGTCAGGAAAACCTCACAGTCTCACATGCAAAATCATGGGGAAAAATTAAGGAAAATTATTGTGTTTTAAATACCTAATTTTTAACCCATTGTAGACACCGGCTGTATCCTGCACCGATAACTTTTTCCAAAGGGAAATTTAGGAATCAACAGGTGAATAGTTTGTCAAAGTCCAAAAGAAGATGAACAGGAAATGATTTTCTGTCTCTGACAGTCATTGAGACAACACTAAGAGGGAGATAATTTTTTGACAGCTAGGCTCTCACAGTGGGATTTCAAGTCTTTCTAACATTTAGTTATATAAAATTAATCCTTTCCAGGGTCACAGTCATAACACTTAAAAGTGTCTTTTTTAATTTTTGTATTAAATCTTTGAAAAAAAATGACCTAAACATTCAGCTCATTGAATGATGCAATTAGCTGAAACAGTTTGCAACTCTGATAAGAAAGTCAAGGTGAGAGGAGCACCAAGAAAACTCAAGTGTCAAGCAAGCCTGTAGGATCCTGGTACTATGTTGTTGTAACATAGCTTTTTTTTTTTTTTGCAACCCCATTTTCCATCTCTTTCTAGCCCAGCGTGGCACTGGAAGAGTTAAAGAAAACAAAAAAAGAACAACTGAGTGTACAGGGTAGGATTTACTGGCATTTACTTTTAATTCTATGGTCCTTTGCTCTGTGGCTTATCAGCCCTATGTCAGCCCTTTTTCCTCCTTTATATTTCATGAGGGGACCCACATGCTGGTACTGAGAGACAGAGCCCAAGTGTCTGTAAGCTTTTTGTCAGGTAAAAAGAGAAAAAAAAAGGAAAGGAACAAGAGGAAAAGCAAAGCTAAGAGGCATCTATTAGATGTCACTAGGCTTTTGTATTCATGTCAATGATTCAGGATTAGAGTATTTGAAATAATCTTATTGAGAGAACTCAAAAGCCCCACAAAGGGAAAGCCTGCTCGGTAGCATATGGCAGAGCAGCAGACAATATCTTATTAAGGATGTGTTAGCTAACACCATTACTTTTTATATTACATTACTGAACTATTGTGCCTCAGCCGGTTAGCGAGATGCCATAGTTGTGGAATTCCAGATTGGACGTTACTGTGTTGTTACAAAACCAAAAAGATTTGGCCCAGTGTCCTGGCACAGAGGGGGGTGGCAGTGGGATGCTGCTCCCTCACCCCTCCCCAGGCCCCTGGAGGGGGGACCCAGTAAAGGGGAAACGATGTCCCCAAGCGAACTGGTGGCCACTCTCCCAGTGTGTGACACCACCACCCAGTGCCCATCCACCCTGCCCACCTCACTCCCCCCATGCTCAGGTCACCCCCTTTCAGGGCTGGCTGGGAAAAACAGGGGGTACAGAGGGCACTTTCTGCTCTATCTCCAAGAAAAAATTCCAAACTATTGCCAAACTCAGCTTCTTGTCAGATGAAGGGAATTTAATTTTGTTATACTGAATGCTGTTAGTCTAAAAATCTTTCTTTGCTCTTGGACAAAAGCTTGTAATTGGAGAAACAGCTCTTTTTAAAGTTATCTTCATCTGCCTACACCTTTAGAGGCAGCAAGAACCCAAAGACAAAACAGTACTGTTCATAGCATCTCAACGATTGCACTGAAAGGCTCTATATCTGGGTCACCTTACTACTGTCCAGTATATAATTTCAGTGACTTGATATCAAGCCTTTTAGTAACTGATTTCATATAATTCACATATTAACAGCACCAGAAAATTTGTATTCACATTTCCTATATCCACACGCTCTTTTTGAAAAGCAGGTAGAGAATAATTCGTTCCATTAAAAAAAAAAAAAAAAACAAACCTCTAAAATACTGTCCTTAGCAAAAAAGTAAACATCCAGTTGATACAGTAATATATTCTGATCACAAACTACCTATGCAAAACTGCTAATGTGACACACTGGGAACTTTGTATGGCTTTTCTGTACTTTTCCAGAAGAGTCACAGAAAAAAACCCATGATGCTACGGGGAAAAAGAAAAATTCATACCAGCATTTCCCACTACTACTAGAGAGACTTGCTGCTCTCTGAGGACAGCATTAAAGCCATTTCTAGAAAGTTATCTCGGTCATGATTTGCACAGTAACCTACAAGTGTTTCTTACTCTCTTTTAACCTTATTAGTTAGATGTTGTATTAAAATTAAATACTTCCAGCAGGCAGAAGTGCCTTTGAATTTAACACAGTTGTTTTTGTAGATGTGGTCAATTACTTACAAGAATACATTTTGGTGGCTGGGACACGCAAACGTTTATGACTACTCTCAAGAAGAAAACTACACAGACACCTCAGTGTCTGCAGGATAAGTATGGATTTTGTTTTTACCCAATAAACGCTGGGATAGAGCTGAGATACATTTTTCATGTTCAGAAGAATTTTAGCTAATCTGCATTAAAACTGAGGATGATCTTTGCAAAATCATTTCGCTATCGCTCTTATTCATGTATGCATTCCCACTGTGACAGCAAATATGGAAATAAATCAGGTGCTAGGATGGAACGGGAAATGTATCCACTCCAGAAACTATGTGCGTATATATATGCATATGAGAAAGAGCCAGTGTTTTTTTCCCCCCAAAAAAATTCCCTCTCTTGAGAGAGGACTGGCACTGAGCTGCATAGAGCCAGGGAGCCCACTGAGTTGAGCACATCCTCCCTGCTGCAGGACATGCTTTGAAGTAAGAGTTCATAATAAGAAATTGATAGATATGAGTAGCATATTTGAAGTTTTGTGATGAGAAACAAAGGGATGGATCTCCCTGCCAGGCCCTGGGCACCTCCTGGGACCAGACTGGTTCACTTGGAGCTTTCTTGGTACTGCAGGTACTGCAGGTCACTGCAGAGAGCCAAACAAACTTTTTAAAGCACCCCTAACCTTGGATGCCCAAATCCTGTATCCAGAGCAGCAGAGTCATCCACAAGGTCTCAGTTAGACCTCAGGGTACTCCTCTGCACAAGCAAACCCACAGGATCTTCAGGACGGACTTTGAGGACTAAGACAAACCAGTGCAGTCTCCTAAAATTGTTAATCCTTGCTGACCAAGGCTGAGATTTTCCAAAAGAGCCCAAGGGACTTACTGACCTGTTGGCAGCCAGCTCTGGACACAGTAGGTGAAGAATGGCTCAGCCCTGGCTCACCATCCACCCACAACATGGAAGATTCCTATGGACATGGACATGCTGACCTTGGGGGCTCAGGGCAGCAGGTCCAGCACATCCCAGGTGCACACTCAGGCCACAACTGGCCAAGCCCAAACAGGCTGTGGATGAGCATTAATAGTCAAATGCCAAAAGCAATAGACTAGTCTTGTCTTCAAATTCCCCTCATCCCAGGACATTCAACACAAGCTTTTTATTCTCCACAGAAAAAACTCAATTTTTAGGCTGCATCAGGAGAATCATTTCTCTTCAGGAATGGGATCATCTACCTACTTAAAGACTAGAGAGCATCTAGCACAATGAGCCTTCTTTTGTGATAAAAGCCGCTGTTATATCACTGTGATATTAAATAGTAATAATCAGGCATAAGATCGCAACTAAAGCCCAGAACACTAGCTTGCAGATTCAAAAGGCATCACTGAGAGAAGCAAGTAACTGTTAGTGTGAAATGTTTGCAGTGAAACCCACATCCACATAACACTTGCCTGGTTTGGGGGTTAATAACAAACTGAAAACTTAGAAGAGGTTTGCTGAGAAAATCACAAACTTTCTGAGTGAAGCTCAGTCCAAATTAAGGTTTCGCATAATACTTTTAAGGTCATACAAAAACTCTTATACTTGGAGGTGGAGGGAAGAGAAATCAAACAAACAATAAGCAGAAGCTGTTTTGACCCTGACCAAGTTCATTTGGCCCCAAGAGCAAAATAAAGGAATTTAGAAGCAACAGTGATGTGTGCCAAACCCAATAGGCTGAAACCAAGAGATTTTTGCAATAATCCTTGCAAAGTTACCCCCAGCTCTAATGATTTCATCACCAGAAAGAGGACTAACACCACAGGAGGAACACTGGTAGAGGGGCAAACATACACCGCAGAATCTCTGTGTGAGAAGCATCTACTGATCAGAGTCTCCCATTTGTCTCACAGCAGCTCAAAATGCCTTTGGTTGCCTAAGTCATGTGGGAAATGTTTTGGGTAATGCTTCTCAGCTGCATCAATCACAACCAAATCCTTGAGTATGCGTGTTTTGGTCCCTCCCCTCTCAGAAATGTAAGAGTTCACAGGCTCCAGGAGCTCGCATGAAGCGCTCGAGGCCAACTTCTGCCTCTCTGAACACCCTGCTCAGAGGCCCAGAGGGTTTAGGCAGCGCAGCCTTAAAAGACAGCCTGGGAGACATCTCTGTGCAGTGCTGGGGGTATTCCTCTGTCATCCAGCTTCTGCTCCTCCAACTCCCTCCCTGCTGTATCAGTAACTCCCATCTGGTTCTGGAAGGGGCACAGCAATGCAGGGGGCACTTTCCAGTACAAGATTACGGAAAACAGCCAAATATTTAGGCCCAGAAACGTTTTTCACCTAAGTCTTGAGATCTATCAAAGCACACCATGCCTGCCCTCCTGCTCCTCCTGTGTGCAAAGCCCACCCAATGAAGCAGGACAGATGGGACCCCCAGGCTCCTGCAGCTCCATACCTCGTATAAGCAAGGGGAGAGCAGCACACACACCTTCCCCTGACCCCATACAGCCAGGCTGTGGTACTGATATGACCAGGACAGGGCAGGAACTGGGACTCCTGCAAAGGAACCCCTGCCAAAACACCTGGCATCTCTTGTCACTTTTCTCTGTCACCAATGATATGACAAGCCCACATCCCTGTAGTTTGGTGGGGATCAGCTACAGCACTGATGCCATTCCCTGCAGCAAAGAAATCCTCAGCAGCTACGTCCCAAGCAAAACCCACCTCATTCCCTTGCCAGCACCTCTCCTGAAGCTGGCAGGCTCTGCCTGCGTCTCCATCACTCTCCCTCCAGGCATGGAAAGCTACTGCAAAATTCATTAAATCACCACATCTGCCTAACCAGTGTATCTGTGGGAAGGATATAGGGAGTGTGACACAGTCCACTGTATCACTGTATCACTTTTTCACCTTCCTGGTATTTAGGATAAAAAGATGATCAGGCCTGTAAAATACAATCCACTACGTGATGACTTGTAAAGCGGTAAAACAGAGACATTGACTTTTCATGTCATTGCACAGTGAAATCCTACCCACAAACATAAAGTTTTTCAGGTTAAAGGCTGAAAGATTTCAAAACCATCTGTAGGTAAGTTGGCTCCCTCCACAGCCACCGAAGTTGGATGTGCTGGGGAGAGCCCAGCCAAGCATCCTGTACAGCAGGTGTTGGAAGCACACAGGCCTTTCAGACACTGGTAGCAGATCATGCATTAAAACACACTTTGGTGTCATCTGATAATAAGGCAGACAAAATATTACAGCCTCCAATCCACAAGTTCCCCCCCCCTCGCTTCATGGACAAGAACTCTGGTGGAACTGGAAAGGTATAAACATTTTCAAAGACAGAGGAACCTCATTGCTCCAAAACTGCACTTGAAACAGCACACGAAGAACTTCAGCATATTGCCAGAGCAGGGCCAGAAGAGACCTTGGCCATCCCCATGGTGTCCCGCCCCTGGAGGGCACACAGTGTCACCCAGGGGAGCTCTAGCACACAGCCCCTTGGCTAAAGATTGTCTATCCAAAAGACAGTGGCCAGATTTCTTAAGTAGGTCTTGTCTGTATTGGTAAATCTCAGCAAAGACAATTCCAGGTCACTGTCATCAGCCTGCTCAAGTATTCTGGGAAGAAGGAAAACTGGGGATGAATCAGCAATTGCCAATCAGGCTGTTTTCAGCCCTTTTTCCATGCAATGTCACAAGTTGGAGGTATAGGATATATATGGTGTATATATATTTTCTGCCACTATATTTGGGGTTGCAGTGGTTATTCCTATTTTATCAGTCAGTAGGATTCCTATTTACTGGATGCAGCCATAAAAGGTAAAGAAGCCCCAGCAGGCACTGGTAACACCATTAAATATCAGTCCTGACAATGGTAAAAGGGGTTTAAAAGTTTGGAACAGTGTGTCGAGAGAGGAGTCTCTTTCCTGAACCAAGGAATAACATAAAGCCCCACTTTCTCCCCTATGTGACTTTTGTCATTATCATCTTTTCTGATTCTTACAAAGCAAACCTAATTAGGAAGCTCTCTCATTAGTCTTCCAGAAAAATTAGCACAGCTTATGCTAATTACTCCTGTAAAATTTAATAAACTCGTTGAAATGGGAATAGTCTAATGAGGTTTTATTTATTGAACTAAGATAACTGTAAGGAAAAAGGTTAGGACACCAGGATATCCAGAGTGGTAATAAAACTACAATTTATTCAATTTCTTCACAGGAATTTTATTGCGAACCTTTTAAATTCAAATATGAGTTACAATTTGAAAGTTAAATCAATCTAGAATTTAATTTAATAACAGGAAGTGCTCTGTGTTTTCTTTAAGTGTGATTACAATACAGCCCTGCCACTGCACTCGTAGGAGGAATTGTGCATTTGTATTGTGACAATAATACCCCTTTTAAAATGAGTTCCTGTTCATCAGATCTTCATCTCAACACATGTAACTCGATTAGCAATAAAATATACAGGCTATGCTAAGAAGATGATACAGACACACACAGATTTCCAAGAAACTTCCTTGGAATTACTGCTCTATAAGTATTTAGATCACTATATGAGTATAAATTTCTTTAGGTCCCTTTCACTGCTGTATCTGCTGATACTATAATAGAGCAAAATATAGAACAATTTTATAAAGGATAAAGTCATATCCTGCTTCAAACACAGTTACATACTTTTTTTTAAAATCCCACATTTTGATTAAATAGAAATACATGATTCACTTTTCATGTATATCCAGTGTTTGAAAAAGAATACAACACATGTAACTTTGAAGTTGCCAAACAGCCTCTTCTCCAAGTTCACCACACCACCACAAAGCCAGAGCCCTCCCTATCCCAAGTCTCTCTAACCTCATCAAAGAGAATTAATCAATCCAAAATAGTATTCCAACTTGTCAGAAGAGGATAGCATTTCCATGTAAGTACATAAGTCAAAAATCCCATGGATAGATTCTATGTCAAATTCTATGTTAGGTCAGAGTCTGTGGATTCACAGGATTTGAGGCAAGAGTTAGATTAAATCCATAGGCAAAGACTTTATCGGAGCGTAAGGCATGTGGGAGTGCTTTAGCCCAAATGGTAAATGAATTCTCTAAGCTCAATGCAAATAAAAATATCTAAATATGGTTTTGCATATCAATTGACATAATAGTTAAAAACTGTGTGCGTGGAGAAGTGACAATGGAGTACAACCAAACACATGGTCTGGCTTGTGCAGGCATTTTAATCATAGAACAATTTTAAAGGACTCGTTTTAAGGTAAAAAGGCTCCACATAGATCACTTCATCCTTTCCAAACCAAAGGGGAGAAAAAAAATGAATAGGATAAATGTCACAAGAAACATCACTAAAACCACTAACTGTATAAAGCACATACTTACTTGGCCTAAATTGTTTGAACTAGCCCTGGCCAAGAAAAGGTTTTAAGTACCCTACTGGGACAGATGCGAAGCGGCAACAATAGAAGCCACACTAATGCAATCCAGGTAACACAATCCTGTTTCAAAAACACGGGGAGGGCTAATTACAGCACTGCTGAGTCAAATTTCTTATACCATTGCAACCCACAGGAACAGGTCAAAATCAAGTGTTATTCAAACCACAGTCATATCAACCTTCTGTATCAAAGTCACAATTTAAAAACCAAGTGAAGAACTTAAAAGCTTAACCCGTTCACAAGCCAAGCACGGTTCAGTGCGGGTGGTGAGGTAGGGTTTGTATTATCAGCTTTAAATTATGTTTAGCTTGCATTTCAAAAAGAAACTTCAAAATTGGTACCTATTGCATCAATTTATGTAAAGACCGAGAAATGGATCACTGCTAGAAAGCTAAAGCTGGTTTTTTCCTGTACCTGTTTTCTTCATTTTGCAGGAAACATATAACAGAAAGCATCCCTGGCTTTCAAAATTTAAAATGATTTGCAACTAGCAGTTTTGCATACTAGATAGTTAAACAAAATATTTCTGTAAACCTGCCATTAGCATCTTAACATCTCACTTTCCAGTACAATGAAAAATTCATGTGAATTTTGTAGCTTTCATGTCACTCAAAATGCCACTCTAACACCATGTTTATAGTGTTCAACTCTGCAGCACGCTTATAAAACACAGCTCTATATAGATTTCACTGGGGGGTTTTCCCCCCACACACTTTCCCTGGTATTACCTAACGCTCAGAGGAGATGAAAATATGCCCAGTTAAAATAAATAGAGATATCTTCTGAGATTTAAACATTCTCGGGATTACTTCTTACAGCTAATCAAAACATCTGCTATAAGCTTCCAATATATGCACTTTCTTACCACATTCAACCAAGAACTGTAAGACTGGGAGCTGGGAGGAGCACAAGGCTCTGCGATGCCCCTGGACTGCTCTCCATGGGGGGCACCCAACACATCAAACCCCCCTCACTTTCTTTCATAAAATGGATGAATGGGCATGGAAGATACTTCAAATTTAATATAGCAAACATAACGGAGACAAGAATGCAAGGAGAAGCCCCCTGCTCTGTGCTCTCACCCCTGTATGTTTAGGTAGTTCCCTTCAGGGTCCCTCTATTCACAGATCAGCTCAAGGGTGTTCCTCTCCCCAGCTGATGACAGACACTTTCAGTGCTTCATGGCCATTTAACTCCTCTAGAGTAATGCTGCATAATAACCTGGTTATCACACACGGCTTTGTACAACGCATTTGGACAATTAAAAGGTAAAAATGGCTCTTTGGCTACCATTTTGCATAATTTGCAAGCACAGAAACTACATGTGGCTCGGAACAACTGAAATAGATGTTATTGTACTACAATGATTTACTCAGTGATGTCAGATTAGCAATATGGATCTGTTTAAAAACAGAATAATTAAGACAGGCAAAAATGAATTAATCAACTGACAATACAGTCAAAATAGTATTCCAACCAAAGAAAATAAGAGGAGGGAAAAAACCCTTACATTGCAGATCTATTTTCTTAACTGTTTTTATGCATAAATAAAAGCCTTAAAATGTAGATGGATTGCATCCAACAGAACTACAGTAGCTAAGTGATAATGATTCAAACATTTTTCAAATAAAAGTTAAATATTTATAAGCATCCAACCACATTTCATAAATCACAAACTATTATTATTTTATTCCTGAAGCTTCCCTGGCATAGCATGTGAATTGAGTCACAGAAAGTCAGAAAGAAAAATCTCCTCTTTATGCACATGAATCAGCTACAAGAGCTGGAGCCCTCCACAGAGCAGGGTGCTCTGTTATCCCTACGTTATCCTGCATATGGTCCTTCCAAGGCAATCCCAATTGCAAAGCACAACTAATTCGGTATCAAAAACAAAATTTCATCCGTATATACTCCTAATTCTTCCCCATTAGCAACACAGGGCAGGTGTTTCATTATAATGAGGAGAGGGAGAAAAAAAAATGGAAGGAAACAATAGCAGTCCTTACCTGTCAATTATCACTGGATCTGATGGAGTCTCATTTCTGTTGCCACAGCTTTTCTTGTCACAACAGCGGCTACAGAGCAAAAGCGAAAGGATTTAGTGCGACCATTACACTGTAAAATCATCATTACGAACATGGTAGGTTCAAATTGCCGGGTAGAGTTACCGCGCCGGCCCTGCCTGGAAATCAGTCAAATGTAGTGGGTCACATATGGGTTAATTACTATGTTTAACTTCTTGCACAGCTGGTTAGCAATGGAAAATATAAAAAGAGAGGGGTTTTGCCCCCTTCACAAATAATAATTCAAGGATCGCCCAAAACAGGGAGACCTGCCTATTTGCAGCCTCTTTTCCATAGGGTTTAACAGTTGTCCCGCATATGCTGGCACACAAAATAAAGCAGATTTTTCCCTGCTGAGCCTGGTTTTTACATTTGCTTAACGCTTATGTTACACATCCACAAGATATTCCTGCTTCTACACAGCTCTCAGCTACTGGGAAACCCCCCCGCCCCGAACTGCAAAAGCACAATTATTCTCCCTCTAAGAAACACTGGTGTTAATGGGGGAGCTGAAATGCAAGAGCCGTCAGCAGCAGCTTTTTATGCTCGAGCGTGCCTGTTTCCCCAAGTTTTCCGAGCATGTTAATGATCACTAATGCCATGGAGAGCACTGCTCCGGCGGCTGGTGCCCTGCGTCAGGTCAGAGACAAAGCAGGCATGTGAAATATAAGCTCCGTCTCCCAAAGCGCTGCTCCATGGCTGACCTCAAGGCTGGGATTCTTTTGAACTAAGGTGGCTCATTGTTTCCTAAGAGAAGTTAAATTGTTGTTTGTGATGATTCCTTGTCAGGGGTTATTGTCTGTAAGGAGCCATAAATATATTGCAGGTAAGTTCATAGGCAATATACACGTTTATGCTCAGGGTGGGAATCCCTCCTGGTGCATGTAGGGCTCTGGCTGAGGGCTGTCCTGCTCTCCCCACCAGAGGAAGTCCCATCTTTACCCACAAGACCAAGTCCCAGCTAAAAAGTTGAACAAAGCCTTCAGCTTTCACCCACCCACCCGCTCCAGGGAGGAAACACTCATCTTGCAAGGAAAGCTCCTGTTTGTGCTGTCCCTTAACAGAAAATCCCTCACTGAAGTCAAGGCTTCAAAGAACTAAAAAAATAAAAAAATAAAAAATCAAGAAGCTCCTGACCTTCCCAAGCACTTCTTGGTCCCCCAGAACCTGCTGGATGAAGCCTGGGCAGCTTCTGTAGGGTGAGGGCTGCAGGGACCCCATCCCATGGTGGCACCAACTGACAGGCAGCGAGGACCACCCCGGCTTCTCTCCCTGGCCAGACCTGAGCACATCTCTCTGTTCAATAAACTTTCTGGTAAACCTCAACCACACACAACCAAGTCTTTGGAAACCACCAAGCTTGTTCCCAAAGGCAGCCCAGGGACCCGCACATCGCCCGTATTTCAGCAGCTGTCAGGAGCGACCACTGCTCACTCTCCCTCTTAGATGAACTATTTTCCTTTCCCCAGAAGGTGGAAGAACATCAGGGCAGGAAGAAGCCCTCAGAAATGCCACACTATATAAATAGCCCTATTGGGAGTATGACAAAGGTTCTCTTGTGTTGCTGAACAATAGAGTGAATAATATACAGTTACCCACCAAGATTAGCAATAAAGCAACTAACCACACTAAAGATAACAAAAAAGGGGCCTTTTACAAAAACAGCCTGTTTAAACATGGTTTAAAAAAAAATAATAATTTTGTTTTCAAAGAGAGGAAAATACATAATTCTTTTCACCGCAAAAAGCTTCAAGGCAACTATTCAGGGCTGAAACTTTTCACAGTTAACACATGTGCGGTATCTTCATTTCGGTGGAAGTTACATTGTTTGGCATTGCCAAAAAAAACTGCTTAATTTTACAGCACAATACCACAATTGATCCACCAGAAAATGCAAGAGCCTTGGCACTCTGAAAGTATTAAAATTTAGGAAAGAATAAAATATGCTGTAGGTAAATAGTCATGTGGACGTTTGGGGGCTTTTTTGCCTATAAAAGGACTTGCCATTGGAGCGCAGCTAGAATGTGTGGGGTGAGAAAATTTACCCACAAACAAGGCAATAAAAACTGCTAATCATTTTTAAATGATTAAAATGTAATTAGAAACAGAGTTGGCACAAGTTAAGACAATGCAGTTCTTGTGACTGAAGCGAATCAGGGCTAGTCCTGACATTCTCCCAGCAGACTGGAGGGATAGAAATTGCCACATTTACTCAGGCAAGCAAAGGTTCCCAGGCTCCCAGCACGAGATGGGCAGATACCACCATCCAAGCACCACCAGGCTCAGAGGTTGGCACCTTCCCGGGGCATTAACCCAGCAGGAGAGGTGGCCACGGGGCCCAGGGAGGGGAATGCCTTGATGTCAGGTCCTGCCACAAGCAGGATGGAGTCAGGCACTGACCACTGGTGACAACCCCAGCTTTGAGAGTGGGGGAAACACTTCATTGCTCATCAAGTGGTCCCCTGATTTGGGTAGGGTTTCCCAAATGTGCACCCCAATAGCCCCAGTGGTATTAGGAGACTCCTTGATCACCATTTGAGGGTGATGTGGGAGGGCTGCATGGCTGGCACATCCCACCATCTGGTGGCTCTCTGGCACAAAAGGAGGCCCCAAATATTCCTTCATGTTCTAGATAATTGCAGGTTAAACCTGAGTTTGTCTGTTGCGTTTTTGCTCCCCCAAAAGCAGAACTTGAGGCCTCTTCACTCTAGCTTTTCTATGCAGAGAATTAAAACATCATGCAAACCCTGAGTTTCAGACCTATTTAAAAGTGCTTTTAATTCAATTTGCCTGAAAAGCTTTGGCTTTTAGTGCCTACTTAACACTTGGAAACAAGTTCCTAAATATTCAGCACCCTTTCTCCTTTTCCTGAAAGAATTTTAAAATTACCAGGAGCTTCTCCAAACCAACTAGAAATTGTCCAGCTCCCAGTAAGGCTCTATGAAAGAGCAGAGAATGCCACCTCTTTGCAGCCAGGAGGACGAGGACTTGTCTTTGCTATTCTTCCATGACACCTCTCCCCAGGTGGGTCAAGGAGCCACAGCTCACACAAAATGCCACATTGGCCCACAGAAAAAGTCTACAAAAATTGATTTGTTTTGGGGTCTGCTTGTTTTTAAAACAAGTAGTCCTTGATAGTGATGCAGCCTCTCATCACAACTTTCTCCAGCTCCTGCAACCCAGATCTACCCCCCTGCTATTGCCATCCTCACGGCTCATGCCCAAGCCCCACACCATCCCCATCCTGCTCCTTCTGAGGCCTCTCTTTCCCCTGGCCACCACTGTCCCCAGCTTCTACTGCTGTCTTTGTCCTCACCCCAACCCTCTTGGGACCTGCTGCCCTCCCGCCTTCTCTCTGCATAGCTTCCTCTTCCTTGTGCTGGAAGATCTCTACCTGCACTGCCTGGCCCCACTGCGGGCACACAGGAGATGGTCTCTTCACCCCCACATCTGTCCCCCCGCAGCGCTCCCGTCCCCACCCTGGGGTGGTGGCCGGAGCATCCCCGCGCGAGGAGCCCTGCTTTGTGTGTCTGCGCTCGGCCTTTCCACGGGGACAATGAACAATGAGAAATTACGGGGCCGTGGCACGTGGCCAGCAAAGCAAAGGCGACTTTCCAATCCTCAGCTGCCAGGCTCTAACAAGTCGTCAGCGAGTCCATGTGGGAGATTTCACAGAAGGTCCCCAGCGAGGTGTGTTTCCTCCCGCAGATGATGCGCTCAGGACAACCCCTGCCCCAAACAGGCTCCTCACCCTGAAGCGTGGAGGTACAGGACCCTCTTGCCAAAATAGCTGTAGGATCTTATTTTAAACAGACAAAACCCATATTTTACTCTAACCTCATTCTCAGAAATCACTGAACCATTTTAGCTAAAACTTTCCAAAGAAAGTCAGCCCGAGGCTGACACCCTGCAAAGGATATTTCAGCCAGAACAGTTTAAGTTTGGCAAAGCTGTAAGCCACTGAAGGTTTCATAATGGAAATTGTTGAGGCAATATTAACTATAGATGTCCCTCCCCATGCTGCCTACAATACTAATAAATTCCACTGAGGCTGTGAATTCTCCCCAGCTATTAACATTTCGCCAACAGTGTAGATTTTTATATTTGACAAAACACAGTGAAATCCTTTGAAATAAACAGCTACCTGAAGCAAACCTCAGCTCCACTTTCATACCACAGCCAGGACTCTCCTATACATTTGAATTCTTTGTCTCCTCTGTGCCGTAGCTGTAGTACACTATAAATACCCAGCTTTGTCACATAAATGCAAAGTTTTATTGTGCAGTTAGCCTTGATAGAAAGCACTGCTGAAAGTTGTTTAGAAATTAAATATCTAAAACAAGCTATTTTAAAATACAGAGCCCTCACTATTTCATGTCTGAAATGAAGAAATTTCATCTTAGGGAGAGCAAGCTGTCTTTCACACCATATGGCTAATGGTAGTGCATAGCAATTAGCTGGGCTGATTAATGGGGAACAGACTCTAATTTTATGCTTATAATTGAGGCTGCATTTGCACCCCTGGTGCAAATTCAGCACATCCCAACTTCCACTTACAACAGGCAAGAAATCAAGAGAAACAGAATGGTGTGGAGAGAGAGGGTTTTTTTCCCTTCTAGACCCCTAAAGAGCATCAGATTTGCAATTTAAAAGCGTGTTAGCAGCACAATAGATGACAGATTTGTGCAATAGGGTCAAGCGGCCTGGTAAACAAACAGCACCCTCTTACACACATATAGGCAGCAAAGGAAATGGGTAATATCTAATATGAGCTATAAGAAATTTGAATATATCTCCCCCACCCCATCAGGCACACAACATTTGCCTACTATGGTCAGTTGTTTTTTTTTCTACTCCTTCACCTTACAGTTATGAAACACAAAGCAAAGACTAGCACTAAATAAATAGAAGGAGAAGAATAAAGCTTCTGATCCAGTGAATTTTAAGAACAAAGAAAGAGCAAAGTGCTTTAATAAAGGGAATGACTGCATGTCTTTCCATGTTCCCAGAACAGAAATAATTTTGTCTCAGTCAAAATATACTGAATGGCTGTAAATCTGTAATGCAGGTATTTGGTCTTCTGCTTAAAACTCAGCCCACTATATAAAGTTTTGATTTACTTCATCCACTTTATGTTTCTAAAGTATTTGTGAGAAAATTAACGCATGAAAGTAGGTTGTTCTGGCTCAGTGAGTAATTCCTACCTCCAAACTTTGCTGGTTAAGGATCAGGAGGGTACATCACCCAGGACTAACAACATTCAGACCCTGATGCTGCAGGCACTTGGGCATGTGCTTAATTTTACGTGCCCAGTGTCCATGTCTTACTGGTCTGGTACAGGAGAAAAGCAAAAGGCACTTCAGTCTTATCAGGTCAGGGGCCTCCTTTAATGTTTCCATGAATTGTTCCTAGCTAGGTATCCAGAGTCAAAGTGGTGCTAATTGGGCCAATGAATTTTAGGGCAATTACAAGTTGTCAACATGACTGGGTTTCCATTTGGAAAAGGAGAACTGGCCAGGACTCTTCAGCAAAGCAACACTGCAGCTCTGAACAGCAGCAGAAGCTGAGGCACCTCTTGGAGACACCCATCTGCTGGGATTGTTCTGGAGCTCTAATGGGTTATCTTTGGCTTCCTGAAAGAAGCCAAACCTACTGAATGAAGCAGCCCTAGAAAAACACAACAGGAAAGATAAAATCCCCCAGAATTCTGCAAGGAAGAATTTTGGGGAGGCTGTGCAGGGTTTTGCCCAGGCTGGCAGAGCAAGGAGAGAAGCTCCTTCCCTGATGGCATCACAGGGTGCTGCCTCCAGCAAGTTTTTATCAGGAGGAGATGTCATGGAGGATGAAAACATGCAGATCCCAAGAATGAAAAAACACCCAAAAAATAATAATTTAAAAAAAAAAATTAGCCAACAGAGAAATTTCCATCTGAATATTTTGTCAAAGATTCTCCCCTGCAAGGAAACCCTCATCCAAGTTTATTCTCTTAGAAGTGGGTAGTAGTTTTTACCCTCAAGTTACTCCTTTTTAGTAAATGTGTTTTGCAAAAGTTACAACGCATGCAATGGCATTTTTACAGTCTTAAAACAACTGATTGTAACAATGAGCTTATGCAAGAATGCCTCGTTTTCCACCAGGGAATTATTTTCTGCCATCGAACAACATGTAACAAATGATTTTTTCAGACATGCAAAAAACACCCACTAACTTTTTTGAGACTGAGAGGTCAAGTTCTCCAAGGTGTCAGAGGGGTCTGGGGGAAGATGCTGCTTTCTCTGTGGTAAAAAGGAAGTAGCAGAGGCTTCACCTATTTCAATCAGCCAGAACAGAGAAGGAAGCAGCTGCAGAAGTTTGGGGGAGAAGATATTTGACTGTCCTGAATTTAAGTCACCAACCCTAGGCAGGGTAAGAGAGTACAGGGTAGAGCCAATCTGCACGGGGAAGTTTAAAGAAAATCAAGATGAAGAAATCTTTTGCATGGAGGAGCATCACCTGCTCCACTCCATCCGAGCAAGGACCTCAAGTGAGCAGCAACCAGGACAAAAAAGCCTCCTGACCTCACGCCTTAATGTGCATCCCCCCCCCAAAAAAAAAAAAAAAAAAAAAAAACCAAACCAAACTATTTTGTCATTTTACTGAGGAGTTTTTGTTGGGAATTGGGGGCAGAGACATTTATTGCTAGAAGATTGTAATAGTCTGTTAATTTTGGTGAGGAGACCTTTTGCAAGCTACAGTGTCTAAATGAAAACCAGCAGCATTCTGTTAAGAATAACTCTTTATAAATAATTGAAAACTAGTGTGACGACTGAGACCTTGCTGCTAATTACACACACCGAACTGTGTTATTTTGGGATTGTTTAATGCAAGAAAGATAAATTTAAGTCCGAAAATAGCTGCAGGTTCAACCTAGATTTTGAGAGACAGATTCATCTTCTCATCACTAATTAAGTGGAAGCGGGGTATTTCTTACCTGCACATTATTTCATGCGTGAGCAGAACTCGGCACATTTCTGGGTTCTTGTCTTGGCCTTCATATACTATCGCCTAGAAACAAAACACAGTTTTCAGTTGTGCATCAGGTTGAGTTTGGAGAAAATAAAAATGCATCACGGTAAGCGAAGGCATAGCTGGAGCTTCAAACCACGGCACAGGCTAAAGAGACCACGGTGTCTCCACAGAACCTGCTCCAAGACTTGCAGCTGGAAAAAACACAAGCTGAGTACAGCTAAATTCCCTCCTCTCTGTTGCACATCTCTTGAGCAGTGTGTAGGATGGGTTTTTTTAGTAGTCAAGACAACCACAATTTTCTTTTCAATTCAGAATAAAATATAAACCTAATAGCATTAAAAGGAAAAAAAAAAAAAAAGGGAAAAAACTCAGCAAGGCTTGGTATACTTTGGGTCCTATTCACTAAAAAAAAAAAAAAGGGACAAAAAAGAGAGAGCTCATGCATTTTTAATTACAAAAGCTGCACAGCCCAGGCATTTTCCTGGTAGCTCCTGAGAAAATGCCTGGGCCTGATTCTTCCCTTGAACCTCGTGATCCACCACTTTCCAGAGAGCACCTCTGGAGTTACAGGGATATAAATAAGTGAGGAGCAGGCCCTACCAGAGCAGAGGAGACCAAAACAAACAGAGGATCAACCGACTTCAGAAATTTGACTCTGAGACAGCACGGGGAAAATCCTTTAAGCTAAAACTGTGGAAAGACAGTGTATTCACATTTCAAGAAGAGTCTACTTTTGCTCCCACCAGCAGAACCAGCGACGAGGGATCGGCATTATACACTAACTAGGTTAGTGCTCACAGCCCCTGCAGGACAGGGTTGCCATCTCATCCCAACAGAGTTATGTTTTCCAACCACCCCTGGTCCCAGGCACGAGACCCCCAGCAGTAAAACAAGAGTGAAAAGAAGTTTCCTTTGCAACAGCATCTTTAGACGGCACTGAGGTTCCCAAATCTTTTAGGGTGCCACTCCAGAGCTGGGATCAGAGTCCCAGCCTTGGAGGGATGACCACCACTCCTGCATGTGAGCATCGGTGCTACCCTTGAGCTTGGTGTGACCTTTTCAGCCTTGAAAACACAGACTTTAAAAGATGAAACTCAGGGAAAAAAAACTCTGCAGGTAAAATGACCTCTGTTATGGGTATCCCTAAAGCTAATGATAAAATAGATATTGAAATTTAATGAGTATGCTATATGGATGAAATAAATTCTAAGGAATGAGACCACTTTGAAATTGAAGTGTGGAAAATACTGACAGAAAAATAAGTTACCTTAATATTGGATGAATTAGGATCATATGAACTGTTTCCCAGTCCTTACAAATATAACCTACTAAAGGAAAGAGGTGTTGTACCTCCAGAGGGGGCAAAAATCTCAAGACACACAAATCTGAAGAAGCATGAGCTGACTTTCAATACCATTTAAATAGTAACATACAATATTAATATTATGCATTATAAAATGATTTAATAATTCCATAAACAGTATCAGAAATGGGTCTGTGTTACCTTACCTTTGCTAGTTTTAATTTTTTAGTTTCAGTTTTGCATTCCTCTAAAACCTGAGAGCCAGTGGGGCTGGGGTTTCACTGCTGATAAAACAGAAGCCTCCACTGTGATTGCCACTAATTGGCACAGAGTTTCACCTGATTTATGCCCCTTCGTTTCCAGTAGTGAGGCACAACACCTGTGAATCCAGCATTCCTGTAAAGAGGACACATGGAAAGTCCCCCCAGCACAGATACCAGCAACCCCCTGACCCCAGCTGGAACTCCACCTTGAGGCACTTCCCCCTCAGTGCCCAAAAGAGCTACAAACAGTTTGCAAGAAGCCTTGGAAAGTGGCATTACAGTCATCCCTGTGTTATAGCAGGAGATGGAACAAATTCAGAAGATCCTCATTTCCAGCATTAAAGGGGAAGATGGGAGAAGCATCTTCCAGCCAAAACCAGAGAATCGAAGTAACTGGCTGACACCTGGTGGGGTTGATCAGTGGGGACATGGCAAAGACTCCAGAAAACCCCAAATCAGTTTTCACCTGGTAGTGGGACAGGTCAAGGCAAAGAGGAAGCTGATAGCACTTTTTGGACTTCATCAACAGTTAAAGAATAATTGGCCTCTGAGAATGCAGAGCAAGAGGGAAAGAGCAGATCTGCCCCGAGGCCTTTAGTGGGGACAAGCACCTCCGGTTCCTGACCACCTCCAGGCAATCACAGTGTGACACGGGGTAGCAGGGCCTGAGAGAGGGCTGCTGGACATGCCTTGTTCTTCTCACACTCTTAAATCTTAAAATAAATTTACCCAGTATGGGTTATCTTGTTGCCAGTGGGCCAAGGAAGCGCTAGAAATTACAAACCAGAACACAAAATTTACTTTCCTTTTTTCCTCTCCCTTCTCTCCTCCTCTCCCCTTCCTGCTGCTGTGCTTACTTAACCTTCAGGTACCCACTTAAATAACTCAACTAAATAGCAATAATGAACGGGCAGAGTCAACACCGTGGTACATAATCACCTTGTCTGTTGTGTTTAGCATCAGTGATCCCTTCTTTGCGTGCATGACACTCTTCTGCCTTCCTCTACATTAAGGATTTGCTTTTCACTTTATTTGCATTCAATTATCGAAGTTCTACCCGTGCACATTTTGTTTTCTCCGCGTTCAGCGCAGCTACTCCCGCATACCCTATATTCCTGCAGGAATTTCTAGGAAATTCTAGGAAGCGGGAGGACTTGCTGAGTTAATTTCTGAGCAGCTCATCCCCATCTCCCATTCCTGTGTCCCAATTCACTTGTGCGAGCGGGTGTGTAAAGCACCAACTGTTTACTCCCGTGAATGGCTGCCCCAGAGCACGGCAGATACTCGACCGCCTCGCAAACCGCGCTGCTCTAAAACATTAATTCTACAATTAGTTTCAAAAGGGAAACAGGAACTGCTAAAGTTTCAGATCGTTAGAGCTGCCAGAAGTATTTTTACAGGAAGGGTCTACTACGTTACTGTTGTGAGAATGTTTAACTCTCGGATTTGAAAAGCTACTCCACTTAACAAAAATATCTTAATTTTTTTTTTTAATTATGTTTTTTTTTAAAGTTCAGGCTTTAAAACAGGGTGATTGTGTCGGGATTCCCTGTCACACCAGCATCGTCGTGATTTTGTCAAATGGGGATCACATTAATGAGAGATAAAGTGAAAGTTACAGTGCATAAACTTAGACCACAACAGAGCTAAAAATAAGCCTGCAAATACACATTAGGGTTGCACAACAGAACACCAGCAGAGGAAATGCAAAATTATAGACTTTGTTTTTTTCTTTTTGTTTACTTTGTGTAGTTTTAACTTGGTGTTGTGTCATAAGCATTTGAAAATAGCTTTTCTACTCCTGAGCAACTTAAACATTTCCCCACAAAATTCATCTTTCATTTTGCAAGTAGTTATTCATCCAAGTAACCTTTCTACAAGAAGTCCCAGCGTGTAACAATCACTCGTGTACAAGCGGATTTCAAAATCAGGTCCCGAAAAATTGGTGTCAAAAATATAAGATTTCCTCACTTCCACGTAAACAAAAGCTGCATAAAAAGTTAAATTAAATGCAATTCGCTGCTTGCCAGCAAATAAAAATTCCTAAATTGGGCACATCGCAGTCAAGTGCGTCCAACGATTTGCCTAAACTTTTCAGCGACAGAGCACACTATAAAAAAAAAAAATTAAAAAATTAAAGATAAAAGGAAGGAGAGTAATATAAAAGTCAAGACTACGGTTCTCATATAATCCACTTTTTCCCCAATAAAGACAGCAGGATAAAGCAATAAAAGAGCTGATAAATAATTTGGAAAAATATAGAGCCAGATTTTGTCCTTAACCATTCCTGACTAAATCCAGATTTGTGCTGGTACAAGTGAGGGCAGAATCATCTTGTGGTGTCGGTTTGCCAGTCAAGCAATCCTGCTTTCGGAACTGGACGAAAAACAATCTTGAAGGAATGAGATCATGGTCATTATATTACTCAGTTATGTCATGGCCTTGATTTTAAAAGAGTAAGAGAAGGAGAGAAATCACCAACATGCATCTAAACCCACTTGCTTTCAAATTCCTCGGCTGCTTCACAAAACAAAGTGTCTCCTTTACAGAAATAAAGGAGAAGGAAAAACTCATTAAAATTAGGGTCTTTTCCAAAACAGAACTAAAATGATTTGGAATGACATATATATGGCCGTACACACAGGGAGAAAATAAAACCCTGGCCCCACCGAATTCAATAGGCGCTTTGCAATTGACTTCAGATGGGCCAGAGTCTCACCCAGGGAGGATTAGGCTTGTATCCACTATATATCTACACAGAAAATACTGTGAATTACATTTATTTGGCTTCAAATCTTTAACCCTTAGTTACCTGAGGTTTTACCCCTTCCCCCAGCAAAATATCAACTCATCCCAGTGACGTTTATCCCAGACAAGCAGCGGAGTTCTGGTCCCGGGGAGAGGACAGGGAGTTTTTGCTCTGTCTCTCAACGCACAATTCAGAAGCATCTAATTATTTTATCCAGTCTCTCTCTGCCTTTGATTCACAGCCTGCTTATCGACGTATTCACACGAATTAAATAAATTTATCTCTCCTAATATGTTCATTTTTAATGGTTTTCAAACATTCACATGGAAACAGCTCTAGCGTAAATATCCCAGAACAAATGGCTGTATATTATACAGGAGGGAGCAGTTGGGCTGCCAGACTGGGAATGCACCAGGCCATCTGGCTCAGGCAGTCTCTCCAAAATCCTCAGCTTTGTTTTCACCCTCAGACTCCAAACAACACATTTTCCACTGTGATGAGTTTACATTTTCCCAAACACAGGTCCTGATCATGCATGCAAATTCCAAACTTCTCCATTCCTCTCTGTACAAGAAAATTAAAATCACCTGCGTTTCTGACATCTCACCAAAGGCACAAGAAAGCTGCTAAAATCTGGTGCAATGTAAACTTTCCCTGTCACAGGGGTTAGGTTTTGTTTTATGTTTGTGTGAAATTTCTCTGAGTCTGCTGAGGTTCCTCTGAACTTATTGATAACATTTTTTTTTCCCATGCATGTAGCTGTTAGAGAAGGGCCAGGCCATGCACAGAATAGGAGCTGATCAAATATCTGCAGACATCAGAGAATGACAGAGAAGTCAACAGAAAAACTATTTGCATCCGGAGTTATAGTACTGAAAAAAAAGCAAAATATAAACAGAGTTTAAGATTTTTGACTCATGAGGACTCTCAGAAATAGACAATAGCAATCGAGCAAAACTTATGATTCTTAAGATGCCTGAGCCATATTAGCATCCGTTATATCTTATGGATGAGAACGGCTGAAGGAAAAATGGGTGGGGAAGAAGTATTTCAGATTTATTTCCTCCATCTTTCCTAATAGTGAAATATCTCAACTTTATGAAAATACAGCCAAAGAAATAGAAGGCACCTCTTCTCCATAAATATATTAAAATCCTTAGACTTGCCTAAAAAGTCCGGGTTTATTAGAGCAAACATATTTCACATTTTGCAGGCAATTTCAAAATGCATCATTGTTAGAGCCAGACCTACTGCGGGAGGAGCTGCTGCTTTACGGAAAGCAACAGCTATAAAGTTTGGGATCCTACAGGGTTTTGAACGCATTAGGAATGTGATCCTGACATAAAATGAGGTGCCAATATAACGTAAAAGAAAATTTAATTAAGCCAGTTTTGACAATGAATGTTGTTACCCAAACTGAAAAAAAGAACTTCCCCACCACATGAATGATTTGTGTGTAAGTATTTACAATTTTTGAATGATGGGGACACGTTTTAAGACCGCTGAAAGCCAAGTAATTTCTGTCTCACCCAGCGCTTCTCCGGGGCCACCACCAAAGGCCAAGCGCGTCATCCCAAATGCAACTCAAAATGATGCACTTTGAACCAATCCTGCTGGGGTTTCCCGTTTGGAAGTCCCACAGCCCACATTCCCAAGGAGCGCACGAGCAGCTGAAGCTCATGTTTTGGGGTAGAGCCCGCACAGTTCATCCTACAGCCCAGATCTGCCCTGGGATGCAGCTCACAACAAAACTCTTGGTTACTTCAGTAGCGCCACTCTCCAGCCCCGCTTCCCGTCCTGCTCCACAGCCGACAGAGAGCACACACACGCGCACCAGGACGTGTGGATCCCTCTGTTCCACCCATGACGGGACTCCTGCTCCGAGTTTCTTAGCTGGGCACAGCCACATGAACAAATCCCTGACTTATACAGATCCAGAACACTTAGGAGAAGGAACATCTACTCTTTGTTACATACACAGCCCTCAGCACAGCCAAGCTCTGCCTACCTGCTGGTAGAATACATGCTGCTGATGGGACATTCACATTAAATCTCTGAGCAGCAATCCTATGTACAGAAATCTAGGTCTCATTTGCTTTTATCTTACTTAACTTACTAATCTGCAACCATACAAAACCTTGCAATTTGCAACTGTGAGACAAAGAGAATACATATAAATCTGACATGTCCATATTTAAAAAAAAAAAATAATATAAAAAAAGCCACAGATACTTTCCTGTATGATCTGGGGAAACTAGCTCATTCAAGCTTTGCTTCTGTGGGATTTTTAATTTGCCACCAGAAACCTCAGAGTAGCTGTAATTTTAGTCTGGGAATTCACAATTATCGAGTGTGTGAATGTGTGTGTGTGAGGACTGAGAAGATACTTGCCAGCTGAAACGTGAACGCTTCTGCAACAGTTTCATTTAAAAGTAATCATTTCATTATCCAATTTGTTCTGAGCGTCGTGCATTAAAATACTACACCTTCAAGTAGACTGACAATATATATTTAACTTTCATTAAAAATTAAAGAATTTTCAGACAGTCTTTGCAATATTTAATTACAGTTTGATGATTTGAAAGTTACTTGAGAATCTTCTATATAATTCACTGTCATAAAATATAAATGATATATTCAACATTTGGGTGAGCTTCTGTCATGTGTTGTACTTCACTTCCTAATAAGCATTCAGTAACCGACCCGATCCCAACTCTGCAATAATTTCACTTTTAAAAAGAAAGAATTAAAACAGAAGAAGGAGAATTTAGCGTCCAGCCCCCCAAAAAAATTCAGAGCGACACATGCCACAGTTTTGACATGACAATGCCCTATTTTTCATAAGCAATTATAGTCATGCCTAAAGAAATTGTATGCATGAAATTAATACGTAAGCAAACATGTTTGTGTCTAAAATAGCCTTTCGCTCCCTATTTTCTAATCTAAGTTCAGAGAGCTTTTGTTCTCAAATCCCCACTTCTCAAACCCGCAGCACTTTCCCCAAAATCTGTAATTTGCACTAACTTTGTTTTTCTAAGACTTCCTGAAATCAGAGATATTTTTTTTTCCTTCTTCTTCATTGTGAGCGTGCTTTAAAGCTACACGGTAGGTTTTACAAATAAACTGTATCTCGGGGATTTTTTCCCCTTTCTCTCCAAAGACCCTCTGATGACTTGATAATAATGAGAGACCAAGAGGTCAAACAGTGCCTTAGGATGAACTCTTCATATGCAAGATGCCTTTGTTAAGAAAATTATTTTGAATCCATTGCTCTCCATGAGTCCAGGGCTCTGTTTTCAACAGGATTACAAGCAGAGACTTCTGCATTTCCGTAACGATAGGAAAGCTTTTTAAAGATAATATTTATTGATAGTCTCTCTCACACTGTCTACACTGAAATACACAAGCTCCAAAAGGACTAAAAAGAGTTCATCTATCAGGAAGATTTTGTTGCTATTAACAAAAACTGACCAATTTATGCCTGAAAAACAAGGAATGACAGCAAACACTTTCCAGGGTTTTTTTATGAAGAAGGGTATGTCGCTGCTGTTTTAATTCCTGCAGGGAATGGGCTCTGTTTGGAAGTGTACAGTGTAACAGAGTTCAGATGCACAGTAGATTGTCTAGCAAAATTCATCCAAGTTCCTTTTTTCTTTTTTTTCTTTTTTTTTTTTTTTTTTTTGTTGAAAGACAGTCTTCAATAGCAGGAAGAGATGTTTTGGGACCATCAAAGAGAGTTTTGTAAAACAAACTCAGCCCTTAGAGTTTTATGTTTTTATGTTTTACTATAGAAAAGAAACCCAAATACAAGCCAAGAGTTTTGTGTCTACAGACAACATAGAGGGATTGACTTTTCCTATCGGTACAAAAAAAACCCTTAATGTTTTTCTTAAATAAAATTTAAGAATTTTCTTTAACAAGTAAAACAGATTAGGAGGGGAAGAAACATATTTTAAGGATGAAAAGGCTTAAAAGCGATCCCAACTATTTGAAAGAAACGTATTCTATGAGGAAAATATTCTGACAGGAGCAGAAGAAAAAGCCAGAGTAGCAATTAAAAAAAAAATAAAAATTAAAAAAGAGAGAGAAAGAACCGATTTGTTCAGATAGTGCCTTTGTAACAATACTGGTTTTAAACAGAAAAGCGTTTTTTACAGGTATGCACGCACGTTATTACTCTGTTTGGGAGAATAAAGTGCAAGCGTAAAATGAGGATTAATTCCACTGACAATCCCTGCTGTCCTCCCGAGTCCGACAGCGAGCTCGCTGCTCCCCGCGCCGCGATTCGGGAACTATTCCGACATGCAAACGTGTCACGATACAATCGCTCCTCCTTTAACCCACGGACCCGGCGGCAGCGCAAAGAACGGACGGACCGACAGAGCCCCGCGCCGGGGCAGCGGCTTGTGGCGGCGGCGCTCGGGGGCTGGCGGAGGCCGGAGGTTAATTCTTATTAATTAAGCGGCAAATCCAGCCCCAGCCCTGGCTGGGATGGCTGGAGGGTCGCCTGTATTTTTCTCCCCCAGCCCGGCGGCAGGCAGGGGTCCCGCGGGGACCCTCCGCGCCGCCCCGCAGCCCCGACGCCGCAGAGAGGGGAGCGCGGCCGTGCCCGCGGGAGGCGGCGGCCCCTTCCCTTCCCTTGCCCGCCGGGGCAGAGCCGCTCCGCCGCGGGGGCGGGTTTCGGCTCCGCGGGCCGCCCCGCCGCTCTCCCGGGGGCCGCCCCGACGGCTGCCATCCCCCCCGGCACCCCCCTCCTCCGCGGGCGTTCCGCAGCACCCACCTGCTTGGTCATGGAGTCGATGAGTCGCACGTAGAAATCCTGCTCCGTCCTGATCCCTGAAACAAGGCAGAGGCGTGAGAAGCGGGGCAGCACGCCTGGGCTCGCCCGAGGGCTCGGGCCCGCCGGGGCCGCCCGTGTCCCCGCAGCGCCCCGGCACCGAGTGTGGGGGTGCGCGGAGCGGAGGGGAGCCGGGGCAGCGGCTCCCCGGCCTCTGGTGGGTTCTGAAGCCGCAGAGGCGGCGGGGGGCGACGGGGCTGACACCGGGGGCTCCCAGTCCTTACCATTGCTGTACAGCAGCTGCAGGCGGTAGTGGATCCCGTTGTTGGTCTTTTCACTGTTGGCTTCCTGATGTCAAAGAGAGCGCGGGAGGCCGGAGGGAAAAGGAAAAGAGTATCAATGAAGTTTCTCCATCATTCGCGCGCCGGGTGCCCCCGGGGCTGGACGGGGCAGCTTTCAGCCCTCTCTTCTGCCCCGGGCATAGCGAGGGATCAGGGGACACCCCCTCCTCGTCCGCCCTCTGGGACAGGGGAAGAGTGAGGCGCCCGGGAGGCGGCGGTGGCTCCCGGGACGAGCCGACGCCGCGGCCCCGGGGGAGCGGAGCAGAGAGGAGGGCCCGGGAGAGGCCGCCGAGCCCCCGCGGGGCACAAGGCTACTCACCTTCTCCTTCTCCACGAAGCCCACGAAGGCAGTGCGTTCGATCTCCACGGGCTGCCCCTGCCGGTCGTACAGAGCCAGGACGAAGTGGAAAAAGTTGGACTTCCTCAGGTTGGAAGGCGGCTGTTTCTCGAAGTGAGCCCGGGCCAGACCCACTCCGCTGGGACCAGAAACATGCGAGTTAGCAGCAGCCTCGACGATGCGGCCTCACGCCCCTCGAGCCGACTCCCAGGCCCGTTCCTTCCCCCTCCGGGACCCGGCTGGGCCCCCCCCGGGGCTTAGCATCTTCCCCTCCCTCGAGTAGCCCCAGAGCTTTTCCCTCCGGGCGCGGGGAAAGGCTCAAGCTCCGAACCCGGCGGAGCCCCGACCCCATCCCGCCCTGAAGCGATCCCGAGGCCCCAAGCAGCCCCCCCGGCCCCGGTACCCACCAGCCCTCCCCAGGGGCCGTGCCCGCCCGCAGCCGGCCCTGCATGGCGGCGGAGCCGCGCTCAGCGCCGCCGGCGCGTTGCCCCGCGGAGCAGCATCGGTCCTGCCACTTCTCAAACTCGGCTCGGAGCTGTCACCCCAGCGCCCATGTGCCTTATCTTGCAGCCTCAGTCCTGTGAGCCTTTCCTCCCGCGCCGGAGCGGTGGGTAAACACCGAGCCCAGGAGACAACTTGAAATATTTCAGGGTTGTCCCTGCAGAAACTTTCCCTTCCTTAGAGGGCTCCAAAGGGAGGGGTGCGGGGCGAGGTGGGAGACACAGGGAGATGTCAACATTAAACTGATGCCGGCTAATGCCGGCTCCAGGGCTCAGGCTGCGAATCCGGCATCAGGGTTTGGTTCGTGCCTTTTTTTTTTTTTTTTCGCGAGGAAGAGGATGGGAAGAAAGAGAAATAAGAGAGAAAGCGAGGCTGGGTGTAGCTTCGCCAAAACCACCTCCTATTTGGAGCGACTTCTTTTTAAAAAATCTAAGATAAGTGACAGTGGTTTTATTAAGGGGATTCAAATTAAATTTCTCCTGGAGAAAGCTTTGCAAACTCCCTGCTTATCGGAGGAAAAGAAAAGGAGCTGCTGATTGTGACAAGGATAGGAAAGCGAGGTAGAGAAATATATTTTGGATACATCTGTGCACAACTCGCTGCTTATCGGAGGAGGAAAGTGTCATTTGGAGATCTCAAGACTAAATCAGCAGCAAACATAGTTTTGAAAACTCCTTCCTCCGAGCGAACACAAGGGGCCAGAGAGATTAAACCCACCTATCCGTACCTAGCGAAACTCGCTGCTTCCTTTATTATTGTTATCATTATTTAATAAAAAGTCATTCCTACGGGACAATAGGGATAAATATTTAACTGGCGACATCTACGCGAAACTCACTGCTGGTAGCAGAGCTGCAGGGCAGGGTTTTTGTTGGCGCGGGGGGGGGAAGGCGCTGCCCGCGGGGAGCAGTGCTGCGGGCGGGGAGCGCCCCGGGGCGCGGAGCGGGGCGCGGAGCGGAGCGGGCGCGGAGCCTGCCTACCTCTGAGCGGCCGTGCTGGCGTCCAGGACGCCGGCTCCCTGCATCCACGTCCGCACCGCGTTCATCCCCGCGCCGAGGGGCTCTTCCTTCATGCTGCTCCCACTCCGCTGGATGCTTTCCTGAATCCCAAACATGAATCAGAAACAACAGCGCAAATCTTCCTTCTTTACTCGAAATTTTAAAAAGTGATAAAATCGCCAGGCGGACTGTTATATGTGGGGTTTTTTGATTTCTCTCCTTTTTCTCTCTCTTCAGCTGATCTCTGGAATCAAAGCAAGTCGGAGAAAGCAATCACAGGCACGGACATTAAAAAAAAAAAAAATCCAGAGGCAATCAGAGCCCGGTTTTGTTGCTGCTGTTTGCTGCGTGTGCAGTTTGTTTGGGTGCTTGGAGGGGCTGGCGGGGTGCTGGGGGCTGGTTGCAGCGCTCACAAGCCGGAGGAGTACTTGAAGTCCCTTTTGTATGAAGACACCCCTCGGATGGCAGCAGGAAAAAAAAAAAAATCTCAGATGGCAGTTTAAGAAACAATAGGACGAACGGGAGCTGCGGCAGGCTCTGCTACATCAAGTGTCATTTTCCAGTGACAAGAGAGGCAAGTCCCCCCCCCTTCTCCCCTCTCTCTTTTCTTTCTTTCTTTTCTCCCTCTTTCTTCTCTCCTCTCCCAGCCGAAGCGCTCTCCGCTCCTCTCTCCTCCCTCCTCCAGCCGCGCAGGAAGCGAGTTGCCGGAGCCGGGCGCACGCCGGGAAAGGGAGCGAGAGGGGCGCACCCGCGGCGGCGGCGGCGCGGACGGACGGCAGGAGGGAGACCCTGGGGCTCCCCGTGCCCCCTCCCTCTCCCGCAGCGCCGGGCGGACTCGCCGTCTCTCCCTATGGGAGCCACTTTGACTGTCCCCGCCGCCGAACACGAGCCCCGCAGCCCCGGCGGGCGGGGGGCGGTGCCGCTGCGGACACGCCCCCTCATTTGCATCGCGTCACCGCCCCGCCCCCGCCGCGCCGCCGCCAATGGGCGCCCGCGAGTAGCCGCGGCGGGGGCGGGGCCGCGCCCCTTCATTAGCATAGTCCCGCCCCCCGGCCCGGCCGACCCGCGGGGAAGTTGCCCCGGACCCCCCCGGGGCGGGGGGACCGACACGGGCACGGCCGCGCCTTTGTTCGGCGGCGGTGGGGCTCGGGGATCGCCGCGGGGGACACGGAGGGGCTCGTTCCCCGAGCGCCCGGGGCCGGCCCTCGCCGTGAGGGCTCCGCACTCCTCGCCCCCGCACAGCCCGCACCGCCGGCACAGCCCGAACGCGGCACCGCGAAGTGCGAAGGTGGTCGAGCTATCCCCGCTCCCCTGGGGATCCCCTGCCAGCGCCAGGCTGCCGACTCCGACTGCCCGAAGCTGGGGATGCCCTGTGCCCGCCGGCCCCTGCCCCGCCGGCCGTGCCCGCTCTGCCCGAGCCCGGGGAGGAGAGGCCGCCCCTTGCAGCGGGGTTATCCCTGCTGGAAACACGCGTGGGGGGAAACTTCCCCGCCGCAAATCCCCGCTGGACCCTCGCCGCTCGCCCTGGCTCCTGCTCCGCTCCCGGGAACGCTGCGCTGCTCTGCGGCACAAGCACTCGATTTCCGAACAGGACGGTTGGCAGAGAAAGTTCCTTCTTTTTGGTTGTTTTGTTGTTGTTTTTTTTTTCCTAGGAAGTCCGATTTTTGTTTTCCTAGGGAAAATAATAATAGTAGTAAAACCAATTCCTGCCCTCGCTAGGGAAGAGCCGGGCTGGCTGCGCGGTGGAGAAGCGGGCGCGGTCCCGCACTTCTCCGCGGGTTCCCCGACCTGCCGCCCGCCTCTCTACCCGCATCACCCTCCAACCTTTCCCCGCGCAACTCGTTCCCGTGAGCCCGGGATCTGGCCTCTGTCACGGGCTCTTGCCGCCGATGGGAGCTCGCTGTGCCGGCTGAATGGGTTATGCCTCCCCAAACACTGCCGTGCCCATCTTTGCACGTATAATGAAACAAAACTCCGTGCATCCCGGTAAGCCGGGCGACTCGCTCTCTCCAGGGCGATGTCACACCGCAGAGGCTTGAGGGGGATCCCCCGACCCGTTGTGTGGAGGGTAATCTCTGAAGTGTCTGCGTTATCTCTAAATTGCTCCCGTGTCCGTCTATCCCCCCACTCCGTGCTCCGAGGTGCGGGAGATGCTGCCCCGGGAGCGGCGGGCGACTCCTGCCCGCCCCTTCAAGGGGCTGCAGAGCTCCGTGAAGGGAGCGGGCTGCCCGAAGCCCAGCTAAGGGCCCGGAGAACAGCCAGCCTCAGTGCGACACGCTCTGAGCACCGCTATACAGCTCCAGAGGCAACCTAAGGCAGCCCGATAACTGCATAGGACCCTGTCCCAGCCACCTGTACATCACCTGGTGTGACACAGCCGCCTGAGCCCACAGCTAAGCCTCGGGCAGAGCTCTCCCTCCAAATCAGGCACAGAGCCCGTTGCCAGCACCTCGCTGGCACTGGGAAACTGCGCCCGATCTTTGGCTTTAGGAGAGTCCACACACGAAACATCCCCATCCCAAGCTTGCTGTGATCCCACACAGGAACTGTCACAGATAGCAAGTTTTCACATTCCCCGAAGATGATATTTGAATATTCTCATAATGCTACTGTGTCATATCGCAGGGATATGTGGAAGAACACGGACATACTGCCGCACATGAATATTTACACCATAGGTATTGCATAGGAGCAGTTTGGCTCCTGCAGTGCTCCGGCTTATTGGTCTTCCTCCGGCTGCTGCTGTATCAGTTGTATCATATCCAGCCTAAATGCCTCCATGGTGAGATACATTTTGCAATTAAAAGCTATTTGCACCTGCACTGATTACTCCTTTCCCAGGGCAGGGATCTGCCCAGGGAGGAATAATGCATTTGAATCAATATACCGAGCAGTTGGCAGATTTTGCCCTTCAAATCTGTTCAGGGGATCAGGGGACCGTTTCCATGCGTTTTCCTGGATGCTGAAAGGAACAGCATCCCAGCAGCAGTGTGAGGGCACCTCCACCGGGCAGGGATAGCCAGCCACGACATTAAGAGTGACAAGTTCTCCACTGCTTTCCTCCTTATAGAAGATTTGTGCCTCTGTGTCCAACACACAGGAAGGTCTGGGAGTCTCCTGCTGAAGGCTAGGGGAGATATCCCACCTGAGGCTTACGGATGTTCTCAAAACCAGCAACTAATTGCTACCGGGATGAAAGAGTTAAACACTGGCTCGACCCCCGCTGGAGGAGTGTGAAAGAAAAGCAGAGGGAAACAGGGAGGGGGTGAGAAAGTCAGGACTTTGGGGGTAAAAAAAAAAAAAGGGGGGGGGAGAAAGAAAGCTAAAAAACTAAAATAAAGTAAAATTTAAAAAAAAGAGCTGGCACCAGGCAAGGAGACTTCTGTGCTCCATCCACCCCGCAGAGGCCAACCCTGCGTACTGAGGCTTTGATTTTTAAAGAATTCCCAGTTGCTTTTAGCACTCACTTTCTGCCCCCTGCCTGAGTCTGCTCTCTGGACCACCACGGTCTGACTGTAGCAGCACACAGACCACTGTCAGGCTGGTTATGAGGCCAGAGCATATTCATGTGGAAAGCTGGATCTGTCCTTTCCTCAGCACGGCAAATGGAGCTGGAGGACACTCCTCAGCCCGCCACGGGGGAGTCCTCAGTGGACTGGCTGGGACTCGGCATTTAACTGTTTTGCTGCAGAAGGAAACTTGGGCACGTTGCAGCGAGGTTTCCCTGCAAGCCCGAGTTAAATGCTCTCAACGTTCAAGGCAGAATAAAACACACACAGACTTGCAGGCTGCGATTTTCTCCCAGGGGTGAGCAAACTCTCCGCTCCCAAAGCGAGTGAGAACCGCGAGGTTGAGCCGTGGATTTTGCCCAGCAACACAAAGCCATGAGCTGTGATTTTGCAGTACAGGCAAGAGCTGTTTACAGACAGGACCTGGACACGGTCACAGTTTCCCTGGTCGTCACAGATAGCAGGGATGGGGCAACGCTGAGATCCAAATGCCAGCGAAAGGGAACAGAGGAGGTAAAGGCTTGTCCTATGTAGAAGAAAATAGGGCTCCTGGGGAACAACTGGCTTTGAGACCTTTGAAGAAGGGGGCCATGGAAGGAGGCCTCACTCCAGAGGACAAACGCAAACTCTACGAAGCTGAAGACAGAAAGCCCAGAGCACAGGAGTCTCTTTGCATAGGGAAAGGCCTCTTCCCTGCCCTGAAGCTGTTTCCAAGTGAGCCCAAGGCCCCTCTCGCCTCTGACCTGGAGTTTATCCAGGACAACTCCCTCCTGCTGCCTCCAGTCCCTGAGCTCTCAGCACCAAGGGGACAGTCAGGCCTCACTTCCCTCTGCCCAGACTCCAAAGGAGGGAAGAAATAGTTGGAAGTGGGAATTTCTGAGAGAAAAGCCTTCTGCTCCCTCCTCCCTGACCTTTGCAGCTGGATGAGGTTCTCCCAAAGGGATCACGCTCCTTCCTGCCCTTCCTGGGAGAAGGCAGATGAACAACAGACTCGTGTCGATGGGGGGAAAGGGAAAAGCAGCCTCTCTTCTCAAGGTGGGACCAAAAGCAGAGCACTGGGGTCCTGAGCACGTACCTGCACTTTTCTGAGGGTTTGGGAACAGTTCACTTTTAGCCTCCCCAGCAAAAATGCTTTCCATATCTATTTTCCTTATGGCCAACAGGCTTCTGTTTTGATACAAAGACTTCCCATGCACAGATAAACCCAGTATCTGTCCTGGGAGGTGATGATGGCACTGTTTAGGTACTTGGGGTGTTTTATTCCTCCTACCTGGCTTGCTCCTGGGGAGAAGGAGAAGACTAGAAAAAGGCTCAGAGGACTGGGATATGATGCTCTGCCTGTCCTGTTAAGGAGGAAGGAGACTGGATGACTTTGTCATGTGGTGGTGACAGCACCCCACGTTTACCCCAACTGCCATGAAGAAGCAGTAGAGGGCAACCTGGATGGAAAGGTTCATCAAGGAGCATTCCTCCTCTTGCCTTCCTTGAGGGACTAGGGATTCCCTGGTTGCCCCCAGGCTAAGATGGGGCGTTTGGGCTCTTCCTCCAGGTCGGGGTTAACTCCTGCGGGTCGGAAACAGCGGGGTGCTGAGGGGACCATTTGCCCACCGACCTTCAAGAGCCGGCAGAGAAGGGGGGACCCACCTCTGGGAGCCTGGGGGTGGAGGGGTGCAGGACCCTGGGGCAGGGCAGGCAGGGGGGTTGTCAGACAGCAGCAAGAGCCCGACAGAGTGAACCCTCTACCAGGAACCCGTCAGAAGGAAGGCGGGAGGATTACGACGCCCCCAAGCTCAATCCCCCCCATTACCACCCGGGGCAGCAGCCCCCCATGGCAACTCCCCGGGAGCGGGGGGAGGATTCGAGCAGAGCTGCGGAGTCACGTCAGGGCGAGCCCTGCGCGGGGCTGCAGGAGCGGGGCAGGGGAGGGAAGCCCAGCTCGGGTCCCGCTCCGCGGAGGGTCGGGGGGTCCCCGCGGTGCCCCCGCGGCCGAGCCCGGACCCCCGGGGGCGGTGCCGGGGCCGCGCCGCGTGCCCACGGCTCCTCCTGGCGGCCAAGCGGGGAATTGCGCCCGGCGGCGCCGCGGGCACGGGGCATCCCGGGGGGCCCGTCCTGGGGGCCCAGCTGATGGGAAAAGGGAACACTGCCCCTACGAGGGGGAGCGCCCTCCACTTTCACCAGTTACGTGCAGACGAAATCTGTTTCCTTAGTACTGTGGGCCTGTCGGAGTGGATGCTCCGAGGGCTGGAGCACCTCTCCTGTGAGGACAGGCTGGGAAAGTTGGGGTTGTTCAGGCTCAGTACTTAAAGGGGGCTTGGAAAAAAAAAAAAAAAAAAAGGAAAGAATGACTTTTTACACAGGCAGATAGTGATAGGACAAGGGGGAACGGTTTTAAACTAAAAGAGGGGGGATTAGATTAGATGACAGGAGGAAATTCTTTACTCAGAGGTGTGTGAGGCACTGGAACAGGTTACGTAGAGAAGTTGTGGATGCCCAACCCCTGGAAGTGTTCTAGGCCAGGCTGGATGGGGGCCCTGGGCAACCTGATCTAGTGGATGGCATCCTGCCCATGGTAGGGGGATTGGAACAAGATGATCTTCAAGGTTGCTTCCAACCCAAACCATTCTGTGATTCTAGGATATGCTGGTGGAAATGACGCTATGTTATAGACAACTGCAGATTTTTGATCCCTACAGTACTCACACAAGCTTGCAATACCAGTTTATGCTGGCAGGCACTGGACAAATCATGTTTCTTTTATCACACAGAACCTTGCTACGATTTTTACATTGTCAGTTCAGCAAAGCATGTAAACATATAATCAACTGCTATTGGCTTCAGGGAGATGTAAGAGCATGTCTACAATTGAAGAGCGAAGGGAGAAACCCAGAGGTGTGCACCCCCTCCCTCTGAGAGGGTGAGTTTAAGCATATTACATGGAATGGATTTAAATATCCACTAAAGTTGTCACACACTTTGCTGAATGAAGACTGAATATTATCAGAAGTATTTATGTGACTCTGGAATCTGTATCTCCTTTTAAACACTTACATAAACTGTGAGGACTTTGCTTCTCGGGATTTCAACTTAAAGGTGCACAAGCTCCTTTGAAGGATGCCCTCCAAAATCTCAGGCTATTCCATCAAATTGGGGAATTAAAGATTCGATTCTTGGTAGCTTGTAAGCATTACGTTTTCTATGTCTAGGACCAGATTGCTCAGGATTTGGCTGTTCTTTTTGTGCTGACCATTTTGAAACCTATTTTCTCTGTCATTCATGTCAACATCAGAAGGCCTTACAATTTCAGCAGAAGCAGAACTAAGTTCATCTGGCTCAGAAATTTGTCTGTAGCCACAGGCATACCTTTGACCAGTGAGATTTTACCAGAACACAGCACAGAATGCTTTGGTTGCAATGAAGTTTAAGATACCAAGACAGACTCACATTTATATGTACTTTCCAGAGCTTTGGACAACTTGAACTTCAAGTCCCAGCTTTCTGTGATCCAGATCAGGAGATTTTCCTTTGTTTTCATCTTTGTGTAGGATCTGTGTGACTCGAGGCAGACCAAAGACATCCACCTGCTCTTCTCATGTCCCTTCTCAGGACTTTTTGTCAAAAATATTCAACCTGTGTGCAAAAGAAAAGTTCTGGTAAAAAGATACCTGGACAGTGCTAGTTACATGGGAAGGAAGGGAATTCATTAGGAATTCTGTGTTATTTTGTGTTAGTTATAAAGTTTGTACCTGTTTCAAAGTCTGCATTTTAGCAGAGCTAAAGTGTGCTTAAACACTCTTACACGTGAAAATTTCTTGGAAGCTGCCGTTCACTAACTAGAACTTGTGGGGGAAGTGAGACATCGTAGTCCTTAGAGAAGCTCAGCTCATGCTGAATTGCACAGGAAAGGGGCAGCCTGTCTGAGCAGGCATCTGTGTGCACGTGTGTTTGTTCCATATGCACACACATTCATTATGGATGACATACAAATGCTGCTCATGCTTCCTGAGCAGACTGTTATGGTAAGGCTCACATCCCACTGATCTCACTGCAGGGCTTAGGAAGCGTTCAGAAGCCTCCAAAAATGCGTTACAAACGATGTATGGAGAAATAACTTCCTCCAACACTGAAACAGAGTCATTGTCATGGTGTGATGAAGGAACTGTTAAACAGACATGGCAGCAACACTGGAGCTAGAGTCTAGCCGGGATATTTCAAGCAACTTGTAAAAAGTTCACTGATTCTTTAATGGCTCCACCTGGTCAGAGCAGGATCTCTGGCTTATGTGCCTTCCAGAAGATATGCTGCAAGAAAAGTGTGTCTTAGATGATATGAATCAAAGCGGTTCCTCTAACATCATGTTGGTCTGGAATAGCTGTTGACCTGATGCAGTGTTAATGGGAACATTTATTTGTTTCTTTATCACTACAAAGATGTCATATATACTTACCCTGCTGCTGCCACTGTTCCCAAAGGGCTGTCAGCACCAGAGTCATTATAACATGACTGCCAGAGGTAATTTTTTTCCCCCCTCACAAATTTCTTCAAATGATTCTGTAAAGAGAGAAAGAACTCAGGTACAAAAATTGTTGGTAAAAGAACAGTGCAGTGTGATGTGGGCCAGAGAAGGTCCCCTAAATGTCTGCCAGTTTCTGCTTTTATTGCTTATGGACAGAAACAGAAACACAGCCCAGACCCATTTTGGCATGGGGGGTGTGCGCTGTGGCTGGCATGCTGAGGATGGGATTTGACAGTGGAACTCTCCAACCCTCTCTCCATTCATGGACCAAATGGGTGACATTTGTGTGGCATCATGGGACCATGCAGGGTAGCTGCATGGAGGGGCTGCATTCATCTCATGAACCCCACTGTTGTATTTCTTCATATTTCTTGTGCGAGAGCACAAAGGTTTTAACACAGTGCTTTGGTAACACAGTCATTAGTAAATAAAAATTAGGCAGAAACCCACTGCCTTTACCTGTGAAAAAAAAATAATCCCATCACATTTCATTTGTGTCATGCAATGACTTGACAGTTTAAGGAAATTGCTAATGGGACCTTTTACTGCGGGGTCACGAGTTCAAACCTGGCTCTGTCGGTAATGACCAAGAGTATCTGATGAATGTTTGATGACGTGAGATTAAAATATGGGTCTCAATCCATTTATCAGTAGAAAAACCCTTCAACAACTCGAGCCCCTTAAAGCTAATCCCGATAGAAAAGCCAGCAAGGCTGGAGCGTGAACAAGCCCTCCAGAGCCCCCCGGTAGATCAAGGTCAGGATGGGGGCATGCAGATGGAAAAGCTTACAGCAGTGAGGGCTGGGCAGCACCTTTCGGTGCATAAACAAATCTACTGGTTAATGCACTAAAATACTCCCACAACAGCACGGAACGACAGAGCCAGATCCGGTATTGTTCTCACAGGGACAATGATCCTGGAGTAGGGGGGAAGACGCAAGCATTAGGAAACCCAGGATCAAGGACTGATTGATACTAGTGCCAAAACTCGGGAATTCACAATTTTCCAAGCTGAAAAGTTATGTTTGAATTTCTCGATACTATAAAACTACCATAAAGTTGGAAGTCAAGTATCAAAAGTGAGGGGCAAGGAGCTGGTAAATGTCCCTTTAAAATGCCCTAATTTGTTTCGGTTTTGTTTTTCTGAGATCAACAGAAAAAGAAGTTATTGCCAGATTCAGTACTTCCCAAGTTGTCCCTTGCTCTCAAAAAGTGTAAAGCATCACTGGTAGAATTTGGCAGCCACCGACAGGCAAAGACTGATGGCTGAGCAAGAAACAGCCCAACCTGCCTCGAACAGGGTCCAGGTGCACAGGCTGGATGTGTCTCTACACACATGTGTGAGGTCCAGCCTGGCAGCACTTCCAGAACCTGCTCTGCATCCTCCTGAAGTCCCCCCGTGCTTCTCCTTCAGAACTCAGCCCAGAGACCCAGGAGAAGCGGGGGACCGAGAAAGCTGGGGGGTGTCTGCCACGGCACCACCCAGGACCCCACGCTGCCTGCTTCCAAAATAAAGTGATGGGAAAGATTTCCATCCCTTTTAAACTCACCAAGTGCTTGCAGAGCATTTCTCAGCCGTTTAGAGGGAAATTAAAAAAGCGTGAGGGCCATCTGGTGGGAGCAGGGAGGGGGTTCCACTCTACCTCATTGTTCTCCACAGTTTTGCTACGGGCTAAATCCAGCTGCAGAGACCACTGGCCGGATGCTGAGAAATGGGGGAATGTTGGAGGGGCTGTGCTGGCATCATTTACCTCAGTAACACGCCTGGCACCTCAGAAGTTCCTTTTTTAAGGTAATTACATCCATGCTGACTATGTCACCGCCAAAACACAACAAACTTCTGGCAAGTGTAACCAACGGAGGCACCGCTGGGGCCAGGGAGGGGTGTGCAGGTACCTGCAAAAACACGTGAGCACTGAGTGCAGCACAAACACCTCCCAGGGATGGGGAGTCTGGGGCTGCAGGCAGGGAGAGGCTCCTCCACACCATTTACGGGGTCAGAGCAGGAGTTTCTGCCCAGTAAAACTCAGTACTGACTCACTAAAATCAGAAGCACTTACCTGACCACTGGAAATGCTGAGGGGCTGGGACTCAGCCCACCTGTACCCCCATTGCAGCAGGTATGGTGTGGACTCAGTGGGAGTGCTGGAGCTACAGAATCCTGTCGGGTCTGTTGCCCTTTGTCAGAGAACATGCTGACTGGGGTTGTTGAGTTCTGCAAGGTGCACTCACACAAATCCCATCCAACCAGCCACAGCTTCAGAACAAATAAGAACCCAGATTTAAAAAGGTTCTCGTGACTCTCCAACTACATCACTTTAATTCATCAATCTCCAAGGCTTTGTAGTTGTAACTATAGAAAATAATAGTCTAAACTTTAGTATTTTCACCCAGCTATATAACATTTTCTGCATAAGACACTTCCTGTGCATCTTTACACGTTCTGGGATTTGATCCATATTGATCTGCATGTGCTCGTTGCAGGATCTTTTAAGGCTGCAGAAATTACAATTTCCACACTAGTTACAAAATAATTACCCATAATAATTTAATAATGAGTTTTCTCTTTAAATTATTAAATTATAAGTACCCAAGAAAATTGTCAATTTTAACAAGTTTAAATTCAAATGATAAATGCCAAATCTGTGTTAAATGAGACCAGCAAATTAGTAATTAAAATATTTATGTAAGAAGGCAAAAGATATTGTATTCAAGGAGCTGCAGAGCAGCCTCCCATCAGAGCATGTGACAGTGGCCTGTGTTTGCACATTCGAGCTAAAAAACCCTCTGCAAAGGGGAGAGGGAAAAATACCTGATCCCATAATTGAAGCCGGTCAGTGTTGAGTGGCATCCAGTGGGATTTCTCCAGAATCCAAGCAATTCTCAAAATACCCTTGGTTTATATTGAGTAGAAATCCTGATCCAAATGAAATTATTTCTATGATACAAATTGTTATCTGTGGGAAGCTCCAAACGAAGGAATTGCCTTCACGGCCCCTCAGAGCTTTGTCGCTGAGAGCAGAGTCAACTATGCTGTGTTTTTTAAGATGGGGGGAAAAAAACGTCTTTCAAGCTGAAAGAAAAATACCAGTGTCAGAGCAGAGTTCTGACTCCCTGCAAACGTAAATCCCATTTTTCCAGCAAACTCAGCGGCGCATCAGCACCACAGAACGCAGCTCCACTCGTGACTTCGCAGTGAATCCAAACCTGGAATTTTTTTATTATTATAATTGGTACTTTTCTCCCAGTAAAACTCCCGGGCACTATTTAAACTGTCCAAACGCGCTGGCAGGAGCTGCCGGTGCCGCCGCCGGTCCCGCACTGCCCCGCCGTGGCGGCCGCCGGCACCGGCCCCGCCGCTCCCCGCCCGCCACCCACCTCTTCCTCCCCGCTCCAGCCTCTGCATCCCGGGCATCTCTCACCGAAGAGAAGAACAAACCCTCTGGAAAGCGAACCCGGGCTCCTGGGAAGCCGAGAGTCCCATTGCACAGGGCACAACTTCATCCCGATGTTTACACAAAGATCTTCAGGACCGGTGTAAGGGTTGGATCCTCGGGAGCACTCTGGGTTTCTGCCCAGAGGAAAGTTTAATCCCACAGTCTGATAGAGAACAACATCAGAGGAGCATGAAACCACCACAGCCATTGCTGCTTGGTCCCCTCCAAAGCACAGCACAGATGGATACAGAGCACACTTGTGTCCAAAACCAGAGGGAACAATTCCAGACCCATCAGTGTACAGGCAGAGCCAGCTAAAAAATCTGTAAGACTTATATTTTCTGTTGAGAACAAGACTGAGGAGATTGTGGGGGTTTGAGCAATTTTAGTCTAGTGGAAGGTGTGCCTGCCCATGGCAGGGGGTTGGACTACCTGGTCTTTAAGGTCTCTCCCAAAACAAATCATTCCACGATTCTGCACTCACAGCAGCTGACCAGCAGCAGCACATCATCCCAGACCAAACACCTGTCTCCAGGGTCCTGCCTGAAAAAAAAAAAAAAGGGGGGGGACCTGGAAAACAGCAGAGTTGTCTTAAATGCAACTGTAACTGGTGAGAAATAGCCGGAGGGGTCCAATTTTAGTGGAAATGCCTCCAACAGCTTCAGTGAACCCTCACTGCCGTGTGTTACAGCTGGACATAGGGACAGGCACAGACCAGAGCCCCCCAGCTGCACCCATGGAGCTCAAAAAGGAGCTGCCATACTCACATCTTCTGCAGTGCTTAAAAATCAGTATTTAAGAACATCAAAGCATAAAGAAGAATTCTAGTAATATCTAACAGTTGAGTTTGAGGTTCTCCCATGGACTGTTTCCTACCACCTGTGCCAATGGAGATCATCACCAGCCTTTTTTCCAGCAAGATGACCAGATCAGCTGTACCCCAAACTCAACTACATGCACGCAAAGATTTTTATCTGGAAAACAAGATGTATTTTAGCAGGTTACAATTTTTTATTTTTCTTTACTTATCAACACACACTTTCTAACACGGAGAGCCTTTGAGAAATTAATTTCCATCTGAAAACAAACAAGGGCTGAAACAGTTTACAAAGGAACCCATCTTTCAAGGACATTTCCTTTTAAATTGCACAATGTGGCTCTTAGCAAGGAAAATAAATAAAACTTAATCCCTCTGCATTCCAGCTGGCATTTTTTCCCCAAGCTAGAAGTGAACAATCAATTTAAAGAAAACTCAGACTATGGCCAATTAAGGAACTCTATATCATTTCATTTATAAATACCAGATATCTATTCAATTGATTATTTTGATCCAATTAAGCTGGTTTTACATTTTAAATTCTTAAGAATTAAATCATTTATCCATGTCACAGTCCTAGGCCTTTCACATCTGTTGCTGCAAAATTCTGCAGACCGTCTGCTCTTTGGCCGTGGTATAAGTCGAGAGTGTTTCAGCTACCAGATTTATTTAAGGATGTGGATTGTAAGCCTCCAGGAAATGGCAACCACTGAGAAAATTTGTGTCTAATTACTCGTAACACAAAGAAATCTTTTCTTTTACTTTCCCTTTTTTTTTTTTTAATTTGGGTGTTGTTAGGCATATAAATTGTTTTTCTCTTTAATTGAATTTTCTCTTTAACCAGGATGGTCACCTTTAGGTTTGTGTGTGTGCCAGGTCTCTGAGCATTGTTTAATAAGCTGCTGGCATCCAGCCCCTGCTTCTTCCCTTCCAAACCCCCCCTTTTCCTCCTGACTCCATCATCTTCATCCTGGTCATCTCTGTCACTGAAAAGGAGAAGACAGAACTCTCTGGAGAGCAACCTATGGACTTTTTGGGAAGTTGTAGAGAGTTCACCAAGTTTAGCAAGCAACATTTTTCTCTGAAAGCCTTGGTTTTCAAGAGAATAAGCAATGCCTTTGAGCCACAGAATACATTTGCTGAGTGGTTTATCAACTGAATCATAACTTCTTTTATGAAAAGAGATGGAATTTCCCTGGCCAGAGTCTCCAGCTGGCACTCAGCATTCCCAGGCACAGCTGAACTGCACCAAGGAGAGAAGTCACCACACGTCTAGCCTGGGACTCCAGCAGGATACCAGGAAGTAAAATAGCCATAGTTAAAAGAAATAGGCACTGTCAAAAAGAAAATTGGTATCTTCAGGGTGTGGGGCTGTGAATTGTGATCCTTAATGTGATTGCACATGCATATCACAAAAATGGGGACCAGTCAATTATTAAATTCAGTATTGTAACACTAAGAAAAATGGAGTTTAAAGTTGCATTTACTGACAATTTTAGGCAAGAAAAGCCAAGGAGATTAGTAGGAAAACGTATTTGTCAATTCTTTCCCACAAACGTTTTTGTGGGGCAACATCACAGGCAAGACTTAGAATGAGCAATCCTGACTTGGCTAATACACAACAGCTCCAGGCACTGCAGAGACTGAAAAGCTGAAAAATTAAAGGACTCTTCGTGCAAACTCAACATGTGGGAGGGAAAATAGAGCACAAATCTCCCTGGTTGTCTCCACTGCCCTCCTCGGAGCAGCATAAACCCACAGTGGTCCACGGATTGTTCCTACCCAGTGATCACCATGACATCCTGCCAGCTCCAAACCATGCAGGCTTCCTGCCCTTTGCTATCCCGACCCAAACAAAATCCACTAACACCAGATTCACTTTCATTTGGCTACTTTCATTCTGAATCCTACCCAGCAACATAACAGGCTTCAAACAGACAGTTGTCCCCAGGAGTGGGGTGTTTTTCTAGACACCATGTCAACATTCTTGTATTTGTATCTTATTTGCCAAGGATAATTTGAATTTTGAACCAACTGAACTCAAAATCCTTGCAGAGTGTGTTCTGAAACATTCAGATAGCTTAAGCCCAAAATTTTGCCTATATTAGAAAACTATTGAGGTAGCTTACAAATTGAATTTAATCAGGAAAACAGGGACTCTGAATGAAGAGATTTTCCCATGCTGGAAAACCTTGTGCATTTCAAGAACTCTCAGCCTTGGCACAAAATTAGGTGTTTCACTAGGAACAAGCAAGGAAATAGATTCCTCTCTTGCAAAACTTTCAAAACCCAAAGGAGCTGAGAGCAATGCAGTTCAAAATGAGGCTTTCGATTCAAACTCCTCACCACAGACTTGTTTGCTCATGGAGTCCTCTCACCTTGTGTAAATGCATTTCCCTGAGCCCAGAGCAATGGGCTCTATGAATCAGCAGCACTGGGATACCACATAGGACTGACTAGACACACACCACCACATCATGTGATCAGCGCCTTATTTCCAACAAAAAACCAACCAGCCATAAAATTCCCAACTGTTCCCATTATATCACCTAGCTGGAAGCATCTTTTTGAGTCCAAATGTTCATCAATCACACCACCATCATGAGTCCACATGAAAATGATTTCAAGCCTCAGTCTACAGTTACACCCTGATCATAAACACTCAAAAAGCATTTTTTTCCTATTTACTCATGCACAGCTGCAGCGAAAATCAACTCAAAGCAGCATCTAAGAGGGAGTTCTGCACCAGACAGAGCTCAGAGGTCAGGAGTGTTCACCCACATGCTCTACAGGGCACCAAAACAGACTGTTCATTTCATTCCTTACCTCCCTGCTCCCCCAGAGCAGCCTTCCCCCCTTTTTCTCCTGTCCCTCTTCAAGTTTATTTCTTCTGCAAGTTCTTAGCTGGCCTCAGTTCTGCCAGTTCTCACTTCATCCCTGAACTTCCTGACCCACCAGATATGGCCTGCTTGGCTTATCAGTATTTATTTCCCACCCACCCCCATCCCTCACAGACGTATTTTTAAGTTCCTTCCAGAGCTAGCTGTCCCCAGCTAGCTACCTAGTTTTCAGAATATGGTATTCTGCCAGCATTTTTGAGTTGTTGAAAACCAAAAATGAAGCAAACCCAAAAACATACACATCACCTCCCTTGAACTTTCTAGTCCAGCAGATTTTACTGACAAGTTTGCTCTGCCTCGTGCATCCTGCAGCAGTGGACACACTACACCTCATTCTGCTCTTACAATTCTTTGTAAACATGTTGGCATCTAATGAAGGGAACTTCCATCTTTGAAGGAAAGGCCTGATCCTATGAACTCTGCAAGCCTCTCTCCCCTTTGTCTTTAAAATATCATATTTTTTTTCAGTAAAATCAGTGCATCAGAGCTGTTTTCATCCCATCATGCCCTCTTGCCAGGATGTAGGACTCTTGAGATTGTCTGAGCCACCACATCGTCGAGTACCTTCTCCAGCACAGAACAGTTGCTTCTGGTTCACTCCACTGGGAATACTGCAGCATCATTTCTAAAAGACAGCATGTACCTTCCTGGTCTGTCAGGCTCCTTTCCAGCGCCACATCCACATTTCCTACCTGCAGTCTTGGCAGACAGTGTGGTTGTTGAACCCACTGTGGGCCTGTTGATTCCTAACGAGCAGCCTCCAGACTGTTGCTGTAAATCCATAGTCCCTTCCTATAGCTTTTGCATTACCAGTTAGCTATGAATAATTCAGGTTATAAATTAAAAGGTTAATTGCCAAAAGATCAGCCAGGCTGAGAAACAGCTTCTTGGCATAAGCACTGAAGGTAAACCTTGGGGTTTTGTTACTTTTTCAGCACCACCTCCTGTATTCATGAAAAAAAATGATGTGAGAGTGTGGGATAGGAATGAGCTGGTGTTGATGACCCCTCTGACTCCTTTCTGCACTACAGACCTCATGTGATACCACAGGTGAGCACAAGTTCCTCTCCCTTCCCTGCATTCACCCCAATATCTGTGCAGCAGACATGACCCTCCAACCTCCCTTCCACAAGGCTGACCAAGCCTGGCTGTTCTCACCTCTTCACAGTAACCTGCTCCTTACCATGGAAGTGAGGAGATCTTACACAAAGGAAAAGTTTCCCAACACTCATGTCACAAGCTTCTGGGATTATTTTTTCACATCCAGGGATGGCAAGCAGAGTTTAGCAGAGTATCCCTCTTAAACATAATCTGTGAATTGAGGGAAAGTCTCTGTTCCACCATACTAAGGAGCATTCCATAACAGTGTTGCCCAGAAAATCCCCATTTCCTGCCTTGGCAGACTTTTAAGTGTGGTTAGAATGGAAACAGCCTAAATTAATGTAGATTGAAAGCTTGGACACATACAAAACACCCCTCTGAGAAAGATTCAATTCCACAGAAATGCGGGCATGGAAGAGCAGGACCCAGACCAGAGACTGAAAGGAGTGAAAAGATGAGTTCATGAAAAATATTCTCAACAGTTTTCTTTTTCCCCTCCCCAAACACACCAAGCTGTTAATAAAGGCTTTGGAATGATCAATGAACCACACGGTAAATCCAAATTTCTGATTAATATGTAAAAAAACCCAAAGTGGAACTGACATTTCCATCCTGTCAGGTGAGAAGGAAACAGCCCCTTGTTTGGGGCTAAGTAGCAGCAGGCACAGCCTCCAGGAGCAAACATGCCTTCGTTGGCCAAGATCTGCTGGCAGGAACCAGCGGAGTCCAGGAGCTACCACCAGGACACACAGCACTGAAACAGAAATGGGGGAGAACACAGGCATAGGGAGTTTCACTGATCTCCAAGGGGGACAAAGGGCTACTACTGCAAAACAACCTCTCAACTCATGGAATTTCAGTGCAAGAATCACATAACCAGGTGTAAAAATCTTCAAATGTAATTTATTAAGACATTCAGCTATGTCTGTCAGTCTACATCCAAATTTACTACTAAAAATAAAATAGTATCACATTTCACATTAGGAATACCGACTTTGAAAAACACTTGAGTCAAGCCTATCGTATAAATAAGTGACTAATTTCTCTTCATATCAAAATTCACATAAAAAAATTGCCTGCCCCCTACTCCCGCCTATTTCCCCACCCCAGTCCCTTGTTCTACTTGAAGCCATGATGAATGTAAAAATTTAAGTATGGACATGTCCTTGTCAAAGAAAAAAAGGTGCAAACCTATTAACAGCTTTAAAAGTGGCATTTGCGGAGTCTGATCATACACAATAATGTACTCATTCCCAAAGTGCAAATATCGCCAGAGTTTAATACTGTTTTAATTCAGCTGCAAGGATTAAACATTACACAGCACAGTATAGCAAGGCTTCTCTCCGTGCCCTAAAACTCATCCCACTTTCCTCCTTGCACATGGCAGCAGAGGTCAAAGTGTTCATTAGAGCTTTAGTTTACTTCATGCAGCCCAGACTGTGCCCATTATTAGCAAAAGTTTCATATACATCAAAATACTGACGACTCCGTCATAAAAGTCAAGAGTCACTATAGATTACATGAATTCAAATGCAACTGCCCCAAGAACACCCAAAGCATACACACGACGTATTAGGAGTGCTTCCATCTTCTCGTACAATCACTGCTGTTACATCTTTGATTTTTGCTTACGTGCCATAAAAAAACGTCAGCAACCAAAGCTGCACATCAGTCAGAGACTGGCAACTCACGGCCTTTAACACCCCTCAGGACCCTGGGACACAGCTGTATGCAACCCCTCTTCCTGACCAAAACCAAGCCAGCGTTCTGTCTGGCTACAACCTCTCACAGACCTTTCGCTTCTCTTACCCCTCATCTACATCTTGAAAACACTCTTTTTCACTGCTATTTATTTCCAGACATCCTTCCTATGCCCACAGTTCAGAGAGCTTCTGGAGTCATTTCTACTACATCTCACTGGAGTTACCGCTACCAAGCAGCCCATAAAATTCAGCATGGGAGATTACATTTTGACCAGCAATAATAGCTACACTTCTTTCACAGCTGTGGAAGGACTGGTTTTCTTCTGAGTCAAACGTGGATCTCTGAAATGTAGCCTCAGAGCTGGACACAAACCCTTAGATCTCGAGCAGAGCATCCCTCCTGGGTTGCAATTAGTTCTGCAGCACAAGCTGCTCCCTGGGTGGCCTCACAGGGGCTTTTGTCACTGTCCATGCTGTGAGACCCCCCTGGATGGGCAGAGGCCTCCAGGTTGTCGTGTCCATCGGCAGCCTGGCCCTTGCCCCTGCTCGGGTTGTCTTTCACACCTGGCCTATCGTCACATTCAGCACCAGGCGGCTCAGCTGCGTCTCCAGGCCTGGTGTTTTGCTCTGCAGGAGGATTTGGCTGTTGCACTGGCTCTGGTCCCAGTCCTGGTAGCTGTGAAGGGCTCTTCAGCTGGCAGTGGCACAGAGGACAGGTTTCTTGCACGTACAGCCATTTCTTAAGACAACCCGCATGAAAAAAATGGCTACATGGTGTGATTACAGCAGTTTTCATATCCTGAAAGACACAAAGAAAGATCTTATTATTTATAACCCATTCCTCTCCTCTTGCCCCACACATCTAACGGGTCCACCAGGCATGGAGGAGACAGAAGCAGTCCACAGCCAAGCAAGAGAAGGTTCCTTCCTTCATACCAACAAGCCTCCATATGAGGAGCAGCCTGGAGAAAAGGAGGCTCAGGGGGGAACTTCTTGCTCTCTACAACTCCCTGACAGGAGGTTGTAGCCAGGTGGGGGTCGGGCTCTTCTCCCAGGTAACAAGCAACAGAAGAAGACATGGGCTCAAGTTGTTCCAGGGGAGGTTCAGATTGGACATCAGGATGAATTTCTTCACTCAAAGGGTTGTCAGGCATTGGAAGGGGCTGCCCAAGGAGGTGATGGAGTCATTATCCCTGGAAGTGTTCAAGGCATGACTGGATGTCGCACTCAGTGCCATGGTCTAGTTGATAAGGTGGGGATCTGTCAAAGGTTGGACTCTATGGTCTTGGAGGTCTTTTCCAACCTTAATGATTCTTTGACACACACACAGTTCAAACACGGGACGGGTCTGGCTTTTTATACTACAGGCATTAGAAATTAGGTAAAAAAATCTTTGTTTATAAGGTATAATTAAACACATGCTTTTGCAGGATAAGAGTCACAGGATTGGCTGGCTCAAGAAACAATTGTGCAAGACAAAACAGCACAATTACAGATACAACATAACAATATCACACCAGGAATTAAGTGACACCCTAAACTCTGTCAGCTGAGACCTACATAGTCTGGTGTTTCAAACACAGTTGTTCAATCTGGCAGATTCAAAGAATTTGTATCAAGCTTAGTGTCACTCCAATCATACTCTAATTGCACACTACTAATCTTAGGGTGATTCCTTCACTGTCACATATAACTACTATTTGTATTCAAGAGTAAGAGACTTTGGAGCCAGAAGTGTGATAAAGATATTACTTTCAGCATTAATGTCTGAGGTCCTTACATCTGCTGGCTTACACTAGCAAGACCCTTAACCTTTTGATAATTAGGTTTCTGCTACAAAACTGACACTGCACATAAAGTAGCAATGACTGCAGAGACTGAGCTGCTTCTACAGAATAATAACAAATCAGCCACTGAGAATACATTGTCTTTCACTAACAAAATCTTCCACTAATGAAGAAAGGGCACATTTGCTGCTACTGAGACCAGCTCAACCCAAACACAAGAGGTGTCAAAGCAGCTCAAGGACACAGTTTGTTGTGTAACTGGAGAAATAAGAATGACAGTTTAAACAAATCTGTTCAAAGCAATCTCCTCATTCATAAAGCCTATTCAGTGACAGTGCTCCAAATCAATTTTCACAAGGCAGAAAACTGGGTAATTCCAGTAACTTACTGAGGACACTATTATTCATTAAACATAATTCAAGTAACTTATTTTACTAGTTGCAGACTGAATTTGATAGTCTGGAGGTAATTCAATTCAAGTCAATATTTTGACACTTCCATTCCTACCTGGTAGCAGATGGCACAGATATCATTGTGCTGCTCCAGCTGCTCTTTCGTGGCCACGGGCAGTGATTTTATCTTATTCACAGCGTCTCTTCGAAGAAGGAAACTTTTCCAGCCCAGCTGGGCCCGCAGCCACACATTATAGTAGGAGTGAATGAAGATGATCACAGAACCCATCACGGTCCATTCACCAAAGATGGTTTCTGAGACCCCATAGGCCACCACGCAGAGCGCGACCAGGAACTCCAGCAGCCGGTACGTGCCGTTCACGTAATAAATCACATCGTCCATGTTTTCTACAGGCTCTTTTCTGAACTCCTCCACCATAAACAAAACATAAATGAAGAGTGTCCCAAGCACCTGTAACACAGTTGAAGGCCACGAGGTCAGCATTCAATCCTGAACTGGGATCATTCAGCATTGTCCACTGAGCTCTGTACACACAATACCCCAAACTGGACAGAGGGCATCCAAGTCCCAAAGTAGTGAAACTGTTGCTGAACTTCGAGACAAATAAAAGTCACTCTTTCTTGTAAAGCATTTAAGCTTGTTCCCAAGTACCTTCCCTTCTGTACCTTCCTTAGTCCAGAGCACAGCTTAGTTGATTTAACAAAAGTTCTGAACATCATGAGGGACACTTTTATAAATGTAATAATTAAAAAAATCAAGTTACAACAAATACAATAAAAAACATTTCCTCTATTTACACTGATGTGTTTTGAACATCAAATTGCTTTCAAAGATCTGCAGCTAAGTAATGACACAAATGAGTACTTGGGGAAAAACCTTTTTCCTATAATCGTTACACCCTCAAAAGCCTTCTGGAGTTACATTTTGAAATAGACTTCTATTCACCTATGTTCTCAGCTCACACCAGGAGCTCCTTAGCCTCAGATACAGTATAAAGGAAGAGATTTTATATCATCTTTTGTAATTCTGCCCTTCTATCATCCCTCCTCTTTTCTCATCAAGTATTTCCCCCCTCAGAGTAACAGGATCGCAGTTAATGCTTCACAGGGCTAACGTTCTTACCTGAAGAGAGGTTAAAATACTGCTGGAGATAATGATCAACAGCCAGAAATCCATGTGGAAAAACTGACAAATCATGTAGGCCATGTATGCAGGGAACACGAGTAAGAACAGACAGAGGCTGACTGCTCGGAAGTGCTTCCACAGACTCCTGCAAACAACACAATAGGGTTTTATTTTTCAAGTCAGATTTGACTGTCAGAATAAGAACAGACTGCCTGCTGGATGTAGGTCTGTCAGATGTTTGCTCCAGGCTTTAACTTGTTGAAAAGAGTTTCTATTTTACTTGGGCACAATCTCATTCCCATCTTTCATGCAAGCCTACAACTATGGAAAGTTCCCTCTCATCTGACCTTTGCTGTTTTCAATAGAGACAAAAATTATGGGCAAAAATTCACTTACAGTAACTGTCATACTGGATCAAGTCAGTGGTTAGACAAAAAAAGTATCTGATATACTGAGTGTTTCAGATGAAAGTCCTGTAACTGTTTGGACACTTCTCTAAATAAATAAGAGGTATCTAGATTATATAATTCTTGCAACTCTTTTGTATCTTTTTGCTAATACGTGTGGGGCAATGCTATTTCCTTCCATCACCAGATTTAACCCTACTGCCTTTAGAAGTATATTCCCCAATTCAGAGATCACAAAAGAAGAAAGGTAGCAGGACTTGAACATTCATCTCTGCCAGTCCTTTCTCTGCTTCTGTCATTTACTTCTTCCTAATCTCCTCCCCAGCCTAAACACACCATCAATCTTTTTACAGTCACCCACTTGTGAAGGCTTTCAGAATATCTTGAGTAATTTACTATACTACCTCTACTTGTTCCTCAGGTTTTGTTTCAATCTCATTTAGCTCTGGAAATGAGGTGCAGAAAAAGTGAAACTATTGGGGGACAGGACAGCAGCACAAATTGGTTAATCATTTAGTCTGAAGAAACATCACAATGCTACTCTGAGGTCTGAAATTCTGTGTCTGTGGGTGAGGGAGAAAGTAAGAGCTGAAATGGAATTTATCCCAATCCTAGATAATTTAGAACTGCCTGGGAGATTTGGCAAAAGAATTAAACTCACTGTCACCACAGAATGCTTGTTTAAGCTGGGCAGATGCTTATATCCTGCCTCTACTCCCTTTCTCTCTGTTACTATATTGGAAGTTAAGGTTGCTGCAGACAGAACACATTGGCTACAAGTAGCCTCCAAGCTAAACAAACTACACATAAACAAACCTCTTTTCATTTCTTCACTTACAGGTTACGGAAAGGGAAAAAGCCAAAGCAATTAACAAACATACAAACAGATTAACATGAAAACACCAGATACCACCAAAACAGCTCTTCAAAACACAAATTAAACTAACCCACATGATCAGAACATGTGGGACACTAATGCAAACCTTCTGCCTCTTACTTTGTGCCAGTAAACCCTATCATTTTGAGATCATAGCCTCACCAAAGGAATAGATTTTACAATATCTAATACAGGGTCACTCCTAGAAACTTCTCACCCTCAATAGCTGTGTGAGATCACTGCATTAGAGGGATACCCACCCAACTACAGCAGAGGTTAAGAAAAACCATTTGCAAATCTGCACAATGGAGTGTGGGTGGGGAGAGCACAGTCCTGGATTGCTTAACTGAGACCACAGTGCACTGACACTCCTGCTAGGGAGAGTAACCAATGAGCAGTTTTACACAGGGAGTGGGCAGCCAGCAGCTGCAGAGCAGTGTGGTCTTGCACAGGTTGGATGGACACAGTCCTGAGCAGGAGCAGCTGACCAAAGTCAGCCCTGTTTGTCAGCGCAGAGTATGGTGAAAAGTATTAGTGTGTGCCCTTGAGGGGGGTAAGACAGAGAGGGAAAAACTAGAGAATTTAGACTAGAGAAGAAATCTGCATACAGAAAAAAACAGGGTAACTTTACAAGCTACTAAAAAGCCAAATTAGACCATCAATTACTAGTTTATCACCTCCTAAAAGAGCATTGAGTAACTTTCAGTTTAGGAAACCAGTGTCTTACTTGTCCCTTGAGGCTCCCAATGCCAAGACAATGGGATCAGCAATTTCCAGCATGGACTGAAGTATGGATGCCACCACAATGAAAAGAATAATACTGAGCAGAAACGCCCGATGCACAACTTGGAGCTCTATCAAACCTGTCTGCACAGCCAGGATCAGGAGTGTGACTCCTTCAGTCATTCCCCTGCAGATCAACACAGTCAAAAGAACAATTAATCACATCTGTGTGTCAATGTTGGTTCAAAAGTACATCTAGAAACACCAGGAAATAAGCTGTTTCTGTCCCAACCTTTCACATGTCCCTGGTTTTAGGTTTCACCGACGTCCCTGCTAAGGCTCTAACCAGAGGGGAATGTTTCCAGAAATGCTGAAGAGTTTGGGTTAGAAACCAGCAGATTTCTTGACAAGCAGCATCTGGGCTACATCCAGCTCAGACATCATCCAGTACAAAGCATTTTAAGGACCCAGGTTGCATCTTAAGAGGAGGAACCCCCCAGCCCCAGTGTTGCCTACACAGCCCTGTCCTGTCTATATCTGGGCACCAGTCAGCCTCATTCCTAGACCACCAGGAAGACCCTCTCTACTTGTTATATTTCCCCATCACCACTCTCTTGTCTGTCCTTTGGCCCTTGTTTTAACACCCCACCAGGTGCCCAGTTTAGGCAAATTAGCAATTTTGCCATTTTTCAGTTTATTCCCCTTGTACCTAAACCAAATACAACTGTCCACTTCTTTCTGGCTTGGAACCTCAGATTGACTTTAATATCACTGTTTGACACAGTCAAACACATCACCCAGAAGTATATGCTTTACCAAATGTAGACTACTCCTAGGTAGCCCAAATTTATACCTAGGAATCCCATCTTGGAATCCAAAACATAAAACATTCTTTTGCATATGATCTGAAACCTTCTATAGAGTTAAGGGCTGGAGTAACTGACAAAGGCACTGTCAGATCTAGGATCCCAATTTCATACCAGACAAGTTTGGACAAGCATGAGAAAAGGCAATTTCTATATTTTGGCTATTTACAAGCAATTTAAACCTCATAGAGTAGTAATGTTTCATATGTGGCTACAGGGGAGATGAGGAAATGAAAATAAGAAGTGTTCATATTATTAATGCTTGTGAAAATTTTTCAGTGACTCATGAAAATGAAAGCATTAAGACAATCAAACTGTGCAATTGTAAATCCCAACTAACAGCCCTGAACCTGTTGGAGAAATGAATCATCTCCCAAGAAGTCTGTAAAAAAGTATTTTCACCTCAAATCCTTCCAATACACACACACAGACTGGCAAACAAAAAGCCAGTCAAGGATACCTAAGAGTTCAAAAGTGAAAAAACTGCAATGCCACCCACATATTTCTATATAAATCCCTTTTCAGTCTGTTTTTTTTCTCAACCCAAGGCACACTGTGGCACTTACCTGTTCATAGCAGGATCATTCATGAATGCTCGGTAACCCTGCAAGTAAAACTTGCAGAGAGTCAGAACTCCCAAAGCAACAAAAGAGACTGTGAAGACCAATCCCAGCAGTGAGTACGGAGTGCTACAGCATTCGGCAATACTGGGAGGGGAGAGGGGAAAAGAAACAGAAAGGAAAGGTTGATCAATTAAAAACAGTGTGATGAGCTCTCCCCGTGTCCTGTTAACTGTTCAAGTTGGTTTTAAAGCAAAACTGGATTGGTTTAATGAAAATATTCAAAGCTCTACAGCACTGTTAAATCCTCCAACAGAAGAAAAAGATGAGATGTATTCTATTACTTCTTTCCAAGATATAAGTTCATCCCAGCTCCCCACTGGAGCCAGGGCTGTGCTGTGACATTCCTGCAGTCCCCTCAGCGCGGTGCCACGCGGTGGCACTGTCCTGCTGTCACTGGGCAATCAGAACCACAGGCAATCCCACCCAGCTGACTCGCTGGAACATCAGCCAGCACCACAAACACAGAGTGAGAGCACATGGATTCACTTAGGCACATTCTCCTCATACACACAGTAACACAAACAAACATCAAACTAGTAAGTCCTGTTGGGAGACTGGGGGCTGTTTGGCAGCATTCACACCAGGTTCAGGTAGGCAAGACCTGTCTGAATTTCTAATGGCTGAGCCAGAAGCAGCAGAATAAGAGAGTGGAGGACACTCCCGCTCAGGAGGCTTCTTCCTCTCTGTTACTACAGCAGAGGAACCCCAAAGACTGACACCCCAGACTACATCTGACGGTGTTGAGAAGAGCTGCATCACTTCAGCTCCCTCACCTTCAGGCTGCTCTTCTGCTGGTCCTGGCACTGCGATATTTGAATGTGCTTCGGCTTCTGAAACACAGCACTGCCACTGCCAGGTAAAAACCCAGCTGCTGTCAGGGGTTACACATCTGGAAATCCTCACATATATAATCCAAGGTAACACACTGACACCTCATTCATTTAAAAAAAAGAAAAAAAAAAATCTTCATTTGTTCCTCAGGACAGCAGTCTTGTGAGGAGAGAAAGTGCCGTGGCCAAAAACATGTCCTGCTAATTAACCAACTGATGAGTGAAGCAGTCCAGTGCTCTGACAAAAGAGTTTGAGGAAGCATATGCTTCAAAAATAAACAAAGCTCATCCAAGAGGCATTTACTTTGTCTCTTTTAGTGACTACTTAAACCGGAAATCTCCTTTGAAAGCAATTCACAGCAGAAAACGTTGATGTGTTTACATATACAATGTACAGTGCTTCCGGTAACCCTCCAAATCCTGCCTGTTTACCAAGCCAAGGGGGGTTGAAAAAGTTTTTAAATGTTCCTGTAGGTCAAGGTAGTGAGAAATACAGTACTTAAAGCAGTTATTTCTGTAGAATATTTGAGGAATTCTAAGGTTTGCTTCAAAAGAAATGATTAGAAATTAAGAATCCTGGCTTTTCTGCCTGATGTCCAATATTTTTTTGTTTGAGTCATTTTAGGACTCTTTTTAAACTTGATCTACTATGTAAGGGTCCCAGAGGAGCTTAAGAGCTCAAAGAGAAGCCTGAGGAGCTTTATTATGTTTATGTGTCAAGCACAATTTATAAATTGTCCCAAAGAGTTGAACTCTTCATGGCTTCCCAAAAATCACAGCAGTTACAAATCCATGGAAAAGATTTTGAGATGAACAAGGAAAATGACAGACACAGAACAGTTTTAAACAGCAAATCCTGTTTGTTTTAACTTTGAGACTTGGGTGCTTTGGTTGCTTAGATGAGCTCAAGAATGTGTCCCACACCGAAATGATAAAACAAGACATACAAGGCTCAGAAAGCAACATGAGCATGAATAAAATATCACTTGGACTGAACTTCAGCTGAAACATCTCAGACTTAAAACCAATTTATATACTGAAAACAACTTCTGGACCAATGCTCTAATTATAGCTATTCCCTTCTCAGAGGAATATTTTGCTTTCTTTGAGAACTCTTCCACAGTTCTGAATGGGATCCATGCCTTTGGAGGACAAGCTTAACAGATTTTGTATACATGGTCACTGTAGTAAGGACAAATATTTCATGGGTATCCAAGTGCAATAAAACCAATATACATATCTCATCTTTCAAAGAGCACCAACATTCACTTCAATAGACAGTCAACAGAGAAAACTAATTATTTGCAGATAAGTCAATTACCTGGTCAAGAAGAGGAAGAGGAGCCTCTCTCTCGAGGCAGGCTGGTCCCGTGTACTGAAATAGGAATAGATCTGAAGAGCAAATAAAACAAGCCAGAACACCATGAAAAGCACTGGGACGACCAGTTGGTTCCACAGAGACATTCCCAGCGCCAGGAGCCCGTACACCTCCACCACCTGGGCAAGACACAAAAAGGCAATTTGTTATTGGGTCATAGCATCTGGGATTTGACGACAAAAGGACAGTCAACAATATATTCACAACAGCAAAGTAAATCTACTTTGCAGACCGGTTTTTAAGAAAAAAACTTAATACCTCAGACATTTTATGTGTAAGTATCTCAAAAAGGAACGCGTACCTAATCCACCAAGTGTTTAGAAATTCATGCTTAAGACTTATTTCAGAAGACTCTGAAGCTCAAATTACTTCTTTTGTATTGCAAAGACTAAGTTACAATGCAGTAATTTCCAAGAAGCTGGAACTTCATATAGCTGGGCTTATTACAAAAGGTCTAAAGGAAAGCACTCATAACTACTGATTCCTCATCACCTGCTTCCCCCACAGTGACATACAAGCCATAATGGCAAGGAAATTTTAGCAAATGCTAAAAATGCTGCCTACTTAGTCTTTCATGGCAAGCATGAGGGATATCCCATTAATGGGACATGCTGCAGTACGTACAGGGGCTGATGGACAAGCAATTGCTGCTGGCAGTGGTGCAGTGCCAAGCTCCCGTGCTCAGCTTTGCCCACAGACTTATGAAGGAAGTGCACCTGCCCGGGGGAGACTCCTCTGGCCTGGGACCAATGCAAGCAATCCTGTGCAGCTCCTGGCAGAGGGCTCCACCACATCAGAAAAGGGTCATGCTATGCTTATAATGTAGATTCATAACCATGAGGCATTTCTGGCATCTTCTGCTGCAAACAGCCAGCCAAGGGTCTGGGCCTGCTTTTAAATTATACCCTCAGGCACAGTCTAACATACACTAACAGTCCACTTGTTAGGGCTGTCTCAGTGTTTAACATCCCAATATTCACCAAGCTTTGACACTGACAATCACAATCAAATCCAGCCTAAAATAGCAGTAAACTCTCAAACACCACGATGAAGGACCCACTGAAAATTAACAACTGCTCAAAGTTGTAGCAATGGAAATACAACTAGGAAAATATTCCAGATAGAACACCAATATCCTCCTTTGGAATATGCACACTAAGCTTGATTTGTAGCAGAGTTGCACCCAGTTACACGACCACAGTATTAGCCAATATATTTTCTGCTCTGTTTCAGGAACACAGGCAAAGAGCAGCGAGCTCTTGAAAAACAAAAATCCTGCTTTCCCATATTCTCAATACAAGTCAAAACCTACTCACACATAACTATTCATTCCAACTCTACTCCATGCATTTACAAAAGCAGCATCCAATACTCTTATAAACCCAGTGACATGTTATAAAGTTTCTATCCTTTTTTCTGTATTCCCAAGGAAAAAAGTCTTCATGCCTTCTGCACAAAAAGTCAGGAGAAAGAGTATGATCAGTGTCCAAAGGCCAAGCACAAGGAATATTTCTTCCTCATGATGACAACATTGTAATACAGCCCAGCATTGAAAGGTATAAAACACTGGGATGGAGCAAGGGGGAGACAAGCAATCCTAGAGATGAGGAGGAAAACTCGGTAACAACAATATTTAGAATTCTGACAAACAAAACAAACAAAACAAATGAGCAAGAAATAACTATTTCCCCCCTCAACCTGGAATGTATTTGCAATTAAAACACTGGTAAGATACTGAAGTGTTTTGAATGTGTCTAATAAAAAATAGATACAAGTCTCAAATCCACATCCAACCTGAATTTGACTTCAGGAAGTTAAACTGTGTATCCATTCATGCACGTGGAAAATGGAAGTGCTGGTTCCAACCTGTTTCAAGGCTCTGAACTGTACAAAGACATGCAAATTTTACCCCAAAAGTTAACCCTCTAAATAAAGAGTAAGCAAGATTTTCCTATTCTCCCTGGAAAACAGGATATTGAAGCTTTGCCAGTTAGCTCCTGAATTAGTTTTTATCATCAAATCTACAAGCCAGGGAAGATTTTGATTGGATATTAGAAAAAATTTCTTCCCTGAAAGGGTGGTCAAGCGCTGGAACAGGCTGCCAAGGGCAGTGGTGAAGTCACCACCCCTGGAGGGATTTAAAAGATGTGTAGATGCAGCTCTTAGGAACATATTTTAGTGGTGGCCTTGGCAGTGCTGGGTTAGCAGTTGGACTTGATGATCTCAAGAGTTCTTTTCCAACCTAAACAAGTCTATGATTCCATGGATGAGGTCAGACCATGCTAGGTGCTGTACAAACACGGAAGGATAATCCTGCTCTAAAGACCAACTACATACAAAATAAATAACCACACATCAATGATCAACATGACAGGCTGAGACCTTGGCACACCAGGCACCTACTGCTGCCAAGTTTTTGTTTGCACATGACAGATATGACAGCAAACAAGAGCTTTAAAGAAGGCTTTGAAAGAGCTTAACAAGTTAGTTTTCAGATTACTTCTGGACCAAAGAGCAGAAGGAAAAAAAAAACAGTGTCTTGGTTTGAAAAAAATCCAGCCAGTGGTGAGAGCTGAAACAGTAAGTCAGTCAAAAGTCAAGCAAGCATCAATCTTTTTATGTTGAAATATATATAAGGATGTATAAACCTATATACTTTATATAAAAAAACATGACGTGTGATGTTTTTGTAGCACTGAGAAAGTAAATTTTCAACTAAGCATGTATCAGATGTCAAAGCATTAACAAAATGGACACATGTCAGATCAGTCTTCTCTGTTTCTGCCACCTTTTGCTCAAGGTCTCAGCAATGCTGCTGTTCTAAAGAAAATACCTTTCAAATCACTGTGCAAGTTACAAATCACTAAGTCAGTGATTATTAAGAGTCAAAATCACCTTCAGTGTTACTCCCTATTTAACACTTCTATAATTACACACACTTTTCATACAGAAGGCATTTCTTGAAATGAACAGTGAATGCACAGGGATTTCCTTGCTCATTTAATGAGGCTTTAAATGTATTCCATTCTGGCACGATCTTATCTTTTAGCCTGGATTTGGGAAGGAATAATCAATGTCCAAGCACAGTGGACATGCTCAGCTGGCCAGCAGCATAAATCAGGCTAATACAAAGCTATCATAAAATTACAGAAAGAAGATGCCACGGATCAGAGCACATTCAGATTGCTAAGAAAGCATGAGTTAGCACACACACACGCACACAGGTGCACAGAAGACAGCCAAAGTACTACTTTATTTCTTCCTGCAAAAAAGGCTCAGGAAAAGGAAAATAAAATTGTTACATTCGCCATCTTACCTGGACAAGCTCTCTGTATGCAGATTTCGCCAAGTTATAGGGCACCAGAAGATTTGATGCCAGAAAGTAGAGAACTTCCAAACCAGTGAAAATCATGGCGAACTTGTTGATGATGACGATGGTTTCCAGCGGGACGAGGCAGAGCCGTGCCAGGAGAGGGAGCATGTGGGCAGAGAACAGCCAGATCTGCTTGGTTTTCATGACGCAGGAGCAGAGTGTACACACCACCAGCTGCCCTGGAAACGCGACACAGCATTTCAGAATCAAGCTGATTATCCCCTTCAGGAAAAAGCGTATTTTAATACTTTATCTTTCCAGAACACAGTTATCAACATCCAGCATATTTCGACGGCTGTAACTAGGACATCTCTGTTATGAAACCAGGCTCTTCCGTGTCTTTTGCTGGGTCACTAGAGTTACCCTTTTCAAACTGTGCATGCTTTCACTTCACAGATTAGTGAGCTGTAAACCCTAAACACATGCAGAATCAGATTAATACGAAGTCCCAGAAATAAGTCATATAGAGGACAAACCAAAAGTCATCTCACTTTTTCTTTACCATCCCCACCTCAGCTGAAGTCCAGCTACACTATTTCATCCCAATCCACACAAAAAAAGCAATCAAAGGTCCCCAATGGCTTTTAGAACAACAATATTTATACTGTCAAGAGGAATTACTGGCCAAGAATAGCAACAGGAGAACAGCCAGGTCAGCAGCTGAGACTTCAGTAACTTCATAACGCCCCGAGACAGTTGCTCAAAATTATCACTGAAGCTTGCAAGTGAGAGATAATTAACAACTAAATTCTCTTTAATAATTGGTGGGGACACAATCACATCTCCCCCCTACACCCAGAGATTTGGAGGGTGGTATTTCTAGGGCAGACCACTCCATTATAGCTGCTCCTATCAGAGTCACTGGAAGTTGTATCCTTGATCCCAGAGGAAACAGCATGGGGCAAAAGGCACATTACCTGTATAAGAACAATTCTCACTCATCATTTTGCAGTAAGGAAAAATACTGCTGTGTATTATTTGAAAACAGACCCTTGTTCACCATCTATGTCAGCTTATATCCAAAAGCCACAATATGTGGTACTAAACCCAAGTGCTTATGCACTGTTTTGGAACAATCTCCACTAATGTTTGCATTTCACAACTCTTCCTGAAACCAGGAGCTAGGCTTAGCAAAACAGAGGAACCAAATCAAGGCTAGTAACATCTCTAGGTCAGTGTGAACTCCATGTGCTCACAATAAGCTCACTGACCTTGTAAGCCCTTCTGGAGGGGCAGGGGAGGGAAGCTGCGAGAGGAGAAACAGCAGTACCAGGGTTTTGCTTTCATTCTGCCAAGCTTCCCTACCTGGGGGGAAAGACTTCTGCTTTCAAAATAACTGCAACTGAGCTGAAAGACATCTCTAATCTCTACTGCTTAAGCATACAAAGTTCTCCCTCCTTCACACTGTCCTCTTTCAAGTTTAATTCCTACTGTCAATTTGCTAGATGTATTTTTGAATTAGCAGATGTCTTTTCAGAACAAGCACCGTTGCTCTCAGCAAGACACTATCAGCATACTGGGTCTTATAAGCCTCAGAGAAAGTTACTCTACTCATCTTTTTCAACATTCAGCAGACTCCAGCTCTGAAGCATTCTCCCTCTGCTTTGTTGTTCTCTGCCCACACACACGTTGCTACAACCCTATTTAAGACACCACCAGCACACTGCTGTGCTGTAATATTCAGGAGCCTGGCAGGTAGCTTGTGAGGATTTCTGCGACTCGCGGTAACTAAGGCAACCCAGCTTCACACACAAAGGGACACAAACACCAGCATCCAATATGTTCTTCAGGATTTACTCAGTGTCGTCATCTGAAATAAAGCACTGCGACAGCATCACATTAAACAATCCAGTGCTTTTTGGGATGACTCTAGAGCTCTCCACTCACAAACTAGAACCTCTGAGTCCAGTCTTATCTCAGTAAACAGCTAAACCTGCTTTCCTCCAGCAGCCACGTGCCAAGAATGCTGTTGTCCCTGCTCAACTCTGACCCTCCCACCTTTTTAATTTAAACACCAATCAAAAGCTGTTTGTCATGGGAAGAGAGCTGTACACACCAGCAAAGGAAGTATATGGAGCACTTCCTCTAGAGGTCCCAACCTCTCTCCTGAAGTGTGCACCTTGTCAATTCTCAACCTCTTTAGGAAGGGAGTGAATGTCTCCAACAAAACTTTGAGTGATGGGACTTCCCATTTTAAACTGAGGCAGCAGCACCTTCATTCAGGACAGCCAATCTATATCTGGGGAATCTATATCAGGGGAAATTAAGAATGGGGATATTAAATATGTTAACATGCACACACTTGCTAGTACAGTCAAGCACCTACTTCTGAAACACCATTACAATATGGAGACACTTTAGTCTGACACCCACTACAACCCAAAACTATACTGGATAAAATCAGTATTATCTTTTCCTCCCTTATTTTGACTCTTGGTTTAGTTTCTGTCTAAGTGTTACTGATGACACAATGCCTCCTGAATCTCCTCCTGCCCAGGCCTGCCTGCAGCTTTGTGAAGCTCTCTGAGGGATTCTGCTTTACCATGGGACCCTGCATTGCACCTGAGAGAGATTCAAAGGACTGATTACAAACATTTTCTCACAGAAACATGCTAAAAGCTTTAGTTGTACTTTGGCGTCATTTGAGGAGACAGCAAAACATACACAAGAGAGAAGAAACTATAACTAAATAACATTTCCTTGAAAATTACCAATGTTATTTCTATTAAAAATACTAAAAGCAAAGACAAATGCCACAATTGGAAGTAAGGATGCAGGCAAACAGGAGATGTGTACATTCTGGCAGACCTAACATACTGTTGGGTAGTAAACCCATTTCTAGCTGCCAGTAGCAGCTGCAAGTAAACAGAAAGCAGCTGAGTTTTGCCAACAGTACATGGTTGACTAAATCTGTCAATAATCTGATGAAAACCATAGATCTTACTGAAAGGAATTAAGGAAGATTTTTCTTCCAAGCTTGTCTCAGGTTTAATTTTATAATATACATGGGGTGTGTGTATTCCAGTATCCTCTCAGAAGAACATATGGTTTGGTGTAACAACCTTAACGCTGCATTTATTCTCTTCCAGTCAAAGTTCAAAGGCCAGGAAAACAGTCTAGGAAGTCCAGTTCTTCAGGATTTGAGATTTTTAGGTAGAGAAGTCATCTCAGCCATTAATCAAACACAATTTAAATGTACTTTTGACTTCTTATTCCTTAACTCTTTAATTAGAAATATCCTGGAGACTCTGTAAAAAAACCAGTAGCCTGTAGTCCCCTGCACACACCCACAGACATATTTCTCATGTTTTGTAAGAGACCAATAATGTTCATCTCTAAACCCAATAAAGAATTAATACGTGTACAACGCTTGAATTGACAAAATCACCACAAATGCACGTTATTGTTGAAATTTCTCTAGTACTTTCACATAAATATTACTATAGACAAGCCAGTTGTCTCGAATCAAAACTTATCTGACAGTAACAACCTCAATCCAACAATAACACAGCGGCAGAGCACGACAAACACACCTGGAAAATATTTCAGAGCTGCATAGAAAAGGCCAGGCAGGATACAGGTATCCTCCCATGCCTTTTGCATATTAATAAGAATCACAACTACTAAAAGTAATAAAAGAGAATTGAAACCAAGAGCTAAAACATGCACAGGTTTCAATGAAAAGAATTAGGCAGAGCTCTCTCCTGCATCTCAAATATTTAAAGCACTTACCTACTAAAGCAGTCATGAAACGGTTCATAGAGAGAGGCTCCAAGTACATTGGTCCCTCATATCCTGATTCCAATTCGCTTCTCACATAATCCCTGAAAAGATAAATGCACAAACTATTATGATCAAACTGATCAGACAAGAAGCAATTTATTCATTCCACACATATGTAACTTCAATGTATGTCACAGCCAATTAACTAAATTACAAAAAGCAATATTAACATTACTGTTACAGCAGCTTCACTGATGGAAGGATCTAACTGAAGCATGACTTTAGCGAGAGCAGAATTATCTGTAATTAGACTCACTGGCAGAGCTGTAAAAATCCTTTGGGACATCCAAGCTGTTCTTCAGACCGTGGCCTCAAACTGCTTATTGACAAAGCCTCTTAAGCACCATTCCATTTTTAAGTATCCTTATTAAGTGTTTTTCTTCCTAACAATAATTGCTTTTTCTACCAGCAACGTGTGGAAGAGAAAATTTGGGCGCTTGACAGAGAGGTCTTTCAATTTAATGCTCATAATATTTTGCACCTAACAAGTTCTCTGCATTGAAGTAAAATCAGGTATGAAGGAGAAGTGACAGTCATGGACCAGAGTCAGGAACAGAGTTGCTATGTAATTGTTTTATCCAACATGATTTAAAAGTGTAGTTCTATCCTGGGAAGCTTGGGGGACCTACTGGATACCCTCAAACTGACAGACCTAATAAGAGTATGAAAATCTGAAAGGGTATTTGTAATTTCCCCCAAAGAGGGTGGGTTGGGAGGGTGGGCTCTGGCAACCAAAGTAGAAGATAAGAATTTGAGGAGATTGGGCATTTTCCTGCTGTTGGTGATTATCCATTGGCTCTGTCTTCAAGGTTAACACACGTAACAGCAACAGAACTCAGATACAAACCTCACACTGAGAGCAAGCATTTTGCACTTTCAGATGATCCTGGAACAGCACAGCAGGAATTCTCCAGTGGCTCCTTAATACCCTGCCATGGGACAGCAGACAGTATTCCCGACCTTTCGCATCCAACTCTCCAGCCCATTTTTATTCCTCGCCCTGCGACCCTTCCTGCTCCACTCCAGGACAACTGCAATTCCACCCGTGTTAGGGCACCACTACCTTGGGCATCAGCAGCACAACTAAGCCTGTGCTTGTATCTGGCTCATCCTGTCCAGCCATTTGTGTCTACCTTCATCACATCCTGGGAATGCCAGACAGACACACTTCATCTGACCCCACATGGAGCTAAGGGAGTCTGCTTGCTCGAGGGGCAATTCTTTTATTACATGTTTATTTATATCAGTAAAGCAAGCCACACTTGCTGGGAACAGCTACAGACAAAACACAGCAAACAGGACCGGAAACCACAGCCAATACAAGCACTGCTCTTTTTATTTTAGTGCAGAAATAGATGCAACTCAGTGGTGGTGAAAGCATTCGCTTCTCCCCAGAAATGTGGAAACATACCCCCCTCCCAGTATTAACTTGCTACCCCCCAAGCTAAGGTATTCGCATTTTCACTTGCAAAAAAAAAATCTCAGGAATTCAAGACATAAATCTCAAAGTACTAAAACAAACACTTCAAAGCCTGTTCTTCATAGCTGACAACGCTGCCTACTCACGGCAGCTTTTCAAGCGTCATAGTATGTGTGAGGTATGTTGAAATGGGTTCTTCAGACTGCAACCTACAATTAAATACACAAGGACTGAAAGGCACCCAAGACAACTATTCTAGACAGAAAATTCCCCCTTGTTATCAAGCTATAGCTGAACACAAATGTTTTTTTCCCCACCTTCCAAAAGGTGTATTGTATTCCAATAAGGATATAATCTTTGGGACAAAGATTTTTCTATTTCTTTACATCAAATGAACCAGCAGAAAGTACTTTCTCAAAGCATCAACACAAACAAGATAATCCATCAGAGTTACAAAGAGAGAAAAAAGTAACAGCACTTGCAACATGCTGAAGATTGCTCTTTGAATTAGCAGTATCATGCTCCATCCTCAAATTTAGGCTGAAAACACTGGCTATTTCTAAGCTGCTAGAAGGAAAGCAGTGAAGACATCAAGTTACTTCTATATCTGTTAGAAAGCAGGTTACAAAATCATCCAGGATACTAAGTGCAGCAAGATGACCTTACACAACTTGGCTAAGAAACACAAACAAAGCTACACTTACGGTTGCTTCTTCAACACCAGAACGTGTCTGGAGATGACCCAAATTTCTTCGAGCTACATTTCTTGCTGTTGTCTGGTTCAGTCATCTGCACCGAGGTCTGCACTCAGCTGAATTCTCTAAGTAACTCTCAATTATAATTGAGTTTTAGGCCCACCAGCTTGGAGAAGCAATGTTTTAAGATCTCCTAAATTTTTTAAACAGTATTTGTAGATGATGTCTGAATGAGGGAAGTCAAAGCAATGATTCTCTTATTACCCGGACAAGCACAAGGATCTTTTGGCACAGATACCAATCAGAAGATGCCTCGAACAGCTGCAGTGCCATACAAGATGATGAAAAAAACAAGTGCCTGCACTCAATTTTGATCAATTAAAGCTGTATTAATCTGCAGCTTTTACATTTGAGGATTGTTCACTTTACTGCAGCAATGTAAGAAAACAAGAATGCTAAAATCATTATTTATCAGTTAATGAAATGACTGAAACTACATTATTATTTCAGAAAATTTGGATTTAAGAATAAAGCTTCGATCAGACTGCCTGCTGTTCATTTTATTAATGCATTCCCAGTTTCATTTAATCCAACTACTGGCCTGTTAACAGGTATTGAAGGCCAGCCATGACTAATCTTACTCTAAAAAGGTGAAGAGATACAGTGCTTCACACATGATCATTTTTATTACTGAAAGTGCAGAAAGGTCTTCTGTTACTAAAAATATGCTTTGTAATTGACTGACATAAGGCACAGTGGTTATCTGACCTAATTGACTCATATCGCTGACATTTACTTTGGCTGATTAATCTCCACTGTCAACAAACACACTCTCACAGTTTTCTAATGTCTACAGACAACCTTAAAATTGTGTATTTTAAGTTTATCCATAAGAAGCAATTCAGTCTCTTGCTCCCCACCTTCTTCCCATTTTAAGTTCTGCGAGGTTCAACACTTGGGATACAATCATAACAAAACCATAAAACATGAAATAAGACAATGATGTAGACTCTACTTTTTAGCATTAACAGTGTGTTTAACTGCATCACCTCCAATCTCCATAACTGCATAATTTATTTTCCCAAGCTTTTTAGCTGGAAATGGGTAAAAGAAATGTGATTTTTTTAAGCAAGACATTTGTGCAACTACATATAAAATAAAACCAGCATCCACCTTGTCAGGAGTGGTAGGACCGTTGTAAATTCATTTACTTGGCTGAATTCTTTCAACTGTATTCTTCTGGATGAGCAGTTTTGCTCAGCATGAGTTAGCTAAAGTTGCTGGAGTCTTAGGCCACAAGCTGCAAACTCCCACCTACAAAAGTCAAATTTATCTTGAATTTCTGCTCACTTACACGAAGGGACGCCCTGAGACCACTGGGAACTGGAAGATAAGGAAGCCACAACTACCAGCAGAACCTGCAACCCAGCCAGATAAAAGCAGCTAACACCCACCTGGAGACAGAGTCCTACAGGGAACAAAAAGACCTCAAACCAAAACCCACCACTAGGGCAAGAGGTATGTGCAAAGCACATGAAGAATGTGTGAAGAAGGGGTGGATAGACTGTAAGGGTATAAAGGCCCAGGGATTGGTGTGTTCTGGGTCCCTGGCTGGGGGCACCCAGCTCAAGCTGTTCCTATTGCTGTGTCACTGAATTATTAAACTAATTTTTCCTGGAATTGGAGACTCTGCTGTGGGAAACCTGGGGCAAAGGAATTTGGTGACCTAGATGGGACTTTAGGCCACCACCTTCACATCCTCTCATCTCCAAATATCCAGCTGCTGGCATCGGGTGAGTTCACCTGGGACCTTTGGAGCAGGAGACATTGAAGGGTAAGTGTTAAAATTCCTTAAGCAGATTTGGAGAAAATACTGCAGGGGGTTTGAGACCCCTGCTGTTGCAGCACACCTATTGGTGTGCTGCCTGATCAGTAGAAGGCTGCACATAGAAAGGGGGTTTAAGCTCCACATTTGAAGGGGGCTCAAGTCCCTCTTAGCACTGGGAAGTATAATCCTTTAGATAAAAACTGTTGGCCAAGTCTGAGACTAAGACAGGATTCAGCTGCACCTACGCTCCTCTCTGAGAAGGAGTTCAGAAAGCAAGGGGATTCTTTCTGAACCTCGTGACTCAACAGGAAGGTCTCCCTAAAAGTATTTTTTATTGTTTTTTCTTTATTCTTTCTCAGCATAGAAAAGGGGATGCCCTTGGCTGAAGTACAGCAAAACTGGGAAAAGATTTATGGTACAGCTCAATTATCTGAAAGGCACACACTGGCGTTGTGCCAGGAGGAATGGCCATATATTACTAGGACAGCTGGTGGGGGCCCCAGGAAATTTGGCCACTACATGGAACTTTCAATCAATTAAGATTCACTTATTTACGACAACGCTTAGAGGATAAAAGCCCTGGACAAATGCATTACTGATTTAGGGAAAGAAAATTAGATACACCACTCTCATGTCAAACGAGTGGTGAGTAACCATCCAGCTAATGAATGATGGCACTAGGAGGAACTGATACTCTGAAGAGATGAAGTGGGACAGCTCCCTACTCTTGGTGCTGTTAACCCAGATGACCACAGCTGCATGGCTAAGTATAAAATCAATGTATGACCCAGTGTGGTATAAAGTTAACAATATTAAATGGGAGGAAGTTTGTGTAGATTTTTATGGGCTGGGTGACCAAACCTCTATAAAACCCCACGAAGGAGCTCTCGTTTTTTGTTGTGAATCAGATACAGCTCATGATCCAGCTTTAACAGAGAAACCCAGCAAGACCAAAGTTCATTGCCCCAGTGCTACTAACTGCTGCTTAATGTTCAATTCCAGCTGTTGTGTGTAGTTGGACACCAGATTTCAAGCAAACAGAATATATGTTAATGTGACCTGTGAAAAATAATTAACTTGATACCAAACACTGTCTCACTGCCCAACACAACATGCTTAGCTACATCTCCACCTGATCCCACAAATTTTTGAAATCAGCACTGGCTCTTAATTGCATCCAAGCACAACTGCAGACACAATCTACAGTAGCCAAAACTGTAAGAGAAGGGGAATGGGGTATCTCTCCTATCGAAATTTAAAAAAGAAAATCTGGGAAAATGCAACTGATTTGGAAAGAGAATTCCAATTGTGGTGGTATCCAGCCAATTTCCCATATAACTGCAGCAGTAATTAGGCCACAGCTTTTGTCTCAACAATATGCAACACATCCATATTATACCACACACCCAATCCCTGCATTAGGATTGAATCACAATAGAACTGCACTCTATCCAGTAGAACAGAGAATATGGGCCCAACAAAACAGTATCAAATGGCAGACTGTCAGTGTTGATGCATGTGTTGTAGGAGAACAACAGGGAGTTATTTGTGAAAGCGAAACCATCAAAGCCCAAGACATTTGTTTTGACATGGAACAAAATGTCTGTCACTTGAAATACATTTTGAAGAAACCCCTGAAACTGTACTTGTATATGTTGGAAAAGGATTTGCTCGTGTAAGAGCTCTGCAGTCTTATGTTTGTAAATAACAGCACTTCAGGGACAAATAATCACTCAATTATTTCCAACTCTAATAACACAGTAGGATGCAATTTTAATTATTCAGCTCCTATTATTTCCTATCAATGGTTACAATGCAATTATGCATAAGCTGAAGATTTATTACTTGCCCCCATTGGAATGAATCCTTCATTGGTGAGGAAGTTCCTAAGCACAATGACCTGTATCAACTATTAGAAAGTGTATGAAACAATGGACAAAAAACTCTAATCACCATTCATTGTGATTCAGAAGAGATGCATCATGTCATGAAAAGAGGGAAGAAGGGAGAACACCAATGCTGGGAAACTCTCTTTGGGCAGTCACCAACAGCAACAGGAATCTATAATCAGATGCTCCATCTAGTAGTGACCTGGTTTGCTCTGATTATATTGTGCCTGTTGCTTCTAACAACATATGTGAGACTAAGGGTCATAGTTAAAGGCCCTGAAAGACTTCATAAGTTCCTTTTGACATTTTAGTAGGAATGCTTAACAAAAGCAATGGGAGGACTGTTGTAAATTAGGATTAGTTGGCTGAATTCTTTCAACTGTATTCTTCTGGATGAGCAGTTTTGCTCAGCATGAGTTAGCTAAAGTTGCTGGAGTCTTAGGCCACAAGCTGCAAACTCCCACCTACAAAAGTCAAATTTATCTTGAATTTCTGCTCACTTACACGAAGGGACGCCCTGAGACCACTGGGAACTGGAAGATAAGGAAGCCACAACTACCAGCAGAACCTGCAACCCAGCCAGATAAAAGCAGCTAACACCCACCTGGAGACAGAGTCCTACAGGGAACAAAAAGACCTCAAACCAAAACCCACCACTAGGGCAAGAGGTATGTGCAAAGCACATGAAGAATGTGTGAAGAAGGGGTGGATAGACTGTATAAGGGTATAAAGGCCCAGGGATTGGTGTGTTCTGGGTCCCTGGCTGGGGGCACCCAGCTCAAGCTGTTCCTATTGCTGTGTCACTGAATTATTAAACTAATTTTTCCTGGAATTGGAGACTCTGCTGTGGGAAACCTGGGGCAAAGAAATTTCTCTAACAAGGATTCTGGTTTTTTAAAGCTGATATCTCTTTCTTCCATAAACAGATGGTATGTTATTTCCACCCAAATTGCCAGGTTAACATGCTACATACAAACCTAGCATCATCTCTGATGCTCCAAGTATTCACAAATACTAGCTAATCCATCTTTACACGTCAAGGTAATTCTCAGTTCTGCAGGCAAGGAAACAAACATTTAAGAAATGAAGTCACTTGTCAAGGTCACGTAGACCTGGAAGTCTGAAGTTAGAGTTTAACTATAAAATTCAGATGATCTTATTCCCAGACTTGCAGATGAACTACAAGCTATTTCTGGGGTGGAAAAAAAGCACTGAGAATTCTTTCAACAGCTCAGAATTTCCAGGACACTGCAGAGTCACAAGTGCCAGCTGATTCTGGTCTTGTTCTATAATTTGCACTAACCAGACTGGCCCCAGTATGAGACCTCTTCATCAGTCTTAAATAGCATCCCAACTGGTAGTGCATGCGAGCAAGTCCCTGCAAGTTTTCAGCTCTAAGCAGAACTGCCAACAAAAAACATGAAGGAACAGTTTGCACATGTAACTACTGCATGTTTGTTATGATCAGGCTGCTAAATAGAAACACCAGTTGGAATTGGATAGTTTTGGCAATAAAAGGACGGGCTCCACCAACAGATTTGTCTGTTACATTTTACTATTTTCAATACGAAAACTAATGGGATTCAAAAATTCTTTTGTAAAGCTATTGCAAGTGCCATTCCCCACATATGATTCTCTGATTATACAAAGGCTGCTGCAGAGAATCCCTGGCACTGTGCTTCCTTCCAAACCAAATCAGCCTGATGTCTAGGGAATGGGTAAGCTCACTCAAAAGTGTTAGCAACTACCTTTGCTTTGCAAAATACCACGGGAATACTGCTGGACTATTAATTAAATATATTTTTTGTGCCAGTTGATGCAAGATTTAATTAAAGTCTTTATTAACTCACTCCGGAAGCATCAAATAGAGAAAGCTTACTATGAACACACCGAACAGTCCAAGCAATAGTTATCAAACATGTTACAATGATGCCTGTGAAGTCCCAAACCTCACAAAGCAACAGAGATGAGAATTCCTATTACATAGAAACACAAACGAAAAGGATATTAAAAGCAAACACAGTGCTATCTATCCCTTCAAGTATCAACCAAATGCATATCATTTCCCTTTCTTATAAAACATTTAAAGATCCAGAGTGGCATATAATATACCTCTCTAGCTGTAAATATTCTGGACCAAAGCCCAGTGTCTGACGGGCATTTGTTACTAGCTTCATTTTTATTTCAACACAAGTTCTCAAATAATGTTTAGTTTGCTTTTTCTAATAAGTAAGCCTTCAACCCTATAAGAAACAGCCACAAACTCCATCTATAATAACTCAGGACTCCCCTGAGGATGATAAAAATCCCTCTTTCCTTCCTACTGAGGCAATAAGAGGCCATAATTCCTCTCTTGGACACTCATCGTTTCAGGAAATCATTAACTGTAACTCTGACAGCCACAACAGTGACAAGTCAAGTTGCCACAAAACCGTCATTAACAGTCCCCTGAACTGCAACATACGAAACAAGAGACATTCCAACAAATGCTTTGGAACAATAATTTTGATGTAGAAATAACAAAACTATCACTTCCCTTAAATCAATTGAAAGCACATTTTTAAATGTTTCCTATCGGCAGGCACCAAACTAAGTCAGGTTCAAGACTATATTTTCAAAACTTCCCCGATAAAGCCTTTAATGTGATGGCACTTCCTTTGGTTCCAATTAGACATCGTGAGAGTTTACATTGGCTTTCAACAGATCTAGCTGTGGTCAAAGAAAGATGGTTCACTTTGTCTTGTTTCATGCAGAGTTCCCCAGCCTCTCGCTCTGCATTTTACATCCCAAACACCTGTCTGTTAAAATATATTGCACAAAGACAAATTTAAGAATAAATCCCACTATTACACTGCTTTTACCATCTTCCAGATCCCTATTTGCTCTCCAGGTGCCAGGGAACTACAAGTAACATCCTGTCTGCTTTGTAAAACTCCCCAGTGCTGAAAGCATGTTAGCTGAGCCATTGAGAAACTCAGATTATTGCATCAGAGGCCACATTTAGTCTTGTGGTAAGTGCTTTCTTTCCTCAGATTAGTGGACATTATACTCAAAATTCCTGGTGTATTTTCAATGACTTAAAAGAACTACTTGACTGCATATTTAGTTCTACAAACTTTTCCAACACAAAGAACAACAAGATATATTTAGGCATTGGACATAGAAAAACGGCCTCCACAAAACCATTTATAGAAGATACTAACAAAATAACAGTTAATTTTCTAATTCCCAAACCAAGCTAACAAAATGAATCCATTTATTCTTACCTGGAAATTTGGTGCCCAGCATAAAGCAGCAGTGCAGTCAAAAAGTACAGGTAAAGCTGAACCAGGTGTTGCCTTGGTAAAGTTAGCAGCACAACACTTAAGATGTAACCTGCAACAAAAAGCAGACATTGATATTTCAAAAAATACTATCTAACCCAAATTTTCTTAAAATATGAACTAACGCTCAAAACTATTCAGATCTCTAACACCTTTGTTTTCATTTGGCTTAAATTTCACTTACCTACATTTTCCTCTCATCAAAACACAAAGCACACAAAATACCTTCCCCTTTTTCCTTCTTTCTCCATGACCAGAAACAGCTTTACCAGCTTCTGTAAGATCACATCTACATGTCAAGAAGGGGACTTGATCCACAGTATTTTAACATGACAATGAACATAACCTGTACAACAAAGAGAAAACAGGCCTAGGTCTCCACCTTCTTCCAAGTGAAAGCAACTTTCAGTGCAGCGGGGAAAAAAGCCTATCCAATCATAAAATTCAGTCCATTGATGTAAAATAACCTTTTCCTCAAACACAGGACACACAGAACACTTTTCCATGCTGATTAGCATGACACATTTTAATTCTTCCACTCTATGGCTTGCAGACTCTTTGCATGTCCATAATTTGAGATGGGGACACACGGCCTGTACCTCATACATCACTGCTGCATAAATCAAGGACAAGAATTGGCACAGGCTAGGATTTGTAGGCATTTATACCAGCAGTTCCTGCACTTCTTGTTAGCATTTAGTGAGACTGTGGAAAAACACATGATGTGGATACAGCTTTACTCTGACCATGGCTGCTCAGCAGACTCTCCAACAAGCAGCACACTGATTTTTTATCATGCCTGCTCTCATTTGGATACTCAAAGCAGTACTTTGAAGTCCACTTCCTAACTGGATGGTACATGTCCACACTCTTCTCTTTCCCAGACAGGCTGCAGGTCAAAACCCCAGCACATGGTGCCTTTACTAATCTTTATTTCCGAGCTCTCCATCACAATGCAGTGCCCTCATGCTGCGTCTGAAGGTCAGCTCAAGTGCCTGGCACTGAAATCCATTTAGGAAAACAACCCAGCAACAGCCAAGAACTCCCCTGAAGCTAAGAACAGAATGCTATAGAAGAACTCACCCTGACCCTTACAGCTACACTAGTCATGTTACATTTACAGTTTCATCCATCTATGCAGCAACATGAGGCACAGTCTTTTTTCCTGAATTAATTTATACCTTGAGCTTTTTAAATAATGCAACTCTAGATTAAGCACTCATGAGCAGTGACATAACCAGCTACTATAAAGCAGCTTGGGAACACAGCATGTTCGAATATTTGAAAAAGATACTATGTCAGAGTCAGTATTTATGCAGAAGTACTTGAAGGCTGCTTAGTACCTGCCATGTTCAATAAGCCACCTCTGTAAAATTCTACCAACAGTTTGGTCTTCAAAAAAGTATCTCCCAAGATGCTCCTAGAAAAGGCATCAGGCCCACAGGATGCCAAGAAGAGGTCAATTCAGGTAAGACAGATGACAGGAGTGACGATAAGACAGACAAAGCCTATTTACTTACCTTTTTTAAATACCAATATATAATTCATGTACTTAACATTAAAGATAATTTTTCGAGTACCTTCATGAAGTGGATATGACAAGTTGCACATTTGTCTGAGGATGTGCCTTTTCAAAAGCTGAAATAATTGATAGTTTCTTTTATTACAATGAATTATCATACAAGTCACTAGTTTCTGTACAGTATCACTTTGACCAGAGGGCTGGAGCACCTCTCCTTTGGAGACAGGTTGAGACAGCTGGGGCTGTTCAGCCTGGAGAACAGAAGACTCTGGGAAGGCCTCACTGTAGCCTTTCAGCATTTAAAGGGGGATTATAAGAAAGATGGGGACAGACTTTATAACAGTACCAGTAGTGATAAGACCAGGAGTATTGGTTCTAAACTAAAAAAGGGTCGATTTAGATGAGATACAAGAAAGAACTGAGTGTGGTGAAACACTGGAACAAGTTGACCAGAAAGGTTGTGGACGTCCCACGCCTAGAAATATTCAAGGTCAAGCTGGAGGGGTTCTGAGCAAGCTGATCAGCTGCAGATGTCCCTGCACTCATTGCAAGGGGGTTGGACCTTTAAAGGTCCCTCTCAACCCAAACCATTCTATGGTTGTATAATTTTTATTTTAAGCTTTTTTAAGGGGGCTTGAAATACAGCACTACAGGTTTCCTTCTAGCAACTGTTTTATACAGAGCAGATGTTCTACATCATCCATTTTCTTAGCAAACACCTGTATTTTATGGAATTCCCGTTCTTTGTTCAGCACTTTTCATCTACCAAATACACAAATGACAAGAGCAGGAACTCCTCAGCAGTCTCCATGAAGACATTTAACAAGCCTGCACCACACCACAGCCTCATGAGCTGGATCCAGCACCTCTCACACCATCCCCTGACATTCTTCCACCTCATTTCTGCTGCATTCACTCCCTTCCCTTGATTCCTTACTGAGGGACAATTCTCCCGCGAAACAACCCACAGCCATTTATCATTCCAGCATGTGAGTCAAATCTCTCTAAACCTTTCCTTCTCACTGTAGCCCATGACTCACCTTCAGGTGAAGAACTAAGTGGAGTTTATTATGCAGTCTTTTATTCTTCAATTATTCTATAAATAGTCTTAGAACACCTGTTTACTGTATCTGTATTTAAGCTCTGCCATTTTCTTTACCTTATTCTACCACATGAAAGTCTGCTTCTTGGTCACATGATGATGTATCTGAGTGATGGCAGGATCATTTCTGTAAGACATTTTAGAGGGCAGCAACTGCACTCTAACACAGACAAGTTAGATGAAAGGATTTTAGAGGTCACTGAAGTTCATTCTTCTCTACATGGTCACAACTTTAACCAAAATAGTTAGGATCCTTCAGGATAGACTGAAGGAGTAAAAAAAAAAAAAAAAAAAGATAAAGTCTAAATACAAATCAGAAGATGAGAAGACGACAGTCACTGTGCCTTCTAACCAGCTTCCAGACAGCACAGATGCTCATAACACTGTGCAGGGAAGCAGCACAAGACAACCAAGGTTACTGCAGAAGCCTGAGCAATGAACTCCACCACTCACAAGTTTGGGCTGGAATTTAAATGTTCTCTTTGAAGGAGCCATTTGGTCTAATTGTTAGATTTTGAAGAGGGGGAGAGCAATAGACATTTGCAGTAGTCCCCATTCACTCTTATTTACAATTCCCTCCTGTGACTTGATAAGAGGGAGATTTCAACACACTTCATACTGCAATATTTGCATTTTTACTGCAGAGGCCCTATTCCCAAAGTGGTACCAACCTCATTTTTATCGACAACGCCTCTGCCAAAAAAAAGGCAAATAATTCATTACCAAACCATCTCATTGCAGAAGAAAAGGAAGACAAGTTCAAATTCAGTAATATTCTATTCCCTTTGTTCTCACCCAGACAAATGATGTAATTAGTATATGGCGTAAACAAGATTCCACTTAAAAAAAAAAAAAAAAGGACCAGGAAATGAAATTTCTCACAGCAGCTTTCTCATCCACCTCCTCTGTCAGAAGAAATCCTGATGCTAAGAACGTATATCCCTTTGGAGAGAGTCCCCCCACACAAGGATTTACAGATTGAGAAACAGTCATTTTGCTGGGCAGCCTTTAGACATGGGTTAAAAGTAACTAAAGCTCACTTCCATCCAAAGCTTTCTGAGCTCTGTGTCTGCAGTGAGCACTCTGCTCCCTCGATTTAGGCTGTGCTATTTTTGCCCTTGGGACTTGGTGTATTGTCTCTTTTAACTCACCGAGTACATCTCTGCTTCAGGGTAAGCAGCAAGCTCAGAGAAGCAGAGTTCCTGCCTCAGTAAAGAAATGGGTTTAACACATGTTAAAAAAAGAGAAAAGACAAGACAGAATAATCTCTTTCCTGAATACAGTCATAGTGCCCTGGTGCCAGGCCACCAAGAAAGAGACTTATACCTTTAGGTTTCCAGCTCTAAGGAGCACTACAGAAGACATACTCAGCCAACCTTAAAAATACACAGATCTCCCACTCAGTTCCTATTCAGAAGCACGAGGACACAGAGAACTTCTACTGCCTCTTGTGAAAGATGGTGCAGATTTAGGCCCCACCAGAGAAAATAAACTGTGAAAATAATACTAAGCAGAAAAGCAAAGTTAAACCTTGCTGGACAAGAATGCATGCATTAACTGGCTCACAACCTCATTTACAACTTGTTGATTCAGCTCAATGAAAACCTCTGGCTGTGCAATGTTCATTGTTACTGTGAGCAGCAGCTCACACATTGCCTTTCAGCAATCTCCCTCCACTTGTGCACCACCAAGGTGTTTCCCAGCTTCTCTCACCTAAATTACCTCTTTGCCGACTCAGGAGTCTGAGGTTTATTGACTGCACACAGCAGAGGCTTCTGGAGCATGATCAAAGTCGCAACTCATCCTCTTTATTAAACACTTTAGTGCTCATTTGCATGATTATAGATCCCTTGCGTCCACTTCACATGATTACTCAAAAGTTTCCTGCACATTTAGTCTAAAAATGAGAACTTTGCACATCAAAGAGTTTATAACATTTCTTAATAAAACCACACCAACTCTTGCAGTGCCAGAAAGTAAGAGCACAATTAATTGGATTCTACTGGAAAAGAATTTGGGGGGCCCTAACTTCCCACTTGCTCATATCCAGTGAGGATAAAGGGTCCATCTCATCATGACTTGCACAGTCATGCTGCTGTGAAGCAGCGAATCTTGAGCCACAGACAGCACCACAACATCCATCTCTCCTGGCTCAACACAGGATCAGTGCACTGCTGAGTTAGTCACTTCATTTCGGCCAAATCCTTCACTGTCCCCATTTCAGTTTATTCAGATTGGCCACAACGTGAAAGTACCACGACACACTTCTGAAAGTGTGGAGCTGGCAGAAGTAATATAACAACAGCCAGCACCTTTATTTTCAGTGTGTCTAATTTTCAGGATAATCAATCACCAAACTGGTTACACCACAATTTACACAGAGATTTAATAAACTGTCAATGTCCACATCATCTGTCTCAAGAGTGGATGATGTTTAAAAGATACACTTTAGACCTTGGGGTAGTTAAATACATGATGCACAAGTTTCCAGGAAGATTCTGTGGCCCCTTCCCTGGAGACCCAAGCTCAAGCCCAGAAGGAACCCCAACAGCCACTTATTTTTAAATCACATAAAATGGGAGACAAAAAGCTCTTGTACAATTTGTATTAACCATCATTTGAAGGGTAACTCAGACTGGGGTCTTCTGAATTGACTGGGACAGCTGTGCTGTTCTTCTGAGAGGGAGAGTCGTTCATCTGCTCTGTTACAGAAGGCAACGTCCTATGGACTCTCTGCCACCACACAGAGACACCCCTCCTGCATCAGAGGTGACTCCAACACTTGGCTCATGCAAAATCTGCCTCTCAAATCAACCCAGAAGCCAAGCCATTGAGAGAGCACGACACAAAACCCCCTTGGGCTTGAGCAGCCACCAAAGCACCAGAAGTGCCACCACCAAGGGCAGCTTTCATCCAGTTTGTGTCACTACTGCTACCTGAGTGCCTGTTCCAGGCAGCCACACGTGTTGCAGGCTTTAGGACGTATTGCATTTTTGGGGAGTGATGTTTTCGCTTGACAGTGCCAAGGCACACCTCTTCCTCACCCTCCCACTCAGCCAAAGCTCCTGAACAAATGTTATTCACTGCAATAAGTGCTCTACTTGAAACTAATGTGGCAAATACTTTGCCCTTCAGAAAATGATGGAAAATTAGTTCTAAACTGAGAAAGCACACAAGGAAATTAGTATTTATTCAGTCATGGTACAGTACAACTGTAAACAGAGATCAGAAATCCTGTTATCAACATCTGCACATCTCAGTGAAAATAATGCCAACAAAACAATTTACTCATTACAGGGGTACTGCCAAAAACAGCTGTTTCTTGAATTTTTAAATGCATAGCAGATTGGGCACTCTAAGTATAAATAATCCAAGAACTGAGTTCCTTACAGAGATTTGCAGTATTGTCTGACCAAGTAAAATAGACTTTTGGTTCTAGTTCTGCCATATGATTCAGAGGCTGTTTCTATAAGACAACATAGCTAATGATTAGAGCTCTGGGACTAACAGCAAGCATGGAGATCTTCCAGGGAAGTGGAAAAGAACCCAGAAGTGGAACCATAAAAATATAAAAAGCCACAATGTATTCTAAATCACTAGGACAAACTGCCATGCTGTCATGAGGCTGGTACTCAGAGCCAAAATTTCAAGCATCTCCTTTCGAGAAGACTGCTAGTAGCTTCCTTTTATTTTAAATAAGAAGTTATGTGGGTTGCCAAAAAGAAATACCAGCTTTATATAGAAAAGTTACCTGAAAGTATACACATGCTGAGAAAGCTGCTTAGGAAAAGCCTACAGCACTAAGGGAACAGCACAGGAATAGGCAGCCTCGAGTTGGAAAATGAAAAAAGGATGTGTTGGATTTTGAGCACAGCACACTCTGCCTCTTTCTGTGTCCACCAACTGCAGCATGAACTGCATTTTATCCAAAAAGAAAATGAGAGGACATAAGTAATTATTTTAAGAAATGAAGACCAAGTCCACGTCATAAAATTGCATTTGGTTAAAAATAGCTACAGTTTAAAATAAAATAGTAACACTCAGAAAATAGTTCTACTACCCATTTATCTAAATGGTGTTGGCAGGAGAGAGACAGAAGACATGGGACAGCAAACCCAGAAATGCTGAACCTGAGCAGCACCTCATCTTTGTATGCATTAACTGCATTTACACATTTACTCATATCCTCTTCTCACGTTTTAGGAAATTTGTTTCTGTAATGAACCAGCTTCTTTCTTCTCACACTGAAGCTTCACTTGGCACCTCTTACTGTGTTTGTACCAAGGTACCATATCTTTCCTCTTAGAAGGGAACACAAGAAAGCAATGCAAACAAAAGATCTTCTACTTAAAGCACAAGAGCTTAAAGAACAGCGAGCAGACCAAAGTGTGCAGTCAGCAAACACCCAAGGCAGGAAGTTCAGGAGGTTTCTCCTCCCTCAAGCCCCTTGGTAAAGGCAGCATTCAGAACAAGGAGCTCACACCTAGCAAGTGATGTGACCAACAGATTAAGGTATTAACCACACAGTTCAAGAAACTGATTACAAACAGGGTTGTGACAGATGACACACCTTCCACCTATTCCAAATATTTAAATAGTTTCCTTACCATTTTTTCCCTGAGAGTTTTTTTTGCCACGACAAATACAGTTTGGGATAGAAAACTGCTCTATTTTTACTCTTAAGTAAGAAAAACCCTGTATTTAGTGCAATTCTGTGTCCCTAGCATGACAATGACATAAATTCCAAGTCTGACTAATTACAGGTTAAGCTCATGACTCTTCTTTTTCCATCCAGCTCAGAGTATTTACCAGTTAGCACAAACAGTATCGCTTTGCCCTTCACAGGAGGAAATTATGTGGTTTCAACTGTTTCCACTTTCTTCATAAAAGGAATAAAAAAAGAAGTATCTGTTTTCTCAGAGCTACTCTACAGCACAGAAGAAAACACAGAAGCAGTAAGTGTCAGTCTACCCTACATAGAGGTTTGAGATAAAAGCCATTTTTGTTAGCACAGATCTTTCATGAACAACAGGCTACTTTAAATTTATACAAAATTATTGCAACAAAATCTTAGTGAAGCCACATTATACCTACAACAGTTGTGGTCAAAAAAATTGGTTTGCTTTTTAAGTTTCTTTCCCCCCTTATCCATGTATGAGGTAACAGACAGAATATCAACTGTCAGAATTATATCTGGTTACACCACCCAACTGCACACGTTATCACACTCTACTCCTCAGCCTGTTTGGATGGGTTACCAAAACAACTAAATAGGATGACTTGGAGTACTTGGGAGAGAGTCCTGGGACTGTAGTGTCATTGACCAGACACTCCTGAACACTCCAGGAAGAACTACAGAATGCTCACAGATAATATTTGAAAATAAGGCAAATAATTCAGGTTTTTTTCAATAGTCTTAGAAGAAAAGAGAGAAATATATGTGCATGTACATATTTTATTGTATTTAAACAGGCCAGATTATAGAACCAAACCTTCCATGACACTCCTTTCAGAGGGCAAAAGAATTTTTCCTATTTTAAATATAATTTCTGATTGTATAGCACCCGTATGTGCACGTAAATTTTGGCTGCAATCCCATTTTAACCAATTCTTGCCTGTTTTTACAGATAGCCAGTAGAAATAGCAAACTAAAAGCAATTTCATTCAAAGCATCTCTAGTAATTTTAAATTAAGTTTTCAATATATCATCTGGCAAGTCTTCCGTAAGATGTACCAAAAATATTTCCAGAACCGGGTTTGATCAACCAAGTTTTAAGCTTGAGGCAACCCTGTGACCAACAAGCACAAATTTCCATGTACGTAGAACAAAAATTTTTCTGCCAGAGACATTCCAAAATTGTCATTTAAATAAGTTTGATATTTGTCTTTTTAAACAGACTTAAACCTAGGAAAGTTTTCACAAGTGAAAAACAATTTTAATGGTAATTCTATAAGGTAATTCATATGCAGGAAAACAGTATTATAAAATAAAACAACAGAACACAAACTTTATACACCAGTGCACATTGAAGACTAACGCAGGCCTTTCACACCTGCCTAAACAGTAACCACAGTGCCATCTGACAAAGTTCATAAGCAAAATTACTTTGCAATTAATCTTACATTCACCAATTCTAACCAGAACTTTATCTCTTCTGTTTGCATTGCTTTGCTTTATGCATCTGTAGTTACATTTCATGCAGCTGAACTTGCTGCTGAGCAGTTATCAGGACTGAATATTTTCCTCCACTAAAGCAGATAAGGGCTGTTTCATGGAAAGATATGAAAGGGAAAAGTTGTTTCAAAGAACAAATTGCATCCTACAGGCTTTTATTATACTCCCAGTAGTGTTAACTGGAATGTGAATAACACTGTAAAATACATCACTTCATTTAATGCATTAAAATGGAGAAGATACTCCTGTAACCCCCAGTTCTGAGCAAGCTTCCAACTCTGCCTCCTTAGTTCCAGGAAAAGGTTCACTATATCAAGATTGGTAGAGTTTATTAATTTTTATAGCTCTCTAATCAAATTGTTCCTTGTGCATCTGCTTGAGATAGATGCACCCAATTTCCTCAGCTGCTGGAAGGACTTCTACGAGACAGTATCTTACACTGCCTATATGGGAAATTCAGTGATTGTTTGATATTGCAAAGCTGCCACAGCTTTTGCTGATACTGTGTTTCCTAACTGCAGATATGAACAGAGGATTTTTTTCCTAAATAAAACAGATTAGCATGTTGAAACACATCGACAGTAAATTGTTATTTAAATTATACACTGGCAGTTAATTTTCCCCAACGTATCTTCAAAGAAGCTTAATTCCCCAAACTAGTGGAAAAGTACTTTGTTTTCCTTACAAATCCAATTTATATATTTTGATATGTCATTTTAATTAATGTTATACTGTAAACTGAAGCAACTAAATTTATATAAAATGTCATGTAGGCATGCAAATTGATTTAGCCCTGACTTGCCCTGACAAAGCTTATAAAAAAAAAAAAAACCACCAACCAAGGGATTGAAACAAATCAATTTTATTTGAAAAGTACCAGCAAAGTTTTGTCACTAAAAGCTGTCTGAAAATCTTTTAAAACAGGCAACTCTTTTGACAATTTAGAAGCTCTTCTTGCTCAGCAACTACCAGGTAGAAAAGTACAGATACTCAGTATCATAAAAGCAAAAGTGAAAGAACTGCTGAGTGATTGTGCACCAGCATAAAAGCATTCCTCGTACGAGAAGCAAAATAAGAATCCACTGATTTAGTACTAAAATAGCATTTAGGTAAGAAATACTTTGGTAACAATACTCACCCTCTCTGTAGCACTTTCTGTTGGTGTATCTCAACATACTTCAGTGAGGGCAAGATTATCAAATGACTATAAAGATGGGCTAAGTGACAGCTGGAAATTACCCACTGACATCTTGAAAACCTACTGCACAACTGCTGGTTCTGTATTAGAATCTGATCTGAGAAACTGATTCCTCAAAGGTACATGTGCTTATACAAATGCATGGGAAAGCCAGCTGTAGTTACATGTCACCTGGTCCTGTGTCGCATTCCAGCACCAGATGTCCTCTCCCACAGACACAGGAAAAGGGCACAGAACTGTGACACTAACTTTTAGCACTGCAAGTACATTGTAATCCCAGCACAAGTATAGTGCAGTCATAACAAAGAAAGCTGCACATATTTTTAATGTAGTAAATAATTTGCAGACATTTAATAGATTAAAAAAAAGAGAAGTCACATGCACAGCACTTGTGCAGTCAGGACTGAAATCAGGACACGCTACTTCAAAAACCCACAGTTCTCTAGCTACTTAACTAGAGTGTGTTTCCTTTAGCTGATTGCAGTGCACCTTTATCCTCCAAACTCATCTACAAGGAAGAAACACTGCAGAGTGGGAAGATTATATGCTATCCATTTCTCTCCAAGCCAGGCAGTGTTCAAGCAGATGCTCACTGACTATCAACCTCAACAGCCTGAATCCAATCTCTAATTAACCCCATGTGCAGATGAATCACATTCTCACCTGGAGAGCAGGTCCCAGAACATCAATCCTTTCATCTCCTAAAAACACACATTTAGCATTCCAGAGCTAGACTTTCAGGCCAAGGTTCAAACCTCAGCTGCCTGAGCTGAGTTAATAATTTTATCCATTTATCTGCAACACAAGGACTTGTTACCTACTCGAATCCACTCACAGCACACAGATGGCTCATAAGGTTGAAAACTGAAATGACAGATCTGTGCAGCAGATGAAAGCTAAATGTCTGGTGCTGTGGTTAGTCCAAACCAGGCCACCTTTTCCCTAGTCCCTTGTTTAATGCCAGTAATGTTATAATACTTCTTGTCTGCACAGCATGTCACAGCAGCTTCCTCATCAGTCAGATACAGGTCAAAGTCACCGTGCTATTCTTTCAGGGCCTCAGCTGTGTTTCCAAACACCAGATTTACTCTACTTATGTGTCAAGGCTAAATAGCAGAGTTCAGTAGAAAACCCTGGACAGGATTTCTTTATTGCTAACATAAACTGTTCCTTAGGCAGAACTGTAATGAATATATTAGCATGTTATTCATTGTTATCAATACATTAGCATGCTATTACCAAATTCTTAAAATTCTTTTACTAAGGAAAAGGGTATTTAGTACAGTGGTGTCTTCTCTTTAATAGATGTATACTTACCCACATAATGCATATTAAGGGCCAAGTACTTGTACTGGAAGAGAGGGTTGTTGTGCAGGCTACTTCTTTGGATCTGCTGGAAGAATGAGCTGACATCCCATCTGTACAAGACATCCAACAGCATGATGCTCGGGACCCTCAGGGCCACGTTTAATACTGCCTCCAACTTCTCCTTTGCAGCCATTCTCCTCCCTTTCTGTGAATTGGCAGCAGACTGTAAATAGAACAAGAGAGAGAAGAGTAATCAGATCAATCCCACTGTACAAACAGCCATTAGGCTTTGTGATAGTATGAATGGGGCTTCCTGTGTGGCCACAAACGACTGAATGAATCAACTGAGTTAAACTCAAATCCAAACAGGACAGCTTCTATTTTTGCTATATAAAGGTCAATTTGCTAGCAGTTTTTCCACAGTGATACCGTAAAATGGGGGAGAGGGCAGATTAATGACATGAAAGTGGTCCAAGGGTGTGCACTAAACAAACCTTCGTTCTTATTTGCACTAATGCAGCATCCAAGAGCTCAGCCAAAAGGCCCCAATGTACTCGATACTACATAAACATTAACATGATCAGCACTAAACTGCAAATACTCTGTAAGCTTTAGAAATCAAACACTAACAAAATTCAGACACTATGTCCATTTACTTTAGCACTATTTCTGCGCCTCTGAAATTAAAAAATCACGGATTAAAAGAGTCCTTAAAACATTTTAGATTCATTTCCTCAATGTAAATTGAAATAATTGTCCAATACCTCAGTTTTAAAAAAAATCATTTACAACCTTCATTAACATCTATGAATTTATCTGTGGAATCTGAGGGCTGTGTGTTTGGAGATTAGCACCAATAATGCAACTTTTCTACTCATTTTAATGTATTCACCACAAGGAATCATACAAACAAAAGACTGTATTCCTCTCACTCCCAAATACTAGAAGGTAATTTAATTTTGGAGTTTGCCATCAGATAAGACGGATGGTGCAAAACAATGAAGGGCACTTTTCTTTTTAAAACAGAAACAAATGCTAGTCCACAACAGCACCTAAAAGTCAACAAAAGAAGAGCAAAAGGATCCATTTCCACATCCTGTCACATAAGACTAACAACAGTTCCTAAACAAAATATGCTGGTTTTACCATACACCACCTGCCCATCCCAGGAACATGATTCACCCCAGGCTGAGTTTGTGAGCACCAGTAACAGACACAATATTAGAGAAGCACAGTTGAAGTCTTCAAGGCCAAGGTGGGGATGACCCACCAAGGTTTTATCCACAAGAAGCCATTCAAAGGAAAATCACCTGCAGCACAATCAACACCCCGATGAGGTTCAGATTTAAAAAAAGGCTCCCAACCCCAATTATTAGGGGGCCAATTGGAAAAAAAGTGCATCCTGACAAAAGAAACAGAAAAATCTGCACTTGAACTGCACTTTAATTTAAATAAAGTTTTACAGGACTTTTTTCATATTGTCCCTGTGTAACCTATAAAAGTTTTTGCAGTTGTGCAAGTTTTACACCTCAACTCAACAGTGAAGTACAGCAAGAAGTGAAACCATGCAAATATACAGGAACAAAAAAACCAACCCCACTCACACACACACAACCCTCATGTGAGGTTTTATTTGTGTTATCATGTCCTAGGCACTACCACAAACTGCTTATGTGCACACGTTCAGCCACATTCACACCTGCCAAGGCACGAGGACATAAAATTAATTCAGCCCAAGAAGTCAGGACAGATCAAAACTGAGATATGGCTCAATAAACCTCAGCTTGCAGGGCTGCTGTTGCCACTGTCTAGCCCTCAGTCTGACTTTTCAAGTTATGTAAATGCTGACACTTTTTACAGAGCTCTTGCAACAGCTCCACAAACCCCAAGGGCAGCACATCCTTCCTCTCGCACAGGAAGCGTTTTCCCACTACATGGGGCACCCCACACACCACCAGCATTTCACAATGCTGCTCAAAACATGCTGAAAGGTTTGCCAGAAGACTACAAATATTTAGAATGAACAATCAAAACTATCACCCAAGCAGCTACCTCAGAATCCAAGCATTCAGCATTTCATGCCAATAAAAGATGGGAGTTTGTACAAACAAAATTGGGAGTTACACAGATTATATACAAAGAGTTACAAGAAATATCAGGGCACACAGCTTAAATAATTCATATGAGAATATTTTAAAATGTCTTGGAATTTTTCAGATTTTCTATTTTGCCAAGCCTGTAAATTTAATTAAAACTTTGAAATTAAGCTGTCTCCTGGTTTTTTGCTAGATTCCTCTTCCAAGTAGATCAGGACAAGGGTGGGCAGGGACTGACTGACAGGTTTTCACTCTGTCACAAAAATACCCATGTAAAGTGACAATAAGTACCTGATTCCAAATGACATTCTCAAAACTGTCAAACCTTTTCCAGTCATCAACAACAACCAAACATGTAGGACAAGAAGGAAATTTTCACTTGTTTTCACTTTTCAAATTACTCTAAAACCAGAATCCCAAGGACAACTTCTCTTAATACTGAAAGTTAACCGAGGGTTAGCACGTTCAAATTAAGCTGAATAATTCTACCTCCAAAGCTCTTACACACAAACTCGGGGAACTAAAAAGTGCAGCATTTACATTATCTAAGAAAACAATCTAAATTTCAAATGCTGTTAAAACAAAAGCAAAACAAACTTTGAAAACCATACCATGTCACAACAGATGGACTGTGAGGGGCAGCCACTGCAGCTCCACAGCATCTTCTGCCACTGACTGACAAACCATCCAATACTAATAAGAAACCCTTTAAAACGAACTCCACTAGAAATGCGGATGTGTTAAATAAAGCCTCAGTTGTAATGGCTGCCAAGTTCTAACAGAATGTAATACAGGCAAGCAACAACGTCCATTGCTCTAAGCTCATTATATTGTAAAGAGCTCTTACAATACATTATTTTGATTGGTGTAAAAACAAACAAAAAAACCAACCAAACATTAAACCTCTAAAACCCTCAGATAAATGATGATGACATGAGTTGCTGGATGTTCAGAGGTTAAGAAAAGAAAAATAGGTCACTTGTTGTACAAAGACAAAAAATGGACTTGGAAGCAACTTGTGTTTCAAAATTTTTTTGCCATGATTTCAAACATCTCCCTGTTCCAAATCAGAAGAAAAAGAACAGTCTTACGAAAGATTGTCATGGTTTAACCCCAGCCAGCAGCTAATACCACACAGTCACTCACTCACCATCACCTCTCCCAGTGGGATGGAGAGGCTAATCAGGAAAAAGGGTAAAACCCTTGGATTGAGATGAGAACAGCATAATAATTAAAATAAAATAAAATAATGATGATGGTAACAACTGTAATGAAAGGGAGACAACAAACAAAAACAACCAACCAACCAACCACCAAAACAAACATAAACAAAACTAGATAAACAAACAAAAACACGACTAAAAAAGAGTGGAATAAAGCCCAAGAGAAACAAGTGATGCACAATACCATTGCCCACCACTCACTGACTGATGCCCAGCCTGTCCCTGAGCAGCCATTGGTGGCTCCCAGCCCATTCCCCCCAGTTTATATGCTGGACATGATGTTCTATGGTATGGAATATCCCTTTGGCCAGTTCCTCCCAGCTTCTTGCACACCTGGTCACTGTCAGAGCACAGGAAGCTGAGGAGCCCTTGATTTAGAGTAATCACTGCTTGGCACCAACTAAACCATCAGTGTGTTATCAATGTAGTTCTCATATTAAATCCAAAGCTCAGCACTGCACCAGCCACCAGGAAGAAACTCAATCACAGCCAAAACCAGGACCAAGAACTTCAGACTTCACACCTTACGTTGTGCTATTTGACCAAAACAAGCTTTTAAAAATTTCTCATCAAAACTGTTTGGTCATTTTTGTTTTCTAACGAGGATTTTTCAGAAGTCCCTCCCTCACCTGACACACCCATTTTGTCAAAAGCATATTCCTGGTTAGCTTTAAAGAAAACAGTAGAATTAGCAAAAACCAATTTAAAAAAAAAAAAAGGACTATCCTAAGTCTGTCCCAGCTCATTCTATCAGCAGAAGAGATCACCTTGAGTGTGCTCACATGACACGTACCCCCTCAAAGATAACACATATTTTCCCTTTGACAGAATTTTCTTTCTGAAGTTTTGTCATGACATAAAATTTCAGCTGAAGCTGTGAATTCTGCCACTTAAACTAGTGTAACTGTTGTTTCTGCAGCAACATAAATATAAATCTATCACATCACAGGCAGAAAATACACCCTGGTAAAAAGCAGTACACGAGGCCACAGAAAACCTGCATCCATTTATCCAAGCAGGTATAAAATTACATTAACAGAGCAGAGTTTCTGCATTTAGGAAAGCATTAATCATGAAGTTAATTAAGAGTTACAGAAATACGCTGGAATATCTGCAAATTTAAGAGTTATTCTAATACTATTGCCATCAAAAATCACCATAGAAAGAGACAGTAATTCCAGACAAGATCAGAACTTCAAAACCAAACTTGTTCCTGCAACATTCAGCCTCACATCTGTGAACAAGATGCTCATTCTCCTACCATATTACAACCTAAAACACTTGGCAAGATTGGCTAAAACCCAAGAGACAATTTCAGCTTCTGTTTCTCACATCTATGAAATTTTAGTTACTTTGGATATGTCTCTGTTGACAAGCTGACTTTGGTCTGTAGTCTAGTTTCCACTCTGGATTATTTTTCAGTAATACATTCTGGAACCAAAAATATCACCAGGAAAAGCTTTTGTTTTCCTGTCAGGTAAACTTTGCTAGACAGACTTTGAAGAGGAAAAAAAAAATAAACCCAACACAAAATCTACAACTCCTACCTGTAGCTATGGAAGAGTTCAGTGTAAAAGCACAAATACTAAAATTAGACCCACAGTTGAGTGGTACCCATTCACTCCCCAGAACCACTCCTTCTTTATGCTGTCCTGGTCTGGGGAGCAAAAAGAATTTGAAGTTCAGAAAAAAGCCATTCTTCAGAGACATAGATCTTTATGTCATCATTTTGGGAGGGAGAAAAAAAGAGGAGCAAATGAAAGGAACAGGACGAAAAGGTTTGTCAGATATGCACTCAGAAAAGAATTTCCCTGTGTGAGTGTGTAGAAAAAAAACCCCAAACCTAGAACTCAGAGTATGTGAGTCACCAATCCATCAAAAGAGCTGTTTCCCATGCAGACAGAGGCAAAGAAGGAAAAGACGTTTTGCTCCCATACAATTCAAACTGGCTAACAAGGACAGCACTTGAAAATTTCTGCTGAGAAGGCCAGATCCAGCGAGATACCCAGTGTACTAATAAAGCAGTGAAACACCGCAGACGTGCCCAGCAACACTGCCATTGGCAGCCAGTCACCGCTCCCAATAATATTCAGTTCTGGTAGATCACTACAAGAGTTCAGGAATTTCAAATAATAACCAGAGAGTATTTAGCCTTCAATTTAAAGGTTTAGAGAGAGTTGGTCAGCAAACAGACAGCTTGATCTTGCTATGTAAGCAGTTAACAAGAACAAACAAATTTTTTTTTTCTCTTTTTGTTTCCCATCTGGTCTGACAACACAGATTGCTATAGAGCTGCTGCAGTGGTGTAACTGGAGAACTGGTATTTCTACCTAGAAAACACAGTAATTCCTACATTCCTAAAGACTCATTCAGTTGTGAACTGGGGCATAGCTAAGGTTAACCATTCCAAACAAATACAGAACATATTTTGCAAAAACCAAATATTACTGCAAAACAAATTAGGTCAACCTCTTATCTGTTCATAGGAACTTCATTGAACACACATTCATGTTAAAGGCATACTGAAAAAGGACAAAAACAACTAGAGAAGTTTAACTGCAGAGAATAATAAAATAATCTATATTTCCAACTTTCATTAAATCTAGCAAGTTTCATATGAGCGAGAAGAAAACCAATTCAGGAAAATGAAGATACCTATCATAGAGCTGTGAATTTTTCCTCAAAGATTTATTTCTCAAGTACATTTATACACTATGAACAGTTTCAGCCCACTCTCAATTATACAGCAAATGCATTATATTATTTATGGGCAGCCTGTAAAACATCCTGTGTCTTTTATTTTTAATAATGAGCAGGTAAGACCAGGGAGCTGAACTCGGGGACTAACATGTGTTAACAAAGATTAACAGATCCACCAGTTATGCAGCAAAATCCTTCTGTGGATTCCTAATGGATCCACACTCTGCCTGCATATGTTCAGTTCAAACCCAGTCACACTAAGAGGGGCTGCCTGATTTTAAGATTGTAGTTTAGTTAGGCACCTGAAAGACAGGAGTCTAATTCATTAAAATTAAACTATAATTAATAATATCTTTAATTAAAGTCTTCAGAAGAAAATCTAGATTGAATCAACAAACTAAACTGCTCTGAGGTCCTTCTTGGCTCTTGCCAGTCCAAGGTTTGGTTTATTAACTAGTTATTCAGCATTTTTTTTTTGCCATCACAGCCGTGTTTGCAAGCCCACACCTACCAGCCTGCCTAACCACATTTGTATCAGCACATTCTGAGAAAATCTGGGCAGCAATCCCAAAGCGCCTCTGCAGAGGAGAGAATACCCAGAGGACCTGCACACTGAGCACTAATGACAGCCCGGGATGATGCAGTCTGTGACATCCCACCTCGGAGAGCTGGATCACAGGATAACCAGACACACAAGTAAAGCTGCCATACCCCATCAGCCTCACAAAAAAACCCTGCAACCCAAATGTGTTACCAGGACGAAGTTACACGGTTGGATGAAATATAATTCATCTTCCACAGTTGCTCAGACAGTTTTTAGCCATTTCAGCTACAGACCCAGCCTATGTTTAGAATCTGCAATGCCAATAACTAGTTACCTGACTGATAAGAAGTCAAAACATAAAATAAGACTTTCAAGATTTCTCTAGGTCCACACTGATAAAGTTTCCATTGCTGTTGCTGCCTTATCTGTTTAAGTCATGTAAATAAAGAGCATCAGCTTCCAGGCCTGTGAAATAGGTAGCTTAGCTTCCTGCAGCACCAGGCTCATGTAACAGAAATACCAAACAAATGGTGAAAATATCTAGAAAAGTTCCTTTTAAAACATGTTCAAACTCAAGACATGCAACCAAAGAATTCTTCCAGAGAAACTCCACGAGATTAAGTACCCACTTCTGAGTGTTCCTCCCAAGTACACGACTAATTACAGAGCAGCAGGGCCTCTCTGCAATGAGAGGAGATGCTGTAAGGGCAGGGAAACAGGCTCAGGTGTCTGAATCACACTGAAGGAGCTGGACCTGGATATGCACTTAAAAAGCATAACTATGGTGAACTGTCCAGTCTAACCACATCAAACACTGCCAGGTGCATTTGGAGCTAAAAATGGATTCAGAAGAGTAAACCACCAGCCAGGTTCCAGAGGACGGGAAGAGAAGCCATCTGCACATCTGTGTGAAGAGGAGGAAACCGACCCAAGTTTAGCAAACAGCTCAAAGAATGTTTTTTCGAGTGCAACATGAAACACAAGGCAGGCTTATACAGTTTTCCAGGACACACCCATTCGTTCAGATCTCACTGGCATGATGTGCCTTTCTGCATCTGCACCATGGACTCCAGCTGCTGAACAGGAGTGAGATACTGATCTCTTCCCATCATCTCCAAAGGAAGGAATTCCCCAGTACTTCTTCCAACACCTTGCTCAGTTCATATCTCCATCAGAATCAAGTGGCTCTAACATCAGAAGCTCTTCATAAGACTGATACAAACAAGGTGAATCCTGTGCTTTGGACAAGTAGCAGTTTTATATCACTCTGTAAGATTTCTGATGATCCTTCCACATAATGGTGGTCACAAAGACAACCATTTCCTAATGATAATGAGTTTATGAATTAATTGAATCCTTTAGTGATATTACGACTCAAAAACTAGAGCTGATTACCACAGTTATTAAAGCTAATTAGAAAAAAAAATATACAGTTTCTCATGCACAGGCAGCTTGTATTTAAGATAACTGGCAAAACTAAGCCAAGGTTACAGATAAACCGAAGTTACCGGATGCAATAGCTTAACAGCTCCCACCTTAACACAGTATTTTTTTAATATTTAAATCTATCTTCATTGACCTACAAACAAAAGTGATCAAAGAGTAATTATTTCCTTCTTCTCCTCCCACATTTGATCTCTACGGACACACTACACAGACAAAAACCCCTAACTGAAATACACGTAAAAGCATCCAAGTCTGAAACATAAGTTAACAGAAACTCTTTTATTAAAAACTGCATAAGAAATGAATACCGCAACACCTACAGACTTCAAAAAAAAGTATACTGAATGAGATCACAAATGGCTAATATTTATGAGTCAAACATGTTACACAAATCTCATTTTTCTTTGGTAAATAAGTGGCATCGTATGCCTCCAGTATCTAATATTCTCCCTCGTTTGCTGATACTTGCGTGCATTACACAAAAAAAATTCACATTTTTTTCCACTTTATTCTCCGAACCACGTTATTTATGCACCAGGTCCCACACACACACCCCCAAAAAGGCAGCACAACCAGAAGATAAGAATCCCTCTAAGAGCTCCATCTGTCACAAGTGTACTTGGTACACGGAACTACTCGAGCACGGAAGAAAAATGAGAATTCTCATCACAAACCTTATTTTAAAAGGCTACAGAAGGTCTCAAAAAACCGACTGACATGACACAAGTAGGGAAGATGGAAAAAGCCCTGTTCTCCACGCCACGGGCAGGCTGCTCCTTACATAAGCATGACCATATGCTCCAGGGCCCGTCTCCAGGAGGGGTGCCCGGCTCCGCTCCGTGTCTCACCCGTGACAGCGCACGGACTGGGGGATGCACAGCCGGCCGAGGGGACCGGAGGGGAAACACAGACCCCACGGAGGGCGGGGAGCACCGGAGCCCCCCGGCCAAGGCAGCAGCTCGGTCAGGGCGGCAGGAGCCCGCAGCTCATCCCCGGGGCCCGCACAGGCAGGCAGCGAATCCCGAGACCCTCCCGCCCCGCTCCCCAGCCGGAGAGTTTCCTCCTGCCCGGCGCAACTCCCGCGCTCACCGCCGGCGCCGCGGGCGGCCCCGCGCATCCTCCCGGCCCCGCTGAACTCCAGTAACCCCGGCGGCTCCCGGCGCCGGCGGAGGAGGGGAGCGGGGAGGGGAAGGGGGGGGATGGAGGGCGGGGAGAGGAAAGGGGGGGGGCTGCGCACGGGGAAGGCCGGGGAGCCCCGACACGGGCACGGACAAGCAGGGGCGCGGAGGGGCCGCGGGAGCGGCGGGCGCGCGCGGGAATCACCTGAGCCCGCGGGGTCGCCGCCGCCTCCTCCTCCTCCTCTTCCACCCCCTCCTCTTGCTCCCGCTCCCCGGTGTCTCCGCGCTTCTCACGCCGACGGCGGCGGCGGCGGCTCGTCGGTGCCCGGCGGCAGAGCGGCTCCTCGAGGCACCATGGCCGCGCCGCGCCGCTCAGGGCGCCGCCGACACCGCGCGGCCCCGCGCACGGGCGGCCATGGCCCCGCTCGCCTGCGCGCGCGCGCCGCCCCGCTCCGCGCATGCGCGGGCCCCGCCCCACCCGCGGAGCGGCCCCTCCGCCCCCGCCCGGAGCCGGGGACGGGAAGGGGGTTTTGGGTGGAAAGCACCGGGAATTCGGCTGGGGAGGTGACGCTCCCCCCCGGCTAGAGGGGTCTGGCACTAACGCTCTTCGCCCGCCCCCACGAAATAGCAGAAGTTGAGGTTTGGGTTCGGCTTGGGGTCCTCCCGGGACGCGTGGACTCGCCAGGGCAGCGGCGAGTCTGGGAGATGACTCAGAAAAGCCGGTCAGCAAAATTTGAGGTAGTGTCTGGGCAAATGTTTAAAAGGCAGCCCTGCTATTTTAATAATACTCTTTAGTGGCCTTGTGGAACATAAAGTGCTGTATTAATTTCAAGTACTAAAGGCTGACTGTTTTTTTCCAGTGTTGCACTGCAGAATCTCCAGTCATCTTTGTTGTGAGATCAACCAGAAAAAACACCAGAATTTCTGTATTACTGCACTGTCATTTTTCAGCTGGAGACCTGAGCCAGAGGCAGCTCCCTCAGCCCAGTTCATGCTTCAGAGCCTTTGCATGAAAAGTCTCACCAGTATTTACTCATCCTGTAAAGGTTGCGTGGCCAGGCCCTAGCACACATTCCTAAGTGGTATGGAAAAAATTATGATCCAAGAGAAGTAATGTTTTTTACCTTAATATTTGAAAAAAAAAATACAAAGCCACATTGTCTGGAACATGAAAAAAAACTTTGCTGCAGTGAGGAATGAGGGAATACACTGAACTGGAAAATCCTGTAGTTCACTAGGGTTGGGCTAGCCAACTTAATAATTGCTTTTTTCCTTCCATCTCTAATGAGAACTGGAGCATTCACAGACATGGGTATTAACAGTGCATGGCTTTAACGCAGTGTCTAACTCTGTGAAGCAGAGATATTAAAATAAGAGGTTTGGGTGTCTTATTGGCATTCTGCTTTGCAACATTACCCTTGTCTGAGTACCCAAAGGTTGTTAAGCCAACAGAAGGGTAGTTTGAACGTGTCTGTGGTGGGGCTCTGCTCTGCTGCATCATCAGCTGGTTGCAGTTGGTGTTCACACTGGGCCAGTCTCCTAAACTCCAGTTAGTCCACAATGCAGAAGGAAGGAGACCAAATGGCACAACTGACAGGGGTGTCCCAGACCTTTGCAGGTACCACAGAGGAGCTAAGCACAATTTTTCACAAGCTTCAGATTTTAATGCTATTTGAAAAAATAACGGGCTTTTTATTGAAAAATTTTTAGTTTGAAGCAAACAGTCCATGCAAGGATTCCTAAACTCAGTAATTCTTCTCTTTAGAAAGAACCAACTTGCATGTCCAGCCAAACTAAGGACATGCACATGTGATTGTTACTCATAAGCACTCCATGCTCTGGTCAGGCTTAGGAGGTTCACAGAGCCCCTTGTGCAGAGGGCTTCTCTGATCTGCTCAGTGTCTCCTCTCAGCAGTTGGGTTTCCTCCTTTGTCACTTAACAGGTCCCTGCATGACAAATGTTTGCAGCTCTTGTTTTATGTATCTTGTTAATAATCATGCCACTATCAGTCAATCCTGTTGTACCTGGGGTAAACACACTGCTCCAAACCCTGGACTTTGCTTCACCAGTCTCCAGCCACCCTGATTTTCTGCCTGGCTCAGCCCACTCACCACTGTGCCCTTGTTCAACACTTGCCAGTACCTCACTCCTTATCACAAGGAGTATGAATCAGAGTCATATAAGGCATAAGAATTTCGGCCTCATTTCTAGGGGCTGCTTGTCTACTCATGCCCTACATGGAAAAAATTCATGAGTCACTTCTTTTCTGTTCTTTGTGGGCTCAGTTCAACGCTGACTGAGGTTATGGGGATGGTGCAGGATCTCCAAGTCCTACCTCTCTGCAAAGCTGCACGGGAGACAAAAAGACAGCAAGCAGCAGAGAGACAAATATATATTCACAACTATAGACAGTAACAGGTATTTACAGGAGTTGAACTGGAAGTATCTGTTATTATTTTAGAAGTAATTATATCATGAAAGTATTGTAGCAAATCCCCAAAGTTCTCGCTTCAATTTGCAAGCAAACAATAGGAACTGAACCCCACCTTTATTTCATTCTGTCATCTCTCAGCATATAATTCTGTAAATGTGTTACTTCACAAAAGCAAAGGCTTTGTAATGAGCAGATCAGGTATGTGCCATTACCACTGTTTTGTCAGACATGGCTTTTTTAAAGCACCTCAACTTTCTGCTTCATTTCTCTGGAATTTTAAAAGCCTTTCCTGCATTTTACACTGGGTGGCTGAGAATTCTGAACTCAATGACTGTTCATCTCTCATTATTAACAGAGGCCTTTGGATTCCAGAATTTCAGTGATCAGCAAATGAAGACAGAAGGGCACCACTATGGTGACATCTCATTAAAACTTTGAAAAGACCTTCTCAGAGTTCAGATAATGTGGAAGCTTGATTTGTCCATGCAGATGGACAAATGCCAGCACCCCAAACTGCTTACAAAGAAAATCCCTCATAAGAATTCTCAAAGAGCAGCAAAATATGCTGACATTGCATGCATAAGGTGGACAATAACATGGGCAGTTTTATTTGAAGCTTTTTACAAGCCATTGTTTCAGAAAATACTCATACATACATATGCAATAGCAAAGGAATGTCTTAACAAGTAGGTTATATTGCATAAAGTCAGACAAAAGTTAAATAATGCGAAAATTAAGATTGCCTGTGAAACCTAATTTGGTGCCTCGTGTGTAATACTGATGGCAGCCAGCCCCCAAAGCCTTTCCGTTCTCCTCTTGCAATTTTATCCCATTCACTAAACAAAGGAATTAATAAATTTTAATTAAACTTTAATTCAGGCAGAAACACATACCCAGGCACAGAAATTGGGAGCATTACTGGGTGCCACAATATCAACAGAGCCAGTGCATCTCCCTCTGATTTACCTACTCTCTCTCTGTACCCCCATCTCAAAAATTCCCCTGCTTTTCATTATCTGTGACCCTATTCCCTAAATTTCTGCCCATCCCTTAGCTTCTCATCAACCCTTACTCTTCCTCTCACTGCTTTTCAGAGCTCTTTCTAGAATTCAGCCAGTCACAGTTTCTCAATTTCCTATTTGTTTTCACTCTCTTCAAGAAACCACTTTTGCAGTATCTTTGATAATTAAATCTCTCCTATGATTACATATATTTTTACCACTTTCATAATGCTGGAGAGTGCTGACTCCAAATAAACAGCTGCTGTGATTTTCAGTGTACCTAAAGGAAAGCCATAGCAATCTCTGTGTTGAAAAGCTGGAGAGCTGGGTGGTGATGTAAGGAAAGGGATGAATCAGGTTTTGTTCAGCGAACAAAAGCATCCCAGTTCTTTCCCAAGATCCCTTGCCAGTGGGGCATAATCTAGAATACAAAGAATCGAAGTAAATAAAATAAAAATCATTGGGCTGAATAGTGGCAGAAGAATAACAGTTGCATTCAGAAAGTGGAAAATCATATGGTACACGGGTACAAGCCTCTAGTATTTATAGCATCTCACAGTGCCAACATTAACTAAATAATCCTGAAAAAACTCCTGTAAGGAAACTACATAAATATTATTCTAACCTCCCCTTTATTGATAAAGAAGCGGAGACAGAGACTTACTGTATTAGTGATAACCTGGAAGAGTGTTTAATTTCAAACCTGAGACATTTCCAAGTCTCTAGCTGAGCTGCCAGCTCCTAAAGCATTACTGAACACTGGGAATGCAGCACTCAGTGTTGTGCCTGGAGTCACAGTGACTCAGAATCACAGGGAGCTTTCAAATGCTGCATTTCTGGGGCACAGTGATGGCAGTGTCCAGCACACCCCGCTGGCTGCTCTGCTGCAGTCAAGTGGTGATAAGCAGGGCAGGAGACTTGCACACATGGCTGAGTCAGGCTGGAACACTGGGATGGGATTAGACTTCCGGAGTATGACACTCTCAGACATCACTGCTTCTAGCACCTGCTTAGAACTAACTATGTAACAGAGAAAGGGGACAGAAAAAAGCAATAAAGTATTGTAGGAAACTGTAAAAAGAGGTGTGAGAGGAAACCAAAGAGCATAAAACATATTAAGAGTAAAATACACTGCTACCAAGGTATTTTAAGGATTCTTCTATTCTTAGTGCAGAATATGGGCTCTGTTCTAGATTTTTTCCTAATGTGGGTTCAATTTATAAGTGGGGTAGAGAGGCTGATGCATATTCAAGTGAGCTTTCTGAACTAAAAGAAATCTGGAAAAAAAAAAAACCAAAACTTTTAAGACCTTGAAATCTGTCTGTTGGTCCCTTCTTAGTCTGCAGCACATTAATATCTGCACTGACTCTCCCCATTAAAGTCACTGAATAGAGAAATATTTAGCATCTCTCAGGCCTGCAACATCATCACCTTTTGCTTTCTGACTCCTTAGATCACAGAGACGTGATCTAATCTCTTAATTCCCAAAGCAACCTTTGGAGCTTTCCACACAGTTTTCCGCTTTAAATTTTCAAGGATTCTTACCTAGCTTCCCCCTGAGTTACCTGTGGGAATTTTTTCTCTCTTACATGCAGCATGAACAGCAATTTAGGAGAAGAGCTCCTGGGCTTCAGTAGTTATGCACAGAAGTGCATTGCTCAAAATGCTCAGAAATGCATGATGTGAACCTGAGGCACGGGAAGGGAGCCAGGAGGCATCAATCTGACATGCAGTCACTTCTTTTATTTCACCCTAGAGCATCTCAGGACGTAGCAGTGCACACCAAGGTGAAAGGGAACGTGCATGTGCTTTAGAATTTCCACACTGCTCTTCCTGCCTCTTGCCTCTACTAAATTACCACAGTGCAAACCCACCAAGAAACATATTCCTCAGTACAAAGAAAAGATTATGCTGTTTGGGTTCTGAATTGTAATTATATGGTCACAATCAAATCACCACTTTGCACTTATTAACGTTAGGATTGAGCACCACCATGTGTTTTCACAGCTAAATAAATGGAATTATTTATCTGCACCATATGAATGTTGTCAGGATCAGAGCATCTTTCGAGGATGTCCTCAAAGCCAGGATACTAAAACACCAGCATCACACCAGAAACTAGATATGTATAAATACCTATAAATACCTTTTCATATTACTCCTCAAACAGAAAAAAAACCCAAACCCCAAGCCCTACTGCCTCTTTTTCAAGAGAGCTTTTTCAAAGCCAACGAGAAAACAATAAAAAATATTTTTAAAAAATCATAACTAGAGAGGTGATCGCACTACATGTCATTTTTGTAGCCTGAATTTTTAAGAAGGCCTAGAGGGTGCATATTTTCATGGCAGGGTGTGACTTCAATTACTAGCTGCAGTTTTGGAAGCTTCCCAGCACTACTGCAACGCGCTGCCTGTGTGCAGAGGACAACTGTGTGTCATTAAAGCAAAAAGTAAACCCTTGGTAACTGGGATACAAACACAGCAACTGCTTTTAAGTGGACTCACATGCAGTCAGAAACTAAACTTGACAAGAACAGTCATTACAGCAATCTCCCATTTGCACCACTCTTCTGGAAAGAAAAGTAGTGCTTTTAGGTGAAAACCTGAACACAGAACAAACTCAAAATTCATATCCAGGCAGGAAATACATTAAATTAATATCCACTTAAGAAAGAAATCAGGCTTCTACACACTTTTTGCTTATACTGCCCTTCTCCACTGAGATTTATTTATACTAGGAATAGCTCTTAGAAGTTCCAGCAGCTACTCCAAAGAAACTTGGACTCAGTACAGAGCTGTTTATCTCTGTTCTTTTGTTCTCTTCCCTACTTATCATCAAATTAAAAAGCAAGAGAAAAACTAACTAACCTCTCAACACAGCAAGACCTAAGGTAATGGAGGACTGAAATCTTCACTTCCTTCCCCATATTTACCACCATCTCTACCAAGTGGAACCGCAGTCTGTGTCACCTCCATGTGATTTCACATAAGAGACCACACTACTGCACAACAACTTTCTTCCCTTTAAACTATTTCTGTAAAGCAGAATATGTGAGTGCAAAAGGCCATTTTGGGGCAAAGTACATTTTTTCTTCTACATCCGTTATCCACCCACAAAACTGCTGCAGCTGAAGCCAGTTCCCAAGAATCCCACCAGTAGCCAAGAAGTGACCCCTGATTCAACAGATACAACAATATACCTGTAGAGAGTCAGCTCAGGAGTGAAGGGAGTTTTGAGTCATAGAATCATGGAATGGTTTGGGTTGGAAGAGACCTTAAAGATCATGTAATTCCAACCCTCCAGCAGTGGGAAGGAACACTTTCCACTAGAGCAGGTTGCTTCGAGCCCCATCCAACCTGGTCTTGAACACTTTCAGGGATGGGGCAGCCACAGCTTCTCTGGGCAACCTGTGCCAGGGCCTCACCTCCCTCACAGGGAAGTATTTCTTCTTAACATCTAATCTAAACCTACTCCTTCAGTGTGAAGCCACTGCCGCTTGTCCTGTCACTCCAGACCCTTGTAAATAAGTTTCTCTTCATCTTTCTTTAGGCTCCCTTCAGGCCCTGGAAGGCCACAATTAGGCCATCCCGAAGCTTCTCCTCTCCAGGCTGAACAATCCCAACTCCCTCAGCCTTTCCTCATGGCAGAGCAGCTCCATCCCTCTCATCATCTTGGTGCCTCCTCTGGACTCGCTCCGTGTCCTTCCTGCGCCGGGGACCTCAGAGCGGGGCAGCGCTGCAGGGGGGCGTCTCAGTCGGTATCCGTGGGTACGGAACAATCTTCTTTAAAGGCTAACGACAGAAAAGGCACACTGGCGGCACAGCTGCCCCTGCAAGCCGCCTCTGCGGCCTCCCCCGCGGCCTCCCCCGGCGCTGAGCTCCCACGGGCGCAGCTCCCTGCGCGACCCGACTCCCGGGGAGCTCCCTGACGGAGCGGCCCCGCCGGCGCTGCCCGCCCGGCCCCGCGCACATCCGGGGCCTCCCGCTTCCGCCGGGCGCCAGTTCCGCTTCCTGCGGGCGGACGGGACGGGGCCGGTGCCGCGGCCGGTGAGCGGCCGCTCCGCGCTGCGAGGGCGGATCGGCGGCCCCGGGCAGCCCGGTGGGTGCGGCGGGGGAGGATCGGCGGCCCCGGGCAGCCCGGTGGGTGCGGCGGGGCCGGGGGGAGGCCGGGCCGGTGTAGGGAGGCGGGGGCGGGCGGTTGTGGCGGCCGTGCCGCTGCCCCCGCGGGGCGGGAGCGGCGCCGGGGCCGCAGCAGCGCCGTGTGGGAGCTCCCCTCGCCAGGGCCGTGTCGGTGCCGGGACAGCCCGGCCGGGGGAGGGGGGCGATCCCGGGCTGGCACCGAGCTGGCCCCAGACCCCGCTCCCCACCTGTTACGGGGCCGCACTTGGTACGGCTCATCAGGCACTTTGTGTGTTTCGGGGGTTTTATCTTTATGTTGCTTAGTGGGACTTAAAGATGTGGATGTCTCTCTTCGCGATCTGCCAAGATAAATCGGTGCGATGCTACAATTTCACAGCACGACTTCAACGCCTTCTCTGTGACCTTCCAATCCATTGGCTCCTGGTGGTCCAAGGGCCTTGTGAAGGCTCAGGAGGTGTAATTATCCCAAGGAAGTTGTATTTCACAGCACCCGGCCCCCATGGTAGAGCCCTTCTCCCCGTGTGTTCCTCTGCTTCTGATCCGCTCTCCTGTATTCAGTGATTCGGTCCCGTAGCGTTTGGTGTGGGATAAAGGTGCCTTGTCCCTGATGCTGCTCATCGAGACGGGGCTGTGGTTGTGTAAGGATCAAGGGTTGGTCAAGTGCTCAGCTTTGGAGGGATGAGCGTTTCAATTTAGCACTAGACAGAGACTTGAGAAGTTTTCTTGCAGTTCTTTCCCTGTACATTTCCTTGATGTATGAATGATTTGAGGTGTATGGTACAGGTAAGGAAACAGGCAAATAAACCCTTCTTTCTCTAAACTTAGTCCAAGGATTGTGGACAGCAATAATTTATGGCAGTAACCCTATGTATCAACGTTGCTTGACATTGCAGCCTTAATCTCAGTCGAACCTCTTAGTGCTTCTAAGACCCCTTCTTCATGAGTCTTTTTCACAGTATAATACCAGGTCCCTATCTGATTTGAGAATATTCGGGGGAAAAAAGGAAAAAAACCATTCATTTTTTGTGATACCACTTTTCCTCTTCAGTTTGCTTTCAGGACTCACAGGGGCAGTGGTGTGAAGGTGAGGCTTGCAATGTCCTCAGCAAGCAGGTTGTATCTAGCCTACTTCTCACCTGGTCTGAGCTTGGTGGGGATACGTGAGCAATTACTTGTTTGTTCCCAGTAGCTTTTACTGCATAAAAGAGAAGCATTTTGTCTGAGAGCAGGTAACCACTGACAATACAATGCTAGAGAGGAAGAAGAATCAGATTTTTGGATTCTGAGATTTTTTAGAGTTGTCAGACCTGCATTTATTGGTGTAATGCATTTCTTGAAGGTGGATAGCCCCAGGTTTTTCACAGGTCTGCCCTCTCTTTGAATAGCAGTCTTTTGAGGACAATTTAACCGTCAGTGGTGCAGAGGCCTTTTCTGCATCTCCTGACACTCTGTATCAGCCTTTTCATACCTTTCTAGCTCCTTGATTCTCTGTTTCCAAGCCCGAACAGACAAAACCACGTTCTTAATTTTGCATTAACCTAAAAATCTTGGATTTCTGCTGTGTTTAATGTAGGACTGAACTGTTAAATACAGTTTGTATAAACGATGCTGTGTAAACTAAGGATAGTATAATTATGGCTGTTTTGTCAACACTGCAATGCAAGTGCAGTTCTTACAGTGTAATTGCATTGTGTATGTTTTGGCTTTGTTTTCAAATTCCTACATTGATATTGCTACAGTGAGATGTGACCTGGGGTGTGTATTACTGCAGGTAATGCACAGTGAAAGGAATTAGAGAAATCCAGTGCCAAAAATGGACTGTTGTGTTCAGAAAACTATTTTTGTGTGTTTACGTATTTTAGGTATTTAATATTTGCTGGTTTATTATCGCATGTGTAAAGGTAGCCATGGGTGGTTTGGTTGCATAAGTGTTGCAGAGGACGTTTCTGAGCTTTGCAATGACTTTTACGGTGCTGCAGTGCTCTGCTCGAGTGCTGGGTGTGCAGTGCACAGGCTGTACCTGCACAGAACACACAGCCAACGGTGAATGTGACATTGCTAAATACATCAAAGTGGAACTCAGAGCCCCAGTTCTAGCACTGCTCTTTATCCCTTTGTTTCAACACTTTGTCAACATGTTTATCATCCGCTCATGCGAAACAAACAGCTCTTTGTTGTGCAATATAACAAAAAATCAAGAATACTTTAAATAGATGTTGTGGTTTGTCTTCTGAAAAGAGCAGTTCTCCTATTTCTTCCTTACGTGATCTTTGTTTTCCTCCTGCAGCAGATTTTTCAGAAAACAATACTGAACATATGCTTCAAGGATGTCTCTCTCTCTCATAATAAAATGGGGTGGACAGGAGTATACAATAACCTCGCTGTCAGAAGAAGACACAGTGTTGGACCTGAAACAGTCTCTTAAAGGCCTTACTGGAGTGTTACCAGAGCGTCAAAAACTACTTGGGCTTAAAATGAAGGGTAACTATTCTTGTTTGATGTTTGTTATGGATGTGCCTGAGATGTTTAAGGACAAACATCCTCTAAACCTAGGCAAGATGCCCACTAACAGGGCATCTACCTCCCAGTTCTAGCTCTCAAGTGAACATGATACAGACATTTTATAAATCACTGGATATTGATTAATATTGATACATCTACCTGGTAATTAACTCAATCCCAGCTGAAACCAGGACACTGTATATGGAAGAGAATGATAATACAGCTTGGGATATCTGGGATTTTACAGGGAGCTTATTTCAGTTAAGCATGAAATGTATTGACATTTTTCTAAAATCTATCCCAGTAAAAAAATTCAAATATTACCTGTTTGTGTTACAGGCAAACCTGCAGATGATGATGTTAAGCTTGGAGCTCTCAAGTTGAAACCAAATACAAAAATAATGATGATGGGCACTCGTGAAGAGAGTTTGGTAAATATTTTACCTGTTTATTAGGTTAAATTTAATTAAATTTAATTTAAATTGCGATTTTAAATTTTGAATATTTCAGTCATCATTTGTTAAATTATATAGTACAGTAGATTTCTGTTTGCATTCATTTTTCTATGTAAAGTTAGCTTTCCTGAAGATTTCTGAGAGCAGTGTGTATTCATGAAACTCCTGTATTGCTCTGGACTTGAAGTACAAACCTATTATTATGATATTCACTGACTTCTCAGATCTGATCGATCATCAGTATACTTTAGTAATTCTTTCCACTACTTAAGTGAAATCATTTTGGTTAAATAGTATTTTTGTCCTGTAATGTGCAGTAACAGAAACTTGATATCCATTGTTATTTTCCTTCTGTGATTCTAGTTATCCTTTATTATTATTATTATTATTATTATTATTATTATTATTATTATTATTATTATTATTATTATTATTATTCCTTTAGGAAGATGTCCTTGGGCCACCTCCCGATAACGATGACGTGGTTAATGACTTTGATATCGAAGAGGAAGTTGTGGAAGTAGAAAATAGGTTAGGAGTTTTAGCTATTAAAACAGTTTGTTTCTTATTGAATGTAGAATGTGCATTTTAATTAACTGTAACTTTTTGCACTGTTACATTAGGGAAGAAAATCTACTAAAAATTTCCCGTAGAGTTAAAGAATACAAAGTGGAAATTCTGAATCCTCCTAGAGAAGGGAAAAAGCTGCTGGTTCTAGATGTTGATTATACGCTTTTTGGTGAGTTTTTATGTAACTTGTGGGATGTTTTTGTTTAAGAGCTCGGTTTATTTGCCTGATCACATTTCTTGAGTTTTGCTTTGCTGTCTTATACAACATACCTTCTGCTTTGTATGATTTTGTGGTCTTCTGCTCACATTTTAAAAAGCATTGGGCTTTTAAAATGTTGCATTGTGTTGATTTTAGTGCAAGAAGATATAAAAAAGTGGCAATTTAGTATTCTGTCTAAATAGCCTTTCTCTTGACACCTCGTGTTTTGTGGCAGGGCAAGATACTGTAAGATAGTCATCCTGGTCTGTACCTGATTGACTCCATTTTTGGGGGGGATGGGACAATAGCTTCAAATTTTATTTACAAATTATTACTAAACATTCACAAAAGCATGTTTTACCTGAAAATTCTGTCAAGCTGGTTTTTTTGGAAGCCAGAATTTTCCTTCTGACTTAATTTTTTCTGGGATGTAGGTGTGTCATGGCAGCATAACTGTGAGTAGTAAATAATAGCTTTCCTTTTTGATGAGATTTGTTTCTAATCTAAGATCAAAATTCAACCCATTACTGAGTTTAAAATTTGTATTTAAAGGTCTTCTGCTAGCAGGTTTTGGCAACAGTTTTTGAATTGGAACAGGCAATGTTTGCATCTCTGAAATGAGCTTGATATATGCTTACAAAATAGCTGGACTAGGTTTTAAGGAGTCTGTTTCATATATGTCCTGTTACAAATTTGCTAAGTGCACAGATGAACTATTTGTCCTGACTTTTCAAAGATACTCATACTCAGAGAACTCTGATTTAATTATTAGCTAAGCCCTCAAGGACTTCTAAGGATAAATAGATAAACATCCTCTCTGCTTCTTCTTTCTGCCTTTAAAACAGGGATGGTAGTTTGCTATGAATTCATGCATGATCTTATAGTGCCTCAGTGTTTCCCTCATGAAACTCTTCAGGTCTTTGGATAGATAGGAAAGTCAGTCTGAACTTTAATAACTTATACTTTAATAATGAATTGCTTATCTCTTATATTCTTTTTAGACCACAGATCGTGTGCTGAAACTGGGGTAGAACTGATGAGGCCATACCTTCATGAATTCCTGACTTCTGCATATGAGGATTATGATATTGTAATTTGGTGTAAGTTTTATACTCAGTACCTCAGAGTTTAGAGTAAATTGTCATTCAGAGCAGACACTCCAGGTAGGAGGTTTTTATATTGCTTTTTAGTGTGAATCACAAGATCTGAAACAATACAGAAATGTTTGGCTGTAAGTCACACAGCTATTAGGGATATTTTAGAAAAATCGTAATTCTTATGTGAAAAAGCTGACAGCAGTGGGTCTCAGCATCACTTTACTGAGTGTTACTTTGTACAAACAAACAAGTGCTTGAAGTAACAGAACTATATAATCAACATTCAAGCACTGTTTGATAGTGATCTTTACAAATAATCTCCATCCAGACAATACCTAGTGAACTTCCAAATAAACCAAATTCTCCTGTCTACAGGGATGGTTAATCCTTTGCCTTTGCATGCTGTGTTGTTTCCTGTCCAATAGCTGCAGAACAGACTTTAGGCAGAGCAGGGTTCAAACCATATTAAAATCATATTGCAAAATGTCATTTTCATAGTCTGGAACAATATTTCTACATATTCTTAGGTAAGTGGGCAATGTTGAGACTTTGTCCTTTCCAGACCTTATGTATTCTTATCATTGCTTCCAGGAGGAAATCTGCACAGACAGAGTGATTCCTCAAACCAGGTGTACCCCATTCCTTATGGTCCTGCAGACTGTAGAGTTTAGTAACAGCTGATCTAGAAAATGGTTTCAACACCTGCACTGCTTATCTAGCTCTTCATCTGAAAAGTAAGCTTTTCCAGATAAGAACAGACTTCCATGAAGGAAGACTGTCTTTAAGGCAGTAACCCTACAAGCCACAATAAAGATAGATCTTTCTGAAATTAAATTTTGTGTAAAAATTTGACTTATGAAGTGAGCAATTTCTTGGCTTATTCATTTTTTGCCTGTTAATGACTTATTTTGATCAAGTATTCTTTCTGTTTTCTCCAATTTGTTTCAGCTGCTACAAATATGAAGTGGATTGAAGCCAAAATGAAAGTAAGTTGTCCTGAAAATGTGTGATTGGTTCCTGGTTTGGGTAACTCTTCATGTAGTTGGGCTCATCTTATCATTACAGAACGGGTTAGAAGCTGGGGAGGTTGTATGAATCATAACCTCGGTATTTTAAATTTTCATAGTCACTTTAAATTGTCTCCATCAAAAAACTAGATTAAGTCTAACTTTAGAATTCCACACAAACTATCAGCATAGGTGCTAAATTTAGCAGAACTAAACTCAAGTCAGTACCTACTGAAACTTGGATTCGTCACGCAGCCTTCACAGTTGCTTTCATCTCACCTCTAATTATAGATCTCTAGTCTTTAAATGTAATTTTTTTTAAAGGAGCAGACAGATGTGAGATGCTGCTGTAGGTTATCAAGAGGAAACTCTTCATATTTATCTTTACCTATTGCAGCTGTGTGGTTCTGTGACTTCCTCTGCCTTATTAAACATCCTGTAAGAGCCCTTCTTTCAGTGCTGGTTTCTTCCGTACTGAAATCGGGCAGGAAGCCAGTTTTGCACAGCTGACCCCGTGGTAAACATATTTACTGTCAGGCTTAGCTGTAAATCTAATGAGCTTACTAAGAATTGCTGTGTGTTTGGTTGGTGGGTTGGGGCATTTTATAAATCAAAGCTTGTTTCCATCTCAGGAAGAGGTTTTCCAAGTTTAAGCTTTTATATCTCCACTTATTATTATACACTATTTTTTTCAGGTTTTAACAGAGCAAAGCACATTTTTTCTAGTGTTCTCTTCCTCAAAATAATTAATTTCTACAATTTTTTTCTAAACAAAAATGCCTCAGAGTGATCTCAGAAATGGGAACCTGTAGTCAGAACTGTAAAGTGAAGTTAGTGCAAGTACAATCAGTGTTGAGCCTTGCAAACTCTGTACTTCATGCGGCAGTGTTACATGTTTATCTCGTGTCTGTCAGTGTAGTGCAAGGATTTGATCTTGTGGAAAACCAGTGTTCAAAACTGGGCTGTTTCCCCTGCACTCGTCACCTTTCTACATTTCTAGTTTGCTTTCCCAGCCCTTTCATGTTACTGAATCTCTCTCTGTACCTGCTCCTGAATCTTGATCCATTGAGATTCCTACCACTAGATCCCACCTGCTGTTTCTCCTTAAACTGGTGGCACCAGGGGTGCTTATCTACAAAAGTTTCAGTTTTTGTCAGGGAACAGTGATCCCAGCAATGCTTGGCACTGAAGTTTTTGTTTTAAACTACAAAGCAGGAACAGCACTAAAAAGAAGGGAGTATCAGATAACCAAATTTAATCTCTCATTTGCCATCTATTTATGCCTGGAATTCAAACAGTCTAGAACAGCTGGTTCTGTCAGTATAACAGGATACTGACCCAGGCAGGTAGTGCTTTTCATTTGCCAGATTCACTTTTTCATATGAAAGCAAATCAGTTACATGTGGCTGGATATTTGCAGGAGAGCTGCTTCAGTGGATATTTTCTCCTTGTTATGTAGCTTTGCATATTACTGCTGTTGGACACACCAGAAGTCATCAGCAATATCTGTGTTATACCATGTCAGCAGATTTTACTACTACTTTTCAGCATTTGAAAGGAATTGAAATGGAAATGATGCTCTCTCATCTAGTTAAAGTTTTTTAGCTTTAAAAAGGACGTTTTCCTTCGAGTCTTTATCCCAAGAGTTATCAAATCTTTAAAGTGCAAACTGACAGATTTCTGGCTTATGTCTGGGACATGTGCAGGAGGGAATGGTAACAATGAACTGTTACAAACATTTCATCTTAAATTGGGCTGTGGTTTGTGCAACTCACTGTGAGGAACAAATAGCAGTCAGTACACAGTTGCTATAGGTAGTAAAGTTGAGGCATGTAGAACTTGTGAAAGATTGTGCATAAAGGTACGAGCAAGGCCTCTCTGTATTTTGCCTTTTCTGCAAAGTTGCTTTGATTTTATGCTGACATCAGTTTTTAAGTTACTGCCACTAAACACTGCAAAAATAAATTCCTATCAGCTTTTTTCTCATGGTAGAACAGTGGACATTTATGATTCTCATTGTGTAACAAATTTAAATTGCCCCAGATATCTATTTTTAGCATGTCTCCGGTAATCCTCCGCTGCTCACCCTGTGACAAACAATGTGTTGTAATTGTGGCTCCAGTTGTTCAGCAGTAAAACTGTCTTAATTAGAAGCTTTAATAGTAAATTTTTATGATGCAGGAGCTTGGAGTGAGTACCAACACAAATTACAAGATAACTTTCATGCTGGACAGTGCTGCCATGATAACAGTGCACACTCCTCGAAGAGGACTAATAGATGTAAGTACCTATTTTCTCCTGATCTTTTTCTACATTCAGCTGACTTGTTGCCATACCCTTTTGGAATATTCAACAATAAAGTTGTGCTGAAGTTTTCATGCAAGAAAACTGTAAGAATCTTGGAATGACAGATTTTTTTTGCTCCTGAAAGTCTCTATTAATGTTTTATTTTGAGTCATGCATTTCTATGTCACAGGTTGCAAATCAAATAGTAGGTAACGGTTGCAAGAAAATTTAGTACCAACAGAAAGCTTATCCTTAGTGTGGAGTATTTATTATGTTATATTATTTCACATATCTTCCTGTATTAAAGCCAAACTACCTGCTAATGCTAAAGGAAAAGAATACAAGTGTCTATTTAGGTTTGGAATCAGGTTCCTATAGATGGTATTTTCAGCTCCTGTATATGATCTGATTTGCCTCAGGTACCTTGTGTGTGTTGTATTTCCAGGTGAAGCCTCTTGGTGTTATCTGGGGAAAGTTTTCAGAATATTACAGCAAAAAGAATACTATTATGTTTGATGATATTGGCCGAAACTTCCTAATGAATCCACAAAATGGACTCAAGGTAATGCAAACTGGAATTTTCATTTATTATTACTTTTTCTTCATCCTTCAAATAGTATTTTCTCATACTTCTTAGCCATATCATAAGGAAAGGCTATTCTTAACTAGAAAAGTTGCATATTTTATTTTTTATTTACAGTGCCATTTGTCTGGATTAATATTTCCCTAAGAGTAGTATTAAATAAACTTTGTTTCACTATTAACTGAGCTTTTAAGAGACTACCAAAATCAATAAAATTATGATTTATGTTTAAGTTATACCTGCAAGCTATAATTGAACTGGGCATTGCTGACAGGCACCATTGAAATATATGACATTCAATCTCAAGAGTGGTCATATTAAATAGAAAATAAATCAAATAACAAGTGACTCTACTTCATGGTAGTATGCCAGTGTAATCACAAATGTTCTCTTTGGATAAATAATTAGTACCTTGAGCTGTTTTGACACAGAACAGCAAATATTTCATTTTATACAACTGTCAACCAGTTTGTGCTCCGTTATTAGTGCTGGTTCTGAATAAGAATGAAACCTAAATTTCTTCGTATATATGATGGTAGAGCAGTGTGGTACTAAGAGAAATTTCATACATTTCTTTTAAAATTAAAAAGATGTTTTCAAATGCAGGAATTCAAGATTTCTTTGAAAGTATCCATGATGTGAAAAGGGTAGCAGTTGATGAGATCTAACAAGATGATCTTAATTGGAAGTAGAATCAGGAATAGCAAAGATATTGCTGGGAGAGAATTATCCAGAGAGGTCCCTCTAGCTCAGATTTGAAAGGTGTTGTCATTAACAGCTGCAGACAAAAACATTGAATCACTAAAACAAGGCCCAGGTATAATGTATTCCAGGCTTAAAGCAGCTGTCTGATAAGCTCTATTTCTGACATCTCTTTTCACAGAAGCTCTGATTGTAGCCAAAGGCTTTTTATTGAAAAAAAGCATCTTGTTCCAGTGATGCCACACAGTTCATAATGCAGGGCTGAAAACCCCTCTTGTGAAAATCTCTGTGAAATCATATTAGAAAATGTGCCAGTCCATTCCAGATCATTTTATCAGTCTGTCTGGGAGGGGAAGGCTCAAAAAAGTGCAAGAGAAAACAAATTTGTTCCAGGGTGGTGCAAAGCAAAACCCCCACAGTCCAGTTTGCAGGAAGAACAGGGCAAATTGAATGTGACCACTAATGGAAAGGTTTTTCTTCCTCCTACCTGTAGGAAGTTATAACTTGAGATAGTACTGAAAATATACCTTAATTAATGGTAAATGATAAAGAATCTAAAACTTTTTTTTGTGAGCCAATGGTTATACTCAGTTTATTTATTTCTTGTAGATAAGGCCCTTTATGAAAGCACATTTAAATCGGGATAAAGACAAGGAGCTTCTAAAGCTCACTCAATACCTCAAAGAAATAGCAAAACTAGATGACTTTTTGGAGCTGAATCACAAACATTGGGAAAGGTAAGAACAAAGTCAAAATTCTTGCTTCCTTCTGTCCCTGACCTCACATGTTTTGCTTGAGGTTGTCTCTACAAAGACCAGAAACAGTGGAGCTGATGAACTTTGGCATCACTTATGAAGTTATGAAGATCCTTCAGTTTGAGTAGAATTTTAATAAGGTTGTAGTGTTTGGGCAAGTTCCCTAAAATGATAAGATTTTGACAGAATGCATCTGTGTTTTCATACTTCTCCAGTATTCAGGACTGCCAATTATGCAATTATGCTTCCTAAAAGGAAAAGAATATTTGAAGGAACCTGATTCTTGGAAATCTCTCTCTTTTCCCTGCAAAGTTAGGCTGTCAGTTCAGATCCCAGCTCCTTTGTTAGGTGGCAACTTTTCTGGCAGTTACTTCAGAGCTCTGGGGTGTTACAGAGTGGTTCTCTGTCACTACCCTGGTTGTGTGGTTTCATAGTATTCATCAGCTCCAAGTTACTGTGTTATGAACAAGAGTTTTCCAGGTGCTCAGGGCACCAGTTATCATCAACCTAATTCTTGGTAGAAAATAACTAGATGAAGTGTTTGGGCAAAATTCTTCTTAATGGTTTTATGCAACAGCCTGAAGCTTCAATGCATGTGAAGAAAAGTGTGTGCAATTTGCTGTTTGAAAACCACCTGTTCAGTGCTTAAAAGAACAGCCTTGCAGGCTTGGTACAATTTTCTTTCTTGTTTCTGATTAGACAGAAAGTCAAATGTTAAACCTTAAAAGCAGTGAAAGTCCCTGGATAACTCACACTGTCAGTGAAATTGGTTGGATTCTTTTTTCTGGAGTATTTGCAAAGCCTTCACTGTCACACCACGGATTGTTCCAGCTCTAGTGCTAGGAGAGCTGTGGGATCAGAATACAAGCCATTTACATCACTCAGATTCTCTAAAGAAGCTGGTGGAAGGCTGTTCTTTTCAGGTTATGCTGGATCACTGTTCACTGAAGTGCTGAATTTATTTGAAGGAGTGCCATTACTAATGGGCCTTTTTATCTTAAGGGATGTAATAGCCACTTTTCCAGCTGATGTAATTTTCCATCCTCTTTAAATAAAACAGGTTTCCATTTCCTTCCTCCCTTTTGTTTAAAAAGCCTGATAGAGTCTAACTAAAAACATGACTTTAAATTACTGTAAGATAACCTATCAGGGAACTGAAAAATGTTGAAATCAAATAAAAATCATAAGTGGTGTTGATTGCATTTCTAGTCTGGGGTTATCAATAGGGGCATTGTTAGTGAGAAAAGAAAGCAGATTCATACTTTGATCTTAAGATCCTGGATATATTTGTGCCTACCTCTTATGTTGTGAAAAACTGTACTTTTATTTCTTTCAGGTATCTTTCAAAGAAGCAAGGACAATAACACTAATAAAACTGTGTGGCACTGAGTTGAAGGGAACATCACTAAGATCATTGGACTTTTCCTTGCTTTTATGCTAGAGTATAATAGTGCTGGACACTGGACCCAATGCCAGAATGACTGCTAAACTTGGTCTTCCAGTTGGTTGGTTGTGGGTTTTTTAAAAGATCACAGCAATAAGCTCAAAGTGGGAGAAACAAGTCAGTTGCTTTTTCTTGCATTCAGTTCTGGCTTTACTTCTCAAAATACGTTCCTCTCCTTTGCTGCCCAAGTACAACCATAACCATCAAAGACCAAAAAAACCATTCTGAAACTAGAAAGAAATATTTAGACCAAAAAAAAGTTGAGTAAAAAGCCAACCTTGGCAGTGTATGAATTGTATAAGTCCTCTATTCCCTCCATCTTTAGAAACAGTCTCCCTCTCCCATTCCAGTATTTAAGTCTATAAATTACAAGTTGTCTAAGTTTGGTATGTATTAGTATGTCAGTGTTTCTCTGTGCAAGACAGTAAGATGGGAAAGTACCACCTCTGTGGCAAATTTACCCCAGTATGTGAACTTGTACTATAAAGCAGTGTTTACTGGAAAACAAAAGACTGAAGTTTGAGGGAGAGAAACCCACTGTTATTTGGTCAGTGAAAAGCAGTCTGCCTGAAAAATTCCCCTATGCCAGATAAAGGGTTTAAACCTCAGATGGGAAAGTCACATTCCTAACAAAGCATGAACAAAACCCTTGTTCTCTTCTAGCTAAATCTTGTCAAAGTGCAAACACTGTGTTTAAATACAATATTCAGCCATACTGTTCTTAAAATATCATTTACTTGCGCTGCTTATGCCTGCACTAGAGAAGTGTGATGTGACTGCTGTTTGGCATTTCCAACACTTGTGCATTATGCAGTTCATGTATTTGAAAGAAGACTGACCCTTTCAAATAAAAATGGTATATATTGTTCTTAAGGAACTATAGCAGTTGTGTAAATAATAAAGACCTTTTTCATAGTTTGTGTCCTGTGCTGCCTTAGACATTTAGCTTGCATAATAGAGAAACCATCGATAATACTAATTTTGGGGGTTTTGGAGGATTTATTTGGATTCCAGAGACACGGGTTTTGCGTCAGTAGTTAAGTAAGAGACTGGTATGTGCCACTGCAGATTAGGGCAGTGGTGCTGAATAGTGGAGCACCAGCCTGGCTGGGAAAGGAACCTTGACAGCACATGTCAGACTGTCAGGACAGCAGGCACAAATGAGCTGTTGGGCTGAGCACACGAGGCTCCAGCTCAGTGACCTGTCAGAAAATATAGTTTCATATCCACAGCTCTGTGTGGTTTAGTGCCAACCCAAGCTGTGTTTTAAACTGGTAAACCAGAAACCTGATGCATAAAAATCACGTTTTAGGTAAGTGTGGAAGGTGGATATCTGGAGTTTTGTCTCCTCGAGCTGATTTCTGATCTAGAAGCTGACTGACTCCTGTACACACAGTCCAGGGAGGCTAGAACAGTGATCCTTTACTGGAAAGGCTGCAGCCACATAGATAATGGAATGTAGGACTGGTACATGGTGCAGTGGAATTCCTTTGAATTTAAACAATTGAAAAAAGTCAAGACGCTGCACTTGAATCACCTGTAGAGTTTGTTGTGGTGGGCAGAGAGAGAAAGCCAAACAAAGGGAATGTATTCAAAGATATGCCCATATTTTTTGCTTAAAGTTAGTCTACAAACAGAAGGTTAACAGTAAATGAGCAATACTCCTTCCTTTTGCTTTATACAAGGAACATTTTAAAAAAATCCATTTTGATTGTCTTTTATGTCGGTGACACTGCGATTTTGTCCCAGAATTTCAGAGTATTTGCTGATCTGAAATAGGCTAAGAAGGTCCAATATCCATAATAATAGAATTGGAGGTGCTCAGGAAGATGACAGTGGGTCACTCACAACAGCTCCTCACTGTACTACATGGCTTCTCTGGGCTATACATACAATATGATTCTGTGCCAAACCACCAGAATAACTGCAAGGATAAATGGCTAGTTTTCTGCTTAGCTCTAGAACAACATATTTATTACTTATAAATTCAGAGGAAAACACCTCTGCTGATTTCTTTGTTTTGCCTTTTCAATAGAGAGGGCAGTTTTGACTCACTTGAATTTCCAAAGTGTAGTTGAGCCTTGGAATAACTATTAACAGCAAAGTTTATAAGTTGCCTGTTAACATTTACTTTCCTTTTAGATTATATTGAGGTGCCTGAGAAGTATTTGATCAATGGCTTTCATAATCTCTATTAAAAGAAATAGGATTGAAGCATAATCAAAGGCAATGTATGGCTTAATTACAGAGCTTGTAATTTACCATTCTGCAAAACTCTGGGGAAGCATTAAATGGATTCTGAAATATTCCAAATATTTTCATGTGTCAGAGACTGTACCAGGCTCCCAATACATGTCAAACATTTTGTATGTTGTTCTGTCTGATTATTCAGACCAGAAGAGACAGTTCATTTTAAAATGAAGTTATTTCAGTAAGCCCTGGATATCTGACAACTCCAATTCCTCACTGTGGCATGAATGCTCATCACTGGAAGTACATGGAGTGACAGCTGAAGCCAAGAACGGAACTGCAAATTCAGCTCCACAAATCCTGCTGCATGACTGTGAAATCTACAGCTAGTTGCCAATTTTTATTCCTGACTTGACATTCAACTGACAGCAAGTGGATGCCAAAGGGTTTAAGACAATTTTCCACTCTGTCTGTTCAGGATGTATTTAAGACTGATGTGAGAAGCACTGAACACTTGCCCCCAGTAAGACAAAGGCCAGGTAAAAACTGTATTTCAGAGGGTAAGAAAAATACTCAGTTCTCCTAATTCATTACAGCTGCTTAAAACAAGAAATGCTGGTGTCAGAGGACAGAATCCTATTTGCATTACACTATTTTACATTACACTATTGGCATTGCAGCAGTTGTGGCAGGTGCTACTGTGCAGTAGTTTGGATGACTGCTGCATCCAATGTAGGGTCCTGATGAAGTGCTTTGGCTGGGGGATTGACAGAGAAAAATTTCTGTGAAAAGAAAATGTTGAGAGAGAGAATAACAGGACTAGAAGAGAAAAACACTGTTCTATCCTAGAGAAGACAAGGCACATCTTCCAAGTGTTACGAGTTTCCTGTGTGAGTAATATTAGCAATATGCTGTTACCAGTGAGTGGTGCTGACATCTGTGCTTTGAATGGGCTCTTCACTAATGAGGGCATGTTTTAGGTATAAGCAACCCAGAAAATTCAGTAAGAACTGCCTCATGGAGAGATGAGCATCTCTGGTTAGGTTTTCCTAGAGAAAAGGTGAAAAATGGCTCCAGTGGCTCATGGTGCCAAGTTTGACTCTCCTGACTTTACCTGCTGCACCTGGTCTGCTTTAGATCTGTGTTTCCCAGCCCATCTGTATCACCCCCCATTATCCTTTAGATCACTGGTAATCACACAAGGCCTCAAGCTCCCCATTCATTCATCTACCCTTCTCTAAAGGTGTTTTATAATAGGGAATTTCAAAATGAACTATTTATATACTGATGAGGTTTCTCATACAGCCCTGAGCTTCATTATTTACGCTTGTTTAGGAAGTTTGCTCATCTCTGGAGATCCTTTGATTCTGCTTTGAGCACTTGGATGCTCATTTAGTTCTCAGGAGTCTATGCAGAGCTTGGCCTGTGTCCTTGCCACACACAGACACATACAATGCCATTAATTTCTATGTCTCTCCTAACAAATAATTTTCCTACCAGTTCATTTTCTGTTAAGAATGGGTACAAGTCAAAGGGAACTTGTTCTCAAATTGCATAATACTCTGAGCACTATGGGTGGGGTGCCAGGCACAGCAAAAAGTGCATCATTAACATTGCTTGAAAGTTTTTGTTGGGTTTTTTTTTCCATCCACTCTCTAGTTGGAATTGCACACTAGCTCTGCTCACCGCCCACCATTTGTCAAGGTGTTTATATATCAGAAAAGAGCAGCTTTTATCATTTATCATGGCAGGAGCCAGGGTTGGTTGGAGCTCATGCATGCAAGGGGACTGGAGCAGAGCCTGTATGGGGCACTGCTGCTGAGTGATGTCCCAGAAGACTGACCTTGGTGTTTTGAAACACTAAAACTGCATCAGATTTTTAGTGCTAAATATCTGTGGTGTTAATGCATTTGGTATTCAACAGTGGGAGCCTTGTTCATCACTATTTATGCTGCTCTTGAGAGGAAAGCAAGTCAAGCTCAGGATTAGAGCATCAGAGAAGTCATAGTTCAATATAATGCTTGAGCAAAACATCTCAACCTTTAGATTTGATTGGGCTTTTCATCTCCAGTCTGTTCTACTTGCTGCAAGATCAACCCCTGGATTGGACCTGTCATGCTCCTTCCTGAGCACAAACAGCTGGGCATGAGTGATGATTCCCAGGCTGTTCAGAAAAGTCATTTAAATTTTCATATTATAGGAAAATGTCCACAGATGATTAAAAAAAAAATGGGTGTCAAAGCTGATGTTCAAGAGTTCTATATCTGAGCATTTTCTCATAGTAATATTACTGGTAAAACCCTCCTTTCCTCTGTTTCCTTCAATACTCTATAATTTTTTCCTCATTTCTTGAAAGGTTCTTGATGTTGAGGTCTGTCATATCTCCCAATTTCTGTTTCATTGCCCCAGTGGGCTCCTGCTCTATGACAGGCAATGTGCTGTGGCATTGGAATGACTGAGTGGTTGGATGGCTTTTGTACATTATTGATGTGTTAAAAGCCAAGAGATCCATTGGTAGACATCAAACTTTGTCCCTTAAGTGTTTTCCCCTAGTTTGGGTCATACTGGAAGAACAAATGGTGGCACAGGAAGAATAATGTAAATTATTTAACAAATTCTAGTAAAACTAAGACACCTTGCTTCCTAGGGCAAGCTGAGGTGGCTCTAGAATTGTGTTTTGCAAAACTTATGATTGTTTACCCAATTTTCTATATTCAGTTCACATTTCATGACATACACAGGCATGTGACATTTGTGAGCAGTGAAAGCTGCATCAGTTTAGTGGGGGAGTATGAGCAGAATTTCAAGCAGTCACTTAAACTGCAACTGATGCACTTTTGGGTCCCTCTGCTGTCCTAATGATGGATATTCCTCTAATCAGGACCAAAATGAGCACATTTTTGGAAAAGTTAAGTGTATTAAACTGCCTCAGAGATGAAAATGATAAAGTGATGTGGGATTTTTTAAAATCTGATTAATGCCTTACAGATGTGACATAACAGGTATGTTGTGAAGTCTTTTTCTATGACAAATGGTATTAAAAACTAAATAATTTGTGTCTAACACTTCAAGGAAATTCTGAGCTTCAGATAGACTGGGTCATACTCACATCTAGGCAAGATCCACACCCCCAGAAATAGTAAATTAGTTGAGATAAACAGAAGCTGTTAAGCTACTTTGTTTTGGATTTAATGGGTAGCTACAGCTGGAAGAAAGCAGGCAAATACTTGAAATTTCTGACTTCTTTAAACAGAATCAAAATGTTGCATTTTGTTTGTGCATTTCCACTTTCAAGTGGTCCTAAATTTTAAGAATTTAAGTAACCTACACTGAATTCTTTTCCTTAATCTGATATGATTGGTTTGGTTGGTTCACTAAAATTGTCAAACAACCCATTATAAAAATCATTACTTTAGACAGATGAAGATTAAGTAAAGTTAGGTAGATTTAGTTCTGCAACTAGTAAATAATATAAGATTCAGTTTTATGGAAATGAGATGACACTGTTTTCACTGATAAAACTGAGTGCACGGCTTGTCCTTCACTTATTCCAGCAATACCTGACCAAGTTATGTGACAGTTTCTCTGGTTTTAAACTTAGAGATGCTACAAAATTGTTGTCCAGCTGCACTTACCTTGCTGATGCAGAGCCAGTCATCACCCTCTGATGCTTGGAAAGGCATGTTGAAGCCCATGTGCCAAGAGCCCCACAGCTCGGTGCTGGTCCAGGAGCCTCAGGTGGGTGCTGGGATCCCACCTGCACATCTGGGATCAGGGATAAAGGCGAGTTAGGGAGAGGCAGACAAGGAGAAATGCTTGCTGCATCTCTACTCACCCTGCAGTTAACCCAGCATGTTGCTTGCAGGGGTTATGGGCAACCAGTAAGATGAAAACGTCAAAATGAGCAGTAGCTCTTGTGAGATTAACATATAAAATCCCTTAATGGATATGTAGGTAGCACAGATAATTACAGACCCACAGTGCGTGACTCAGTCAAGTACAGGGCACAATTCCAGAAACTATGGAGGGAAAATAAGTCACGTTTTTACCTCCAAAGACACTTCAATCAAGCCAGAGAGCAGCAACATTACTAAGCTATCAGACAATTTCAGCAGTAACCAGTGCAAATGGAGAGCCACGGGAAGAGCTTCCAGCACTGATCAATCTTTCACAAGAATCAGTTGAGCTTTACACCCCCTTCCTGCCTTGCCATTCCACAGTTGAGCAGAAGCTTGGGACAGGCATGGGACATGCAGTGTACTAAAGTCTGGGAAGGAAACCAGACAGGAGCTTTTGAGCTAAAGCTTCTGCCAGAGCCAATTAGCCAGCGACAGCTGGATTGCAGCAGCTTTACAGGGGCAAGAGACAGCACAGAGTGACCTGATCTTACCTGAAGAGACAGGGCAGGGTGTTCCTGCAGCCAGCATCAGTCTCTCTAGCTCTATAAGGACCTAGCAGCAAATGTACTCACTCAAACCATTCCTGGACCCCTGGATCAGTGCATTTTCCCTATTCCTAAGTCTCACTGAAACATGGACACAACAGGACTTCCTCAAGACAACACAGACGTGCCCCAAAAGCAACAGAGCAAGGTTGAAGTGGTATCTGCAGGTCCTACCATCCCTCCCCAGCCCTGATCGTGCTGTAGGTGGGCAGAGGGTTTCATACCCACACTCATGTCCTACAGAGCGCCCTGGACATTCATCTCCCCACATTCATCTCCTCCACTCCTGTGGAGGCAGGAATAAGGGCTGTTATGAGAGCTCAGCAAGGAGGATCATATTTTTGTCTCAGCATCTGTGGCATCTACCAGACTCCTGGAGCTACCAGAGGAACACTTGCATGACATGACCCAGGGCTAATCAGAGTTACAAACAAAACAGGGCCTGGGATTTAGTCCACCAAAATTGTTTCTCCCCTACAATACAACATTATGCTGATGTTTCAAACAAGTTTGGTTTTCTGTCTTTGAGTTTTGTCAGCCTACTTCTTGAGTCATGGTTTGACCTCATATCAGATGGGCTTAAACTATATAAATGTATATAGAAATACATACATGTGTTTAGGGAGGTAGAAGTTTAGGTCTCACCTAATCACTACAGTCCAGGAGCTTGGGCTTTACATAAACTTCATTGCAAGGATCACAGCCTGGTGGCAGAAGGACAAAGCTGAACTGCACTGAACAGACAAGATAAAACTGCCTGGTCTGTGGGAGCATCCAGTGTCCATGGCCAGTACTGCACTCTGCCCCCTCCAGCGCTCTGCAATGTGCTCATCCTGCCAGGCCTTGGAGAGATACCACCACGGCCTGGAGCATTCCAAGCGATTAGCAGGACCTGGAAAGGCCACCAAGACAAAACAGCAAACAGCAGAAGGTCCTCTGAGACCTTGTTGGGGTGGAGGGACTTGCACCAACTCTGTGGCTGTGCTGTCCCACAGCTGCTCAGGCAACGGTTTTCTCCCTTTTCACAGCTTTAACAGAGGGGAAGAGCTTCACAGAGGCAGAGTCCAAGTCTCAGCTGGGTTCAGTGAAAAAGGGAGCAAGTGTGTCATGCCTGGAGTCACACCACTGACACTAAATCTCAATAATTGCATTAGGCAGAGTAACCAAAATCATTCCCCAAATCCTAGACATACAAAGCCCAGCTCATTTCAGCAGCATTTCTCTGTCCCCGAACTTCTTCCTCCAGTGTCTCCAGGAAATGTGAGCAACAGCCTGAGAAAGACAGGGGATTAAGTAGTCTCAGGCCAAGGAAGTCATTTTATATGAAGGGTACATGCTGAGACTGCATCCTGTGCCTGAGCTCTTCGATGGGCCCTGCAGGAGCATCCTGGCCCAACAGCTGTCTCAGGAGCAGGGGAAGACCAGCTGCTGGCAGGGAGAGCCAAGACACAAGTAACAAACAGAATGAATTTACTAGGTCAGCTCACAGCACCAGTGCCTCCCTGCCTGCATCTGTCAGTATGATCCATTGCAAGAACAGCTGTTGAGCTCAGCAGAAATGGGCTAATAGAGACACCCATCCTGAAAGGAGGATGGCTGGGGCAATATGAGGAACATTTGCACAGCTCTGCTGTGGGCCCCTCTACATTTAAACAGTATTTGATAGAATCATAGAACGGTTTGAGCCAGAAGGGACCTTAAATATTATCTTGTTATAACCCCCCTGCCATGGACAGGAACACCTTTCACTAGCTCAGGTTGCTCCAGGCTCCATCCAGCCTGGCCTCAAACACTTCCAGGGATGAGGCAGCCACAGCTTCCCTGGGCAACCTGTGCCAGTGTCTCACCACCCCTACATTTTCAAAGTCTTCCTAATTTCCCATCCAAAACTATTCTCTGTCAGTGTGAAGCCATTCCCCCTGTCCCATCACTCCAGGTCCTTGTAAATAATCTCTCTCCATCTCTTCCTTGTGGGCTCCCTTCAGGTTCTGCAAGGGCACAATTCTGTCACCCCAGAGACTTCTCTTCTCCAGGCTGATCAGTCCCAATTCTCTCAGCCTTTTCTTGTAGGAGAAGTGCTTCATCCCTCTCATCATCTTGGTGGCCTCCTGTGGACTTGCTCCAGCAGGTCCATGTCCTTCCCGTGCTGGGGACCTCGATAGTTTAAACCAGCTCTGGAGCCTGATCACGCCTCCGGCAGAGCATCAGGGCCACTAGAATTGCACTGTGCTCAATTTCGCAGGGCTGACCTGCTCCCAAAGGTTGGCACAAGGAGGACACATTAGAGCTTCTCTCCAAAATGAGCCTGTCCTGCAGGACCAAAATCTGTCCCCAATTCTCGGGGCCGGAGCGGCGCCGCTCCCGGCGGTCACCAGAGGGAGCCCGATGCCCGGGAACGGCGCATCCTTCGGGCAGGGATGGACCTGCGGGTACAGGGGAGCGGCACGGGTGACTTTCTGCAGCCTCTCCTGGCTCCTTTCTAGTCAGCCATCATCAGACAAAATTGGAGCTCCCACTGGCCTGGTGTAACTGTGCATAAGGATTTAGGGTATGTCTAGAAACTGAGGATGCGTTTGCAGGGCAGCTCCCAGGCAGCCGACGGCTTCATTGCAGGTGATTTCCCAAAATCACCCTCCCAAAGAAAGGCACAAAATCATTTGAGAAGAAGGCCAAGAGTGTCAGAAAGGCCAGCCCTTGTCACAAAATCAACATTTCTGTTCACTCCAAATTAATTGAGCAATTTTAGCTTAGAAAGGGAAGCACTGCATTACACAGCACTAGCGCTTTTCCACATCCCTGGGAAACCCTTATTCCACAAAATGGGTACAAAGTTCAACCCTGCTACAGTTCCTGAAGCTGTCTGGAGCCATCCTCAGGTTGGGCAGGGCACCCTTCAGCCCCAGCACAAGCCCAGTTTTGAACTTATCCTTCAACTGCTGATTAAGGCTCTGCCAAAGCCCTGCTTCCTGAAAAGTCCTGAGGAGCTGACCTTCCCTCACTGCCCCATGGGTGCCAAAGGCAAATACATGCCTTGAAGCACTATCTCATCATTGGAGTTTTAAAACAAGCATCTCTTCCTGTGATATCTGCCTTTTTATAGGGGTAAATCTTATGCTTCCCCTGTTCTTCCTTTATGTATTGGGGTAACTCTTGTCTACCACATTTTATAAGTCTTTGCCACCATTTGTAGAGCAGCTTCATAAGACACCTACACCAGACACAATTACTGCAGCTGCTCCTAGGAGAAGCTCCTAAACTACACTGCTTATTTCAGGAGAAAAAAACAAACAAACAACCCACAAAAGCAACCAACAACCCCCCCAACAACTCCCAAAAAACAACCAAATACAAGCACCAACACTCTCACACCACCTCACCTCCTTATTCACTCTGTAGTCTGTGAAAAAAGAAGAATACTTTCCCTGGGCTCCTGTTTAAGTCCTTCGGGTGTGATGGGCGTGCAGGGTAACTGTTGGCTGACCCCGAACACCTGGGGGCCCTTTCACCCCAGAGCAGGCTCAGCTGCTGTCTAATCTTTAAAGGACCCAATACACACTGATATCCTCCCTGTAATTGTCACCATCTATATCTTTTCAGTCCCCTGCAATACTCCTACAGGTCTCCCACCTGCTCCCTGAACAATCATGTTCCCTGTCCCCATAGCTCAGCCTCCTCTCCCCTATTCAGTTTTGGGCCCTGCCCCAGTATAAAAAAGGCATTGGAAAACTGGAGTAAGTTAAGTGAAGAGCCACCAAGGGAGTGGGGGGCTGGAGCATTTGCTCAGCGAGAGGAGGTGGGCTCGTTCAGCCTGGTGAGAAGAAGACTTCAGGGGGACAGAACAGCATCCTGCTGGTTAACAACCAGCTTACTCCTCATGGTGGTACATGGTTTGGAAATGAGAGAGTTGAAAGAAAAGAGGTTGAAATTGGGTACAAGGAAAAAATTCTTTACCATAGTGACAGTCAAAGCCTGGGACAGGCAGCCTAGGGAGGTTGTACACCCACCCTTGGGGGTTTTCAATGCTAGGCTGGATAAAGCCCTGAGCAACCTTATAAGACCTCAGCAATGACCCTGCCATGAGCAGCAGGTTGGACCAAAGTCCCTTCCATCCTGATTCAGTCTGCTTAAGGAAAAGAGGGTGAACTGGAATGATAACCAAGTCCAGATCTTCCTCCCCAGCCGGGTTGTGGGAACCCTGCCATCAGCACCACCACCCTGGGATCATCCCATGGCAGCTTGAAAAGCCTTGTCAAACACTGTGAATGTCAAGGGAAAAAAGTAGGACAAAGGATTGAACTGAGTTGTGACAGTGACACGTGTCTGTGCTGGGGGAGGAGGAGGAAGAAGTTGAGCACACAAGTTAAATGGGCCAAGAGGCTGGACACAGCAATACATCAGCTGCATCACCAGCAGAGTGAAGCTGTGAGGTGTAAATACATCCTTCCCCTGCCATGTGCACGGCCTGGTCACAGGAGGGTGCTCAGATGCGAGCAATGGCCTCCTTGCAGTAAGAGCAACCAGGCACAGATTTAATTCTTACTGTATTTTAACTGCTGAGGGGGCTGAGTGAGATGTGGGGAGCACCAGGCCCTCATTCTGCTGCAAGGGGCAGGTCTTGGCAGCGACCCAGCTGCTGGGACAGCTCCCACCCCAGCCTCTGCCCCTTCTTCCCCAGGGAGAGAAAAAGCTGTGAAGATGCTCATGTTATCTAATAAAAGAGAGATCTCAAATGTACCATGACTCACTCACCTTTCAAAGCTGTCAAAAAAAAAAATGCACAAAAACAACCCAAGCCCAACACAACTTAGAATGTAGGAGAAGGAAATCAAGGTAAAAATAGTGGCTGAAGGTTGGGTTTCTGGTTTGGTGTGTGTCAGGAAAGGCAGCCAGACACAGACGGGAGTTCAGGCTGGACAGCCTGTGGCCACTGCTGCACTCCTGCCCTTTCCCAGGAATCCATCCATCAGCTCCACTGGAAGGTGATCCCAGCACTTTGAAACCAAAAGTGAATGGAATCCAGCACCACCAAAGCATCCCTGCCACCTTGGCTAACCGGAGCCAGGTGCCCACTCTGCCAGAAGGACGGACCGTGACAGAAATGGTTCTTTTGCTGTAGTGCTGCCTCTCTTGGCCTCTCCCAGGGACACGTTTCTCTAAGTGAGGGAAATAATTTCCTCCAAGCAGATGAGTCCCACCCTCCACTTCCCCAGCACAGGTGGAGGGGATGGTAGTTGGATCTTTGAGGTACAGAGGTGTTTTTAGTTGCTATTTGCTCTGAAAAAGCAAAATACAGGATGGTTACTAAACAGTGAGCTCTGAATCTCAACATCAAGATCAAAAATTAGGATTAGATACAGGAATATGCTGTGAGATATTTGGAGTCACTGAGGGCCATCTCAGGTATAAAGATGTCCCATAACCCCTCTCTCATTTTCTTTCTTAAAAATGGTGTCTTTTTGCTCCTGTACTATAAATATGGTGCTGGTCCAGAGCCACACAATGTAATAGGATCACCACAGGATAACTCAGGTAGGAGAGGATCTGTGGAGGTCATCCTGCTCCAAGAAGGAAGAATGATGAGGAAGACCTTCCCACTTTCCCAGTGTGTCCTTTGTGACCACCTGAGCATCTTACCTCAATCTTGCCCATGTTCTGAGTGTCCTGCTGTTGAGTTTATTAATGTAACCTCTGAATTTAAAATCAAACAAGTGCCAAGGCTGTACAACTGGGCCACAGAGAGGGTTGGTCTGCTTCAAAGAAGAGGTGACAGGTTTTGCAAGAATCCAGTAGGCTGGGATGGGAAAAATGTCAGGATCAAAGACAGCTGGTCCAAAAGAAGCTCCAAACCAGCCAACTCGGAGCTTTGCCTGTGCAGTTCAACCACTGGCTGGCTGCCTGAGAAGTTACCAAATGACAAAGGATTTGCCAGAATTGGGTTATGTGGATTATCAGAGGAGAAGCTGGCATTAGGTGTGCTGAGCACATTGCTGAGGCCTCTCTTTTTAGGCATTGTGCCCCAATTGAGTTCAAAGCGGGGATTGTGGAATGAGAGGCAAACACTCAAGCTCTGTCCAAACAAGGTCCAGAGGTTTAGGTGCTCAGCATTTAGGTGCTTGCAAAAGATGTTGACCCCTGAGGCTCATGATAAAATCTAAAGCTCCCTTTGAAAATTAAGTGTTTAACATGAAGGAGCTGGTGTCCCATTGATCTGCTGCCAATGTTTTAACAAGAGGATGCCACAAGTATTTCCCTGTGAGAATTTTTCACAGTGAACGGGGAGAGAATTACGTTTCTTATGTTTGCATAAAGAAGGATTTTCCAGCCAGCAGGAAGAAGAGAGAGGGCAGCAGTGTGAAAAGTAAAGAAAGGACTAAGTCTATGTGTATTAAAAATGTTAAATAAATGCAAACATTTGTGCCTAGAAAATCAAGGTCTGTGTATGATTCAGGGAGAATTTATCCTAGAGGAGGGAGGAGGAAGCCCACAGCTCTTTTCCTTCAGGGAATATTTTTTTTTTTAAATTATTAACACTTTATACAATCTGGTGCTCTTCTAAATATAATTTTATTAGCATGAGAAGCCACTTGGCAGCAGGAAACTAATGCTAGTGAGTTCCCAGTTTTCAAGACAAAGCGTTCTCTTACAAGGAAGAGATAAAAAGACTGATTTGGGAAGAAGAGCCTTGCAGCTTCTGCCTAAAACCAGCCTCCACCTGCCATTATCTTGGTGCAGGCTTAAATGGAGCAATATTCCCTACCCTCAAGCTTGCTTGTCTCTGCTTTCCAAAGGAGATGAGGCATATGCAGTCACACTGTTCACCAGCTCTCCCGTCACCCTCCCACAATAACCTCTGAGAGAGGAAGGAACATGTCTAGGGAGGCTGGGAAGGGAATGGGGGCTCCCGCTCTCACCCACCCCCTGCGATGGGGAGAGTCGGGCAGGAGCCCTTGAGCAGGGGCTGCTTGGCTGCCCGGCAAGCTTGTGACAATTTTTCAGGCAGGACGGGACAGAAGAGCCGTGGCTGCTGGGGACGGGAGGACACAGCTCACGGGAGCCGTGGGAATCGCCGCTCCGGCACAGGGAGCGCCTTTCTTCCCGGGAGGAGGGTGATGCAACAATGCGGGGTAGCAAAGCCGTACATTAGGCTCCAGTACGGCTGGATCAAAGCGTTTTTCTGGGTATTGTGGAAAAAAGAGTCCAGCCAAGGAACCGTGCTGAGGTTTATTTTATTGAGCAGAGACAGCAGGGGCGAGGGCAGGCTGCTCCTGTGTCCAGGCACAGCTGTGTGCAGCCACTGCCAACAGGGGCTCAGCTCTTGCTGCTCGGTGACAATGAGGACTCAGCATTTCCCCAGGTGCTTCAATCTTATTTTCCCTCCACTTCTCCTGTAAAAAGAGCGAGATAGACTTAGGCCAAGCACCAGATAACACACAGTAGTGTGGGACAAAGAGCTCATCCATCCCAACAGGCCTGACTTGTGCCAGCTTAACCTGGTGCCTTGCAGGGAATATCAAGCCATTTTCCCCTCTCCTTTTTCCATAATTTTCCCTAGGATAAGACAGCCTTAAGTGCACACTAAGTGTAAGGATTGTTAAGGAAAAAAATATATTTTAGAAGCACATTCCATCCAGGGGGGCTGGCTCCTATTGCATCTCCTTTAAAAGGTGACAGAGCTCAGGAAAAGGAGAAACATCATGTTCTCCCTCTGAGATCTTGTGTCTTGTTCCACAAAGTTCATTCAGACTTTTCAGGAATAGCTTGGCATGGTTCAGCTCCCACATTCCTCCAGGCACTTCTCAGTACCCAGGAGTGTGGGCAGTGAGAGCTGCAGCCTGTGGCATATAGTGGGAATTGTGCATCAATTTAGTGCGTGTGGAAGGTACAGGCAGGATGCAATTGCCTCCCAGGCCCTGTGCTGCCTCTCAGCATGGCAACCAGCAGCCTGCAATGCCTAGAAATGAATTAAAATTAACTCGCCCCAAGGAGGAAATATTCCACTTGGCATGATACAGGACCTGGTCCATATAACAGGAGCAGCCTGGATGCGGGGCCTCCCCTCCATGAAGAACATCATTAGATACGTGGCAATGAAGCCAACTCTCTCTTATTTCCATTCCCTCTGTGTCACTTACAGCACTGCCTTGCAGAAGGCACACTTGTTCCCGTAGGTGATGCCATCAGTGCCGCAGTGAGGGTTGGACTCCCTCGTGCAGTACACGCTCCTGTTTACGAACTCTTTACAAATCTGCACAAGAAATTGAAAAAAAAAAACCTTTCAGGACTCCCATACTCTTTGTTTCACTTTCCAAATTGGACACAAGGTCACTAAAGTAATGCTTTTTCAGACAAGTGATGACACAGACAGAAAAAGCCCTCCCAGAAATGAGCAGAAGCAGAGTTTCAGGGGAATTTTTGCCCCACGTTTGTGGAGGGAAACTGTAGTCACCTTGGAGAACTCTTGATCTCCCAGTGACAGGAGTGGATTAGCCTAGGCATGCAGGAGAAGAGTCAGCACTGATGCTCTGTCAGGCATTTGGAGTCAAGTTACCTCCCTCCTGCAGGGCTTCATGCGTCTTGCGAAACTCTGCACTCAGCTTGGTTCTTGCTGAACCTCTGCCTTCCCAGAGGAAGGAGGAGAAAAACATAGTCTATGGTGAATTAAAAATGGTGCCCAGGAAGTGTACAGGTATCCTGTCTCTGTATAAGTCCCAGTGATGGACTTAATTTTGGGGAATAGAACACCCAAGAGTCCATTTGTTTCATGAGAAGATTGGACAGAGGAGCAAAGTCAAAAGTGGTGCAGTGTGTAAACATTGCCCTTGTGCAAGCAGGGGTAGATGCAGCTGTGGGAAACATTTGCTAAACCAACCATCTTTTTCCCTAGTCTACCTCCTAACATGGCCACACATAGGATCCTCTGTGTAGTGATGATCTCCCCAGTGTTGGGAATTCTTGGAAGGGCCCACCTGCTCTCAGCAGACTTAAAAAACTCTTTAGCAAGAACCAAGATTTTGGTTAAAAAAAAATTCCTCTAAAGTGGAATGACATGACTGGATGTGGCACTTAGAGTTATGGTCTAGCTGACGAGGTGTGACTGGTTAAAGGTTGGACTCGATGATCTTGGAGGCCTTTTCCAACCTTAATGATACCATAATTCTATGAAGTGCAGATTCAGCAAGCAGAAACAGCAGCACTAACCTCTTCAATGTCTTGACCTGCTACATCTGGAACTAAAAAAAAAAAAAAAAAAAATTAAAAAAAAAAAATAAAAAAATAAAAACCAAACAGAGATTTTATGCATCAGCATTACTTTCTGATAGAGTCTGAACTAAAGTCATAAACCCTTTATGCAAATCACAGTGAAACATACTCCAAGTTTTTCTTACTCCATCATCCTGCACAGCAGAAGAGGGGGCAGGAAATACATTACCTTAATTGCTTTTTAGTATTTTTGTATTTTGAAAAATGTTACTAAAATACCATGAAATCAGTCGTTCAGCTGCTAACTACACCTCAGACACATAACCCAGTCTCCTGGAAGGCAGCCACTCCCAGGGAAGCAAGCTGCCATATCAGATCTGGAGCTGTGCTCCCAGAGATTTTAAAGCTATATGGGCTTTTAAGGCTTTTAGGCTCCTGCATATCTGAACAGTGCAAATGGCCAGTACTGTTAACAGGAGCATGCCATGGAGAAGGAGACCTTACAGCCCAGAGACTCTCTCAGAACAGGCTCATCCTGGGCGAGACACAGAGAAATGTCATGGGGTGATGCAGAGCAGAACAGGCACTGTCGGTCAGTACGAGCACAAAAACACTCTCTGTAACCACAGGCTCTGAGCTTGGAGCTGATCAATCCATCTTCTTTATATTATTTCCCAGCAAAGCCTGCAGTCAGGTGTGTAGGTTGAGTCAGAGCTGTGAAATGGGGCAACCCTGCCATGTTTCTAAGGGGGAGCCTGACACTCGAGGGTGGCTTGAATGCAGATTCACAGAATCTGGGTCACAGCACTGTGGGACGAATTCCCAGCATCTCACAAAGCAGCGGAGGTTCGGATTTGAGGCTGTACTTGCTGGGTCAGTGGGGTCACTGTGATGCTGCTCTGGTGGCTCTGGGCAGGAGGGAGCTTGGGACAGGAGACAGGAGGGCCTTGTCCTACACTCCACCCTCCCCAATGGAAATCCTGCTCAGCCCTCAGTCAGCTCAAACATCATCCATCAACCTCCCCTACTATTTTTGCCCTTTAGTGTTTTATCCCTGGTGCTGGCACATTTACCCTGTCCTCAGGTTTGGCCAGGCTGCCTTAATGGTAAAGGCATTGGTGTGGCTATCTGCATATTATTTAAAAAACAGCTCATTAGATAGGTCTTATAAATATTACATGCAGCTACAGAAGACTTTGTGATGATGCCTCTTGACATCTGTTTATTTTACAGGAGATCACAAAGTTTGCTGCTATTCTGCCTGGCCTTGGAAGGAAGCTTAAGCCTTCTGACAAAACCCTGTCCCAATTAAGACTCAATTAGGGACAGATGAATATTTCATAATGAATAATGTGTACAAAGCAATTCACCTCTTTTCTCCATGCACAGCTTGCCATTTTCTCAAGTGGATTCTTTATTCAAATTATTCGCAGAAAAACAAGTATAAATAATTATTGTTCCACACATTCTTCAATATCTGTTGCCACAAACCTTGCAGACCTGGGTCAGCTGGACTCAAGCAAGTGATAACACTGACATGGTCTATATGTTCAAAAATCATCACTCAGCTTCCCCACATCAACAGAGAGATGTGTAAATCTCCAGATAAATAGTCGCTGAATCCTTTTAATTTGCCCTCTTTGTTCTGACTCCTTGAGGACATTTGAATTTAATTTTCAAGCTTTTCTCTGCAACATCAATGAATGCTGAAACTTTCATCTAATTACGTTTCCACATCTCCAAGGAAAACACCAAGTACCAAGATGCTTAGAATCAAAACAAGAGCAGATGACCCTGAGGTGAGTGAGTTCTTCTCTAACTGGTTCAGCAAAACTCTCCAGCGAACATTCATACCAAAAACTCATAATTACACTCTGCTTTGGTACATTTGCTGAAGACATGCTCAGAATTTGCTTGTTCTGTCTCCCAGTGACACCTCCGCTGCGTTATTCACTGTGGAGGCACACAAGGAGTGGAAATATGTCATATGAGTGAGCAAGTTCCGCAGATATTTTCTACTTGCTCAGCTTTATCTTCAAGCCTGTCAGCCAGTGATCAAGGCTCTCCGAAGTTTGTTGTCAGGAGAGGTTTTGGGTGTTTTTTCTTTCCTAGGCTAGGGAAAAGATCACTTACCAGAGAAGAAAGAGAGCAGCAGCAGGCTGAGAAGCACTAAGGCACCTGTTGCCTTCATGCTGCAGGTAGCTCTTTAGTCCAAGCCCAGTGATCAGAGCAGGAGGTGTTGTCTCAGCCCCGGAGCCCACAGTGTGCACACAGACCTGCCCTTCTGTGTATTTATGTGCCTGTCCATAGCTGTCCTCATTCCCCACCTTAATTGTGAGAACTTCTCCACTTGGTTTCTAAAGCCATTATTGGTCCTGGCCAGTTTATTGTGCTTTAAGGAATGCTGCCCTGTCCACATCAAACCTAGAAAGGGATAATTATATGAGTGATAGGCAGGTTTGTAATATAATTATTTTTTTTTCCAAATAGTCACAGGATTCTCACAAGGGTGAATTTTCAAAGCAGTGATTCATCGGGGAAGCTGGTAATTTTCATTCTCTGGGCCCTTGCTGAATGCCAGTTCCGAGCCTTTGAGTGCGGCATGATGACACTCACTAGACATTACGAAATAAATCACAGCATGAGAATGTGTTGTCTGTGAAACCAATTATACGTTGTTCCCTGGCTATTTTTGAGGATGGTTCTAAATTTGTTGAGTTGGGGTGGAGAAGCACTCAGATGTGACATGCTCTCATCGCTGCGTGCACAGTCCCAGATAGGACTGCTGACTCTCCTCCCTGAACTATTTAAACTCTAGCTGTCAATGTTTTCCAGTTTTTCACATTCCCAAACATATGTTAGGGCTCTGCTCCCACATCAAGTGGCAATGAAGGGAATTTGATGGGGAATAGGGAAATCTGAGCTCTGTTTCCAGCTGAGGCTGTGCAAGGATTTGTGTTCAGCTGCACCATTTGCCAAACACCTCTTCAGATAAGAATAAGCTTAAATGTTAGTATGCTTTCCCAAGGAGACAAAGCTTAGGACAGCGATGTGTATAGATATATCTCTTTGTTGGTTGCCCCAGTAAATTTTTAATCCACTAGTGCCAACTAAATTTTACACAGGAGTGAAAAAAATTAAAAATAATAAAGACATTTTCATACATTTTTTAGCAACAGAGGAAAGATGCTATTAACACCCCAAGCCAGCAAGGGAGGGAGTTTCTGTGAGAAAGCAATGTTATGGACGCCCTACATCTGGGGAAGCATTACAGTTCTCAGCTCGCTAGACATCTGAAAATCCACACAACAGAGAAACCATGACTGACAGGTGAATCCTCAGATATCTATTAAGTGTGAGCTCACAACACAGCCTCTCATATAATTTAGTTATCAAGTCCGTCAGCCACAGCGCCGTTCAAAACCACGCTCGGTTCTGCCACTCACAGCACTACCTGTTTGCCTTTTCTAGTTTCATACGTCACTGTTCATGACCACAGCCTTAATGCCTCAGCCCCTTATCTGCCCAAACATTTCAGTTGCTGCAGCACAACTGACTGGCTAAAGCCTCAGCAACTGCACTGCAGGGACCAACCCCTTCCGGGCTGAGGAGGGGAAAAGACTAAATTACCAAGCTGGCGATTATTGTTATTACCCATTTCCCCTTCTTTATAACATCTGAACAGTCCAGTTGCCAGTGTAGGTGAGGGAATTCTGTCCCTCTGACAATCTGGGATAGAAGAAGGGCACCTGGATCTTGTTTTGCATCCTAAGGGTTAGTTGGGCAAAGTCTTGCTGGTGTCAAGCTGAGTACTAATCCATGCTGGGCCAGTCTTTGGACTTAAATACTACAAACCTTTCCATATTCTGGAGAGTCCTTGCTTATAGGCTCATGAGGCATCTGGAATACAATCACATATTCACCATTTGCCCTCCCTTTTGCTGCAGGTGAGCTCCTCTTTGGGCTTTTCCAAAGCCTTCTGAGCTCCTAAGAAAGTATCTGGAATCCTCAGGCAGAAACTACCACCACAGAGGAGCTTCACTGTAGGACCTCGCCATTGAAAACAATTTCCTTCTGTAGCCAAAACTCCACTAGTCTGTGGCCACTCTATAAACCTTCTTGTCCAACAAGAAATCATAGCCAAGCTCTGTCCTGTGTTGACAGGTGTCTGTTCACATCCACCAGCTATTGTTCCTTAACTATTCTTCAGACACACAAGCAGGTAAACAGTGAGGACTCATATGACTCTTCAGTCTGTCTTTTATTAAGAGCAGTCATAAAGCCATAATGTGATTTATACTGCCTGTACTAATACAAAACCACCTGAAAATAAGACGTTTCATTACTCTTCCTAGAAGCACTGCTCTGGGCTGGTTCTAGGGGAAGAACGAGCCTCTTATCTTTATCTACAAAAATCCTTGTCAAGAAATTATCTTCTTCAGGAAGCAAGACGCAAAGAAAAGGCTTAGAAGTCACAGATTTTGTCCTAAATATCAGCCTTAGCAAGAGCTATTTTTTTACATAACAAGAGAATGGGAGGTGGAGAAAGGATGAGGAAGGGAATGTGTGAGCCATGGCACTTGGGAATTTTTGCCTGTGCTGTTTGCATATTAACTCCTTGACTCACCCAAAAACATGGCACATCATCGTGAACATTCATATGTATCACTGCTCCTCCAGTGCGTTCTTTAGGCTCCCACAAAGATGTTATCTCCATACCTTTTTTCCCAAGATAGAAAACATGTTGGAGCTACTAACACATCCGCTGGCCCTTCTTTCCTGGAGTTAGAAAATCCAAGACCTTTTCCCAAAGGGTCCCCTGCCTTATCTCTGCCTCAAATACCCCCAGTACAGCTTTTCAGTTTTCTTCTTCAAGAAGCTGAAAGCCTGAGCCCAGTCTAATTTCTCCTCAGGTTCTCATTAGGCTCATTACAGCCTTGCGTAGCTTGCTGCAATTTTCTGCTGACAAGCACAGTCTCGGTGGACACACCCTTCAAGGAAGCAGCAGTTCCTAATTTTCTTCCCTCCCTTCCTCCCTTTGACATAATCCTCCTTTTTATAATGCACCCCCAGACCCGCCCCTTGCCCAGGTGAGGCCAGGTAGGGCTGACTATGACCACCTTTCACACTTTCTCAGGGCCATCCCCCTATGTCAAGGCCCCTAAAAGGATCAGTTCCTCCCAGTCCCAGAGCTGTAACAAGGACAAATCCATTTGCACTCTATAAAACGTCAAAATTAGGAAAGTGGCACTACTTTATAGCCTGGTTTCTCTTCTGATGGTTTGCTACAGAGTGACATTCTCTCATGAGGGCTTGGGTGAGTGTGTGATGTGCATTAAGTTTTGCTCTTTACTGTGGTTTATTCCACAACTTCTCCTGCCTGACAGATATGTACCCAAAAGCCTGAACACCATGAAAATAGAATCAAAACCAAACATTCCATGGCAAAGATTGTGGCTGCATTTAATTTATTGATCGATCAAAGCAGAGACCAATGCGTAACAGTCGAGGGAGCAAGGAAGAGCGTGTTTGATTGCAGAATTTGCAAGGGAGGAGTCATGATGAAGGGTCCAGCTCCAGCGCTTAGCACTCGCCCTGGTGGCGGAAGAGCAGATTTCCACGGCCGCGGCTGAAGAGGAAAGAGAGACCAAAGTTACAAACATGGATCTCATTTTCGTGGCCTAACTTCACCCAAATAAGCCAAATGCCCTTGTGCTCTCCAGCTTATTAAGTACTTCACTCAGTGTTTCATCTCTTCTCTGATTCCCCGGGTTACACACTTTCATATGTTAGAGAGATTTGGGACAAACCCCATAATTTTGGACATCTCCTGCCTCACAGTTTCAATTACCCTGACCAGGAGGGACTCAGCAATGCTATGAGCCTGCAAGCGGGAATCTGATTTTAATTGCAAGGGAAGGAGAAGACTCACTCAGGCTTAAGATCTGCAGTGCCTAGGGGGTGACACAGGAGTGAGCATTGGGAGAGGAACACAGGGCAGGGATGGATTTATCAAGGAGCTAATGGGAGCTCTGGGGCTTCCACACCAGCTGCCACCAGTGTGTGTGGGCTCCAGCTACTCTGGTTTCATGGCCACATGGTGAGCTCTGTACTTACTTAACTGCGCTGCAGAACTGGCACTTGTTTGCATAAGTTGTGCCATCGGAACCGCAAATGGGGTTGTACTCAGAGGTGCAGATGTTGATGCCCTTCTGCTGGCTGCAGTCAATGTACTGTGGCTAATAATGGAGCAAAAAACAGGTTTTAAAGCTTTTGTTCCCTGTATCTTCCTACATAAGTGCTTTATGTTTATTTAATATTCATGATAGAGCAAAGCATAAAAGCAGTTTTCAGGAGCAGGGCTCTGTTGTTCCAGCAGTTCTGCAAACTCAGAGGCAGAGAATGTTCTTGCCTGGAAATGCCTGAAGTAGGGAGATGTCGGAGGCAAAAATATCTAATAAATACTATTATAAGTAGTGAAATGACCATGCTGATATTTCCAGGCTGGCTCTCCCACTGCCTGCCCTGGTTCAGCAGGCAAGCAGAGACAAGTGAACAGAAAGGAGGTGGTCAAAAACCCCACTGCAGCAAGTACTCCAACCTGGGAAATCACCACTACTAATAAAGGCTGGTAGTACAGGACCCTCCTGCTCTCCCACAGACAGGATGACACAGCATCTCTTGCTCATCCAGTTTCCCAGTAAATGAAGGTCTCAGCACCCACTGCCTGTTGTGTTCCAAGGTCAGAGAGGGGACCACATATCTGAACCGTGGATTTGGTTCAATACCTATTGACCCTGACATCCTTTAACTACTTTCCTCAAATCCTATTCCCAGACCAAATGCATCAGGACAGTGCAGGCATTCTGTTATTTAGTTATGAATCAGTGAATTTATGTTGCAAAAGGTGACAGCAGCAAAGAGTGCAGATATCTGAGCTTTACCTGCTGGTTGCACTGTCCATAATTCTGCAGATTCACTTCCAGTCCGCTCCTTTGGAAAGAAAGAGAGTTGAGAATGAATGAGCACAGTGCAGCTGCTTCATGAGTCAAACTACCTTGTTATGCTCCAAATACCAAGAGGAGCAGCTACTGATACAGAAAGCCATCCCACGACCCAGACCCTTCACTTACGCCACAGCTCTACAGAAGAGGCACTTGTTTCTGTAGGTAACGCCATTGGTGCCACAGATGGGAGAGTAAGTCTGGGTGCAGGGAATGGTCAGACCACTGCCAGGCTTCAGGTGACCAGTACAGTCGACCTGAAACAGTCACAGAACTGCATTTTAATCTCTGCTCCCCTTGGCATCAGCCCTGTGTAATGGAGCATGGCACAAGAGACATCTCCCCCTTTCTCCAGAGCTTCAAGGGGACAGGGTTCTCCAGCCCCAGTGTGGTGGAGTTGGAGGAGCATAGACGAAAAATCTTGCATGTGGATGTAGCAGGGAGTATCTGTCCTGAAGTGGGCTTCATTGCTGTCATCCTGGGGATTTTCACCCTGAAGGCCACTGTGAAGGATCTTTGCCTAAAATACCTTATGCAGCAGCAACCTCTGCTGCAATGTACCAATGCCTCTTGAAAATGGAGTTTACACTCAGCTCACTGTTTCTGCAATCACTCCGAGTGTATTGAAATGGAAGTTATTGTATTATGTTAAATTGCACAGCCAGAGTGTTTCTTTACTCTCTCTGAACTAAAAATAGACATGCTTTACCACTTCATGGTAGCTCCATATATTGATAAACAAACTTTATGATAGAAATTCCAATAGAATCATTTTTTCTGTTACAAAATTATGATTCAGTCAAAATCCAAACTTCCTCTGGGAATTTCTTAACTTCAAGAAGCCTCTAAGTCTAAATCTGAAAAGAAGTGTTTTCATAACACTGAACAAAACATTCTCAAAATCAAAAGTTTCCTTTCTAAAGTCTGGTGTTATACAGAAGATATTTTGCACTTTAAAAGTCACCGATTTTAACAGTTCAAACAAAATGTAAATTAAAAACTTGCAAATTTGAAATTCTTCGTTTTCATTCGATTTCTGACAGTAAGAAATTGTGTGGGTTCAGTACAGAATTAATCCTAGGCAAGGTTTGTGTCTAGATCTCTGCCGTAATTTCACCCACTGCTGCTCAGAGCAGCAGGAGAAGGAACCGTTCTCAGACCGTACCTTAACGCATTTTCCATCGTGTTTCTTGTCAAGGGCACGGTTACGGCTAGAGGGAGAAAGAGAGAAGGAAAGATTAATCTCTTCATACCATGTAGTCATCTCAATCATCAAGTCTCTTGACTCGTAAAGCCCCAGTAATTAATCAGATTCTGGAGCTTTGACATGGAAGATCATGAGCATTAGGGAAGACAGAAACTTAAGAAAAATCTAGTCCACCCCACGATTAGTCACAACACCAAGGGCTTCTGCCTGCTGCTTGAACTGGCATTGTAGGTTATTGGGAGACCTTCTACTCACATGAAATCCTTGCAGAGGGAGCACTCATTGGGGTAGGTTCGGTCGTTGGTTCCACAGACGGGGCTGTAGTTGCGGGGACAGGCAATAGTCATGGTTTTTCCAGACAATCCAGACAGGTATGTGCTGCAGGAGGCCTGAGAAAGAGGACTTGTAATGTCTCCAAGTGGAGAGAAGGCTATGATTAGCTTGTGCTAATCATGTTTTTGCTGCGTTGGGAGGCTACTGATGGTTATTCTTTTTCTCTATGATTCCTCCAAGGTGAAGAGGAGAGAGAACAAAATACACCATGTATCTTACAGCATATGAAAGCACCTTTTTGCTATTAAGACTTAAAGTACTTTTGGTGAGAATTACAGGCAAAAATGATCATTCCTTGGGGAATGAAGACAGGGAAGATATTTAGGCAGTTATTCAATAGTCATATAGATTTTCTGCTGGCACTCTGTGCTGTGCTGACTCTCACTCTACATTATTAATCACTGTCTTTTTAATCATCAACATGGTAAGTTATCTTTCTCTGACAAAGGTATTTTCTTATGTTGGGGAGAAGAGGTGCACTTAGGGGCACTTCTTTTTATTCGCTCTCCATTTTTAATTTTTTTTTTTTCCTCAAGCCTTCCCTGGAATGCAGTGTGAGTATGAATTATTGATCTAGACTTAGAAATCAAGACTAAATCACAAGCAATTCTACTACTCACCCGTTGTTGAGCAACAGCAAGATCTGCAATAAAAACAGAGATTAGAAAATATAAAAATTGTACAATGTCCTTGACTAAAGTTCTTTGGAATCATCAAATTACCTACAGAGTAACCAAATACACTTTCTCATTATTGAGAAGTGATTGTTTTCCCAAATGTTTTATCTACTCTAAGTAAATGAGAAGTTATATACTGAAATTAAAAAACTCAATTATTTGTGAAACCAGGAATTTTGACTCACTAAAGAAGAAACAGGACATAAAATATTCTACTTTTTTTTTTTTAATCATTATTATCCCCACTAAGGCTCATAAACTTAAAGCAGACATAGATCCTACCAATCTATAGTGTTTATCTGTGTAAGGGTGATGTTCATTAAAAGAGAGCCCACGTATTCCTAAATCATCACATCCCCAAAAGGCTGCACTCTCCTTAAGGATGTATATAGACATGCAGAGGATTGGGAGGACTAGAGATGCCAGCATAGACTGTAGCAAAAATGACTTACCAGAAAGGCAGCCAAGAAGGACCAGCCCAAGAAGGGCAATGCTACTTGCCATCTTCATGTCGGCGGTGCTGTAACGGCTGCTGCTGGAGAGTCTGTAGCCCGTGAGTTTGGGGATGGTTCTCAGCCTCCTCTGTCCCCACTATATATATACATCTCCCCGACCTTGTGAAGTCATCACAGAAAGTAATTATTTGCTCTGTAAACTAAGAAAATTGTATTGATTATTGAGTCGAGCTCTAAAGAATACTTGCTTGTTAGAGAGATGCCCAGAAGAATTAAACAAAAATTTGAGCTACACCCAGCTTGTTAACAAAGCCACCCTTCTGTACAACGAGTGATTTGTACTTTGCAAACAGGAGCACTGTCTCAATAGTGGATGTTGTGAAATTACGTATGGAAGTTGGGGAAGGAAAAAAAAAAAAACCATTTGTTGGAAGTGTTTGCCTTACACACACCATATCACACATGCTAGACAGGAATGGGGTGCCAGGACACTTTCATGGTACAGCAGAGTGAGGGAACAGCATCATGGGACACTCTAAGCTTTTACAGACATCAACTCTGGGGTTTGGCAGACATCAGTGTACTTAAAAGGTTCTGAAGGCTCAGTGAATCTCTCCACACTCTCTGCTGTAATTTTCTGGTACACTGGATTTCTCACCAACAGGAAGGAAACAGTCATCACAAGAGGAAAGCATTGCCTAAAACCTCAGAAGTTTATAAGACAATTTTATGAAGGAGCAAGAATTATTAATCTTTTGGGAATGGGCATTAGTCTGATTAAGAAATTATAAGAATAAATACCCTTAAATCTGTACTGGGATAACGTTTCCTATTAATGGCAAGCAAGTGGTATTCTGTGCAGGTGACATGGGCTTCTTAATACCAAAGACATTCCAGAAAAATTTCCAGTAGCTGCAAACAGAAGGCGAGCTGTTAGGCTCCCCCCTTCCCCCACAATTATATGGCATTAAATTTAGAGTGTCAGCTGAAAGTCGTGTTTTAGGGAAGATAAGTGATAAATAATGTGCTAGGCTCTGCTAAGTGGTTCAACTCTATCACAGGTGTATGGAAAAACAAATAAGGGATATTGCATGAAATAATAAATTTTTGATTTAAGGTAGTCATGGAAGGAAGTGACGGATGGAACTTGTTTGTGCTTTAGAAGAGGTTTGATTCATACATGTGGCTTAAAGGCAGCCTGAGTTTTAAATAGAAAATCAGAATTGGTTTTCTTATTATCCTGGGAGATGTTCAACACTTGGCATGAGCAGATAAATCATAAAAACATAGCTGAAAGTGTAAGGGAATTGTAGTCACAGAATAGAGCTTGTGGGATTTGGCCTGATTACATCAATGAAATCATTTTCCTGAAAAATAAATGAATAATGCTATTTGGATCTCATTCACAAATATCACAAGTTGAAGGGTTCCTTTGAAAGTTGTTTCTGTTGCATTCTTAGTATCCTGAGTGAGTTGACTTTCAGATTCCTTGAGCTGATTGTGAGCATATTTGGAAAGGAAGCATTAGTCACGGAAGCATTAATAATTATTATTTTCCAGGGGCAGGAATGCCAAAACCTGAAAACAAAGCTTCCTCACAACTTGCACCAGCTGCTGGTGGATGTGGTGCTTGCCAGCTCTGTGGTGGCTGGGGAGGCTACAGGAACAGAGTCTGTCTCCTCTTCAGCCCTGCAGCCTGAGCTTCTCCATACCCACCTCCAGATCAGAGATCCTCAGCTAGCAGAAGCTGTGATGCTTCTGTTTCCTCTCCTGCAAGACTGAAATCACACAGGAGCTGTTGAGCATGGCAGGTATCTGCCAGGGAGTGGCACTGCTCTCATGTTTGCCCAACACCTGCCCTTTCATTAGCTAGATCCGCTGGGAAGATCCCCTGGGAAGATCCCCTCTGATCCCCATGCGGCTTCTGAGGGTCTGAGTGGCCAGCCAGGACTGCTCCAAAAGCAGTTCTTCTCCTCCCATAACTCCTGCCACTTCACAGGGCAGCAGGGAGAAAAGGAGAAGCAAATAAGGAGCCCTGCTACAGGGTCTGTGGAAGGGATGGGAGATAATGGACAGCAGCCAGGTCAGGGCTGGGAGAGCTGCTGGGGCAGATGTAACAGAGATTGCACAAGGAGCAACATTAATAGGAAACAGAGGGAACAGGACAGGAGTAATTGTGGGGAAGAAGATGGGCTGAAAACAGACATTAGGAACAGTCAAAAACAACTGTTCCCAGACAGTGAGCCTCAGGAAATGTGACACATGTGTTGCAAATGGGAAGGGCAGAGTGCATCCACCTACCCAAACCCCTCTGTGATATTTGTGAAGGTGCCAGACTCTTTTCAGTGGTGCCCAGCTACAGGACAAGGAGTAATGGCCTTAAACTTAAAACACAAGTTTCACCTCAATATGAGAAAGAACTTCTTTACACTGATGGTGGCAGAGCACTGGAACAGATACATGGGAGGTTGTGGAGTCTCCCTCTCTGGAGACATTCAAAACCCCCCTGGATGAATTCCTGTGTCACCTGCTCCAGGTGACCCTACCTTGACAGAGGAGTTGGACTGGATAAACTCCAGGGGTCCCTTCCAACCTAAACTATTCAGTGATTCTGAGATTCTGTGATTCTGAGATTCAGGAATATCATGACAGTGGGCTCACTAAAGTAGTTTTCACCATAGGATTATTTTAGCATTTCTACAGACATGAGATCCATAGAAAAGCTGAAATAAAACTCTTCCTGCTGTTTTAGGTTCTTAGAGGGCAAACATTCAAGAAGGTTATGGCCACATGAATGGGGTAAATGTTGGCAGTGATATGATGGGTTCTCTTGTATTAAGGTAAATTTCCAATAATTCTGGAAATTCTACCCACGTTCTAATCCAGAAGTATTTCTTCCCATAGCAGTGATATTCTCCAGGGAAGCTTTCGCTCTTGTCTTGAGATTCCCTATCTCAAGCAAGTCCATAGTCTACCACGACCTACAGAATTCTTCATTGATGTTCCCTGCTTTAGTTTAAAACTTGTCACAGGCTTCATCTGGCTACAAAGAGCAATGATACCCCTTTTTTTTTTTTTAAAAAAAAAAAAAAAAAAGGTGGATGTGTGCATGCAAGTCCACGTGTTGTTATTCCTGCTGAGGTATCATTGTCCTTGCTCCGGTACCCTGCTGTCACACCATAATCGAGAGCAAAGCAGTACCACACTCAAGCCTGTGCTGCTGTAGAAACCGGCGCAAACTGCGTTCCTCTGCGGTTGACTGGCGATGTGGAACACTGGAAGAGCTCTCAGACACGTTGCTGTTCCCAGACCTCTGCACACGGGGGCAGAGCTGGATCTTCTATCAGAACATAAATTCAATTTACAGCCAGCAAACCCCCTGCTCTAAGCCGCACTCACCTAATATTTCTCCGTGTAGTTCGGCCATCTGATTGCTGCCTGCATATCTCCAGTCTTTTAAGAATAGATGATATCATAGGCAAGAGTGTCTGGAATAATTTAACTGTCTGGAAGCTGCATGCTAATAGCAAAAGGCTGAGGATCCCAGTCCTGCAGTAAATCTTAGCTCTGCCTTGCTGCAATAGCTCTGACAGACAGTCCCCCAAAACGATGTCCACAATTAACTTCCTTTTAAAATATAGTTTTATTTTTCTCCTCATCAAGAAAGAGCATAATAACAAACCATTTATCCTGCATGAAGCCTCAGAGAGAAACTGCATTAACAGAAAGGTCTAGACTGGCCTGAGGTATATTTTGGCCAGTAACAAGTAGAATAATTCACTAAAACAGGAAGATGAATATAAAATAAAGCAGAACGAAATAAGTACATGCAATGTGTTAATCAGGTTGTGAAGTAATTGAATGGTATTTCCTACATTCACAAACAACAGATAATGACATGAAGTGCCGAGAATACTGCTTAGAGAATTGTACCATAAGATACCTCGGCAGGCAAACAATGTTTCCTGCCTTGAATTTCCTGGAGGGAGAGTTAGATTAGTAATGGTGAGAGGATTTTGTGCTGTTGTGGCAGGATTTTATTGAGAAGCAGTAAAAAAAATTATTTCCAACAAGGTGCCCATAAAAGAGGACTTTCTTTCTCTCTGTCCTAAGGAGCAGGATGGGAGGATGAGCCTACTGGGGCAGGAGGCCGGGAGTGCCACTGGGGTCCTGCTCTTTGTTACACCTGAGCAACACTGCTAGCTCTGCATTAGGGAGGAGGATCTGTCCCAGTTCCTTTCTACTCACAGTTTCCCCTCAATCTCCTGATGGATTTTCCTGTTTAGCAGACAGGGCCCCTGGAAGATGCCCTCTGAGGATCACGGGGATCTTCAGCGCAATCAGGAGCTCTTCTTGTCTCCAAGGCATCGTGGTTCCTGAGGGCCATCCTCATCCTCTCTGCTGCTCCCCAGGAAAGAAAATAAGTGCTGGAGCTGGTGTTCTCTTACCCCGATTCCCACACTCTGTGGAGAGGGAGAAGAAGGAGCATGAACCCCGCGAGCCCCACACCCCTGGCACTGCCTCCCAGAGCCTCAATTTACCTTGGTCCTCAGAGATCACATCTGACATTGAAATGCCTTCCTGCACACAGACCCCCCTCTCACAGAAGGGATATTCCAGCCTCAGGAAGGGACTTGGCACTAAATGGTTGTAGAGAGTCATGTCTTTTGGAAATAAATTGTCTCTTTTAGAGAGCGCTCTCTCCATTCTCTGGGAAATGACACATTGTCACTTAAGATCATTAAGTATTTGACTATGAGGCTTGCTGCCTGTATAGCACGAGGCACTGCCAGCGCCTCACTTTTAATGAATAATAAATTAACACTATGACTCTGAGACCTTCCTTTCATCAGCCGAGATTTCCAGAGGCCGAAGAATCTCAAAGGATCCTCTACAAGTGGCAGTTGACGTCACCACGTACAAGCAGCAGCTCAGTGATGGGTGAGGTGCTGGAATGGCAGTGATTGTTAGCAGTACTCTGAGCATCAGGTCTGTTAGGACTGGCTGCCCACTGGTTTTCTGCAATACCCCACAGCAATGAACATTACAAACACGAACATGGGCAGCAAGGTGTCCTGCTTGCCCAGAGAAAACATCCTGTGCCATTGCTTTGGGCAGCAAAGCAGGTTGAAAAAGGTGGGTTTCCAGTCCTGCCTGCGAGGGGAAGAGAGGCAGTTTGGAATCTCACCTTCTTTGCCTCTTCTCTGGTGGGTATAAGAAATTGGGGATAACCCTGGAAAACTGAAACAAGGATGAGCAGCTCATGGTGCCAGCAAGACCCTCTTTGCCACCATGGCTTTTGCAAAACAACCCCAAAACACCCCATCTGCAACAATCTTGGGACTGCCTTTAATTATGTGAACACTGAGGTTTACCTGGGGCCCCTTCATGCTGCCAGTCTGCGAAACAGTAATGCTGGGTGAGGCTGCAGGTATTTGACAGAAGCAGCTGTGGAGGGAGGCCATTCCTCTCACCCAAGCAGAGAGTCTGTCTGTGATACCCTCAGTGGAGTAAATCGACAGGAGCAGCAGGATGCATCTCCAGCCCTGGTTTTCTTTCGGAAAGCTGGGTGAAGGCTGATGCCCACAAGATCTACCCATTGCCTTTGCAGTTGGGGTTGATTTTTTTGTAGATCAGAACATTGTACTCCCTCTCCCTGGAATAATTTCCCCATTAATTCCCACATCCCAGGACTGTTGCAGCGTTATAATCATGCAACATCTTAGGTAAAACCAGAATGAGATTAAGGCAAGACATAAATGCTGATGGCTTTTTTTTTTTTATTAAGCAGAGGTTTCAAGGTTTATCAGAAGCTTTCAAGGGTCAGGTCAAGACTTTAGGAAATTATCTGCCATGGGGAACATTGCCAGGGAGGGATCCTCTTTCTCAGATGAAGGCTGTTGAGAACTCAACAGGCACTCATAGACCTCAGTTCAAGAGTCCGACGGCTTCTCCTGCAGAGAAGGAAATCAGTAGCTCAGAGATGGAACATCTGAGCTTTTACTGTTGGTCTGTCTCTCCTCTACACCACAGGGGAACTTCTGAACTATATTCCATCCATTTTCTTTTATTATTAACATACAAAGACAAGATAAATTCTTAATTTAAAAGAACAAATAGTCTGTAGGAAACCGACTTTTTTTGCTGGAAGAAGGCTCTTCAGCAAGTCACTTAAGAGGGAAATGGAGAACTCTATGCTATCTCTTTATATCTGTAAGAAAACAGTTCCTGGCAGACTCTCCCAGTAAAAAAAAAAAACAAACAAACAAAAGCAAAAACAAAAACAAACCTTGCTGATGAAATAACAGGTAAACAAAATAAAAGAACTTTACTTCTCCAACCAGTCTCCAACTCTGATTTGCTAGTTCGAGCTAAGTTAGTTTAGTTAGTGAAGAGGTTGATTTCATACGTACGCGTATGCATTGCAGAATAAGCATTTGTTGCCGTATGTGACACCGTTAGACCCGCAGTGTGGCATGTACTCCATGGTGCAGAAGTTTCTGGATGCCAGCTGGTTATTGCAGTACTGGGCTGCAAACTGTATTCATAATAAAAAAAAAGCTCTCAACCAAAGATATGCAAGAAAGGTGACGTTAGGAGACCCCACACACGCCCTGAGCTCGCCACTTATTGTCCAGAAGCAGATGCTGAGAAAAAGCCCAGGGACAGGGCAGGATACAGCAATATGTTGCCTCCCACCAGGTAGAGCCTGAGTAACCACTGTACATGATGCTGCAGTAACTTTGACAATAAGTGGGACATGAACTGGATATCGCCCTACTTGTTAAAACTGTCATCAGATGAAAATGGCAATTTCACCCATCAATATCTATGGCAAATACTGTTCAGACAGCTGGATGTCTCAGGATTTTCAAAGGCTCAGTCACAATGTGATTAGTAAGGACTCATACAAAAACTCCTTTAAGGAAATAAAGGATCAAAAGTAGAAAAATCTGTCCCTTACCTGCACTGCACCAGTAGCTGGGAAAAAAAGAAGAAAAAAGGAAATATGTTACAAATGTAATTCATGAATTCTGTTAAAATCTGTAAATTAATGCCCTGAATACACAACTTCCAATTCACTGTGTGTTAGCAAATTGCTTCTTAGACAAAAGGAATTTCAGGCAAAATTTTGTGCCCTACTCTATGTTGATTCTGTAGTATTGTTTTGGTTTTTTTAATGAGGGCTACAGTCAAGATGGAAAAAGGTATGGAAAATGAAAGAAGAGAAAGTTTTCATGGTTCAAAAGATGGAGCAGGACATGTACTCAAAGCAAAGCAAGTTATTGAGGCAAGCAGGGTTGTAAAGCTGACAAGTACACAGAGACAGCATTTATATGCATTGCCATTGTTATTCTTAAACAAGAGGAATATTTAGTGAGATGTAAATTTATAAAGCTTCTACAGCAGTTCAGGCTCTCAGATTGCATCTCGGTTCAGGATGACTACAGGAAATATTCATTTTCATTCAGTAAAATCATTTGTGTTTCTGTGACATTTCAGAGGTTAAATACTGGATGTCTGACTCTCTGGGTTGTACCACGTACATGTCACTTCTTTCATTATGCATAAACTAGCGCTGAGAGTAGAGCTGTTCCCACAGTTGTTCTTACCCACTCAGTTCTGTTGCTAAAATATTACCCCATAAGTGATAGTCTTTGATGTCAAGTCTTTTCAACACTATCTTTCTAGGAGTAAATAAGTCCTTGCAGAATGAAGCTCTTTCCAGTCTGGGGATGTTTTTTTGTGGTTCTAAAGACAGCCAGCGCTTACTCAAAGGCAGAGCAGGAGGCAGTGGAGCAACTCACCTGAGATGCAGCAAAGGGCCAGAGCGATCACCAGTAACACACTTGTCACCTTCATGGTGGCTGGAGCGTCTGTGAGCAGCAGTGCTTGGCTTTTGCTCAGTAAACACAGCCCTGATTCTGCCCTCAGCTGGTAACTGCGCTTATATTCCCGCCCGCACGGTTGGGTGTGTGTGTGCTTGCGCGTGTTTGTGCATGTTCATATCTGCCTTATCCACCCTTATTCTGGAATAACATTCCCAGTCTTTTGTTGCAGTGGCAATCCCGATAGAGGGAAGCCGTGCTGTAAGCCAAGAAGGATGTTTCTTCATCAACGGGAGTCACAAGAAGTTTGGATGTGTTAGATACACCCTCTGTGTCGTTATTGTAAGTGAAATATGTGACAGTTTCCTTCTGAAGGATCGTAGAAAGTTCCTGCAGGCAAAAGAGTGACTGTACAAACCTGAGCAGCAACTGCTGTCAGATTTTCTCTGTGTGCACGTATCAGTGCCTATTTATGTACGGTGTTTTTTCAAGAGAAAAACATTGAATGAAATTCTTCTGTAGCAGAAAGTGTCTCCTTTTATTTTTGTGCTTCACCACAGTAAAGCGTCATTAAGTTATAGTGAAACCAGGAAAACAATGAACTGGGAAGGCAAGCAAGAGTGTGTCACAGACACTGAAAGGAGTACTTGGAAAGGACAAGGAATGGAGCAACTTTTATGGGATTATGCAAATTTACAATTGTTATTTCCCTTAAAATCCATTAGCATTGCAGTAATAAGCTTTTAGTATGATGATGACAGAATGATGTGAGGCCCTAGCATGGATCCCAGAAAAGCTGAACCCAATCTGGAAATCGCTGCTTCATCCATCTGCCCATCTCAGCATAAATCCTTTGTTGTACCACCAAAGCACCGCTTTTTGGGACGACCTCATTCCATCAAGGAGAGCAAGCAGACTCCCAGAAGAAATGCATGTGGGAGATATTATATTTTAGAAGGGATATGTCCAATTTATTTATGTTACTCTTGTGTGGATCAAAAAACCACCAATTCAATACTCAAACAGAGGACAAAAGCAAAATAAATTTCATGGACAATATGCCAATGACAGGTCACACTCTCAAAAAAACAGAAGGATACTTTGTCCTTGGATTGTGAAACACTGCCGAAATACTTCTTGGGCTGGCAAAGAGCCTTGTGTTATTAAAGACTAAGAGAGAAGACAAGTAGGCAGGAGTAGGCACCATCCCTAGGAAGGCATTTATCTTAAAACACTTGAAGGTTGCTAAAGGATGATTTCAAGATGATAAAAACCTAGTAATAAGTCATTTGGAGGACCTAGACAAATAGACTGGGACCATGCACGTGTCTGAAAAATATGGGCTTTGCCCACAGACTGTCCTTGTAGAGTGCTACACTTCAGGTGAGGATGGTGCTGAGGAGTCCAGGGAACAGCTCTGGGCACAGACACCACAGTCTGACCAGGTTTTGCTGATGCTGCTTGCACAGGGAAAATGCACCAGGAATACCTGTGTCACCGCTCCAGCCCTTTACAATGTCAAACACCTAAAGGGTCTGAACACTAATGCAGGCCAACTATCACTTATGTGCAAAGACACACAGCTCTGGGGTTTCTGCATCTGTATTTAATTTTCTGCCTTTTATGAGAGGGAGGGGAGCAAGATGTTGCTCTTGTTATATCCCAGAGCTATGAGCACATAACCTATTCTGCCTGGCATCATCATTCAACAAATCAGAAGCAAATGTTTCATGAGACAACACATGAAACAAGACAAAGAAATGTTGCTGATTTAGTTTATTGAGAAAGAAAATCAGGAGTGAGCTGAGTTCCCCAGAGGGTGAGATGAACTGAGGTGAGATCTTTAGCTGGGATTTGCCGGTGGGGATCCTGTGATGAATTCTCTCAGCACTGATACTCAGCATTTTCCAAAATGGCTTAAAGTGATAGTCCCATTGCTATCCCTGAAAGCGAGGAGAAATAAAAATGAACCAGACAGCTTAGCTCCTAGAGATAGTGTCAGATGGGATCCTGCCCCAGAGCCAAGGAACTCACACAGTCAGAATTCCATTAGCTATTTGATTATTAAGAGATGAGCAAAACAATTTAACCCATTCTTAAGACTGAAAATATCTGGGGGGAAACTATAGTGAAATTTCAAAAGTAATTTCTTTTGCAACATGCAAGAAAAATTCCATTAAAGTTAAATAGCCTTCAAACCATTCATGCTAACAAAGCAGACACAGCTCTTTGTATGCTCTAATGAAAAAAAAAAAAAAGAATGGTTGGCACAGTGGCTGGCATTCTCTCCTGCCCCAAATCCCTAATCAACACTGTCCAGCAAACAAGAAAGCGGCAACTGTGCAAACTTGCATCCATAGGAGGCAAATGATAACACAAATGTGATTCATGTTTGTACATACACGACTGCGTTGCAGAAGTTACACTTATTGTTGTATGTTGTGTTGTCCGAGCCACAGAGAGGCATGTAGTCAAGTGAGCAGACAGGTTTAGGGTAGTCACTGCAGTCAACCTGCAAAATAAAAATAAAAGTAAAAATAAGAGTCTGATGTGAAGGAGTCAATAGCAGAAGGGCTTGAACCCTGAGCTACAGCTGCAGTGCTGATGATAACAATCTAACTAAAAGTAATTAACTTCCTTGCACATCTGATATAAACTGTGGTGTCAGTTTCTCCTATGCCAGGAGAATTTAATAATATAAAAATAGATCACAATATCCTGTTTGAAGAGATGTATATCATAACCTGATCACAGCATTTCTAAGCAGCAGAAGTTCACTTGGCGAAGGCACCATGCCTGTAATCACATTGCACTGTGTTCCCAAGCTGTCCAGGAAATTAAATGGAAAAACATTGGTGAAACTTCTGGAGAAGTGTAGGTGCTGATTCCTCTATAAAGGTCCAGTATCCCTCCTGTAGTCTTAAAACAGGAAGTTTTAAGACTCCTCAGTTCTGCTGTAATGGATTATTTCTGCTACTATTCTTTCACTGATCCCTTCCTGAGCAGTCACCTGCTCTCTATTCTGGTGTTCACATGAATAATGGGTATTATATGTGGAGAAAAGAAAATCTTCCCTATGCTGAAGCACAGCAGCAGTTACACTCCTGCAGGACCCTGCTGGTCTGGGGGCTGCTGCAGACACTGGCAGTGCTTCCTCTGACAGCAGCAGGACCAAAACCCAGTCCCTCATCACACAATTCACTTACTGCGACAATTTCCTTCTTACATTCACCGTCATTCTTCTTGCCAACACTGGTTCCAGCCTCTCTGGAAAGGGAAGAGAACTGCATTAGGGAGCTCTACAAGCAACCTGTTCTGCTGAACCCCATGTCCCAGCAATGCTGGTCAGTCTGAGGTATAATGTTTGGGATATAGGAGACATCCCGCTCTAGACACCAGCTCAGGTGGTGTCACTGCTTGCCAGAATGTTGTTTTATGGCATAATGTGAAGGACAAGAGAGTCCAGAGCGTTACAGTGGATGAGGAGAGAGGTTGTGTGGAATGTAGATTCCCCTTAGGTCAGTTGTTGTCCTCTGCAAGGCAGCGTCTGTCACACAGATCCTTATAACTTACTTCAGAGAAGCATTCTGTCCTGCGTTTGATCCCCCCTCAGCCCTCTACTTCTCTTTCTACATTAAAGGCACAGTTTTTCTTCTAATCACAAAGGAAAACAAGGTCTTGTTATGAGGGAAAGAGGAGAGCCAAAGTCCGAGCACCTTACTTCTACACTTGGTAGAAGTGCTGATACTCAGAAGAGCAGGTGCCAGGAGCACTAAGCCTGAGCACACACAGTACTCACAGGTTACGGGCACACAGCAGGCACTCGTTGTCGTAGGTGACCCAGTCGGTACCACAGATGGGGTTGAGGTCTTTGTTGCAGAGCAGCGCCACTTTGCCTTCCTCACTTGTTGTGTTGGGGTACCTACTGCAGTCCACCTGTCGAGGGAACACACAACAGCACACTGCTGAAGACTTGCTTAAAGGAGGCAAGTAGATCTGGTGAGTGTTTCTGTCTGGCCACATAGGATACCACCACAGCAGGAAAAATGCTTTTTTTGTGTGTCACTATGAAAGTCCACTTGCAGATGACCATTGCAAGATTCTGATATCTCATATGTGCTCTTGTTTAGAGTTTGAGTTACATCTTTGGGAACTCCATAAGCAGCTTTGGGCACTCAGAAGCAGGACATGCCCTTTGTTTTGCCCTTGGTTTCACTTACAGGGACAACTTCCTTGCATTCTCCATCATGGTCTTTGCTGACATTGGTTCCGTATTCTCTGGAGAAGGAAAGACAAATGTTAGAAGTTCAGCAAAGACATCACTACATCCTAGGTGCTGGAAATATGTAACTAATGCAAGGGAAAACTGACTCTTTCTCAGTTAGGTTCATATATGTATTTTTGAGAAGGTAGTGCCATTCTCCCTAAGCAACTGAGTGGCTGTCAGGGATGTAAAGCCCTGGGAGCTTTATGACCATTTTGGACAACTCAGAGCAGAGCATCTCTCCATCCTTCAGCTGTGATGAGATGTGCTCTCAGAGCTGTCATCTGGCTGATCCTCGAGCTGGAGAAGAAAAACCTGAATAAATTACACAAGCAAAAGAGAGACACAGAGACTAAAGCAAAGTCTAAGCACCAGAGCACCACAAAGTGATACCCAAGCTCATTTTGAAGGAACTGACACAACTGACAAGATAGGTCACTGACTGTTGAAAAGTGGTGCTGCCAGGAGCCCTAAGCATCACTGCCTGAGATCTCCCATGCAGTACATACATGTTGTAGGCACAGAGCAAGCACTCGTTGCCGTAGGTGACTCCATCAGAACCGCAGATGGGGCTGACGGCCTCGCTGCACACCAACACCTCTTTGCCTTCCTCATTTGTAGTGTTGGGATATGTGCTGCAGTCCACCTGCCGAGGGAATGTACAGCAACAGGGTGGAGAAGTCATTTGACATTCACAACCCTCATTTTGTATGAGACAGTGACCAAGTACAACCAGTTTTCACTACCACAGCAAAAACTTGTGCTGGTGGGTCAGTCTGGGAACAGGTGAATCCTTCCTGCAGGGACCTTCCCACACAGCAGAAGAGGAGGAGGAGGAGAGGGCTATAGCCATGCAGCCCCTTGGATGGGGTAAATCAGTGGTGGTCTCTCATGCTCACTTGGCATCGTTTTATAAAGGATCTCCACTGGTCCCTTGTTCTCCTATTCCTGTAGCCCCTCCAGTTCACTTCTGTTTTTACCCTTTCATTCTCAGTACCCTGATAATGTTTTTTTTCAGAGGACCAAGACTAATGACCTGGTGAATGGAAGCTGGAGCAGCTCACAGTATTTTAGTCTTTCACTAGGTTGCCCTCACATAGGTTCTGATACCAGTCTATTGCTATCAGTTTAAAACCAGTTATATATGACCAGATTAAAGCTTAGACCAGTCTAAAGTTGCTGAAAAATTAATTCATCAAAAAATTTTGTATCATTATTACTAAAACATTATTAACATACAGCATAGATGTAGAACCAAGAGCAGTAAAATTTAATGTTTTACACTGTAGAATCTGATTACAATGACACCAGTGTCACACTAGGCAAAAAACAGCAGAACATCTATGGGCTGGAGGTTTTTCCCATTCCTTTGGTTATGTCTTTACCAGGCCACATACTTGAGAAAAGTGACAGAAAGAATTCTCCTACTCACCTCAATCCCAAAGGCAGCATCTGGAAAAGAGAGGCAGAAAGCATGAAACAAAGCCAATATGATAAGACGTCACTTAAAGCTGGAAATACAGGTGTAAAATTCCTATACACAGGGCCAAGCTGAATGATTTCCAGTGATTGGGTTTTGAACTAAATAAATTATGTATGATTTTTTTCTCTATGTTGATAAGTATAATAGCATTGCTTATTGCTGCCCGTGATGAAACACATTTTCAATAGCTTTGTTCTTTTCTGTTTTGAGATAGGTAGACTTATTAATTGAAAATAGAAGAACTTTTCCTTCCTTATCTTTGTACATATCCGTTTTGACCCTAAAGAGCTGCCGTTACGTATTTGAAAATACACCTGAATCAATATAGACAAATGCAAATAGTCACCTGCAGGATAAGCAAATACATACAGCATCCATTGTCAGAAATATGCATTTTAAAGAAGCCGAGTGTGAAAAAAAATATCTTTGGCTCTGTGATTTCATCAGTTGTAAATAAGCAATGAGAACATCAGACTCTGGCTTTCACCTCTTGTTGTTCTATTAGCAGAAAAAGTATTGCAGGAAATTTGCCAGGGTCCTGCAAAGAACTTGCCTGTGACATTACAATATTTTCACAACTAGTTACTGGAGGTCTGGCCCTCTTCTTATGGCCTTATTTCAAGTATTGATCCATTTGCTGTAATTGTACAACAAGTCTAAGCATTGTAATGGTGTTAAAACATCAGTATACAAAGTGTAACAGCACTAGTTGCCAGCACAGAACTCCACTTGCAGTTATTTGTATTTATGACAGACAACCAACTACAGCCATGAGCCATTGAGGACTGTCCCAAAATATGCTCCTGCATCCTGCACGATACCAATGCACCAAGGCAGCCAAGTGCTCTGAAGGAGAAGATTTTCTCTCTTCGAAGCCACTGTCTTATGCTTTTAAAGACGGACAGGAATCAGACACGAGGCTTCTGTGGCACCTTAAGAGTTACTCACCTGGGATGCAGCAAAGCGCGAAGGAGAGGAGCACGAAAACACCCGCTGCAGTCATGGTGGAAGTGTCTTGAATCTGCAGGCTGAGCTCCTGTGCTGCTCACAAGATGGTCTCTTCAAGGCTGACTGCAAATATATACAAATGCAATGTCTAAACTGTTCAACTGTAACATAAAACAACAGCAGAATCTGTCACCAGTACAATGAGGCTGGTAATATTTATTGAGGTCTTGACTGTTCAGGTAATGGTCTGCGTCTGCTAGGCAATTGATTTTGGCTGGACACCTGGTTAATAGCTCAAGACAAGTATCACAAGGTCCCAGTGGTCAAAACCAAACAAACAGTCCTTTGTACAAAAGGAGCCTCTTTAGGATTCTAGGAGAAATATAAGGAGCACAAAATATTGAGGAGAGTAAGCAGTAGGCCCTTCATTTGTCTCTCACAGAGCAACATCTCCCTTCAGGGAGCAGCTTAGGCAGGATGCAGTATCATCCTGTTTGCAGATCAGGCCAAGTCTCTGCTTTCCTTTCTGGTTTTGGGTGGCTTTTTTTTCCCCACATATTCACCACTAGATACAAACACAGGTCAGGTGTGGCTTTGCCATCAGCAGAACTGGTTGAGCTTTGTCAGGCAAGTTTGGCAGTACTGTGTCTAACCTGAAGCCAATGGTATTTAGCACTGGTTTGACTAAAGCAAAGGCTTCTTGACAGTTTCACTGCCCGGGTATAGAAGAGCTCAGTAGAAGACTTGAAAGCAGGTTAAAAATCTGTCACTAAAAATGTCACTTGAACCTTACCAGCAGGGAGCACTTATTTACAGACCCAGTCCCAGTTAAACACACTGACCAACTCAGTGTTCCGCCAAGCCATCTGAAGAACAAAAGACACCGAAGGTATGGGAACCTATTTACATAGCACCAGCTACACTTGAAAGTACAGTAGGTCCTTTCCTCTTGCAGATATTTTAGAAAATGATACTTAAAATATAAGAGCTGTCCCAATTTTCCTGTCTGTCTCTCACCAGCAGCCTTTGTGCCATCTCCAAATTGCTCCTTCCTAGGAGGAGGTCTGCACCTCTGCTGTTCTAGTAGCTGTAATTTTGCAGGAGTGGGTTCTGCCTGTAACCTAAGTTCCTCATGCCTTTCACAGGTCCAAAATGTCAAGAATACCTGGGGGGTGTTTTGGTGGTGGGAGCTTATCACTGTGCCTAGGGTAGGCTTCAGAACCGTGGGAGCTGCAGAGCAAAAGGTGCTTAACAGGTGCTGCCTTGAACAAACAAGGTACCACCCATCAGACAAATGGAATTTAGCTGAAATCACTGAAATTCAGCCCAAGCAAATATGTTCGTGTCTGATACATCACAGTAGTCTAAAGGGTATATTTTGATCCCTAGATGGATATACTGTATAGTGTATGGAATCACCTGTGCTGGCACTGGCATGCTCAGAAGTCTGCAGCATGGCTGTGTTGATATAGAGATTACATTTTTACCTAAGAGATTCTTCACAGGGAGAAGCATCAAAATAATTATGCTGCTGTGACTGTTTCCATAAATTACAGGGAGCATACATGAATATTTCAGACAGATTTGGCACATCTTCAAGATGTATTGCCCTAATGTGTCTTGGGGATGGTGTCTGGAAGCCAAATACTTTTCCCTGAGTGTGTGCAGGAGCACGCTGTCACATGCCAACCTTGCTGCCTTCATCAGAACACCCATATAGACTCTACACAGTTGGAAGAGGGTCCATCTTTCTGGGTTAAATATGAATTTTGCCACTGCCTTCTCTAGCCAGGCAGCAAGACCTCTGTGAATCATTCTCACCGGACTTCCCAGCCCCAACCTGGCAGCTTTTGACAGGTTCCCTCCTACATGGTGCTCAATGCTGCTGCCTGCCCTGGACAGTGTTGTCCTCTAGGCAGCACCAACCTCTCTCCTGATGAGTGGAGAGCACATTCCTGCCAAAGGTTGGCGTGTGTTGCCTGCATACATCAAAGAAAAATTTTCCACTGCAACTGCTGGGTTCAGTACTGGGTCTGGCACTTACTGGCCCTGAACAGCACAGATTTCCTCTGACCACCACAGTGCCTCAGATGTTCAGCAGATCCTTTTCTTCACTCTCTCATCTACAGAAAATCTAGGGAGACTCAAGTCAGTGACAATTAAGTGGTGACTGGGGAACACCAGTCCCCCATGAACCATTCAGGTACCCCCCTGACAAGTCACAAAAGTAACACTCAGAAATCACCAGGTTTCAGACACATGCACAGCCTTTAACCAGGTAACATCCACAGCCTCCAGATTTACAGCTCCAGATTATGTCACCTCTGAAAACAGCATGGAAAAATCCCACAGCTGTCTAAGCTCATGCTGTAGGACAGGTTGCTCAGTTTCTAGCTACTCCTGGAAGAACAGTTAGAAAGAGGATTTGATCTGCAATCCTGCCACTGATCTCATGCTGTAATCCACTTCATTATGGTCGTCTAATCCTCAAAGTCAGATGCAGCATTTGGCTAATGACCATTTGGCTAAAGGAAAATCCTCCTGTGTGCAGCAGCCAGCACAAGGACAGAGATCCTACAAGAGAGCTAAAGATGGACTTTTAGCAAAGGGAAATGGTTTTAAGCTGAAGGGGGGTCAATTTAGATCTGGTATTAGGAAGAAATTCTTCCCTGTAAGGATGGTGAGGCCCTGGCACAGGCTGCCCAGAGAAACTGTGGCTGCCTCATCCCTGGAATTGTTCAAGGACAGGTTGGACAGGGCTTGGAGCAACCTGGGATAGTGGAAGATGTCCCTGCCCACGACAGAAGGGTTGGAACATGATCTTTAAGGTCTCTTCCAACCCAAAAAATTCTATGATTCTGTGATCTGCAAGTAAGCAAAGGCAGTGCCACTTCTCCGTGTGCCACTTGTTATGGTCCTGAGCACCACAGGGTCTGTGGGCTGACACCGGGGCAGGGTTTGGCAATTATACAACATCCTCTCTCACTTACTCAAGTAATTTCTTGTTTTACATTTTCCACTACAATTTTTTGCAGTATCGATTTCATATTCTCTAAAATAATCAAAACTGATGTTGAAAAATTTTCTTAGCAGATATGTGACTTCTCAGCATAAATAATACACTGATAAACAAATGAAAAATTATTTAATGCACTTTTCCAAACCCTCCTGGGTTTTGTCACATTATTTAACTAACAAAAAGCTTTTGTAAAAGTGGGAAATAACAATAAGTAGTTGTAGCTCTTTCATGAAAATGCCTCTAATCACTTCAAACCACCTGCAGAACACAGTTCAGACTGTAGTTTTCATCTTTGGCTTTCTCTTGGCCACAGTGTGGCGAACAACTATTTGCATTGAGCCACAAGCCTGGAGAAACCAATGGAGCACAAATGGAAGCTCTGCCTCTTAGTGCCTGAAGGCCCCGTTTGAACTAAGCAGTAAAGCAAATAAAGTCACTGATATGATTAAAACATCTCGATATCAAAACATATCCATGTTTTATGAACTTATTAAATAGAACTTGATCCAGGTAATGCCGGTGGATGTTTTCCTGAACTAATAAGACCTGTGCAGAACTTTGTACCCTGCAGGTGAAGGCTAACATGGTTTCACATTACTTATGCAATGAATTAAATGTACTTGGCCCCACTGCAAAGCAGATGTTGACACACAGGAATGAGTCCAACAGAGGCCAACAGGCTGCCCATGGACTGGAGCACAGGGCTTTCCAGGGAAGCTGAAGGAGCTGAGATTCTTCATCCTGGAGAATAGATGGCTCTCTGCTAATAGATTGCTCTCTGCAGCTCCCTGATGGGGTTATAGATAAGGCAGAGTCAGAGTCTAAGCACAGCTGTATCGCAAAAAGATTAAATTCTGAATTAATGTGAGGAATTATTCATTGCCATGAGGATGATTAAGCACAGGAACCAGAGAGGCCATGCATGTCCTTCCTCGGTGATATTGAAAACTAAATTGAACAAGAAAGGCCTTGGGCATCTGAGCTGACTTTGACTTTGGCCTTGCTTTGAGCACGGGTTGAGCTAGAGACCTCTGGAGAGCTCTTACAATCTGAATTATTTTATGTATATGGTACTTTTATAATGCTCTCTCCTATAAATAGTTTTATGGATAAGGAAACATAATACTTCTCTATGACCCAGGAGAGCAGCCTCAGTTTTCCTACAGCTTTTACTAAGGGGTCACATGTAAGCTCTACAAAGATCTCCCAGGACATTCTTACAGGGGGTAACCAGTAACATGTACAACAAAAAGAGTGAATTACAGTAATTTTTTAAAAACTCCACATGCTAAACTGTTCAAATTTGAGGACATTATTAGCTCTCAGTGGTTTCAAAGTCCCTCCACTACTGCAGCAGCCCAGCACTCTGGCACCACAACCCCTCTCCAGAAGAGCATCAGCATTCAAACTTACAAAGGTATTTGCACCATGAAAAATCAGCTGCCAAAATATCGGCCACTTCACTTCACTGCTGTGCTGCAGCCTGGACCCGACGTGGGTCTCAGCAGTATCAGCTCCGAGGACACGCCTGCAGCTCGTGCTGTGCTCCAGCTCTGTGAAGTTTCCAGATGATGAGGATGTCAGGTCAGGGCTCCATTGCACAGGGCAGAGGTTACTCACAGGAAAGCAGGAAAATGCTAGAATGAGCATCAGAAAAAGGAGGCAGCAAACAACACAGTTTTGCTGGACACCGACCCAGGTTATTGCTCTTTGAAGTGAACGTGCTGCAGGAAGGTGGGTTGGAGGTAATGCAGAGATATTAACCTGCAGCTGGTCAGAGGAAATCATTGGTTTAATCAGTTTCCCTGACACTTCAGTGATCTCAGCTCTGCATCACTGAGCACTCAGTTCATCTTTGCCACAGCCCAAGCAGGAACAACGAGGAGGTGGCTGCAAGGAAGCTGACCTGGGATTGACACCATTCATGGCTACCTGGCAGGAGAAAATCAACCTGGAAACTTCACTACTAGGGCTGGGAAAGTCTCCTTCACGAGCTAGGGTCAGGAGAAAATCTTACAAAGGTAGGAAAAAGATAATAAAATTCAATAGATTCTTATCTGCGAGGAGACAGTATTTATAGCACAATGCAGTTAAAATAGAATGAATAAGCATGTTCTGCCATGAAAGCAAATTGCTTTGAGGTTATATAAACCAGGGGAATAGTTGAACACATTTTCAAACTACCAGTCATCTAGCAGCACACACATCATCCCCCCACAGGGGGATTGTGGCTGTGTCCCTTGGATTTCAGACAGCTACGTGACCCACCAAGGAGCATCATTACCAAGAGAGGCTGATAGGCAGAAATAAGATATTTTAAATGACTAACAAGCAGGGCTGGGAAAAGCGATCCAGTATGGGTGGGATGAGCCCTTGCTGCTTGCTGAGCAGCAAAGGGGAAAGCTAAGGCCTCAAGGAAGATCATTTGATCCCTGTACAGCTGGATTTCAGAGCTTGTTTACAGAGGGATAAGCATCCCGGATGCAACTGCACTATGAAATCTGTGGCCTGGCTGGCTGAGGAGCCAGGTTACTGTCTCCCAGGAAGACAGGGATCATCTCTTCACAGTGAGCTGCCAAGTCTCATTAATTTATCATAGGAACATGCCTTCAGTGCTCTCTCCCCTCAGTTCTGTTTTGTAAGATTGACAGATATGTCTATAGACTACAAAGTGTTCTTGACAAAAGGGTAATTAACCTTCAGTGTTTACATCTCCCTCCTCTTGGTAAGGAACACGACAATTGGGGGATTTGGGGAGATCTGGCTGTAAATGAGTTATGGTTTCCTTTTATGCTCTTGATCAGAGGCCAGGAGGACTAGACTTTTCTTAGCCCTACCTGGAATGGTAGGTAATCAAGGGAGAATTTCCTTGGGTAAATGGCCAAAGCCTTGGACACAGGGATTCTGGACCAGACCAAGTCTGCAATCATCGTTCAGTCTGTAGGTCCACAGCCCTTTGGGCCAGGATCTGGGATCTGCTTTGTGAAAGCTCAGGACAGGGTAAGCTGGGGCTTTGCCCAACTTGAGAGACCAAGGGGTGAAGTTTATACACAGATAATGACATGTATGGGAGGAGTTATTGTAAAGTGGTTTTTCAGTTAGATAAACACTTCAGGAGTTATGTCCTCCTACACAAATCTAATATGAGAGGAAGAAACCAGGAGTGCAAAGCAGCTGTTCCTGGAGGTACCAGTCCATTGCTGCCAGAGTGACCTGGAGGCATCACTCTGCCTCAGAACTGCCCCAGGGAAGATCAACATACCACATCCCCAGGCAAAGTTTTCTTTCCATGTGAAACCACAGGAGGAGGTGATGTAGAACAGAAGCAAGCAGATCACCAAACAAAAACATGCTCCTAGGTCTCACCTTATCAACTAACAAGCCAGCAAAAATGCATATGAGAAACAATGTTTGGAAGAGATAAGTGAAGGTGGTTGTTTTCATATATGGGAAGAAAACCAGTAACCTCTGGGATTTGGGATTAATGGTGGTTTGGCTTTTTAAGAATGATCTTTTAAATAAAGCAGCAACAAGAGATAGGGTGCAAGAGGCTAAGAATGAAAACCCACTGCTCGCCCTAGTGGGAAAGGTAGGGAGGATAGTCTGAGAGGCAGGATACATCATGGTGCTGTAACTTGAATGCTTGACTGGGACAAGATGAACTGGATGGAAAGAATTTCAGTAGCTGAAGGACTATAAGCATCACAACCACTGAACACATCTTCATCATTAACATCAAAAGAAAGAACAATTTCATTTATTCTACAGAGTTGAGCTCTAATGAGACCACTGGCTGATTCTTTGCAGCTAGACATGGGTGAAGCACAGTTGGTGCTGACAGAAAGGAACATGCTGCCAAATTACAAGATTTCACTATTTCACAGTAGACAGCAGGTAGACAGAGGTAGACAGCAGGTATTCTACCATCTCTTAACCATTGCAGTATGAAAGTATTATATATAACAACTGCAATGTTATGCATGATCATATGGCCCCTACACGACCTGGCTTGGGCAATGCCCCATTTGCAACCTGACAAAAAAATTCTTTTCTCAGGAGAGGTGAATACTGATATCTGCAAAGGTTTTGTGTGTCTCCTTTTCTGGTCTTGAAATGGGTTATGCTACACTCTCCTGCTGCTGACAGTGAAGGTTATTTGTGAGTGCTTCCATAGCAAAGAAATATTTTTGCTACTTGTTTCATATTTTGCATCTTTTTGCCATCCTTCTCTTCCTACATTTGAAAGCAGCCTGTGGAGAACAGCAATATTAGAAAGCTAGTGTTAAATCACTGCCAAATAAAATGTCAACAGAAGGTATATGCATCACTTACATCCAATCGTGCGCTGCCTGCTCAGCATCCGGCTGACACTGTTTGGGATGCTGCCACACAGAGCAATGGGAGTTCAGGCTGCTTCTTGGTTTGCTTTCCTTCTTAGTCACTGGGATAGCTGCTGTTCCTGAGCCCCTGAGTGTCCCAAGCTCTCTGAGGAGGTGAAAGTCTGCCATTAGAGACTCAGTATGACCATTTTCCCAAAAGGGAACTGGTGCTGAGAATGTAAATAAAACTCCCAAATGATGCAAGTAAAGGAAAGTTCATCTGAGTTAACCACCACCAGTGAAGTCTTTTTGCTGTCTCTGACTGTTATAAACCTATCAGTCAACAAACCTCTGCCATCTGAATATGCTACATCATTTGAATTTCCACTCTGGATACTTTCTGCAGCTATTTTATTTTCTCTGCTAAATCTTCATGATTTACCCCCCAAAGCACAACCAGCAAGTGAAGAGGGAGAAAAGGAGGATAAATTGGAAAAGCACAGGGAGAGGCCAGGGGCTAGGGGACTGTCACTTGGAAAGCATGTTCTTTCCATCGGACTGACACATTATAGGCACAGATCCCACATTCAGTGGTGTAAGTGGATCCATCTGTGCCACAGATCTGCTCCAGTGCTTGGTCAGGGGGCCATGACTGGCCATGCTCAGAAAGGGCCCTGGGGCATGGGCTGCAGCTCAGCTTTAAAGGGAACAGTGAAAAAGAGCTTAAAGCAGTACAGCCAAACATTCCTCATTCTTCAGGGGGCTTGAACAAAATTAATGTTTTACTTCTATGAATGAAAAATAGGCAGGAAGCAATATACTATATAAATGCTTTTTCTTAGGAGATTCACAGTATGTTTAAAATTACAGGGCCTCACCTCAGCTGGTGAAAATCTGGGAACCCCTCCTGGGCTGTGTGGATGTCTGCCAGCTGGAGACAGGCTCCTTCCACTACTGCTTTCTGCTTTGTTCCTATCTACTCGTTGATCCGCAGAGAGCATGCAACCAGAGCCCAGGGCATGGCAAAGAATCAAATAAAACTGTATCAAACATTAAATTACAACAAGAGAATGAACACTTCTGAGTGTGAACATACTGATGGATGAAATGGCTGCATACCAGACTCCTTTAAACATAGAGGTCTGAGGAAATTTTTCAGTTCCCAAATTATTTTCTTTGCTAGCAGCCAGTTAAATAGACCTGTGCAACTGATACAATGAGTTTGAATAATTTATTTTTTTTTGAGGAACATATGGTTATAAAAGTGCTTTAAAAATCATTTAAATATTCTTCTGAAATGAATATTTAAAAATCAGTGGGATGAGCCTTGTCACTCTCTCACATCCCTCAAGAGAATGACAGAGTGTCTAGGCCCATCCACATGCCTCTAGCAAATGCAACACATGAAAAAAAAGATAAACCAAGGGAAATTATCAGCAGACATAATTTTGAAAGGCATAGATTTTTTGATAAAGTTTTTGAATGAAGTTTGGGTGCAGACACACTCAAGTAAAAGTTGTGGGTTTTGTTTTTCAAGTCACAGATGGGTAAGTGCTGATAAAAGGTGAAAAAAGATATCTCTGCTCAATATGAAAAGACTAAGCATTGTTTTCTACATTCCACTTATCAATCAAAATTTAAATGATTCACCTAATTCTTCCCCCTCTTTGTTTTATAAGAAAAATTACTGTAGACTCAGAAAACATTGATAACGCTATAAAGATAAGTCAGACAAACAAGGAAAGGAAGAGGACATTTATATTAAAATATTGCCTCTGTGATATGTACTGGTACATGTACAGGTCACAAATCCTGAGGCTGGACTGTCACCAGTGTGAAACACATCAAAGTTTGTCAACCCTTGGCACAGCTCAGCCGCTCTGTTCCCAGCTCCAGAGCCAAGGGCTGCAACCTGTGGAGTGGGACCAGCTGCATTTCAGCACTAAACTTTAGATGCCTGATGCTGCAGCTGTATGCAAAAATGACTGGAAAGTTATTTTTTTCTTTGCTGTATCCTTGACTGAGGATATAAAGCTGCTGCCGTTCACAGCAAGAGTGCAAAAATAAGAGTCCACTAAAGCAGGACTAAAACCATGCTTGCTTCTGATTCTTTCAGTGTCTCTTTCCAAGCTAAAAACCAAGCTTTCCTAGCATAACTGTTGAGTGGCTTTTGAGAGAAATCTGAACATTTTGAAGCTGCTTGGGCTTTTGCTCAAGGTGAGTAAGAAAGTCAGCCTCAGGGCTCTGCAGCATTATGCACCTGAGCAGTGATGGAGCAGCAGGCTGAGCAGCACCAGGCTGTCTGTCACCTGCACCCTGGAGATGGTTACTGAGTATATTTGCAGTCTGGCAAGCACTGAGTTCATGAGATGACTGGGGACCGTGCTTGAGCAGAGAGGTTGAACTAGATGACCTCCAGTGATCCTTTCCATTTTGCAATTCTTTGATTTCTTGCTGTTTCCCACCACAGTAACCTCTATCTATCCATATATCCAACATTCCTCTATCTATAGCCAAGCAGACACCCAATTCAGTGAACTGTAACCTGAACCACCTTTCAAGTTAGTGACACTTAAAACTTGGTATTGTTCTACCTCTCTCCTAAACCACAAAAATTCAGTGTTTCCTCTTGAATATGTTTGTCTTTGCCTGATCATTGCTTCCTTTTCATTGAAACGTTTGGACTGGAAAAGATCTTCAGGATCATCAAGTTCAAACATTACCCCAGCACTGCCGCAGCCACCACTAAACCATGTCCTCAAGTGTCACATCTACACATCTTTTAAATCTCTCCAGGGATGGTGACTCAACCACTTCCCTGAGCAGCCTCTTCCAATGCTTGACAACCCTTTCCATGAATAAATTTTTCCTAATATCAGATCTAAAGCTCCCTTGATGCAACTTGAGGCCATTTCCAACACAAAGCAGAAAGAAATCATCCAAGTAACAAACACTCAGTAAGTAACCCTGGAACAGCTGAAAAACAAATCCAAGGCACAGAAAACCACACTGTCCCTGAGAAGGATGCCCTATTTTTATAGTTATATTGCTTCATAAAACACCCCCTGAGCCTGGGGGATATTTAAACTCCAATGTGAGGCTTTTTCCATTTCCTGGCCCAGTTTTAGTGATTTATTCCATTATGTGCTTCTACATGAAACCTACTGGTGAATACTGCATGGAAACCTCTGTCTAATAACCCCTTTGGCTGCTTCATTGGATTGCTCTGACTTATCCTCAGCTTTGTGCCTCCTTGAATTCTTGTTTGCTTTTGGTGTCATCAGACAATGAGCTCCACAGAGGAGGCTTTGGCACGGGTGTGCCAAGCCAATGCCATTCAGTTGGCCCTTGACAGCTTTACTGCAAAGGCTTGAGAAGGCTTGAAAAAGCCAGTGGTCAGAGCTCAGTCCAAGTTAAAGGCTGCCAAAGTCCACAAAAAAAATATTCAGGTCTTATCCCTGAGGATAACCCAGTAACACTTCAGACTGAAGCAGCATGTTCTGCAAAAGCACCTGAACAGAAAATGGCAAAAAGGTTATATAAACTAAAGGAACATTTACTTTAGGACACAGACCAAAGAAAAGTACAATAAGCTATTGTTAGTTACAAATCATCTTGAAAATGGACACTAATGGCACAGAGGTACTTTGGCCTCATTCTCTGGTACAATAGTCCCAGTATCTCCAAGTCAGGAACATTTGCCTTCAGCCTATTCTTCTGGCCTGACAATTCAAAGAGTGACTTTCCAAACTGATCCAAATAATTGTGTTATTCTCTGGTAAACTACAATGGGACATTGAACTGGGGAGGCACTAGCTGTAGTCCAGAAGAAACCCTGAACCCTAAAATATTGGACTTGCAATGGCTTTGGTGACCTCATGTGGAGGTAGTGGCAGTGGTTGTACCTGTGTTGCCAACAGATGAAGGGCAGCCCCAAGGTTTTCCTACCTCCCTGCCATCCATAAAGACCACCAAAATGACAATTGTATCACCAAGTCATGACCTCTTTGGTCTCAGAAAAGTAGTCAAAACAACTCTGAGGCAGAATTGTTTTCCTATGACTTATATATTCAGTTAAAACTGGTCACAAATGAACCTCTGAATCCTTTTCCTTCTCAAAAGTCTTTAGAAAGCAGTTCAGTGATGTACTAGGGCTGTCCCCCATCTCAGGGGTGATCACTGCCCACCAGTCCTGGAGATATTCTGTTGCATTAATAAATTAAGATATTTCATGAGTGGACACTTTTGCTGTTTGTAACCCTGATTGCAGCTCAATATACCCCTCCTGTAGATTATATCCTATAACAGCACTTGACACTGAGGACAAATTCAGTGGAGACAGATTGGAAGCACCTTTCCTGACAGCAGCTGCTGTCCCTTCCATGGGACAGGCTGCACAGGCAGCAGGAACTGGGACAGGGGCAACTCTTGGCTAGGTAGCCAATTTCCTTTTCTAGCCCAAGCAAAAAAGTGCTCTTCTTGAGAGCAAATCACCACCCACATCCGAACCATTTCCCTACGGAGGAGGTGGACCATACTCTCAAGGTGAATGTCTCCTTGCAGTGACTGTAAAGACAGAGTCTGTGATCAGGTCATACAGAGATATAGTTAGATAAGATTAACACTGACAAGGAGACTCTGGGAAGTAAGGAAGTGACTGGGAGCTCCACGGGGAGGTCAAGCCCTCATCAGAGCAGGAATGGCACTGACACGTGGCAGGAAAGGTTTCATTCACACTGTTTGGTAGAGAACACCAACAGAAAAATACACAGGCACTCAAAGTACCATGTCAGGGATGAGATGGGGCAAAACAGATGCAATATGCAATTAAGACAGAGAAACTTTGCCAAGTCAGTTTATTGAACAAGCATCTCAGGAGCTAAGGAAACAAGGCAAACTGAAGAAATGTTACTAGGGAAGATCACCCCATGGCAAGTCACATTTAAGGGAGCTTGTTTTCCTGGGCTGAACTCCAGCACAGACTTAGCATTCAGCCAAACTCATGAGATTGAGAGTTGTCCCGCTTTCCCTGGCAAGAAAGGGGAGAGGAGAATTAGACACGGAGCATATTAAGTGCTGAAGCCACATTCCTCATTTCACTGGCCCAAGTGACAATTTAGTATTGACTGGAGATGAAGAGCAGTCTCAAAACCCCAAATACTCCCTTTCATTATCATCTTTAAAGGAAAGATGAAGGTTTCATACATTTGATACTGTCCAGTTGGTTTGTGAAGTACTTTCCACATGCCCTCATGAGCTTGTGGGACATTGAGTGCTGGTGAAAATGAATAATATACTTTTTAAGTTAACAAACAGAAGGCCAGGTACAGATCAGAGAAATGGGTCCCTTGCATTTTCCCCTAAAATGCAAAAAGCCCATCTCCTTGCACAACTCATGGTGGACTGGAAATGTCCAGTATATACCCATAAGCTATTAGTCAAAAAGGCATCATGAAAACAGCCCTGAATTCATAGTTGGTACAGGAACTGATCATGAAAGAAAAGGTTTTACTCTTATACTTACAGGTAGGCATTGCAGAAAAGACATCTATTGCTGTATGTTTTGCCATCAGAGCCACAGTGGGGCACATATTCCATGGTGCATATAGGAGACACTTCTTTGAAGCCCTTGCAGAGCTCCTGCACACAGAAAATAGACATGAGTCTCTCTGCCTGAGAGCAAACTGTGTCCCCCCAGCATAAGGAATGACACCCACTGAGAAATGAAAGTGGCTGTAACATTATTATAACCAACTCAAAGTTTCCTCCTGGTTGCAGATGTGATTTTGTACTGTTTATGCTCACTGCCATGCCTTTTCCTACACTGTTACACAGCAGTGGGACAGATGTTGGCTGTTTTATGACCAGTGTCATAAGGGATCTCCTCGGGTCTGTACGCCATCACTCCCCCAGTTTGTAAAACAGAGTGAAAACAGTCCCTCATGAGTCTAACAGACACTGGACTTCACCCTTTGTTCCCATCCTTTCTTACTCACTCTTGTAATGTCCTCTTCACAGCGTCCGTTCTTTCTTTTGCCAAGGTTGGTCCGATGCTCCCTGGAGGAAGGAGAGACCATTGTTAACCACGACCTTCCCCAGTACAACCACAGAGCAAGAACAAACCTCACTCCCATGGAGCCACAGGATTTTCAGATCAACCACCTTAGTTAGCACTGCCTCCACAGCACCACCAAGAATGTGCCCTTGTGGGTCAGACATGTGCCCATGGTTGACGCACTCCGCTTTGTGGAGCTCTGGGATTGAACACCTATGTCAAACACCAACAAAGGAAGCGGGAAAATGTGGGCAGACAGACAGGACCCCTCCAGCACAGGGTTTCATAGAGAGTCCTTGAATTTCACTTGGCACTCAGGGATCCATCCACCCCCAGGGAGGTACTTACATGTTGTGGGCACACAGCGTACACTCGCTGGCGTAGGTGACACCGTCGGTGCCGCAGACAGGATCGTAGAGCATTGTGCAGGCCATCAGCTGCGTGCTATCCTTCTGCGTGGACATTCGGTACTGGCTGCAGTTGAGCTGGGGAACAAGGACACCAAAAGCTCTGACACGGGCTCTGCTCTGTGCAAGGGAGCCCAGACACAACCCCCTCTGCTTTTGCCTCTGCCTAAATCTGCCTACGCCAGATCCTAAAAGGATCTGCCAGAGGAATAATTATGGTTATATATTAACTCATTCTTCATGGAAAACCAGGAATTTCCTTTCACAGCCTTATGCTGGAGAAGACTGAATGAAGGCTGGAAGGTAGACATTACTCATTCAGCTTTGCATTTATCATGATGCCCCTATCTATACCTTGCTGAACTGACCAGGATATTACAAAGTGCAGCTCAAAAATAATCTGCAAATCAAAATGACACGATTTATGCACTTCCTGCAAGGGGGCTGTCTGTGACCAGGGTGTTTTTCATGGCCCACAAGAATGGAGGGGGGATGTGCTGACAGGACTTTTGTTGCGATGGGATGGTCCCAAGTGTTGAAACCTGCCAGCAGGAGTGGCAGCCGTTGAAGCTGATTTACGCCAGCTGAAGAGCTGGCCTTGCATTTTAGCACTCCCAGTTTCTCCAGTGTGAGCTCTTCTTTCCTGATTTATGTATCTCACCCAGCCTGAGCACAGAGTGCACTCGGGAAACAAAGGAATGACATTTCATAGTTTGTTTGTATAGAAATGAAATATCTGACTCGGGATGTTGACTCTTTCAAACAAATGCTAATGAGGTGGCTTTGTTCTTCTATTCCCCAGTGAGAGTAAATAGTTTAGAGCTGGCCAAATATAGTTAATCTGGTATTTTCACAAGATTCATTGTTGGTATACATTAGATTACATTGCATTTACAAAAAAAAAAAAACAAAACAAAACAAAATAAAAAACAGGGATGAGTATCAGGTATCCCCTGATACCTTAGGTATTAGCATTCAAAACACAGGCAATTCTCTAATCTTTGTAGAACATCCTTTTGTAAAACACAAGCATCCAGGAGGCACTGGGTTCTCTGGGTACCCTTTCCATATTGCCAAAATGGGCTGCTAAGTTCCTGCAGCAGCTATGATGGACCGCTGTGGGAAAAGGATTTCTTCGTGTAAAGCCTTAAATCATTTATGTTACCTGTCTCATAACTCTTTCCTCACCTGTCCTCTCCTCTTTCTTTTCCTGACTGTGTGCAGGAAGTGCACAGTGTTGCTGCTGCCAGGAGGGTGATATTCACCCACAGAAGGAAGGTCAGCACAAACCATGACCTCCGTGGAGGTTACGCCACCCAAACCAACCAGCGTTTGTTCAAGTTATGCAGTTGGCACCTGCTCAAACTCTTGTTTTTCTTTAGGTTTCACTTACTTGGGGAGCTTCCTCTACGCACCTTCCATCGTGCCTCTTGGCAACCTCGGTTCCAGAGGCGCTGGAAGAGAAAGGAGAGTTAAAAATGCTCAACAAATAACTGTGGAGCTCTCTGCGGGTGACCTCCAGGCCTTACATGTTATGGGCACAGAGCGCACAGTCGTTGCTGTAGGTGACACCGTCTGTCCCACAGAGCTCACGCAAGATAAAGGGACAGGCCATCATGGCTTCCCCTGATTTGGTATTGCTCAGGTATGTGCTGCAGTCAACCTGGGGAGGCAAAACAGCAATGCTGGGTCAGCTGGTGCAAGATGGAAGAGTGTCTCACCTGCAGTCTGTCCACGCTGATCCTCCAGATTTTAAAGGCTTATGTCAGGGGAAAACCAGAGGTTTTTTAAGTTTACTCTTGCATTAGAAAATAGTTAAGTAATGGTAGTTGGGTTTGGTATTTTGTGCTAGCAGAGGGAAGAAAGGAACAGCTGGCCAAAAAGATTATTCTTCTAGAGTAGTACACATACAAGTCTTAAATCCAGCATTTCACAAAATCATAAAGGTTGGAAAAGACCCCTGAAATCCAACTGTTAACTCAGCACCGCCACGTTCACCACCAAACCATATCCCTCAGTGCCACATCCACATGTCTTTTGAACACTTCCAGGGACAGTGATTCCACCAATTCTCTGGTCAGCCTTTTCCACTGACCAGACTTTCAATGAGGAATTTTCTCCTAAGGTTTAATCTAAATGTCCCCAAGTGCAACTTGATGAATCTGATTGAAAGTGTTTGATATTAAGTCCAGCTTGACATAGTTAACTGTATCTGAGATTTTGTTTTGGATTTTCCAAAACAGCAGCAAGACCTGTTTCACCAGCTCCTGACACAAAAATATTTACAATATATACAATCTATTAATTCAAATATTTGAGGATAAATAGACAAACATCTATAGGAAATCAGTCTACACTGGCTAAGCACCACTGACACTTTACTGTCATTTTCCACAGTTTCCCCAATGCAGTGTCTCTTATTATCCATATTTCCCACATGGTCCAAGAGCAAATTAAAGCAAAGACAGCATTTTAACAACTTGTCTTTTGTATAGAAAATATATTGCAGTCCCTCAGGATGCATGAAATTATTTTTGGTGCTTCAGAGCTGCTCTGCATAAGCAGAATAAATATGTTGAGATATTATCAGCACATATTGTTGCTGTGCAGGATAATAAAGCTATTTCTGTACACATACCTGAGAGCAGATTTGTCCTGGCTGACCAGAGCACAAGGATTTTTTAACCTGCCTGTCTAGTGCAATGGAAATCCTATCACTGAATAAATACACTGACACCTAACACAGCCTTCTGCCTTCTCTCCTACTGTGCTAAAATGAGCTGCATGGTTCTTGTGCTGCCTCTGATGATTTCTGTTCAGAGATCTGCAGTACTGGGACATTTTGTTTCTGAAGTCCCAACCTGTCCCTGTCCTCTCTTACCCTCATGTACAGCACATTGGCATCAGCAACTGCGAGCAACTAGGGAGAACCACAGCATCAACATGAGCCCTGTGCACCAAGCTCCATCTATCCATGAGCACAGAGGGTGCACTGAGCCCAGCCAGGGTGTTCCTGGAGGCTGGAGAGAGAGTAGATGGTGCTTATTTCATAGCTAAAAGTATACTTACAGGAGTGCTTTCCTCCTTGCATCTTCCCTCATGGCTTTTCTTAACGTCAGTCTCGTGTTGTCTGAAAGGGAGAGGTTGGGGTTAGCACACACACCAGCTGAGCCCTGTGACACCCAGGTACCACAGAAAGCAAACTGAACTCATAGCCCATATATATGATAAAGGAGGCATCTGATTTCCTTATGAACCAGCTTATCCCAGTCATTAGCAAGCATAATGGGTGCAGATCCATCAGGTTTCCTCATCAGGAGCCCCATCTGCTCTTTTCTCTGCCCAAACACCACAGTCCCATCCACTCTTTCCCCTGCCCAGATATCACAGCATTCATAGTTTGCTCAAATCAAGAACTGATTCTCCCACAGCTCCCCCGAGGAGGTAAAAAAGGAGAGCATCAGGGAAGAAAATGAAGGTGACAGAGGCTTCAGGAGTTTGAAAGAGAAAACAGAAAAAGATGTATGGATATGTTGGCACCAAAAGAAAAGGCATGTGTAGCACTAACCATGGCTAGTCACTCCAAAAGAGAGTCCTATGTACAGCACTTACACATTATGGGCACAGATGCTACACTCGTTGTCATAAGTAAATCCGTCTGTGCCGCAGACAGGGCGCAGGATCCTGGGGCAGCGTACCAGGGCTTTGCCTCCCTTAACCTTTCTTGCTGGGTATTGACTGCAATCGATCTGAAAAAGGCAGCAATGACAAATGTGAGGAAGACCTGGTTTTCTGACCAAAAAAAATTCCATCATAACCTCCTTCCATGTCTTTTACACTGGGATACTGATGCGACACTAGTGCTACGGCTCAGTTCTTGCAAAGCCAGGTTGAGTCAGTTCTGCATGAATCCTCTCATGCACAGAAGGAACTGCACGGCACTACCATAGTTTGTGAGATGCCAAATCACTGGAGTAAGAAGCTTGGTCAATCCCAAATGCAAGATATGTCAGAAAAGCAATTTAAAAAGGGAAAAACATAGTCCTATTTTCATGTTGCAGTATAGATATAAACAAAACAACAAAACAGTGAAGACTTTGTTCTTCCTTTGAGGGTGCCCTTCAAACACAAAGCCCAAAATGACCAATTCCCTCATTTGTGTGTTGGCATGTTCTAGACACCAGCTCTGGGACTTCTCAGCTGATACACTCAGATCAAAACTTTAGGTGTGCTCCATATTCCAGAATACATCCCCACCCCCACCCCAAAGGCTGACATAGGTGTGAATTCATAGTGAAAGCTCTGTGCCTAGCTCTTGTGCAGCCCATCTGCCAGGGCTGAGAGGGCAAGGAGGGCCCAGAGGACACCTGCCTCAGATGGGATTCACAGGCATCCTCGACACAAGAACCTGACAAGACTTAATAGACCAGTGTAGAAAGCCAGGTTTTAGGCCAGCTCACTTTCAGAGTAGATGTCACCTCAGGGAACCTTTCAGTTGATACAGCTAAGAGAAGTAAGGCTTATATCAAACACTTACATCAGAAGTCTCCTGTCTGCACTGTCCACTGTGCTTTCTGCCAACATGGGTCTTTTGTATTCTGGAGGAGGGAAACAATAAAATTTAGGAACTAAATGCTTAACCTCTTGGTCACAGTCATGTGGAAAATGAAGCAAACTATAAAAGTGTATCAGAATAGCTACTTTACTCATTAACAAGCTCATCCCATCTTCCTACAACATGCAATTTAAAGTAATATTCTGAATTGTTCCTTCCTCTGCCCAGTTCACAGACTAATCCAAGGAGCTGCCTTATTACTCTTCAAGGTTTCCTCTCACAAGCACAAAGAAGATATCAGAAAGAAACTCAAGGTAAATCCCAAACCAACCCAGTTTCTAAGAGACTTGAAGAAACAGGCATAAGCAGAAATGCAGCAGGGTGGTTCTCAGGACTGCACAGCATTGCTGGCTACTCAGAAGGAGCACTCTAAGGATGGCACTTACCCATTGTGGGCACAGATCCCGCATTCGTTATCATATGTGTTGCCATCTGTGCCGCAAACTGGATTCAGGTCCCTTGGACAGGATACTAATACTTTGCCATCTTTAGTGACTTGTGTTGGGTACTTGTCACAGTCAACCTGTCAAAATAAGGACAAAAAGCTCTGGTGGGGCCCTTGCTATGCAAGAAAAGCTGATGCAAAAGCTGTTCACTCTGTATCCAAGCCTCAGTTGTTTCTGCAACAGGACAAAGCCCTGATACACTGAAGTTAAATTTCCAATCAGAAATGAGCTTTCTTAATGTTATCCTAGTTCTCTAGCAGTCAAGAAAAAGGACTATCTTGTCAAAGGGATTCTTCAGGCAGAAGAACACGTATAAAATTTTGGGCCTCTTCTCATCAAAAAAATGTTCTTGAATTTGGTTAGAAACATTTTTCCCCAGCTGTAAATCTGACTAATACTGTTTTGGTTTCTGTTGGTTTTCTCCACACTTCTCCAGCTCTGTGATTACTTCTTACTTCAGATTCCCTGTAGTTCAGCACAGGGTTTGAAAGGATAGGAAAAAATGGTTATCTATCAGTCAGAGAATGGGCTTCAGACATCCCAGAATTTTGGCGCTGAAATACAGAACCTTCTCTTCTTGAAGCACCAGACTGTTGGCCTCACACAAAGGTACAATACACCATGCTCTATAAATATGTATGCTTAGTGCTCTTGTGAATCTCACTATGTCTGTGAAAACCACCAGCATGGGAATTTTGAATCTCTGTTGCTGAGGGTTGAAATGCTTGTGATCTCCAGAGAGAAAACTGCCAACCTGCACAGAATGTTGGCAAGCGAAATCTTGCCCCCCACCCCTTCCTCTGGGCACACAAGCCAGCTTAGCACGTAGGGAAGTGAGTTCTGAAGCACTGACTCACTGCAGCTCCTCATTCCATATCCCTCTCCTTCTTCCTTCCTCAGTTTGGTGTGGTAAGCATGGGATGACCTTCTCTTTGGAGCAAGGAGGATGCCAAATCCACCCACATCATCCAGAAAAGCAAAGCAGGAACTGGGACCCCTGTAAGCCTTGTGCTATGGATCTCTTGTAGTTTCCTAGCGAAATCTGTGGGGTCCTCAGGATTCTATTAGCAGCCCTAAAAAATTAATTTTTGACTTCTGTTGGACTTACAAATTCCTTGCATTCTCCGTCATGTATTTTGGTAATATTGGTGTCATATTCTCTGAAAGAAAGAAAAGCTTTGGTTAGGAAGTATTGAGAATAACTTCCCCCATGTCACTCCAGGCACTGGGACAACAAAGCTGAGTTCCACCCACCTTGTGGGACACTACAACTGCTTGACTTGTCTGAATGCAACCTGCAGATGGCCACAGCAAATGCACAGTATTCCCACATTCCATGGGAATGAAGTGTTAGGAATAATTTGGTATTATAAGTAACACTTTGATCTGTTCATGGCTCTGCTCTGGGTTTTTTGTGATTCCCCTCACGACCACAGTCAAAAAATAGGGAAGAAAACTCAAGCTGGCTGAAGAATTAAAACCAGCCAGTTCCAAGGAGACCTACAGAGACACCTGCCTTAAGACTAATATTTTACAGAAGTGCTTCTGAGAGCCTTAAGTCACTAACTACCCAGAAGGATGTTCCACGCACAAGACTTACATGTTATGGGCACAGATCTCACAATCGTTGGCATAAGTGAAGCCATCTGAGCCGCAGACTGGTTTCCATATCCTTGGGCATGGTACCATGGCATGATCATCTATTACAGCTCTTCGGTACTTACTGCAGTCAATCTGTACAAATAGCAGGAATAGAGGAAAAAAACCAAAAAAGACACATTTTTGATATAAAGATACAACACTCCTACATAGTCCGTTTACTCTCTCTGTCTTTGGGGACAAACTAATTCCACTATCAAAAGCAGAATTCTCTGTGAGAATTCTCTCCCGCTGAAAAGAAACAGCATAGCAAGAAGGATTGTGATTTGGGTTTTGCAAGATCCTTCATAAGATCCTGCTGGAGCTATCCAAGCGGTGAGATCCAAACCTCAGCCAACATATTACTTTCATTTTATTCCTAAATACAGAGACTAGAAGTCTGAAGTAGAAAATAAAAGAGATATGGTATCAGATAGCCCATAAAAACCCTCCCAGCTTTGGTTATCATCAGATTTTAATCCCTTTTGGGCTGTGCAGACCAGTTGTGCATGCTCTATTCTCCTTTTGTGTGGTGTTTGAACTGCCCCCATTACAGACTTTGTCTTACCACGATAGATTTTGGCTCGCATTCTCCATCATGGGCCTTCTCCACACTGTCACTGTGCTCCCTAGAAGGAAGCAGACCAGTGTCAAGGATCTCAGAGCACCATTGCCTCGAAGTTGGCAGTGTTGGCATCCAGCTGCTCCTCATCCCAGCTCGTCTTTGGGGAACAAAGCTGCCACCTTTACCTGGAACACCTTGCCTTAAGGTTTCTGCGAGTTTCCCAGCAATACTTACTCATTGTGCAGGCAGATCCCACAGTCGTTGCTGTACGTGTTGCCATCAGTGCCACAGACTGGTTTCAAGTGCCTTGGGCAAGCTACCCAGGACCTTCCATCCTTGGTAATGCCTCTGGCATACTCGCTGCAGTCAAGCTGTGAAAGGAGCAGAGAATCAGCCCCAATTTTGGCTCCCTCATGGAATGAAACCCCCAGCAGCCTCCCACTGCCACAGTGCCTGCAGCTCCTGCCGACAGGCAAATTAGAGGCACTATTGGGAATCTGCTCAGGCAGTCAGGAGAAGGGAATCCTCCCTACAGAAGTTTCTGATTATGCTTTCCTGATGGAGTCCAGGGGTGCACAGCACAGGGGAAGGATTGTTGTGGGTGAGACACTGTTTAATGAAGGCAGCTGGCAATCAGGACCCCAGCCCTGCGCTGGAGCCCCTCGGCTCAACAGCGGATCGTTTCAGATCGTGCTGCACTCTGTGAGCTACAGGAGTCTCGTAGCTGCGTGGGAAGAACCTGCAGACAAATGCATGGCTCAGACCCTGCTGTTTTCCTCTCTGTGATATAGGTATAGAAATTTATGCAAGGAACACAGTTCTTTGGGTCTTACCATATGGAAACAATTATCAGAGTCACAAGTCTTTGATACTTTCAAGCATATCATAAGACAGTATTCCTCATGGGGAGGCAAACTACTGCCTTTGGTTTGGAGTAACTAAATTATGTCTAAGAGCTAATATAATAGGATTGCACAATTCTTGCTTTTTCCTTTTATTTAATGAACTGAAAATACTGCGAGAAATGGGGATCTTTTACTTTCTCATGAAATTGCAATATTATTCAGCCATGCACTGGAAAATATTATTTGAACAGCTATGATTTCATTAGATTTAATCCATGTGCTCATTGGGTAATTACATACTATTTCTGCTTTACCAGAAACCTGAATAGAACAGAATAAATAGATCTGTAGCTTACCTGAACTCCAAAGGCAGTACCTAAAAGAAAAAAATGGAGAAAAAAATATCAAATTACTAATATGCAAAGAATACATTTGTAAAGCTTTTCATGAGACTTTTAAATTCAGTGATGTTGTTGATTAACTTATTTAGTTTAGGAAAATATGGAGTTCCACATTGTGCCAGTAAATGGCCATAGGATGTATTAAAAGTTACTTTTGAGGGCAGATAAAACACATGAGAGCATACATATTAATCCATCCCTCAGATGTTAGAGGGAAGGTACTTTCAATTCAGTACTCTTGGATTTTAACCCAAGAGACTTAATATTTGACTTTCAGAAGTTTGGACATGCGTGCTTAAGATGACTATCAACCACTGGCACTGTCCATCTCCAAACACATCTTTCTTAGTTACCAGGAGCAGCACAATAAACTTACAGAGCAACCCTAGAGTTTTAAGTTTGCATTTATGTTGCTCACATGGGTAATGATGCCATTTCTAACAGCTTTGTTTTGCCCTTTATACACAGGACTCCCATGTGCAAGTTCCTGCCCTGCACTAGGGCTGCTCCTTCAGCAACTGCTCTTACAAACCAAGAAGATGAAAACAGTTGCCTGCATGATGTTTGCTGAAACCTCAATCTTGAAACCTAACTTTTTTGCTACACTCTCTCAGGAAGGATATTTCTGCACGGAATAAGGGTCTCGTCCATGTCGCAAGACCCAAAGACTCTTACTGAAATGAAAATTCAGCTCCAATTCAGCTAGATCAATCTCTGCAGTATCCCAGGAAATACTCACCAAAGCAGCAGCAAAGGGCTAGAGCTGCCCTCAGGAAAATGCCTGTTGTCTTCATGGCAGCCAAGGATACGGCTCCAGTGCAGCCTGCGTGCTCTCTGTGCAGGCGAGGAAGATCGCAGGTAGGAGCAGGAATATATAGCACACCATGCAATCAAGTGGTCCCACCTTATTAGGTAATGCTCCAAGCCTGTCATCACCATTCAAAGCCAAAAATGTGTTTACCCAGCTCTAGATGTCTAGCTAATGATTGATACAAACGCGTATGCCAGGAAGGGGATTTCACGAGTAGGAACCGTGCCAAGACCCCTCTCCTCCTGGACAGATCTGCCCAGCCCTGGGCTGCCCCTCACGTGGCTGCAGTGTGTTGCAGGCTCACATCTACCCTGTGTTCTCATCCTTAAATGCAATTAGAACTTTCTCCTCCTCTGTAGTTTTCAACTGAGCTGTCAACTGATAGCCAAAACCCTCATTATTTAACCTCAGAGCATGATTTTGTACTCTTCACTGCTGTATTTCATCCCAGCTTGAGCCCAGGCAATTTCAGCCCAGAAGGTCACCCTGTGCTCTGCGTGAGGAATCCTGCTCTTCTCCTGTTTAAAAAACTCAGCAGTGCTCTGCTCCGTGTGCCAACTTTTTTTGTACAACAGCAAAGAGCAAAAATATGAAGTTCGGTCCCAAAACCCATCTTTTTGGCTGTTCACTGATAACTCCCATGGTGCCGCCTGCTCATCCGCTACCACCTCCCCCATAGCCAGTCCCTGACCCACCTCACAAAGTCTAAGTGACACCATCCCACAGGGCAGCAGGCCAAATGCCTTTAATGTCTGCATAGACTAGATGTACTGTACTTCCTTTACCTAGGAAGTCAGCCAAATTTGCAGAGATTGGTATTAGCCCACGCATGGTTTCCTTCCTGAAAATTCACTGTGTACGTTATCTCTTTACACTTTATATCTTTAGTTTTCTTCAAACATCTCCTTAAGGTTTGCCCACTATTAAGGTAATGGAACTTAGATTGGTCCTGAACACTCCTTTTGTCCTTTATGTAAGGAGATTTTTGGCAGTTCTTTGGATTGGTCTCAATTGTAGTCTTCTCAATCAGGATCCTAAATTCTCCAAATTTCTCGCTAACTTTTAATCTTTCAAATTCTGTACTTGGTAATCAAAATCCTTACTTGCAGGTCTATTTTTGATATAATTTAAACAGAGCGAGCTTGTGTTGAATCATCACAGTTTTATTTTCTAAGAGAAGGACATTTGCAACATCTTTCTCACTTGAAAAGCAAATCCACAACAATACAATTTTGGGAATTGCCCAATGGAAAAATATTTACTTTCATATCCAAGAACTCTGCTACTATTAGTAGTTTGCAATGTGCACCTGCAAAGCTGAAGTCTCTCCAAATGCCAACCTTTCCTGCTACATTAGTCTCTAGGAACATGAGAGTTCATCTCCCTATTCATATATCTCGATTTCATTCCTTCCCTCTGATGTTCCACCCCATGTTTCCTGCCCTTTCCCTTATCTCAGTTCCATCACATGTCAAGGGCTCCAGACCTTTGGACCAACCCAAGCCTCAGCTACAAGGACCTCTTTTCATCTTGATTATAATATCCATCTCTCTGGGCTTATTCCAGCCAAGACCAGCATCCATTAATGCTTCCTGGCAGTGGAAAATGTATCTTGACAACTTAATTGCCAGGCTCTGTAAAAGCTGTCATGGTCAAGCAAATTCCTGCCAGTGTCCACAGCGATGACACCTGAACCTTATAGGAAAGGAGATATTATTTGCAAACCAAATCTGCAGTTAAAGTAGATTGACTCGGCATGTTCTGTCAAGAGCAAAGTAATTCTCTTCCAACTAAGATTAGTTTTAGGGAGTAGTTTGTAATAGGAGACAGAGTAAAGGGACAGAAGAGCAAACACTTGTCAAGGATATAAAGAAGGAACTAGGATTTAGAAAACATCACCACAGCTACAGCACGTGTCTGCTGTCCCATGTGCCAGCCCAGGCACACAATGCTCAGCTTTGGGCTCCTGCCCTGTGCACAAGGAAGGTCCATGCTGTGACCCTACAAGCGAGCCCCTGCTTCAGAGAGAGTGATTCAGCAAAGCATTTGTCCATCAGGACAGAGCCTTTCAAGACCAGAGCAGAAGTTGCAGCAGCACATCCCACCCACATGGGACAGGAAGACATTTGGTTGTGTTTACACCCTTCTGCTTGCGCAATCCCCACTTGCAGTGATGCTGTGTTGACATCTACTTGCTTATTTTCCCTTGCTGCAAATCCCACCTGGCCAAGCAGCCCTGGACACGTGCACTTCACTCCTCTCTTCTGCTGCCTCTCAGGTTACCTCTAGTCCCAGCTGTGAAACATCTGTCACTATTTCTGCAGAATTTCACTGACACAGGTTGGGAAAGGAGGCAAGAAGACAATAAAGCCAACTCACCTGTTTGTCAGAGATATATGCATATTGTCCATGCTTCCCATTCTCAAACCACACGGGTAGTTGTTACTACACCAAGCACTAAACTGTTTGTTTTGGGACCTTCTACATCAAGGACCTGAATTTTTAAATTGCAAACAGTTGCATTTACATCTTGTTTTCAGTGAACAACTCGAGTGGAGTTGCTCACACCTTCATGCAAATGAGTGTTGAAAGTGCTTGTCTTGCAGTTTCAGGGGGAGAGCTGGGCAGCAGGAGGGGTCTTGCAGCAGAATGGAGCAGGGAGATCCCAAGGAAATGGCATGGATGAGAGTTCCTTGTAGCAGGGAGAGTCTTACAGGAAAAGATAGATATTCTAACAGATGCCAAACAGGAGCCCTAAAGAGAGGAAAGAGGGAGGCCCATTCACCAGTCCCCAGTGTGAAAGCAGATGGGCCATGGAGAAGAAATTGCAATAATCAACACAAATAACACTGAAATCCCCAGTTACCCATATACAGTTGTTGTGTAGCGGGATTGAGCATCACAGAAACGTAGGGAGAGCCAGAAAAGAGAGGTCTGCCAGAGGGGCTTGCCAGCACAAACAGCACCAGTCTCTTCATGTCACAACTCACTTGGGTTCTTGAAGGAACAAATGCCCCTAAACTGCTGTGGCAGACTGCAGAAGGTGCCCTGGTCAGAGCACACCATGGGGTCATGCCAGGGCTTTCTATCTCTGTGGTTGCAAGAGCAGCAGGGGGAGTAGGTGGGCAGAGCTTCCAGGCTTCAAATGGACAGACTGCAGAGGACTGAAAAACACCACGGTGAGTTCAAAGTCTGCTGAAGCATCTGCCAGAGTCAACAGTCCTCACTATACAAGAGCAGTACTTGTACACCCTGAAGAATTGCATAAGGTCCTGACACCTTCTATGAAAAAAAAAAAAAAAAAAGAAAAAAAAAGTAAGAGACTTAAGGTCCTTGCAGAGAGTATTTTAGCCCCAAACCCAACCACAGTGAGAGGCTGGAGACCACACTGTCAGTTCATAATGCCAGTTCTGCACAACCTCAGGAACTGCTGTGAACCACATGGGGTCTGTGGTTATTGGCAAGCAACACCCTTAATAAAGTGTAATTTACAGCAAACTGAAGAGTCCCCAGAGCGCTGGTACCTTTCCAGTTTCACAGAGGGATGGTTTGGCCTTGTTACAGTTTTAAAGGGCAACACAAAGGGTAAGCAAGAGCAAACATAAAAGAAAGGGTAGCAAACCCCCAACACCTCATGAGCCTTTGCTTCCTTCTCCCCAGGAGTAACAACGCGTGGCTTCCGTCATGCAGACCCCACCGGAGCTCCACCACACGTGGTGCCACTCAGGACTGTTCCTCACTAGCAGCCCTTGGAGCAACCTGCAAAAAAGGGTGGAAAGCAAGAACAGAGCAAGCAAGAAGGCTGCCAGGAGCAGGATGGAGCCGGTATTGCTGCTCACAGCAACACAGGCAGTTTTAGCAGGTCTCTGTCCTGCATCTTCTCAGCAGACAAGCTTGGAATCTGATTAATGATCCCTTATCACCAGCTGCGATTTTTGTGGATGATAATTTCTTCTGGCAGCAGGAAAAATTTAGAAGGTGCTCAAATACTGACAGAAGAGGCTACTGGGGCACTGGCTTCATCAGCTCATTGCTTTTCAAGCACATTTAATGCAGATTTTAGGGGTCATTATTTGAAAACTTAAATACTTGAAATCACTACAAATCATAGTAGCTTTCAAGAGCACTGATTTTCATTTGCAAGAATTTATTTTAAGCCACAAATTGTGCACTGCTTTTACGAAATCATGTAGATGTCCCTGCACGTGATTTTAGCTGGAATCAGCGAGCAGTCATCATCAGAGCACATTTTTACTGTCTGATATTCATCATTCTCAGGCTGCATAAATAACATTCAAGAATGTACTTGTTTCATCACAGCTCTAAGACAAACTCTCCATTCCCCAAAACAGCTAACCAGTCCCAAACAGGTGACTCTCACCCTACATGACTCTACTTACTGAGGGGATTTTCCACTTAGAAAGAGGCATTCATAATTTATTTCTAAACCATAGTGTTTGCTTACATTAGAAATCAGCATAAAATATACTAACAACCACTTATGTCGGAGTCTGTTGATAATAAAATCAGGCTTTATTATTATCAGTTATAATAAAATGTGATGCAATACGTAAGCATTTTGAGAGTTTAAAATCAATTCTCATTACCTGCAGTAGAGAAAAAGGATTTGATAACTTAATTGAAAAAATTCTATGTCTTTGGTGGGAGTGAAATTAATTGGTATTAGGTAAAATCTTGTAAAAATTGAAAGAAAAATCAAGTGACTGTGAAAGAAAGACATTCCAGCCTTATCTGCAAGAGAAAGTGTTTACAGATCAGGTCTAAATGGACTCAAACACCGTGTATGTTCATTCAAGGTCTTCTGGAAATGTCCTGAAATAAAGTTTATACAAATAAAGAACATATTTGCTTTAAGTAACAGCTATAAAAGAAAGTACAGGAGGTACGTGCAAACTGCCAGCAGAGTTCTGTTAACCCACCATCGGTGTCTCCTGCTTTGCTTACCACCCTATTCCCAGATTCACTGACCCCAAAAAGCCAGGGAAACCCTTAACTCCAAGGCCTGGTTTTATCTTAGCATAGTTTCAGAATATAAATTAATTAGAACTGTTTGTAAGTAAGTTACACCTCAAAACAACAATACCTTTCCTTAAAAACCTTAAGCCATTTCATGCCATGGAAATTCTCACTTCTGCATCTGTCCCAGCACCAGGGCCCCAAAGGAAGGAACCTTTTCTCCCTGCAGGAGATGGACCCAAAGATGGGCACTGGCTGAGCCCTTGAGCCCACAGGGAAGTTCAGGCCAGGGCAGAAGGTGAACCAGACAGTGACAGTCCATGGGCCATCACGATGTCTGAGCTTTCTGTGCTGCCTTGAGGGTGCCATCAGTGGTTCTGCCCTCTCACAGCAAGAAATACTGCTGGCCATATTCACACCTTCAGATTCCGCCTGGATGTGCCCCCAGCTCCAGCTTTGGTGGGGCAGGGCTCAGCACACCATCTGACAGGACCACTCAAGATCTATCTACTTCCAACTATTGCCCAAAACAAAGTGGTCTGGATTTCCCAGTGCCTTAGATGAGAAGCCTGGAAGAGGACATTCACTGCAACAACTAAACTGCCAGCCCAGAGACAGGGTGCTTTAAAACCAATTTTTCCTTGTAACTTTCCAAATGTAAACCAATTAAATCTCAAACAACCCTCTGAGGTAGGTAAGTATCTTTTAATGTTTGTTTTACAGGCAGGAGAAAAGGGCTGATAGGGCAGTGAAGTGATTGGCCCAAGACCCCATAATGAGTCAGAGGGAACCTGACCCCTGGTCCCTCCTCACAAAACCCTGGACCACGCTCTTCCTCCTTGGGTCCAACATCTTCGCCAGGTACTTACAGCAGCTGGTGCACCTCTGGGTGCTTATTGCCTAAGGAGCACCTGGTGTAAAGCCGGACTAGGGACTTGTGTGCCCCTCCCATAAGGCTTAGTGAAGAAAAGTGACATGAAGCTGATGAGTTATCTTTATTGTAGAAGCACGTTAAGACACAGCGAGGTGGCAGAGACTGCAACGGCATGCACAGGGCAGACCTGGGAAGACACCACGGAGTCCCCACAGACTTTCGCCCTCCACCTGAGCAAGGACGGGCCCCATTTGCTGCAGAAGGGGTTGAAGGCAGCTCTGGCAGTCCTGGGGACTTGGCAGCTCCCCTGATGATCAACATCGACTCTTCCTTTACTTGCCCTGTGGAGTCAGAGGGCAGACAGTTCATTACTATAGTCCCAGAAGGCAAAGGGACATGAAAGAACCATGAGGAAACACCAAAGCTGCTCCCAAGCTCTGCAGGGGTTCTGGGCCAGCCTGCCTCTCTGTGATGGGAGACACATGCTGCTCTGCCAACATCCTCCCCACTCTGCAGGGACAGCCTGGCTGGGAAAAACAGAGCCAGAGGAAAAGGAGTGGGCAGAGCCCACTACTGCAAGTTCCCACAGACTCAGCCCCGCCATCCCACATCTGCAGTGAGAGGAGGAATTCTGCAAAACCATCTGTCCCAGCCCTGCTTCTTGTCCAGCAAGGTGGGACACTCCAACCCTTGTGAAACACAGCCCCCAAAGGACAGGCTGGCCAAGCAGGAGTAAGTCACTGCCCCTCTCTCCGTACCTTTGGTCACAGGTGATCCCTGGTGTTTGCTGGCAGTCTGAACTCCATTACTCCTGGAAAGGAAGAGCAAAAAGTAAGTCCACTTGACCACTGCTGTGTGACACTGGTATCAGTGTGACAGCCCCTCAAGGCCAACTCAGTGCCCACATGAGATAACTGCAGCAGAGTCTGGCACAAGGACAGGCAGATTGGGCTGCTGCCAGCTGAGGAAAACAAGACTAACTTCAGCCTGAAGCTAGGTGCTTTCCACACCTATTTTCTAACTGGGAAAGGTCCTCCTTTTCGTCTTTTCTTATTTTGCCACCTCAAAAAGCAGCATGGCAAAACAGAGAGCCTTGTAAGGAAACTGGGACTTGCTCATCTAGGACTTTTCTATTTGTTAAGAAACAGGTTTAAAAAATAAAAAAAGGAGAAACTGGATATCCCCTTTTTTCCTGACTTATTGACTAATGTGGGCAGACTGGTGACTACGGCCTGGTTTATCTGTGGATAAACCTTTAAACTGTGAGATATGCAGCATTAAAAGTCAGATGTGCTGGAAAGACCCACAATCAATTCATCCATGTAACACGGCACTGCAGGACGTACCAGCCAGTTAACTTACAAAGAAAAGATATCTAAACCCAGGATGCCAACCTGCATTTCTCATCAGTAAAGCAGAACAGGATCAAAGGAATTCAGTTAAAGCACAGACCTCCCAGGCAAGGTGGCAAGACCCAACGCTGGCCAGTGGGGACAGGCTGATTCTGCAGCAATGTTTTCCACCTCAGTCGTGCACAGAAACACCCTTTAGTATCAGATCTCTATCAAACCACATTGCTCCCATCCCTTCCTACAAGCATCCTTCCCTGATGGCCATCAGGTTACCAGAGCTGTCAGAAACACATGGAAATCCAGCTGCAGCTTTGCAGGCAGGAGTGGATGCAGGCAAAGGGATGAGGCAGCTTGAACACACATTTTCTCAGGCAACCCAGCACTCTCTATGGATATATTAAAAATACAACTCAAGGAAATATTACATTTTTGGGGTAACAATTTCTTATCTTCCTCCAAAGCATTTCATATTCTGCACATTCCAACTCTCTAAATCTATTTCTGATGCCAAAAGCACTGCTGGAAGCTGGTTTCCTCCAGGTTTTAGTAGCGTATATTCAGTGCCTGAGTCTTCAGTAGAAAGAAAAATTCATTATACTGAAAGTGAGCATGAATTTCAGTGCTGAAAATAGCTTTGCTCTGTACATTGTTTATAAGCTCCCATAAATTTTCAGTCTGATCCTTCAGGTGACATAAAAAAACCTAAGAATAAATCATTGTGCATGGGGGTTTTTGTTTAACTTTTCTTACCCCTCAGAAAAAGCTTATCACTTTCCCTTTTAATTGCATCCAACTCTCCTTGGAGTACTTAACACAGCTACAAGCTGTGACTTTCAGTAAATGGCATCCCCCTTTAATTGCAGTGGCTTGAGAGCTGTAACAGCTTGGTAAAACATGGAACCAGGCACAGTTTTGTGGGAATCCTCTCTACTTTGCTGTTGCCACGGTGTACCCAGTCTCATTCTGTCTCGGGCAGTGTGAGCACAGTCATGAGCAGACTCACATACTGTCTGGTCTTCCTGTGCCCCCAGAATTCACAAGCCAACAGCAGCTCCCTCTCACTAAAAATCAAGACACGAAGGTCTCCAGTACCATCACAGGCAAAATTCTCTCTGCACTACAATTTCTTCAATAAAACAAAGTTTAGAGCACCCTGCTGCTTTACAGAAGAGGAGAAAAAGAGCCAGGATGTTTAGTTTTAGTGTCTTGGCGATCTGGGGGCATCCTGTCACTGAGCAAAGCAAGGCATGGCATGACTGCTCTCATATCTCATAGCTCCTTGTTGCCTACAAACCCATGGGTACCACATTCTTATTCAGAAGTCAAAGCTCCATCCAAAACTTTACAGAACTTCTCTTTGACAGGTTCAATATTTGGATCACTTACAGGTTTAGGTGACCTATTTCCCTTGGTACAAATATTCAGTTTCCAAAGAGTTCATGCCAATGAGGACAGTTGTCCCTGGGTGCCACAGGACAGCCTGTGAACTCAACAGACACAAACTGGGAGACACTGGCTGCAAATCCAAATGCTGGAGACTGTCAAGCTTCCACTGGTAGAAAGACAAAGCACGACTGAGAAATGTTTAACTCATTTGCTATGTGGGATTGCACAAGATGTCAAGACCTTTCCAGAAAGTATGCCACCTAGTGAATAATTTTGATTTCCCAACCATCTACCTGGATATCATTTAAGGAAGGAGCCATTTATAGTTTACACAGTTGTGGTCTTCCTGGCCAAACCAAAGTCCCAGGAGGAAAGTCAGGCATTTTCCCATCACTCTCCTACCATACACCCTAAGCAAAACACAGAGACTATGCACAGGTTATATATTAAATCTAAGTCTCAACCTGTATATAAATATCTGGACCATGAACATCCATTCCTGGGGCTCTAACGATCCTGCCACAGATGGCAGAGGCCAGGCTGGTTCCCCAGCAGGCACTTGGAGTGAAAAATGGGATACTACACACAGCAAGAGGCACTTTTTCCTCCACACCTCAGCAACATTCCCATCCAGAAAAACAAAGGCAGGGAGGAAGAGAGATGGGGGCCCCAATACCTCTCTTCTCTCCCAACAAATGTGGCTGAAGAGCAGCTGCAGAGCATGGCTTTAATTATCCCACTGTTAATTGAATGAAAAATTAACCCAGTTAACCTGCCAGTAGGGTCTAAGTGCAGACCCCCCAGCTACTGCTGAAGGGCACAATGGGCAGTTTGTGACAAAGTGCCAGCTACTTCTCATTCCTCACTCCCCACTGTGGCTGCCTGGATTTGATCCCCACAGGCTGAGAGTGCCAAAAGGGGAGTTTCACCAGAGGAAGGGAAAAGATTGATGTTCACAGCCCAGCCGTGGCGTGCCGCTTACCACTTCAGGGGCAGGCTCTCGGCACTCGCCTTGATAGTTTAACGTGATGAAGTTTGAAGCTCTCCTGCAAAGGGAGGACAAGACATTGCTTATTATTCACTTGCAATGCCACAGCTCTCTCTGCCATCAGCGTGACAGTCCTCTGTGGACTCCTTAATGCTTTGATGCTTATGGTGGCATTTATTACTCCCCAAACAATCTGTGATTGGGCAGAAAGGGAATAGGGGACCCTGGCAACTTGTGTATCTTAATTAGCTGTCATCAGATTAATCTCAGGCATTTTGATCTATGTTTGCTTAACAGCAAAGCACTGAGGACACACTTGATAGTGAGTCATGATGTATCAAAACAAACACTGTTCTGCAAAAGACACTCGGGAATGGTGGATGGCCCTGTATTAGTGAAATCTCTCCACCTACTCACATGGCAGCTGAACACAAGTCACATTCATTTTTGTATGTTTTCCCATCAGTGCCACAGACTGGTTGTGAGGATTCGCTGCAGAAAATCCTTCCACCCTTTACCCCGTGCAGAATTCGATCACAGTCCAGCTGAAGAGACAAAGAAATCACATTTGGTGCTGGTTGACTTGCAAGACCCTTCTTTACATGACTTAAAAGTGCTCATAAACCAAGCCCTGCATGGGACCCCTCTGCCCTCTAGCATGTCCATCACACTTCCAGCCAGGACGGACTTGGAAAGAGATTGTGTCTCTTGTTGGACCAGCCAGTCAAGTTTTTGGGAACAGAGCCCTCACGCCCCACTCATCTAATCCACCTCAACACCATGATCTTGAGCGGGTTTATTTCTCTCACTGTGGATCCACAAGAAGACAAACTTCTGCTACCTGTTCTTAGCCCTCCTTCCTTATCAGGGCTTTGATGCCATTTCATCTCCAAGAACGAAGACGAAGCCCATTGGCCAAAATTAAGGAAAGACATCTCCAGCAGACTGGCACTGCCCGAGGGCGGTGCGACACGCAGCACAACTTCTGCCGCCCACTGCGTCGACAGACACGAGCATATCTGAGCAGCTATGACTAATGAGGGGTGCCCTCTTGTTTCCTCTCGAGCATGGCAACGGGAACATTTAGGCACAGTTTTCCTTACAAACCACACGTGGCACAGCCAGGACAAACTCACAGCACAAGGAGTGACCTTTGGAGACCCCGAAAAAGCCTCTCACACCCTACCAGCAGAGCGGGGCGGGTGTTTGCAGAGTCATAGCAGATTTCCAACAGCAGAGGTCAGGGATAGCACAGGCTGTTCCCTGGCACACACAGCCCCTTCCTCAGCTCTGCCACCCACCGTTGCTCCAGGCATCGAGAAAAGACCGAGACGAAAAAGTGACTAATGGGCTCCCAACCCCATCTTCAGGTGCTACAAAATACGTTGCTACGACTGCAAATGGTACAGTGGGACTGAGAGGGTATTGCACTTCCCATCCCACCTTGAGATGCAGCATTTAGCTCAAAAATGATGGTTTATCAATAGCCCTACAGGGTGGGAAGCACTACAGGGAAGGAAGATTTCATGCCAGGTGCTGCAGGGGGGTTTCAGTGATTTTGGGGTGCTGTGATAGCACCTGTTGGTTAAACATCACTTGTTAATTTCAGTAATGTGCTGCTTCCTCCCTCACTTGGGTAATTATTGGTGATGTGAAAGCAGACAATGCTGACCTTTGCAATCCTCTGCTCAATGCCTTCCTACGCACCAGACAGTGCTGCCTGTACCTCTGCCCAGGACAGGTGGCCACCCCACCAGCAGCCCCACATATCACAGGTGCCAGCAGCCAGTGCCACCACTCCTTTGGCTCTGGAGAATTGTGTGACAAAACCCACAGGTGGCCCTGGAAAGAGGAGAGGAGCAGATCTGCTCTCTGAATCACCTCTCGTCGGTCAGGTTCATCAGCATCCACTCCCCCTCCAGTGCTACCAGGAAATACCACTAAGCCCTGAAGCAGACTGGCCTTATTACACCTAATGCTTCCTCTGGAATGCATTAAAATTGCTGTACCTGAACTACCTACTGGGTTTTTAACTCAAATATCCCTTTTCTAAAAGCGGTCAGTGACAGAGGCTTCAGGGAGAATTAAGGCAATTGGTAGTAAGGTCTCTCCACCCATGGAAATACACTTCCTATCCCTTCCAAAATGTTATTTAAATTACTGTATGCAAATGCTAGAGGAATTAAAACATCAGGTAATTTTTTTTTAACCATCCTACCTCTTGACAACACCCTGTGACAGTGAGATCCACAGTTTAGTCACTCTTTTTGCGGTAACTTATTTTCTCTTATTAGTTCATATTTTCCACTTTTAGCTTTGCTGGAACTATTCCATTTTCTTTCATGAGAAGGGAGAGCAGACACCCCCACCTTCCTCCCACATTATTCCATACACACTTGTCATCTACCGCTCAGTGTTTCCCCCTTTAGCACTCCCTCCTCCTGCCAACCTTGTCCTCATGCCCTGGTCAGCTCCATAACCCTGTTCTGGCCACGGCCTTTACCTCAGCATCTTCTCAACACGAGGGAGGGGAAGGGGGAGATGGTACTTCTCAACCCAGTTTGGCTACATGTGGGGCAGGCATCCAGCCTGAGTTCAAAACCAGCACCTCCATAGCTGATGTACTCCCAAAAGGAGCCAAGCCCTTCCTTCTGTTTCAGTGCCAGGTGACACAGGGACTGGCATCAGAGTACAGATACTTTCACTCATTTAAACCCTTCCCAGGATGCAGGGCCAAGTGAGAAGCTTTAGGGTTACAGCAAGAACAAGAGCATCTGCTGAGAAAGGAGCAGGGGGGGCTCAGCACTGGCAGAGAAGCCCCCTGTGGGAGAGGTCCCCATTTCTGTCCATACAGCTGCCATCCAAGGTGCAGGAGGTGGCTTTACCATCTGGGACTCATCAGTGTCTCTGCTCTGTGACTTGCGGCCAAGTGACTGGTTGCAGTTCCTGCCACGCTGAGCTGTGTTTCGTTGTGGGCTGGCAGAGAGAGCAAAGACACTGTTCATCACACCATCCTCCCAAACAGAGGAAGCACAGTGCAAACCCACCCTCCCCACAGACCCCCACAGCTCTGAGAGCCGTTTGCACTATGACATCCACCCGCTCACGGGGATAGGAGAGGGCACATTCTATCAGGGAGGTAACCAACAGCAGGACAACTTTGCCCTGTGCTCAGCCCAAGTGTACCACCACCCCAGGGCTCTGCACCTCCGTGTCTGCTGGCATCACTTGGTGGAAGGGGGATTGAGGAATTGCACCAGCCAAAAGCAAGAAATCTCAGTGTTCCCCAGAAAAGGCTCTGAAAAAGCAGCAGCTGAGTCCTGCTCAGGTCCAGCAGCTATAAAACAAACAGGAGTGCCTGACCAGTGCCCAGAAAGCACGTGATACATCAGGCACTACCTCTGAGCCAGGGGATGAGGATGAGCCAGGGCTAACCCACGGGTGCACTGCCAGGAGTCAGGTTTGCTGGACAAAGCGTCCTGAGAGGGATTCTGAACACAGCAATCACTGGTGCTTAGTACACAAAGTCAAGGCCAAAAAGGAGTAAGGGTTGCATGAGAAACATGCCCCACTATGCCTCTTTCCCATCACCAGCTTAGCCAGTGCAAAGACATGCTGTACTGAGCACCAAACAGAACAACATGGACTTCTCCATCACAGGCAGTGCTGCTTGCGTGCTGCCAAAACACTCCTGCTCCAATAAACCTCCTGACCATCCCTAGGAAAATACATGTAGGTGGAAGGGGGCAGAAACCAGTGCCAGGGCTTGTAGTATGTAGGGAAGGACAGGTTGCCAACCCAGGTGCTGCTGAACTCACCCTTGGCCCGTTGAGAAGGGACGTCTCTCATTTACACCCTGCCGTGAACCACCACAGTTCTTCTGCAAAAGGGGAAGGGTCACATTCAACAACCACAGAAACAACTTTTATACAACTAGAGAAGTGGCAACGCTAAAGCAGCTCCTGCCCTCCCTCCCCCCCTCCTCCTCCCAGACCCAGAGAATTACAGTGCTGTAATTAGAGAAGCAGGTTTGATATGCTCCAAACCCACCAAATGATGTCATCCAATGGCTTACAGGATTGTGGAGAGTCTGGACCTGTCCTTTATCTCTCATATAGCATCACTGGGAAAGTGAGGGGCTGTTCTTTCAGGTCCAAACATGTCCAGTTTGTATGTTTACACCATCCCACAAATGAGTGAGGCTTTGCAATATAATTTGCATCTCCCCCATCACTCACTGACTACAGCATCATAAGCACCCTGATTACCCCCAAGATGACCACAGACAGTCCCTGGCCACCCAGATCCCACGGACTCTTTCACTGAGCTCAGTATAGGTTCCAAGCTCCATCTCACCTGGTTTGTCCTCTCTGAAGTGGGCAATCTGTTACGCTGACCAGTTCCACCAGACTGACCTCCTCTTTGAGCTTCCTTTTTGCTGGAAGAAGGGAAGAGGAGAAAAAAGGTAGTGCTATGGCAGTATGAGTGCCACCAGCACCCAGGGCTGCCCTGTAAGCCAGCATCATGCCGTTAGGCACCACCTCCCCATCCACAGTCCCTGTTCCTGGTGGTCCTGTTCCTAATTCCCACCTCTAAGCCTTCTCCCTTCTCCTCACCATTCCCACTGTATGCTACATCCTGGATCCAGGTGGCTGCTTTCATATCAGGGCTGCTTCTGCATATGCTCTATGGGAGTAGAGAGAGAGCATCTGGAAGGCAAAGTACATGCATGGGAAACTCCTCAGGAGCTGCCCATGCCCAACAGTCCCCTGGGAAAGAGACTGCTCTCTGTCAAACTTGTTTCTCCTCCTCTACTCCACGCTGCTTCTCACCTGCCCCTGGGCCCTTAGCGCTGAAAGGGAAGCAGGAAGAGGGGCAATGGTTGCAGCCCTACTGTCAGAGCATCTCTTGGAGGGCCACTGGGAGTCAGGACTCTCCCAGGCATTGCCCAGGTGCAGCTTCACAAGCAAAAGCTGCAGTTTTGCAGCTGGAGGTTCTGCCCCTTTGCTATTGTTGCTCAGAGGAAGCTGTACTCACAACTTGTCGGCACACATGAGACATTTGTTGGTGTGCTGCTTGCCAGAGGCATCCCGGACAGGGTTATTCTCCCTCGTGCAGGACAGTCGTCCACCAGCTTCAAACTGGGAGCGAAACTCACTGCAGTCATCCTGCAGAAGGAGGGCAGCAGTTTAGGGCACCCTGTCCTCCTTGTCTTATTGACCTGACCCTTGGGAACTTGGGGTTCCCTGCCAGGAAAGCATTGAACCATCACAAATGCATCCCGGGAGAGTCTGGGTGGGGGTGAGAGAAGAGGGTGTGCAGCACCAGCCACTTAGCATATAAACAGAGGAGTGAGTCAGAAAAATTCCAGATCCTTCTGCCCGCACAGCACGTGTTGGGGAGTTTTCTAGTATGGTCCAACTAATTATTATTCTCCTCATTGGGCTATCCAAAGCATGCCAGTGATGTGACCAATACGGTGATAAGTCACTCCCTCTTCTCCCAACATCCTTAATACATAGCTACAGCCTTTTCCCAGATAGTAGCTCAGATAATTTTCTTTACAAAGAGAGTGGTGTCCTCCAAATCAGCCACACTTTGGGATCAAAGTCAATATAGAAGAAGTAGTTAAAACATAAAAGCACAATGCAAACATACTTAATAGTCCACAGGCAGAGGCAGGTTGTTTGGAGAGTGGATCATTAATTTGTTCCTTGTTCAAAATTGCTGCACAGAAACTGTGTTAACTTGCCCCTGTTATGTAACACGGATGGAAACATTCGGCCTCCCTAATTTCAACTATTTCACACACTGCAATAGCCAGTTCCAAACAGCAAGTACAGAGGGTAAGTAACTGAATTTCACTTACTCTTTTCTTTTTACAAAAGAGGTTTTAACACTTGCAATTTTCTGCCCTTCTTGTGCACAGGGTTTTTGATAGCTTGCATGAAGGTTCCTAGCAGGTCACTGGCCTCATTCTTTGCTTTGCTCAGAAGCTTATAGCACCTCCTCCTCTCTGCCAGCAGATTTCCCCAGTGTCGTCCCTCATCCCATCCAGAGCATCTCAGCCTCCATCTCCTCAGCTTTCTCATGGCACTAACACTGGCAAACCACTCTGAGTGCAAAACCCCAAGTTTTCCTAGAGCCATACTAGCCATGGGTAGGAGAGGTGATCCAGTGCAGGATGAGCCTGCTCCTGCTGTGCTCAGCAGTCACAGTGCATTACTCCCACCACATATAAGTACTGCACCCACTTCAGAGGGGCTTCCCAAAAACCTCGCTGTTTCTTCCCCACCACCAGCATGTGCTCGCACCCCTGAGCAGTTCAGGCAATGCTTTTGCTCCATGACTAGCCCAGGAAAGCTCTCCCAGCCCCTCTTTTTCTTGTTCCCTGGGGCCAGCCCAGCTCAGCAGCCCAATCCTCAGCCTTCAAGACAAATCTGCCTTCCCCAACAGCCTCTCTCAAACGCTCTCCCTTTGAACCAGTATTTCTGGAGCCCTGTTAACTTCTTGACCTCTGCTGCAAAAATCTCACTGAGTCCATCTGAGTTCTGCATTTGCCTTTTTTGTGGCTTGTCGCATCCCTGACCCACTAATAAATGCAGAGCTTTCTTATCCTCTGTCACTTTTAACCAATGAGTATGAATTCTTATTAATCACTGACTGTGTGATCTTGCAGTGCCATTACATTTTATCTTGTTTCTATTACTCCAGGCCTCAGTGGTATCCAATTAGTCTTGAGTGATCTGCTGATCCTTTTCTGCTGATACTGCCTCCCAGCTTTACCCCAAGCAAATTTCACTTATACTTCTATTTTTTGGTGCCAAAATCATTAGAAAAACACTAAAACAGGATTATCCCCAAGACTGAAGCTTAAGGGGACCGCACCAGTCCCTACTATAGCAGGAATCAAGAGGTAAGGATTGGAAAGCGACTATTTTCCACCCTTACAGAGCTGTTTTTCCCAGCAAAGCATCAGGGCACAGGGACATGGTGGCTGCAGCATGCCAGGGAAAAGGTGGTGAATGGCAGCTCCATGAGAACAAAGTTTCCAATAAAAAAAGCTAAAACTGAACAACAGGCCTGGAGATAACACAAGGCTAAGCTTTCCTCCCAGAACACAATGATCTCTTAAGATGTGTAGAGTTCAGATTCAGTTTTCCACACATTTTTCTTTTTCACCTAATTAGCACCGTCAGCAGCACTGACGTCTCCACCCTCTGATTTAGGACAGTACAGCACAGCTGGTTTCCTACTCTGCTGGGGTTTGCCTGTACCTAGATCCACAGGTCAGTGGGACATTCAGGCACAAGTTGTTTACTTGAGAGATTCAAGAGCATGAATAATAAATAGGGAGGGAAAGGAAAGTGGATCTCAAAATTAAGTCAGAGGAGACTGAGCAACTGCATAGAATAACATTGCCTTTTGTCTGTCTCGGGTGGAAATCCAATAAAGTTCTATATTGACCTGCCTAATACTTTAATCTCACCTTATCTTTTCCTTGTCTGTTTTTAGATAACTTCCGCTCATTCTCCCTTTTGCTGGAAGAGAAGGAAGATGAGAAAGTGAATACCAGGGTGCTCCAGGGAGGAGAGGTTTTCCCCTTCATCAGCCGCAGGAGGGGCAAGGGATTCTTTTTTGTTACTCACAACTTCTCTGCACACATGATGCACTTATTGCTGTGCTGCTTCCCAGAGGCATCCCGGACAGGGTCATTTTCCCTGGTGCAGGAAAGTTTCCCTTTCTTGAACAGATCCCGAAACTCCCGACAGTCATCCTGTGCAAATACCAAAAGCACGGGTTGACACCGATATGCCGACAGAGACGCATCTCCCACAAATCCACAAAGGATTATTCACCCAATGAAATACATTTCAAACACTATTTTATTTCCTTGAGGAGTAACTCAATGGAAAACCATAGCATGCAGCATAAAACAAATCAGTATGTTTAGATGAGCAGATCTGTCTTTTACATCCAGGGTAGCCTTATTTCTATTGCTAATAGAAAAGACATGCAAGAGCCTGCCCAAAGGACCTAAGTTGTGGTCTAAGTATAAAATCTACAATTTCAGTGAATTTTAAATGAGAAAGTCAGTTTTCCCATATCTCATGAGAGAACATACTACCAAGAATTTTAAAATTCATGCACAGTAAAAAGATGAAGCTGCAGGCATAAAAAAGTATAATCCTTGCACACCTTACATTCCCAGGCACAGGAGAGTAAGACGTGGGTGTTTTCACCTTCCACTTAACGTGATGGTATGTGTTAATTGAACCCAAGTACTCTATTTCACAAAAGGCTTTTGTAGCAAAACCCACTTAAGCATTTCAGGCTGGCCTTTACTTTCCTCCAAACAGCTTTCCTATAACTTTCAGGGCAAGTCTGCAGCATAAGAAACCCATGGTACATGTGAAATCTTTAAGTTCATTTATGCAGCACTTACAACCTTATCTACCACGTGATCTGTAATACATTTTTTTCTTCACACTGTGTAGAGGAGATGGTTTGATAACTTATCCCATCTCTGCAGATGGGGAAGTCAGGCCTAGAAAATTACTTGCCAAAAGCCAGACAGAAAATCTATGGCTTAACAAAGAAATTCAGTGTAGGTCTTTTCCTGATGCTGTAAAACTGTCCTTCTGCCATCAGGACCACACTTTGGCAAGTCAGGTGTTTAAAAAAAGATCTCCCTTAGGACAGCTATGCTTTACAAAGCCTTTAATTTGCCCAGACACACAAGAGCTAGGAAGCTACCCTGCTTACCAGATGTAAAATATAAATAAATAAATCACCGCAACCAACACTATCTGATGGAAACCAATTCACTCCTACCTAGAATAAAAACCCAAGGCTAAAAAGGCAGCTCCCTCCACATAAAGACCTGCTATCTAGAAAGGCAGCTATGGGTAAAGGAAACCAGCCAGGTGCATCGACAAGATAAACAAGGGACAATTAGAGCCGGCCTGTTCCCACACCCTGCCCTAGTCAGAGCTCACATGCGCCAAACTTGCTATTAATTATTTGCCAGATACCAATGGTGTGCCTTATAAACAGGCAGGTATCCTCCTTGGTGTGTACTCTGGGTCAGGCACAGACTGTATGTGCCGTGTCAGTAATTGCCCGACTGGGACGAGATTGCCTGGGAGGAGCCGTGAGGAGTTTTGGTTTCTTTTATGCTCGTGGATGGCACAAAGCCTCACACTCCTTCAGACCCTCTTCCCATGGCAGAGCATGTTTGCCCAGTTCTCATTGCAGGTGCATTGCTGGACCCTTTCCCACTGTCCAAGCCAGGATTTCCCACACTGCAGACAAGGAAGCGCACTCGGGAAGCGGGTCAGAGGCAAGAGACGCAAAGCCACTGCATCATCCTGCTCCCAGTGTGCCAATAAAACTGGCTTCAGCAGTGATGTTTCACCTCACCTTTCCCAAGGAGTTCACATTCCTGTCCACCTCTCCACCACTCCCTTTGTTTGAGTCTCTTTCCCTGCAAGAAAGGGAGGTGTGAGTGACGGAGCAGCTGCAGTCCTTGGATGCAAAGCCAAGACAGGTGGTGATTAAAGGCCAGTCCTGCCGACCCCACCTCCCCATTGCGCAAGGCAGCAGGATGGACCAGCACTGGGTGTTTAGCATCTCTGCACTGGGGGTGCCATCCTTTCTCCCTGCCTAATATCCAGGTCTCTCATCCTAATAAACACCACCTACAGAAATAAGAAACTAAATCTGCCAGTTTTCACCCTGCATTTGCTCCTCACACCCCGTGGTGAGTCCCCACCATGTGATAAGCTGGAGAGATGGACTGGGTTCACAGGTTTGCTGAAGAGTTACTAACTGTTCTGACTGGCCCAGGACAACACAGAGACTCTTGAGAGTGGGCTCATCACTATGGGAAGAGAGGACAGATGGGCAGGATGGCCACTGGAGCCAGCAGGCAGCCAATACTCACAGCAGCCTTTGGCACATCATGCACTTGTTGAGGTCTCCTTTGCTATTCGGGCTCCTGAAGGGCTCCTTGGTGGTGGGACAGGAAAACTTCCCACTGCGCAGAAGTGACCAAATTTTCCTGCACTCATTCTGAAAAGCACAGAGGAGAACAGTCAGTGGAGGCTACCATCACGATCCTGAGAACAGTTCATTCATATTTAATCTTTTTTGGGTGTGCTACATGCTCTCAAACAGCACCAGTTTGCTCAGACCAGGCCTGGGGCTGCCACACTCCTGCCCATCCCTCACTACACACCACACGTGGTACAGGTTGTATCGAGACCCTGCTCACAGCTCCCAAGGCAGAAAAGACAACTAGAAAGTCCAAAACCCATTGCAAGAATCATTAATCACGTGAAAATGAATACATATTTAAAGAATATATATTTAATTTGCATACAGATGCAAATTGCTACCCGCTGCAGGGAAGGACTCCATGTTATAAAGTCATTTGAGAGCAGAAAATACAGGCCTAGAAGTGCCAGAGGGATGCAAGAGGAATGAACGGACCAGAGTGACTGAAGAGCAATTCAGGTGCAAGACAAGCACAGAAAAGTACAACCCTCTCAGGAAGCAGAGCAGTAATATTATGTGACGCTGCAGCAGCCCTTCGCCTCATCTGCTGGGTAACTGGAATGCAGACTAGGGAGAAGCAATGAACCGTTTAGTTATTTTTGGCTACTCCGTTTTCCGAAAGGATCTTTACCAAGGAGACCAGCTTGCTTGATTAAAACATGAATGGAACTGACTTCTCAGTCATTGAATCAAATTATTTTCTGAGACTCAAAGGACTTGCCTTAATTCTTTTAATTATGAAACTCAGGAATTATCAGAAGCAGGAGTTTCTGATGGATCAGAAGCTATATTATAAAATATCATTAAAAATATAATTCATGCCATTTCTAACTTCATTTCATGAGATTTCCAGCCCAGAGCTGCTTGAATATGTTCTCAGCATCATGCACCAAACACACACTATCAGCTAGAGCCGTTACTGTATTACAACAGTATTGTCTCTAAATATGGAGAGATTCACTGCTTTTTCCACCATTGAAAAAGCACTATGATGCCTAAGTATAGTCCTCCTAAATGACTTTGCTCAGAGCATGCATTAAGCAGTGTAAGTTGGCAAAACAAAAGGAGAATCAGAATAGAAAAGGTTGGACTCGCCTTAATCGAAGCTTGGCTGGCAACATCTGTGACAGAAAAACCAACAATGAAACCATACAAAAATCTTTGAAGGGAAATTTTAAAGCAAAAGCATTTAATTAAAATAATGCAGTTTCCTAATCCACCCAAATACTTCTTGATAAAAGCTAATCCAGTGCATTATTTTACACAGATAGAAAAGGCTGGGCATCAGAGAGTTTCTGGAACATAGCACTTTTTGTTATTCAAATGCAAAAGCACATCCATTTTTTTGTGCCTTTGTGCCCTCCTTTACTGTGTTACTTTTGTCAGGCTTAAAATCCAAGGATGGTTCAGTAACTGTTTTCCCATTATTCTACATCCCTGCCTTGGTAGTTGTATCAACCCCACAAAATATTTTTGGCTTTCTTCACCATCACTTAAAACTGGGATATCAGAGCTAGGCCATACCATTGTTGTTTGTCCAAAATGACAAATTCCTTTTCAAGGCCCATTCCATTTGCAATACCTCACACAAATTACTAAATTAATACTGAGTCAGCAGGTGAGTAGCTGATACATATTTCTTTCTACCAAGCCACTTAAAGCTGGTATAATATGTTTCATCCTCTTTTACATCATCAGTAGCATCGCAGGGAGCCATCAAGAAATCCTCCATTATCTCTTTTTCAATGGAAACAGGCAGTAAATTGAAAGACCATTACATCAAACATAACTCCTGCTGAAGTCTCTCTATTGTAGCCAAATTATTGCAGCCATATAAAAATGCATTCCTTAGCAAGTGTTGACAAGAAATTACCATTTTTCTGAATTTACCAAAAATTGTATTACATTTGTGTTCAAAGTTGGGCTTTTTATGCAAAAATTCAGTCTGTTTCGAAATTGGTATTCTTTCACTTAGACAAATGGGGTTTGGGTTGGGTTTTTTTTTCTTAAACTGTTAATTCTATTAAAAATAGATGCTTTTACCTACCAATAAAACTTCACTGTTTTCATACACAAGAGAAAAAGCCATTATCAAGACGTTAAATCAATACATGTAGTACAGCAAAAAAAAAGGGTGGTCTTCTGTTATGCCACTATGCTTTTTAAACAACAAGGGCTCTAGTCCTTTATCCCACTGTTTTTATGGGATCTCCCAGGCTGCGTCCTCTGCCAGTCCCAGATTCAGCACAGAGAACATCAGAAGTTACTAACCTGAGAAGAAGCAGAAAAATGCCAGAGCAAGGACCAACGAGGCACCTTCTATTTTCATGGTGAGGGTGGCAGCTCTTTGCCTGTGTTGACTCTACTAGTGCATTGCTCAATGAAACCCAAAGAAAGGGCTCAGGTCTGATCACATATATATAGATGACCAGATTCTCCGCCTTCGTTATGACATAATCTTCCCAAGAACCATCATTAGCTGAAAAAACCAGTTTGATGACACTACTCTAAATTCTAATGATCTCATTAACACAATTAATTTCCATAAGGATGGAGCATATTTGAGTCACTCCCTGCATTTTGTCAAGGTAAGAAAATTATAAATAGATCACTTCAGATCCCCCACATAGCCAGAGGGATTCTTGCCATCTTTAGGGTGGTTCATAGGACAGTGGGTACTCCAGTCAACACACCACTAATACCCTTTCATATCTCAACAAAATAGCTGAAAGGGCTTTATTTTAATAATGTGGCTCCAGAAGAGACAACAGGAAGGCCAGGTCACTCAAACCTCTGGAAAGTCAGTATGCTTTTATAAAAGCCCCTCAGTATGAACCTAAGGAGTAAACATTCAGGAAAGGTTGAAAAACATCAAGTTTGAGGCTTTATTGAAATTCTTTAGGCTTGATGCTACAGTTCACACAGTAGCTGTGTCAATGGTAAAACCATACTGCCAGATCCTCATCTTTTCCCCGTTGTCTTAAGAAAAAATTGCAGTGTTATTAGTGAAAACCTTTCCTCAGCCCAGGTGGGACTTGGCAGACCATATAGAAGCTTCTCTTTGAGGTACTCACAGAGGTGTGTTGTTATTGATGTTAAAGGGTCCAGTGAAGCAGCCCTGCTCAGGTCTCTCCCAAAGATGAGATAAGATGAAGGCAATCATCCTGTGCAGGGTTTCTCAGGAGATTCCAGAGAGGAAAATAAAAATGACATCAAAGTTTTGGAACGTGATTTACATGGGAAGAAGCTGTGTGCCTTGTTCTCCAGTGAAAAAGAGAAGAATTTGGAGAGAAAAGCCATTTGCAAGGTTTGAAAGAGGATAAATGAGTCAGTGAAGCAGAGCAGAGCAATGACGGACTCAAGCACAGGCTGAGGATGTGCAGAGAGGCAGATCAGTACCATCTGAGGAAGAAAACATACTTCTGCATGACATATGTGTTTGGCCAGACAAGCCACCACAGCTCAGTATAAATCCTTGTAATAAACTGCTGCCACACGCTTCTGAGATCAGAACAGTTGTTACTGTTTACAACTGGAGCCAAAGCCAAGCAATTAGACTCCTACTTTAGTGTGTGGTCATCCTTAACATTTCTCCTCAACTCAAAATGAAATCATGTGCAGGTTCACACAGTGGAGAGTTTGGAACGGAGAAGTAAACTGCCTGAGGTCATACAGATGGTTCATGGCAGATGTGAAGAGCTGTGTGTTGTCCTGAATCATAATTTCTGTATGCATATTTGGGTGTGGAATTAGAGGGGAGGCCAACAGGAAGAGAATAAAACTAAGCTGATACAGCATGTGTCAGTATATCCTTGGGAGAACTGGAAGAGAAAAAACAAGAAAGTGTATGGTAGTTTAAAAGTGGTTAGAGCTGGGAAATCTATTTGAAGGACAAAAACAAAAGATGTTATTTGTTACTGAAGTGTCTGCCCATGAGTCAGCCATGAGGTGGGAGGGTTTGGGAAGGGGAAATGCATTTTTTAAATGGGTTTTGTTTTTTAAAATTTTCAATCCTCCAAAAGCTCTATTCCTACAGAGAAGTAAAACACCAAAAGCTCTATTCCTACAGACAAGTGAAACAATTCCCTGATTTAAGACAAGCTGGCTGACTGCCCTGTTCCTGAAGGAAGCAGAGTGGGTGCCATATCTGGTCAGACTGGCCAGGTGAGAGCAGCTCCCAGCCTGGCAGGGTAGAGAGAGACAAGGAAAAGAAGAGAGAGATCCAGGTCCTGACCCCACACTGGCCCTGTGACCACCCCATCTTTCTCCCATATTCCCACTACAGCAGCATCCTGTCCATCAATTATACCCCTATCAACATGTGGGAGAAGGTTGGAATGGCCCAAACACACCTTGATACCAAAACCAAAACCATATTCAGTAACAAAACTCTAAGGGGGGGAAAAAAAAAAAAAAGAGAAGGATTTCCATCTTAATTACTACTGCATAACTACAACTTCCAAAAAAAACCAGCAATGGTATGAAATGTGAAGTAAAGGGATGGAGAGAACCCAGCAAAGCCATATGGTTTGAAGGATTTGCGTGTGTGTGCTTGAGTTACACAAACCTGAACAGAATAATGAGGGATGACAGCAAGAGTGTATTAAGCATAAACCTTGCCTGACTCACTTGATTGCCTGTATTGACCGATTTACACTATATTGATCGATTTACACTATAAAGTCTCAATCTTGCGCTGGAATCCAGACAGCCCATTAATTTCCATAGCAATTTGTATTGGAGGATTGGATCTGTAAGAGAGATGATCCTGATGCTTTAGCAATGCATTTAGGATAGCATCTTGCTAATCTTAATTTAAAAAGTTATGCCAAACAGCTGAAGAGCAATATGCCACTGAGAAAAGCAGCAGAGGGCAAGAAGAGATATGGCAAAGATTCTTTTGTTCATGTCTCAGTTAAAATTTTGGAAAAGTAAACAGCATATAATGATGCTATCCCTGGTAGGACAGCTCTCACTGGGTCTATTTTTCACCACATTCTGCTAGAAAAACAGGAATCAGGATAAAAATAATCATGAAGGAGCAACTATGAAAATGCAGGAGAAAATGGGAGCATAACATGAAATTTAGGGAAACTCTCATCTGCTGAAAACCCAAGAGACTGTGAGGAGTCCCAGGAACAAAAATCCTAAAGCCACCAAGCTGGGCCAGCACTGTGGTGGGCAGGACACAGTCACAGGGGCCATTCACCCCTTCCCTCTCCAGGGACACTGGAGGAGGAGAACGGGGAAGGGAGTCCAATAAGCAGCCAAATGATTCACACCCCAATTAGTGATGTACATTACACTCCTTTTCCTATGAAAATTCTCCCCTTTTCTGATGTTCCCACATTTCACTCCTTCACAGCCTGTGCCTGCACAGGAATGTATCTATGGAGAGATAAAAATAATTGAGATGCCTTGTCCACTCAGGAAGTTGTTTTTCTTCCCATTAGTGACATGTTTTGCAGACAGGATCACCTCCTTCCTAATGGGTTTAGCATCACTTAGGGATATTTTTATCAGGGAAAAACATCTTGGCAGTATAACTGGTTGGGGGCAGGGGTTGTTTGTTTATTTTGGGGGGGTGGGTTTGCTTTTTTTTTCAGGGGGTGCAGGGGGAGAGGATGGGGTGAGGGTAGGGTGGGTTTGCTTGGGGATTTCTTTGATTGGTTGGGTTTGGGGCGTTTTTTAAACCATTTGTGCTTTGGTAGCTCTTCAGTTTCCAGCAGGACTTCAGAGACACCTATTTTTAATCAGTTTCTCAGCATTAACACTTTATATTCAGAGCAAACAGCCCCTTGCAGCTCATTTTGGGCTTATCTGCAGCTGCCAAATAAGCAATACCAAGGGCAGGTTATCGTGCTGCTCCTCTAACATCAAAGCTAACACAGCCTTTTGAGCAGCATCGGCAGAAGTGCTGCCCACAGGGAAGGTCTGTTCTGCACATCTTGCCTAATGCCTTGGAACCACCTCTGCTGGCAACCACCACATCAAGATGGTTCCCTGTCCAAGATACCAAATTATGCTCCCACCCTGGGCTGCACTCTGCTGCAAGAGCAGTTACAAGTCTCACCCATCTCCTGTGTGCAGCTTGGGAGGTACCTCATCCACACACATCCCATAGAAGAACAAGGTTTATGACACTGGACAAAGCTCTTTGCCCTCATGCCCTCCTGTGACCAAAATCCAGGTGCTGATCAGCCAACAAGCCAGTCAGCCTCAAGCCAATAGAAGTAGGCTTGAGTTTCTGGACTGCAGTAGCCACATGCCTCAGAGTTCCCCTGTTTGAACCTTCTGCTGCTGCAGCTCTCAGGTGAGAGCTCGAGAGAAACAAGTTTAGGTCACTGGAAATCCCACTGTCACTAGAGGTTCCCACAATCTACAACACAGTCTCTTCCCTTCAGCCAGGAGAAGCTCCCTGAACCCAAAGCAGAGTCTGCCCCAGTGTGAAGCCCTTCCCAAGAGGCTGCTCAATTCCCACTGTGGTGTTGGGTGTGCAACCCATCTGCTGACCCTTCACAACACCTGGCTGCATCCCTGCAAATGCTGCAGTGGAGGGTGTTAACTCCCATCCTGGTGCACTACTCCCTCTCTGGCAACTCACCAAGGAGGTTGAATTGCTCAAGTCCAGGAGAGGAATGATGGGAACTTCCCAATTTCATCCACCTCTGAGAATCAGGTGCACAGTGAGTGCTCTGCATCCTAGAGCACAGGAAGCCTCAGCAAAAATCATTTCAGAAACACGTCTAGAGCACAGCAGCAGTCTTTACAGAAGAATAAAACAGACTCAAAAAAACCCCAGAATTCTGTGTTAAGTGAACTTACTATACCAAAAGGAAAGAAAGGGGATAAACTTAATTTGGAACAATTGATTTGCAAATCTCTGTGCACTAACAGCATTTAAGAACTTTCCCTAAATCCAGCATCTGCTGCAACCTCCTCTGTACCCAGTGCCTCATAAGTTACACTCTTCCCTGTCTCCAGGTTTCCTTTCTTGCCAAAATCCACCATTTTAGTTCTGATCTGAAAGTCACAGAATGTATCTTGGGTTATGGACTATCTGACATGCCACTTGTACATCCTCCAGCACAGAAAGCTCCTGGGTCTCCTTGTCACACCTGCAATGCCATGGCAGCAATTCCCAGCCCCCTGTGCTTGAACCAGAGCATGAGCCTCATCTTTGCAACCCTTCCCAGGCCATGAGCCACCATGACATGTAGCTGACTGTCCTGGACAGGCCTTTGCCACTGCTGATGTGGCTTGACAGTGCCAGGGAGGAGGGGGAAATGAATCAGGAAGTGAGCAACAGCAAGAGGTGTAGGTCCAAAAGGCAACTTTGGAAGATCACAATAATAGCATGTAACACATACCATCTTCAAAGGACTAATGAATCCCTACAAGGTTCCCCTATTATTATTTGCATTTCATAGATGAATACATTAAGATGCAGAAGGCTGCATTATCCTCTGGGTCACACCTAATTCAGTCTATTCATCCCTGGTCTTATATTGGAACTCATCTCTGTGGTGCGAGAGATCCTCCCATGAGTCAAAACAACAATGCTATCTCTCAGGCAAGCCTGGTACAGGACTCACTAGTGTGTTTAGGGTCTGATTTGCCCAGCACACCAGACTGACTAGTCCTATTGATTTCTCCTGACCTTGAAAACTGATTAACTTATCAATTCTCCTTCCCTCCCTCCCATCAGGCTGAGCAGTACAAGCAGCTCTGGTTTACTGCTGGCTTGTTTTTAAACGTACTTTTTCCTCTAGATGTGAAATACAAGACAGAAGAACCCTGGGGAGAGATGCATCTGAGTGTGTAACACAACATCCAGTCTCATTCCACCCATCAGTCTCAGTCAGGCTGTGGAAAGGTCCCACCTTCCAGCCAGGAGCTTCCCTGCAGTTCAACAACTTTTGTTCGCAGAAGAATAAAGCTGCCCTGGGAAACAATGCTCGCTGGGAGAGCAAAGCTGCTCCCCAAGCTATAACTGATGCCATGTGGGGCTGGGGATGCTGGAACCAGTCTCTGCATTCAGAGGGAGATCCAGCATCGAAGCAACAAGCTCTCCCTGCTGTCTCTGAGGAAGCAGCCTGCCATTCCTACTGTCAACACTTCCCAGGGCAGTATTTGCTCATTGAAAATTGTGAGGCTGGAGATGGCAGGAGTTGGGTTTTGATCTACAAAGTCTCAGTAAATAACATCTGCATCCATAGCAAAGCACCATGACATCCCGTTGGAACTGCCAAGGACTTTCAGCCTCTGAAGGCCACCAAGATCTGTGCTTTGATAGTCCTTACCAGAGCCAGCTGATTTCACCACTGGTATAACAGTATTTGTACCTTAGATAAGGGTAATCAAAATCTCATCATTCAGGGTGTAAACTGATCGCCTGCAGGGGTTAGAAAGGAATTTTACTTCATGTGTAGCATTGCATAACTGCCTGGATTCACTGTGGGTATTCTCCAGCCTCTGCTGAGCACCAGCTGTGGACCACAGCTAGAAGTAAAGCATGGCACACCGGCTGGAAACCCAGAGTGGTCATGCAAAAAAACACAGTCCTATTGTTTGGGAACAAAGTAGAAATTTTTCTGACTCTGGCTTCAACTCACATATGGAAATGAAAGACAATGACTGTCACTGGGCTACTGAAACAGCAGAATTTCAAGAGAGGAAGAAAAATCTGTCCTGAGATCATTTTCCTGTGGACAGTAAGGAGAGTGCCAGGAGAGCACAGTGCAAAAAGGATTATGCAATAACCTGCCTGCCAGTAAGGACTGAGCCCCTCCATGCCACCCAACAACCCTCACCCCCAACCACCCCCACCTGAACAGCAAGTGACAAGAACACAGTGTTTCTCTCTCTGCAAAATTATTATTTATGTTTTATCAGCAGCCAAGGCTCTATAGTGCTGGAATCGGCCACAGGGTGTGGTGGCCTAAGTGCCCGTACCCATGGCTGCAGTGACAGCAGGAGGCCAAAAACACGCCCCATGTGGGCGTTGGTTGCTCTTAGATTATGGTATCACCCCGCCCCGCTCTCCTAATTGCTCTGTGAAACTGATCTCTGCCCTATCCCATAACCAGCCTGATGCAGGTGCCTTGAGCCAGAGTGTGATCCCCCAAGGCACCAGCGGTTCCTCTACAAGAGCCCACAGGAAGATTAGATCCCAATTTTCCTTGCTATGTAGAAGGTGACCGAGAATAAGGCATTTCTGTGCATGCACATGATAGAAAGCCAGTGTCATTGCTAGAGGCATCTTCTGCCATGGATTGCAACTGGAACTGCAACTCAGTGGGGATAGTTTCCAAAGAAAACCATGAACTTTTCACACACACAGCAACAACAACAACAACAAATCACCAACGACAACCTAAAGTAAATACATTTTCATGAAAACTATGGATTTTCCATAAATTTGACTTTCCAATACCTAAAGTGATGCTACAAGAAAGCTGGAGAAGGACTTTTTACAAGGGCATACAGTGATAGAACAAAGGAGAAGTGACTTTAAACTGAAAGAGCTTAGGTTAGATATTAGGAAGAAATTGTTCACTATGAGAGTGGCAGGACACTGGCACAGGTTGCCCGGAGAAGTTGTGGCTGCCCCTTCCTTGAAGTGTTCAAGGCCAGGTTGGATGGGGCTCAGAACAACCTGGTATAGGGGAAGGTATCCCTGCCCACAGCAGGGAGGTGGAACTGGATGATCTCAAACCATTCCATGATTTTGTGGTCTTCTGTTTCTCCTCCCATATCCCCCGAATTTAGGGGAGAGCATACAAGTGATAAGAATATTTGCATTTGATCAACCCCCCCTATTTTTAAATTGAAAGCTGCAGAATATCTTCAAGGCACCCATCACTATTCAGTCACTGTACTACCTTCCCCCAGTGTGCTGGTGATGTGGCAGTACCTAGGAAAGAGGAGACTTGTCCTTTTATGTGAGATGTAAAAAGGTTTAAACACATTTCTTTGTGAAATGGAGGCACACTGCCAAACAGCATCATTACATTCAATAGCATCATTCTGGTTGCTGAAAGAGTAGTTCAGCCTTAAAGATAATGGCACAGCCCTTGATGCTGCAGAGAGGAATCACCAGAAATGCACTGGGATGTTGGGGAATCACTTCAGGTCTAACACACTTAAAGCACTTCAATTTAGTCCTCACTCACACACCAAAGCCCAAGTTTCATGCATTCAATATGTAACCCTGGAGTCTGCTCCTCTGTGCTGTGGTCAAGTACTCCAGAGTACGTGTCTGCAAACACTAAATTCCTTGCAAGTTTGTACCTGATTTTCAGCTAATACACTCACTACTGACCTAATACTCCCTGTGCTTTGGTGGGAGCGCTTGCCAGGCCCTTTCTGGCAGCAGCACTAGGACACCATGACAGATTCCAGCTTGCATGGTTTCTCCTGCACATGAACATGACACTCATGACACAGAACTGTTATCCCTGAAGCAGGAATGTGCTCACCATGGGAAGTCCTGAGGCTTGCCTTGTTACATTTAATTACCTGTGGCTTTTGGCTTGCATTTAAAAACAATTTCACAAAACACACTTGCCTGTGCATATATATCCAACTCAATAAGCGTCCCATTGCACCTGGATCAGCAGGAAAATGGTGAAGGAGATCAGCTAACAAATGCCTGATGACTACAGTGGGAATCAATATGTCCACCAGCAATAACTGATTAGGAATTAGTTACCAGGAGTGACATGTGCCAGACAACAGCATCCCAGACCTGAAACAAGGCCAGTGAAAGACCTGAATCAGTGCTATTTCAGCTTTTTTAAAGAATATCTAGATCATGGTCCAGCCCTTTTCATCACCAGTTAGTGCCTGGCAGAAGGGTAAAACCTCAAATACACAGCAGAGTAGCCCAGCTCCTGTTAATGTGTACCTTGTCGCAAAACATCTGATGTTTTGGCTGAAAACACACCAGGTGTTTGCCCACAAACCACCAAAAACCACAAAATAGTCCTTCCTGGTGGATCGAGATCTGTGGTTCCTTATAGGGCTAGGATTGCATTCACCCTGTGTTTCCCAAATGAAAACAAGGCCATAATCCAACATCTGGGCTGCAGGAACAGAGCCTTCTGAATAGGATTTAGTAAATTTGCATAAAGCTTATATTTGCAACTCTTACAGGAGCTGATTATGAAGCTGAGAATGCAACACTCCAGCTGCTGCATGTGAGCACATCTGTACAAGTGTGAACACACTTCAGGATGTGAACCAAAAAATATCTCCCCTTTGCAGCACTGAAACAGAGAGCCCAGTGACAGACAGAGCCCTGGGGCTGGGGAGCAGGGACTGAGCTGCTGCCTCAGGAATACCCCCTTCATTTCCTTGTAGCAAGGTAGGTCTTTTACATTTGCAGATCCCTTTTCCTTTCTGAATCTGTTGCAGGAACACTTGATTCTGGTGGTTACCTCTCCCACCATCCAGCTGCATTCACTGCAGAGGTTCATCCTTCCGTGAGTTCCTGCCTGTCCAGGTCTGACCTCCCTTCACTGGCTCAGGACTGGATGCAGCAAACAACTACCAGTGCCCAAATGCTATTTTCACCTTGCATTCATTGTGTACATGTCTGGTCCATGGGCTGTTGGCTGGTGTGCTGACTTGAGGAGACACACTTTGCCCTGTCAAGCATAGTTGGAGATGCCATGGAGCCTGCTTCCAGGGATATAGATACACCCATGATTCATTCTAGCATTAGCACTGCACTGCCTCCACGGAGCACAGAAGTGGAAAGGACCTCCTGGGTCATCAAGTTCATCTCCCTGTCATCACTAGTAACCACATCACTAGATCAATTAGGACCTGTTTGATTGGCCTATCACAGCTAATGGGCTCCTCCATCTGGCAGAGGAATAACAGGATCCAAGGGCTGGGAGCCACAACAAGGTGATGCCAAGGCTGGAATCAAGGGGTGACCATTTAACGGTGCTTGGGTCCATTCAGGAAAAGAGCAGTCCAGGACATCCCATGTCACCCACAAGTTTAGACTAGCCTGAATATTGTGCCAAGATTATTTTATCCAGTGGCTTTCTGCCCCAAACCCATGAGTCTGGGAATTTCCAGACAGCTTACTGAAGTTTGGCTGAGGTTTTTGTGGGGGTTTTTGGGATTTTAAGGAATTATGCCTTCCCTGAGAAACACCCAAAGGAAAAAACAAGCTGAAAGATAAGGTTAAAAAAAAAAAAAAAAAAAAAGAAAATCAATGCTCTGAACAAAACAAGAACTAATTCTTAAGCATCCTCTGGCTGCAGCTAACTGGTTTAAATCCCACCCTAAATGCTATGCCCATCACCAGGTTTATAAAAGCACACAGTTAAATGGAATTTATTGTTTGTTTTCATAATAATGGAAAAATACCATATCTATATGCCTTAGGCTTTTTCCCACATGCTTTTGAAGATGCCCTCCTAGAGATTAGACTGACATCTAAGATAATTAACATATCTTCAGGCTGGAGATTTAATTAATAACAAACAAATATGTCTCCCATATTTACTAAAAAGCCTGGGCAATCTCTATTCTAATATTTTCTCCTAACTGAACATGTATACACTGCACCATGATTATAGTGGTGCTAGGATTCACTTTCTGTTCACTATCAATTCCAGAAAAAAATTACAAAAAAAAAAAAAAAAAAAAAAGTGGGGGGGAGTTAAAATTTCAGGCAAAATAAGATGTTTTCCTTCATTCTTGAGATTTTCTATACTCCACATTTCACGTAAAACCAAAATATCTCACTTAAATGATGCAAATCACTGCAACGACTGCAAATCATTAAAACATCCCAGACACATACAAAAATAAACATTTTCATTCCATGGAGCTATGTTTCAGGCTTGTGTGGGATGCTTAGACTATGTAATTTAGTGGAATTACCCAGGATTGACAGCACATTCTATACAAGGGATCCTGAATTCATGGCAAGAATCTGATTAAGAGGATTTTGAATCCCTAAATGACAGGACATGAATTCACCTTGCCACTGAGCAATAAGATAAGCAGTTAAGTTCTGCTCAGGAGTGGAAGACAACCCTATCATTTCTTGGAGAATATTTGTAGGATCTCTCAAAAAGGAACACACTTGAAAAGGTGCAAAAATCCTATAAAAAGAAACAAGTCTAAGCATTTACACCTGACTACGGCACATTTCAAGGGAATAACTTACTCAGTCTATAGCTGTTTAGTGGACATCCAAAGGCCTTTTCTAGATGAAGAACTCATGGTTTGGTCCCCATGGTCGCCACCAATGCAGGATGGAGAGAATAATCTTGTAGGCAATATTCAGCTAAAGACCAGGACCAACTCAGTAACATGCTCAGAAATGCTTCCCCAAGTGCCTTAAAAGTCCAGAGTCACCTCAAGGTACAGAGTGTAGTACCTTGAGGACAGGCTTGAATAGGTAGAGCCTATACAGTAAAGCTATAAGTATTAAAGCAAATGAAAATGGATCAAGGCTACTGGCACAAAAAGAAGGTCCTTTAAACTAAATATTGTAGGAAAGCCAACAGTTTGACAAGACATGTGGCTTGGGAAAAGGCAGTCTCCAGTGGAGATATCATGAAGATTTTGTATCCTTGAAGAAAAGGATAGGAGAGAAGCCAAAAATAGTCAGGGAAGAAACAGCAGGCTGCACCCCAGCAGGCATCACTCCCAGGCCTGCAGAGAGACAACGGGACAGGACACAATGTATGCATTTCTATCCAAGCAAAGCTAAAAAGCCGGGTGAGTGAACCCGTACTTGATTTCAGTACCTTGATTTCAGATGGGGCTATTAACATAACCAGCACCCCAGAAACCTGGGGAAGGGGGGAAGAAAGCAGCAGAACATGGTAATTAGTGGATACAAATCAAACAGGAATGAGAGCAGGCTGTGCAGGTGGAGAAGCTGAGCATCAAAGGAGCTGGGCATTAAGGCACACATTAAGGAGAGCTTATCAAAAGGCACAGCCAAGTTAACTATATCAACAAGTTCCACAGAATCCCTAGGACTGCAGTCCCATGCCCAGACATAATAGTGTTAGTTATTCCATGGTCCACCCACCCAGAACAGGGCAACAACTGCAAAGCCTTCAGTGAGACGAGTGAGGGTGTGATGGCTATAAGCAGAGACGAGCATAAGCAACAGAAGATGTCCATCTCCCTGTACAGGTGGGATCACTGTCAGGAGGGAACATGTCTACATTTAAAATGGAAAGTTACTGCTCCCTCCAGCAGTAATTTATGACCTCTGACACAAGAGCCTCTTCATCAGCACATCCTGAGCATCACCCAGGAACAGTGGATTTGATTTCAAGTATATTGCCAGGGGCTCTTTGCACCTTAAAACTGACAGTCCTGAGGGCAGCCTTGCAAACCTGCTACTGTAAGTTTAACTTGATGAGGGAACTGCCTAAACACACACATACTTGTTCAAAGAAAATTAAAAACAAAAAGCCAGTAAGGAAAAACACACCCAGGAGGTGGAAAGACCATTTGAAGAAGTCATTAGAGTAAAAGTGTATTGCTTAAGGGAAAAATTCAGAATAAAATCTAGTATGCTTAAAGTGAGACAATTAACATTAAAATGGGACTAAGGAGAAGCACTGTCCAAATAATAAAAACGTAAAAACAAAGACTAAAATGTAAAATCTGCAGCTGCACCAAAATACACCAAAGACAGGGAAGAGTTTTCCAAATCACAGGTACTAATAACAAAACACATTGATGAGTCCTTGATCACAGGGCTAAGGGAGGCTCCAAGTAAGATAACACCATTGTAGAAAAGCTAAATTAACTCTTATTCACAATAAACTGATCAATCTTGGTAACACAGAGCAACAGTCAGGGATTAAATCCCCCCCAGCAGAACTGAGGTGCTCAAATATGGAGTGACCCAGCTCAAGCTCCATACTGCACTTTGGGGGAAAGGGAGGAAAATTTGTATAAACAGAGTAATGAAGCACACAGAGAGAAGTGACAGACTGCAAGACTCACCACAGGTTTTGGGAAGGCAAGTCCTGCCTTAGCAGTCCATCTGAGTCCCCCAAAGTGTGGGCAGGCAATGGCACTGCTTGACACGAACTTCTGTTTCTAATGAACCAGCTTCAAGAATGTAAGGTGCCATAAAATGAAGGAGCAGTTTCTTTGAGTTAAAAATGGAAACAGTAATAAGAGGTCAGCTCTCCCAGTATAGGTGAGACCCAACAGGCATCTCTGTAGCTCAGCTTTTTATAAATTACTCTGAAAAGGCAATTAGCAAAGGGACAAATGGAATGATTCAAGAGAGTTCAAAGCTTCAAGTCAACTGAGAGAAAAGCACAAGTCACTCAGGAAACAGTGTCTGGGCAAGAAAGCAGCAGACAAATTTCCATGTTGAAAAACACTAGGGGGAAAAGCTTGCTATGCTCTACCTGCACATTACAGCTCCACATTAGCCATAGCTGCCAGGGGGTGTATTAAGGAGTTCTGTGGCTAAGGTCACAAATAAATGTTACTTCATTGTTGAGCAGCAATCAGAAAGGTTTAGCACCTGATAGGAACTGTTAGGAAACAGAGAGAGTGTAAAACAAATTATTTCTATCCTGCTGCCATGACTGCTGGGTCTGCTCAGTTGCATCATTCTGCACAGTTGTGGCACTGTGGCCTTTCTCATCATCGTCACAACAGGGATGTAGGGAGCTAGAATAGGCACAGAGAGCCCCTCTCCTGACCACAGAGAGGAGCAGAAATGGGAAAGGCTTTTGTCTCAACTCACAGCAACTCTTGTGGTGGAAAACAGACTACAGAGGGGGTATGGTCATGAGAGTCCACAAAATCAGGAGGAACCCAGAGAAAATAAAGAGTAGCCATTGTTCAGGATTACTCATAGCAGTAGAATTAAGGCATACTCAATAAATTATCATATAGTAGGTTTAAACAAACAAAGGGAAGTTTTTTTTCCCCTCCTCATACGATGTAATTGCACTGTGGAACTCATCGCCCCGGGATGTTGTGGATGCCAAACACATCAAGAGAGTCAAAAGTCAATTAAAGAAATTCATGGACTGGTCCATCAGTGGCTATTAAACATGATGATGGAGATGCAGCCTCTGGCTGACAAGTCTCTAAACCACATGAAGCTTTATCACAGGAAGATTTACTTTGTGATTGCCCTATTTGTTCCCCTCAGCCAACCATGACCAGATCCAGAACCCAGGTACAGGAGTTATTCCAAGCTGCTCACATCAAATCAGAGACTCCACCATTCTCAGGTCCCACCACATGCCAGCTCTAGTCTAGAAATCTGGACTGCCTCTTTGGCCCTGTCCTGAAGTGACACTAAATCTCTTAAACACAGGGTGGATTGCCAATGTCTTAGGCTAAAATTTCGGGCTTTAAACCTCAGGAGATTCCTAGGACATGAAATCCAAAATCACACCCAGATGTCAGTCCTTTGTTTGGATGTCGTGATTTATACTGTGAGTGACACTTCCTCTTCTGTCTCCCTAACAATGACAAAACAAAGAGCTATAAACAAAACCTGGCTCCAGATGTTCTTTTGCCCTCATTAGCGACCAGCTTGGCTAATCCTATTTCATCAGCCCTTTGTTTCAGGGTGGTAAGCCAACATCAGCAACTCAAGGACACTTTGATGGGCTCCCCCCACTTGGGATGCGACAAATTCCCAGGACACTCCTGCCCAATACTCACTACAATAACAAGCACAGGGCTGGATTACTGCCCTCGACAATGTTTGGTACGTGGAAAAACTTGTGCTTGCTAATTACCATGATTGCTCCATAAAAATCCCCCTCGGGCAGCCACGTGCAATCCTGGTGAGCTGCGGCCCTGCCCTCAGCAGCAGCCCAGGTGGAGATGGAGTTTCCTCTTTGAAGAGCCTCCCCAGCATCAGAGGTGTCCCACCCACTCACCAGATCTATTCCTAGACATATCAGCTTCTATTTATTTTCCCCACTGACTCTTACACTGGTGCAAAGAGACAATGTTGAGAGTCAGTCAGACCAGGACACATAAGTAGGCTACAAAACAAAGATTTTTCCTCTTCCTTTGAAGCCTACTATCCATTATTTTTGATAAGAGGTGTAGCAGATTTATTTCCCTGGTTTGAGCATTCCTAAGCCTCTTTACTAAACCTGGCAGCAAGAACCTCAAAGCAGATGCCAAACCCTGCAATCTTTTTATGTGTGGTAGAAATAATCCCTTTTCCCAGTGCCTGGGAGAGCTGAACCCTGACATCCACACAAGCTGCTGATGGACCAGCACTCGGGAGGCAAACAGAGCCAGCAACAGGGTCTCTTCTCCCCAGAGACCTTCTCTCTGCAGCCAACCAACAACCACACACTTTGCTTTTGTCTGGGCTCCAACTACACTCTTGGGCCAAGGTTGACAAGAGATACACAAATCTGACCATAAAGCCCATCACATCTCCCTGTGCAAGGTCTCTACAGGGAAATGTGGGCAGTTTCCTCCTAACAAAGGATCCTTCCTCCTCCTTCTCCTGTAATTTCACTTCTACCTTTAGATGCTTTGTGAATTGAAACATGGAGCTCAAAGAAACCTTTGTAGCAGGGCAGTCCAGCTTCCAAAGCCACCTCCGCTCCCAGATAAACACGGGCCGAGCTAACAAGGTCCTTTTGGCTGGCTGGCTGCCTTGGACTGATGAAGTCTAAGTACATGAGTCACAACACCAAATCCCAAAGCCAAATCCCCAGTATCAAGGTAAATGCAGACATTTTGAACCAGATCAAGCTCCAAAGGCAGAGGTAAGCTAATCATAAAAGGAATAAATCAAAGGGAAATACTTCGCACTTCATTTTTTGGCAGGGAGGGGCTAAACAACTTTTACTTTGGAGGAATAAGGAGTGAAAGAGGGAAGATTCACTTTCACTCCACTCCCAGGATGCCCAAGGACTTTCACATCCCTGCACAGAGAACAGCTGCTGTATGTCTTTACATCTCACAATGATAGATTCCTCATTTAAAAATAAATCAGTGCAGCCTGGGATGGATGCCAACACATTTCCCCCAGTTTTCCCACATCCTACATTTTAAAGGCAGCTGATGAGCTCCATCCTTTCTGAGCCCTCATCCTTCCTTTAATAACTCCCCATGTTCCCATTAAAACCAGTGCATTGCCCTCCTCACCCTTAAATTTCCCCAGAGCTGTAGCTCCCTGGTTTGGCTGCTGTTGTTCAGTTTTGCATCACATTGTGTAACTGCTTCAACAGCACTAACAGGCTTTTGATAACTTTTCTCCCCACGCAGCACTACTGAACCCTGTGTGTACCAGGTCTAAAAAACCACCTCTACTGGGTTTATCCATCTTCAAAATTACTACCACATCAATCACTTGTGAAAGTGTCTTAAAGTTAAAATCAATAGTTTAGGGGCACTGGAATCGTCACTTATTCTTCGCATATTGATCTTGACCTTCAGGTTGATATTGTTCCCTAAAATTTAAAGAAAGGGACCCAAGTGTGCAAACAGGGTACCCAAGCACACCATGTTGTGCAACACAGAGACTATCAGATGTGGGATCTCATTACACCCTCTGCCTCCCACTCCGGTTGTGTTCCCTTGTTACCTCTTATTTCAAATTAGACTGAAAGCTCGTCATGCCAGCGGCACTGGCTCCCTGTGGCACCACTGCAGCAAACAGGATTAATAAGCAAGACTAAAGACAGCTCTGGAAAGCTAGGAAAAAAACCAAAGAGATGTTGGAAGGTCTGTGGCCCTGCCCTGAATAAGGAACTCTCAAGATGCTTGAATAACTTCAGGACATCCATGAACTTGACTTCTCTATCATGAGTTTCATTTTTCACTTCTAGCCTCAGCACTTCACAAATTAGGTGAACCTAAGTGAAAAGATTCTTTGCATGGTCTGAGATTTTTTTTATGTTCTGTTTCATCAGCATAGCTCAAAGATTTAACTAGTCCATTCAAACTGGGTCATTTGTGTTGTAGACAACAGGGCACACTCAGCAAGCAGGGGATAAGGATTTTAGTGACAAGAAAACAATCAGACTGTCCTTTGTCAGCAGGCTGCTCTGTCCTAGTCCAGGATCTCACACCCTCCAAAGCATGGTTCTGTCACTGCTTTACTCCCCTGACTTCTGTTTTAGGACCTACCTTTGGAATTAAGCTATCCCTCCCACAATAACAGCTGGCTGGGGAGGTGCTCTCTGATCAGCTTCCCACCTAACTGCACACAGAGCCCCCCTTCCATTAGGTCACACAAAGATGTGCCATTTAGGCATCTGGCCATCAATTTCCAGGGGCTTTACACCAACTGAACCACTTTTCCCATTGCCTGAATATGCTGACCTGGGAGCACTGTCTGTTGTTTGTCAGGTGGGATACAGAGAAAGGAGGGATTTGCCACTGGCCACAAAGAAGCCAGTGCTTAAGACAAGAAGCTCTTACCTTCCCTGCAGGTGAGGCTGGTGTTCAGTTCACTGTCTCCCATCATCTCTCCACACTCATCTGCTGAGGTCTATGGTAACAGCACTGAGGTTTGGGAGAGCTCACGTTGCACAGCCATTTCACCCATCTGCAGCTGAGAGTTTCTTCACTAGACACAATTGCTGTAAAAAAAGCTTTCGGTGATAGAAATCCCTAGGCCAAAGTATAATTCTAATAACTGAGGTTCATAACAGCAGTTCAGATGTCACCACTTCTCAGGAGGAGGCCTTAGCTCCTTTCTCCCCCTGCCCACCCTCTCTAAGAGCATCATCTCTGCAAGTCCACATCTCCCAGAACTAGCACATTATCACTGGATTTTCCTTCTACATGACCTTCTGACACCAAAAATAAAGCCCAAGCAGTGGTTCTGGTGATTTTTTTTTCTAAGTAGGCATAGTGGGACTGCCCTAATAGCAGCATATCCTTGGACAGTAGTGCTGTCTCTGATACCATGAACCTCCAGAGAAAATGGCTCTGGGGATTACAGAGGGAACATTCAGTGCCCAAATCAGCACACTCACTCACAGAAGACAAACAGCACTGGAAAGCAGAGTTGTCATTCCATGGGAAATCCTCATTTCCAAACGATTCGTTTTGCTTTTAATCATCCTCCATACAATTGGTGCTCAGGACAAGAGGACTTGAAGGCAAAATTTAACCTCCCCATCTTACTCTTTGCTTGCAGCTGTCGTTACAAAAACCCACAAATGAGACCATCATATTTGCAAGCCATTTAACTTGGCCTGACAGTTTTCCTGCTGGAAGGAAAGCTTCCTTGGGATGGGTGGGGTAGGGCTGTCCAGGAACAAAACCCTTTTCTACAGAAAAGGAGGAAGAAGATAGTTATGCCCTGCCTTGCCCTAGAGTTTTGGAGTGAAGGCACTTATGGCAACAGCAAACAAGTGCTCAGCAGCACTTCAGTGATGTGGTTTAAGCAGAAGAAAAAAACAAACCTTTTTTGAGCATGGAGCTAAGCAAGCCCCAGGCAGTAATGGGTACATGATGAATAATAAACCCATCTGAAGCAAGATGCGTGAGTCAACCCAGATGAAGAGTTCCTTATAGTTCCTCCCTCCCCCTGCCTTTGGCTGTTCCTTGGAAAACCCATATGCGTTATAAGGGTGCCCACAAAACAAACATTTGGCTGCTTTCTTGAAGAAACCTTGGAGAGCCAAAAACTGGTTGTGTGGGCTGAGTACTCATCAGGGTACAGTAACCAAAGCAAAAAGAAACCTCCTCAGGGGCTGTTAGAGCATTTGGGATGGGGGAAATGGAGCAGAAATCTTTGTAGAAAAGCTATTTACATCTGTTTGACCCTCGTAAAACAGGTCCCCAAGCTCTCCCTCACTTGGAGGGATTTGGATGACAGGCTGCAGCAGCAGTTTGATCCTTCCCAGGGGAAAGGAGCGGGGCAGAGCAGCCACGGGTAACCACCAAGCACACACATCCTCTACCACAGGCAGAGCGGTCCCACCTGCTCTGCCAGGCAGGAAGGGGACCACAGGAGGCACCCTGCAGGGACCAGGGTGCTGCCTGCAGTGCTGCCTCTTGGCTCACAGTCGCAGGAGAAGCCAATGAAAGTGAAAGATACCTGAACCCTCCTCCAGACTCCACCTTGCCCCCCCCAGCCTTCTCTGACAGGCTGCTCCTCCCTAGGAGGCTATTCATCCTCTCCCACTCAAATCCCTTGATCTGCTTGCCAGGCCGCTACAGGAAGGTCTGTCTGCCCACATACTGCCAGTTACCACAGGGTTGCAGCTCAGCTCTGGGCTACCACAAGGCTAGGTGGCTTCAGGTCTGGTCTTCCCTTGCTTTTTTCCAAATTCCTGTTGGAGGTCTACAAGTTCACCCATCCCAATACCACATGCTGGCCCCAGACCTTGAGAAAGCCAATCCCATGTACTAAGACTAAGAGTCCAAGGCTTTTGCTGAAACTAGTGTAGATGCACACAAGTGACCAACCCAGCTCCTGCTGCTGGTCTGGAGCCAGGCTCACACACAGCTCACTGCCCCAGTCTGCCTCCACATTTGCTACCACCACAACCTTCCTCACCCAGAGGCCAGCACCATCTCCAGGTCTCCCTGCATCACAAGTGGCACAAAGCCAGGAGGATTGTGGAGGTGGTCTGCTTGCCAGGGGCCACAGACAGCAGAGAAATGGGATGAGAGAGACCTGACTTGCACAGTCCTACATCCAGCATTCCCCAGCAACTTTGTTCCAATGGGAAGTAGACCACAAGAGGTGGCAGATGAATGCTGACGCATCTTTACATGCTCTGTCTTTCCAGAAGGAAAGCTTCAAGTCTGGTCTCATTCAGGGCAGTGCTGGGTGTGCCAACCAGCTTGGCTACTGGCTCTGTCCCTGCTCATCCTGCAGGACAAAGCCTTTCCCTGTCCACTACTCCAGGAAGAGAGAAAATTGGTTTAAACTCCCTCTTATTCCACTGTGGATGTCCTGCAGTACATGTACTATACAAAGGGCCTTTCCTAAGGGCTGGCACACAGACCCCAGGACTGCTCTGCCCCAAACCCAGAGCACTGGCCACTCCATGGAATCGCCCTGTTCCCTGGGGATGGACCATCCCATTGTGGCTGGGAATCCTCAGCAGGCTCATCCTCTGTCAGGCACTCAGCACCATGAGCAGCCAAGTGAACATTGCCTCCTCCTCCTTCAGCCTGTTGAGCAACCACCAGTGGGTGGACACACACCCAGGCTAAACACAGCTCGAGTACTGCCACCCCCACCCGCCATGGCTTATACCCAGGTCACCAAACACATTCTTGCTTTGGGTGCGCTGGTTCTCATGCTCCTCCCCGGGAGGGAGCCCGTGTTACTCAACCCCACTCTACCACTGGTTTCCCCTACACTGAACCCAGAACCAGATTTCACTCATCACAAAACATGCCGGCCCTTCTTGCCACACAGCTCTGTCCCAAGGACTGGGAGGACACAGTGCTGCCATCACTGCAGCCAGAGCTGTACCTTGCCACTTGGGCTGCAGCATGACAGCCCGTTCCTGAGAGCAGGGGTGCAGGGTGGCCCAGGACTTAATAGGGAGGGAAAGGTCTCACTGCTGCAACTGCCATTGTCCCTAATCCCTGTGTTTGACACAGGTCAGCCTGTGAGGTGCCTGACACCTGAAGGACAGGAGGTTAAAGCTCACAGTGCCTCCTTAGCACAACCTTTACCTCCACATGACACACTGAGCTTTTGCAATCCTGGTTAGTACCAATCTGCCCTATTTCAACTTCAAAGCACTTCACGAACATTAACCAGTTAATCCTCTCACCACCCTACAAGAGAGGCAAGCATCTTTATTCATTTCCCCAACAGTGAGAAGGACAGAGTTAAACACCTCTCCTAAGGCCATCCTTCACTGATTCCCAGCTGTCTGCACTTGCCTCCCAGCCCCAGGCTTGGGCCACCAGAGGAAGGGACAGGTACACTTCACACAGAGGAAATGCTGCAGGAATCATAGCAACTAAACTAAGCAACTTTGTTTTTCTCCATGCCTCCATATGACTTGGCTTCTTGAGCACTTTCTGCTTATCAGTCAAGGACCTGGATCAAAAATTATCTGAATCAAGTGAGACAGAGCAGGCCACCAACAGAGCAACAAGGACCAGCTGGAGAGCCAGGGGCACACACACAATAAGTGTTTTTAACAAGCCAGGAAAAGTCTGCATCTTGCAATAAAAGAGCTCAGCAGGGATGGTACCAGAGTAAGGGGACAAACTTTGATGTGACCACAGCTAGACAGACAGCCAAAACATGACACGAGCTACTGGCAGCACTTAAAACTGGTGTAGAACATCCCAGCTCATTCTACACTTGAGGTCACACTTATTTCCTCCAGCTCAGTTTAGGGAACCCCATAAACCTCTGAGGCATTACTAAGGGTGGGGACCTGGAAAGGGAGCTGGTCTTCAACTGTGAAACTGCAGAAAGTCAGCATGTGTCACACCAGCAAGGTGGCAGCTCACTTTGGGTGGGACACACTACTGGGACTGGTGTTCTCCCTTAGCCATGCTCTACATCAATCAGGACTCACTCAAACACTGCCAGCAAGGAGCACAGCACCCACATTCACCAGGTGCCTCCAAGGTATAACCAGCAAAAAAAAAAAAAAAAGTCACTTCAAGTGACAAAATGCGTTATTTGTTGAAGACATGGAATGCACTCCTCTCTTCCTCGGCAGACAGTGGGCAGAACTCTCATGCAAGGGCAACCAGGTGTGCTGAGGAGGAGGGAAGGAAACACTCTGGTCCGTAACAGCCCCAAGACAGGGAGCTATGGAGAGGGAAAGTGGGGTGCACACATGCACAAGAAGGGGTTGCACATCGCAGCCCATCATTGGGGATGGCTGCATTTATTATAACCTTTTCAGGAAGGTTACTACTCACTCAGGAGAAGGGACTGCCTGAGCCACAGGAGTGCTCCCACTCTTCCCGTGACTCCGTGGGATGGGCCAGGCAGGGCTGGGATGTTGCTACCAGCTCCCTTTCACTTCAGCAGCAATTTCTGTCCCCAGGGTTCCTCAGAGCATGTGAGTGAAAGTCCCTCCGCTTTTGCAATACCACTGACCCAGAGTGGGACTCCTGTTCCTCCTCCACTGCTCCAGTGGCAGGAAAAACCCACAATTGCAGGGCTTACAAGAAAGCACTGGTTCATTTTTCTCATCATTTCCAATAGCTGTGGCTCAGCTCTAGCCGCTGACAATTATTCATTACCACTCACCCCAAGGTCCCAAATTGCTCACTAAATCTTGTGAAGATGTAGGGATCCCAAAGCCTTTTGGATGGAGAGGGGCAGCCTTTAAACAATGCTCTGCAATGTTAGATCAATACTGGAAAGAGCTGAAATCAGTCCAGCATCTTGCTGAAGCAGCAGGAGAATTTCAGGCAGATGAAATGCAATTCTCTAACTGCAGTTATTAGAGGCAGTGGGGGTAGAAGCCTTACTTCTATTCTAGATACAGCACCATCCCAAGGGAAGGCTTTTCTTAGCATCAAGAATCACTATGTACTGTTTTAAACAGGTATTCAGAACATGCCTTAAATTTATTGCTAAGCACAGATCTCAAGTCACAGTAGCACCTTAAAGAGCCAGATTTGCCCACCTACACAGGGGGTGTCACATCTGCACCTACAATGTGGATGCAAATGGGCCCCAGAGAGGGGAAGCAGAGCTGTGGCTGCCCCAGGTCCCACTCCTGCAGGAGCACCCCAAGGAGCAGGGAGAACATGAGGCTGGCTCACAGCAGACAGTGCCATCTGCTGACACCTGGTCCCTGTCCCATCCCTGCCACCAGGGCCCCCAAGCACCCTCCCACCTCATCAGTTATAGCTCCCATGCAAGCCACACCCCAAAAGCCAGAGTTTTTCTGTATAATATTCTTGTCTACTCATTGGGCTCTTTCCACTTTCCATGTGGTCATGTGGGACTGAGCTGCTGGATGATGCACTGTCTGGTCATGACCTTCAGCATAGCATGGGATTTGACACCACATACCAATACTGTTGGAAAGGAGAAAAAGAGATACCTGCATTGGGATACAGCAAGGGACAATTTCTCTGTGTGTGCTTTGTCTCCCTTCCCAAATTAAAACCCTGTCCTTGGGTATAGTTCTTGAGCATTGGCATCATCTTTTCCCCTCCTAAACCTCTCACCACTTCTTTAGGGCACGGAGAGGAGCCCAAGCTGCCTAGAAACACCTTGGAGATGAACATGGAGACCCCTTCACCCTATTCATACACCATGATTAGATGTGCATTTGAATACTGCAATTGCATGGCATGGCCACAAACCCAATATACCTTAGATAACAGTTGTGGGGTTTACTTTGACCCCATAGTGATGCAAAGCCCTCACAAAACTCCTATAAACTCCTCCAGGCAGCCTTTGCAGCATAACCCAAACCAGAATTAAAACATGGAGCAACCCAAGCTCAGCAAGACTCTGGAACACTCACTACAAAAAATTTCTTAATGGATGGGTGGATTCTTTATCATGTTGCCAAGCCTGTAAACCTTTAACTTGCACTTCTTTTTGTTAGAAGTGGTTGAAAGGTGGAATCTGTCCCCTGCCCCCTCAAGAAATCTACTTCCCAAGCCATTTTCAAGCCCAAGTTTGCTTTTCCATTAACTGGCCACCAAGATATTTAGATTTCATACCTTGACCAACAGCTCACTAATCTTTGCCATATTTGAGAAGTGAAAGGCCAAAGGGTTCACTATAACAGATACTTAAGCCAGTTTGCAAAACAAAGTTCAAGCTAAAGGGGAAATCCCCAGAAGGAAGAGTGAAATATTCTTTGTGTATGAACTACCATTTTTACCAAATATTTACCCTGCAGCAGTCACTACAAGCTCCAGTACCATTGTGCCAGATACCAGATAATATGCACGTGTTAAAAGGCAATATTCTTTTCTGTAGAAATTGTAAAGAGAGAAAAGACAAGAGACGAGCAACGTCTCATGTGGAAGCAAAACCAGAAATTGACTTGCCTAAATCATACAATGAATGCCAGTACTGAGCTGAGCACACTAATTTCCGTATAAAACATGCTTATTAGATATATTAAAGGCCACGGGACACTGCTATGAGTCTGTATAAACAGCACCAGCCTGTACTACTCAATTCTCACTTGTAAAGCATACCCCCAAATCTTTCCTCCTCCTGCCCTGCCCTCTCCTTATAGGCACTCCACTGTAATTTTAGAGCCAATTAAATTAAACATCTGACTCACCTCAGATCTCTGATTTAGGCTGACATGGTCGTTGCTACAAGACCTCTTCGTGCTGTTATTTGGCAGCACTCCCCCAAACAAGCCTGACTCTGCCTCTACCACAGCCTGGTGAGGACCATCAGCTCATGGAAAATGCACAGGACAAGAGCTAAAACCCAAGGAATGCTCTCAAAAAAACAAAAAACAAAACAAAACAAAAAAACAAAAAAAAACCCAAAAAACAAAAAAACCCAACAAATAAAAAAAAGCCCAACAAACAAACAATCAACCACCATCTTATGCATCCATGGTCAGCTTGCACATGGCACAGCAGCACTGCACTGCCTTGACTCTATGGGAGGGATGTCCAAGGATTTAACCAACACTCAGGTCTTGTTCCAGAAATCAGGAAGACAACATCCAGACCTTTCCACTGTTACCCAACTATCTCCTGCTCAGCCAGGGAACAACAGCCAGGCTCTGGATGTGCCCAAGAAGGAACAAAGCTTCCGAATACTGTATTTCATATAGTTTGCAAAGAGGGAATGGAGTTCATTGCCCACAAAGCCCTTTCTTAAAATTCATTCCTTAACAGGAATACAACCAGCCCAAACAATACAGAGCGACCTGTTTCTCAAAGGCCCCTCTGGCTCTCCTGAAGTGGGAGTTGTTGGTGAGCACAGAGCCCCAGGCAGGTGCCAGCACAGCAGGGCTGCCCATAAACCCTGCACACACTAAAGTCCTGCCTGCCCAGCAGCAGAGGCAGATGCAGACATAGCTCTGACCTGAGAGCCTCTGAGCCATCTGAGAAAGATCCATCCTAGAGAGGAACCACTGAGTCAAAAATCAGCATTTCTGCCCACATCTCCCAAACACATGGTTTTGAAACCAAATAAACTATCATAGGTCACACACCAGGTTTCAAATAAAGCCCTACAAAAGCAGGGCAATCCCTGAGAATATACTTTGTCCCCTACTGCCCCAGTCTCATTATTACCTGGAATTCAACTTAATTTAAGAACTCACACTCAGCCTGCAACCCAGTTACAGCAGGATCTGCTTCTTCCTGTTGCAGTGCCCAAGGCACTTCCAACACAACCCCACTGCTGCCTGCCCAAACCATCCAGCCTCCCTCCAGGTGCTGGGGGCATATATTTATACTATCAGGAGGAATCACATACCTTGGGTCAGCTGAGCTTGTTTCCCAGCCTTTTTCTTTTCAATTTCCCTCCCTCAGTCAGAGTGCTAAAGTGGCACAGGAGAACTAAATTCAATTAACAGGATTAATAGCAATTAAGCCCCTATTGGAGTCAGGGTTGTGCGCTTTAGTCCTGGAAAGAAACTACATGTCACTGCAGCAAGATAAGCAGCAGGTGATGCCAGAAGCTTTTTATTTACAAGGAGAGAAATTGGTTGTCTTTCTGCAAGTTGTCTCCTCCTCCTCCTCCCCCCCTCCTCTGATCAGAATTCGGCCCAGATGGAGCCAATTCTCTTCCAGCCTGCTCCTGCCTCAGCCCTGCTCTTTGCACATGGGAGAGCTCAGCTTCCTCTGAACACCAGTTAGAGGGTCTGAATAAACCATCTCGAGGCTGCTCTCTTTTTCTATGCCTGTATAAAAAAAACAACCCCATCTCACAGCTTGTGTGGGAAAGAGCAGAGCACTTGGATGTGAGGCTGAAGATCCCTTTAGTTTGCCTTATCTGTGAGATTTGCTCCTGACAGCCTGACCCTGCTGTGCACAGAGGCTCTGCCAAAAGTACCAGTCGCAGCTACTGGCACATTGGGATGTTCCCACTCCCAGGCAGAGTCCTGACCTTTCCCACAGTGGGGTCCATCCTTGAAGGCAGGAAGGAACTGTCACTCTGGCAATTCATTCTCCAGTCTCACTCCTTTATCACAGCACCTCACAGTAGCTATTTTAGCTACAGAGCAGCTCTCTGGCTTCCTGTGTAGTTCCTTAGTGTTCTTCCTAATTGAGGGCTTTTAGCATTAACAGCATTTAACAGCTGTTCTTCTTCCGGCAGGGGGGTGAAGGGGAGGCACCAAATCTTTTATTTAAATTTCTTCTGTAAGAAGTGGAAACGTGACCCACATCCTAAGCAGATGTCCCTCAAGTGACAAGCCTTCATCACTCTGCAAAGGGTTCCTTTCAGCCACTGATCCCGTGACCTGCTGAATTCATTAGTCCATACACCATCCCCAAGCAGGAACCAGGGATCTCTGGCTGAATATTTCCTCCAGAGCCAGGCAAGAGGCTCTACATGGTTTGGTGGGAGCTGGAGTCTCCCAGCTCCAACGCTGGGCCATTGGTGTCCTCTCCCTGCTGTGCCACTTGTGAGTGAAATACTGGATAAAATGGGATGGGTTTGCCGGGGGTTCCTGTCTGTGGAGGGGCAGAGCAGCAGCAGCTGGGGCTGTGGGGTCTTCCCAAGAGGTGAGTGCTGTGTGCAGGAGCCACCAAGCAAAATGGAAAATGGGTTAGGAGGGTAGTGTAGGACACACTGAGGTTGGCGTTTGCAATTCCTCTCCAGACAGGGTGGGATCTGCACAGCAAAAAGCTGCCTGAGAAGAAGAGAGCTTGGATTCACTTTTGTCTAGGCCTTGAGTGTTTTGAAGTCCGGAGAGAGGCAAGAAGCAACAAGCTCCAGCAGTGCCCTCAGGAAATTGCAAGAGAGTCACCACTCAAAAGCATTCAAAGATCACAAACCAGACCCAGATGATCATGAATCACAGCTCAGAAACCGCACATGGTTCTTAAGCCTCTTCAAAATAATGGCATTTACCAACAGGCTCCTTTGGAGTGGTTCACATTTTCCAGCTTTCATCTGAACCAAAGAGAGAGAATGGGCTAAAGCAGAAGCAGAGCTCCTCGTGCAGTCCCAGTGCCCAGGAATTGGGGTGATAATGGGGATGTTGTGACACCTGGCACAAGCTTACACATGTTGGCGGTGCTGGGGCTGTAAGAAGGGCTGTGTGGGAGACCCTGGTGCCAGTGAGGGTGGGCAAAGGGTGACCCCTTGGCACTCTGAGCCCACGTGGGCTCAGGATACCCGTCCAGGGCACTGCGATGTGGCAATGCCAGCTGTGAGGGGATCTCTAAACTGGTTCCAGCTCTCTCCAGGGCTCATCTGACTGGGGGTGCAGATGAGGCCAGCCCACACTCACCTTTGGAAGTCTGAAGGACGGCAAACAACAATTTTGTTTGAAAATACTTCCCGTGCTTTTCATCAAGGAACACACACAGGTGATGTTAAGTGCTCTAACGTGGTAAAACACCACAGGCTCCTTGGGTCCACGTGCATGGGCAATCCTGAGGCTCCAGAAAGAGCAAGACCTACATCCAATAATGTACATGCAGTAAAGCTCTTCCATGTCATCAATGTTTTAACCCTCCCATTTAAATATTAATTTAATGGAAGAGCATAAAAGCAATATCCCTGAAAGCCCAGGGTCATCTAGTCCATTGCCCTGTTCTCTGTTCTCTGGGAAGAACCCAGAGACCTCCTCAGTTTGCTGCTGGCTCTCTCAGTCTTATAACATTAGTTCTAGTAATAATAATACATCATCATAAATGTAAAGCTGGTCATCATGATAATTATTTATGACTTATGCTTCTGGCCGAGACTGAATGTTTCTGTAGAGGTTTTAATTATCATTTACGCATCTTTGTTCCACGTCCATAAAAATCCCAGGGCTCTGTGTGGCTGAAAGCTGAATTTATAGGATCCTGGAAATGGCAGAGCTTGGATTCAGTGAGAAAGGCTGCTCCTAATCACCAAAATGCCAGACCCAGTGAAAGGACATGAATGTCAGCAGGGCACAAAGTGCAAAAATGAGGCCACAGGTGACAGTCCCAACAGATGGAACTGTAGTTCCTGGATTTAAAGGGACTTGGTCAGCTGTATCTGTGCCTGATCCGTGTCTGCACCTTGATGGAGATGACTGGGGAAAGATGAGTCTGAGTCTGAGGCCCCAGCTGGTCAGTACAGTGAGGGTGACAGCATAGATGCATATTTGGGCTCAGGGACAAGGACACTTCGTGCCTCCTCCCTCCCATACTCTGCAGGGAACTGCACCTCGTGCTGCCCAGCCCCTTGCCAGGAGTGTCTGATCACCCTCCATGTAATCCTGGTGGATGCTCAGGGACAGCAGGACCCCTGGCCACCAGCAGCTCTGTGATTCAGCCTGAGCAGAGGAACAGCAAAGCACAAAGCTCAGGGACATCTCAGCTAAACAGGCAGATGCAGGACAGCGTGATCAGCATCATCAGCTGCCTCCAGCACTCCTGTCACCATCTGCTCCTGGCAAACAACTCAGCACTGGAGAGCAGCTGCCCCAAGTCCAGGCACTGCAAGGCTGCCTTGAGCTTGGGAGCAGACTAGATTTCTTCTTCCAAAATACACAGAGTGAAAAATACAAGATGCAGCATCTCTGGGTGTTTCCTACAGAAACTGCAGCATAACATGAGAACCTCAGCTGTTTTTTAACTGGAAAACCAAGTTTCTTGGTAAGTGGGGCTTGAAACTGTGAGCCAGGGGCTTCCAGAAGCTCAGAAAATGGGAAGGAATGAAGGAAAGAGGATCTTGGCAGGGATGAATAAGGATAAGAAGGAAAAGCATACTGCAGGCAGCAGCCATGGGCTTTGGCAGCCACTTCCTCATGTAGAAGGAAAAAAACCAATTTAAAAGCTGCTTGGGGAAAAGGAGGTTCAGCAGTAGATTTTTTTCATCTTCGTTAACAGAGCAAAAGGACTGCTCCTCATATCCCTGATGGGCTGAAGACAGTGCCTTCATTGCAAAGCACCTCGCTTTCACTACCAGGCTGAAAACGTATGAGGCATCAGAAATAATGTCACATTTATTAGGGAAGCAATTCAAGTGCAAAACTCACCGAGGGACACAGGGAGCTGACTACACGCAGAAATCAAAGGAAACCCTTGATCGAAAAGAAATGTTTAGCCACTATGTTCAAAGGCTCTCTAAATCAAAGACAAAATCCTTCTTTAATCAAGGCCATTGACCGTAGCTGAAAGCACACGGAGCCGCCAACATCGCCTTTCATGGCAGTACTGCTGGTGCCAAAGCTCCTATAACCCAGGATCCTTCCCCCAAATCCTGTGTCTGTGTCTTGGGAGCAGCTCTCAGCACTTAAAACAAAGCACAGTTTTGTAGGGACAATAAACCTCAGCCATCAGCCATCCAAAGCACCACAGTGTCCTTATTTTAGCAGCCTGAAAATCCAGCCTCTGTCTTCGAGCCTGAAGGAGTCATTAGGAAAAGGTGCAAGAGTTAATTGGGCCGTATCTAATCTCAGCCCAACCCAAGGATCAATACCTGTTCACTAAAGTTTATCAGCAGTGTTTGGCCATCATTTATCAGCTTTGGGGAGATTGCATTCAGAAAGGTGTGCAGCCTGCTGACGCACAGATGGGGTCACAGGGTATTGATTTTCCGAACCGGAGAGCAGATACCAACGATTAACAAGCACACATTTGTTGTGGCTAAAACAACCATGAGATACTGGCAGGGTAAGAGCTCGCCAAGAATGAAATACACATCTATGAATGAACTTCTGAAATAACATGGATCTCACAGTGCCTCGTAGCAGTGAAGCTTTGAGGAAAAGCCATCTCTGGAAACAGGCTTAGTGTTTCCAAGCTCTGCTGTCTTTTTTCTCCCCTTTATAGTATCTTCAGGACCAGAGTCCAGCAGTAGAAACATCATCCCCAGCTCTAGCCTATGTCCGCTACTTTTTTCTATTTCCTCCCAAAATCTCTTTTCTGTCAGACTGTGAAAAAGTGCAGTTCCCATTTTAAAATCATTCCATAGCTAACAGGAAGAAGAAATATTGTCAGATATTAAAGCCTTATTTCATAGTTTACTTTCCTTTACTTCCTTTCCTCACCTTTCTAATTTTTTAATAGCCATTTTCCCCATAGAACTGAGCAGGCTGAGAGCCCTCTGTTGGAAAAGCCTCACCTCCTCTAATTGTCTAATTAGTGAGAGGGACCAAAGAGTTTCAGCATCCTCTAGCCATATATTTTGTTGAAATCAGAAGTATAATACTGTTTTTCTGAGTTCTGAGCAAGTCATGTATTAATAGCCACTAGCACTGCCAATGAACTCACAGGAGAGGCTAGAAATACTGAATCTTTCTGGGGTTGGGATGAAAATCATTTGCACTATATTTCTTTTTGCACTGGCTTACAAAGTGATGGAAAGTAATATATCAAGGGTTGGACTTGATGATCTCAGAGGTCCTTTCCAACCTGGCTGATTCTATGATTCTATGATTATAAAAACTTGACAAAAACTTTGACAAAATATTTTCAAGAAATTAGGAAAAAAATGTGAAAATACTGTGTGTTTCAGACCTCCACTAAAAAAAGCTCCTAGTCCTGGGGACCTCAGGTTAGCCAAGGACCACAAAGGGACTGTTGTTTCTCTGCCAGTTTCTGAAAACTTCTGTGGAAAATATCAATTCATTCAGTCGTGTATTGAACCTCTGCAGGGATAAGGACTCAGCAGCCTTTTTGGTCCAGCAGCAGAGTTTTTCCTCCCTCATTGTGAATATTTTTTTCCTACTGTCCAGTTGGGATAACCCTTCCTACCCTGTCTGTGCTGTCTCCCCTCCTTTTGCTATTTAGGTCTGGGAGGGCTCTGGCTCTGTCTTCTCCCGGTGTTTTGGTCAATCCTTCACCAGCTCTTCAGCCAGGCCAATGCATCCAGAGTTCACCCAGATTTCACCCAACTTTCTAAAGAGCCAGGTTTCAGATATAATCACTTCAAACTCACCTGGGGGAAAGAGGATGTAAAAGCAGCAGTCACAGAATCACAGAATTGTTTGGGTTGGAAGGGACCTTAAAAATCATCTTGTTCCACCCTCCTGCCATGGGCAGAGATACCTTCCACTTGACCAGATTGCTCAAAACCCCTTTCAACCGGGCCCCAGGGATGGGATGTCCACATCTTCTCTGGTCAGTGGGCAGTAGCTGCAGGAAGACAGGAACTTTTGTCCAAACAGACCAGGCAATAGAGATCCAGGATCCTTATCAAGAGAGGTTCATACCAGAGCTCTTTTTTTTAAGTTACCTCACACATACTTCAAAGCAAGGTCCAGCCCTGGACAAGGGACATGTGGTTCTTGGGAGCAGGGACAGAGCTGGCCTGAGCTGTGCAGAAGGTGAGATTAGACCAGATCATCCTCTCTGAGTCTGTGACCCCGAAAGGACCATATGGTCCTTTCAGGGAATATACCATATGCTTCCCATCTTGTTAAGCCCCACGAAAGAGGGAGTGGGCAGGGGGTGCTGCTTCTAGCTGGAGAAGGGGGGAGTGCCTTGCTGGAGGAGATTGAAGTCTGTGTTTACCCAATTGTTGGCCACAGTGCTTAATCACTCTGCCCTGGATCTCTGGCAGTCACAGGGGCAGTCGGATGTGGAGGCGGGAGACAGATAGGATTTAATAAAGAAGCAATTTTATGAAGGAATACTTTGCTTTTGGCATGTTCTGTAGGAGTGGGAAAAATGATAGTTTTTCTCCAGTAATGACAGTGAAAGCAAAAAAAGCAGAGCTCCGGTTTCCTGGAGGACCGACCCCATGTGCTCCCATTGCCTCCACATCCCATGGAGATCCCACATGGGAGCCAAGGAGAGGGGCATGAGCAATTAGGGGAGAGCCTTGCCAGGAGCCAGAACCCCCCTGCAGTGTACCTGACCCAGGGTCACTCCTGGGCAGCCAGTGGCAGCAGCTGTCCCACCTGCAAGGGACAGAGCCCCGAGGTCACTGCTGTGACCAGAGCTGACCACAGCCCAGGCTATTCCCACCAGCCACATGTCATCGCCCAGTAGGCCATAGCAGAGGAGGGAAAGGTTTCTATGGAATGAGCCCATGGGGTTCAGTGTCACTGCAGTGGTGGGAGAGTGGAGGCAAACAGGCCAGGAGCTGGGCTGGGAACTTACCCCACACCAGGGAGCTGTGTGATTCCACCCCAGCCAATTTCAGCCAGTAATCCTTACAAACACAAGACCTGTCCCCAGCACGTTCATCCTCCTTGGGAAGCATTTGATTGGCATCCAGGCATGGTCTCTTCTGAACAATCCAACAAGCAGTGATTTATGTGATGTCTTTGTCTTTAGACACTGCTGGCAGCAATATCCATTCTCAGGCAAAGCTGCCAATGCCTGCAGATATCCAAAGGTCTCTATCATGGACATGCTGCCCTTGCTGAAGGATAACAAACAGAAGCTTTAGTAAAAGTAAAAATGATAATTTGCTAATTTTATCCTGTAGCTATGCTCAGCCCCCTTCCCAGAAACCAGAGGTCCCAAAGGCAAGATTTCCAGAACAGGAGAGAAAACAAATTTATATACTATCCTGGGCTCCAAAGATTCTCCTACAGCTGGAGAAAATACCGGATGCCTTCCCAGCAGCTACTCACAGAATTCCTTTGTCAGTGTTCAATATCTTCCATGTACCCAGAGCAACAGAATAGCTTTCTCAGCATTAATGGGAAAGAATCCAAGACAAAAATCACTACGGACCAAATTATGGTTGAAGTTTGTTTTTTTTCTGCAGGAAAAATCAGTGTTTGAGCAGTATCCCCTGGATACAGGAGCAGCTGATCACTGCACACTGCTAGCTCTCACTCTGTAAGGTAAAAGCGCTTGGGCTGTCTCCCACACCTGAATGGATCCAGCTGCACCATCTCCTTTCCTCCAGGTGACTTGCAGATCTCCCAGTGGGCTCCTACATGCACAGTAGACCCCCTCCCCTCCATGGATGCACTGCTGTGTGGGGCTTGCTTTTCTGCACTTCTTGCACTGACTGCTTTCAAAACCGTCTTGGATACCATGGACAAAGCCCTGAGTTTACCTGGAAGCTTCAGGCCTGGCAAACCCAGCAGGTAACAGAGCTTTAGGGATTTTTAGTGTTTAAATCCAACACAAGCAGCTCTTTGGACCCAAGAGAGCTTTGGGAACTGTTTTTTATGACACCTCTGGGTTTCACCTTTGCATCCACCTTTCTCCAAACTTTACTCATCCTACCCATTGCAAGGCAGTAGCAAAGTCTCCACCCACCTTGCTGACATCCTGAGCACTGAGGATCCTCTGGTGCCTGCCCTTCATGTATCATCTGGGTCTTGTTTGTGATCTTTGGATGCTTTTGACTAGTGACTCTGTTGCAATTTCCTGGGGGCACTGGTGGCTTTTCTCTGTATATTAAGTCTTCACAACAAACAAATTCCAGCCCTGGTACAACAAGTGATCCTCCTGCCTGTCATGGATGGACCATTGCAGGGAAACAGGTAGTTTCTCAAACTTTTCATTCCCCTGCAATGCAATTTTTTATTCCTTTGCAGCACTTTACTATTGACAAAAATGTAACTTGAAAGCACTCAGATTTGGCCAAAGGGTGATGTAGGCATTCATCCTGCAGAAGGAGAATCACCTCTTTCAGCTGGTCCACCTGGAGGCAGACCTGACAGTTCAACTGGCCTCCTTACCCGTCACCCCTTCCTCACGTTCCTTGTGTAGCATCAATTCCCTCTCCAATTGCCTTCCGCAAGCCAAGAGAAGACACCACTAGCAACTGCAGATATCTTCTGTCCCACACCATGTGGCCATCACCCAACAAGGTGACCACGGGGAAACCATCCCATCCCAGCACCTCCTTTGGGGTCTGTCTGTCCTCGCCATTTCCCCACAACAGCCACCGCACCCAGCAAGTCACACAGCACGCCTGGCAGAGCCGCCTGACTCATTTTTCTCTACTCCTCCAGCTGATGTGTTTGGAGGAACATGCTGCTCTGACAAGGTGACACATCCTGAGAAAGCCCACACTGCCGAGGACGGTACCGGGAGCACCCAGCGCAGTAGCAGTTCGCAGCTCTTTTTCATTCCTCCCCAGTCAAATGAGCCCCAAGCATTTCTGTTTGATTTTCCTGAAGGGTATAGAATAGGTGTCAATCAGGAGAGAGGAGCCCTGAAATCCCACGTTTTTGAAGGCTTCTCATAAACACGCAGCTGTCAGCAGAGACGCTTGGAAAGGAAGGGCAATTGCTAATGGAGAAACTGCATTAAAAACCAAGTGTGCCTGCTGTTCAGCTGCAGCAGCGTTAGCAGCCTGTGCTGGATCCTTCTTTTGGCACAGGCAACTGCCCTTGACTCTGTTGGTTTGGCTCAATTCGTTGTGGAATAATTAAGTGCAGTCCATTGTATTGCATAATCTGGAGTTTCTTCAACCTGCTTCAGTAGCAAAGTACTTAATCTCATCCAGCTCTGGGATCGGTTAGGAACATGAAATTCAGTCAGTGCAAAGCTATCAGAAGCCTAAGCAGTAAGAGGATGAAGAGAGAAGTGGCCAGGAGGCAGGGGGAGGTCAGCAGCCTGCCTCTGCTTTGATGCCTCTGAGTTGTGGAGGAAGGAGAAAACTACACTGTTACACACTTGAACAAATGTCCCAGGAGCCAACACAGTTCCCACTTGCAGAGCAGTTCTCATAAACGCTGAGGATTTACCCATCAAACTCAAGTTTGGAAAAGTGCCTGGATGTTTCCAAGGAATCTGAGGAAAGAGATTTCTGTTTCTGGACAATCCAAAGTATCACATTTCCTGGCTACAGCAAGGATCTAAACTGAAAAATGTGCAAATGTGTTTTACCAGGAGTGGGCACATCCCAAACAAGAGTAATCAGAGAAATTCTTTTCAGTACTGCTCTGTATACACATGTTACAGATTGAGGAGGAAAATCTTTCCCCCGGTTGCCCTGCTGTGCAACCATCAATGCCCTTGTGAAGTCCCCTTCCAGCTTTGGGAATTGAGCCCAAAACACCTATTGGCACCTGTTGGGTCTACTCACACTGCAGATCTGACAAGTAACAGGGAACAGTGCTGGATCGAGAGTAATCTCTTTCAGCTATAAAAAATGACTATCCCTCCCTCCCTTGCTCCTCAGAGGGTGATAACACCACATGAACCATTGTCCCAGGCCCTCTAAAGGACTGTTACCTGCACTCAGAGGTCTGCGAACACCCAGCCCACCTACTGAGAGCTGCTGGGAGGGTCATACCCCAAACCAGCTTTACTCACTAAGTTAAAATAACAGATGCAATTGGGAGCAGTTCTTTCTGCCTCATGTTACAGGTCAGAGGGAAATCCAGCTGACAGAGAGGAATCTCCCTCACCACTGAAGCAAAATCATGAGAGATGTTCATGGCAGGGGAAAGCATCCTCCACAGCTGTGTTCAGATTGGGACATCCCTTGGACAGTGGAGCAGCTGCCAGTGGAGCTGAGATTCCCCTCTCACAAACAGCTCCTTGAATTGCTCTTGGCATTGACTTTTCCCGTTCAGCTAATTAAAAATCTGTCTTTGAGTCATAAGCCCCCATTAGTAATAATTTGCTTTGCACTTCTCCAGTGATTTATGGCTGAGATATCAAAGTGCTTTAGAAACATTAATTAATCCTTCTAATACCCAAGGGACTGATCCACTCTCTGCAATGCACCACTGGTGGTGTAACTGTAGGAAATCCCCAGGGTTTACTCCAAACTATGGGCAGGGAGAGGGGAAAGGAGCAGCATCCGACCCAATGGCTCATTTCAGCTGCTGCCTGCAATCAGAGATGTGCAGTCAAAATAGCAGCACTGAATGTGCAGCCTCAAGCGAGCCCCAGGCACAGCCAGGCTCCCTGCTCTCCAGCAGCAGTTCTTGCTGCTGTCCCTGTCTGCCCAGGGAGGGAAGGGGAGCTGCAACACCCCAGCTCTGCTCTGTGGAACACACCAGGAAAGGCATGTGTGGATCAAAACTTTCTTCACTCACAAGTGGTTTCACCAAACATCTTCAACCTGAAGTGGCAGTGACAGGGCCATTAATCAAAGCCACACTACTCCTACTAACACATGTATTTCCCTTGCTGTCCTTCCTGTTTCTCCAATCTGCTGCTTGTACAAAGCCGCTTTATCACAGCTTGCGGTGCAGACCTAAGGCTGTGTCCCACACTTGGAATGGGGCTCCAGTCCTTGCTGGTGATAAGGATTGTTAACTCCATTGGCTTCGGAGAGCCTTTCATCTTTGTGCACACCAATGAGCCAGTTGCCACCTGGTGTTGTCCCAGTACTTTGAATGTTGTCACCAAAAGACTGTGGGGTGGAGCTGGCTGTTTGGTGTGGTGCCAGAGACTGGGAAAGATATAAAGGTCCCAGCAGACTGCCAGAGACAGGACCTCTGACAGACTGAGGAGTGTCCCAGTTTCTCTCTGCTGTGCGCAGTGAAACATCACCTTGACCATGAAGGCAACTGGCATTTTCCTGCTCCTCTCCCTGGCACTCTGTTGCTACCAAGGTGAGTGCAACATTTTGCTTAGGAGCCATTTCCCCTCCTTGCTAAAGCTCCCAGGTCTGTCATATGGGAAGGTGAGTCTGGGAACAGGCCAGCTGGTGCTGGGACCTTGCTGTGGCTCTGGGTAGGGAATGCTGCAATGACCAACGTGCATTAAACCAGTGGCCTGTTAGCAAGCCTAAAACAAAGGCTTGGAAAGGGTGCCTGGCACCTGCTCCCAAAAATGAGCAGACCTGCTGAGCTGATGCTCTTCCTTCAAGGCTACGATTCAGCCTGGAGCTTCTGATTTCTAGGACAGTGTGATCCTTTTAGACTGAATAGGTGCTATTCTGGTTTTAAAAAAGCAAATCCAAGAAGACAGGAAATGAATCTATGCAAGGGAAAATGCAGCTCTCGGTACCTAATCCAATGTTTAAGCCAACTGTGTTTTCAAAATCCCATATGGTGCAGAGGGATGCAAACATGAGCTGTTGCTGCTCCTCAGGTCCTGCTCACCGGGGAGTTCTGTGTTTGTGGGTTCATTCAGAACAGGAGGGTGCTTCAAAGCAAGTCCTCCACCATCCTGTTTACTGCACGGCAGTTGCCGCTGCAGAGCTGTCTGAGCACAAAATCTGGACTCATTTCAGATGAACTGAGCACGTAGTGAGCTACAGCTCCTGGGTCTGGATCAGTGCTAGTCCAAAGTAAAAACCCTGAAACATTAAATAGAGATATAATCTGGATCCTCCATATAGCTGACTTCTGGATCTGTAAGAAACCCAAGATCTTCTCAGTTCTGACTTTTGCTGAACAAATCTGGGTTGTTTTTCAAAATACACTCACCACATGTTCCACCCATGTGATCCCAGTTGTCAGCTCAGGGCTGGAGAAGCCAGCTGAAGTCACGGCTTGCTCCCACCAGCTTTGGTGTGAGACCTCAGGGTCCAATCATTTCTCCTTCTAGTAGAGACCTTCAGCAACTTGTCTTTTGCTTTGCTTCTCTGTGGTACAAACCTACTGACAGTAGAAAAATCACCCTGGATTTACTCCAGCACTGGTCCAGCATCAGCAGGAGTTTCTCATTTACTCATGAATGTGTGATAAGAGGTAAGAAAAGCCCCCTTTGCTCCTGACAGCTGGCAGGCGAAGTCACTAGAAGTGTATCTTGCCTTGGCAGGGCCTTGCACCATCATGGTGTTTCTGCCAGGGGAAAAAGGCATATGCATCAAGGAGGGACCCAGATGAAAAATGTGGGAGATCCAAGGGGAGAAATTGTTTTCTGGGACAAAGGTGTTTGAGTGAAGACATACAGTCCTCAGGCTAAAGCATCTTTATTCGGTTCTCCTTGAAACCTGCCCAAGTTATGGATGCTAAGACATCTTCTCTCTCTCTCTCCCCCCCCTCTTTCTCCCCACTCTTTCTCTAGGAATTGCTGAGGCGAATCGAGCTGCTGGCAGAGGAAGAGAGGTGAGGGCTCCTGTTTTTTGGTAGCACAAGCGAGACAGCACTAACCCATACAACTGGGGAGCCACAATTACTTAATTCAATGAAGTATAGTGGGTTGACAGCCCAAAGACGCCGGTGCCTGGGAATCTCATTCCACCTGCTGTGCCTCAGCAAAATCCCAGTGATGGTATTGGTTTTCCACTGTATTCCTTTTCCCCCTCCCCCTGCCCACAGTGGAGGAAAATTTATTAAAGAGCTGAATACTGCTGTCACCTGCCAAGAAGACAGCTCCCCTTACTCTCTGACTTTCAAGTGTGAGAACAGGTATTGTTGTGGCATGAAAATAAAAACTGGGAAGAACATGGTCAGGCACTGCCCATGGAGCACTTATTTACTCTATACTGTTACTCTTTAGGGTGTGCAGCAGTGCCAGGAGTGGAGTTCAGCTGGCCAAAGGACATGGTGGCAAAACGTCCCAGTGTTTCTGAGAGCTCATAGCAGAGCTCTGAGCAAGCTGGGATGGGTTATCAAGATAGAAAAAATATGCACCTCACTGTGAAAGCAGAGCTCCTTCGGTAAATCAGAAACATGATTAACATTTTCAGCATTTCCCTTTTGTGCCTCCAGCCATCCTGTGACAATTTCAACCTAAGCAGAGGTTGTTCAAGGAACTTTGAACCCATCTGTGGCACGGATGACGTCCTGTACAGCAACGAGTGTCTGCTGTGCCTTCATAACCGGTAAGCATCTGAACCTGCTGCAAGGCTAAATATCACACAGATGAGGGCTACTACGTATGTCTGGGATTTCCTAGAAAGAAAGCTGTTTGCATGCAGCTGGGTGGAGCGTGGGCAGTGAGCCCAGCACATCTGGCACAAATCTGGCCTCCTGCACAGATGCTGCACCCACTGCTCTGAGCATGTGGACTCTGGCTGAGAAATAGGTCCATTGTGTGCAGCTCAGCACATGAACTGCCCACAGGCAGGGGCTACACGGCCAAAATCTCCCCCTACCTGCAGCTGCCAAACTGCAGCGATAGCCCAGACTGTGCTGGCGGGCATCCAGGATCTCAGACAAATGGCAAATTCCTCAAAGTCTGCCCAGATCTAGCATGCAGGCAGAAAAATATTTTTCCAGATGACCTCAGATGTGTGGTGGCTGAGGAAAAACTATGTTTTTTCACCTCAGCAATTTATAGCTGAGCTCTGCTTTTTGTCTTCTCTACATATGCAAGGATAAAATTTGCTCTGGGTATTTTTAAGAATGAGCTTTATATTTAATCTGTGCTGGTGCCAGATTGCACTGTTTTAGCAGAAGGCCAGGCCCAAATGCTAGCAATGTCTCTGGCAAGACTTGATTCACTTCATCTGGCTTGGGCCCTAGGTAATTTAAAGTATATTTATACATTGGAAGCACTCTGTGTCAGACAAGTGAAGGAATTACTTCCAACTCAATGCTATTAGGTGGTTTGAAAATCTCTGTTGGGAAGATTGAGTTTTATCTGGAGCCAGATGCCCCAGTCTGCAGGGTTAAGGGAGCTTCACCCTTGACTTCACCTGGTGTAGGTAGGGATTTTTGGTGATCAGGCTCACAAGCCCATCTGCCACCAGCAGAGACATCTCTAACAGAAGCTCAAATTCCATCTTTTATGTTCCTGAATGTGGAGCCAAATTCTGCTTTAAGGAGCATTGCCTCCCAGCTAAGTCTGCAGTGACAAGGAACAGAGTCCAAATCACTAGAAAAAAGAGCCTGGATAAGAATTGTTGGTCTGGTTGTCCCCTCTTTGCTTCATTAACCCAGGCTGCTGCCCTATATTCCATTCCTAGCCTGCTCAATTGCTGGTTTACCTTTTAAGGCTGAAGATGATGCAGTCAGGCAGAGAGATGCTGAGTGGGATCTCCTGAGCAAAGGCAGCACGGTTAATGACCCGGCACGGCCTGGCAGGGCAGTAATGACCATGCTGGAAGGCAGCAGCCCAGCACCAGCTGTCGCCTGCCTTGTGCAACAGATGGGGGTGGGAGGTTCATCAGACACAACATCATTAGGGCATTGGCCATGAACCAGGAGCCAGTTAAAGTGAATGAGAAAGGCTCCAAAGTCAGCAATGCTGGGAGCAAAGTGGCGTCGAGGATGCTTCATCTCCCCGGTGCAGAGAACAGCTTCAGAGAGTTGGGAGACTTCAGTGGTCACAAGAAGGAAAGTTTGGGGTACAAAAAAGAAAGAGATTGAGCTGGTGGTATCTCCAGAGCCAGCCAGGAGTCAGAGAGGAGAAGGGTTGGATGAGAAGCTGGGGCTAGTACCCACCTTGTGTTGACAAGCACTGTGTCCCTGGACCTCTTCAAATTCCCCTTTGTGCTCTGAGCAGCTGCAGCTGGAAATGTGCTGCTCCTGCGGGTCAGAGGCCCAAGCCTGGCAGCTCCTCTCTACTGTTCTCAAGCAAAGAAATTCTGAGGTTAGGAACAACAGCTGTTTGGTCTCCTGGCCACAGTGATCTGGGCCAGGTACCAGGACTCTGAAGCTGCCTGGTGCCAAATGTCTTCGGGGAGAGATAAACGGAGTGTCCTCATCTATAGAGCTTTGGTTCATGGGGAAAAGTCAGGTAGCCGAGAGGCAGGATAAAGTGTCATTTGCAGTTTTGTGTGTGCAACTGGTCTGACAAGAGCTGGAAGCCTGCAAGGACTCTGGGAATAACTGTGGAGAGCATCTGGTGGGTCCCTGCAGCAGCAGTGTCTCACTTGTCGCCTTTGGTCATTTCACTGTGACCAGCATACAAAATGTGTTTTGCAAAATGCAAATCGTTTTACCAGCATTTCTCTATGCACCTGAGAAATGGCCCTGTCTTTACAAAGAGGAGAATGACATGATTCCATGTGAAAATGGAACAATTCAGAGTAATCAGGTCTACTACTGGGGGAAAAAAAGATTTATTTCTTTTAAGGTGCCCTTTTAATATTTTCCTCACTTTTGCTGCAGAAAAAAATCAGGAAGGGAGACTGGGAGCAGGCCAAACCCCAAAAAAGACACGGTGGCAGGCATTTGTCTGTAAAAACCTACAAAACAAATTCATAACCTTTATTGTTTGCAGCCAGACAGGCATTAGAGGTGTCTTAGTGCTGTCCTGCAGCACAGAGGTGAACTATTCTGCCAGGAGGTGTCAGGAAGCACTCTTGAACTTATTGGAATTAATTAACACATGTCCATGGTAACCCTGAACTCCCTGTCAAGAATATGTGGCCTTGCTTGCTGTGAATAACACTTAGATGATGATTTAAGCAGTATTTTCTTTTCTTTCTGCCTTTGTCCTCTGAGCCAGGCTCTTCTGTGTCTCAGGGACCCAAAGGCACCCTCCAGCATGTTTAACTGTCTCTTCCAGGCAAAGGGGCGCAAGTGTGCGCATAAAGCACAGAGGAATGTGCCAAAACCCCAACGCACGCTCCACTGACTAAGAGGGACAACCTTTCTGGAGAAGAGAGCACAAAGCTGTTCCTCACCTGCAGAATCTCCTAATAAAGTAGAAGCATTACCATGTCGTGCTTTGGGATTTCTTATGCACACAGCAGACCCCTTTCCCTGACACTTATAGTACCTTCCTGAAAAATATGGCTTGTGCTGGTTATGTCCACAAAGAGCTGTGAGCAAATCAAATTACCGACAGAGCTGCAGAGACAAGGCGGGGACATGCCCAAGGAGAGAGCTAGGCTTGACAAGGAGGCTCTTTTTTGCATCAAGAATTTTGTTTTTCTTTCCTAAACTTCCAGCGTCCACACAATAGGAGATTTTAGCATTCTCATCACTTGCAATTGCATTTGTTAAATACAGGGCATTAAAGCCCTTACTCCAGAGTCTTTGCCAGGAGGAAGAGTCCAACAAGTCATCTCCACAGTGACATGCCTCCAGCCTTGTCCATATGCCCCATCACATGGTCCCTGTGCACCGAGAGTCATCAGCCTCACACTTGTCCTGCAGTTCACAGCTACCCACTGCCTCAGAAAACCCAAAAAGCTCCATTTTTCCAGGCAAAAATCTTTTTGTTTCTCTTAGTGGCCTTGGTGAGCTTTGCTACTCATACCAGGGCTGCGGGCTGATGGGAGAGGACATGCCCTGCCAAGAAGAACTTGGGGGTGCTGGTGGATGAGTGGCTGGACATGAGCCAGCAATGTACACTTGCAGCCCAGAAACCAGCTGTGTCCTGGGCTGCATCAAAAGAAGAGTGAGCAGTAGGTTGAGGGAGGGGATTCTCCCCCTCTGTTCTTGTGAGATCCCACCTGCAGTGCCATGTCCAGCTCTGGGGCCCCCAATACAAGAAAGATATGGACCTGTTGGAGCAAGCCCCAAGGAGGCCAAGAAGGTGCACCAAGGGCTGGAGCACCTCTGCAGTGGAGACAGGCTGAGAATGCTGAAGTGTTCAGTCTGGAGAAGAGAAGGCTTCAGGGAGACCCTAGAGCCTCTTTCAGTACCTAACGGGGCTTCAAGAGAGCTGAACAGGGACTTTTTATGAGGGCCTGGAGTGACAAGACAAGGGGGAATAACTTCAAATTGACAGAGGGCAGGGTTCGGTTAAATATTCGGGAGTTATTTACAGTGAGGGTGGTGAGACACTGGTTGCCCAGAGAAGTTGTGGATGCCCCATCCCCAGAAACATTCAAGTTCAGGGAGCTCGGAGCAACCTGGTCTAGCGGAAGATGTCGCTGCCCATGGATGGGGGTTGGACCAGAGGCCCTTTAAAGGTCCCTCCCAACCCAACCCGTGCTGTGGCTCTCCGCGGCGCCCGGCGCGGCAGGACGCGGACTGCGGGTCCCTGGATGGAGAGCGGGAGGAGGTTTCGGCACTGGAGGCCGCTGTTGCTCCGCCGCAGCCGGTGCCGCTGCCGCTGCCGGAGCCGAGCCCGCATCTGGAGCCCACAGCTGGACCCCGCAGCTGGACCCCGCAGCTGGAACCCGCAGCTGGGGCCCGCAGCTGGCGGGGGGTTCCCGGCCGGGCGGGCGGGGAGCAGCGCTCGCCCCGCGGGCGCGCAGCGGGCTGGCGGTGCTGCTCCTCCCAGCCCTGCCGGGAGGCTGGACCCGCTGAGCTGGGGTAGCCGAGGCGCTCTCGGCCTCACCATATCCTTCTTCCTCACACCCCCGGGACCCACAGGCAGGTTTGTGGGGAGCTCATGCTCCACCCGGGAGGCCGCAAGGACATGAGTGGTCCCGGCAGGTCTGCCCTGAGCTGGAGGGATGTGTCTGCCTTGGCACTAGCAGTCCTGCCAGCTGTTCCCTGGAGCGCTGGGAATTCCACTGCTTGTGCCAAAGGGCTGTTATAAGTCAACACAATACAGCCTGGGACAGAGCAGAGCTGGGGGTCAAATCCTCTTGTGATTCCTAAGAATCATAGCCCTTGAGTAAATGACTGTACATGGGGCAAGCCAAATGCTTTGTCCTTAGCAGATCCTGAACTTCACTGTGGTCAGAAAGATGAGTTCTCTTCATGAAGAAGCGGCTGAAACTCACGCATACCAAAAAAAAAGCATGATCAAGCTGAGAGAACTCCAGCACTCGCTTGAAATTTCTAATGTAACCAGATGCAGCTGAAAAGGGGGGAAACACGGGCTCCTCTTCCCAGATCTGCCAACAAGTCTGTGGTCGAGGGAGAGATGAAAAACCACTCACTTTGCCCGTACGTAAAATTAATGCACTAAAGGTGGTAGCCCCAAATACACTTGGGACTGTGAATTGCCTTGACATCTTGGCACACAGGGAATCCTGGAAGGGTCTCCCACAGCTGGGATATTGCTGATTCTGCTGCATCATGAGAAATGGAGCATAGTTTTACCTGGAGAGATCTCTGTACATGAGGCTGGCAGGGGGGAAGCTGAGCCTCCTCATACAGTTCACTCACTGCTCTTGGACTTTGTGGCATGGCTAAACCCAGTTTGGCTCCAAACTCATCCAAGTTGGTTTCTTCCGCTCAGTAGAACATTGGAAAGATTGCACTGAGGCCACCTTATGCCAAGCAAAACATCTCTCCTGCCCATGCCATTTCTGGGAAACATCACCCAGTATTAGCCAAGAGCATTTCTTAGATGAAGTGAGGTGCTGACCGAGCCTGCAAAACAGCAGGTCTCATCAGCCACATGGCTGAGCGCAGCCTGCATCTCCCCAGGCACTCTTCTGGCGAGAACTGGCATTTCTGCTAAATGTCAGCCACATCCATTCCACAGCAAGGTCCATATCAGGCTTGAGATCATGGGAAGCAGCAGGTCAAGGGCTGCTCTGTAGGTACTGCACAGTGGGGACATATCAGGCAGAACCAGCAGCAAGTTTCCAGAAGTGAATGATTCCTGCCCATATTTCAGTTTTGGCTTGAACAAGGGCAAGTCTGAGGAAGCTTTAGCAGGTGCAAAGGTGTTTCACTGAGCTGTAGGTTTAGTTTAGACTCATCCACAAAAGCCAGTTTTCTACCCCCATAAGGGTTCTTCCCTGAAGCCAAGGAGGGGAACACTTCATCCTAGCTGCTCCTCTGCCATCTGATCACCAGCAGAGCCTGGGCTGTCCTGCCAGCAGCCAACTTGACTTTTCTGAAGCACTACCTTGTTTCCCTGTGTTTCCATGATGCTGTTTCCAGTGCTGGTGAGCTGTCAGGGATGGGAAGAGTAAGGGGAAGAAGGGTAATGGCTTCAATTCTTGGTTTCTTCGTCTAAATAGCTGCTGCGTTTCAGACTCCTTACAAGGGCAGCACTTCTGGTGTTGTGTTTGGGAGAGACCTGAATGCATTTTGAATGATGCAACTGGGGAAAAACAGGGTTTGCCAAATCAAAGGAAGGACATAGCGATCCACCTCCCTCCATCTTCCCTCCTGGCTGCTCTCAGAGGGCTCAGCCAGGGCAAAAAGGGAAAGGCCAGGGGCACTTGGTGGGTAAGGAGAATCCCAAAGAATGATACAAATGTTGGGGGGGGGGCACGGGCCTCAGACTGGGAAAGCAAAGAGCAATGCAATTCCTGCCCCAGTGCCGTGCTCTGGGTAACAAGTAACTGAATGACAAAGGGGGGAAAAGCCAAAAATAACCATGATGGTTGCAGCAGCTGGGGCTCCACAGAGAGCAGGATACCCGCAGGGCCCAGCCCCTGCCAGCTCCCAGCCTGCCTGCCCTGGGAGCACCAGCACATCCACGGGAGGAGCAGGTGTTTTGCAGCTGGTGAGGCTTCCCCTTCTCTCCCTCCTCCTGCCATGCAGGTGCATCTCTCCTGCACTGCTTCACCAGGATTTGCTGTTCAGGTGGAAACTTTTCAAAGCAGGGTCGCATCCGGCTCAGTGTATCCGAAGCAGCCCTGGGTACTGCCAAGCCTCAGGAATGTCACAAGAGTGATGAAAACCAGGCAGCTAAGGACAGAAAACCCAGGGGAGCATTTTCTTATCAGAAAACCATGTTTCTTTAAATTCAGACTTTTCTGCCAGTAAAAATTCCTGTAAAATTCAGCTGGGGAAGCCCTTCCCCCTCTGCCTCCTGGAACACTTTCCTGAAACTCCCTCCTGGGAGGCAATATCTATTTCCATTGCCAGTGGCATTTGACTTCATAATGTCATGATAGCAAACTGTGAATTCAGCTTTAGAACTGGACTAAGAGAGTTTAGTGAAATGCAATGCCCCAGCTGAGAAGAAGTTCTGGATTTCTGGTAGTTGCAAAATATTCTTGTTTCCAGGCCTGTTTGGAAGAGACAGCTTTGGCACCACCTTTGCCCACTGCAGCCTTCCCCAGACTTCCTCTGCTAAGCAGGCTTCTATTTTAGCCACATTTTCAACATCAGATTGGTTTTTCTAGTCTGGAAATAAGCACAGTCTTCCTCAGATTTTCTGCAGCTGCCGGAGGGCACTTTCCATAGGGTGTGTTCAGTTTCAGGAGGCTTGTTTTCGGGGAGCTGAATTAAACCCAGTTTGGCAGGTTGGCAAAAAGAGCTCCCCTTTCCAGGCACCCCAAGGGAACCCCCCTGCTGCCGATGAAAGGCTCCTGTGTGTTATGATGCTGCCACCAGCCACCTCCCGGATCTGGCCTTTGACAAAGGATGCAGACAGTGGTGTCCCTGTGCCTAGAGCAGGGCAGAGATCCAGAGCCTGCTCTCCTTGATGGGTACGCAATCACTTCAGCTGCTGCTGTTGTGACAGCCTCAACAAGAGATGTCAGGAGTGGCAGCAAATGCAAACAGTTTTGTCATGGTGGAGAGGCAGCTGCCAGCCCAGCGCAGCAGCACCGCTGTGGCAGAGGGTCACGCTGCCAAGCTTGAGGCCACAGAAGAAAATACCAATTGGTTCCACCTGAGTAGGAAATGACAGTGCTAACACTCTGCAAAGGAAAAGTCTGACCGAAATGGAAGGATGCTTTTAAACTGCAAATTTCCTTTCATCTAAACCACAGCTCAGGCTACACTGGGGAAAAACTGTCCTTGGCAAATGTATGGGAATGAGCTGGAAGTGGCTCTGCACCAATACAGACGGTCTGTCCCCAGGGCTTAGTGGGGCTGTAGCGGGATCATCACTAAATAAGAGAGTGGACACTTCTCACTGAAGGGCTGAAACCACCCTGATAACCACAGACATGGCACAAATAGCCACAACTAGAGCTGCACATTTGAAGTGAGATCTCAGCTTTTGCTTTCTAATGTCTCTGAGCTGTTACAGAGAAGTCAGATGACAGTAATAGTTTGTATTTCTCTCTATCAAAAGACAGTAAGCTTCCAGGAATCAGGAGCATCCAAAGTGTTCTGCAGCCAGCACAGACAGCGAGGCAGCACTGCCAACATTTCAACACTGGTTTTCTGGCCTTTATCCTCCATCAGGCACAGTCCACTTACAGCAAGGACAGGAGGGGCTGGAAGTGCCAGCTCTGCATGGTGCTGGCACGTGAAGCTGAATTCCTTGCGCTCTGCACGCTGTCGGAGACCTCTCGGCACTGCAGTCAGCATTAGCACTGCGGGTGGATTCAATGCTGAGAAGTTCTGCTTCCTTCCAGCTAAGCAGCACAGCTCCTGGAAAGCTCCCAGGCAGAGGTCCTGTCCTTCACCTGTACCAGAACAATAACCTGTTGTTGTAGCATGGCTCAACAGGATTCTAGGCTTTTTCCGAAAACTTAAGCTCTTTGCTACCTGCAGAAGGATGCCACAAATAGAAAATCATGTGTGCAGTTTAACCCAAGGGGCTTCTGGGCTCTGGGAGAAGGTTGGATCCTTCCTGGTACACCCTGGCATGGAAGCATGTAGTGATCCACCCCCACACCTACGTGGTAGGGTGCTGGGAAGCTCTCCTTTGCTGGCAGATGGTGTAATGTGGCTTGAAGCCACAAAGACATTAGGTCAGTGCAAGTGTCCAGCTTCCAGGTGGCATCACTCTCATGGACCAAGATCTGACGCGTTAATCAGAGACCCCCTATCAGCTCTCTTTTCTGAAGTCATTATCCATAAGGAGAAGGGATGCAGCAGCCCTGCCTACACACCCTGTCACATGCTCTGGGGCACTGTGTCCCCCAGTAATGCCCTCACGGGTGCAGATGGTGTTTAACTCCAGTAGTAGGATGCCCTGACCTGAAAACAAAAGCCAGGATGCCACAAGTTGGGCACATCAGAGGCTGAAGCACAGTGGGAAAAGAGCCAAGGCAAGGCTGAAGCATCAGGCAAGGCATATCTGGGGCAGAGAAAGATGTCCCACGGCCCTTGCACCAATGGCCACATGCTAGTTCAAAGGCAGGGAATGAGTTAATGCACACAGCAGTGAGATGGCACAAATGCCTGATTTTGTGTACCACTGCCAGTGGATATAGAGGAGCTCTGGATCCAGCTCCAGCGAGACACCACAGGGAACTGCACCAGCATCGCTGCAGCTGCTACTGGGCTGAAGATGTTTCTGGCTGCCCCTGCACTTGGGCTGAAGTCGTTCTTCTTTCCTCACCCTACTCCTGGTCACAAGAACACAGGAATTTGGTAACCAAAGTGATTATTCAGTGCACATTTCCAAGGGTATGGAGCTAGGCAGAGGTCACTCTTCTGGCCTCTGCTGGCCTTCCTGGCTGGTTCAGAAGCTGCACCTGCATCGCTGCCAGCCAGTGGCAACACAGTAAGGAAGAACAGCATTTGCACCAGGACTTAAGCTCCTCTCCTCCATCTGACAGCAGAACCCACACAGCGCAGGAGGGGAGTAGAGGTCTTGGACTGCCAGCAGGGATGGCATGTTCTAGGGAACAGCACACAAATTCATCCTATCTGGAAAGCTCTGGGAAACATGTGGACTGGGCTACAGTGTCTTAGCTAAATAAAGCCAGTGTTGGACAAAGCCCCACAGTTCTGCCCTCCAGCCCTTCCCTAGCCACTGACTGCCCCAGTTCCCTGATATCAGCCACCCTTTTTCAACAAGAGCTTCTAATTTTGGTGCTCAGAAGCAGTCACTTACATGCCTGAGCTTTCCAGTTTGCGCAGCAGTGCAAGAGAGATGTGTAGAGCATATAAACAGAGATAGAGTTCAAAACCAAGGTCTTTCCCTAGAAAAACTGAAAGATTAAGCATAATTGGTTTGGTCATAATGAGTGCACTATTATTTCTGCTGTTCCTTCTTACTCCAGAGCCACAAATACCCCCAAGTTCTTGGCAAAGGAAAGCAACTATCTGGTTATACTTTACTTCCTGAAAAGCAATTAAGAAAAAGATCTATTGACCTCTGTAGGCACTGGGATAGACAAGCATCTTCTAGTTCCAGCTCTGACATGTTCCCCGTCCTGATCTAACTATTTTTAAAGATAAATCCTGCCTCGGAGGCAGCTAATTGACTTCAAATGCAGGTCCCTGCTTTTCCAGCTCTCTTACAGGTGAAGTGAGGGCTTTGGCCTAACAGGACATCTGGACAAGAATACATATATATAAAGTTGCATAGTTGAACTGCCACTCTCAGAAATAAGGCCCATGAGAGCAAAGTCACCCATAGTAACAACTCCCCATGGCAGGAGCACTTTCCCATGCAGACAAGTTCCTGTTCATTGGGGCATGGTATGTACAGCCTCCACAGTTTATCACTTTCAGGATCTTGTGCCTATTTTAAGCCCATAATTCTTACTTGCTTCTGGAAAACACTGCTTGGCTGAACCACTGAAATTCAAGCAAAGGAAATGAGCTCCAAGTTCTTCGTGGAAACTGTAAGTGCTGGAAACAGTGTGGCTGCAATTCTGAAACCCGTGAAGGCTTCCTCATCCAAAAACCCTGATCCATATATATAATGGCCAGAAAGGTCCTAACCGAAGTGGAAGCTGGAAAATAGCACCTTTGTCACATTATCCTCAGGTAACCCAACGAAGCTGCTGTCATACACCTGCAGGGTCATCATACCAGTTTCCACACTCCTCTTCTGCTACTATTCAAAGCATTTGATTTTAGAAAAACCTTCAAGCAAGCCCTTGACTCCGGATCAACAGCCTGACACATGTGCTCTGCACAAAAGGGTCAGCACCACTCCCTGCTTGCCTTGCACACATTTGGCTACACCATGAGAAATGAGCCAGAAATCAGACTGGGGCACAAAGAGTAGCCACACAAGCTGTTTTGCTTCAGCTAAGATAAGGACAGAGACCAAAAGGAACCTCAGAGAAAAACTAAAAATATCACTGCAAATTTGTAGCCTGGCAATGTGCCTAATTAGGCATTGCCCACATTGAGAGGAGATATTCCTGTGAAAACCTGATGCTGGGTAACTCACTGGCCAGCCTGTAGATGGGATCTTGCATAAACACCTACCACTGGAAATCCAGGAGGGGAGATGTAACGGGAAGCGGCAGGAGGCACATAAATGTAATTTTCTCTTCCTCTGATCGAGCGTGCTGAAGAATACCTTGGTCATGTTGAGACAGAGTGTGAAAACCACCTTGTCAATAGATAGAAATCATGGGGTTGTTGCATCAGTCAGGGCAAGAGTTTTATTTCTAGACCATCAAGGGAGAAATAATTCTTTAGAAAAATCAATGAAATTTAAATGAGTACATAGGAATGGCTGTTCTAGCCCCAAAGGTCCATCTAGCCAAGCACTGTGCTCCCTGCACAATATGTCCTTCATCAAGAGAACATAATTGTGCAGTTCCCAGAGGCACCATGAACGTGAGAGATGTGTGGAGATGTGAAGTGCCACACAACGGACTGCCATCCACCCATCCACTCGTACACTCCCAGTTCCCCCACATCCAACATCAAAATTAGGCTGTTTGGGTAGTTCTGCTGGTGGATCTGAGGGCCTGGAAACCCCTTTCACAGCCTCAGTTCAAGATCCTGACCAAGGACTCAGGGGCACCACATCCCCATTGGCAGAGCCAGGCGGGAATTGTCTTGGCAGAGAGCTGCTTCTTGGACCAGGGGTCACATTCCCCTCTGTGTGGCTGAATACAGAGGGGCTTAACTGTCCCAGAAACCCATCTCGATCATTTCAGCTGGGCTGGAGGTCTCAGTCCCATTCTGCCACCCCTCCTGAAACCCAGGAATCAGAAAAATCTGTCTGCGCCATGGGAAAACTGGTGAGGTGTCTCGTGGGCTCCCACAATTTACAGGGAACCTAATTAAATACCAAGAGGTGCTTTTCTCTGTTCACAGCTTCCATTCTCTTCTTAACACTTAGCCACCAAGGTCCGTGGTCTCAGCTCAAGATTTTACTCTAAGAGCTGGTTCTGGCAGTGTCTGACTGCAGCTCTGGAGTTGAACCCTTCCAAAATGCCATCAACAGCTGTGCCATCTCTCTAATACCACAATAATAACCACAAATTAATGCACTCATAAAAAATAAAGTTTGAAGGAGCCTAAGGAGCTCAAAGCTGTAGCAGGTATTTTTTCCCTTTCTTTTCAAAGACTTCCAGTAGTGGAATTTCAACAACTTTCCTAAGAAACCATTTCTCATCATCTGTGTCTTTCTTGTTTGGCTTACAGTCATGACATCTTCTCTTAGCCGTGAAAGACACAGAGAAAAAAATATTTTCTTCTTTTCAGTAGCTTTTTACACACTGGAAGAGCTTCACACTCATCCTATTTTGCCTCAACCTTAAGTAAACAACTTTCTTTTATTCCATCTCCTGCTAGGTTGGATTTTCTCTCCTTCTACCTGTTCCTACTGCTGTCTTCTATTCTTACCTCAATCCAAAACTGAAATCTAATGCTGATGCTTTGGGTGAGCACCACTGAGCCTTTTCTACCAGCCTTCTCATAGGAGACATTGACCTGCAAAGACCATGAATTATTCGGAGCAGTTCTTTGGCATTTCTGCTTCACTGACACACAACACAACACTGATCATTTCACCTTCATAGCTCCTGGCAAAGTCTGTCAAACCTCGGCCTCGCTCACAGCTACCCCTTTAACATCCTGAAAGCCTTTGGAGCACCCCACACTGAGACCTGGTGACTTCTTGCTCTTCCAACCCTAACAACACATCTTCAGCTTCTAGGATTGACAATACGTTTTCAAAGGAGATGTGAGACTTTGTCCTCCTGCTCTTTAATTGCTGTCCTTGCCCCAGGCAGATCCATGAAGTCACCAGCCGTGATGAAATCCTGCATTTCTTGTGCCTGTAAATATTTTCTAAGATTTTATTTCCTCCTTAAGACTTCAAAAACTAGGTCAAAAAGAACAACTGGGATATTTAAGAATCAGGTTTGCCTTTGGCTTTTATGATCAAGGATGCTTTAAATATTGAATGTTCAGCTGTCAACATAAGGACTGACTTAATAATAAATGTCTGACATTTCAGTCATTATTCAGAGTTTCTAATCCTTCTCCTCCCTCCAGTCCCTGGCTGTTTACTGAAAGATTCACGTTGATGTTTGCACTGTGAGCCTGGGAGCTGAAACAGGAGCAAAGCTCCTCGTAAATACCCAGCAGCCTCTCCCAGTCAACAAACCACTCCGGAAGGTCAGCAGCATGTGCAGGGGAGGAGAGGATGCCCGGGGAGGGCAGTGCTATGGGAACCTGCTAATAAACCCAGCACAGCAGTCGAGGCTTGCGAAAGCCTGGGCTGGCTGCCACATGTGGATCAGTGCTAGTGTGGTGCTCCACGGGAGGGAGAGCACCAGCTGGGCTTTGCGTTAGCTTTTTTCACTTCTGTGGGCTCCCACACCACTCCACAGGCAGTTTCCTTCTTCTTTTTGGCTTCTTTTTTTCTTCTTCCTTTGCAGAAAAACTCGAGCTCAGGAAGAGCTTTCCAGCTTTTAGCAGAACCTGTCTGTGCCAGCTTCCCACAGTGACCTGTGGCCGCTGCAGCATCACTACGAAGTGGGAGAACATGCAGGAGGGGATAGCTGCATCCCAGCACCCCTGCAAGTCATGCCTGGGACCTGTGGGAGTCATACCACTCATGGGAAGGGACACTGGTGCTAGGCCGTTGGTTTTCATAAATCACATAATAAATATTTAGGTTTTTTAAATTTTCCTCTCTTAGTTCTAAGGTTTTGGCTCAATGTGTTCCATGTTTTGGGGATTTTTTTTCTTTTTATGTTGTATATGGCAGACTAATTACAATCATTTCATTGCCTCAAACTATTTGAAAGAAGTTACTACATATAATTAACTGTACTTACGTGAGAATAATGCCGTATCTAACACCAAGGGACTCCATGGACACCACAGGAAGCAGTCCATACTCTCTCAGCAAATACCTGAAAGGGTTAACACACCAGCTTGCATCTGGGCCAAAATTCAAGTTTCCAACAGCTTATTAGATCAGTTGTGCACCCTCTCCATCCCAGGAGACACATGTTGTGCCCTGGATATGGATATTTTTTGCTATATTTAGCAAAGCTGGAACAAGTTTTCCTGCAGGTAATTGCCCACCCCTCCAAAGGCACAGCAGGCTGGTTTCCAGCAGACCTGCAGTGTGCACATTATCCACTCAAGAGAAGGTGAAGAGCTAAATTCCTGGAAGTGTTTATTATGATTGGCTCATCTTGCCTATCTCACCGAAGCCTAACAGGCTCCCACCTTTTCTAGTGAAAACCAAATTAAATCACATGTTGGTGTAGCTCCCACCCAGCTGCTTCCCAGGGGATTTCACGTGGCCCTCAGCACAAGGCACTTGCAGAGACACATTTTCCCCAGGTCAGACTGTCACAGATAGTTCACCATAACTTCAGCTTGTTTATTTGGCTGATCAATATCTGAAAACACCACGTAAATCTGAGTGTCCTTCAGTAATCACAGCACCACATCACTGCACACAAGGCAGATAGGATGTCCAGGTGGGATGCACAGCCTCTTTTAGGTAAGGATGGAGGCATGCCCAGCTCCATCCATTTACCTGTGTGACCACGATCCTTTTCTTTATGACAGACACCCAAGCACCAAGCTCAGTCCCATTTGCATGACCATAAGCACTGTCCTGTCATCTTCTCACTCTGCTTCTCCATCTACAAAAAATCGCAGCAAGGACACATTTCCTCCTCAGGTGATGAGCTGCTGTGTGCCCTGCTGAAAGTGTACACAGTTTTGTTATGCAAAAGATAGTACAAAAAGTCCCTTCCATGCAGCAGCAAACAACACAAACATTCCTAAATGAGACCAGCCAAACCCAGAGGCGAATACCAGCAAAATCTATAGGGAGACACAAATTATTCCGCTGCATGCCTGACTGCCAGAGGAGTTTTGCAAATGCTCTAATGAAGTCTGGACTACACCAACGCAAGGATGGCAGAAATTAATTCCTGATGATCTCCAGTACAGAAGCAGCTCTTCATCTGTCTTTTTCAGCCAATTTGCTTGAGTTTGCTTCTTTTCTCTTTAGGAATTAAGTGAATAAGTAATTACATGGGCAGAAATAAAAACTAAAACTAAAAAAGAAAGTACGAGAGAAAATGTCTCCAGCTGACTGGTGGAAGTTGGAGCAAGCAGTGGCTGTAGAGAGGCGTCTGCCTCGCACAGCCAGGACTTCCAGGGCAGAGTTTGGTCAATTAGAGCTTTACCAGCAGCAGATTGACTTAAAAATACATAAACCAGCTGGCCCTGAAACTTCTGTTTTCCTCATGTACCCATCACTGACAAACACCAGCCATTTTTACATAGCCTTGGGAAAGCTCTTGTTCTGCAAATCATCGGTTTATGCAATTACGGTTTTCTCTGCTGAATGTCACATGTGCAGAGGTCATTGTTGGAGATAGGAAGGAGGCTTTTGTTCCAAGAAGAGACACAAAGGCGTGCCACTTTTGATTGGAATAGGAGACATCCTTCTCTTTTTGCTGGCAGGACATGTATCCTCCCATGCATCATGTGTCTCTGACTGTCTACTTTGATGTGGTCCCTCTTCCAATGGCCACATGTCCTCTCACTGGGGTTCACACTGGGTCTTCAAGTAAGAAATGTGATGCTGTTGATAAAAGCTGCTTGCATGATATATCTGCAAGCCTGGAAGGTGTAAATGGCATCTCAACGCCAGTGGCTCAAGCACTAAATACCAGTCACTGAGAATAAGCAGGTCTCCTGAAAGCTTGGGGATTGTGATAGCCTAGGCTGGGGCCAAAGAGTGAATGTACCTCCCTGATTCCTGATGAATATTTACACCAGCTTTTGATTAAAATGGCTGAAAAACCAGGAGAAAGGTCCTGCACTGGGAAAAAAAATCAACTGAGCGCTCAAAGATAAATCTGCAATGACCAACGTTTGGGATCATGTTTCTCTATATCATCAGACAGAAAGGTGTGCACCTGGCTAGACTCTAAGCTCAGAGCACACTGCCAAATCTCTCCGTGGAAAGCACTGAACAGGATGAAGCCCAAGCTCAATGGCTAAGGAAGCACTGAGCAGATACAGCTGCTTTAGAAGCTTTGCCTGGTGCAATACTTGAAATGGTGCTGACTCATTTCTTGGTGGCATCCCACCAGGGTCATACCCCTTTTTTCCTTTCATTTAGCACTGCCAATGTATCACAAACCAGGTAAATTCTTTCTGAACTGAATGATTCAAACAAGCTGTGCCTAATAGTCCATCTATCTCATTGCTATTTGTTTTGGCATCTTTGCCCGTTTTAAATCCCACTTAAAGCTGTCTAACAACCAAGATTACACCAGTCACAACTGCCGTACAAACATCTCTGTTACTGTCTGTACACTAGAATTATGACTTCCCCCCCCCCTTTTGCTAATACAACACTGGCAGCAAATCATACTGAGGTAGGAGGTAAGGGTGTGATGATAATTATGTTGTCCGAGTCCAAGGTGTGACACCAACATTGCCTGCTGGCACTAGACACTGCAGAAACCTGTGTAGGCTTGTAGCACACAGGCACACTGAGAAGGATCCACAGGTGCCCAGTTTAATAACAGTCTCTCAGCACTGCCATCCAATTCTCCTCTGAATAATCAGACAGGCTTGGCTGGTGTCAGGCAAAACAGACATCGCTTCTAACACCAGACCCTGCTGAGAGCAGCTCTGGAGGGACCCAGCCCTCCTGTGCAAGGACGGGATTTGATCTACAAACCAAAGTGTCCAAAAAGATTTTGACAAAGTGACATTTAAACAATGGTTGAAAATTCATCCAACCTGCATCTCTTGGCTGCTACCCCTCTCTGGCTCTTTCCAGTCTCCTGGAGCCAAGTACAAAGCTACCTCAAATCTCCAAAAAGAGCATGGAGGGGGGTTTGTGGTGCAAAATTTGAGGCCGTGATTTATGTCAGTTCAGTTGACATATGTCAGTGAAATCAACTCCTTTCACAAGTATCTGCCTGCCTCCTTCACACATCCCTACCCAGGAGCTCCCCAGCTGTGCAGATTTCCAAGGAAATGCTAAAACATTTAAAATTTGAACAAATAAATTTTTATTTAAAGAAAGTAGTTCTTTTGAATCAGCTAAAGGCATCCAGGATTTCCTTTTCAAGGAATTCCCAAGAATTGAAAATAAAACATTTCCTGCCATTTTCACATCAGACACACTTCTACATCCCAGAGTTCCTACCAGAAGGTGCTCCAGCTCCACCACAATACAGTCCTCATGCCTGTTCTGTTTCTAAATGTTTCAGGAAACTCCAATGGGTTTGCTCTGCACACACGAGGTAGTTCTTCCAGCATTCTCACTATCTGTGCACAGCACTTCAAGCTTCATGAGCTTGCATCCAAGAAGGTAGAACAACGGGATAATCCTAAAACCAGTTCTTGCAGTCCTTACCTGTGTGCGTGGCTCCAGATTTGTGCAGCTCAGCCTTGTTTGCATTTCAAGAGCCTTCAAGCAAACATTAGCTGAGAGGAAAAACAGATGGTGCAATTAAAAGCCCAAATTCTCCACCATAGGATGCCCTGCCAAATCTCTCAAACCTTCCGTCAAAGGCTGAACAGGGGAACTGGAGCAGGCTTTGCTATCTCTGTGCTGTGCAAGGAATTGGGTGAAGGACTATTTCTAAAGCTCTAACAGTTTCCTTAAGGTAAAAGATCTGAGAGTCCTAGAAAATCAAGGCAAAAGGGCCCAGAATGCCCATACAGGGTCTCAAAGCAGCAGAGACCAGCACTTCCTCTCTGCAGCTTTGTGGCAGCAGAGGCAAAAAGGTGAGTGAAACAGCTCTGGAGGCAAGAGAATGGAGAGCTTTGAGAAGGAAACATGGGTTCAGTAGTTGCAGCACCTTGTGTAAAGGGATGAAGTGGGACAACATCCTGTCTCACCAGCCAGTGAAGACACAGGGTGCCTTGCAGAAGGGACAGTGTAAGTTCCCCTCCATCCATGCCAGCATCCTCCGACATGGAGGAGCCCAGGGGACCACAGAAGAGCTGCAGAAGGCCTGGAGAAGCACCCAGGGCTGCACCTGGAGCACACACGGCAGCTAGAGGGGAGCAGAGGGTGTTATCAAGGGGCAGAGAAGTGTCTCCCCCAAGAGTTCACCCTCACCTGCAGGGCTGGCCAGTGTGGAGGACCTTGCCAGTGGGATTGTCATTTGGGAGCCAAGTTAAGTTGTTCTGTTTCCAAAGAGCTCCAAGGAGGCTCAGAAATGTGAATTTTACTATTATCACATTCAAGAACTGGGAGTTGAATACAACACTCTGATTTCCCAGGAATATTGTGAACATGGCTCAAAAACCCCCAAACAGCCAAGCAAGGTCTCGATAGCTTTGTCTTTTCCAACAGCACAAGACCAGACATCAGGAGCCAGCATGTGTCTCATAGCACACCCAGGGTTCTTTTTTCCCTTTAAAAAGCTTCATCCTTTGTGTGTCTCAACTTGCTCGATTTGCTTTGAGGGGGTTTTTTCCCACCCAAAGTCACTACAGCAATTCTCCTATTGCGCTCCTGACAGTTTGTTTGGTGTGAAATGCAGAAGGAAGCATTCATTGCTCCAGACTAGCACAGCACCTTCTTGGTGTCACAGCAGGCATGGCATGAGGTCAGAGCATTTTAGACTCCTCCACACTCCCAGGGACAAGGAGGAAACGTCACAAAGTCCCCCTGCCTGCCAAATCCAGGCAGCAGCTGCCAGAAAGAAGCTGCCTAAACTTCATAGCCAGAACCTGCACACTCATTTCCCTGGCACAGGCAGCATTTGGGATGCAGAGGGTTAGCTGTGAGCTCTGCACCTCCTCAAGCAGCCGGGAACCACAGTCCCCCTTCCAGGAAGCACAGGAAGCCCTTGCTGAGTTTCCAAATAGAGCCCATCTCTTCCAGGCACTGACGCCAGCATTTGATGAGCTCCACATGACTCTGGCACCTTCAAAAACCACAGTCATCCAAGAGCAATTGGGAATCCCCAGTTGGGAAGGGATACTGGGAATAAGGAGCACTCATCTCCACTGCATTCTGCAGTCACCAGCACACAAAGTAGCAAGAGTCTGATCATATTTCAAGGAATGTTTTTCCCTTGAGACCCAAAAGAGGAATTCAGCTTTTCTCTAGAAAGTGAAGTAAACCCAATGCTCATAGCCCTGTTGTTGCAGAAAGAGGTTAATCCCATGTTAGTTCTAAACGTGACTGAATCTCTGCCCAAAAGCACTGTCCTCCTGGATCCTTCTCTTTGCAAACCTCCCTTAGACCTTCAGACACACACATCCCATTTAAAATCACTCACATCCCAGGGAGATGTTGAAACTTAAATATCAGCATACTCTCACAACTGGCTCATAGGGACCAGAGCACCAGTCCTTCACCAAACCTCGTTTCCCTCCTCCAGACAGTTTTCATAGGGAGACTGCACTCTTCAGGTGCAGACACGCAGAACAAAATCCCTGCCTTGCAGTGACTGTCCCAGGCCGTGGGAGGGACGGCTTTCATTAGTTTTCCCAGCTGTAGATGTTTGTTTTATTTCCATAGGATGTTTCAATGAGGGCATCTCTCAAAAAGCTCTCTCTCCCACAAAAATCCAGCCTGCTCCTTGCTTTTATCTCTGTAAGAAGGAAACAAGATCTGCTAACACAATCACTGTGCTTTTAAGTCCACAGAATCGGGACATATGCCTGCATCCAACGCCAGCGCTATGCAAGAGCCATTTCCAAGTCATCTGCTTCAGTGCTTTATTCCAAAGTATGTTTGGTTTGATTTTTTTTGTGGGGGCTTGGAGTAAAGAGGCTTTCAAAACATGCCCATGAATCCCTGTGGAGGAAGGTTGCACAGCAGGTTGTTCAGATGCGTTATAGGAACTGTAATCGAAGGTGTAGGAGAGCAGAGCCAGAATTAGGATCCTGAAGCCAAGGAACAGCAGAGCCCCGTGGCTTTGCTGCCTCGGTCTCTGCAAGACTTCCCAACCCACCTCATTCTGTGATGCAGAGAGGGGTGTTTTCCATGATGGTGCTGTAGGAGCCCATGTAATTCTGCAGCTCAAGCCAGCTTACCTACAGAGGAGACACAGTGTCCATAAGCAGAGAATTGGGGTGAGAAATGCAGCGCGTGATGCTCCAAGGTAAGGGCTGGAGCATCACAGAGGGTTTCTGGTGATGTGACCCACAGACCTGGACCCGGGGGGGGGAGGGAAATCATTTCCTTTGTCCAGCCCTGCAGTGACAAATAGCTGGGGGATAGATGTAGAGAAGTGACAGGCCCCTGAGCACCTGCTCTGCACAGCATCTGTACACAGACTTCATGGTCAGGATCCTTGGCCAATTTAAAAATAAAAAGCAACTTAAAAACATCACATGTCACAAGACAGCTAAAGACATGCAAATCTTTCCTGCTGCAGGAAGTACTCAAGGTTAAATAGAAACAACAAACAATCAAAGAAAGAAACAAACAAACACTACACAGCAAACTACAGCAAAGCTTTCTTCTTTTTAACAAGGACTACTTCTGTTGCCTGTGTGTTTGAGAAAGCAACTTGCTGATCCTCTCACAGCCAGGAAAGGTCCCAGCAGCAAGGGTAAGGAACTCATCAAAGCTACATTTTCATTCTACCTCTGGACTATCAAACTGCCAAACTAGGCTTATTCTCAGCAACACACCAAGGGAAACGCATCGTCCACACCTCAGCTTAGCCCTGAAGCAGACACTGTCCTGAGAAAACCCTGCCAGACCCACTGCAAAAAAAGCCAAGAGGAAAATGTGATTTTGCAGCTGGGAGTCTTGATTATCTCCCAAAGTAGCATTAATCCACCTCACCTTCCTAAACTCCACTAGGAAATAGCTGCAAGGAAGGGGCGGAGGAGGAAAGAACCACTTATGAAGCATCAGCTGCAGTCTAATTAGAGCTATTAGCAAGCTCTTAGTGGTGTTTATTAGCCTTTACCCAGCGTTGCTGAATGAAGCAATCCTGACATCAGCCTTCTGGCTTGGAGAGCAGTGCTCCAACCCCAGCTCGAGGATAAAAAGTGTTCAGAAAGGTCAGGATGGTTTCAATCATATCTGCAGCTCTCCCAGTCAGCTCAAAGCCTGTTTTGGTCTCACAAAAACTAAAGTCCCAGAGAAGGGGAACCCACCCTGCATGAGGCATGAATAAGATCATCCAGTCAGATGAGTTCCGTCATGATATCTTTCTGAGCTAGAGGTTTCCTGCTCTGATTTATGGCTACTGAGTCATTTTGACTTGACAACATCATTCTGCCTTTGCTCTTCTGAGAGATGGCGATTGTCAACCACCTGCCCCAGGGATTGGGACAGGATGCTCTCAGAATACAAGGCACAAGCCCTGAGCCCAGCTCAGGACAAGCTGACCATGAGTTGGACAGGATTAAAATAAGATTTACATCTTCTGTTGCACAAAACATTCATCACTTGCTGCTGTTGGATGTCTTCAGCCTGAGAACAGTTTGTCTAAGATGAGGTGTTTCTTAAACATGTCATGCTTTTCAAAGGACATGTAGCCAAAAGCTGCATGCCTCAAGCAGGGCTAATCTCCCTGGAGTCTCTTATAGTAGCATATTTCAAGGCTATTTATCATACAGAAGGGACATTTAAAAATATACAAATTTGTATATATACAAGTATGTTCTAAATCATAGCCTTTGCTGCAAAGGAGCAGGAGGAAGAAACCAGCAATCACTCAATGTTGAGAAAATTTATGTGGAGGGATCTTAGCTCTGGGTTTGCCACAGCTAGTAATGGTTGGTGCAGCAGGGCCAAAACTACACAATCAGGGTGCCACTTGGGAAATTCAAAACATCCTTAACCAAAGGAAACACTGAACTCTCATATATCTTTCTGAAGCACGTGCGTAGTCAGGTAAAATCTTCCATATCCACATGTAGGACAAGCTGCCTTCTTTTGTGGTCTATCTACCACAGTTCACAATCTGTACAACGATTTCCTTTTCAGATAAGCAGGTCTCTGCCATCTCAATGGATGGGTCTGTCAGAAGTTCTGCTGAAGGAGAAAAACAAACAGAAAGCCTGAACTCCTAGGGCTGAGTGCCAGATCAGTACCTGAAAAGCTGAGCAGTCCTTTGCAGTCTGGCTCACTCCCAGTGCGTGTAACAACCGACTGCTGTGGCCGCGAGGTTTTGAAAGAAAAATATGTATCTTTCCAAGATTGTGGTCAGGAATTGCAGTCTGCTTCTGCAGTGCTTTGCAGGACAGTGTTGGTGGAAGCTGCCCCTGGGACATGGCTGATGTGACAACCAGTTCTGCAGGCTGTTGGCCGTGTCATGCCTGAGCCACCCAGCCTCTCAAAACCTGCAATGTCAGGAGCACAACTTTCCATCTTCATGAGCAAACGCTGCACAGCATGAAGGTGTTGCTGCAGTCACAGCCACCTACAAGCAGCAGCAGCAGGGGCTTTTTTGGAAAACAAAATATAGTGAAAAGAAACTTTGATTTCCTCTTCACTACATCTCAAACTCGTGACTTCCAAAAAGTAGTCGTGTTCAGTAGAGAAATCCCGCGACCATACTTTGCTCTCACCATCAGCATTTCCTTGCACATCCTCCAACCTCTCAGGTGTCATTAAACATCAGGCCACTGTGATGGAAGGTGGATCTTGTGGCCAAGTCAGCCACAAGTTCATGGGAGGGAGAAGCTGCTCCTGACCCTTCTGCTGATTCTTCCCAAGCATCTCAGAGTGGAGGTGCCATTTTCCCCTCTCCAGGACCAAACATCACAGAAATTCTGGGGAGGGTGAGCCACCAGGAAGGAAAACAAGGTGTCCAGGAGGAAATCTGGCCCACCACCACCTTGAGTATCAGATCTCATCATCCCATCCAGCTCTGGGCACAGCAGCTCTCTGCCCACTGCTGCTGCAGTGCTGTGTGAACACACTGCCCTGCAAGGAAACACTGCTTGGTCTCAGGGATGCCTGCAGGTGATGATGTGAAATGTGAATAAGGAAAGCAGTTTGTGCAGAAGAGTAATGATCCCTTTGGGATCTTCCCAGTTTATACGCAATTACATCAAGCAGCTAAAAAGAACAAGTGCTCGGCAGAGAAGGGAGGCGGATAATCCGCTGGTGTAAAGCCCCGCAGCTCCCAGAAGCAGTAAACGATGTAAAGCAGAGCTGACATTTGAGGATGCATATGATCCTCTAGTTTATGTACGTCAGGACATCTGCTACTACAACCTCATACAGCTAAAACTACCCCTGTCTTCACCTACGGCTGCTGCTGAGCGTAGCGTAGAGCAACTCACTGGGCTGAGCCGCACGCAGGGGATTCCACTCCCTCATGCCAATTTATAGCCAATTCAGGATTTCAGCAACTATTATTTATCACCAGGGTTCCCTGCTAACCGTTACCACATTGGTGAGAAGTTACTCAAAATGAGTTTCCAAATTAGCAACTCTGCATTCATTTCTTTTATGTTCGTTTCAGTTTATGAGGAATGTCAGCAAATCACAGGATCCCACTCAGGGTAAATTACCTGGGGATTTTATGCATGATCGTTCTGCTGAGCTGCAAAGGCAGCACGGCAGCGAGCTCGTCACGCTGCTCACAGTGCCTAAGGCACCAGGGAGAAGGAGCCCAACTGCTTCCAAAGGGTGATCAGGATGGAAAGATGCTTAAAACATCTTGCAATGGATGAGGCTTCCCCGTGCAGATTAGAGAATGCCCATGCACCCATCTCCCAAATCCTGCAGCGTGGTTTCACTCTCCCCGAATTTATCATTACTGAATGAGAGAGGAAACAAGACCCTGCTCTCTTTCTGCCTGATTTTATTCTCTGAGACAAGAGCTTTTCTCCCAGCAGAAAGCAAGATGGGGTTTGTTTTGTTTAGAAGCAAAGAAATAGCAGACTCCATGGATTTCTGGCAGCAGTTACGCCTTGGAAAAACAGTTGTGTTGGCAGCAAAGTGAAAGACTCCTGTCTGCTGGAGCAGCCTTTGGCCTCTGTGGATGTTTCTCCTGATCCCAGACAGATGGAGCACATCTCCTACCCTGCTTCACTTCAGCAGTTTCTGCTCCAGGATCTCTGTGCCAAGTCAGACCAGCCCTGGCAACAGGGCAAGAGTCAAAGGCACCAGTTCCCATGAGGAGAGCTGGGAAGAAGAGTTTATGCACCGGCAGCCAAGTCAAAGATATCAAGGAATATCACTTCTCCTTGCAGAGGTGGAGGAACAGGAGGTCAGAGGTGAGGGAGATGACGCTGAGGACCAGCTCCTCCATCACAATAGAGTGGCCCCAGTAACAGGTTTCTTGTAATGCAGCTTGGCAGCACTGGTCCCAACAGCCTGAGGGTATTTTTAAGCTGGGCTTTCAAGGACAAGGGCTGCCTGGTCAGGTGAGAAACAATGTAGAGACACAAGGCAGAAAGACCAGAACTAGAAGTTTGCTCCAGGTGACATAGGCCAAAATGAAATTATCACTGGCCATGCCCAAAACTGTAGAAGGGCCACAGGATGTGGGAGGGAAGAAGCAGCAGTTTGCTTTTCTTGCAAAGTCTTCTGGATGGGATCCAGTTTATCCCATGCAGGTCCCTCCATTGCAATGAGGATGGGTTTAGCCTCCAACACAGGAATGTCAAGAGTCAGGAATGACACTGCAGCCCTTGTCCTTCCCAGGGCACCAGGGTCAGGAAGGACACTAATGGACTATGTAGGCTGGCCTTCCCAAAACCATGGTGATGTTTGGACAAGAGCTTTGGCCTTTCTATTTTCTTTTTTTTTCCTTTTCTTATTTTTCTTTTTTGTTTTTCTTTTTAAGGCATGTGGCCAAAATAAAAAGAACAGTTCTGTCCAGCTGCCTTCAGCCTTACGTTACCATTCCTTCCCTAATGATTCTTCTGGGACCGACACGCCCCTAATCCCACACAGCTCTCATGCTCTCTTTCTGCCCTGCAAGATGGCCACAGCTGGTCTTCACATTAAATTCCCCAGCTTGGAAACAAAGCAGCACAAGGAAGGGAAGATGATGTTTCTTTGCAATTCCCCCTTCAGTGTCAAATCACAGTAAATCTTTCAGAGGGACTGGAGTAGAACAGCCGCCAAGCTGAAGCTCTGAATATCACCCAGTACATGGTGGTGCCCCAGAAATAGAAGAGCTCTTGAGAAAAATAAACCACTGGGACCATTCCTCATCTTAATCCTTGGGAGCAAGGACTTTCCTTCCTTGTGGACCCTCTTCCATCACCGTGCTGCTGCTGGACCCCTTGGCCCCAGCCTAGTGCCATGCTGCTGGCTGCCCTCCTGATGGACTCTGCCATGTACCAGCCCTAACTATAAAGACAGCTGGGTGGTGTCTCTGGGGACCTGTACACAGAGATGGCTTGAAGTCTCCTTTAGTGATTTTGCACCTTTGATCTCTGGAATGTGTATTTCAAGCCCAGAAAGGGCTTTTGTACCGACCAAGGAAATAACTACATAAAAGAACAGAGAGAGCTGATAAGGGATGGGGCAAAAGGATCATACTGCAAAGGAAAAGGCAGCCTACCCATATGTCTTGAAATGCCCAAGACATAAAGTGAGGCGAAGGTCAGGCTGAATTGGCTTTTGCAGAGGATGACAAGAAAAATGACAAGAGAAGTTTTAGCCATATAGATGAGAGGAAAAGAAGGAACGAAGAAATGGAGCTGCTGTACAGAGAGGATGGGGGTTAGATTAAAGTTAGTCCGAGTGTGATCCAAAACTAATGCATTGTCTATCTAACATCATGTCAGTGTGCAGATGGCACGAGAATAACAGGAATGAGGAGACAGACATGCAAATGTCACATCCTTCCAGATCAAGTCAGAGGGCAGTGAGCTCATGGACACAGCTGGTTCCTATCCCCCATCACTGAACACCTCACGCTGAAACCTGCCCATGGAAACATTCACCAAGCATGGGGAAAGGAGAACAGAAGACACAACACCTTGACCAAAGAGAGGGAAAAATGCCACTCTGCCAACTACAGACCGTTCAGGTGTCCCATGCCACATGCCAGACGCAGAGCAAAGTCCAAGGGAAGGGGGTTTTCCACTCCCCCAAGGGTGCCAGGCAGCCTGATAAGATATTGCAGATAAGATACAGCCTCCATTAATGGAGGAATGGAGATTTAATCTACCTCACCTGCAGCACAGTGTTTGCTGGAGCACCTCAGCGCTCTGTCCCCAATAGTGGACTCTGTCCCCAATGGCATGGGGGGACAGGAACTGGTCCATGGGCTTTGTGGCAGCTCAACACCAGCACTAAGCTCCTGGGCTGGCAGGGCTATGGCAGGGGCTGGGGCAGGCTTGGGACACGTTTCTATGGATGATCTTTCCCCAAACCAGGACTGGCCTCACAACATTCACGGGCCTGAAATGTCCCAGGTAAATGGACATCCAGAAGCAGGAGCCTTGGAGCATTTCTGTGGGAATACCCCAGCTTCATGACTAGTTTTGATCCCAGCTGAAAACACTGGAGGAACATCTCATTCCCTTCAGCTCCTGCCTGCCTGTGGCATGCATGTGAGGACTAATTTCCCTTCCCATAACTGAAGCACTGGACTTGCCATCCGATTTCTAGACATTTCTAAGAAAATGCGCAGCTCTGCTAAGCAGAAAGTCGAGACTGCAACGTGCCTAATCAGCTATGCTAATCTAATGCTGCCGCGCAGAGCCGGCACACGCGGCTCCTGTCGCACACAGGCTCCTGCTGCAGAGCCCAGCAGACTGATTTGTTTATTTGCGGTGATTTACCTTTGAATTTCTCACCCTCTTTTCGAGAAGCTGGCACCCTCAAACAGGAATTGTCCCCCTGCACCTCCCAGTGCCTCTCTAGGCTTAGGAGATGTATGGGAGGCAGGCTGGGTCCGGGGGCTCAGCTTGTGGAGGGCCGCAGGGGAGTACTGGAACAACCACAGCTCTAACTCAATTTCTGCCCATTTTCTCTTTTGCCTTCACTTCATTACAGATTATTATTTTTTAAACTGAAGCAAACAGAGTCGATTCTGCTTCCAACTGAATTGCCCACAGGCTGGCTCCTCTCCTCCATCCAGCTGATACCATCCTTACAGCAAGCTCCTCAGTGGACAGGCAGTCTTCAGGGAGAATACATCATTTGGGGAGAGTCCTTCATCTTTTATGGAAAGCAGCATTTAATTTCCAGTTGTTACTGGCTGTTTCATGCAGCTTTTCAACTAGATAAGAAATGGCATCTGTGCACAAACTTAAAAGAGAGTGATTCTCAGCTTGAATTGGGACAAAAAGTTAGGAACTCAATATATTTTGCAAACAAGGTGTCCAGAGCAATGATAGCAAGGGTCATTTCACATTAACAGCCTTTTCTACAGCCCTATCTACTTGTTATGCTGCAGATGAGCACTTATTTCTAAATAAGTTATTTCAAAGCAGAAAACAAACCATTCTCCTTTGAAAAGTGTCAATGAGAGACTTCACAAAGATTTCTAAATATAGATACTTCAAAAGAACAAGTGCAATAAGAAGACTGGTCAAAACATATCCTTCTTGGAGCAGACTGGCAGCTTTGAAGACTTCATGTTTTCTAATGGAAAGATGCTAAATGGAAAATCTTCCCTGGGCAGGTCCCTCTGCTATAGCAGCCCTGGATCATCCACAGAGCGGCTTGTCCTGGCAGAGGGGGCTGTGCTGATCCTATCCCAGCACAGAGCTGGAAGTTGTTGGGTGCAGGATGACAACCTGACAGCCTTTCCCAGGCCCATCATGGCTCTCTTCCACTTCCTTCACTACCTGCCTTGCAGTTTGGGGTCCTGCTGTGGGGCACACAAAGCTCAGGACAAGGGAAGTGCAGGTGTTTCTCTGGGAAGTAGGACTTGGCTTGACCGCCTGGCCAGGACCCCTTGAAATTACCCCATCTCCTGTCCCATCCCTTGTATAACCTAAACTCAATGGGTCTTCCCACCTCCTGCATGGCTGCAAAGGTCACTTTGTTTTCCCTCAAATGCCATCCCTTGCCTCCCTTTGAACATCCCACACTGCACCAGTGGGAGCCTTGCAGCCAAGGAATCTGCCCAGGGGCACAAATCAGCAGTGGAGACAGTCCTGCCTTTCCTCAGCAAGTCCAGCTGAATCCAACTAAAATATTTCTGAACATATTTGTAATGATTTGAGCAGTTCTGGAGCACGCCCTGCACACTCCAGCCGGGTTTTTGGGGGGAGCATGCTCTTCTGAGAGAGCTGTTTCCTATTTTTGTCAGCACATTGAACACAGCCTCTAAATTAAAATCTTCTATTTCCAGACTATTTTGATCAACTCTGCTTCCTTCAGTTTAAAAGATACAATAAGAATAGATGAGCTCTTACAAATTAAAAGCCTCTCTTGCTTAACAAATTGTCTCTTTGCAATAATTAATTGTCTGGAGAGAGATTCCAGCCCTACGTTTTTGGCCTCATTCCAGGCTGTGTAAGGGGTGGAAAAAAAAACGTATATTTGGGAATTTGTTGCCTCACCACGCTGGCTCTCACACTTCCAGTACAAGGCAGGATGTGTCTGATCAGTCCAGAGGTGAGCCCATCCCAGGCACAGCAGTGTCTCTTCTCCTCCATCAGCACAGCTGTCACTGAGTGCCCATCACAAGTCTCAGCTTGTGGTTTGCAGGGGGAAGGTTCCAGGCACATTTCACAGCCTGCTTTATTTTTTTTTTTTTTTTGCTTTGATAGGTGATTATTATTAAACAGCAGGTCTGTCACTCTGAGCTACTCTGGCCATTCCCACATTGACAGTTCCCAGAAGCTCGTGGTATGTGGGGTTGTGGAGATGGAAGATGTGAAAACAATGCACAGGCACGGGGGTGGCTGCTGCTATCAATGCCTCTTGCCAGGTGCTCCAACTTCCCAATGACTTCAGGGCTTTGTCCAACCTGCACTTCCTTAGAAAATTCCTTCCAGTGCATTCCTTCCTTACTCATCCTTATGATGAGTAAGTCTAAATTAATCTTAGATTTTGCACTCTAAGCCCTTGGCTGCTACTCCTCCTCTCAGGGGTACGGAGCTTCTACTCACCATCCCTGTGGCAAAAGTGGAAATATAAGGAGGTTGTGATATCTATCAAAATCCCATCAGTCTTTTCTCAGAGAGATGTCCTCCAGGCCTCTACCACGTGTGCTTCTCACTCTTGCAGCTTTTCAGACAGAAGAGCCTCTATGAAGAGGAAGGTTGTAGTTGGCTTTGCTTACCCTGGTAGGTGCTCCAGGTCCTCCTGCATACAGGAGACAAGGGGAAGGCTGGTACCAGCCAGGATCAAGCCTAGGACTGTGAGAATTCCCACCTGCAGCAGAGGACATTCTCTCTGTGGGTCAGGGCAGAAAGATCCTTTACTTCTTTAACCCCATCCCACATGACATGAAGCTGCAACACCATTTCACCAGGGATTATCATCCCACAGATGCAGCCCCAGTTTTGACAAAGTTACCTGCAGTGGGGTAGGAGAGAGAAGTCACAGCAGTTTGGCACAGAGGAACAGCACGTTGCTGGTGCTATGCATCCACACCAGTGCCCAGCTCGCCACCTCATGCTGGGAGCAGCTCGGCACTGTGTTGGCTTCATGGTCCCTTCTGCATCCTCAGTCCTTTCAGGGCCTCCCTGTACCCTGCTTGTGCTGGCAGGTCAGGCAGGGGCACAGCAGGGTCCCAGTGCAGGGGCCAGGCAGGGTGGGAGCTGGGCAGTGTTTGAGTCCAGGTCCATGCCCAGAGCTCCGTGCTCCTTGCCAGCCCCACGTGCTCCTTGCCAGCCCCACAGTGGTCCCACTGCAGGAGAGCATTTTACTAATCCTTTCATTCCTGCCCCATGCCCAGCAGGACAGGCTCCTGCCAGCTTTGCAGGGAAAAGCTGTGGAAGCACCTGGGGCTTAAGCAGGGAATCCTTCCCTCTGAAGCAGCAGCAGGGCAGGAGCCACCTTCCAGCCCTGGGGGCTCCTAAACCACCCAAACAGCCTTAGAGCAGGCATGTACATACACAGACCAGACTTCACTGGCTCCAAGCTGAAACCAGAGAGCTCATTCCTAAAAAAATTGGCTGACATTCCTGATAGAGGGCCCAGGAATGCTGGGAGGGGTCTGAGCAGGGCTGAAGCCTAGAGCATTTCATTCTCCCACCCTGGTCCTGGACCACGGCTCAGTCTCCTCCACACACAGAGAGGGCAACAGCTCTGCACAGCCCCAAATTAGACTGCTGCCACAAGATATCACCCAGGCCACGACCTCAGCAGTGTTTGGAGGAGGATTAAATATTTATCTGGAAAACAAGGATGTGCACAATTGCGTTTGGCAGGATTAGTGATAAAGCCCATAAAGACCCACTCATTGGAGCTGTAGCCAGTTGCTCCCTTCCCAGGGATGCCTCGTGCACACCAGCAGGAGTGCCAAGGCTCCCATTCCTCTCCCAGCTTTGTGGTTTGGAGGGAATGACTGTCACCTCCTCCCACAGACCTTGGCCAGTGCTTTAACTCTTAACAGCAAGTCAGAGAGATGAAAACCCTTGTACTGGTGTCAAACAAACTGCTCCACCCCTAGCATGGTTTAATCTATGAACAGCTTTATTTGAGTGAACAGAGGACCCTCCTTGACCCTGGACACATTTGAAAACATGAGCCTTCAATTCCCTGAAGGAGCTCCATACTAGTATGGAGCCAGCAGCACCCTTAGGTAGTCGTTAGAGCCTGGAGAGCTTTGTATAACACAAACAGACCAACAACCTGGAAATAAACTTCTAACATCCTCTCTCTGCACTAAGAGAAACTTAAGAAATATGTCACGGACTGTGTCTATAGTCTGACACTATATCACAGCAGATGGGATCCTGCTAAGCATCCTTGGGATCAGCATTGCTGATCCACCAAGAAGGCCAAAAGGCCCGAGCATCCTCTTCTTTTCCATTACATGTGTTCCAGTACAGGAAAAGTGCCTTTGGACAGAGATATTCCTGGAAAACCAGGACTTAGGGCACGCCAAAAATATATACGCAAGCAGGATGTTGCTCTGGAGCTCAGCCACAGCCCAGCAAGGGTCTTCCACTACCCTGGGGAGCTGCCTGGTCTGCAGGCAGCAGTTCCTTGCACAGCCCCAGACTCACTGCAGATGTTTTACACATGCTTTCCCTGTAATATTTGTTTCCCATGAGTATGCTCTGGCTTACACAGTCCCCAGCAGGGAATATCAGAGATTTCTGTCATAATTTGTCATTTTGTCTGGGATAAGATTTCACTGGAAATTATTTGCTCATAAAAGAAAAAAGCATATTAATACATTGGGGAGGTCTCTGTCTTTTATTTTCACCATGTATATAATCGACTGGAAATTGAATTGTTCGGGTGATTTGAATAAGCCACTGGCCTCTCCCTCCAGCCAGGAAGTTCAGCAGCCTGTGATGGGGTCAGTACCTTTCCATGGCTTTTTACTTCTGATTTTTCCAGAGGAAACAACTCAGCACAAGTTTATGTCCCTAATCCATGATCTACTGCCAGAGTTCACATGAATGTCTCTAAAACCCAGTAGGACACTCATCAACTTCTCTCAGCCTGCACTGCCCAAGGAGCTGCTCTGCACCCAGATGTTTTGTTTTCTGCATATTTTCTACTCCTCTTCCCCCTTCTTCTTTGGCTTTTCCAAACCCAGCTCAGGCTGGGGAGAGCAGCACAGAGCTGCACCTTGGAGCTCTTGTCAGAGCTGAGCTGCCATATGTGACCTACCAGGTTGGCTGCCACCTTCCAGGCATATCTTCACCATCTGAGGCTTTTCAGGAGCTCTCATCTTTGCCAAACATCACATTCCTGGAGTCCCAATCTTTCCCTGGCTTCTCTTGCACTTTCCCATCTCTCAGCATTGCTGTACAGTTTGATAACTGCTGCTTACACACATACATGCACAGGGGATGTCAGAGACCTCTCCTTGCCATTTCCTGACTCATTACTCACTCCATAGCCCACTCAGGGAATGTCCCAGTTTATGAGTGTCTCTAGTTGCTGCCTGCCCCATGCAACCAAACCTGGCAGAGGTGTCTGCTCTGCCTGGGCACATGTGGCAGGTCAGACATCAGGTCTGATGAGTATCAAGTGCCTCCTTCATTTTCAGAGCTTGCCAACAACGACGACGTTTTCTAACCACGGGCTCTGCAGGTATCACATTTGCCACTTCCCAGGGTGCAGATGCACAGTGCACAGCAGTCCATGCCAGCAGGAATGTCCCTGCAAGGCTCCTTTCAGCTCTAGGTCCGGCCGCACACACCAGTGCAGTGGAGTTTGCACACACTGTCCATCTGCAGAGCTGGGACAGAGAGATCCAGCCCGGGACAGGCACAGCAGCCTGGCCCCAGCTCCAGCCACCAGCCCAGTCTCTGGCTGCTGAGTGGGGTGGGCTGGGGTACAGGTCCCAGTGGCTGGGGAAGGCAGCATAGGGGGGACAGTGCAACCATTCCTGTCTGCTGGCTGTTCGTGGGGGCTGATGAACCGGGTGAGAGTTGAACCCTCAAATCTCCCCAGAGGCCTTGGGAATACGGAGAATGCTGAACTCAGAGCCTGCCCCATGGGCAGCAGCGACCTTTTATTGGGAGGGTTTAGGGCAAGGGGTCTGGAGATGGAATCCTGTCCCAATAAACAGAGCACTTTGTCCCTAAATGGTGCTTCCTATCCTGAGACTTCCAGATGAAAGATCCCTTGTAGACCGGACCCAAGGGGGGCCCCTGGAATAAATCAACACCCCGGTGACTTTAGCTGACGCAGACATTCCTGAGCAGATTTGAATCTTGTTTTTGAGGAGGGATCCCTCTGCGTCCAAAGGCTGCACACACCAGCCACTTGAGAAGCATCTGGCAGCCAGTCCACGGGTCAGCTATCCAGACACATCACGGCTGCTGATCAGTGGGAAAACTCTCTGGTTCTAGCAGATCACAAGCTTATTAAAGATAGATTTGTGCTTAGGTCTGCAGAGATAGACAGATCAAAGGCATTTGTGTGCCAGTGCCACTGGTATCCCTGTCTGGAAGGGATGGAGGCCAGGACATGCTCTCCATTCCCAGTGCAGGGCACTGGGGGAGCTCAGTCCAGGTCAGGGAGCAGCAGGATCTGCCTGCTTCCAGCCTGGGAAGCTCAGGACCACACCCAGGCTGTAATAAGTCCTTCCTTGGCTATTTGTGTGGGGAACTCAGAAATGAGTGCTGGGGCTTGAAGCACCTCACTCAGAGCATCACTGCCTCCACTGCTCTCCCCAGGCCATGTGGAGCCAGGGAGTGGCCAAGCTTCACTGGAGTTCTGCTGGCAGCCTGGGACCTGCTCAGCTCAAGAGGGAGAGCTAAAAGGGGAAATGGGTCCTCGCACAGCTGGCCCAGCAGCTGATATTTGCATAGTGCTTTGAAGCCCACAGATGAAAGATTTGAGAGACACGAAAGGCTGTCACTGCCTGTTTGTCATTTGGTGTGGTTCCTCCCTGCCATTGCACGCAAAGGGGACAATTTTCAGGATAGGTGAGTGCAGCCTTGAGGAAAAGATGCCCAGCCTGGAGCATCCCTGACACTGACCCAGAGCATGTGAACCCCTTCTCCAGCATGGTGCAGAACCCCCAGCATGTCAGTGTGGGCTTTTCCTGACGCCTCCAGTTGCATAAGGAGTAAACGTGCACCCCAGCCTTGGCTGGGCTCCAGTTTCTTCCACCTGCTTTACAGCTACCCCACTTTTTTCCTTATCTCTCCCCAGTGCAACACAAGAGTCATCATCTTCCCTGAGCCATCTCTGACACCCAGCTCCAGGCTCAGTTATGTTTGGTCTCAGGGGGCTCACATGGATTGCCAAGCCAAAAACTGGGAGCGAGTGATGGCATCAGAGCTCCCAGCAGCAGGCAAAGATGTGCCTGTAGAAGAGAGCCAGGAGGGAGGAAGGTTTTACACATGGCAAGCCACCAGCGAAAAGGGCCCTGAAACCTCGATGTTAGTGAGGAAGGTGATGGGAGCACGCAAGGGAAGCAGCAGCAGGAGGCAGTAGGCATCCCACCCTCCTCTCTGTGCCAGGCACGGCTCGGTGGAGCCCGGCAAACCACGTGCTGGGAGTTCGTCTCACTTTCAGCATTTCAAATTTGCCGGATGATAACCTCGGTGTCTGAGTTCACGGCTCTGATCCCACCCACTAGAGGTCTGACTCATGTTGCAGTCACCGCTGCCTGGATATTGGTACGAGAGGAGGGAGGGAGGGAGGGAGGAGAAGAGAGGGACGGAGCAGCCGCTGCCTCTCACAGCATACGCTTCTGCCTTCACAACTGAGCCACACACACTGGGGAAAAGTTGGAGGCAGCGCAGCCACTGAGGGCTCCCACCCGCTCGAGGGCTGTGGGAAAGCAGCACCTTTCCCAGGTAAAGCTTTTGCCTTACTTTTTGCTTACTTGTTACGCTGGTAAATTACTTTCTAGGTAAGATCTCAGAGGGGTTGGTGGGTCACTACTGAGTTTGGGGTGTGCTAAGCACCCTGCAGTGTGCCACCCGGGTCATCAGACCCTTGTGCCATCGGCTCCCTGTGGTGGCTGGAGCAGAGGACAGTTTGGGGACGTTTTTTGGCTGTTACTGGCGGGGACAGCTGAACCTGAGAACATCAGGGCCAGAGGAAGGACGTGGTGGAGTGTGCCCAGGGCACAGAGGCAGAGCCCTGCCCTGCCTGAATATCTGTGGTGTGCAGCATCTCTGCCCAAGCAGCTTCCCCACAAGGTTTCTTAACTGACTTCCTGCACTGAGCTGCCTGAGCCCTTTCTCCAAGCACTCCAGCCTCTCCATCCAGCCCTCCACACCCTGGCAGCTGCTGGGCATCTGCTGCTGCCCCATCCCAGAGCACAGTCAGCTCTGTGAGGCAGGGTACCCCGAGCTGGGCTGTAGCTCTGGCACAGGAAGGGTGGGTAATCCCCAGGGGTATGCACTGCTCGCTGTGCCCTGCCTGGAATAGGCTTCATCAGGAGGCTGAACCTTGGGACCTCTGCTGGGAAATTGGGCAACTCCAAGAGCACCCATGAGCCCAGAACCTTTTTTTTCAGTTCCACCTTTTCTGGGCACTCTCTGCAGAACAAACTTTCAAAACTCTGACTGCTCTGCTGTGCTGGGTTCCCCATATCTCTTTGTTTCCTGCTTTCAGGAGTCCTAACTGCCTCTTACCCATGGAGTCCTTTTCCTCCTGGGGGAGCACAATGTAGGGCTGGTGGCAGTGATGAGAATTTTGTCCTGCCTCCCCCAGCCCCTCTGCTCATGTCAGACATAATAGTTGCTGCTTTGCATCAGGGATCAGGCTGGATTGGGGAAGAGAAAGCACCAGGCTCTGGAGGAGACCAAGGAGAAGTGACAAAAGTGTCTGGGGATGCAGCCACACAGGACACCAGTATCCCCTCACAACCCCAGAGGTGCAGTGAGATTCCAAAAGGACTTTGCCAAAATGAGACTGAAACTGCCTTTGTGCACCTGTAAGATCCAGGGTGAGTTGTGTCTACACACCCAAATGAGAGCATGAAGCACCTTGGATGAGTGAGCAGCACACTCAATAGCCCTGCCCTGAGAAGCCGAGGGGAGATGAGGGATTTCAAGGAAGAGGTGGAAATAAGGGAGCAGAAATTCCAGTGATGGGGCTTACTGAGCTCAGGGTCAGAGGAGTGCTGGGGGATGCTATGAAGTGCAGCACTGCATGGGAGGAGCACAGCCCTTCCAGGAAGGCTGCTCATAAACTGGAAACTACCCCAAAACCCTTCACAGACAGCAAGGCAGACTCGTTTCTGCACCACTCACATTTGTCCTCTCTCGCATCACCTTCAAGTCCTGGCTCTGGCACATTTGCTCTTGTCCCATGTGGGGCAGGCTCTTGGCTCTGGCAGGGGTCAAGAAGGCCATTCCCAGGGTCCCTGCAACTGCCAGCCCTGCCTGCTCCCCACCATGGAACCTCAGACATCCTCTCAGACCAGAAGAAACCCCCACACTCCTGCCCATCTCACAGCCTCAGCTAAGTACCTCTCACAGCATGCCCAGATGTTTAACTTCAGGAAGCACTTGAATATAATTTTAGAAAAAGCCCTGATGCTCTGCTGCAAGTTCTGCAGGGCCAGGGAATTTGCTCTGCTGCTAAGTGACGTCTGCCAGCCCTTTTCTCGGAAAGAAGCTAACACAGGAGGCAAAATAACATTTCAGATCTGCCTGAGAGCATCCCCAGGATGGAGCTAAAATGTTTCATGTGGGGCTTCTCCTGAGCCCGCAACCACCTCTGTCAGTGCCCTTTCCGGTAGTGGGAAACGCTTCCCAAAGACAGGCTGCCACATCCAGGCACTGAGTGCTCCTCTCTGCCCATATATCCACTCACAGTGCTGAGTACCCAGGCTTTTAACAGATTTTAAGCAAACCAGGTATGCCAGAAGCAGTAGTGCAGGAAGGGAGAGCAGCCAGTGCAATCCCTACACTGCTGGAGCAGGCGCTGCATCCCATTAATCTTACTGCAAAAGTGTACAGAGTGCTGGAATTAACCATGTTGAAGGAAAGGATGCTGAAAGATGGGGGGAGGGGGGTGTGGAATAAAAGGGTAAGATGCAACAGGATTTTCCAGTGAATGAATCACAGCCCCCTCCCCAGAGGAGATAAATGCCATTTTAAACACAGTGGATCAAATAAAACGTGGACTGCAACAGAGCAGAAAATATCTGCTCAGGCAAGGGAAAGCAGAAATTACTATGAGAATTGTAAAAAGAATAATGGGAAGATGATAGGACTTTACAATGGAAGGATCATTAATGCACCAAAGAAGGCTATTAACAGAGTTCCTTAAAGATCAGCCTAGAGGTAAATTTTATTTAATGATTTTCATTAGTGGTCTTGGCTCAGAAAATGAGGGTTTCTGTAAGAAAATGTAATGGTGAGAAACTTGGGAAAAGTTTTGCACTTGACAAGGCACTAAGTACTACAGGACTATAACCAGAGGATCTGAAGATTAACAGAAACGCACTGGGCTGGCACAAATTCATATGCTTAGGGCCTAACAACAAAAATTGCTACTCTAAGCAGCTGAAAACACCACAGGAAAAATATCTGGCTTTTAGAGAACCCCGGGATGACTGCAACAAAACAAATGCAACTTGGCAAGTCTTCACAGCAGAGATAGTGTCCATCAGAGCACCAGCACCACTGGAAAAGGCACTAGAAGGATGACCCAGAAGCAATGCCCTGCTCTGGTCCTTTTAATGTCAGGAGGGTGATTTTGAACTATGAACAGGTCCAGGCTGTGATAATGAGGATAATCAGGTAAATGTAAAAGCTGCCTGGTGAGACAGGGCTGGAAGGGTATCATTTATTCAGGCTGTTGCTGGAAAGACTGCCATGGGAAACAGCTGCTCCACTCGTTCATCAAGGAGGAAATCAACTCTCTCTGCCAAAACACAAGAGCAGAGGACACAGGTATTAAAGGTGGCTGCGAGTGACCTGGGCAGAAAGCCAGGGGCAGATTTGGAGTGCCAGAGGGCTGATGCTCCAGGAGAGAGCCCTGAACTGGATGCATCATCCCAGGGACTGTGTCCTGATGGCAGTGGGCTGACAGCCCCTCACCTGTACCAGCCCTCCAGCCTGCTTTCCCTGCAAAGCCATATCCTGAGGTTATGTTCACTTGTGGGAATGTTTCTGTGAGATAATTTAGCTGAGGGATACAGGGAAGTCTCCTGCACCTCTGCTACAGTTATGGTGGCAACATCACACATCTGACCTGACAGGGAACAGATTCTGCCCTGTCCTGTGGAGGAACAACATTCCAAGGGTTTGTGGGCAGTCGAGCCCTGCAGCCCACATTGAGCTGCCAAGATCCCAGCTCTGCCTGGGTTCTTCTGCAGAGATGGGGACACCTCTATCCTCTTCCAAGTGGCCATTCCTTGTCCTGAGCTAATTTGAAAAAGCAATAAGAAGCAAAACTCCTTCTTGCCAGGCGTGCTGTGCAGGGATGCACCAGGGGCTGCCCCTGACACCACATCAGGTTCCAAATGTGCTGATGTGCCCAGAGCTGGGGCTTACCAGCAGAGCACAAGCCAAGGCCCAGCAGAGACCACATAAGCTGCAAAAGCTGGTGACAGGAGCAGGTTGTTGGTGTGTGGTAAAGCAGCCACGTAGGAGGCTGCAATCCACCTACAGCATTTTCTAAGTGTGCTACTCCCCCTATAATTTAATCTGCCATTTCCACATGTTGGGAGCAATGAAAAAAACATCCCTTTCACTTGGAAATACCCTTCTGTGAGAACAACCTGTTCTCCTCATTGCCGTCAGTGGGCAGGCAGCGCTCAGCTTGTTCCACACTCCTTTTGTGCATGAACAAAGAGCTTTCCATGGCAAGAGCCTGCGCTGCGGCGGGAGGTGAGGAACCACTCCACACACTGCCACCGTGGTGGAAAGTATCACATCTCTCTCCCTGCAGCCTTAGTCCCAGCACCCAAATTCTGAGGACCTCCTGTCTGGCAGTGAGTTTGCTCTGCTCAGCAAAAGGCTTCCCACGGGCTGGTTTGTTGGCTGTCGTTCACTTTCCATGCCTTTAGAGGCAGCAGGGCTCTGGGTATCACCTACAAACTCAGTGGTCCAGTCCCCATCTCTCCCCCACATGGTTCCTGGCAATCAGTGGTTATTTACTCATGCAGTCTCCCTGGTATTCTCCCTTCCTTGGCCCTCATGCCTTTAACCTTGAATCAAAGACATAAATCATCTGAAGTGTATTTCAACCTACTCCACAGCATTATCTTGTTCTTGCAGGGTGAGTTTAACTTTAAAATCTCACCTCTACCCTCTGACAAGGCTGGACCTTTTCATTTTCTAGAGTTTCTTCTGTTTGTTCCATTTCTGCAGGCTGCTGCACCCTGCGGAGAATCAGCTCTACCTTCCTGCACGAGCCTGGGCAAGACCAGAGTGGGTTTCACTGCCCTCTATGGGGTGCAGAGAGCCTGGAGAGCTGGGTCATGCACCACCCATGTGGACCAGCACAGCTCTCCCCCACCAGCATATGGGGCAGAATGGGGAGACCCATCACCTCATAGGAGAAGCTCATGGTGGGAGACCAAGCTGTGCCACAGGTGGCTTCATAAGGGGCCCAGCACGGTCAGTCTGGCTCCTGACCCTGATCCCAGCCCTCTTTCTTGTCCCTGCAGTGCCTCAGTTCCCCTTTGGGTACCTTCAGTGTTGCTTCCAATCACACTAGAACTGAGGACCCTTTGAATCTAGTAGCAGTATGGTCCTGGAGACCACCATAATCAGCAGCTCAGAGCTCTTTTGGAAGTTAGAGGGGTTTTCTGTGTTGTTTCTGCCCTTGAAAAATGCAGCCTTTTGTTATGTATATCCAGACAGAAAATAGCCATAAAAAGTAAGTCTACAAGGGATGTTCTTCTTCCCTCCCAGGGCCCAGAGCAGAGTGAGGATTTCCTATCCAGGCTGCTGGAGCTACTGTGGTTGGTGATGGCAGGGACCAACCCAAAGCATGGGCTGCTGCAAAGCACAGATGCAAGGGCAAAGTTTAATGAGACTGACAGCCACAGCCAATCTTCAGAAACTATGTAGTTGGAACTAATTTTGCTAGATTGCATAAGCACTTCATTCTCGGGAAAATCCTTTCCTCATATCCTCCCAGTCCTCGTTTTTATTGTAAGCCTGTAGGAACTTGGTAGTTCTAAAATTCCTGCCCTTCTCTCAACATAACTGCATTACATGGGCCCAGCTAGCAGGTACATGTGTGTCTGGCTGCCAAAGGACTTTTCAATTTGGGTTTAAGTGGGTTGTAGCAGCCAGGGAGGTGCAGACACTCTGATTTTGGAGGGGGGGTAGCTCAAAGGACCTTTGCCCACTTCAGCTCTTACTTGGTGCTTTCATAGAATCACAGAATGGTTCAGTTTGGAAGGGACCTTACAGACCATCTTGTTCCACCCCCCCACCATGGGCAGGGACACCTTCCACTAGACCAGGTTGCTCAGAGCCTCATCCAGCCTGGTCTTGAACACTTCCAGGGATAGGGCATCCACAACTTCTCTGGGCAACTTATGCTAGTGTCTCACCAGACACTTTCTTTGCAGGTTGTCCTTGGGAGGTGGCAAAGTTCTGTCCCTGCTGGAGCACTGCTGACCACTGTCACCAACCAAACATGCATAGAGCATGAGAGCCCACAACACATGAACCCATGGTTGCTCAGAGGAAAGGAGAAGGCAGGAGAGGAAAAGGAGCAGTTGAGAGCCACCAGCAGCTGACACAGCTCCAGCACTGAGCTCCCAGATGGGGCCGATGAGTACAAGTGAGTTGCAGGGCCACGTCGTTCCCCAGGCCATGTTATTCCCAGCACACAAGACTGAGCATGCAAAGTAACTCTTCAATATTCTCCAAGGTCCCTGTAGACCAAGGGTCACTTTGGGAAGGTCTCTAGACCTACCTGATAGAGGCTTACTCCAAGTAGCTTCAGAGCCAGTGAGAGCAGGACTGCTCCATCCATGCAGCTACACCATGGATCCATGTTACAACCACACAAGCTCTCAAGAAAGGATGGACTTTCCCCTGCAGCTGCTGATTGGGTCCTGCCTCGTCATCCTCATCGTGATCACTCTCTGTGGTAACATCATTGTCTGCCTGGCCGTCACCCTTGACCGCCGGCTCCGCAGCTTGACGAACTGCATCATCGTCTCCTTGGCCATCACTGACCTGCTGCTGGGTCTCCTGGTGCTGCCCTTCTCTGCCTTCTATGAACTCGCCAGAGAGTGGCCCTTTGGCAGCACTTTGTGCAACATCTACAGCAGCCTTGATGTCATGCTGTGCACGGCTTCCATCCTCAACCTCTTCCTGATCAGCCTGGATCGCTACATCGCTGTCACCACCCCACTCCGCTATTGCCAGCTGGTCACTCCTCCCCGGGTGGCTGTGGGTTTAGTTGTGATTTGGACCGTTTCACTAATGGTCTCCTTCCTACCAATCCACCTGGGCTGGAACACCAATGGGACAGCAGTCCAAAACACAGTCCCCATCTGCAACAAGGAGTGCACGCTGGAGGTGAACCCTGTGTATGGGTTAGTGGACGCCTTGCTCACCTTCTACATCCCTTTGGTCATCATGTGCATCACCTACTACCGGATACTCAACATAGCAAGGGAGCAAGCCAAGAGGATAAACCACACATGGTGCAACACCCCCATGTCACCCATGGTGAAAGAGCACAAAGCCACTGTGACGCTGGCAGTGGTGTTGGGAGCGTTCATCGTGTGCTGGTTCCCCTATTTCACCGTGTTCACGTACCGGGGGATGTGGGGAGACAGCAGGGTGAAAGGCACACCCATGTCCGTTGTCCTCTGGCTGGGCTACGCCAACTCAGCCCTGAACCCCATCCTCTATGGGACACTCAACAGGGATTTCCGAGTGGCATATCAGCACTTGCTGCACTGCTGGAGGACAGGGGGTCCCAGGAGCTCCTGCCTGCCTCCCCTACAGAAGGCCCAATCCAGAGGCGGGCAGGGCCAGGGCAGGCAGGAGGGTAAAACCCTGAAACTGGAGATGAGGAATGAGAAGGGGATCCTGCTGACCGATGGAGCCCACAAGAGGTAAGAGCCTTCCTACACATGAGGCTTTGATGCACCCTCAGCATTTTGGCCATCAGTTTGCATCAGCAGTGAATTCAGCCAACAGCAAGTTCCATTCCCATCTCTGGAAAAGGAGCAAGAGTAGCCAAAATTAGGATGGCAAATGTTTTTAGATTACTAATAATACCCATGTAAAGTTAGAGCCAAAAATTCCCTCAGCGTCATCCCAAGTATGTCATGGGGGTCAGTCCCACTGAGGGATGGGGGTGCAGCAAGGAAGCAGGATGGGTGCTGCAAGGCTCTGTGCCAGGCTGTGGCACTAGTCCTCTCCCTGGGCACCCACATCCCTGCAGGGCTGTGCCACCCCCACACCACCTCACTCCAAGGTGTTCACTCAGCCAAGCACAAGAACAGAGATGCTTGCTGTCAAACTGCTGCTCCTGAGACTAATCTAACCTCTAAGCAGTGCCTGATAAGCAGCCCAGAAACTTTCCATCCATAGATAAGGAGTCCTTTGATTCGCTGTTCCCAGCGTGCCAGCAAAGAACCCGCACTCGTGCTGCCTCCTGCAGCACGTACCCTTGATCCTGCCGCAGAAACACGGTCTCAAGCCACCAAAAGGAGAACACAGGGAGGTGAAACAAAGTTCAGAGCCATCCAAAAGGCTCAGCCAGCATCGTGCGTTCCCTGGGGTTCCAGCGTGACTTTACCCAAAGGACAGGGGCAGCAGAGGAGATACAGAGGGATGGATGAATGTGAACAAATGCAAGAATGCAGCTCCTAAGGCTGCCTTTTCAGTTTCCAAGGAATTAATGAAGAGTCCAAAGGTATAACATTTGGTAGATGTAGTTATAGGGTGTATATAAAAACATATGGAAAACATGTGTCTGACATAGTGGAGATGTTTCTGCAAACACAGAGAGACAAAGAGAGCTGTCCTGTGTACTCACAGAAAAGTGCAGCCCCTGGGCAAACCAGGAGCTCACCTCTGGGGTTCTGCAGCTGAACTGGGAGAGCTGGCAATGGGGAACAGGCTGCTGGGACTTCCCTACTCAGCCAAGAGAGAGAAGTTAAATGTCAATGACTCCTCAAAATGCTGCCTACCACAAGGGAAGAGGGATAGAGGGAGATAAAAGGGGAAGAAAAATGGATTTCTGTTCCCCAGACAGAGGTCAAGGTCACTGACTTGCTGGCTTTCCCCCTTCTAGCTTTTCCAGGTAGAAAAGTTTCTTCCCCTGGTTTCCCAGAGGGAAGACTTAAGCACAAGGATGTTTCTTGACCTTTCTAAATCCAGAGAGCTCCCTCCCATCCTACACAGCACCACCGCTGTGGTTTCTTCTCGCAATCAGATAAGAGTTGCTCAAGCACCAAATGATCAGTTATTGCTTTTACTTTCCTTCTCTTCTTAGCCCTCTCACCTGCACAGCAATGACTCACCAATGACTCACTCATGTGACCTCCTCTAACCCTTTTTTCCATAGTCACATATATAAACATCTGCTGTTGGCAGATGACCTGGTTCAAATAATACCACACAAGACAGATGGGCACAAGATTTACCTGTTCACCAAAAGCCTGGCATCCAATTTCACCCCAAGCACAAACCGAGCTGGTTCCTCTCCCCTCTTCTCCTCTGTGTAGTCTTCCCAGTCATTTGCCCTGGTCATGTTAACATAAAAAGACCAACATGAATCATTCCACAAACTCATAACCCCCCAAATAAGAAGGCCCAGAGCCCAGAAGAGCTCTGCTCAGAGTAGCTCCATGGGGTTATTCAAGGGAAAGCACAACCAGTAGAATTTTGAACTGTTGCCTTTAATAACAATGTTCTTTTCAGTTATGAAGCATAGAGAAAAGACCAACAAACAAGAGTGGGAATACTAAAGAATTGCAGCTAGTCTCAGAGTGTCAAGAGCAGGGCAGGGAATCAAAAGCCACAGGAGCCTTTAAAGGACTGGAGGCATTTCCATGGCTGAGGACCAGCTAGGGTGGAGAGGGCAGGGCCAAACAGAGATGCAAGGGAGCACAGCTGCTTCCATCTCCCCACCAGGCACCAGGGGAAGGCATTTCATTTCACGCAAAACCAGTAAAAAAAAATCACTGATGGACCTCAGGGAGCTGCTTCAGTGCAGTGGGACAGGGCTCTGAAGAGATGTGGTCCTCAGCATGCTCATGGCTGTAGGCTGTGAGACCAGTCCCTGCAGTCCAGAGAGACTGAAATCCTGAGAGAAGGAGTGTTCAGCACTATCAGATATACTGGGCAGAAAACACATCAGCTGTGCTCAGGGCAGCTTGGGGCAGGACAGTGGCCACAGTATATGGGCAGAGGAGAAGCCAGTTTTCATAGGAAAGAGTCACTGTCCCTGTCCCTGCCACAGCTGCTGGCCTCAGGGGGCAGACACCAGGCAGGCACTACCTGGTGCTTCACAGAGCAAAACCACTGACAGACTGGTCTCTTCCTTTTCTGTTTTTTTCTGTCTTCATGCACAATCTAACCCATTCCAGCACCAGAGCTCTCCCATGAGTTTCAGCCAGCCTGCTGCCCTAGGACCCACATCTCCTAGCCTTCAACTCCTGGCTGCCCTCTTCCAAAATCCTGTGTATGAGGTCAAAAGACAACACTCAGCTTTCCTCAGTGAAAAACTCAACGGCAGAGGCAAAGGTTGCAGGGTGAGTACAGGGCTGGGGTCGCGGGGTGCAAGCAAGGGAGAGGCAGCTCTCCCTGCTGTGGCATCCACTGCATTTTCCCTGGTCCAGCCATCCCATCCTGATCGTGCCTGCCTGGTGCAGAGGGCAATATCATCAGAGATGCATCCTCACTACTTTATCCAGAACTGTTTGCTCTACAAACCCGTCCCCAAGCCCAGGGGATGTGCACAGAGTGGGGTATCCCCTGGCTGCCCCAGAGGTTTGGGCTCAGAGAACCACCCTGCAGTGCTCTGGAAGATGCTGCATCCTGCCTGTCCCTCACACACTGCAGAGGCAGCTGCATTCAGACCATACATTTCCAGCACACTTCATTTTCATGCAAGCCTACATCCACATAAATTGCCAGCAGCTTTGGTGGAGATGCTGGCAGGGCTCCCGGGGTGAAGAGCTGATGCTGCACTGGGCATTGCTGCTCTCTCCCAGTGGTGCTGGGCTAGAGGCCACGGCTGCCATGCAAGGCAATGCCTCTCAGCACCAGAGAGCCACTTTGTGCAGGGCTTCTCAGGAAGAGCCAGGCAAGGTCACCCTGACCTCCACATGCTCTCCCTCCAAAGCTGCATGCTGATAACCTGGGCTTTCTGTATTGACTGTGCCTTGTGGGGAAATACAGTCACCTACATGCTGGAAGCTGGGTACACTTTGTCCCTGCTGCACACTGAGCACTTCTAACCTTAGCCAAGGTCACAGCAATGGCAAGAGCCAGTGCTTTCTGTTCACACGTGCAGCTGGGAGGGAGCTGGAGCACAGGGCCCTCCTGCCCTGGAGCACAGCATCAACCTGCACTTCTTGGAGGTACTCCCTGTGAATCACCCTGGAAATGCCATTGCCCATCAGGAGAAGGAGAACCAAAGGCTTGGAGGCTACAGATGCTGCTCTCTGGGGTGGCATCACTGCTGCCATGCCGGAAGGAGCAGAGTGAACCTCCGAGCCTGGAAACCGCAAAGCAAACAATGAAGCTCCCCAGGGCAGGCACAGCACTCACCCCCTGGCAGTGCAGACACAAGGCAGTCATCTCTGCTGCTGTCATTGCCCAGCAGCAGGGGCAGAGGGGACACCAATTCCTGCTCTTCTGCTTCATGCTTTCCCTCTCTGTGACTTGCATATGTTCTGAAACACATGTAGTTTCCTTAATGTAAAGACAAAATACCAGCCACCCCCTGAGAGACTGCTGATCTAATCAGCAGAATGAAACAATGGTCTGAGGGTGAGGTTTGCAGGAGATCTGAGGCCCTGGTGTAGCCACAGATTTCCTCTCTGTGACATGGGAGTGGGAAATGTCATCTCGTGCCAGACACCCATGCAAAGAGTCCCTGACCCACATGCAGTAGCAAGGAGAGGGGCCATGGGAGAAGGAGCACCCAGGAACAGAGCACTACCAACCCCAGGATACCAACTTTTGTCAAGCTATGTGAAGAGGCAACAACCCACTGCTGCTGGCTGGCCCAGGGGACAGGAAGAACAGGCAGAGAAAGCCACAAAGCAAAACGATATTACCCAGAGGGGTGTCGGATGATGGGTCTTGAGGTGATGCAAGCCTGCTCGGCTCTGCCCAAATGTCAGCACTGAGCATTTAGTCATGCTCTGCCAAGAGCATCCTCACAGCATCACATCACGGTCCGCCCCAGGCACAGTGGGTGCTTAATGCAGCATCCCTTATACTGGGGAGCAGGAAAGGGGGGAGGAAATAGAACCATCTGCATCCTGCAAAGCCACTGATCACTCTCTCTCTTCCCCTGCAGGATCCCAACTCTGGCATGTGGAATTTACTCCATCCCCAAAACTGCTGGAGAGGCTTCTGCCCACCCAGGTTTCTTCCCGGGAGGGTGGTGTATTTGAAGAACCCTTGGAGAAGCTGCAGAAGAGCCTCTCCCCCGCTCTGTCAGGACAGTGACACTTCCAGCATCAGGCCCCACACCAGCAGGCAGAGGTGCCTGAGGAGCTGGGTTGGGAGCCAGCATGTGCCCCTGGCAGGGCTGGGATAGGGATGCCCTCCCCATGCTCATGGCAGTGGATCAGGCTGGAGGGCACAGGGCAGGGAGGAAAAGGGGCTGCAGTTGAGGTCTTGGTGCCAGACAGACCAGTGTAGGATGGAGAAGGGCAACACAGGCATTACCTTCTCAGCTACCCTGTCCAAGGGATGTATCCACCCCTCAGAGGGGGCAGGGGTCCTGGTAGATGGAGGGTGATGTGGCAGGAGGGCTCAGCACGGCAGATGTTGGCAGCCACAAGTGCTGGATGTCTGTGCTCAGGACATCCCAGTCCCTCAGCTCCAGCATCAGTGCTGGAGTAAAACTGCCTCCCACACTGGGAGGTTTTGGCATCCCTGGTGCTGTCCCTGATTCACACCCACTGTCCCAGCCCCACTGCAAGGTGGAGAGGGCCCCTGGAGCCTGCTGGGCCATGGGGAGATGCTAAGCAGCTGGGGTTTGCCCCAGCCTTTGCCCTCCCCAGCAGCTCAACACTAAGACTACCAGAAGAGGATGTTTCTGGTCTGAGCCTGTGCAGAAATCATCAGTGGTATAAAAATCTGTTTAAGATAGAAGGAAAATTAGATGCTTGATTTTTTTGAGCGTGCTTTGTCCTGAGAAGAGTCTCTGTCCCATCCCTCTGCTGGGACAGAGCCTGGACGCACACAGCACAAGCCCCCAGGATACAAGTTGTAGCTGCCCTGAGTAAGGCTGTCACCCCCCAGAGAGTATCTTGGCCTGTGGGATCAGCCAGATGATCCCTCCCTGGTCTCTGATGGGAGAAAGTGGGCAACAGGCAGCGAGGACCAGGTAGGATGGGAACTTACATGGATCCCCACACTGCTGTGCTGTGGGGCAGGAGTCTTCCTCCTGGAATACACCTGACTCCTACCGCCCCGGGTACAGCTCGCTTATCCTGCGCTCCGCAGCATCCTTGGGGCACAGGCAGATCCTGTTTGCAGTATCCTCCGGGAAGGCAGCTGAGCCCCCAGGCCAGCTGGTTCCACTGCGGCGGGGCTCTGCCCGGCAGAGGGCACGGGCGAGAGCAGAGCTCGGTCCTGCTGCACCTCCGGCTGCCCCGGGACACCCCCTCCCCGAGATCCGGGGGGCTCCCGGCGGAAGGGATGCCCAGGGGGGGCTCCCAGCGTGGGGCCAGACCGGGGTGGCGACACCCACACGGTGAGTGTCTGGGTAGCAGGGGACACCCCGGGGGTAACAGGGTAAATTCGGCCGCCCCCCAGGTGCGGACCCAGTGCGGCAGCAGCGCAGGCTCGGAGCTCCCCCTGCTTGCTGCGAGAGCGGACCTGTCCGCCGACCCCGAGCTCCGGACACGCCACGGGCATCACCCACGGCGGGGACAGGGCTCCTCAACCCGGCACAGCGCACCCCGCCCGAGCCCCCAACCCCTCGACACCCCCGAGCCACCACAGCACTGAGTGTCAGCACCCACCACTGGTACATCTGTGGCTTTCACCCTTCTCTCAGTAATTAGTGGTTATAGACAGCAAATGGCCTCCAGAGAGCAAGGAAGGCTGAGGGACAAGTGGTGTTGCAGCACCCAACCAGGACAGTGCAAAACCCCACCAAAGAATCAGTGAGCAAGGAAACATCCCCAGCAAGGTGATACCCTGGCAGGCAATATCCTCTCCTAGTCCTCCCTCACACAGCCTTGGGATGAGGAGCTACAAGACCTCTGGGCTGAGCCCCCACAGCAGATGGAGACATTGCCTCATCAGCACCCTTACAAAGAACAGGAGACAAACAAGTCCTTGCAGCTGAGCACATGGAGAATTTGTCCTCCCCAAACAAACCAGGCAGGAGCAGGCCTGAATCACCTGTAGCGTCCACTCTCCAATCCAGTTCAGGGAGGAAGAACTGGCAAACACACACCCAAACCCCTGCCACCTATGACAACAATTAGAGACTTATCTAATTGCAAAAATAATTGCAATTGAAGTGTTTAATTACCATACTAAGCAGGAAGAGCCACTTCCTACTGTTCCAGTAGCACTCCTAATCCATCAAACAAGGTTTGGGGCTTGTTTGGGTGCTGGGATTTTTTTTTTTTTTTTTTTGATTATTAGATTGCAGCCCCAGGGGATGGAGAGATTTGCTAATTAGGGTCTTGGAGAACAGCTACCAATTCACAAACACTTGCTTTTAATTTCAATACTAACGAGGCTGGAAGGAGGAGAAATCCAAAATGTGGAACATCTGTGGCAGTGCTGGCTGCAGGGCCATTGTCCCCAGCCCGTCACCAGCATGATACCACTCGTGGACCAGCCCAGATGCCATGGGAATGGGCTGGGGGTGGGTTGGCTCAGTGCAAGGCAGGGTGAAGCTGCTGCTCTGGGTCGCTGCTGTCACCGCAGCCACCATACAAACTAATCCCAGCACTGATCATCTGTCTAATCCCCTCAGGGACCATCAGCTTTCTCAGTGATGGGCTAATCCTGGTCCTGAGGCAGCAGTTCCATCCCCTGGGGGTGCAGCAGCAAGAATTTCTCCAGGTGACATTTGGTTTTGTTCTCCTCTAAACTGACAACAAAAGGGAATTTAATTCTCTCTCCAAGCAGCAATTCTGGAAAGGAAGAGAAACTGCTTAGGAAGCTCCTAACCAACATCTGCTCTCTCAGATAGGAAATATCCCCCTGCTATTGGAGGGAGCACAGGCAGGGATGGCTGCCAAGTGCAAGGGGACAACCCCATCCCCCTGTCCCTACAGGGGACACAGGAGCTCACACTGCCCTATATATGGGACCCCATTCTCACCCTGCTCCATCAGCCACAGCAGGGACCCACAGTGTCTGGCTGGGCTTCTCCCACCAAACCACCTTTCCCATCCTTGCTGCAGCTCTGGGTAGGGCCCAAAAACATTCAGAGAGGAGATGTGGGGAAGAAGAGCTGCACACAGGAGCAGCCACAGGGCATCCAGGCATCCCATCCCCAAGGAGCACAGCTGAGCTGTGGTGGCTGCCATGGGCCAGAGGCAAAGGAGCGCTTTATTTCTTTTAGATAAAAGAGAAACATCAGTAGAATGAGAAAAAAGTGTGTTGGTTTGGTTTTTTTTCAGGCTGTCATGTGATTAAGCACAGAGAAAACACAGAGGTAGAGAACAGCCTCAAGCAGTCAAAAATTAGAAACTTTGTGTTAGAAATCTCAAGACTGGATTTTCTGCAATGAAATACATTTTGGGGTCACTCACCCAACAGTTTTCGCTGGGGAATCAAGACTCTGAAAAGGTTTTGGAATCCATTGCTTACCCCCAGATCTAAAAATTACATTTCCATGCTAAAGCATCTTGAAAACAAGAGCAAGCATTCCCTTTCAACCTGAAGGAGATGACCATGGGGAAAGGCATCAGGCAGTGCTGAGATGCCTTCCTGGCCTGACCCAAGCCCTTGTCACACAGCATTTCCCTACAGCCATGGATGCCAGGGTTGGCAGTGGTGGAGGGCGAGGTTGATCCTGGCCAGTGCAGGATGGTGGCCATGGGACCAGAAGCGTGGCCATGGGATCAGAGGCATGGTCATGGCACTAGAATGATGGCCATGTGACTGGCAAGGGGACAAAGCCACTAGAGGGCACAAGTATGACAGAAACATGTACCCACACCAAGGAATCTCCAACTTCTCCAGGACAACAGTTCCAGAGGTCCCCAAAGCCCCTCCTCATACCCCATCTCCAAAAAGTCCACGCTTAGCTGGAGTCCTGCTGGACCCAGGACTTTGGAGTCTCCCAGGCAGCGGTGTGGGTGACACTGCTGCACCTGGAGCTGCTGGTGCTGCATAACAGAGCTGTGTCCAGAGAGCACCACGTCACCCCAGCCAGCCCCAGCAATGGCAACCTGTGCTGCACACAGGTAGAACCTCCAGCTTCTGCCCTCCAGCTCGGGGGCTGCATGACCCAAAAACACCCAGCTAGCACAGCCTGAGACTGCACACCAGCCAGTGCCCTCTCACACCCAGAGTCTGAAGGGGATCCTCAGACATTCTTCCCCCCAGTAACGCACCTTCTCCCAGTAGCCCGAGCCCCCATGTCATGCAGACCTGCCTGATGAGATCTGGATGCCCCCAGCCAGGCAATAAGATATGAGTCCTGTGAGGAGCCATCTGGCCATCGCCAGCGGCCGTGCCCAACATCCCTTTGTCCTTTTCCTCTCCTTTCTCCCCAAGAGCATCCTTCAGGCAGGCACTCCCCTCCCCTCACCGCTTTCATTAAGGCTCTGCCACCAAACCAAACACTATTTGTCAGGGAAACGGCTGCCAGAGCAGCTCTGCTGGAACAGATGCCCCTGTGTCCCCCAGCAAACAGATACTGCAACATCCGCCCTCCCAGTGTGCCACACACCCCCACACACATGGATTTGCACGCTGTCTGCATGGTTTTGCTGTGCTCTGTGATACCTCCCGGGCTATATTCCTGCTCCCAGCCTGATGGGCACCCTGGGACTCCTGTGTAGGTGTCTAAGGCGCTCTCAGCACCGGGGCTGCCCCATCACAGCCCAGCCACCTGCCCTGGGCATGGCTGACAGGTGCTGCTGCCCTGGGGGTGTTTGTACAGCTGTTGGGACCTCACACTCCCTGCCGGATCTGCTCTCCCTGCTCACAGCTCCCACCCCAGCAAGACCAGCAGATCTCCTCCCTCCCAGCAGGAACCCAGAGCCGCTAGAGGCAGAGGCAGCAACACCCTCTGACCCCACACACACAGGGACTGGTGCTAATTAAGTGCAGCGCCGGTGCTGATAATTAATTTCTCAGAGGATGAATTACTTGGGAAAGCTCCAGAATGAATGTTGTTCTTCCTGCCACACAGCCATTGGGTCTGCTTGGGTCTTTAAAAAATCTAACAGCAAAGGGAAGGAGCATCCCCTGATGACAAACTGCAGCCATACCCCAGGCTCGGAGTGCCTGCTGGGTTCGGGGTCTCTGGTGTGGCTGTTCACTGGGTCTATGGCAATGCAGGCAAGGCAAGGGGATGTGCTGGCACTGCCCATGTCCCAGGCAGGAAACCCTCAGAGCTGGCTATGGGCATTGACCAAACCCCCTCCAACAGCTACTTATGCCCCTGTCTCAGTCTACACTATGGGCTGAGACATCCCAGTCTCCCCATGGGACCTGCCCAGGGAATCACAGGGATCTATCCTCTCTCTAGGCACTACCTGTCATCCATGGGGTCGGATGTGGCTTTCCCTAACCCAGAGCTGTGGGACTGGGAGCTCATCCCCTCCATCCCATCTTGCCATAGTACAGCTCCCTCCAGATGCTGGCACAAGGCCATGCTGGATGCAAATGTGGAGGGAGAAGGCCCTGCAGACAGCACTTTTACACAGGGCTCTCCATCCCTTTTGCTTAATAGGAAACATTTTTCTGTTTCATTTCCCTTACCCTTGGAGCTGAAACTGCCTTTTTGCAGCAAAACACACCAAGCCAAAGAAATCCTTCTCCCTTTACAGCTCACAAACTCCCCTCCCTCCCTCACCATCAGAAATGCTCCTCCACAGTCCACTTCTTCCCTGGGGTAGGTTGTACTGTTGGAGGGACAAGTGAGACCCATCACATGTCCTCCCACTAGCACCTTGGAGACAGCAGGGACAGAGGTACTGAGGGTGCTGCAGGATTCTGTTCTCTCCATGTACAGATCTTGCAAATATTTGCAAATACGGCAGAAGGCAAAGCCTGCCCTCGGTTCACCTCCCCCGGCCCTCCCTGAGGGCACTTCACTCACTTGGCCTGCTTCAAGCCTGAGCTAAGTCCACCATTCGTTACTGGGTAATTAAGCTCTTAATTAACAGGCTGGTTTCCCCTCAGAGCCCTGCCAGCATCTCTTGTTCCCTCTGTCAGCTGCCTCCTGGCAGGGCAGAAGCTGCAGGGGCTGGGGAGTGTTCCTGTCCCCAGGATGGCTCCAAGGTGTTTTTCCTACCTCCTCTGTGATCTGTCCCTGCCAGCCTGGCTCTGGGGCACTGACCCAGACTGGAAGTGGACGCCTGCTCCAAAAAAGTGCCTGGGGCACAAGTGAGGCTGACACATCTGGACTCACAGTGATACCCAGGAGTTAGAGGAAAACAAGGGTGAGACATTGCCACCATGAGTGATGCTTAAGCCTAAAAACTCCAAGACTAGAAAACATCCCAGCTTATAAACCTTAAAAAAGTCAATATTCAATATATTCCTGCCTAAAGAAAAAATCTCTCAGCAACCTTTGCTGCCGGCAGATCCCCTTTGCGTGCTCCTCCCTCCTTTGGCATTGAGCAGGGAAAGGAGGCAGCAGTGCCGTGCCCCAAACTCGAGCTGGCTGGACCGTAGGGGACAACATGGAGACCCTGCCTCAGGCTCTCCACCAGTCTCCAAATCTCAGAGAACCGCAGCAAACCAGCCGTGATGAGCCGCCGTCCTCGGTGAGACGGCAGGGGCTGCCCTGCAGCGCTCAGGCTTTCGTGTATTCATCACTTGTCAGTTCCCCTTAGCCGTGAAGGGAGGGTTATCCTCCCCCACGGGGCACAGCCGTCCCGCTCCCAGCTGGGCTGGGGACACAGGAGGCTGGCACTGACTGATCGCCATCCCGATGCCGGGACAGGGTGGCTGGGTGGGAGAAGAGAGGTGAGTTCGGCTAATCCAAGTGGAAGCTAATTGTGTTTCATTGAGGTTTTATCTCTGCAACTGGCAACATGCTCCTGCAGGAGATTTAGTGTGAAGTTGTCTGGTCCCTGCCAAGAAGGCTGGTTTTTTTTAGAGAAAGCACATTATGCATCAAAGTTGAAATTCAAATCCTTTTTCCTTCGTTCCCGGAGTGTATTTATGACGCTCTAGATATTCCTCAGTGTATCATGGTTTGTGGGAAGCCCCCAGCCTCTGCAGGAGCCCGGGAACAGCTCAAAGAGCTGCCTAAACTTTTTCTGCTTTATGTTTTTCCCCTTTGCTTTAAATTGTTGCTGGGTGAAAGGGGGGGGAAGAAGCTGCTGCCTGTGCAAGGCTCCAGAACTGGTGAACTTCCCCCAGCCCTTTCCAGCCCAAGGGCTGCTTCTCTCCATCCCATCCCTGCTGTAGTTTATGCACCCCCTGACCTCCCCTGGCCCCCATAATCCTCTAAACCAGCTGCAATCTGGGTTCTGCAGTCACATCCTGGAAGGGGTTGGCAGCAAATTGAGTGTTTTTCCCTAAAGATGCTTCACTTCTCCTCCCTTTGTGGGGGTTTAGCAGGTTTCAAGTACAGCCATGCCAGGAGGTGAATCAGCCCAGCTTGGAGCCTGCACTGGGGAGGGAAATAGGGGGGACACAAAGAAGGGCACATATGGGAGTGCAGAGGGAATAATGCAGGACTGCAGCCCTCTCAACCAAACCCTTTGGGGTGTAAACCCACCTGGTTTGATGAAACAGGTTGGGAGGGTGGATAAGTGGGGGGCTCCTTCTTCCCCCCCCACCCAACAGCTCATCTCGATGCGTCAGGACAGGCCCAGCATCTGCAGTCGCTGGAAAATCACGCTCCATTTCCAAAGGGAAAGCAAAGTGTAAATCTCTCTCTCAGACACACATTTGTTCCTCTGCAGCAAGAAAAGTGGCGAAAGCTTTAATTTCCGAGCTGGGAAGGAGAGACAATGATACATCAGCAACACCCCGGGTGCAGAGGAAGGAAACATCAATTCTGGGATTACACCAGCGGCCACCGAGATTTCTCCCTCCATGGCTGTAACCCAGAAATACCACAGATTTCCCTGCCGACCCTACAGCTCTTACCTCTTGCAGCGTTTGGGGGAAATCTGGACAATTTTGTGGTCATAAGGATGGTTATTGCAGCAGTATTTGCCCAGAAGTGCCAGGCTGGAGGGAGGCAGGGATTCCCCCCAGCCGGATTTCGCATTCAGAGCAGGCTGGCCATAGTGCTCAGCTCTCCCCAGAGGTTCCCTTCATAAGAGGGAGCAAATTCCACTTATCCATCAAGGGGAAATTTGCATTTTAAATATCCCAACTCCAAATGTCACCCAGTTTGATCCCCTAAGCTGAACAAATGCAATGGAGCAGGGGGGAGCCAGGGCAGCTCGCCAGGGTGGACCACTGGGAAAAAGGAAAAACCCAAGGTTAAGGGCGTGTACAGATGTTTAATCCATGCTGCAGTTGAGAACGGGAGTAAACATGGCAGAGACCTTCCCCCTCTTCCAGCCTCTGTCGGGCAGGACACGGGGGAACAGGTATCGGAGGCTCCAACCATTAAGGATTAGGGATTTTGTGTTTGAGATTTTGTTTATACAATAAGACTTAAGACTGCATGGAGTGTAGGTGGATTCTCCCCAGTGCCTGCAGAGGGATTAGTGCCTATAAAGCAGACAGAATGAGCTAAAAATTGGAGAGATCAAAGTGCAGAAAGAGGAATCCCACATTCTCAGTGATGGGAGGGGAGGGAAGGAAGAGGGCAATGGTCGAACCTGAGACAATTGTGGCTGCTGGCCCTGGAGAGCACTGGGAAAGGCATGGAGCATCCTCACACTGCACCTGCAGGGATGCCAGAAAGCATCTCAGGGAGCAGCCAGACCCCAGGTGTTTTCCATCCTCTCCTGGGGCTGCAAAATCTCCCTGGCCAGCTCTAGCCCTCAGGAGAGTGATGACCAAGCCCTTCCTGAGCTCCCCCCTGTCACAGGACCACCTCTGGGGGGCACAGCAGAGGAGAGGTGTCCAGCCTGGACCCCCTCTGCAGCACTGTGACACAGGGAGAAGCTCAGCATTGTGCCCTGCAGGGAGGGAACCCTGATCCCCCTGCTCATACTGGTCCCCCCTGACCAAGGTGACACTGCCATGTGTCAGTCCATGCCACATGAGGAGGGGTCACACTTGCCTGGGCCCAGGGGGGTTCTGCTGAATCCCTGGACCTGCAGTGCCCAGCCCACTCTCCCTACTTGGCTGAGCAAATAAGCCTTCTCCTCTTCACCTCACTAAAGCCATGAGCTGATTCGATTAATACAGGGAACCAACCCTTGTCCCCAGAAGGCAAATGGGATGAGTATTTAAGGCAGGAAGTTTTCTTGTCCCCAGCACCTCGTTGCCACTCCAGCCCCCTATGCACAGGGCACTGCCTCCTACCAGCTCCCTGCCTACCATACACAGCAGCTGCCTGCACCTGGGGGCAGGTAAACTCACCTAGGGTGGGAGCAGGATGCACCTGCCAGCACTGCACTACTGCATCTTGGCCCCAGGAGCCAGGAGCCCAGCGGGGCCACACTCAAAGAAAACCAGCCCAGGCAGGGCAGGGTCAGAGCTGCCTCCAGCGTTGGCAGCTTGGAGGGGTCTCTGGCTGCAGCAGCCCATGGCTGTGGGGCTCACATTGCTACAGGCAGCCCCTTTTCCTCCTCGGCATCTGCAGCAACCAAGTTTGCTCCATTACTCATTTTTTTGAGAGGCAGAGGGTGACTGTGCTCACCTGCACAGCCACTCTGCATCCGGAGCCTTTCCCACACTCAGGCACGGGACACAAGTTTTATCCTCACCCCTGTCTCCAAACCCGCAGGCAGGCAGGCAGGCAGGCACTCCTTTGCCACAAATGAGTCTGAAACGGTTCAGAGAAGAACTAATTCCCTCCCTCCTTAATGCATGGAAGCTTCTTACGCTAAATCTATACAGACACAATTAGCATTATTCATATTCCATATGCTCCGCTCCCTTGTGATGAATATTAATCTCTTTCCTGCTCCCAGGCATTAGAGATAACGGCGTTGCACTGGCTGCTGCAGTGGCAGAGATGGTCTAAGGGAGCGATGCTGCAGGTGGAGACGGTTTCATTCCCATGTTGGGAAGGGGTGATTTTGTGTCTTTTTAAGGGGGAGGTGGGTTTTATGGCTGCAAGGCTGGGCTGAAGAAGGTCATCCTTTTTGTTCCTGCTCCCAGCTGAACTGGTCTCCACTGGGACTGCTCCAGACCCTCTGGGACACATGGTGAGGTCATGCATTGTGAAGCCCCAACCCTCCCTGCACCTTCCAGCTCTCCACAGGTTTTGGAGGTGGAGTAGGACTCAGTCAGACTGTCCTGCCTCTGTCAGCTCAATTTTAGAGCATTTCTGAGGCTGACAAGTGGTCGCGGGCATTGCAGGAGCTAAACTGCTGACTCTTGGTGCTCCCCAGGGCATGAACAGCTCTGCCAGCACCCCAGAGCATCCCTGGTGTAGCACCTGGCTGTGCCTCTGAAATCAGCACAGCCAAGCAACTGTGGCACCTGGGTCCCTGTCGCATCCCTGCTTCTACATCTCTGCACAGCATCTCCCTCTAAACAGGGCATGGGGCAGCAGCACACACTGATGTTGCAAAAGGAGCACAAGAAGGGGGAAACGATGCAGTGAATGCAGCTCATCCACACGACTGCCACTACGGTGCAGGGACATGGTGGGGCTCACAATTCAAGGAGGGGCCATCCTGCACACAGGCAGGGCTGCATGGACCATCTGCAGTCCCGTGTCCATCTTTCCATCCATCCTTGCTCTCCATGTGTGGCTCCAGGCCAGGCCCAGGCTGCTGTGAGCAGGGAGCCTGGGGGCTGCAAATTGAGATGCCATACGTGTGGTGGGGGTGGAGAGGATACAGGCCAAGAGGCACCACGTCTCTATACATCCATTTGCATGTTTAATCCTCTGCTGGGGAGTACAGCGTCAGGTCCCCCATCTGCTCCGCATCTCGCATCATTAGCTGGCTGGTTTCCGAGCCGGCTCTGAGCAGAGGTGGGAGTCGAGCAGAGAGGGGAGAAGGGAGGCTGGTCCCAGCCCCACGCACCATTGATTGTCAGCAGACTGGGAAGCTTGGGAGGACCCTGCCCCTTGCTGGAGCTGGTGGGCAGCACACGGGGGATAGGGAGGAGTGTGGGTGTAGGGGGGTTAATTCCTATGGTTTCCTGAGGTGCTGCTGTGCTCCAAGCTTCCCCGTGGGCAGAGTGAGGGGGATAGGGCACCTCCTCACCTCCTGCAGGTGCTGCCCACACTTTAGCTTTGCCCCAGAGTAGCAATAGTCCCCATAGCCGGTCCTTCACCACAGGCAAGTCAGGAAGCACCCACAGCCACCAGCATGAGGGAGAGCTCAGCTCTGCTGCACAGATCCAGCCACATCAACCATTCCCACTGCCGTTAACCCCAGAGTGATGGCCCTAGGACACATCCCCTTTAAATCCCTGCACTCACAGGCTGGGCTGGGACACTGTAAAGGGAAAAATAAGGGAAAGAAATTATTTTCTTCTCACCGGCAAGCCTGGATTGCTGCCCGTTCCTCGGCAGCGTGCTGCCAGCCCGCCCACGCACCGCAGAGCGAGGACTGCAGAGGCCAGTGTGGGCTGGGGGATGCCAGGGGAGCAAGGGTGCAGTGTGGCCCTCCCCATGCTGGACACCTCTGCTCACCAGGATGCCAGGCATGTCCCATATGGCCTCTCTCTCCCTGGGGTGCACGGCGCATTCCTCTGTTCCATTACCTGCCCCATATTCCCCATTCTCCAGGGTCATTCCCATCTCTGAGCTCTAAAAGGGCTCAAACTCATCCAAAATCCCTGCTGGACTCCCCAGGTTGGGGAGACAAGGAGCTACTGTGCTGAACAAACTAAGATTTCTCAACAAGCAGCAATGAAAAGGAGGTCAGAGGGATGAAGGGGTTGGGGGACTAGGGGAGCAGGGGGAAAAGAGCCCTGTGTCCCCCCAGGGTCACTCTTCCCCTCTGCTTTCACGCCCGGCTGGGTTCCTTCATTACTTACCCAAGCTGTAAATTGTCTAATTTGGAGCACACCATTTATCCCTGATGTGCACTTGAGCAGCCAGATTTTGTTTTCAGGTGTGTAATTAATTTTTTTAACGTGATTTCTCTCCTAGGAAACTGCAAACAAACAGTTCTGGCTTTCATGGCTAGGCAGCTCGGGTGAGCATCAGGGCAGGGAATAGGCAGGCAAGGAGCCGAGGCCAGATCCCAAAGGACGTGAGGAGCTGCAGTTTTGCAGAAGCTCCCCATGCTCCTGCTTTCCAAATGCAGTTGCATCCTTCAGCACAGGCCTCTGCCTCCTCTGGCACTGCCACACTCCCCACGGGCATCAGCAAAGGTTTGCAAGGGGAAGCAACAATCGCTTTCCCTGTTCCCAACTCAATCTGCTGGGAATTATCATTTTTATTAAGACCTAACATGTCCTTGGCTGCTGGGAATGTGATTTGCTCCTGGAATGAGATTACAGCAGCTCCTGAGGAGCCCATATCAGCATCCACCTCACTGTGATGATGCTCCCACCCCCAGACAGAGGTGCTTCCATCAACAGATGTTCCCAGGCATCTTCACCGTAGGGAGAGGCTGTGCTCAGGCGCAGTACAGAGAGATCCCTGTGAATCCACCATCCTGAACTCTTTCCCCTCAGCTGGGATGTTTGCTGTCCAGGGATGATGCTGGGCTATTTCTGCAACTATCACCTCTCACAGGGCAGGCATGGATGGAGGATGGAGGAGAAGCAGCAACCGAGGGTGGGTAACATCTGCCCTCACTGTGCATCCCTGTGCCCAGCTGGGTGTGAGTTGTGTGGGCAGGCATTCCTGAGTGTTCCTCTGCATCCCAACTCAGAGCAGTCCTCCTCTGGTGAGCAGTACAGAGAATCACCTGCTGTGAATGTGCAAGTGCATCTCTTCAATGCTCCTGCTGCCAGGGAAGTTGTTATATGACTTTGCTGGTGGTTTTCCAGATGAAAGGAGGTGAAAATCACCTCCATTAGTTGGCAGAGGCAGGTGGGAGGATCTATGAAGAGAGCACTTTGAGTCTGACTATGTGCAGGTCCCAGCCCTCTTCCCTGCAAGACCCCCAGGCATGGGATGGCAGTTTGGGGGCACACAAGATGCTGCTGTGCCACCCCCATAAGGGGACTTGGGACAGGGCTGACACTGCAGCAGTCTGGGGGTGGCTGGGGCAGTGCGACCATGAGGGGTGACTACAGCTGGTGACACCCCTGGGACAGATCCCCTGCACTTCTCTGCTTCCTGTCCCATCAGCATAGTGGGTCCCACCAGCAGCAGCTGCCTCCAAAATAAAGCCACTGCTGCAACACCCCCAAAATGATCCTCCAGGAGTCGGTCCTGGCCACTGCAAAACAGGCAATGAACTCCTGAGGGGGGATGGCACCACTCAGACCCCCAGAACCATGGACCAGACTTCTTGGGGGTTTTTTTCCTACATGTTTAATTCTCTGTTGTGGACTTTCGGGAAGGGACAGTGCAGTCCCCCAGGGCCATAGGAAGGGCTGAGTGCTCTGCTCCTGAGTCCTGCCACCCTCTGTGCTTTGAAACTGCCTTCCAAGGAGCTGCTTAGCATTCGGAGCAGGCACCTGTGCCGTTTCAGGGCAAAATCTCTCATTTGCCTTCAAAAACACATCGATCTTCTGCAGTCTGCCATGAAGGGCAGCTCCTGCCCTCCAAAACAGAACAGAGGGCACATGTGGGCCTGGCTTGGCTTTCCCAAATGCAAGTGGGATGAAGGGGCTCCAGTCCATGCTCCATCCTGCAGCAGCACCCTGCTGTCACACCAGAGCTCCTTGCCCATCACTGCTCAGCTCTGCAAGCCCCTGGGTTCAAAGGGAAAGGCATCAAACCCTCGATCTCTTCAATTTCCCTTTGGTCTTTTTTTTCCCCTTCTCTACTGGAGGAGTTCAGCTCCCAGATACTGCCTGCATATGAGCAGAAAAGAAAATTCTGGGGAATTGCTGTGGTCTCTGGGAAGTTCATCACAGGGGTCTGGGCAGCTGAGCTGATGCTGGTCACTCCCTGCTCTGTGTTTGGCCACTGGTGGGATTGTGGGCAAGCTGCAACCTGGCTGCCACCAGCATCCACCAAGAACCAGCATCTTTTTCCAACAAGCTTTGGTGCCGCATGAGAGTTACAAGCTCATCTGCCTAACAGGAATGGCTGATTTATCTGCCTTCCCTCTCCTGATAAAGGCCTGGCTGTGGGCTCACCAAGCGGAGGAGGTAATACTGAAATAGATTCTTTTCTTATACTTCACGTGGGGATTATTATTACGCCTCTCTTGAGTCCCCCCTCTGCTGCCAGCACAGGAAAAACCCCCGCAGTGACACCATCAGCAGCACTGCCACCAGGCAGGATGGGACTGTGTCCCCTGGCACCAGGGGCTTCCCTCTCCCACCCACATATGGTGGGTACATCCTCCTGGGCACCTGTGGTGCCACAGAAAGAGCTGTGGAGCTGAGCATCTCCTCCTGCATTACATGCCAACTGCCATAAAGAGTGAAACCTGTCATAGGGAGCAAATTCCCTGCACGCCACAAGCCTGGGAGCTTTGCTCCAAAGTGTTTGCTTATTACGTGTTGCAGCTATCCTAGTGCCAGCATTCCCAGCTAGGGACCAGTGTCCATTATGGTCTCTGTGGCCTCGGCAGCCACCAGCTCCCCAGTGCCCAGTTGTAAAGCCCCAGGCTGCAGTAGCACCACAGCTCTTGGACACTCTAATCCTGAGAATACAAAGGAGAAGCAGGTCCTGCTCCAGCCCACCCATGGCCATCTCCTCCTGGCCTCTCTGGGGAAGTGACAGGACTGGTGGCTCCCATTAGTGAGGTGAAGGGAAGGCTGGGGAGAAAAACGACTATTGATCGTCCCTGTGAGTTCAGCATGAGGCACACAGCCCACGGCTGCGATCGATAGTGCCAGGGAGGCATTTGCTCTTGCTCTCACTGAGAGTCGTGTGTCCATCTGAGGCTCCAGGAGGAAGCCTGTGCTGTGCCATCATTCAGCACAGCTCCTGCACAGGTCCATCCTCCATTGTGCACCCTCCACCAGGTTCTCCAAGCTGGTATTTTCATCCTAGGAGGCAGAAGAGGGGGGATGCTCACTCGTGCACGGCAGAGGTGAGAAAGTGAAGCAGCCATGCAACAGCTGGAGCCTCTCCATCCCCTCAGTTCCCACTCTGGTGTTTCACGGGGCGCTCAGCGTGAGATCAAAGATTTCCGTCCCTCCAGAAGAGGATGTCGGCAGGGAAGGCAGAACTACACTTCCCAGAGTGCTCCTGGCACTGCCGGGGGAAAGGCTGAGGGACCCAGACAACGGCTCCTCCCTGCTCCTGTATTATTCTCCCTCTTATTTATTTGTGGGTTTTCTGCACTTAACTGTCTGCCTCGTCCACTTAATTGGGGGATTATTGCCACTACCTGCCCGCCCGCCAGAGCCCAACTCATTACTGGGGCTTATTTATTAGCAGCGAGGCAGCAGAAACGCACCCTGCAGCTCCCTCTTCTCCAGCACAGGCTGCTGGAGGCGATGGAGGAAAGCGAGCGGGAACCAGAATGGGGCCAGAGACAGCAACCACAGTCTGGCTAGGGCCAGGTCAAAACCTCTGCCATGCATGGAGGCATCACAGCAGCCTCTTGCAGCATCTGGCATCAGCCCGCGACACCTGCTCTTGGCAAAGCGCAGAAGGAGCACTGAGAGCCTGGCTGCTCCTTAAAAGTGTTCCCTGAGCTCGGGAAAGGTCAGTCGCACAGCGCTGTCCTTCTGCTCACAGCGAGGGACCCCTCTGCTCAGCACAGAGGCAGCTGAGTGACAGCCACATGGCAGGGTGATGCCATCGGCTCACAGATGCCCACGGCAGGGAGGCAAAGGGGCCAGTGCCTCCCGAGCCCAGGAGAAGCCAGCACCCCAAAGCCCCTTTCCAAACTGCTGCTCCCATTTCTAGGCAGGAGAATCCAGGAAAAATGTGGGACAGCAGAAGAGAGCTGCATATTGAGCGCTCTGATAAATAAAACATGGCGAGAAGGCAATCAGAGCTGCCCACTTGGCTGCAGCAGCTCTGTCTGCGGCGGCTGCATAGGAGGAATTCACAAGAGGTGCCACCCCAGCCGTCAGCCCCGGCGCTGCTCCTCTGCTCACATCCAAGTTTTGCTGCCTCAGCACCGGGGGGGATTGATTTATTCATCAGCTTCTCCATCCTGCAGCAGCCCTGCAAGAAGGAGTGGTGCAGTGAGCTTGAGCTTCTGTGTGATGTGAAGAGCAGCACGGGAGGAGCAGGGAGGGATAACAGGAGGTGGCTCCCAGCTGACCTGCATCTGACCCTGCCGTGATGCCTGGTGGAGGAAGGATTCCCCAGGGTGGGAAACATGAGCAGCAGACTCCCCTGGGGCCACGATGCTGAGCCCTCCTCAGGCACTAAGGCACAGCTGTCTTGCACCCCCTTTTCAGGAGGGAGAGGCAGGACTCCGCTGTTCAGAGGGCGATCAGAGATCCCAGTGACCAAACAGATTACAAAAACAAGTTACAATGAGAGGCACAGCCCTCCCAGGAAGCACCAACCCCAAAGCATCCCCAGGGCTCAGTGGGACCTGTTTTGCACACCCACAAACCCAAAGCAAAATCCAGGGGGAAAAGGGCTTCAGCTGCCTGCCAGGAACATGGGGGCAGCAGCCTGTGGAGAGGGACTGGGCAGGCGAAGGAGGAGCCCCAGCCCCTTAGGCCAGTGTGGATCTTGGAGGCCTCTTGGCCATGCTCTGCACCAAGCCCTGAACCAGAGTTTTGGCTTCTTAAAACCTCTTTGGACAAGTTCTTGCTCTTTGCTCCACTCCTTTCCACCACTCCCTGCCCCACACAACAGCACGTGGCCAGCCTGCCCATATCCCCATCCCAGAGCTTTGCAGCCCCCCAGAGCAGCCCCCTCTCCAGCCTCTCCACCCATTCTGCTCCCTCTTGGCTTGCCTGTGAGCCCTGCAGACCCCAGCAGGTTCAGAGCTCTTCATCACCCCATCCTTGGAACACCCTCTAAGAGCGCCTGGGCAAGGGCTTTGTCACATGCAACAGGGGTCTCTGATTTGGGGAGCACCACTGGCACCCCAAAACACCCCAAGACTGGCACACCAAGACAGAGGTGATCTGTCTAGAGACCCCTCCTCTGGAGGGGCTGGCAGTGCCATGGGAGAAGAATTAACAACTCTGGGGGAGAGAAGCACTGGGGCCTGTGGGGAGAGAGAGAATATTGGAGGGAATTGCTGGATGGGGGGGGGGACTGGCAGATCCACGGGGTCAGGAGGGATGGCCAGGGACTCAGGGAAGTTGCTGTGTACTGGGGAAATGGGTGGCCAAGAAATGGGAGGCATGGTCAGGTACTGGGGGTGGCTGTTATGGGCACTGGAGGTGCAACTGCAGGCACAGGCAGTACTGGGAGGGATGTTACATGCTGGGGGGTGATGCTGGGCGCGGGTGGGCATAGCCAGGTGGCAGGGGGAGATGGTTGAATAGCGGGGGGACACCTCGATACCGGAGGAGCAATTACCGGGTACCGGAGGGGAACCGCCGAGTACCGCAAGGGACCGCCGGGTACCGGGGCGGAAGGCTGGGCCGGGGGCTGCCGCCCGGGGCGCGGGGCGGTCCGGAGGCGGGCACGGAGGCGGCCCCGCCCGGGAGGCCGTGCGGCGGAGGGGGAGCCAGCACCGGGCCCCCCCTGTACCGCTACGGCTCCCGCCTCCCTTCCGGCGGCGGCTCCTTCCCTGCGCCGGGGGCGGACGGGGCGCACCGGAGCCGCGCCGAGCCAGCCAGGTGGGTGCGGGGCCGGGCCGGGCCGGGCCCGCCGTGCCGCAGAGCCCGGGGAGGGCCGGGCACGGGCGCGGGGATCGGCCCGACGAGCCTCCCGGGGCCGCCGGCTTATGTAACGGGGCGGCGGCCGCGGAGCGGCGGGATGCGGCATGCGGGGCGGGATGCGGGGAGGGATGCAGGTGATGCGGGATGGGGGAAAGGATGCAGGTGATGCGGGTGCAAGATGCGGGGCTGAGCGGCGCGCCCCCGGACTGCCCGCCCGCAGATCTGGGGAGGGGGGACGCGCCGGTGTGGAGGGGTTGGGAGCAGAAAGTCTGTCACCCTCGGACTGTGCTTTGCACACCCCCTCTAGCCCCTTCGTGCCTGGCCATCATCCGGCAGGCCCAGAGTGGGGAGTAGGCAGGGAGAGGAGGAGACCTGCTCCCCCCGCCATCCCCTGTCTGCACCCGGGAGGCTCCGTGCACCCTTCTGCTCTGGGGAGCTCCTCGTACCTGCCGGGCTCTTCCCATGCCTCCCCAGCACTGGCTCCCTCCTCCATCCTGTTCTCAGCAGCTGAGTCCAGCCACTCGTGGAGCATTTCACCTTCCTCTCCCCAGTCCCCTGGGATTAAACCACTCTTCCCTCTGCACTGTCCCTACGAGGTGCCTCCCAAACCCCACGCTCCAGCCCCTCTCCCTGCTGTGCCCCCATCGCTGAGGCTGCAGCACACGGGCAGGTGGCTGCCGTGATCCAGGCCTGGCAGCAGAGGGTGGCACTGCTGCCCGCATGGCACGAGCGTGACCGGGCAGCTGCTGCCCGAGGCAGGCAGAGTGGTGAGTCAGAGTGGCAAAGCAAGGCTGGCACCTTCACTCAGAACAGGGCTCATGGCTCAGGGCTTCTCTGTGCAACTATCAGTGGCAGCTGCTGGCTGGGGCTGGTGAAGGAATTGTTGACTGGTTAAGGAACTGGAGCTGGCAAAGGAAGCAGAGTGATTCAAGTCAAACTGAGGTGCTAGGTTGGGCAAATAGAGGATAAGGAAGGGCCATGGACTCAGGATGCAGAGGAGTGTCCTCCCTGCCAAACCTGTCCTTGTCTACCTGAGGCTGCCACGACAAGCTCCAGCATGGAAACAGGGAGCTCAGTCCCCATCCAGCAACACTGCTCCTGGTGTCTGACCCTCACTGTCCTGGGGAAACTGGAGACAGATCAGCTGAGACAAATTGGCACAGAAAAATGTCTCAAAGTCTCCCTTGGCTGGGGGCCGAGTGTGTGTTTCTTCAATTGCCTTGCATGATGACATTAGTATTGAAATGACCCCAACCAGACAGAGCTCAAAACACCTCACAGCACTGGAGGATGATTGCGGTTTACACCTTGGCTCTTCCCTGGGTTTCTGCAGAGGCTGCTGCCAGGCACAGCCCACCGGGCCTGGAGCTGATTGTGAGGAGCTGTATCAGGAGCCAAGGGGAGCCCCGTTGAGTTGCTCGGAATGGTTTAAGCACCAGCACCAAGAGGTCCCAGGGCAGGTCTGGTACTGTGGGAAAACCCTCTGGGGAAGAGACAGTGACCACTGGCAGTGTGGCACATCTCTATTTTTGCCACTGAGCACCACTGTGCCCCCATGGCCCAGAGCTTGAGAGGTCTGGTATGGCAGGTGGGCATGGTCACTGCAGCCCAGGCTGCTGCCTCTTCCACCAGCACTGAGCTCAAGCCCTCGGGCATCATGCACTGCCCCAACAGCCAGGGCTGGACCCAAAACAGGACCTTCCCAGCAGCCAGAGGATCTCTGCTCTCACCCGCAGCCTCTGTGTGTTCCTGGCCAGACCTTCCCATTTGTTCTTATGCCAGAATCATCCTCGAGTTTAAATGATCCTTCTCCCTCCCCGGTGTTTACTCGCCGGGTGTATTTATAGAGAGCAATCAGGCCTGCTCAGCCAGGGTAAACAAGCTGTGCTCCTGCGGGCTGCTCTCGCGTGAGCGCTCTCTGCTCACTCGTCCCAGGAGCTTTCCTCTCCGCCTCTCCAGGTCCCATGGAGCCTTCCTGGCTGCAGAGACCCAGACCATCTTCCTCATTCAGCTGTGGGCTCTCCAAGCTGTGCCCCCAGGCACCAGTGTCTCACTAGGTCACCCAGTACTTCACCAGGAGCCACTGTCACTTTTACAGTGTTGTTCTGCACTACAGGTCCCTGCTCCTCCTGTGCACAGCCAGGCCATCATGTCCATCCCTCCCTAGCTGGTGTCACCAGCTCCTGCTGTGACACTCACCAGAGGCTCAGAAACATTATTCGTCCCCGTCAAATCCCAGAGCCCCATGACAATGTGACCCAGACCTGCCCTGTCCTGTGGCAAGATGAAGTGTGCAAGAGGCATTGAGGTGTTTGAGGCTAAGGATCTGCTTTTTGAAGGCAAGACAGGTCAGCTCAGGTACAGGACCCCAGCTGGGGGCTCTGGGGGCTGCCCAGTGCAGTGTGACACCCCAATCCCTTTGCATCCCTGTGTGAGGGCCGGGACAGTGCACTGCTGGCAGATACTTTCCCCAAGCATCGTGAGTCTGAGCCTTCCTTCTCACCTGGTGCTCAGACACAAAGCTGATGCCAGATCCAAGACAGGTCCCAAGAGCATCTCCCTTAGGCAGTGGAAGTGCTTTGAGATGCATGCCCTGAGTTTGTCAGCCTGTGCACCCCGCTGCTCCCCTTCCCCAGCCCACCCTCCTTCCAGACATTTGGACAAGCTCAGCTGTTCAAGCAGGGTGCCGAGAGCTGGAGGTGCCAAAGCACAAGAACTGTGGACTCACTAATGGTCTCATCTTGAGCATTAAGTTTTCCCTGGATACTGTCTTGTGTCCAGACCTCAGCTAGATCAAAACAACCCTGCCAGCTCCTGGGGACACCTCTATCTCTGGAGGTGGGGGTGTTCTGGCACATCACCCTGCTCTTCTCTTCCCTGTCCTCTGTGTTTGGCTGCGGTTGGTGTCTGGTTGCTTGGACAGACAGACAGATTGAGCTAGTGCAGCTGTCCAGGTGAGATGCATCTTTGTGGTACTGGGAGGCTCTGCCTATTGTAAAGGAGGAAAAAAACAACTTTGGTCTGACTCAAATAAAAAATACCCTACAGGGATTGGAGCAGAATCCCCCAGGACTCTCTGCATCCTCTCAAGTACCTGGACAGGGGGTCCCTACTCTTTCCACCCTCTGGGTTTTCATCAAATATCTCCTGATTTGCTACCCCGGGCCATGGCCAGCAGAGCCAAATTGATTCTGTTCCAGCCCAGCTGTCTCCTTGGCACTGGGCTGTCTGGAAACTAGACGCCCCCAGGCACACATCCCTGCAGCACTCTGCAGCCCGTGTTACCCCGCTCCAGAGCCTTCCTATATCCAAAGGAGGCAGCAGTTGTCCCCAGCAAAGGTCACCTTCATGCTGCTTCTGAGCCCTTTCCAGGCTGAGCTTTTAGCACTGCATTTCCCAGGGAAGCAGTTGCCATTCTGGGGTCTCCTTGGGGGTCTCACTGGGGATCCTTTGCCTCTTTCCTATAGCCAACCTTACCAAACCCTGTTCCCAGGGGCTGTCAGTGTCTCCTGCTCCTGGGGTTGGAATGAGACATCCCTATTCTGTAATGCTTTTTAAAATGCAGGCTCCATCCATCCCAGTCCCTGCTCTTCCACAGCATCGGTGTTTGCCTTTGTTTCCCCCAACTCCCCTGGGTCATATATTTATCTCCAATTTGCCAAAGCCTCCCTCCTTTCCCCTGGTGGAGGAAAAGCTTGAAGTTAGGATGAATGTGTAACTTCCCCAGGAATCTGCTCCTCGAGTCACAGAGCAGAAATCACACTCATGACACCCATCACGGTGACACCAGTCAGCCACACCACAGGGACAGACCACCCCAGAAACTGCCAGCATGGCACCCAACACCCTGGTACCCGGGTCTCTGCACAGCCCCTTCCCAGGCCAGCATCCCCCAGGAGCACTCCCTGCATCTCCCCAGGCATCACAGGGGGATTTCAAGGACATTCAAGGAAGGGACAAGATCCCCAGACAGAAGTTTCCTGTGGTCCAGCAGAAGTGGGGAGCCCAGAGCGGCGTCAGGCTTTCTTCGATTGTCGAGTCTGAGCAGGGCTTTTGTTTGGCGGCTTGTTTTAACTTGCCATTATGTTCTCCAAAGAACAAATGTGCAAGCTAAGGATGGCAGAGTTAATGTGAAATTTTAAAACCCTCAAAGAGTTGAGAGCTCTCTAAATTTTTAATGAAGGCATCCAAAGTGCCAGGTACCTGCAGAGATAGCCAGGAGCCCTCTGCCAGCAGCAGAGTGGGTGTCCCTGATTTAGGACAGGACCAAAGACCCTGACAAGCTGCCACCTCCTGCAGCCTGTCACCCTCTGCACACCCCGCTGGGCTCCTATCTGCAGAGAGATGGTGGCTCTTGGCAGCAGGTTGCTCCCATCCTTGGAGGTTGAGATGTGGGAAGTACACAGACCCACCCTGGGCCCCCAGGTGGCAGAAAGGGCAGCAGGCAGTGGTGTGCTCTGTCCATCACCCATCAAGTGTATCCATTTTGTCAATGCCATCCATTCCTGGAGCCCCTCCATGGTGCTAATCCTCTCACTGTCTGTGTCTCTGCAGGCCCTGCTCTCCCTGCGATGCTCAGCCACCCCCACGAGGTCTCTGCCCCCCTGCGTTAGGTGCCGAAGCAGCAGACACCTGGTGCTTCACACACCAAGGTAGGCAGTGCCGTGGCTCTTGGGGGGCTGTGGGAACATCTCACTCCCCATGTTATGGGGGATGGATGGGGGGTGCAGAGATACCACCTGGGGCCACCTCAGCAGAGCCAGTAGTGTCACACAAGATGGGAGGGGGGGTGTCTATCGTGGGCATCCTTGTGACACCTTAGTGCAGGGCAAGAGGCACCTGGACTGGCTCAAGACCAGGCAGAGACCACAGGAGTAAAGACCAGCTCAGATTCTGGACAGATGCTCGGCACAGTCCCGCCTGGGGACCATGGCAAGTAACAGTGACTGTGGAGCTGGCACAGGGACAGGAGGTTTTTTTCTTTCTTCTCCTTTTTTTTTTTTTCTTTTGAAAGCCCCCAGATGGGAAAGGTACGAGCCAAACCCCACTGAAAGCAGCCAAGAATGAATTTTCTGGCCCGAGCCCCAGCAGCTCTTGGAGCGTTGCCGTGCCCGTCCGGCGTCACGCCACAGCGGAAACCCCGAGCGCAGACAGGCTGGGGGAGGTCTCAGATGGGGTGGGCAGCAAGTCCCCCCACCCATCCCAACTGCTCCCTGGTGTGGGGATCTCACCCCTCCCAATGTCCCAGTGTCCCAAGTCAGGGGGTGAATGTAGGCTCATCCTGCTCCCACCGAGCTGCAACTTGGCTGGAGCCCAGGCACCCAGATGTCCCCCTCCACGCTGCCATGGAGCCCCCCACCGTGCAGCCATCTGCTGCTGTTGGAGGACAGGGTGTCCCTGGTGTGGTGCCCCTCATCCAACTCTGTTGCCCAGGGCATGGGGCATCTCATCTCCTAAACCTCCCCTCCCATGGGGGGTTTAGGATGAACCCTTCTCCCACAGAAGGCAGATGCTCTCCCAAGGCTAGGCTGGGAATTTGGGTAGAGCAGGGCCAGCCATGATGACATCCCTGCTTCTTTCATCCCCCCATTCCCCAGCCTTGGTGGTACAGAGAGGGGCTAAAGCACCCCAGTCTCTGCCCTCGACTCAGGAGCCCCAAAGATCTTTCAGGATCCAAAACCTATGTCAGCATGAGGCTGAACCGCAGGGGAACAGTGCCCAGGGTCTCATTTTTTAGGATGTTTCAGCTGGAGGGTGGACAAGGTGGGGGCTTCCTTGGATGCCCAGCCTTGAGACAATTGTGCCCTTGTCCTTCACACCTTTTTTCTGTCAGGGAAATGAGGGTGGGTATAACCACTCTGAGGCTTTCTGTGGGGAGCAGGTACCCAAATCCCATCCTGACACAGAGCCAGGAAGAGGATCCTTGGACATCCACTCCCCACACATCATGACCACCTCGGTCATCAGTGCCTGCACAGGCCCTGCATGTCCCTGCCAGAGCAGCAAGGCTGGAAATCAGTATGTACACAGGCTAGGGCAGTGGGGAGGCAGTGCAGGGGCTCAGGGGGGCTTTTGTCTGCTCTCCAAGCAGTGTGTGGTGTGCTGCACCCATCTCTGCTCTGCACTGGCCCCTGCAGAGCTGCGGGTGTGCGTGCCTGCCATAAATATTGATGGGGTGGACTCAGTTGTGCCTTTGAATGGGCGATTGGGATGTAAATGCTGTACCTGCTGTGTGGGCAGGGGAAGGCGTAGGTGATAGCACTGAGGCTGAATGCATAGTGGCTTTTCTACAGGGAGGTGGTATCCATCCTGTGTGTGGTAGGGGGTTGAAAGCTGCCAGGTGAGTAATGCCCAGGGGTCATAAACTTGTTTGGGGAACTGGCCAGGCCTGCAGGGAGACTAAATCTTCTGGCTGAGACTGCAGTGAGCCACCGCGGCTCCCACAGCCTGTCCCTGCACAGGATAAACAGCGAGGGGCTGCAGTGCCTCTGTTTAATAATGCATGGCACAGAGGCACCGGACACACGCCGGGAGTCGGGAGCTGTGGGGATGAGGAGTCACCACTGCAGCACTCAGGTAGCAGAGTCCATCCCAGCATCCCCCAGCACTCACATGTCCATCCCGGCATCACCCAGCGCTCATGGGACATGGACTCCTTGGGGCTCTGAGTGGCCTTGAGACTGGGACTGGGTGAGCAGAGCTCTGTGTCACAGGGCACAGAACAGCGGTGGCAAAGCCAAGGTGCTCAGCCGTGCAGTGGCTGATATCCCAGCAGCAGTGGATGCTTCTTAGCTGGAGCCTGGAGCTGGCTCCCTGTCCCCTTGGGCACTCTCACTGGGAGATTCAGCCCCTTCATCACTCTCTCACACAGATGTAGATGTAGATGGTCTTTTTGGGGAGCTCTGAAGTAGCACAGCACTGGGAGCACCCCTCTCTCTCCAGCATCCTCCTGGGACACAGCCATGCTGGGAAGAGCTGGAAGCTGTTGGCTTGGTCCTCTCCTCTCCCCATCCCTCCATCAGCCACAGCCTTCCTGGCTCGCACGCTGCTGTTGCCATGCCTGGGACGAGCAGGTGTGTGTGTGCTGGGGCCCTGCAGGCACCAGTTCACAGCCAGCTCCTGTGAATGGCCCTGGGGACACGCACGTTCCTCATTGCGTGCGGTGCCATGATCCGGCCCCATCCACCATCTGCTGCGGCAGCTCCCCACCACCCACTCACTCCCCAGCCCACACTGCGCCCCGTGGCACAGAGCCAGGCAGGGATGAGCTGGGGGTGCCCGGTGAAACCCCACCCCACAAGGAGGGGGCAGACAAGTCTTCCTGAGGGATGGCGATGGAGTTGTGGTAGCAATGCAGACAGGTCCGCAGCACTGATGCCGACGGGGCTGTGGTATTAATGCAGACAGACCCATGAGGTGATGCAGGAGAGCAGGAAGAGCTGCAGTGTCAGCCTGAAGCCCCTCTGGCTGCAGGGGTGCAGTGCTGTGCCCATACAGAGCAGGTAATGGGGAGGGCAGCAGGAGCCTCCCCCAGCCAGCCGGCAAAGCCTAGAACCAGGGAGACCCTCAGGACATGGGGCCAGCAGAAGTTGTCCTGTGAGGATGGCTTTGGCCCGTTTGCTTTGTCCCTCTCTGATCAGCACAGGATCCCTACCACCCCCACTCTTTTTCCAACAGTGCAGCTCCCACAGTCAGGAGCATCACAGTGGAGCCAGGATTAAGCCATGGCAAGAGCCCACCTTCGTCCCTGCCAGCCCCAGGGCTCATGGTGAGCTCCCAGCCAGCCCCACAGTGAGAGCCACATTCACACCCCGTGTTTGCTGTGGGTGTGATAACAAGTGAGTGGGTGCTGGGGGGGCACCCACATGTGCTGAGGGGGCTGTGACTTGCTGCAGAGGCAGAGCAGTCGCTCCAGCATCCCCAGGGGCTGGACGCTGGAGGGTCCAAGCACCTCATACTCGCCCTGAACACAGCATAAGGGTCCCTGTGGCGAGGGTACCCCTCACCTCGCACAGTGTCACCAGCAGGAGGGACGGCAGGGGCAGCAGGGGCTGTCCCTGCAGTCTGTTCTCAGCTGCTGCACTGGAGGGTCCATCTCCAGACTGACACTTCAGCACGCTGGTGCCTGTCCCTGTCCCCGCCCGGTGCCAGCCCCAAGGGGCCAGGGCTGCTCTTCAGAGGCTACAGCTGCTGCCTGTTTCGTGCTGCCTCTTCCCCTTCTCCCCGCTGCTGTTTTTGTTTTGTTTAAGAGGCTGGGTTACGAATTTTAAACAGGCTCCTGAAAAACCCAATTACCTCCAGAAGACAACCTGATAAAAGCTGCCTAAGTGGCACTGTGGAAATCGCCTTGTGCAGCAGCTGAGGGAAAACCAACATAACAAAGCCTTTGGAAATGGAGTTAACCACTTTTAATCCCTTGGTGCGATGAGAAGGACCAATAATTATTTTCTGCATAGTTGGGGGGGCGGGGGGATAAGTGAAGTAACTGCCCTATGCTAATGGGTGGCAGCAGGCTGGGCTGGCAGTGCTGCAGGGATGGGTGCAGGTATTCAGGCACCCGCTTCCCTCTGCCCGGTAGCTTTGCCCAGAGGCTGTGACCTTGCAGAGTCCCTGTCTGGCTGTGGGAGCTGGGGACAATGCTGATGGGCAGGTGCCACTCAGGCGTTGCTGGCGGCGGATGCTGTGGGCGATGTGACGGCACCAGCCAGCCCCGTGCCCTTTCCCTGGGCGCCAGCGTGGAGCCGAGCAAGGCAGTGCCAGGGCCCTGGCTCCTGCACTAGCTCCACCCCTGCTGTGCTGCCCCCGTGAGCCGGCACAGAGGCAACTTGTAGGACTTGTCAGTGCTGAGAGCTTCTTCCTCCATTTGGTCACGGTGCTGCCCTGTCCCTCCCATCCCTCCCTGTCCCTTCTCTTCCTGCCTCCTCAGGCAGCTCCAGGCAGTCACCCAGCAGGTGACACTGCCCAGGATGATACCAGGGAACAGCTGGTCCTAAAGAGTGCCTGTGCTGGGCACAAGCACCCCAAACACTGGCCAGAGGCAGCTCAGCTCTGGGACTATGAGGGTCCCATGGGGCCATTCCTGTCCCAGGAGCAGGGGTGTCTGCAGGGGTATGAGGGGCAGGAGGATGGAGGCGATGCCCAGGGCTGGTGACAAGCCCCTGGCTGCTCTTCCCATGGGAGCCCAGCCAGCAGGGCAGAGTTGGGTGCCTGCCAGCCCGTCGGCTGCGGTTGCGCCGCCGGCACCGGCAGCTGGAGTGCTGGGGCGTTTGGCCTCAGCTCACATGAGCCTCGTGCTTCCCGCAGCAGCAGGGACGGGGGCTGCTTCGCCCACCTCCCCCTGGCCACCCTGCACCCCACATGGGGCTAATGCTTGGGGACAGCACTCCAGGACACTGACTCCCAAGGAGGGCAAGCCCAACGGCACTGGACACTGGCACAAGGGATGTCCCTGCCAGCGTGGTCACAGCTCATACTGGGAGCAGTCCTCAGGCACACTGGGAGCTGCTGGGGGAGGATGTGCTTAATGAGTCGAGGCATCTCCAAAGATTGAAAGACTCAGGGACCCATCCCAGGAACAAAGGGAGGCGTTTGTCAGGCGCTGAGAGACGGGCTCGTTAATTCCTCCTGGCTGTCACACTTATCTGTAATGAATTTGTGCTCCGCTGTATTATTTTTAATACAATAGGAGCGGTGCCGCCCGCCCACCGCCCGGCTGCCGGGAGCGCTGACGTCAACACCCGGAGCAGGGCTGCCGCAGGACGGATGGATGGACAGACGGACGGGCCAAGCCTGTCTTGCCGCCCACATGCCTGTCCCACCAGCTGCCAGCGGGCAGAGCGGGGCTGGGCACAAGGGCAGGAGGCATTTTTACTTTGGAGGTGGAAAGAGGAGTTGTTGGCCGATGCCGGGCTGAGGGCTCAGAGCTGATGGAGATTTGCTACGCCAGGGGGTATTTTTGGGAGCAGTGAGAGGGGGTGAACAAGAGGGCCGAGTCCTTGGTGTGTTGTCCCTGTGCTGAGACTTGTCCGTGGCAGCTGCCATGCATCGAGGCAGGAGCACAGGGTGCACACAAACGGATCTGTCAGTGCTGCATCCCTGTGGAGGTGGCGCTTGCATGCCAGTTTTGGGCCCCCCAGCTGCAGGATGGCTCCCCACTGCTGCCCCACATCCTGCATCACTCTCGACCTCCCTGCAGCAGCCCTGGCAGTGCCCAGCAGCACCAGGAGCATCTCCACAGCCCACACTACTGTGCTTGTGGGGGCAGCTGCAGCCTGTCCCAGCTCCCCACACCCTCCCAGGTGTAGGGGTAGGGGGTCCCTGAAAGGACCCCACACTCAGATCCTCTCCAGCACTCTTCTGGGCCCCTGAAGGGCTGCTTCTCCAGAACCTCACCATTAAACATCAGTTATCCCAAAGCCCGGCTCCAAGCACCACTAATCTCATTTGCACAGGGCTCGTCTTGTCTTTAATAACTCAGGGCTGGATTAATTAGGAGGCACCGGCTGCCCCTCTGCAGGGTGAGCACACACCGACCCCGTGCATCGGGACGAGGGTGGGAGATCTGTCCCGCAGTGCGGGGGGAGGGAACGCAGGAGGGGCTGCAGGAGACTGTCTCCCTTCAGGCAGGTACAGGGGGGCCAGGCAGGGAGGTGCCCCCCATTTCCTGGATGGGAACCCCGTTCTGAATTGGGTCCTGAGCTCTGTGGGCATCACAGCCTGGATGCCACAGCGAAGGGGAGGGGGGCACGAAGTGATTTATCAAGGACTTTGTTTAAACTCCCGCAGCCATCCCACACCCCTGCAGAGGGGACCGGGTTGCTTTGGGTCGGGGTGCCGAGTGAGGGAGCAAGGAGGTGCGGGACTGGGGGGCAGCTCCGGCTGATTAATGAATGCCTCGTCTCGCCCGTTAATTACCGCGGCGGTGAATCACTAACCCCGCGCAGGAGACTCTCGCCCCGTCCCTCCGCCGCGGGAGCGCGGGGTGGTGACCAGCGTGGGGGGCCTGTCCACATCCTGCGGGGCTCCCCGGGACGTTTCCCTGGGGGTCGTGCGGCGTTTCCCGGGGGGGTCCCGCATCCTCCCGCCCCCGCGGGGGGCCGGTCCGTCGCTCCGGGCGGGCCCACGCGTGCCGCCGGGGGCGGGAGGGGGCCGGGCCGCGGCGGGGCGGGGCGGGGCGGGGCGGAGCGGCGGCAGCGGCGAGCGGCGGCGGAGCCGGTGAGTGCCGGTGCTGAAGGGACAGCGCCGCCGCTGCGGCACCGGGCGGCCCCGGGCGGCGGGCGGGGCCCCGCGCCGCAGACACCGGGATGGGATGGGGTGGGGAGGGGGGTCCCCGCGGCACCGCGTCCCCTGCGCGACCCCCGCCCCCAGCGCGGTTCCCGCCCTCCCCGTGTCCCCGCTCCCCCCGTCCCCGGTGTCCCCTGCGCCCCCCGTGCGTGTCCCCCGGCTCCCGGGTTCCCCCCGCGTCTTCCCTGTACCTACGCCCCTGTCGCGGAGCCCCACCAGGATCCCGCACTCCGCTGCGGTCCCGGTGTCTCCCGCATGCCGGGTGTCCGCTACGTCCCGTGTCTCCGCTGTCCCCCGCCTTCCCGGCGCCCCCCCGCCCATGTCCCCTGCGTCGCTGCAGCCCGTGCGGTGTCCCCGCACGGGTGTCACTGGTGTCCCGGTGCCTGCCGGTGTGCCCTGCGTCTGCTGTGTTTTCCCCGTGTTGCCCTTTTCCCTGCACCCCGCGATGTCCCCCACATACCCCGCTATCGCTGCACGACCCCCCGCCAGGCGGCCCCGGTGTTCCGATGCCCCCCGTGTCCCCTGCACCTTCCCTACGGCCCCGGTTTCCCGATGCTTCCCAGTGTTCCCTCATCCCCGGTGGCCCCTGAGCCCCCCACTGCGGTCCCGGGGCTCAGCACTGTGCTACCTGGAGAAGCACCCCCCACCCCTTAGCCGCGGGGTGCCCCAGCGCTGGCAGCAACAAACTTCCCAGGGTCACAGCTCCTGGAGACCCTCCAGCCCCCTGGGGTCCCGGGGATCTGGGGTGGGGTAACTGCGATTCTGCGGCACTCTCTGGGCACATGCACACACACACACACACACATACACACAGAGAGAGAGAGAGCAAACTGCACCCCCAGTATCTGAGCACAGCCTGCAGCCCCCCACTCACACGGGGCATGTGGGGGGCATGGGCACCCCCACGGGCAACCCCCACACACACATCCCGCCTGTAATCCCCCACATGCGCGCACACACGGAGCATGCAAGCAGCCTGCAACACCCCCACACGTACACACACGCGACACAGTCTGCAAATTTGTGTGCACAGACCCCGTACAGCCTGCAAACCCACGGACCTGCACAAACAGCCCCCCACACACACTAACACAGCCTGCAACACCCCCCCAGTGTGCAAACACACACACACAGAGCAAAAACACGCAGCACACAGACACAACCCGCAAACCTGCGTGCACACACATCCGCAGAGCCCGCAAACCCCGACACTCGCACACGCACAAAGCTTGAAAACAGGCTGCAAGCCCGCACATCGTGGGGGCACGCGCAGCTTGCAGCCCCACAAACTTATCACGCGTGTGTGCACACACACCCTATGCAAACACACCTCTTGAGCAAACATAACCTGCACGCCTGCACAGAGCTCACACACAAGCACACGCAGATACGGCGTGCACCCGCTCCGTCCTGCACACACAGTGCCCCTGCATGGTGTCACCCATCTGCAGCACTCGCATGGATCACACAGACAGTGACAGGCTGCTGCTTGCAATCCCTGCAGCCCCCAAACATCGCCACAACCTGCCACCAACCCTCTGCAGAGCGCTCACATTGCGATAGACACGCGCGCACACGCAGCATCCCATGTCTGGCTGCGCCACGCTGGCATCCCCAGGCAGGGGCTGTCATCCCCTCCCCCAAAGCAGGGGCACACGGTGGATAGTGGTGTGGTGGGTCCCCATCCCACCAGCCCTCAGGCAGCACCCCTGGCTCCTGCTGCCACACCAAGGGCAGTGGTGAGGTGGAACATCCCTCTGGAATCCCTGTCTTGGTCCCTCCATAGGTCCTCAAGGCCAGCAGGGATGTGAGGAGGGGGCTGCGGGAAACAGACACAGCACACCCTCTGCCTGCAGACCCTAGAAACTCCCTCTGTCCATCCTGGAAGGCATTTGGGGCTGGAGATGCAGAGGGTGTAAAGTGCAGCCCCAGGAACCATCCCATTTCTTGCGCCTGGGCGGTAGGGACCATGGGCGTGGTGTCCCCAATGCTGTCCCTCTCTGCCCACACAGGTGGCCCAGGTCAGCAAGCCCGGACAGCAGTGGATGAGCGCTGGGCACTGGCCTAGCCACACGCACACATCGGCACCATGGACTTTGTCATGAAGCAAGCACTGGGCGGTGAGTGGGTGCTGTTCCCCCTCAGAGTCCCCTCTCCGGGAGTGGTGCTGGCCTGACAACCTGGGACCACAGTGGGAGGGACATGGCAGGGGGATAGAGTCACACAGAGAGCCACCGGCAGTGGGGAGCTGCTGCTGAAGCCCTCTGGGGTTCCTGTTCCCAGCACCGTCAGCAGCTGGCTGGGGAATCCTGGCTCTCCTGCCGCTAAGTGGGATTCCCCGGCAGGTCCCCTGGGTGCCGAAGGAGCTGCCGGCATCTCCTCCGGCTGACGCTGAACTAGGGCAGCGCAGCCAGCCCGTGGCACTCCCCATCCCCACAGCCTCCAGAGCCTGTCTGCAGCCCACTTTGGCATCGGCGGCCCTGGGGATGTCCCAGGTTGTCCTTGTCAGGGGGGCTCCTTGCCCTGCCTGCTGCTGCAGGGCTTCAGCAGCCAGCGCTGAGCTGCAGCACCCTTGGGGACCAGCCAACGCTCTTGTGATGCCACAGGGGCCACCAAGGACATGGGAAAGATGCTGGGGGGCGAGGAGGAGAAGGACCCCGATGCGCAGAAGAAGGAGGAGGAGAGGCAGGAGGCCCTGCGCCAGCAGGAAGAGGAGCGGAAAGCCAAGCACGCCCGCATGGAAGCCGAACGGGAGAAAGTCCGGCAGCAGATCCGTGACAAGGTGGGCACATGCTTCTCCTGCACCCACCCCTGCTCCTGGCACCCGGGGTGGGGCTGGGACAGGGAGCTGGCATGGCTGGGAGGAGGGTGGCCCAAGGCAGTGGTGATGGGCACGGGCACAGTGCAGGCAGTGCCCTGTGCCTGCCCTGCTGAGGGTCTGTGTCCTCTCAGTACGGGCTGAAGAAGAAGGAGGAGAAGGAAGCAGAGGAGAAAGCTGCCCTGGAGCAGCCGTGTGAGGGCAGCCTGACGCGCCCCAAGAAGGCGATCCCAGCAGGCTGCGGGGATGAGGAGGAAGAGGAGGAGGAGAGCATCCTGGACACCGTCCTCAAGTACCTGCCGGGCCCGCTGCAGGATATGTTCAAGAAGTAACAGCACTGTCAACCCTGCCATAGGGTGCTGGGGCATGGGCGCCCTCTCCCCTACAACCCCTCCATCAGCTCCCTTGGCCCCGGAGAGGGGGTCCCCACACCCCCTCCCATCCCCTCCTGCCCTGTCCCCTGACCAGACCAAAAGCCCGCCCCGTCCCGTCCAGGCAGGGCCCCCCCCACCACGCCAAAGGGGAGCAGCCCTGGCCGGACAGGGCGAACCGGGACCAAATGCACTGATGTAACCTCGTGGTGGGCTGGGGGCACCCAGGCCCTACCGGCCTCCCCGGGGTGGCTCCTTGTGCCCCCTGCCCTGCTCCTGCCCTCCCAGGGGACCGCAGCAGGCCTCTGCTCGCCTGCCCTCGTTCCCAACACTGCCATCCCCCTGCCCCGTCCCGCCCCGGGCCAAGCCCAAAGCACAAAGCCAGGCGCCCTGCCCGCAGCTCCCCCATCCCCAGTCGTCGGGCACGGGGGTCCCCCGGGGCTGCCCGGTGTGCCCCTGCATCGGGGGGTTGGAGGGGACCCCCCTCCCCGCATCTCTGGCCCCATAGTTAAAGCCATATCAGTTAGACTGCAATACTTCAGCACCGGGAGGAGCGGGCGCCGCGCTCCGCCAACCGTGTACAAAGGCACGTGCGGGGCAGGGCCCCCCCTGCCCCGTCCCCCCGTCCCCGCCGCTCGCTCGTCTATGTCTTGGCCCCGCTGGCCCCCGTCCTCGCATTAGTGTCTCTGTGCCAGGGTGCGCTCCGTCGCTCCATGCGTCCTCGTGTCCGCTGCTCAGACTCCCACCCCCGAGCCCCCACTGTCCCCGGGGGCCACCCGCGGCGCTGAGCCGAGATCCCCCCGCCGCGCTGCCGGGACCCCCACTCTGCCCCCTGCAATAAAGCCAGCGCAGGGCCGAGGGCTGCCGGGCCAGTTCAGGGCTGGGAGTGCCCGGCTGCCCCCTACCTGACGCTGGACACACGGGTCCCCGGGCCTGGGAAGGGATCCCTGGGCAAGCGCCCCGGGATGTCCCAGGAGCTGCTGCTTGTACCCCAACGGGGGGAGGCAGGGGCACACCCTCATCCCAGCCCCTCCCTTGCCACACCGTGCTCCCCCCTCCCCGTGCTTCCTCAGCCACGGCCCCCAGCTGCCCACCAGGGCCCTCCAGGGAGGTGGCGGGCAGCTCGGGGCCCCACAGACATGCTGTGACCATCCTGCTCGAACTAGTCTTTGACAAACTAATAAAATAAAGGGATTTGTACATTGCTCCAGCCTCTTCTCATCCATTGCTTCCCCGGGTCCCCATGTCAGCTCCCTCTCCCCACCAACCCCACAGCTGACACCTGGCAGCTCATCACATATGGTAAGGCCACAGGGCCCACCCTTGGCAGCACCCAAGCCAGGCCACAGGTGTAGGGAGTGACCACATGTGGCTCCCAGAGTCCTGCTCAGTCCTGCTGCTCCCCACTCTGCAGGTGTCATCTCTGGGGATGGGGACAAGGCAAAAGGGACAGGTGCTGGTGGACCCATGTCCCACAGACATGGGACTGACCCAGGGACTTCCTTCACTGAATGACAGAGGATACCCTGGGGTACAAGGGCTGTTTCTGGTGGGTCACAGCCTTCTGTCCCCTAATAGACGGGCCTGAGGCTATGGGCATGGGGCACCTCCTGTCCCAGCAGCGAGGCAAAGGCCCTGGCAGTGCCCAGGCTTGGCACAGCCCTGGAGGCCTCAGCCTGCAGCCAGCCTCAGCCATCATTTGCCATCATTTACCACCAAAGAGCTCCACTGTTACCCAGGCGCCATCAGCAGAGCAGTCACCTGGAAAAGCTTCTGTCAGACTAAAATATGAAGGTAGAAAATGGTAGAGATCTTGCAGGCAAGGTCTCCACTGCAGGCAGACTGTTCCCTGTGATGGCACAGAGGGGGAGAAATCCCCACAGCCCTCCCTGGGGAGGCAGTGCCTGTCACCCCTGCAGGGGTGCGAGGAAGGGCTCTGCCCGGGGCTGGTGGCCGTGGCGTGGGACCAGCAGCGTGCTCTGCACATGCGGTGCTGCCGGGCAGGGCCCTGCAGGTGTCCCCCCACATCCGCTGAGCAGTGTCCCCGCTGTCACTTGTCGCCAGTGTGGAGGCACAGCGCCCTCTGGTGTGGTGACAGCACAGGACAGGGGGAGCGGGGACAGGCAGTGGGGACAAGGGGGACAGTCCCTCGACAGACCCCTCAGCCAGGGCCTTGCCATGGCCAAGAGAAGGAGGCAGGGGAAGGGAGAGCAACTCAACAACCCACTTCTCCCCCCTGCAAGGAGCCACAGACACCTTCGTTAAGGAAGAGAATTTATCAAAATTAGAAAAAAACAAGTATTAAAAAAACTCAGCCCCAGCTGGGGAAACGTCTCCCAGCTTGCATCCCTTCACCATCCCCTCACTGCCCCAGCACAGGGAAGGGACATGGTATGTCTGGGAAGAAAAGGGGCAGGCTGTGCTCCCAGGGCTGCCCTCGCCACCCGGCTGTTGGGGACAAGGGGACAGTCACATAGCTTATCACTGCTGTGGAGACTGGTCAGAGGGCAGCTCCTCTCATGGAAGGCCCCTCAGCAGCCACCTCCAGCGACTGATTTTCTTTGGCCACTTGCCTTTGGAACAAGCTCCCCATGCTCCAGAGAGGAGGTGGCAGAGGGGGGGCCTGCAGCACCCCCATCATCCCCATCACACAGCTGCCTATTTACAAATGCTCCCAAGAGCAGGATGCACTGAGCCAAGCCCGAGGTCACAGCCCTGCCAGGCTGCCAAGGAGGGGAGCCAACTCCTTGCCCCATCTACACTAAGCTCCCACTTCCAAGAGTAGGCAGGTGTTGCCTCCCCAGGGGCAGCTTCATCAGGAGTCGTTGGGGAGCCCGAAGAGCTTGACGGTGCCAGCCTCCCGGCTGCTGTCGTATTTGCCATCTTTATCATCACAGGCGAAGGCCAGCAGTGGCCTCTTCGGGTGCCAGGCCACTGTGAAGGTAGGGGACTCACACTGCACCTCCCAGAGCTTCTCTCCTGCATGGAAAAGGGGCCATGTCAGCCTGGAAAGCCTCCACTGCTCGCTGCCCAAGTGCCAAGCACCTGCTTCTTCTCTCCGGCACTACTGCTGCTCCAGCGCCTTTTAATCACCCAGTGACAAGGCTCAGACATGACAAGCATGTCTGCCACCGACTAACGAGGCAAAGGCTCCCCCTCATGGCGCTCTGCTCTTCACAGCAAAGCTCTTCCTTAGCAGACAGATTCACCCACTGCCCTCCCAGCTCCACCAGCACTTCTCCATCTGATCCCTTCTTGCTCTTCCTCAAGAAAAAACCCTTACCTGTCTCCACCTCGGCAATGTCAATGAAGTGATCTTCTGATGCTGACGCCAGCATCTTCCCATCATGGCTAAAGCTCAGAGTCCGCACAGGCCAGTCAAGCCTGCAGCAACCAAGGGGAGCAGACAGTGAGCCAACCGCACATGGTCCCCAGAGAGGGGGCAAACAGCTTTGGGACAGCTCTACCTACCTGGAGAAGCACCTCACACATACCAGCTCATCCACATCCCAAAGGCTGACTAAGGCATCGGCACTGCCCGTGGCAAAATACTTCCCCATGGGATCAAACTTGATGCAGATGCAGTTGGAAGGATGGGCGTTGATGGACTGGATGGGTTTCAGCTCTGGGTAGCTGCAGAGGTGAAGGGAGAGGACAGGGAGCAGTGAGAGGAGCACAGGGATTGTCTGAAGCAGGGCAGGCACAAGGCACACCAGGACTGGGAGCAAACCCAGCCAGGGTAGGAAACACCAAGTGTCCAGTGAATGAGGTGAAGCATCAGGGTCCCTCTCAGGGAGCCCAGCCCAGAACTAGGGCAACCTCAGCTCCATTCCCACCAGAGGGCTGAGGATCACTAAGGTGTGGGACTCCAGTCTCCCAAAAGCAGCCAAGGCACTTGCAGCCTGACTGCAGTCAGCCCAGCCACTCGGCCCACCTGCAGCCACGGGCACCTACCTGAGGATGTTGATGCAGCCATTCCCGTTGGTGAGGAAGAACATGTTGTTGTCATTGTTCCAGGAGATCTCATTCACCTCAAACTTGAACTGTTCCTCAGCTTTGGAGCGATGCGTCTTGGCATCAATGAAGGTGACCACATCATCCTTGTTCCCCACGGCGATGGTCTGTCCATCGGGGCTCCAGCAGATGTTGATGTTCTCACCTGAAGGGACAGAAAGGCAGCAGGTCCCATTTCCACTCCAAACCATTCCCAGATAAGAAAGACTGCCAGGCCTGCAGTGTAACACACAAACCCTGCATGGCAGCTGTCCAGCAAATACAGACAGTTACTGAAAATAAAACTTATGAGAAGTACAGCTTCAAAACAGTAGGACCACATCTCATTTCAGCCAAGATGGGACCACAGCAATCACCACACAAGGTCAATCCAAAGATCCTCTAGATCCAGTGATCTTTGAGATCCAGAAAAAGCAGAAGCCAACAACAAATACCTTTAAATGAGGATAAAAACAAGGCAAGTTGCAGTTATGCCATCTTACAATGCCATTTCCAACCCCAACAATTCAAAATTTGATATTTCCAAGGGCAGAGGTGGTATCTGGGTTAGGCAGTGCATGAACTCAAATAGTTGTTTTTCTGAATCCACACAAACTTTTACTTCCATCATAGCTCCCTGTAAACATGCTTTTTCCCCAGTCTCCAGCCTCACAGCCCACAGACTCCAGAAACAAGCACACAGAACATTTTAATGGTCAGCACTGTATTTCAGGAGTTTCTCCAGTCCCTACTCCGCAGTAAATAAGCCCTTATATGATGACTGCAACCCAAAGATAAAGCAGCCAGCAAAAGGTCCAAAGCTCTGTGCCGCTGTGGGTGGGTCCCACACAGCTGAGGTCCTGCCGGGACCCACCTGGGAAGCCCCCTGGGAAGGCAGGGGCTCACCTTTGGTGTTCACAGTGGCAATGCACTTGGTGGTGCGGACGTCCCAGATGCGGATGGTTTTGTCCCCAGACGCTGTGACAAAGAGGTCAGGGTTGCTGGGGTGCCAACAGAGCTGATCCACGCTGTCTCCGTGGCCCCGGTAGTTGTTCTCCTTCACCTGGGGGGAGAGGACAGCCGTCAGCGTGAGGATGCGCCTGGTGCTGCTCCCGCTCCTGCCCCACATCCCAGCACACTGCATCCCCGTCGGGATGGGGCGGGAACCCAGCCCGGAGCGCCACCGCCAGCCCGGCCACGCTCCTTCCCGCGGCCGGCCGGGATGGAGAAGGCTCCGTGCCTTCCTCGCCAGGCACCAGCTCCATTCCCGCTCCAGCTCCATTCCCGGCTCCCTGCCACCGGCCGGCGGGGCCTCCTGGCGATGCTCCCGTTCCGGCGCACACCGAGTACCCGGTACTGACCACCGGGACCCACCCCCCGGCTCGACATATATGCCCAAGCACCCGGGCCCAGGGTGCCCAAGGGCTCCTGGTACCAACCCGCCCGGCACCGCCCGCCCGCTGCCGGCGGATCTCACCAGCCGGTCCTTCTCGAGCAGGAAGACGCTGGCGGTCTTGTCGAAGGAGCCGGAGGCGAGGCGGCGGCCGCAGCAGCTCCAGGCCACCGAGTGCACCTTGGCGCCGTGCGCGGGGAACTCGCGGCTCCGCGTGTTGGCGCGGAACAGCTCCTGCATGGCCTGCACGTACGGGGACACCGCCATGGCGGGGCCGGCACCGCGCCCCGCCCCGGCGCCCGACGGCACTTCCGCCGCCACCCCGCGCCTGGCGCGTCTCCACGGGCGGGGCGGAGCCGCCGCCCGCCGCCGGGATGGACGACACCGTGGTGCTCCTCAGTGACTCGGACTCGGAGGGCGCCCGCTCGCCGCCGCCGGCCCGGCCGTGCCGCCCCCGCCGCTCCCTGCCCGCCCCCTCCGTGAGTCCGGGGCCGCCGCTGCCCCGCACAAAGATGGCGGCGCGTCCACCGCGGGCGGGGACGGGAGCCGAGCGCAGACAAGAAGCCTCGGGGCAGTGTAGGGGTGGGTGTGCAGCCCCGGCCGGGGGTTCCCGGGGACCCCCGGGACCTCCCAGCCTCTCCCCAGACGGGCTCGGGTCCCCGCGGCCACCTGTGGCCGGCGGAGCCCCGGCCCTCAAGCGCACCCCCCTAGCGGTCCCAGCCTCTTCGGCAACGTTCCCCCCACCCCAGAAAACGCCGGTCCCCACCATGGAGCGTCACATGCCCTCGCTGCACCCCGAGGAGGGTCCAGCCCTGTAGGGCTCAGCCCCCGGCGGGATCTGGCTCAGGGATGCGGTGCGGCGGCTGCCGCCTCTCTCACCTGTCCTACCCCTCTCCCCAGGGCCGCCTTCTCCCTGTACCGTCCCCCTCCCCTGTCCTGCTCCTGTACCCTGTCCTACTCCTCTCCCCTTTATCGCCGGAGGGTGCGGGGACGATGTCCCGGTAGGGTGGCGGTTCAGGGCTCGAGGCTCAGCCCCTCAGTGAACGGCCCGTCCCGCTCCCCGCTCCGCTGTCCCGGTTCCTGAGGCAGCTCCGCAGCCGCCGACGGTTACCGTGACCGGCTGGAGCCCCGCGGCCTGCCGCCCTCCACAGCTCCTCCAGCGTCCAGGAGCCCTCCTTGGGAAAGGCAGCAGGTCTGAGTCGGGGGAAAAAAACGGACTTAAATTGTCCGCTAACCGTGTTCCCTGCTTTGAGACGCTGAGGGGGATTTGTTTCCCCAAGAGCAAACAGGCTGTGACCCCTCCTGGGCACACCGAGATCTTGGGAAGTGCTGTGTCCTGCCTGCCGCCAGTGCAGACACAGCTGCCTTCCCCTGCCAGCTCCTGTTGCTCCTGGAACACCGAGTGCTGCATCACCCAGCAAGTCCTGAGTGGGAGTCCCCAAAGTCTCAGGGCTGCTGTAGCTCCAGATTGATGCCAAAGAGGAAGAGGCAGCTCTGTTCCCTGCCACTCCTGTCTTCATAGTGGGTGAGGTTGTGCCACAGAAAAGGTGCCAGGGTTTGGATCCTGTGCTGCTCCTGCCAGTGTCTGGGAACAGGGTTACAGGAGTGCTCATTGTACTTGCCTTGCCCTCCCTCAGCACCTCAGCAGGACCTGCATTTCCTCATCATGGGAGGGAGCTAAGCAAGCAGCCAGGACCACTCTGGCCCAAGGCAAGAGGCATTTGGAGGAGAAGGTGGCTCTTTGCAAGAAGGAATCCCAGGGAAAGCAGGGAAGAAGAGCCTCAGTCAGGGTTGGGCTCAGGCTCAGTGGTGCTGCCAGGGTGAGCTGATCCCAGAGCTCAGAGCCACCAGCCCCCACAGGCTGCCCCATCCCCTTGGATGGGGTCTTTGCCCCTGGTTTCTCTCCCTGGGCTGGTGCCAATGAGCCTCTTTTCCCTCTTGGACTGGGGCTACAGTGCCACCATAGCAGAGGCTCTTGACAGGAAGGACACTGACACTGCTTCTCTGTCCCCACAGGAGATCATCGATCTGACCTGTGAGGACACGAGCACAGACCCAGTGCAGTTGAGCGTGACTGAGGACACCTGCATCCTTCTACACTGCACCTGCAGTGCTGACCAGGACCCCAGGACTGCGCCTGCTGCCCCAGCAGCACACACGTCCCATCCCCAGCTCTGCTCCACCGTGAAGGAAGAAATGGAGGCAGTGGCAGAGCCAAACCCTGCACCATCCTGGCACAGCACTCCCATGAAGCCTAGTGCCACCACGGACACAGCAGAAAGCATGGAGAACAGGAGCTGCCTCTCTCCTGCCTCCAGCTGCCACAGCTCCTGCAGCTCGGAGCAGGACTGCAGTGCTACCAGCTTTAATAGTGACCTGAGTTCCCTGCCCAGCATGCAGCAGGACTCAGCACCCCCCAGCCTGGACAGCAATAGCAGCTGGAAAGCTGATGGCCCAGAGGAAGAGCCTCCCCACCTCTGCCAGGAAAGGGACCTTCCCCCAAGGCTGAGCCCTGCCCCAACCCTTCCCACGACCCCAGGGAAGGCCCGAGGGTCTTTGCTGGAAACAAATGACATACCACACGAACCAACCCAGCAAGCGACCCCAGCCAGGAGCGATGGTGACAGCAAGGCCTGGCTGGACAAACTGCACAGTTTCAGGAGGAGTGGAGTCCAGCACCTCTTCTTCCAAGGCATAGCACCCAACAGGGAAACACAGCAGGTAAACAGGGTTTAGAGCAGCCACTGCCAAGCCCAGCTAGAGGCTGCTCAGAGCAGCCCCTGTGGTGGAGGATGTAGCAAGGGCAGGCCCTGCTCCCTTTGCCCTTTGTGGGAAGCTTTGCCAGGCAGCTGGGGGCTCTGGTTATTGCAGTTCCCTTCACAGTGGGCTGCATATCACAGCTGGGTTCCTCTGTGTTGGGGGAGCTGGCTTTGACCTGTTGCCTTGCCTTCTACACAGCAAAAACCTGAGCTCATCCCCAGAGGGAAGCTGAGCATGGTGCGCACCACCATGGAGGAGAACTTCTTGGAGGGCACCTTGCATCTCCTGAATGAGTTCGTCTCCTGCCAGCACTATCCCCCCAAAGATATCATCTCCCACCTGATCAGACAGGTCCTGTTGAATGCCCATGAAGAGGAGATCTTGAAGGACACCTACATGCTGCTGATGAAGATCCAAATGTAGGTGTTCCCCTTGTCCCGGTGCCCCCGGGGCTGCTCCCAGGGGTCTGCCCAGCATACAGGGGCTCACTCATAGGAGTGATTTCCCATATAACCCAGGATGATCCTCTTGCCACCGCCAGCACTCCCCAGGCTTTCTGAGGGTGGGACAGGGGCAGCCCATGACACCAGAGAGCTCTCAGGGACAGAGAAGCATGTTTGGCTTGCCCTAAAGTGCAGATCTCCTTCTTCACTCCTGTGACATGGCAGAAGTGCCTTCCCTGGGCTGCAGCAGTGCCGTGGGCTGTCAGTGCCTGGAGCAGCTCCCTCACTTCCCTCAGGGGTTCCCACAGAAAGAAACAATGTTTTGTGAGGCCATAGGCCTAGGAGTCCTGGGCATTTCCATGGAGTACAGCCCCAGCCAGGTGCTTTCCAAAAATTAATGGGGTCAGGGGAGGAGAAAGGCTGAGAGCAAAAATGGAGAGGAGAAGGCAGGTCAAGCCCCTGAGCAAGTGAGGCTGGGGAGGGCTGGGGAAGGGCCAGGGGGTGCCGTGCCTCCAGCAAGATGGTCAGGCAGTTCAGCACAAATGGACAGGGCTGTCCTTGCAGGCTCCATCCAGCCAACGCTGCCACAGTGGGATGGGACTGGACGCTGCTGAAATTCATCATGGAGGACCAGGTACTTGGCACCGTGTGTGTCACATCGGGCAGGGATCATCCAGGACACAGTGCTTGAGGGTAAGCATTGCCCAAGGACCTCATGTGGCAGAGAACAGGCCAGTCCAATGTGCAGGTTTATTGCAGCTGCTGAGGGCAGCAAGTGCCAGTTGGGTATCTCATATTTATCCTCAGTGCTCCCTGACCCACTGCACAGCTGCAGGCAGGTTGTCCCATTGAAGAAGGTACAGCAACAGATAAAGACTCTGGGTCACAGCGCTAGCGCAGTGGTAGAACAGGTCCTGCAATGCCCATAAGGGCATTGCCTGAGCCTAGCAGCCCATCCTGGAGCTGTTCCTCAGTCATGTACGTCAGTCCATTCCTAAGACAGCCAAATTCCCTGGTGCTCCTCACCCAGTGGCTCCCTCAGGCTCATACGCTCTCCATGTGCCCTCAGGAGAAGCCCCCTGGCCGGCTCCTCTTCCTGCAGTACGTGGTGCAGACCCTGGAGGACGACTTGCAGAAGAATCTGAGGTTGCACCTGCTGCAGAAGTCAATTGCCAAGAAAGTGCTTTCGTGTGACATGTGCTTCAGCAATGTCAAGTAAGGGACACCTCCTTCTCCCTGTTCTCTAACCACAAACTGAGGCAGGGGCTCAGGGAACACTTGTCGAGACTCCAGGTCAGACTTTCAGATTTTACAAGAAGCAAACTTGGGAGACAGAGGGAAGTGTAGGGCCAAATATAAAGGAGATTTACAAAAGCAAACCACCGGAGAGGATGCAAGGCATTTGCAGCTGCAACCTAGCAGGCTTTTCCCAGGAATGAGGTCAGATTTGCATTGCTCAGGACAGGATTAAGGAGGCTGCAGTCCTGTGGACAAGTGTACAAATCAAGAGAGCTTTTCTGTTGAGCTGCTCTACAGAGCTACTCTAAGTGAGTGGGACATACTCGTCATTGTCAGGATCTTTCCTCAAGCTCCAAGTGGATCCAGAGGTCAGAACACAGCAAAATCATGCCCATCCCCACTAAAGTTCCTGTTTCTGTCCTAGGGAAGTGGTCAAATGGTTGGTCGCAGCTATTACAGGAGTCGGGTTCTGCCAGCCCCAGGAGAAGCCACAAGAAACTCCCTCCTCTTCAGCAGAAGCCAGGGCTGAACACAGCTCATCTGCACCAAGTCTAGCCAGCACACAGGCTCCAGCAGCTTTCTTTGCCCAAAAGTAAGCCCCAAAAGTGCTAACTCCTTACTGGTATTATCATGGGCCCAAGTCAAGGAGAAGCCAGAGCCTCTCACTCCCTGTCAGGTCAGGGAAGCCAGGCTGTACCTGTGACCAGCTTTGCTGGTTCTCCTTCGGGTTAGACATAGACTTGGTGAGCAAAAGACTGTCACCTGATAGGAGACTGGCTCAGTAAGTATCATCCTCTTGCACATAGTGTAAGGCTGGAGCTCTTGAGCTACAGCTCAGGCTACCCCGTGCTGCTCCACCAACACTCAGTACAGCCCAAGACCTCCCAAGGATCAATCTGGGGATTAGCTCTGCTTGCAAGAGCATCAGACTCAAAAGCCACCAAGAGACACCAAATCTAGCCCACTGCATTCCCGTGTCCCTTGCTGCACAGCACAAGGCTGAACTAGGGGCCATCCCCAATGCTTTACTTGGCAAGCCAAGGAGCAGCTTGTCCAAGTGCTGACTGTCTCTCTGACACAGGGTGATGCTCCTGCTCCAGCGGATGTTGTCCATCGCAGTGGAAGTGGACAGATCTCCCACCTGCAGCTCCCATAAGATTGCAGATGAGATATTCCCATTTATACTGAATATCCCCCTGAGGAGCCAAAGGTGAGACAAGCACATGCAAGGCAGCATTTGCCTGTGTGAGCAATGGTCTTATTCCCAATTTACATGAGTCCGGATGCACAAAGTACTACAGGGTACAGAAAGACAGGCCAGCCAGCAAGAGCATGGCTATATCTCCCATGGAGATACAAAATCACTAGCTGAACACATCTACCCTGGCGGTGTGTTGCTGAAAACAGTCAATTTCTCACATATTAAAGTTGTGTGACCTTAAAAATGTAAAGAGGGTCTGAAAAGCAGCACTGTGCATCAGCACAGTCAAGTACTGGCAAACACGTCACTGATTCTCCTGGGCAACCAGGTAGCTTGTCAGAAATATGATGCAGTTCCTACAGCTTTGCCTTGACATCCTTTTGTTTGCTTCTCTAAGAAATGCAGTATCTGAAGCCAAAGCACAAGGGCCTGACTGGTTCTGGTGTAAACACAAGACCACTGGATCCACAGGCATTTCAAACCCACCCTTGCAATGCCCAGCAGGCAGCCCTTCACACCCCTTCAGCAGAACTCTGTGCACACACCAGGTCTAATCAAGCCAAACCGAGTCTAACCAAGCTGTCACTTGGCCCAGGACAGATGTAGATCCGGCTGGCCCTGACCCCACATCACCCTTCCTTGGCTGTGCTCCCTGCAAGTCAGCAGGAATGGGTCACTGCCACACAGGCTGCTGGGCAGGGTGAAGTGAAGCAGCTCAGTTTGCATCACAGACTGTACTGACCTCCAGCTGCCACAGGTCACACCTGAGGATGAAAACACAGCCATGGCCAAGTCACATAACAAAGGTCTCTCACCACATCTGGTGGTCTTCCTTCCAAGGCACAGCTGAGCAGCCCCTGCAGTCACCCCACTGGGTCAGCACCAGCAGCACACCAGGAACATGCTGGAGCAGTCGTCTCTGGTCAAGCTGTGCTGTCTCTCCCAAAGTAAATCCCTTTTGTCTTCCAGGGAAGTGTTATTAAACACCATGGAGAGCCAGCTCCTGCGCTGCAGACTGCTAGAGCTGTTGTTCCAGCACAGTTCTGATGTGCCCTCAACCTCATCTATGTCTCTGGAGAAAATCCTGTATTTCCTGAGCCACTTCTCTGTGCTGCTGCATTTTGAGGTATCCAGTCCAACTTCTCCTTTGCCTTGTTTTCTTCTGAGAAAACTTCTAATAATCAAATACTGTCTCCTGTCATAGGATGAAACAGCAACGTGGCAAAGGTGGGATGAGATGCTGCAGTACTTGAGTTTGCTGCTGATGAGTTACCGAAGTGTAATACAGGGTAAGCAGCTTGTTCTGGCCTCATCAAGAGGCTGCAGTAGAACTGCCAAATTCCCTTCCCCTCCTTTCTCATCACTCTTGAGCTCACAGCCACTGAGTCAGACCATGTGCCTCTGTCCATGCTAGTAACTATTCCCAGCAGTCAAAGAAGTGATGTTGCATCAGTCAGAGCACCCAACTTACTTTGCCAAGTTTAGCCCCTACAAGCCCTTCACTATCCTCACAGCCTCCTTTGGATGCTCTCTTTGGTAAACCCAGGACACTTTCAGCACTTAGTAAACTGGGCAGGGAGCACGACCCACAGTAGCCATGGAAAGAACAGCATTTCTGATCCCAGGAGAATGGCAGAGTCACAAAACACTCCCTAAAACTCCCCAAAGTAATTTTACCAGAAAATTCTTCAAGTCCCTTCTCAACTTCAGCTGCTTTAGCCCAGGGTTAAGGCTCTCATGAAAGAATGCAGAGGAATCCACCATCACATGTGCAGTCTTACTCTCCCTGAAGCCCTAGGCAATGTTACTGTTGTTGAGCTCTTTGGAGACTCCTTTGCAGCTGCCCATTCTGCCACTCACACAGGAGAAAAGGATTCTACAAGCCTTGCCCCTTCCCCATTTCTTGGGCTCTCTCCACATGCAGACTGAGCTCCAGGAGGGGCCAGTTCCTTCTTCCCTCAGTCTTGTACAGAAGCATCAGGGATAACCGCAAGAGGATGAGCCCCATTCCCAACTGCTGCTCACTCGGCACAGCGCTGGCTCTGGCATGCTGTGCTCTGGTGTGTGCTGCCTCTCTCCACCAGCATTTCCTCTTGCAGAGCACCTGCGGAGCTCCCTCAGTGACCGGATGGACTTGATGGTTCAGAAAGCCAAGCCCAGGCTCCAGGAGAGTGACAGCATCACCAACCTGGACGTTCAGGTGAAGATTGAGGACTTCATCAGCCGAATGCAGAGGGTCCTAGGGCAGCCTTTTCCTCCACAAATCCAGGAGAAATTGTTCCTGCTGCAAGAGTTGTTCTCTATTGTCACTACTGCCTGATGGAGACAACCACTGCAGCAAGGGGGACAAAGAATTTCAAGTTCCCCCCAAAAAAAAACAAACTCAAAACCCCCATCTCATGCTGCAGTCTCAATGTCATGGGGGTTGGTTTATACAGTTCTTTAGAAAAATAGTTGGTTTACATGGTCTCAGAATTTCTGTTCAAATTTGCATCGTTTATCAGGCACGTTGTACACTTTAAAAAAATAAATTATTTTTATATTTGCTGAGACTCTTTCATCTTGGTGCCAGCCCTGCCTAGAGGAAGTGCAGACCTCCATCAGTCATACCTTGGGATAGCATTAGACTAATGCAGCCATAAACTCTGACAGTAGTTTGCGCAGCAAGCAAAATGCCCAAATATCTGGTCAATTATTAGGGGAAAGATGATAATCTTTAAAAATCTCAACAGGTGTGAGGGGCAGTGAGGACATTCATAGTGCAGAGATCCCAAAGACATGGTAGTCGGTTCTCAGTAGAGGAACATTTCTGCTCCAGTGCAAATCAATCTGTATAACTTGGCCAAAAGTGATTAGGAAGAGGGTGGGCTGGATGGCAGCATGAGCTGAAAAAACTGCTCCCTCCAGAACCACTCTAGTGCAGGCATGGGCATTATGATCAGGATGAATATCGAATTCAATTGAATTCAAATCCACAGCCATCAACAAAAACCACAGGTGAGGTCAGAGAACAATTAGGTGTTTCTATAGATCTCAGTTCAGAAGCAACAGAGGTTGGGAGTGGGAGCTGCCCACCACACTTGGCAGGGTCCTAATGCAGAGACCAGAGTAGGAGCATTAAGAAGTAGTCACAGCTGGGAACACACTAGTCCTGATATCAGTGGTCTCATGCAGAAGCCTGGCTTCATTTAGTGCAGAACTGTTCACAAGGGTCTGACCCGGGTTTCACAAGTTTGCTTCTTGTTCTTTAGGAAGCCTCTTGCCAACTGCCAGGTGTAAAATAAACCACTCATTCACACGACACTGCACCCCTAATCCAGAGGTAAGCCATTCAGGGAAAAGTGAAGACTGCCAACAGTGCAAACCCAAGTGCTCCATGCTCTGGAAAGCTGCTCTTCCTGCACATATGCTCATTCAGGTGTATTTTTCAATTAGGTCCTTTTAACTGGATTAGACTTCTGTCACTAGACTAGAAAAGAAACTGCATTCCAGCAAGTCCATAGCTATGGATGTTATTTTATATTTATGATGGTGGCATCCCTAAGAATGATGGAGTAGAGTAAGTATCACACCACAAGGCCATGCTTTAACCCCAGCCTTCCCAAACTAATTGAGATTGGCCTGTGTAACCAGGACCACAGCAGCAGACTCTACCTCAGCACCTGGGTGCTCCAGGATCTATTCCATTACTCTGCCAACACCCTGGGAGCACAGGGAACACCAGTGTTCAGCTCAGACATCCCCAACCCAGGAGAGCCATGTGCTCCATCAGCAGTGCTTTGAAGGGCAGCTACAAATGCTACAACAGCACCCAAACCCCAGCCTTCCAGAGGAAGGCAAAGCAGGGATGGACACACTGGGAGCTGGGCATCTCTAGGGAAATACACCTCCACGGTATAGGTGCAAACACAGCACACAGGCAACAAGAGACAATCTCAGGAACAAGAAGAATCTGAATAGCCCAAGAAAACACAAAGACTTCATGTTCAGTTTCCCCTGCCCTAGGACAGAACTGAGTATGGCTTTAAACCTGATCTCCCTGTCAAAGGGGAGTTTGTGAGCAAACATTTACCCTAGTGAGGTGCTGTCAGAGCCTTATTTGGCAGAACCTTGACCCCACATTTCTCCCACGGATGCTCTGCCAGCACCAACACACATCACGGACCTCCATTCACAAGGATTTTATTTTCCTGTAACAAACAAAACAAACATACACATTAGGAGGCATGAATACAGATAACAAATAAATTAATGTCAAATGAGAGCTTGATTGCCAAGGTGCAAATGAGTGGTGACGGTGAGAACTGCTGGGTTAGGTTGGGGACTTTCACACAACACATCACTGGCAGTGCTGCTGAAGCTTGAGAGAAAGCAGTGTCACAAAATGTGCTTCTTCAGAAGAGCCAGCAGCCAGCCCTGCCTCACTCTCTGGGAGGAATGTTTGGTTCAAGAAGGCAAAAACCCCAGAGCTCAACAGTTACTAGCTGTTGAGAAACCTCTGTGTAATGTCCTGGCAACAGACATGCTTCCAGTTCCAGATGCAAGGCTGCTGCTGGCTAAGGGACTCTGCAACACAATCGTGAGATCAACAGGAGACCTGAGGTGACCCATTTGCCACAGGACAGGTGAGGATTACAGAGCAATGCTGCCTATCATGCTTAAGGGATTAGATGGTAACCAGGAGCTCCTTCCACTTTCCATGAAAGCAAGTGTTAGCTGTTCCCAGTAACTGGCTCTGCCCAGACCAAGAATTACATCCAGCTGTACCATAACAGGGAGGAATGTTTAGCCTTAATGTGCCCTCAGTCCTCCCTCAGCCCTGCAGAACACATTAATGCTGATAAAATACTCTATCTGAGAAGTGCTCCTGCTGTCTAATACACTTCTACATGATTCTAGGAAGAAAAAGAAAACCAGAATCAAAACCAAATCAAGCTGTACCCAGATTGCCAGAACAGCTGGAAGTCTGCTGTCTAAAAGGTAGGACAGTGTTGTTTTGCAGAAAGAAGAGAGGAGGATTACTTGATTCAAGCCACACCAGCTTTGGTCATTTCCACCTTTTTAGAGGAACAAAGAGTTGGAAGAGAAGGATTTCTTCCTCACTACTGCTCCCTGCCTTTCCAATAAGAGCATCTTAGAATGGTCATTGGTCCACTTTCCCTTTACAAAAACATACCAAGAACAAAGAAGAAATAGGTGTTGAACTACATGGTTACAGTGGATAGTAAGGGAATGCCACACTTAAACTGACCCATCACATTCCCCAACCTCCTTCTGGCATTTAACGGTCCAGTTTTCAGTCCTTGCTTGTTTCCATGATTTCCTACTGGAGCTCTGTATATGCCAGCCAGAACCACCACCTTCCCGTGGGTCCTTCAGCACTGAGCAGGACAAGACAACCAGACTACAGGCAGACAAGCCAGGTGCTCACACACCACGTGGACTACTGTCCCAAAAACATGGCTCAGGGTTTCACTGTGGTGTGGTGTACTGGGAAGCACATCCAGAGCAGCCTGACAGCCCAAACCAGTGCAGTGCAGCAGACAGGATGGTTTACACTGGTTTAGGACTAGTGCAGGAGTTTTTTCCAAGACTGGCTTTAGGAGAACAGTCACAACTGTTTCCTTTTCTGAGATGAAGAGCTGGAAGGGAGACTTTCCTATTTTACTGCAGCACATGGGACAGGGAAGCAGAGCCTAAGACACCCTGTATCCTGCTAAAAACATCAGAAGATTTCCTCTAGAACCCAGTGGGAGTGAGCACATTCAGATCCCGAGGTTTGATATTGTGGGAACGTGGAGATTGTTTCCTCCCATCTGTGCCTGGAATGTCCATTTTGGGTGGCTTGAAGGTGACTGGATCCTCTGACATCCTGGTAGCCTGAGCACGCATCAGCTCCATTGGGGATGGCTTCTGGGCACCCTTATAGGATTGAATAGTAAATCCTCCTGGTGAAAAAAAAAAAATCACAGTAAGAGCCAGGAAAACCAGTCAAGTCCTTTTCCTACTGCTGCCAGGAGTGAGCAGCAGCACTGACACCCCACACCACAGGGAGCCGGAAAATTCCAGCAGCTCCATGTCATCTAAAGCCTATTCCACATCAGTGGCTGGCACTTCCACTTCCTGGTTGCATCACACATCAGAGAAAAAGTAAAATGCTGTCACCTTCACACCCTGCCCTTTCAGTGCAGTACAGTGCAAGTTATTCCTAATTCCAGATCCTCAGCACAGGTTTTACCCAACTGCTTTATATTTAGGCATAGAAATTACATGAATAGCAAACATTCCCAAGGTGGTCCCAGAAAGCAACAAGGCAAGCAAGATAAGACTCTAGAAAAAGCTAGCAAGTTTGCTGTGTGATGGTTCTCCTTTAGCTCTTCCAAGGTAGCAGATTTTTGAGGACATACCTGGATCAGTGGTGGATTTCTGGATGGCTTTAGGTCCAAAAAAGCTCCACCTTTCAGATGGCAATTTGTCCCCACCAGCTTCCATGGCAAAGTCTGGGCCAGCGATAGAAGAAGAGGATCCCTGACTAAACCAAGCCCTAAGGAAAAAAAATCATTGAGGTGTATAAAACACGAGAATAAATACTTCAAGTGACCTCACTGTACCAGGAACTTCCCATGCAGTTAACAGGGGCAATTTAATGCATGCTCAAGTTCCACAGTCTTCCAACATTTGGATCTATCCAACACATATCCTCATCAGGCTCTGAATTTCAGCCCATACAGTCCCTCTCTGGATAAGGTTATTTAGCAGCTCCCACCTGAGCAGCCTGTAGGAAACCAAAGAAGGCAGTGGCCTGCCAGGCTCAGAGTACCTGTTTTTATGCTTGGGAGAGGAGTGGGGGCTGGTGCTTGGAGTGGACTGAGCAGAAGAATTGTGTTTGTCATCTTTTGTCATCTCTCCACTCTGCATTTTTAGCTTCTGTTAGGAAGAGAAACACAGAAGCAACAGGGCTTAAAAACAAGACACAAGGAACAACACCCAAAACCAGACAATTGTTTCTATCACAAGTGAAAGTGTCACTTTACAACCTAAAGTTACACCCAGTATTATAATACCTGCACGCACCCCTTAAGCTTCTCTCCACATCAAATATAAGCATTTTAGAAGTTCACTATGCTCAAGACACATCCTCCAGGCTAGAGGAAGGAACACCAGTACTCATAGGGAAGTTATGGATACAGCAGAGTTTGCTGCAGCTCAGCTACCTGGTTAACAGCTCTAACTGCCACAGCACCCATTTGTCTCCAGCACTTTTTAGAGCAACAAAGCTTTCAGTCCCACAAGTTCTCCTATGAGAGTGAGACCAGTTCTCACACAAGATACAAGGTCAGGAGTACCAGACCCTGTGAAGCAATTCATGTACACCAGGATGAAATCACTGCTCTGGAACAGAGATGAACTTGGGCACAAAATAAACAGGAACTGGGTGCATGCAAACCAGGTTGTTTCAAGCTGAACAGTACAAACTGAACTTTGAAGAAGTCACTTGAAGGGCAGTTACAGTTCAAACACAAAATGCACAGGCACCTGGTAATGTCTCCTGTGGCTATTCAAGCCACACTAATGTAATTCACCAATGCTGTTACTGAAACTTTGACCTCGTGGGAGGACACTGGGAGAGCTGACTATTAAATTCCAACTCCAAGATTTTTTATGAGCTCAGTTGCCCATAGTAACACGTTCATTCAAGACCTTTGCCTTTGTTTTCAGTAAGAAGCAAAACCAATCCCATCTGGTAACTTCCACATCAGAAATGCACAGTTAACAAGTTCTCTTGGGATAAACAGTTAAATAAGTTAACTGCAGGGCACCATTCAAAGGTACAGCAAGAAATGACTGTGTAGGGATGTCCCCACTTGGAAAGACAACTGTGACAACTTCATGACATTGAAATGTGACAGAATTCAGGAAAAAAAAAAAAAGTTTGTTTCAAAACTACAAAGGCTAAGGCTAACTTTAAAGTACCAGTGGGCATCCTTTTTTACCCAATGAGCTGAAAGGCTTCAGAGGAAGCAGCTTAAGGAGAGTCCAAGCAATATGCTCCAAAAGTTATGCCACCAGATAGATGTTAAAGTAGCACATATCCTGCATGGAGAAATCCAGTGGAAAACAAGCCTTACGTGGACTGCCTCAGCCACCCAGTGGTACTTGGTCTCCTCAGTGGTGAGACCTTTGTGGGGTGTGTAGCCAGCCTCCCTCAGCCCTGCCTGCTGCTCAAAGCGATGAATGCTCTCCTGAGTCTCCTCTGGAACAAAAAGAGCACAAATTCACACAAAAAGGCCACCACAGGCAGTTCTAGAAAAGGCAACTTAAGCAACCAAACGCAGACTCATTTTCATCACTTGTATCTACACATTGTAATAAGCCCAGACAAGAAGATGAAGCTAATGAGCTATTCTGATTTGAAAACTACCCTGAGACACAGGGCTAAGTCAGATGTACAGTGATTTGTCCCAAATCACCAGATACATTACATACATAATACCTGTAATTAATCCCATCTTACCCAAGACCCTGCATCATTCCTACTTACAACTTCCTAAATCTAGGAGATATCAAAAAGCTGGTTATTTTAAATTGCCCTCTAGATTCAAAGAAGGCTTGCAGAACAGGTGTTAAAGACTCACAGTGATTACCCAGATTAAGTAAAATAAGATATTTCAGCCAAATACAAAGCCAGCATCCAATAAACTGATATCAACTTCACTTCTGATAAACATAAGCACTTTCTCCAAACCTCCAGCATAAGATGTTCACTCCAAAGTCAAAAGGAATCAGAGCACAAAGACGTTACTAGAAAAGCCCAGTGTCTTCTTTAAAATAGGTAATGCTTCCCATGGTAAATTTATTTGCAGGGATACTGCACTGTAGATATGACAAATCCACAGGAACTCTGTCTCCTGGAAGGTGTAGGTGCAGTCAAGGCTCCTGACTTCTTACTGCACAAGAACATTTTTAGACTATCACGGTTTTAACCAGAATAGGAGCTGCTTTCCAGAAGAAAGTCCATATTCCTGGATGTTATTTTCTGACGTGTTGGTTATTTTTGAGCCAAGACAGAAATAAATGCAAAGGTTCCAAAATGCTTGTCTGAAAATCTAGAAGTGTTTGGAAGCACTGCTTGGAGGAAAAGATGGCAGCTCAGATCCCATCTGCTGAAAGAAGAGGCAGCAGGGACAGATTAACATAAGAATAATTCCCCTTGCTGCAAAAGGGCAAACATAACTTCTCTGCAAACATAACTGATCTAATTTTATTTTAAAGCATCATGATTTATGAGGTTTGTTTTTTTAAAGTGTTACTGTCACCAAGGCAGCTGCTGCTATTAACTAACATAAATGCCAGCAAGAACTCCATTAGCACAGGGTGTCAGCTCTCACCGCTTGGGTTAATGTCAGAGCTCTGCCTGTCATTCACAAATAGCAAGTTAATAAGCAAACAGAACAGCAGCAGCCTCTGCACTCCAGCAACATGGACTGCAGTGTCCTGTCAGCACATAATGTACCCTGCACTCCTCCCACATCACCCACCTCCAGCCCTTGGAAACACAGAAGCACTAAGTGTAGCCTATTCCCTAGTTTCTTGTTTCCTTCTAGAAGTATCCTCCTAAAAGAACTCACACAGCTCAAGAGCAGAGTCAGTCTGAACCCACGAGCTCCCCAGCCACTCCAGAAGTTACCCTGAGGCATCAAGGACACTCACTGCCCCCTCCCCATCAGCCACCATGTGAGGGGTGAGTTCTTACTCGTAATGAGGGAGTTCATGATGACATCAGTGGCCTTGGCCTTCACCACAGGCACCTTGTTCACGCTTTCAGTGGACGATGAAGGAGTTATGACGGGGGCATTCGTGTTTGCATCCCCTTCCTCAACCTGTGGGAAACAGCAGGGGACAGTTTGAGACGGGAAAGTATCTCAGCACCTGGCCAGGACACATCTCTAAACACAAAAGTGAGACATGAGGCCAAGCTGCTCTAGCCTTCATCCCATGGGAAAAATCCCTACACTATGCTCACTGCAGCCCAGGAATGTTCAGAGCTTGAACCTTAGAATTCATAGCAATGAACAAGAAACTTGCATCTAACATTTGAAAACCTGCCAGGCTCAGAGCCAACAAGCTGTTAGGCCAAGTACAGAAAGGTCAGCAGCAAAGAAAACAGAACATCTGTATTTCTCTCAAAGGCAAACTGGACTTCAAGGTCAACTGGGCAAGAGCACCTTCCACAGGCAGCTCAAGCACAAGCTGTTCACAGAGAAGAGCCTGGTGTGAACACCTTGTTTTCCCTTCGTTCCTTTTATCTGTTTCTTGCTCAGTGTATCAAGAGGTCAGAGCTCTACCAATGATCATGAGACCCCAGCAAAGAAAGAGAAAAATGTTAGAAAACAAGAAATCCTGTGAAACGCAGACTTCCTCCTCCTAAAACAGGAGCTCCCTGGCTGGAGAGCTTGCTCTTTGTGCAAAACCACAACTTTGGGTTCTCTTCCACAGGAGACTTTAAAACAAAAGGAGGTGTACAGCAGAGGTTAAAGTCAATGGGATCAGAGTTATGTAAGTCCACTCAGCAACTTTTAATTTCACTTCAAACTTAGAAAACAACCTCTAAATTTAAAAGGGCTGGTCCTGCACTCAAAGCACAAAATCACAGAATGCTTTGGGTTGGGAGGGACCTTAACGATCATCAAATTCCAACCCCCTGGCATGGGCATGGACACTCTCCCAGGTTCCAAGTCCTGTCCAACCTGGCTTTGGAACACTTCCAGGGATGGGGCAGCCACAGCTTCTCTGGGCAACCTGTGCCAGGGCCTCACCACCCTCAGAGGAAAGAACTCGCATCCAACCTAAACCCACCCTTGTGCTCTAGTTTGATTACAACCGGTTAAAGCGGTTTTATTCACAAACACCGAGGAGACGCTCAGCACGCGCTTGTCCCTTCCCACAGCAGGGAATGCCGGGCAGGAATGCCGGGCTCTGTCCCCAACCCCTCCCGAGGGTCCTGCTGCGGGGGGCAGGAGAGGATGACAGGAGGGGGATACCCAGAGGAGTGCAGGGCTGCGGGGACACCCGGGGGTCATGCTCGAGCCAGGGCAAGGCCCAGCCCGTACCTTCGACAGCTCCTGGTACTTGCGCTCGGGGATGACCGGCTGTTTCCACAGGACGCCGGCGCATAGGTCGGCGGGGGGGGGCGTCATGGGCGCCGGGTCCTCCAGGGCATCGTCGTAGCTGAAGGCGCGGCGCCGGACGCCGAGGGGCAGCGACATTCTGCCCCGGCGGGCCCCGCCGCCCGGCTCCAGCGCTGCGGAGAGAGCGCAGCGCTCAGCGACCGCCAGCGCGGCCCACTGGGGCCGGCGGGGAGCGCGGGGGGGCCTTACCGGGAGCGTCGGGCTGCGCAGAGCTCATGGCGCGGGCGGCGCGGTCAGCGAGGGGCGGCGGAGCGCGGCAGGGCCGAGACCGGCCCGGCCATGGTGGAGCCTCCGGCAGCCGCGACCGGCGGAGGGAACGGGGAGCTACGGAGGCGTTCTTATAGGCACGAGATCTCGCGAGATCTGGCTGCGGCGCGCGGGGTGCGCTGGGAGATGTAGTTCTGACGGAGGGGGCGGAGACGGGTCCCGCGGGCTTGTGCCAAAGGGATTCCGGGCACAATTCCTGCCGGGATCACACAGGCAGGACACGGCTCCTGCCAGCTGGCAGCGCTGCTCCCATCCCGAGCAGCCGCGTCTCTCCCTCGCAGGATAAGAGCGAAGCCCTGAGCACGGCAGAGCTGCCAGCGAGCAGAGTCAGCTCTTCCTCCTGCCCACCAGCGCGACCTGGGCACCGTCACCCGAGCCCTGCCACCAGCGTCCTCTGCGTGAAGAGCCTGCTGGCAACCCTGCTCCCCCAGCCCTGAAGCCCACACAGTGGGGGCAGACAGGCTCCCACCCCCAGCAGAACTCTTCTTTGGGGTCTGCAACGAAGAGGATGGAGTGACCAGGGAGCTCCTGGAGCTCAGACTTGCTGCTGGCCCTGGGGTGTTCACTGCACCCCACGAAGTCTGAGGGTGAGCTGTGGGAAGCTGCCCTTGGGGAGCATGAGCATCAGGCTCTGCTGCCAGGCATGAGGAGAGGGCAGCCATCTCCCACAGTTCATGGGTGGAATCTCCCTTAGGATAGAGGTACAAGCATGGCTCTTACCTTCTGGTGAGCTCCCCAGGGCCCCACACCTTCACAGCAGCCCTGCAGGATATTAAATGAACAAGCAGGGCAGTCCTCTTGCTCACTGGCACCAACAGTACCCACTCAGGAGGTGGGCTCTCCTTCCTGGGAAATCAGTTAATGCTGGTACAGCCCTGCCAGTACAGCACACAGTGGGAACAACCAGCTCAGCCTGTCCATGCCAAGGGCTGAGCACAGCTCTCAGCTTTCCCAACCCTGTATTTAAAGCCCTGTTTAGGAGAGATGAAGGCAGGTATCGAACAGCCCAGCACAGGGGTGAAGATGGGCTGTTCTGTGGGAGCTGCACTCCACAGGTATGTGCCTGCTCTGCCTGATGCTCCACTGCCCCAGGGAGAAGGGGATGGAGCCACACTCAGGGATAGCAGGAAGCCCTGCCTGCCGGCAGGACTCTGCTGGATCAGCCCATAGGGCACTGGGTCCTGGAAAACCAATTGTGGAAGCTTGGAGCCCATCAAGGAGCAGGAGTACACACCAGCCTGTCCCTGCTGCGAAACCCTTCATACCGCTGCTCCTTCCTTTTGTCATAAAAGCTCTGCACTGCCCTCCAGCTCCTCAGCAGGGAAGGGACCCCAGCCTGGTCTCCCACACTGCAGGCAGGAAGGTCACCAGCAGGGGAAGGAAGCAGCACATGGCCCCACTCTGCTGCCTACAGGGCAATCAGCCAAGGTCTGAGTGCTGCCCACACCCTGTGGGCCCAAGCCCTGTCACCACGGAGGGTGACCCCTCACACAGGTCGGCACCAGGAGCTCTCTAAAGCAGGGCTGCACCAAGCAAGAGCCCAGAGCAAGACATTCACACCAGCTTGAAAGAATATTTTATTTCAACAAAGCAAAAAAAGTGCCAGCTGCCACACAGAAAGTGAGCAGCACAGCACAGTCAGTGCCAATGCCAAAGAGCCTTTCATGGCTGGTTAAAACCATCTCTGTCTAATGAGGGTCCTTTCTCCACCTCCAGAGGCTTTTTTCAGTTCAGAAAATGGTCATGTCAAGCCTGCACTTGTAGGTAAACGAGGAAAAAGGGCAGTCACTGCACATCCATCTTTTCCGGCTTGAGTGATGCAATGAATTCCTTGTACTCCTCGGGATAGAAATTCTTGTACACATTGATCTTTCTCTTAATCTGCTTGGGAGTATCCTGGTAGTAGTTCTTCTCATCTCGAGCCATTTCCTGTGACAAAGAAGAGGGTAAGTCAGAGGAGCAGCCCCAAGAGCAAACACCAACCCATCCCTCCCACGCCAGCGCAATCACTCCCTGACTCACAGGGACCTGGCCACAGTTCAAAGCATTGTTTTCCCTTAACAATCAGCTGACTGCAAAACAGGATCCGGGACAGAGAGGATTAGCAATTCCCATCCTGCAGAAGGTCCAGGAGCAAGGACTCTCTGGGTTCTCCTTGCCCTGGGACAGCCAGGCCATACCTTGTAGTTTTCCCCATGGTTCCGTATCATGTACTGCACGTAGTCAATGAGGTCCCGTGACAGCGTGTTTGACTTCTTCTCAGGGAGGCTGGCCTCATATTCCATCTCTAGGCAAAGAGACAGCATGAATAGGGGAAGGAAGCAACACCTTCTCAGAGGTTCCCAGCCTCTCCCCAGGGTCAAGCCTGCCCGTGCTGCAGACTCCTGCTGCACAGTTTGGCTGCTCACGCATGCAGGGACACTTCTCAGCATGATGGTGCAGGAAAACGGACAACACAAGAGCCCTCTGCATGGGCTGCAGGCATCCAGGCCTGTGCTCCAGCTCCTCTCCAGCTCACACCATGGGAGAGGGCCCTTTCTGCCCAGGCTGCAGAGTGTGACTGCTCAGAGCTGCCCAGCCCACCACTAAAACATGCTGGATACTGAACCATGGCTTCTTGTCACCCTGGAGCCACACACCAGCATGTTTCACAGTGACAAGAGCGCTCTTGGGGAAAGGCAGCCCAGGAGAGAATCACAAAATCATTAGGGTTGGAAGGGACCTCTGGAGATCACCCATTCCAAACCCCCTGCTATGGCAGGGTCACCGGGAGCAGGTGACACAGGAATGTGTCCAGGTGGGTTTGGAATGTCTCTAGAGAGGGAGACTCCACACCCTCCCTGGGCAGCTGTTCCAGTGCTCTGTCACGCTGAACGGTGAGAAGTTTTTTCCTTGTGTTGAAGTGGAGCTTGTTGTGTTTTAGTTTATGGACATTACTCCTTGAAAAGGTAAAAGAAATTCATGAGACAGATCCAGGGGAATGGCAGAGCTGCTGTCCTGCTCTGGCCTGGTTGGGAACCCCCAGCCAACTGCTGCCCAGGGCCTCCACAAGCCCATGAGCCTGGACAAGAAATAACACTCTTCCCTGCCCCTGGCACAGCACAGAGAGACAAAATACTCCCCAGGGCCTTGGGAGAACCCCACATGCAGCACTGACCATTCACCACGTACGGCTTCCGCACTATTTTCTTTCGTGACTGTTGTCCATTGCTTTCCGCTTCCACCCCCTGTGTTACACGAGAGAAAAGAACACTCAAGAAAAGTCTGTTTGGAAGAGGGCTGTGTCCACACACATTGCTCCCAAAACTCCTGACTGCTTCTACATGGCTGCAAGGGCCAGGAAATCTCAGCTGGTTTAAGCAGAGCCTTATATGTGACATTAAAGAGGCTTGTAGACCAGCCTGTCTTCTCAGCAACGCTGTCTGAAAGGAGATAAGTGGCAAACAAGATCACTCTGATTTTTTCCCTTGAGTGGAACCTTTGTGGGGCCACCTTCCACCTGGCTGCTCACAGATGCTGATGGGCCATGGTGGCACTGCTGTGCACAAAGAGCCCTTCTTTGTTATCAGGAGCAACTTGGCTGCACCGTTCTCAACCCCACCTGTCTCTGTCAAATCCCAGGAGATGACGTTATTTATATTTGTTCTAAAGTCTATACTTGTTCTAAAGTCCATTATGTCTCTGTGGTGCTATAGCTCGTTCCCACGCCAGGATTTTGGTGAGAAAAGTACATAGATCAACATAAGAAACAGCGTCCACCTGCTGGAGACGGATCCAGAGCCACTTGCCTCATGCTCTGAGGCTGGCTGCTCTCCACGCTGCTTTCCCCAACCCCCCACAGCCCCTACAAAGGTGCAGCCTCCGCCGAGCTCCCCCGGCCACACTTACCAGCTTCTTCGGTATGGGGAGGGCCTTATTGGGGTCCTCGGACAGGCCCATCTCGGCCAGGTTCTGCGCCACCGACTTGCTCGGGTCCCAGGCATGGCGGATGTGCGAGCTGTGCGGGGACAAGGGACATCACGGCTGTGCTCCCCCTCCCCACCAACACGCGCTGCAGGTTCCCCACGAGGCGCCCGCTCCCACCCGCCCTCGGCCCGCGCCCATGCCCCCGGCCCTCACCAGGCGATGCGAGGCGCGGCGCGGCGGCGGGCGCTGCGGTAGAGGCGCTTGCGGTTGAGGTTGTAGGAGTATTTGTGCCGCCGGCTCTTCCCCTTCGCCTTCGGCATGGCGGGCCCCTGTGAGTACCCGTGCGGCACAGGGTACTGGGCTGCCTGGCCGCGCCGCGGGGCGTCACGGGAAGTGTAGTCCCACGACCGCAGAGCCACGCGGGGTGTGTTCTACAGTGGACTACAACCCCCGGCATGCACTGCACCGGGGCGGGGGTACGGCAGCCGGGAGGGGCCGCGGCTGTCACCTTGGCCATGGCGGCCGGGCCGCCACCGCCGCTGGATCGCCCCATGCTGCCCGTGTTCAGGGAGGAGGGATTTGGGGACAAGTTCCTGCGCAAGACCCGCGAGAACCCCCTCGTGCCCCTCGGTGAGAGCGGGAGGGGGGCTGACGGTGCTGAGTGAGGGGCGAGGGCCGGGGCGGTGCGGGCCGGTGAGGAGTCGGTCCCTCATGAGCCCCGGCCCGGCCGCCCCCCGGGCGAGCACGGCCCGGGTGTGGGAGTGCTGTGGAGCCGGCCCGGGTGTGGGGGTGCTGTGGAAGCGCGGGGGGAGCTGCTCCTCGCTCACAGCCTCGTCCTTTCCCCAGGCTGCCTGTGCACCGTCGGCGTCCTGACCTACGGCCTGATCTGCTTCAAGAGGGGCAACACCCGCCGGTCACAGCTGATGATGCGGGCGCGTATCCTGGCCCAGGGCTTCACCTTCGCGGCCCTGCTGGGGGGCATGGCTGTCACGGCCCTGAAATCCAGACAGTGACCTCGGGCAGGAGAGGAGCTGCGGCCGCTGGCCAGCACCCACCACCCCGGGATGGATCCTGGCTGTGGATGGAGTTTTCTGAGGAACTGTCTTGATGTCTTGGTGGAGCCACTGCTGGAGAGGCTCTGTAGTCCAGAGCACTGGAAATGGGGTGAATACATTTTGTGATTATCCTGAAATTTGGGCCGTGGCTTTTTTTTGATTCCTTGAGGGCTTATCCTGCAACACCAATGTTGTGTCACTAAGGCTCGTTACCCCTGTGAGAACTCTTGTCCCTGCTTGGTGCTGTCACAGCCTGTTAAAATCATGTCCTCTGGGTCGTGGTCTGCACTGAGGTGTGGCTTTAGTCATGCAGTGCACCAGCATTTGAGAAATGAGCTGCCCAGCTAGGAAGGAACAGCTGTTTATGGCTCGGTCTTGGCAGGACAGAGTCCATAAGCAACGGGGGAGCAGTCTGGGGAGGATGTGTGACCTGTTCAATTGCAACGGGTGAGCAATAAGGTGAATTGCAGGGAGATTGTGACTGATACTGGATTGCAGAGCATTGAGAAGCCACAACAGTAAGCAGTGTAGGGAAGCTGCCTTGGAGCTGTGGTGATGCAAACAGGGCATGAGAGATGAAACTCCCTGTGAAAACAAGTTGGGAACTCATGATTCCAAAACAGGGCCTGGCTGAGTTCTCTGGGATGTGCTGCTGCTTTGGCAGTCCCCTCCCCTCACTCCTGCTTTTTCCTGTAGGATACGTTGCTCTTCCAGCCCCATCCTTCCCGCAGGAGGCCTCATGGCTGTGGGTTCTCCTGAATGCAGCATGTGTGTCCCTAACACACAGATGACAGTGCTCCATAGGATTGGAGATGTCGGTTTATTGTAACAGATAATTTGGACAGTCACAGAAACCAAAGCCGAGGGGATGTAGAACAGCTGTGGGCACGGCTCCCCGGGAGCTGCCCCGGCCTCACATGGAGCACACGGCAGCTGGGGGACCCAGGGGCCTGGCTGCCTGCGGGGCCTGGAGGAACAGAGCATGGGATGGGGGGCACGCTGTCCCCCCAGAAGCAGCCAGAGGTGCTTCCCACTGCTCTGCAGGGAAAGGCAGAGGCAGGCAGCCAAGTCCCAAGGTGTCCTGCAGCACAGCAGAGGTGCCTACGCATGCTGGAGGGCAGGGGGACCAGGCAGGAGTGATCAGCTCTATGGGCAGAGGGGCACAATCCCAACACACAACACCAAGTGACTCCCTATGCACCCATTTCCCTTCCCAGCCCACTGCTAAGCCTGTGCCCCAGAGCCACAGGTGCCTGACCATCCCCCTGATGGCTGCAGCAGCAGCAGCACAGGTGACATTCCTGTCTCTGGAGCCACAACTTCAGGGCAGGACAGCTCTGCACACTTGATTTCCAGCTGAGCAGGGCTCTGCAGTGAGGCTCAAGTGTTTTGTGGCCTCTGCTCCATGTTCCCCCAGCTGCTGCAAGCCCTTTCCAAGCTCCCAGATGCAGGGCACAAGCTCAAGGCTGTCCCTCTCCTGCTACTCAGGAGTTGTGCAGGTTCCCAGGGCTGGTGCCAGCCCTGCCAAGCAGAGGAGAGAAAGCCAGTGTTCAGGCGGGGAGCGGGACTGAGGCATCTCCCCACGATGCCTTAGGTGGGCAAAGCCAGGGGGCAGAGCAGCTGCAGACAGATGTGCAGGTTGTTCTCAGGGACAGGACAAGCCCCAGCACCAGAACTCTGCCCAACCCTCCATCCTGGGTTAGGAAGCTGGGAGAGCTTGACCTGCCCCACAGCAGCTGGACCTTCCTACCTCCTTCCCTGCAACCACACAGCCTCCATCTCCCCTTCTAGTAGCAGAGGAAGGAGCAGAGCAAAGCCAAGGGCTCTCAAAGCCTGGCATCCCACATTCCCAACTGCTGGTGGTCATGAGAGAGGGACAGAAAACTTCCTGCACACTCACCCCCTGACCCTTCTCCAGTGCCCTGCAGCACTGTACTGCCAGGACTGCAGGACAGATGGGACACTGATGCTGGAACTCCATCAGCTTTTTGGGGTGCACAACCAGGCTGGACCCCACTGGGATCCCTGCCTCAGGGATAGGACCGAGGCCTGAACACAGGGCTGCCAGGACAGCCACAGGCAGTTTTATTCCCAGCACAGGGGTGAGGTGGGAACACAGAGTGAGATATTCCCTGCTCACTCAGCCAGGCTCCTGCAGACCCTGGGCCAGGGCTTCCTCCTTAACTCAGCTCTGCCACCCAGTGCCGCTTCCCAGGGAAATGCCACAGTGATTTATAAATAAGTGTAAAAAGAGACCGATGCACCTTTTAAGCAAAGGAAAACCATGGGGAGAGTTACAACCAGTGACTCGAGCACAGCCGAGGTGCAGGCCAGGGAGCAGGCAGTGGGAGGCCTGTCCTGGGCTGGCCCCTGGAGCCACCCGACTCGGTGATCCCGGCCGTGCCCGCAGTGCTCCCAGCTGTGCCAGGCACAGCTAGCGGGACAGGGGCGTCTGTTTCAGGGAGATGAGCACCGAGCGCATCCGCGAGACATCCTTGCTCTGCTTGCTGCTCTTGGGGTTGAAATCACACAGCTGGGCCACCTTCTCCCACTCAGAGCCCGGGGTCTCCTCCTTGGACTCCTTCAGGAATGCCTCCTCCGATGCCCTGCAGAGACGTTGAGGGTTGTCACTGGCAGAACCCTTTTCAAGGAGGTTCTCCCCTTGTGTCCCTGCTTCCTATCCCCTGCTCCAGACAATGAGCTCAGTGTCCTCTAGGAGCCAGAGACACGCGATGTTCAAGGCTGCTGTTGGCTGCACTCACCCAAGACATCATTCATCCAGGGGTGCTGGGATATCCATGTGCTCCCAAGACTTCTCCATCCCCCAACACCCCCAAAAAGGCTTAAGAGCCCACAGCTTTGCCTCTTCAACCAGCTCCCACAGGGGCATTTCCAGGAGCTCCACTTGCCTCCTAAGACTCTACCATTGAGACGTTCAGCTGCATCGTTCTCCCTCTGGGACCTCATCAGAGCCCAGGACCTCCCAGCACCCCCCTCCCCTTGGCTGGTCAGCCAGTGCTGGGGCAGGGACCCCCAGAGCTTGTGGGGCAGGATACGGTGTGTAAGAGGCACATACACGTAGCCAATGACATCGGCGTCCGGCTGCTGGTAAAAGGCTTTGTCAGCGATCCTACCCCAGGCACAGAGAGAGAGAGAGCGGAGCGGAGCGACAGGCAGGCAGAGGGTTAGAAAGAGAGAACAGAGGGGGTTAGTCCTCCCAAAGAGTGTGACCCACACATCGCAGCACCAGGAGAACCTGGAGCCCAACCCTGCCCCCCTGCGAGACCCATGCATGGGCAGGAGGCACTGAGATCCCAGGGTGATCCCAGTGTGGTCCCAGCCAGGGTGGCTCTGCATAGCCACTGGAGCCACTCCAAGCCCTGGGGCCTCTCCCCTTACTTGGCAAAGCTCCATCCCTGCAGGGCTGGGCCCCACTGTCGGGAAAAAGGCCCCCAGACTACCCAGGAAGGCAGACCTGGCTGAACAGCAGCTCCCATCACAGTCTAATGGCCATGCTGGCCCCAACATACCTGTTGTTTGCCCGGTTCTTCTCCATCTGCTCATTCTGACGGAGGTTCCACTCCTCCAGGTCCTTCTTGGCCTTCTCACGCCATTCCTGCTCAGTCACCTTCGATGCTGCATCTAAGGCCAGAGTGAGACAGAGCCCATCAGCCAGGCTGGCACCCACTGGGTGTGCTGGGCAGCCCCTCAGCAGGCAGGGCAGCTGCAGCCACCCAGACCTGGCCCCACTGTACTGGCCAAAAGGCCCCACTGCTCCAAGGACAGCAGATCTTTGGCAGGGGCACAAGACACCTCTCTGGGATGCAGCAGGTGAGGGACTCAAGGGCCCCAACTGCCACATCATGAGGCGCCACAAGCACAGCCACACACGGCCTTGGGTCCTCACCCAGCTCCTCCAGGCGCTTCTTCTGCTCCTCCCTCCACTTGCGGATGCTCTCGGGTTCCTGGGTCAGCCGGTCAGCCTTGGCTATGGCTGCGTAGGCATCCGTGGGGCCGTTGGACTCCTGCAGGACATGAGCACCTTGCCATCAGCACCAGCTCTTCCCACAGCCCAGCCCAGCCACCTCCAACAGCTGGCAGGGATCAGGACTCCACACTCCCAGCACTGACAAGCCAAGATCGGAGGTAGGAAGGGTGACGGCCTGGGACATCTGGGACAGGGTCCCCAAAGCGCTGCTCAGGCTGCTGTTCCAGCTCCCAGCCTCAAGCCGTGTCACCCAAAAATACTTCCCAGCGTTCCCTGCCTTGCCTTGCCGCTCACTGCCATCACAGCTGTTGCATCCTCTGGGCAGCCCCACAGCACAGGACAGCCACTGGCCTTGGGACACATTCCCAGGGATTCCCTGTCTCTCAGCAGGGCCAAGGCAGCCCCAGGACTGAGCTGCTTCCCTCGCTCCTGTGCCAAGCTGCCTGCACGGCCCCACCAGGCCTTGGAGGCGCTGGCTCAGCACCTCCCATAACACCTTCCTGGCCAGGATGCCCAGTCATGCTGACACCAAGCTCAGCAATGGGATTACGTCTTTCTCCAAGATCCTCAATCTAATTAAGTCTGTCCCATTACTGATGTGATTATCAACCTGTAAGCCAGGCACGGGCTGTGCAGACACCCCACTGCTGGGCACCAAGTGAGGTGAAGGACTTGTCAGATGCTGGCGAAATCTCCTGTAGCCAGCAGAGCTGGGCTTCGGGCTCCCAGAAGGAGCTGAGACACAGGTGGGCTCCCCCCAACACCTCTGGCCATGGGGCAAGTGGTTTTCATGGGAGATGCTGCCAAGACAGCAAAGCATGTGTTCCATGGCAGGCCTGCCCTGGCTCTGGCCTCTGCCAAGAGATGCTCCTGCCTGCCCTAGACATCTCCAGAAGCTACCCAGGCTGAAGAGAGGGGCCTTCTGTGGAGAATGGAGGATTTGTCACCTGCTCTTAGGGCCCAGGCACTCCTTCATGGCACAGGCCACCTGCAAACAGATGTGGGGCAGGTCATGGCAGGTGGGACACATCTTCTCTTCAAAGAGAATGGAGCAGCCAGGACTCCCCCAGGAGACCCAGACCCTTCCAGGAACACCGTAGCTGTTCTGCAGCTGGATAGCAAATTCCAGTCAAAACTGGGGGCAGAGCAGCAGAGTGCTGGCCCCACACCCACCCAATTTCCCTTAGCAGCCCTGGGCCAGGGAAGGGCTGAGCTCTCACCTGAAACACATCTCCGTTGACAGTGGCTCCTCCATTCTGGAAACCAGCTGGAGAAAAAAGAAGAGAGAAAGAAGAACACAACTATGGCAGGTGCAGGTGATCTCGGTAGGGCTGGTGTTCAGGAAAACTGAAGCAAATCAGTTCTTGGGAATTTGTCTGTGCCATTTCCAGCCCAGCACACCCATCCACAACACTCCAACAGTGCCCTGTCCTTGGTGGGATCCAGCAAGCACCTCCCGCTCTCCCACACAAGCCTCTCCAGGCATTTATGTCTTTATGGTGTTTTCACTGGTGTTTTATCTTATCTGAAGATTAGGGAAACTTCCAGGCATGGACACAGGCTGCTGCTCTGACTGAAGAAACACGTGACCAACTCCCACCTGCAGAGGCTGCTGATGGACACAGAAGCTGCTGGCTGAGTGCTGAGACAACTCTCCAGGGACAGGGCCCATGGAAATACTCCATGTGCTCCCCCAGGAGAGGAAGGCATGGATGCAGGCCAAGGTCCTTGAGAGGCCATCTGGGATGACCTGCAAGGTCAGGGCTGGGAATGAGGCACCACTGACAGGCCCAGAGAGCTGCACACTAGCATCAGAATGCCAGCCCCAGGCAGTGGGCTTTGCTGCTGGGAGAGAAGAGGCTTTGAAGGAGTCACACTCCAGGCCTTAAGCTCTCCCCAGTGACCAGCACAGGCCTTCTCCTGGCCAGACAGCTACAGGCACAGCCACAGTGCAGCTCTGCCCCATGGTGCTCACCCCCACGACTACACCCAGCTCTAGCCTGTCTGACTGCATTTATCACTGTGGCTGTCAACATCTCTCCAGGCCCAGATCTGCCTCCACGGCCCTGTGTGCACAGCAGTAAAACCACTGCTCCACAGCCAGCACGAGGAGACCTTGTGGGGCTGAAATAGGGGAAGAAGTCAGAGCATCCCTATGCCCGTGCCGAGAGCAGACCACTGACCCCTGCACACTGGAGGCAAGAGATCAGGATTAGCACATTCTATCTGCAGGGCCTGCGACCACGATGTTCCCAATGGGAATTTCTTCCATTTTACACTCCAAAGGGCTCTCCGTCTGCGGGGACAGTGACAAGGCTGTCACTGCTCCTCAGTTCCGCCTGGATGCCTCCTACATTGCCATAGCTGGGGGCACTGAGACATGGACATGGGAGTCCATCCAGCCCGGGGAACGCAGCCTGGGCACATGGGAGAAAAATCGCCCCACGGCCAGCACATCCCAGCTCAGGATTCACGCCATATCCCGATGTTCTGAAGCCCTTTGGGCCCAAGCACAGGCGCAGACAGCCCTTACTGCTGCCGGCTGCCAGCCGGGCCCACCCGGACACCCCATCCCCTACCCGTGAGGTGCAGCACGGACCCCATCACCCACCGTGGGGGGTGCTGTGCGTCCCACGGGGAGCCTCAGCCCCGCGGGCGCGCGGCCCGGAGGACCCTTCCCCACCCTCGGGGCAGGAGGGGGCACAGCCTCCCCTTACCCCACGGGGGTGGCAGTCCCCCGTGCCCGCCGGGGCCGCAGCCGGGCGGTCCCCGCGGCCGTGCCCGCCCGGCGCTCACCCTGTTCCGGTGGGGCCGTCTGCCCGCCCGGGGCGGCGGCCGCCTCGCCGTCGGTCGGCCCGAAGCCCTCGTCGTTCTCGATACCCGCGATCTCGCTCTCCTGCTGGGCCAGGAAGGCGGCGGCCGGGTCCTCCTCAGCGCCGGCGCCCTCGGACGAGGAAAAGAAGCCGAAGTCGTCGGCCATGTCCGGCCCGCCCGCGCCGCTCCCGCTCCGGCTGCGCGGCTCGTCTGGGCTGGGCCCGACTGTGCCCGGGCGGAGCCGCCGCTGTCACTGCAGCGGCGGGCGGGGCGGCCGCGCTGACATCAGCGCCGGGGCGGCCCCGCGGTCGCGTCCCGCCTCCCCGCCACCTGCAGCGGGCACGGCGGGCCGGGGCTGCCCGGCTGCTCCGCCCGGGGCTCGGCGGGCCGCGGTTCTGCCGCGCCGGCTCCGCACACGGGGGCTCGTGGCTGCGGGTGGGAGCGGGGGCCCCTCAAGGGCCCCTCCATCTTGGCGGCCGCCGCCATCTTGGGCGCAGGGCACGGGGAGTGCTGGGCAGGACCCTCCCGCCGGGACCAGAGGTACCGGGCAGAGCCCACCTAGTGTCCGGCAGCCCCCGCGGTGACGGGAACACAACCAGCTCCCGAAGGTCTCCGGCTCATACCCCCCACCCTCTCGGGCTCAGAGCCCTCTCCCACAGCCACTGGCAGACCCTCCCCGTCCCCAGCCAGCTCCGGGAACACCCGAGCAGCGCTCGGCACACTCGGAACTCTTCGGGCGCCCGCCGGGAACATCCGAGCACCCCTCGGCACACTTCGGAACTCTTCGGGCGCCCGCCGGGAACACCCGAGCGCGGCCAACCCCGCCGATGGGATTCGGGCGTTTCCGGACGAGCCCTAGAGGCGTTCGGGTGTCTCCGGAACGTGGCCGAGCGGCTCCGGCCGATAAACAGCCATTGGCCGCGCGGCGCCGCCCCGGGGCGGAAGTGCGGGCGGGTGGCGTCACTTCCGGAGAGTGACGGAGCGGCGGGTCAGAGGCGGCGGCAAAATGGCGGCGCCTGAGGAGCGGGAGCTGACGGCGGAACAGACCGAGAAGCTGCTGCAGTTCCAGGTGCCGCGTCCGGGGGGGCCCGCGCCGGCCGGCGGGAGCGCAGGAGGCGGTGCATGGGCACGGAACGGGCTGGGCTGGGCGCGTCCCGCCGGCGCTGGGGGGTATGGGGCGCACAGAGCCGGGTAGGCCCGTCCTGGAGCCGCCCCGTCGGTGCGGGGGTGTCGGACCGGGCCTGAGGGGAGGTAGAGAGGAGAGACACCTGTGGTCCCGGTGCTGGCGGGAGCGAGTGAGACTCCCGTGCCCCGAGTGCTTCATCGGGAGCGTTCTGTCATCGCCACCCGGGCAGGCGGGAAGTGGCTGCTGAATAAACCCCCCACGGGAAGAACTCCTCGGTAAGTCCCGACCGGTTTAATTAGTATGAAAAATTCCCTTGTCGGAGCGGGAGAGCGTTTTCTGTCACCTCGGGAGGGTTGTCCAGCGCGTTTCTGTGAATGTGGTTACTGAGAACGTCGTTCCTGCCCCTCACGGTTTGGTAACGCCACTGGAGACTGTAATGATCTGATCTGTATTTGCTGCACAACACGGGCTGAGTCGCTTAACCTCTGGTGTGCCGAGGCCTCGGGGCCGTGCAGCAGCTGGGTGATCATAAAACCAATCTGCAGATGTGGTTTATTGGGGAGAAAACAGCTCTGGGCAGCTGAAATACTTGGGTTTGCTCAGTGAGGAGTAATTAACGTGCTGAGCAATGAAAATTACCTTCAGGTGTCCTATGTTTGTTTCTGAGCTGTAGGACATCACATGGTGTCTCTTGGATTGCAGGATTCTCTTACAGAGACAGGGTTTACTTTTAGGAGTGTTTTATTTGATTTTAAGGCCTTGCTTTGGATTTTTGGTGTGATGTAACTGTGGATTTATAGGGCTTACAGGGCCTCCAGAGGCATCCGGCCCTGCCTTCCCCAGGTGAGATGGTGCAGCTCTTCATCATTCCAGACAGGGACATGCCAGGCCTTTGCCTCTGAGTCAGGGGAATTCACAACCCCCTGAGTTAATTAGTGAATTAATACACTGAGCTGTTTTCCCGTGACTGGACCTGTGAGGGAACTTGTTTTACACATATCGCCTCCAAATCTTTACTGCAGGTTGGGCAGTCAAATTAAATACAGGCCAAGGGAGCGAGCAGTGTTAACCATTGCTGTCCTAGTGCTGCCTGGTGGGGAGGTGAGGTTTGTGCAGCACTTACAGATATGCAAAAGGTCCCATTCCCAGCTTCCATTCTCTTGCTGTGAGCTATCCCAGTACTTATGAATGCACTGAGTCTGGACAGATAGGACCAGCTGCTCTCACCAGTGCCCCTGTTGCTATTTTCAAACCCCTGTGGGCAGCTGTGAAACTGAAGAATCCTGTTTCCCAATGCTACCTGGTGTTGCCATGGACTGGGGGGGAGGAGAAGGAGGCAGAAGGAAGGACTCATGCTTTAGTCCAGCTGCCCGTCCAGTCCTGGTTTGAGGTAGAGGGAAATGCTCCTCAGGCTGTAAAGGGGAGACATTTTTCAGTTAGGAGACAGCTGCTGTCCTGAGCCTGATGTGAAAGCTGTGGTCCAGAAGGCTTGGATACCAGGATCCTTGTTCTTCTGTCCCTGGAGGTATGTGGGATCAGCTTTCACCAGGGCTCTGCTATTCACAGGCTGCTGGTGATTCCTTATTCTCTGATACTTCACACCTGGCTGAAAGGGACTCAGGTGTTGGTCCTGCTTGTTCCTTTAGAATTAAATCAGTCCACCTGGAAGAGGCTTTTTTTTTTTTCTTAGAGTCTGTTAAAGAGCATTTAGTGTTAGGAGAGGATGGAAAAATCTCACTAAAATAATTTGTACATTGCTACAGAACATTGCTGCAGTCAGCTGGGAAACCCTTCAGGGATCCCTGCTGTCTTTTCAGGGAACACTTCACTGTTTTCAAAGATAACTTTACACTTTGTTGTGATGTAGCATCATAAGTAATTTATACAATATTCCATGGTGACAGAGCATTGTACTTCCATGGAAGGTTATGTGCCACTGCAGTGTGACTAAAGCAGGAGAGCAGACTGGGAAAGAAGGGAGGATAACAGAGATGAGGTAAGGAATAGCAGAAGGCCCTCAGTTAAATGGAGAGTCAGAGGGAAGCATGGAGCAAGAGCTGCCATTCACCCAGCAAACAGCTGTGGGGGTGAAGATGCTGTTGCCCTGAAGTGTTTACCCTACTTCTGCTGGAAATGGCTCCTTCTCAGGCAGAGGTGAGTCCCAGCTGTCCTGTCGTGGCCTGAGCCTTTGGGCACAGTCCTGTGTTAGTGCCTGCTCTGCATTAATTCCGTTGATGTGTCTGATGGGTTCTGTAGTGCTCTGCAAGCAGCTTGGCTGGCAGAATGCTGAAACCAGCAGCTTCCTTCTTGTGGGCAGGGCTGGATAGGGCAGTTGTCTGCACCCTGCTGGGGCAGGTTAGTGGAAAAAAAAAAAAAAACAGTAGGGAGAGAGAACTGGGATAAACGTGAAATGAAAGCAACAAAGCCTCTTGCAGGCTTTCAGTCTCCCATTTGCTGCTGGAGCATTGGATAATAATGTAAAGGAATAAAAGCATCTAAATTTTTCATCTGTCAAGACTTTGCTGTCTTGACATGGGTAGAGAGAAGTTTGATGTGAGCAGTTTAAGAAAGCTGTGGAGATACAGTTCATTTGGGAGATGGAAGAAACAGCGGAGCAGCTTTTGTAGGATCTGATTATTGATCTGTACCCATTATACTTGGGCTGATGTCTGATGTTATAATATGCTAATGTGAAGTAATGGAGTGTTATTTGCAAAGGAAAGAGTTGGCACTCAAGATACTATCTCTGACTTCAGCTGGCAAAAACAGAATGCTCAGAATGACTGATTTAGGGGAAAGAGGAAACATGAAACTCCAGCATCTTTTCTGCTCAGTGTATCGATCAAAACCCTCATAGAGGCATTTGCTGTAAAATACAAGAAGAAACTCTTGGTTAAGGCTTTTTTTCCAGTTTGAAGTCAGGTGTTCTTTACCCTTGGAAACATAATTCTCTGGAATTTGGCAGTGGGTTGGGAAGTAAGAGCAGTGCCAGTTAGTCCCGTGGATTTGCATCTCGTGCTGTGTTTCAACATCAGAGTGTATCTGCAGAGGCAACAGTTTCGTAAGTCCAGTTTACAACCTTTGTCCACTCCAGGCTATTCCTTCTGCTTCTGGAGCATGGAATTGTACTTTCCACTACTTGAGTATTGAGAAGATTCTGGGCAGTCTCAAAGGTGAGAGATGGAAATGGTTCTCTCCAGCAGCTGCTTCACTCTGCTTTGAGTGGTATTTGAGAAGACACTATTGAACTGTCCTGGCATTCATGGAACTTAATATTTTGTTTTCTAAATATTAGCCACTGTCTTGAGCTTGGACCTACATTTATTTGAAGGTTTGAGGGTGCTGGTTTAACAGGACTCGTTTTAACTACTGGAGACTTTATCTTTTTATTACTTACTGTCTGTATGTGCTCTTTGAGGCAGCTGAGAAACCCCAGTGAGGAGGAGACCAGCAGCAAGGTTTGAAGATATTGTTTGTTCTCTTAGCCCTGATGATACTGAGAACATGCTCTTTTGACATGTGCATAGCTCAGTTTGCAGCTGAACAAGGTTCACCAGAAACGCTGTTAAGTGGTGCAGTGGAAATGATATGTTTGAAGTTCCTGATCTGCTTCCATAACTGAGGTGAAGCAGCGCCTTGGAAGGTCCTGGGACAGCAGTGGGGATGTCTTTGGGGTGATAATGACCAGTATCAGTGTTTGCCAGCAAGAGTTGTCTGAGCTGACAGTTGAACTGTCCTGCCGCTCCTTACGTGGGGTGCGGGCTGTTCTGAACCGTGCTGTGTCCTGTAGAGCCTGTCAGAGTAACAATCAACGGGATGCTGGGTTTTTAAAAGCTGTCTTTGCACAGGCAATTTTTTCCTGCAGTGTTTAATTGTGCAGCTTCATTGATCAGATGAGCAGTGGGAGTGCTCAGGATGCGAGTGCACCGTGTGCTCGGGGTGGTTTTGTCACTTCTGCTTTATGTTGAGAGCAACCGAATTAAGATGCTAAGGAAAAAAAGGGTAAATTCATCTCCCTGGAGAACTCGTGTTCTCAGACTGAGATCTGACCAGCAGCTGCCTGGTGAGGGATGATGGTTGGGAAGGGTGAGGTTGACTGGTTGTGGTGTCTCTGTGGAGCTCAGGAGGTCTTGCAAATGCTGCAGTGATTCAGTGCTGGTTAAATGCTTGTTGATAGTTCTGCTGCTTTCTGACCTAAAACTGCTGAAGTGTTTTGCATAATTTAAAAAGGAGGGATTGCTCAGTCATGTTATTAGTGCTGAGAGATAATCCCTGCGTTTAGAAACAAAGGTGTGAATGAGCTTCTGAATCTTGTAAACTTTGCAACCACCAGCAGAATTTCCAGGGTGTTGAGGAATGGCAATCAGAAGGTTTTTCAAGGCTTTGGAATACACACGTTGTGACTCCATTGTAAAATCAATTAATTGAGTAAATTGCAGGTGCCTAAAAAGGCAGGTTAGAAAAATAAATAGTCAGAAGAAAAAAAGAATAAAGTCACCATACCAAACCTAAATTTTACTCTGAAGCACATCTTTAAAGCAAGGTAGCTAAACTGAAACACTAAATCCTGAAGCTGAGTTATAACTAAAGGTATTCTGGCAGCAACAGCTGAGTTCACTGAGCTTCATTTCTTCTATGAAATCCAATTCTCTAGTGTTCCCTTGCAAGGCTTGCTGCAGACTTACTTTTTAATAAATATTTATACACCAGTAGGCAGTGACTTTGAAGTGCTTTTTTCTGAGCTACTGCAGTCACAGTTAGCAATGCTTTAAACAGTCTGGTTGGTTCTGTGCAGTAGAATGAAGCAATGATTTTTGCCCAGGAGATTGGGGAGAAGGTGGTGCTCTGTGGAGACTTAGTGACAAAGAAGCCAAGAAATGCTCAAAAGTTTGAACTGAGCCAGAGATTGAATAAGGCATTTGTTCACTGTGTTACTTGGGTGGAAATAGCATGCGAATGGGGGCAGGGAAGGGACTAGATATGCAATCCTTCTCCAGTAAAAAAGCCAATTCTGTGCATTTTTAAATGGTCAGCCTGTCAGCAGTGCCTCAGAGGCTTCTAAAGGAAGCAAGGAAAATGTCTGTTCAGACACGTTACAGCAAGTGCTGTGGGGAGAGATGTGTTTCTGTGGCACAGTGACAGGGATGTTCATGTCAGCAAAGGTTTGTCTCCATTCAGGAGGTGTTGATGTGGCTTCCTGTAACAACAGACACAATTATTTGATCTCTCGTGAAGAAATTCCAATTGATACAGAGTTAAAATTGCCCAGTGGCTTTGAAGTTTGCCAGGTATTTGGACTGTGTTTTCTGTTTCGGGGCCTGTCTGTGTTGGACTGGGTTTGGATTTTTTACTGCAGATTCCCCTGTGATGCTGGAAACACCGCCTTCGCTGGTGCTTGGCTCATTTTGATTTTAGTCTCTGTTTATACTGGCAGTGAGTGAAGTCATGGTTATCTTGGGTTTTCAGAAATGCTTTGTCTGTATTTTGAGTTTGAGGTGGTTTGAGGGCATTGGCCCAGCACATCCTTCCAGAGAGGAACCTGTGGGCATTATTGCGTTAAACTCTTGGCTCTGCTGAGTGCAGTTGTAGTAACATACCTTGGGCACACTGGGAATTGGCTGATGCTGGAAGAGGGCAAAGGCCTGTTTAAGGCCTCCTGTGTGTTTGTGGATTTGGGTTGGCTCAGGTTGCTCTGCTCTTAAACTCAGAGCAGAGCACTTAAAAAATGAGCATTGTGGTAATGTGTTGTGGTAACTCCTGGCTCTGCTCATGTATTGCAAAGAACAGTAAAAATACGACACTTCCCTGGCACTCAACTGCTTTTACTCTCCTTCTTTAGGACTTGACTGGCATAGAGTCCATGGACCAATGTCGCCACACGCTGGAGCAGCACAACTGGAACATAGAGGTACCACTGAAAATAAGATTTGTAGCAGTTTCCAAGTACCTGGGTTAAATGGAGCCCTCTGTGGGGAGGGGGAGCCCTACCAGTAAGAGGAGTCTGTCCACCCCTGAGTTTACTCAAGTAGCTCTTTAGAGCAGCATCTCCACTTGTCTGGAGAGGTTTCAGCCAAACACTGGCTGCCGTGGAGAAGACTTTCCATATGGAAAAGAGCACTGGTGGTTGCTGTTTGTCATGAATTGTGCTTATCCGGTGCTCCGGGGCTCTGGACAAGGAATACCCATGCTAGTGTCCAAAGTATGGAAAAGATAAAATGTCTGAAACCTCCCTTTGCTCTTTCTCCTGTCAAAGGCAGCTGTGCAAGACCGACTGAATGAGCAAGAGGGTGTCCCAAGTGTCTTTAATCCTCCTCCATCGCGGCCGTTGCAGGTCAATACAGCCGACCACAGGATCTACAGCTACGTTGTCTCAAGGCCACAGCCAAGGGCAAGTTATCTTACAGTGGATTTTGTCCTGCTTCTTGGGTGACTCTTCATGAACAGCAGAACTTGCAAGCAGGGAAAGGAGTTGTTTTCTTTGCATGCTGTTACCTCCTTTCTAAATGTTTTATCTTCTGAAAACAAAATATAGAGCCTCTGTTGCTGCTGCAGAGACTTTCTCTGTGGCAGTTCACACTTGAGTGTGAGGACCTTTTTTTGTGTCATAGACAGTTTGCTGTGGTGTAGTAAAGCCTTTTGATCAGTTCAATTGCAACAAAGGACTGTCCCCTCCATCTGGCAGTGATAATGTTTTTCTAATTAGAGCTCCCCTTAAATGTGTAGTAATTAGAATACAGCACCAATTACTTGCATTAATGTTTCACAAATGAATTTGCATGAGCACCTGTAAGACTCAGTGCTGTTAATCTTTTTGAATAGTTAAGAAGATCAGCACAGAGCAAAAGCATTAGTCAGTGAGGCCAGTTTTCAGATGTGTCACATTGAATTCTGAGTGAACCACGTTAGTCACATTTGATTTGACATGTCTGAAGCCATGAACTGTTGCTGAGCTGTTTTTTATCATGGTTGGAACACCGATACCTCACATGATGCTTGGTGCTGGTGGGCACTTTGCTGTAGCAGGGCTGTTCCAGGTGTGGAGACTGTTCTAATTCTTTATTTGTCATTGCAGGGCCTGTTAGGATGGGGTTACTACTTCATAATGCTTCCATTCCGATTTACCTATTACACATTACTTGATATATTTAGGTAAGTACTTGCTTGTGCTAACTCACATTGACTGCATGAAGGCACATGGTAGCTCAGATCCAGCTGTACCTCTGTCACTGGGATCTTTAAGTCTCATGGCAGATTTTCCATTTGATTGCTCAGCTGGCATTATCTCTAGCCTTCTAAAGTTTCTACGTGGTTTAGTAACAAATAAATCTTATGGCAGAGAAAAAGAGCACCTTGCAGCTCTGTAGATGAAGTATTTAATTGGAATTCTAACTCCATGCAGCTTTACAGTCTGAGTGCCACACAAAGGGATTGCAAAACAGTGTCCAGCTGGCTGATTTTCTTGTACAAACACCAGACTCGTGTCCCGTTGGGCTGGGCTGCAGGTTAACCTGCCCTAATCCATGGGTGTTATTTGGCAAAACCTAAACTGTAAACGCCTCTGCCTTTTCCCCTTCGGTGTCTGTCTCCTCTTCTCCACTTACCACCCCACAGGGCTAATTCATCTCACCTCCTTACACTGATAAAGGGAAAAGGGAATCATAAAGGTGGTAAATAGCCAGCAGTCCTGCTGTCTGCACTGCTTTGGCAGTTTCCCCTGTTGTATTAACTTTCTTTTCCTGTTACACTGAACTTTGGAAAGGTCTTTATCTTCTGTGCATCAGTAGAACTGAACAACACCGATATCTGCCTTTCAGTGAAGTTTGTTTCAGCCTCAGAGGAATGACAGTTTCATTGTACTGGTAGTGTAATGTTCTCTTTCTGCAGCTCTTTGCACCCCAGAATTGTTAGTTCTGCATTAGCAGAAATGCAGTTTTCAAAGTTATCTGGACAAAACCATGTGGCTTTTAAGAGCCCATCTTTGACTAAATTCCTTGAACCGCCTACTGTTGGTGTGGCTTATGTCTGATGCTTCAGAGGAAGTTGAAATTGTTTAATCACATAGAATTTCGATCCTTGCTGATGCCTGGCATGAGATATGTGACTTGGGGGGTGTTTCTGTAGCAGTGGTATCAGTTTGGAGCAGGTGACAGTTTAGATTGAGATTACAAAAGTTCAGGCATCTCAGCTGTGACTTTTTTCCTCTTTATGAATCGCAGTGACTGTCTGTGGAAAAGAAAACCTGTTCTTCAGAAAGTCAGTGAGTTGAATTTGCAGTGTCCTTTGCTTCCTTCCTAGGTTTGCTCTGCGTTTTATACGCCCTGATCCTCGTAGTCGGGTCACTGACCCAGTGGGTGACATTATTTCGTTTATTCATATGTTTGAGGAAAAATATGGGAGGATACACCCTGTCTTCTACCAGGGAACTTACAGCCAGGTCAGTGTCACGTGTTGGTGCATAGATCCTGGGGAGGTGGAAGAATGGGGATTTTGCCAGATGGTATCAGGGCCTTCATGGCAAAATTGCTTTTCATCTAAAGCCCAGCATTTGTCCCCAAACTCTCTTAATAGGGTAATGGAGAGATAGTGAACAAGTGTCTTGGAAAACCAGTGTCTGCCAGGCTTGATGATTTGCCAAGCCTGCCAAGTTGGAAAGCAAAACTGCTCTGGCTGTTCCTCGACCGTCTGTGTGACTCTGTAGCCGACGGCTTTTCTTTGTAATCCTGCCTTTGTTTTTATAAACTGGTGTGCTGTGCCAGAGTCTGTCCTTCTGTTCACCAAATTGGGATTGACTGCCTGGGCTTGTATCATAATGCAGCTTCAGAACAATGCAGGGCCTCAAAATTGAGAGGGAGCCCTCAAGAAATTCTGGGAGATGAGTGTTCCATGTATCAAATCTGGGGGTGCTCCCTGTAGAAGAGGGATGTCTCCATGGACACTGCCTCTTCCACGGCTTCTCTCAACCTGGCCAAGGGAAGGGCCTTCTGCAGTGTGTCCCAGCAGACAGTTGGATCAGCACTGCTTCCCAAGTGCCAGGGAAGAATGTGGAGTTTGTGTCTGCTCTGTGCTGCACAGAGGTGGAGCTCATCTCCTCTGCAGCTCTTCCAAGCTCCTCCATCTTGCCTGGAATCCAAACTTAAATAACCCTGGAATGATTAGGCTACTGAAACTCAGTACCAGTAAAACAGGGAGCTTACTGTACACTTATCCTGTAATCTTGTTGAGAAATGCTCTTGGGTGGGTGGAATCCAGAGACTGTAGATGCAAAAAGGGACGTATTTCTCCGTAGGGTTTTTGGGGGGGCCTGCAGCATTGTTGCATTACCTTTTTAGTAGAGTTTTCATTTGGTGTGATATGAAACTTGTGTCCTGTACAGGCTCAAGTGGAAAGCTCAGCCTTGGCTGCTGTGAGTCTGAGCGGTGAAGGAGGGTTCTTCACTGCCAGCTGAATCTGGCAAGGCAGCTGGGGTGTCCATCCCTTTGGTTGCCTACCTGGTTTCATTCTGAGTTCAGTGTTCTCCAAAGCCACATCCTGAGAGGATGTGAAAAAGCACCACTGTAGCCCTTTCAAACAAGAGTTTATTCAGAACATCTGACAGGTTCACCCTCCACTGCTGCTTTGTTAAAACCACACTGGTGGCAGTGTAATGGCTTGGGTCACACAGACCTTGTGGGTGCTGCTTTCCCCTTGCCCAGAGACCCTGTAACCTCACTTCCTGTCCTCTTATGCCAAGGCACTGAACGATGCCAAGCGGGAGCTGCGCTTCCTGTTGGTTTATCTTCATGGAGATGACCACCAAGACACAGATGAGTTTTGCCGGTAGGTAGGAGAGTTTTCCAAATAGTTGTCTTTGTACTTTAAGTGCAGCTTCACTCACACAGTCTCTTCTCATCCCCCAGCAATACACTGTGTGCACCTGAGGTCATCACTCTTATCAACACTAGAATGCTCTTCTGGGCTTGCTCAACCAATAAACCAGAGGGATACAGAGGTAAGTGTGTCCCTCGTGGGCTTTACATGTTTCCTCTTGTCTCTGGAACAAACCGAGTGCCCTTTGACAAATTTACATGTGTGAAACACACTGTTGGATTCTGTGCAAGAAGGCAAGAGATTTTGGGATTGCATGGGGAAATACATATTGGTTTCTGTGGGATATCTCAGAGGGCCTGTTTGGCCACCAAGGGCTACCAAATACATTGTGATCTTCACCTCTGTTCCATGTGTTTCTGGCAGTCTTAGTTGTGTGCTCCTTGCTGTGGGCATTCAGGCTGCTTTCAGTGCCTTGTCAATGGGAGTTGATGGGTGTGTGCTGGGGATAAACTGAGTGCAGAAACAAATATCCAACTAGCTGTGTCCTTAGCACTGGCTCCTGTGATGCCTGAGGCCAGGACAAACTTGTTAGGTATATTCTTTTCCTTTCTGAGACAGTCATCTTCATGTCCAGTCTCTGTGTCTCCTCCAAAGTCCACAGTGAGGTCCTTTCAGTCTTTCTAGAGCTGTTGGTGCCTGGCCTAACAGCATTTTGGTAAGGTTTTGCTGTAATTGGAGTCTTTTCCCAAAGTTCTCTTCTTGCCTCCTGTGTCCCTTCCACCCTTCCTGTTTCATGGCAGGGGGTCCAGGAGTTCTGGACTAAATCTGGGTCACTCTTGGCTCCACAGTTCAGCTCCCAGCTACTGGCACCTGGAGAGAATGGCTCTGTGTGGAGACAAGTCTTTTGACTTGCTGCTGTTGCGTTGCTGCAGTGCTTTGGAGTCACAATCTGGAAGGCAGAGCTGGAAGGGATTGTGGGGTGCCCTGATTTCCTTTGGAGGGCTCCATTGGTAATGATGGCTCAGGTTACATGTGCTTTAAGGAAGGGATCAGCAGCCACACATGAGCAGTAACTTAAAGCCCTCAATCTGCTCCATTCCCTCTTTCAGACAGAGCCTGGCTCCAACAAAACCAACCTAAGTTTGTTCAGAAATGTCCAGAATGGACATTGCCATCTTCCCCACAACAGTATCTTCCAAAGTCCAGCCATCCCTAATCACCTTAGCAAGTGTTTCCCTGTGTCTGACCTGTGTTCCTCGTCCTGCCATTTAAATCCAAGGCTTTGTCCCATTCTGAATGGACATTCAGAGCCATTTACTTCCTTCCTGCTTGAGTAAAAGTGCCTTTTTGGTTACTTGAAAGCTTGTTTTTTCCCCTCAGTCCCTGTGTTCCAAGGCACTTCCTCCCTTTGCTAACTGATAGGGTTTAGTTTGACAAAACAGAGCCTGAGGCCTTTTCTGCCTTGGAGGAGAGAGTGTCTGTGGAAGCTGCTTTCCTTGGCCCGTGGTGATGGGAAGAGTTTGTGCTGTACCCCTTGCTGACCCTTCTGGAGAGGGCAGTGATGTTTGTGGCTGTTCCCAGTGTCCCAGGCCCTGCGGGAGAACACGTACCCATTCCTGGCCGTGATCATGCTGAAGGATCGCAGGATGACTGTGGTTGGGCGGCTGGAAGGTCTCATCCAGGCTGATGACCTCATCAACCAGCTGATGTTCATCATGGATGCCAACCAGACGTACCTGGTGTCTGAACGCCTGGAAAGGTAGGATGGGACCTGAGCTCTAATCATGCAGACCTTGTTGAGGCAGGCTCTGCCCTGTCCCCTTCCTCCTGCCAGACACCATGTGTAGGCACATTGATCAGCGTCTCCTGATCTGTAACACAGCCCCTGGCTTTCCTCTTCCCAGTGGGATCATCAGTCCATAAATTCAGGCCATCCTATAGCCAGGGAGATGGATGTGTTGTGTACACAGTCCTACCACTGAAAGGTGGGTGTGAGTGCTCTGTTCTCTGCAATTGGGGCACACCTTTGCTGTGCTGGAGCTTTGCAGGGAGAGCTTGGACAGTAGCCAGTAGGATCCAAATGGGAGCAAAGGCATTGCAGGCAGGAGAGCTGGTGTCTGCAGCTGGTTGGTGAGTGTGTGCTGCTGCCTGGACTGTCTGTAATGAGCTCAGGCTACTTTTCTAGGGGCCTCACAAGCCCCTCATGACTCTTAGGGATGTGCAGACTGCATCCAAAGTAGGATCCCACCTTCCATCTGCTCCTCCTCTGTCCCACGGTCTCCGTGGGAACCTGGTAACACGTTCTGGTTCCTGAAATGTGCAAGGAATTACCTGAAGGAGATAAAACTCGGGAGAGTCTCAAGTATGAGGCAGAAATCCTGGGCACTGCTTTTGTACTGTCTGTCAGCTCTGTTGAGCCACGGTGGCTGAGAAGCATTTTGAGTTCAGTTCCACCCACCCTGGGGAAGCAGTTTGTGTGTGAAGGGACCATGAGGGCCCAACTCTGCCTTTTGGGAGCTCATGGTACTCCAAGTCATTACTTGCTGTGTGCTCCTACGAGTTTGAGGCTGTCCCTGCACCCTCGAATCTACCCTCAGCCAACCAAACCCTCACTTTAGGGCCCATTAGCCCTGACCCCTTCCCACTCACGTTTGCAGGGAAGAGAGGAACCAAACCCAAGTCCTGAGGCAGCAGCAGGACGAGGCATATCTGGCATCTTTACGTGCGGACCAGGAAAAGGAGCGCAAGAAGAAGGAGGAACGGGAGAGGAAGAAGAAGAAAGAGGAGGAAGTGCAGCAGCAAAAACTAGCAGAGGAGAGGCGGCGACAGGTGAGAGCAGAGGGGCTGCTGGAGAGGCTGCCGTGCCCTGCGGGAGGAATTGCTTGTCACATCGGAGCTGCTGGCCTTGTGTGGGGCTCAAATGTCCCTCGAGCCTCTTGGAGCAGCTCTGCTGCAGGGGATGGGCATAAAGGTCAGTTCAGTGCACGGCCATTGCTCCTGCTCCCTCCTTGCTTTGCAGACGCTGCAGGAGGAGAAGGAGCGGAAGTCGGAATGCCTTCCTCCCGAGCCACATCCCGATGACCCGGAGAGCGTCAAGATCATTTTCAAGCTGCCTAACGATTCCAGAGTGGAGCGGCGATTCCACTTCACACAGTCACTGACGGTGAGCTTGGGGCAGAGCTGATGGGCATTCCAGAGGGAGGGGGTCTAGAGACTTCCATGTGGCTCAACAAAGCTTTGGTTCCCTTGCACTGTGACAAATGGTGACCTTTGCTGAGAGCCTTAGCAGGCTCAGCTACTCCTGGGTAAGGAGGAGTGTCATGGGGCCTAGTCCCACCAGCCTGGGAGAGATGAAAAAATGGAAGAAATTTTTTTCCTTCTCCCTAAAAGCTGAGACTTCTAGTGGAAGGTGTCCCTGTTTATGGTGGTGAGGTAGGACTAGATGATCTTGAAGGTCCCTTCCAACACATAACATTCTATTATTCCATTGCTCCTTATTAAATAATGGTGTAGGAAAAGTCAGAAACAGTATCTGCACTCCAGTTTCAAATGTGCCAAGGAAATGGCTGTCTCACGTCTACAATGCAGCGATGGTGCAAATTTGGTAACATTCCCCTGCGAGATGCCAGGGATTCCGTGTGGCTGTGTCACTGCTCCACTAGCTGGCAATTATTTCTGTGCTTCTTTCCCAGGTGATCCACGACTTCCTGTTCTCCTTGAAAGAAAGCCCTGAGAAGTTCCAGATTGAGGCCAACTTCCCTCGCCGTGTCCTGCCCTGCCTCCCTACAGAGGAGTGGCCCAACCCCCCCACGCTGCAGGAGGCCGGACTCAGCCACACGGAAGTCCTCTTTGTGCAGGACCTTACGGACGATTGACACTTCTTTTGGTTTTGTTTTTGATTTTTTTGGGTTTTGTTTTGTTTCGTTTTGTTTTTTGGGGGCTTTTGTTTTTGGGGTTTTTTTTTTTCCAGAAGACACAAAATGGAAAGAGAAATTCATATTATTATTATAATACAATATTTTTTTTAAAAGACTGCGTACAAACGAGGGATCAGAGACCACATGGCCCGTGCCAGCTGTGCTGCGTGTGTGCGCTGGCGAGAGGACGCGTGCGCACGGCCATCCCCTGCACCGGGGGGGCAGAGAGGGGGAAGCTGGTGTTGCCCCTCCACCTTCCCTGGGGAGGAACAGGAATGGCAGCTCTTGGTAATTACTGCTTTTATTGATGACAATAATAATAAAACCCCGACAACCTGACATCGCGTGAAGATTTGATACTCTGCTGCTCCTGAGAGGCACACGACCGAGCACCAGAATGTGCTGGGAGTGGGGTGGGGGGAAAGGGCTGGACAGAATCTCTTCAGCTTCCCTCTCTGTATAAATACTGTTCTTTAATATTTCTCTTGCTTTGTAATGACCAAAGGAGAATGGGGTTGACTATAGTATTAACTTTTTTGATAAAGAGCTGGTTCGATTCTTACCCGTGTGGGGTCTTGCCCAGGGTTCTTAGCCTGCGTAGTGTAATAAACTCTGCCTCTAGCACGTCTGTGCCCATGCTTTCTGCCTGTGCCCTGGGGAGGGGGGTGAGCTGCTCTGGGCATTGTGGCTCATGGAACTGTGGCTGCACTCAGCTTCTGGCCTTGAACTGGTGGTTTTGTGCCAGCGGGAGGTGCTGTGTGAGACAAGTGTGCCCAGTGTGGGGCATGGCAGGGCTGAGGTGCTCCTCTCCTGCCTCCTGGGGCATCGGCTCAGGGCTGAGGCTGGGAGGGAGGGAGAGAGCTGGCCCTGAGTTTTAAGGCCTGGGTCTACTCTCCAGGAGCAAGTGGGAGGGGGTGAAAGATCTGAGGGTGGGTGTAGGGCTCTGTTCCCTGCCAGAGGCTTGGTCATGGCTGTGGAGCAGTGCCATCAGCTCCTGCCCGCAGGGGGAGTGGTAGGAATTTGTTCCTTCCCTACCCACCTGTTCTGAACAGGTAGCCAAGCTCACTTAGAATCACAGAATGGTTTGAGTTGGATCTCAAAGATCATCCCGTTCCAACCCTCTGCCCTGGGCAGGGACACCTTCCAGTAGACCAGGTTGTTCCAAGCCCTGTCCAACTTGGCCTTGAACACTTTGAGGGATGGGGCAGCCACAACTCTCACCCTCACAGGGAAGAATTTTTTCCTTCTATCTAAACCTACTCTTTCTCGGTTTGACCCCATTCTGCATTGTCCTATCACTACCACTCCCGATGAGGAGTCACTCTCTGGTTTCCTTGTAGCTCCTTCAGATAATGGAAGGGGCTGTGAGTTCTCCACCCAACCTTCTCCAGGCTGAACCACCACAACTTTCTCAGGCTGTCTCCGCAGGGGAGGTGCTTGTCCCCTTATCTACTCCATGCTCCCGAGGGCTCTGTGTCCTTATGTAGACGACCCCAGAGCTGGATGCAGCACTCCAGGTCAGGTCTCACCAGAGTGGAGCAGAATCCTCTCCCTTGCCCTGCTGCCCACACTGCTCTGGATGCAGCCCAGGACACAGTTGGCTTTCTGGGCTGCCAGCACACACTGCTGTTCCCATTCCAGCCTTGGGAACGGCATGGTTTGGTGGGTAGCAGCTCTTGCTCCCTCCCTCAGGCTTCCCTGGACTCCCCTCCAAGCCCCTCTCTGGGGCTCTTCCAGCTGCTGCACCTCCAGCTGTGCAACAACAACCAGGGGACCCCATTCCTTCTGAAGCCCCCCCGGAGACAAGAGCTGGGCACAGCATGTTGGTATACATCATACATTTATTAGTGAATATCCCTCTCAAAATCAGCCACAACATTAAAAAAAATAATGATTGCACTACTTGGTCAAGCAGAACTAGCAACTTTCATTTTAAAAAAAGTACAAATCTGTTAAAAATTTCAATCAGTATAATACACATATATATAATACAACATACTAGTTATGTTAAATGCTACAAAACCAATATGATTCCAATGGAATGGAAAAAAACAAACACTTTTAGAGCTTTAAGAACCTTTTTTTTCTATATATTAGCCTTTTTTCAAATACATACATGGGAAAAATGAGGTAACTGTAAAATGTGCAAGTAACAGAGCAAAAAAAATTATATATATATATTTATATATATATATATATATATAAAAACTTTCTAACACAGAACACACGTCCTAGCACCTTCCGGGGAGCCGCGGGGGCCGCGGGGGTCCCACCGGAGGGCCCGGGGACTGGTATAATAGAACAGTAAACAGTCCACTATCCCACCACAGGAATTCATTGGTAAACAGTGGTATCTACAGCGCAGTCAGCAATCACAAACACCCTAAATAATTGTTTTTTAGTATTTTTTTTGTCATTTTTTCTTTTTGTTATTTTTTTTTAAATGATACTTTTAGCTGCTCATTGGAATAAATTCTGCAGCACACGAGCTGTGAGCTTTCGAGTCGCCGTCAAAGGACCGTAAGGCTTTCCTGGCTCCCTGGGCACCGCGAGGGCGGGAGGGGAGGAGGGGGGCGTCTCCGGGGGCGCGCACGGGGACTCCTTTGGTTATCTGTCACTGAGTGAGGGACGGGGAGGGGGCCGGGGTCCTGCTCAAGGGGCACCGAGCCCAGCGGTGCCCGGCGGAGCTGGTGGCGCCAGGCCGGGACCCTCGGCCTCGACGCTCCCCCTGGAGCGTGGCCGCCGGAGAGGTGGGAAAGGGCAGCGAGGGGACTGGCCTGTCGCCCCGCGCCGCTCGCCGGCACCGTGCCCAACCAGGCAGTGACCAGGGCCGGCCCCACCGGTGGCTGGCACTGCCCTGCAGGCATCGTCGTGCCCACCCGTGTGCCGGGCGCGGCCCCTCGCCTCGCACCCGGCCGAGGGCCAGCCCCAGGCCTGCCCCCCGCCCCGCGGGGAGCGGCCCCCTCCCACCCCGGCCCCCTGCACACGCCACCACCGCGGGCGCCCCCCACCCCCGCCGCCGCCTCCCGCCCGGAGGGGCGCGGACCCCGCAGGGACGGCCCTGAAAGTCTCACGGTCCTGCTGTGGCGTTGCGGACATGTGCAGTACAGTGCATGGCAGTATCAGCTGAGCACAAAAACCCCTCTCCCCACCCCCCTCACCCCACAGCCGGCTAGACGTAGCCAAGACCACGTTCCAAGCTGGTCAGACATGCATGCATATTTGTGAACATTTACATAGGGCTGGCGTCCGCTCGGAGGCTCCCAGGCGTCAGCGACGACGCGCCGCAAGGGGAGGGCGGTGCTCTCACCACCACCCCAGCCACCGCCTCCCGTCACCCTCCTCGCTAATTAATCATGCAAAACAACGGCCACGCGGGATTGACGGAGCCGGGTGGCAGTGTGGCAGCTTCTCCTCCAGCCCCGTCGCCCAGCCCCGCACGGGCAGGGGGATATGGCAGCGGGGGGCTGCTCACAGCTCCCCCAGTGCCAGCCGGGGCAGGGCCAGGGTAGCACTGAAAATACACCACGAGGTTATGAATAAAACTCCCTGCTCCGGGGGCTGGGGGGGCACCCGCCGCAGTCCAGTCGGCCCCTGCTGCCCACCGGCCGGGGACACCGCGCCACGCCGTCCAGCCAGCAGGACGGGGCACGGGGCTACCTTGATTTACATTGTCGGGACAGAGAAACAAGAGCAGGAGCCGGGGGCCAGGCAGCACACCGGGGACACCACATGCCCATGGCCATGGGGATGCAGGGCTGGCATCCCTCCTCAGACCTGGCTGCCTCATGGGATGCCACATGACTCAGCCCCGGGAGCTGCCAGGCACGGGGGAATGAATAGGGAGAGGGGCCAGGGCCATGACAGCACCGTCCTCCCACTGGTGAAAGACCCCAAGCAGCCATAACCCTCTGGGGCTTCCTAGGGCACCTGAGGCAGGAAAGGGGCTGAGCCGGGCTGCATGTGAGAGCAGGGACAGAGGCGTTCCTGCCTTCCTGCCCCAGCCATGCCGCAGGGTTGCTGGTGTCCCACCTTGGCCACACCTCCTCTGGACGTCCCGGGGCCGTCCCGGCGCTCCAGCTTGGCTCGGGGTGCCGCCGGCATCAAACCTGCGGCACTCCCTCCTCTCTCCTCCCTGTGTCCTCCTCGAGCAACGCCGAGGGGAGGAGTTGCCTGCGCGCCCCTGGGGCAAACGGCCACGGAACCAAAATCGTGACGAAAATGGAAACAGGAAAAAAAAAACTATCATAAAAAAAAAAATAGTGACAAAGGGAAAAACCACTAATTCCCTAGCGGAGTACAAAGACCTGGAAAAGTGATGGAGCAACAACAGCGTCTTTGGAGCACGAAGGGCACGGCCACGCGCCTCCCACCTCCAGCACAACACGATTCGGGGCCCTGGGAGCGCAGCGGGCAGGTGTCCGGCCGAGTCCGTGCCCCGGCGGGGAGGAGGAGGGCTGGCCGGGAGCCCGGACTGCTCAATGCTCACCACATCCGAGGAGAGGCTTTGGGGAGGGGGGTAAGCGCAGGGTCAGGCCCCAGCAGCGGGCAGCGGCCCTCGCCCCAGCCCGGCGACCTCGTCCTCTAGCGAATTGTGCGGCACAGCGCCCGCCAGCTTCAGTCCGCCTCCCGCTGCACCTCCGATGCGTCCGCCCGGCAGATCGGGCACGTGCGGTTCGCCTGCAGGCAACCAGAGACAAGGGCAAGTGAGCGGGCACCCCACGGCACCAGCTGCACCCACACCCCACTGGCAAGGGCTGGAACCACATCCTGGGAGTGCCCGATCCAGCCTGGCACAGTGCTAGACCCCAACTCCCAGTGCATCCATCCTGTGCTGCAGGTCACTAAGACCACCCAAAAGGCAGCACTCAGCACCCACAGCACTCCAAGAAGCCGCCACGCTCCCCATAGAGGGCACAGGCAGTACCTTTAACCATTTGTCGACACACTTGGCGTGGAACTCGTGGTTGCAGGGCAGGACGCGGAGAAGCTGTCGGGCCTCAAAGTCGCTGAAGCACACGACGCACCTGGAGGAAGCAGCCGTCAGTAGAGCCCCACCTCCAGCCACGGCCCCACCACCAGCCACGGCCCCCAGCACCTCAACAGGCCCCCCATGTGCAACCTGGGCTCACTCACAGGGTCTGCTCGGACTGGTGGCTCTCGGGGTTGAAGCGGTAGGACGGGAGGTGCTCGATGTCTGCTTTGGTGAGTCCCCGTGGCTTGGCCTCCCCCAGCCGCTCGGCCAAGTTCAGCAGTGCCTGGAAGGAGATGCAGCGACCGGCTTAGCTCATCTGATGTCCCAGCACAGCACCCCTCCAGGCTCTCCCCTCCCAGTAGAGGGATCACCACAGCCCCCCACCTCCCCCATCCCAGCATCCTGTGGGGAAGCTGAGCCTACACACCTCGTAATTCTCCATCTCCACATCATCCACATCCAGGTCTAGGCTGATCGTGGGCCCCACGGCTGTCGGCGACACAGGAAGCATAGAGCTGGGGGGGAACGATGGGACAGTCAGTGTGGGGCCACAAAACCCAACCTCCGCCCTGGCATCCCCACGGGGGCAGAGCCACCTGTGCCAACACTGTGTTACTGTGTGCCCCATCCAAAACACCACCCCTGCCCTACACCATATCCCCCCGGTACTCACAGGAAATAGGGCAGGAAGCTCGGATAGTAGGGGGGCGGCGGTGGAGGGGGTGGCGGTGGGGGCAGCGCCTGCTGCAGACGGTACCGCTGGGTGTTCAGCCGCCGGGGCATCATGTGGGGATATGGCTGCAGGGAGAGACAGGGCACTCAGAGCTGTGCCAGCCCCACAGTGTCCCCAGCCCCTCCACAGGACAGAGACTCACCACGCCAAATGGCAATTCTTGGTGCAGCGGGTCGTGAGGGAGGTAATGCAGCGGCATGGAGGGCGACAGCGTGGGGGCGTGGTGAGACGGGGGGTACGTGAAGCCCGCGATGGGGTGCTGCTCCCCTCGCAGGTCCACGTCATTGTCTATCCTCTGCAGAGGCTGTGGGGGAAACAGTTAGGCTGGGAGAAGCGTCCCATATTACACCTCCCCAACACTACCAGGACCCTGGGCACCCTCACCCACCACCCGCAGCTCAGACCCACAGGGGCTGCAGAAGGACAAGACCCAAGGCAGTGTTCGTTGGGCACATCACATCCCCAACCCATACCCCCACCCCAACTCACCATGCGTGGATGCTGGGCTTGGAGAGGTACAAACTGCCCCAGGGGGGCCATGTGGGGCGGCTGGTGAGGGGGCACTGGCGGCGGGGGTGGGTGCAGGATGTAATGGTCGCTGGAGATAATGGGGGGGAATGTCTGGTAGGAGACGGGAAGCTGTTGCATGGCACATGCCTGAATCAGCTGCGGGGAGAAACAGAGAGAAAAAACGGGGTCAGACACCTCTGCCCCCTCCCCAGGGTCTCCAACAGACAGACCCTGTGCCCTCAGAAACTTGCACTCCAGTGGGCCTGAGTACCCACACAATCTCTGGGCACTCATGGTCCAGGCTGTCCCCAGGTGTCCCCTTCCATGACTCACCGGGGGTGGGAGGCAGCAGAGCGGGTAGTGCTGTCCACTGAACATCACTGAGCATGCTGGGAGCTGCTGGGTGCTGCACCCAGGGATGTGCTGGCCAGCGTGGATGGGGAAGCCTTGCGTCGTGACGGTGGTAACCGTGTAGGAGAGAGGGACAGGTCCCTGGTGCACCTGAGGATGAGGCGCCAAGGGCACTGTCAGGATACAGCCCTGGCTGAGCTGCCCCCATCATGACAGGGTGGCATCAGGGTGCTGAGCACCCAGCACTGGAACACAACACCTGGCACCGCCGTCCCACTGGTGGTGGCCAGAGAAGTGGGCTGAGCGCAGGCTCAGTTTCAGGGAGTTTTGGACTCCTCTTTTCTCCCCACAGACAAGCTGGCACAGCCTCCAAGCCAGCACTGCCACCACAGATGACACTGACAGTTGTAACATGAACAACCCTACAAGGGGACTGTCCCCAGTCTCTGGGAGCAGGGACAACCCTGGCCACGCCCAAGTTGGTACAGGGACCCCAGGATTTAAGTGCTCAAAGGACAAGAGCACCAACAGGCTCAGGACTGGGTGCTCCCAGCAGCAAGTGGCCAGAGGGGACTCAGGGACATGTCACCATCCCAGACATCAGTCCAGGGCCACACTTAGGAGTGGGGCTGGGGCTGCAGTACCTACCTGGTCATGCAGATCCACCATGAATGGGTTCTGGTGGGGCGGGTGAGCGGCTGGGTGAAGCATTCGTGGCGGCGTGCTGGGAAGAGCGTAGGCACGGGGCTCATCTACAGGGATGTGCGGCTGCTGGGGGAAGGCAGGGTGCAGCTGGGGCTCATCCTGGCCCAGCAGGGTTGCCAGAGGTCTGTCACGTCGTCCCCACTGACGCCTGGCAGGGGGGCTGCGGGGCCACCGCAGGAGAGAAACAGAGCAGGAGTGACCCCCCAGGCCAGGGGCACCGCAGCCCCGGGCAGGGTGGCTACAGGTGGGTCAGTGCCAGCCCAGTGCCCAGGGTGAGATGCTCAGGGCATTGTGCCAGGCCACATCAGGCTGGGCAGCTCCAGAAACAGCTTCTCTGCTCGCTCTGCAAGTGCCCTCTCAGTGTCTGCAGCACAAAAAGGACCCCTGCTCCCCAGGGACCCCTCAGCCAGGCCGGGTGGATGTGCTTCCCTGTCAATCTCCCCCCAAGTCGCCTGGGAGCCGGTGCCTTGCCCCACCAGGGCCAGAGAACCGACCCTGCGCCCCACACGCCGTGGGGGACAGGGCTCCGCACTGCACCCCGTACCTTCGCCGGAGGTGGTCGGGGCTGCTGCAGGGTCCCCCCGAGAAATGGCGCTGGGCAAAAGGGGCAGAGGGCGGCCGCCTATTCACTGCCAGTTCCCATGGTCGCATTGGTGACGTCGGGAGGCGGATGGGCACGCGGGACCTCAGGCTCCAGGCAGGGAAAGACACCAGCACCTTGGATCCTGTGAGAAGGACAGCCGGGTCACGGCACCTTAACCCCTGGGGCTGCACAGGGCTGCAGGAGCCCCCAGTCCTCCCCATGCCCCAAGCCAGCACAGCACCACCCCAGCTCACTCTCTCACCCTCTGCTTTGGGAGAGGGAAGAAAGGAGACACCGAGCAGGGCTGGGGCAGCCACTGCACCCACAGACATGCTAGAAGGGGAGGGAGAGGAATTTCAGCCTGCTTGGCCCCTGCTGTGCCCCTAAATGCTGGGAGTCACACCACCCTTTTCATTCCCAGAGACCTGCACAAGTGACACTGAGCCAGCCCAGCATCACTGTCCCCCCCCAGCTCAGCCTGCTGCTCCCTCCCCACAGGAATCATAATGCCAATGGCTGGAGCTCTTGCTGCTGCACCCACCCTCTCTCCTGGAGCTGGATACAGCTCCGAGGGGGATAGGAAGAGCCCATCCCCACCCCATCCCCCCGTTACTGTCCCTCCCCTGCATGGCCAGAGCTACCCCCCCATGCACAACAGAGACACAGAGTGAGAGAGAAGCACTTGTTTTTGGCACAGAGAAAAGCAAGTAGTGAAGGGTCCTGAGGCTGTGGCAGCATCCCGGCTGCTCGATGGCCAATGGGGAGCCTGAGCAACAGCGTGGGGGGTTTCCAGCATGTCCTTGGCCAAGATCGGCTCCAGTGCTGGTCTGGGGGCTGCTCTCTCTTGCTGGACTCCTGCACAACCTACTCTGGAGTGACACTGCTGCCCTGGTGGCAGGCACAGGGGCTGGTGAGGGCAGTGGGGCTCACGGCCCTGCTGTGTCAGGGCTGTGCACCTCAACTCCCTGCTGCACGCAGGGCACAGCCGCACATCCCTGTGGAGCAGGGGACAGGCATGGGCTGTCTCGAAGCCAGGCAGGCACCTCTGCTTACCCAGCTGCTTCCAGATGCAGTGGGACAGTGGGAACACAGGCAGGCGGACTGGGAACAGAGCCCTGGTCCTGGCCCTGCCCCATCCCCCCTCTGGCACCCAGGCTGGCTGGTGTCCTCATATCAGAGCCCCCATCCACCACACAGTTCAGCCCCCCCAGTCCCAGTGAAGCTTGGCACCGCACAGAGGAGACATCTGCACAGGCTCTGGTTTCCAGAGTCCCAAAAGGGCCTTCCATGGCTCCATGTACCCTCCCTGGGCACCCTCCCACTGCCCAGCTTCCTTCAGCCTCCACAACTGCAGCCAGCAAGCGGAAGCAGCCGTGGCCTTGGCACTGCAGCCCACCTGTCCCTAAATCCAGCTCACCTGCAGGCTGGTGCCCTCCCAGACCAGCTCCTTCAGCCCCACCTCCTCCTCAGTGCCCATGGCAAAGGCACACTGGAGGCAAGAAGGGCACCTGAAGCCTGGGGAACACTGCTCAGCCCGAGGACAAGGCTGAGAGGGGGTCTCAGCCCAGCAGCGAGAAGCTGCAGTGTCACTTTTGGGTGATGGACATCGGCAAGCACAGTGACATCTCACCAGGGCGAGCTCTGTGCCACACACAGGTCTCTTCTTAACTTCACTTCTATCTACTACACTACTGTAAAAGCTGAAAGCAAATTTCTCTCTTTGTTTTGAGAGGAATAAGGAAAAACAAGCAAAAGCCACAGGCTAAACCCCAAGGAACCTGTCTGTGACTGCTGCCAGGGATGGGGGGTCTGCCAGAGCAGGGGGGTATGCCCCACAGGGGTTTTATTCTGTCCCCCTCAAGGCTCTGCTTAGCTGCCGTGTTCCCCTGTGTGGGCTGGAGGCCAGGGCACAGCAGCAGGCCAGGTTTAAGCCCACTCCCCAGAAGCCTCCCTGAGCTGTTACTGCTTCCAGTTCCACATCCTCACTCTCGAAGCACACGTGGTACCAAGGCCCTGTGTGACCCGGTGGGCACCTTCTAGACCAGACACCACAGGGATGGGCTTCGGGATGGGCAGTGCTTCCGCAGAGGCACACTGAAGCCACACAGGGACTCGCCTGTTCGCGGGACCTCCGGAGCAGTGGGGGCTGCCTGGGCTCCCAGTATCCCAGGACGGCACCTCGAGGCGGGACATCCCCGACTCGCGGACACGGTGGTGGCCCGGCCCTCGTCCTGCCACAACCAGCACCCCCAAGGGACCCACCCTCTTGCCCCACGCGGGCACACCCGGCTCTCTCCGTCGCACTCGTGGCTGGGAGCCAGCGGCCATCCCGGGCAGAGTGGCCGCGACCCCGCGGAGGTCACCGCAGCCCCGCACCGAAGGGCACCGCGATCCCCGCAGCCCTTCGGAGGGGCGGAGGGAGGCGACTCCCGGGCCCCGCCGAGAACAAAGTTAGCAGCGCGCCAGCGCTCACACCCGGTGCCATCTGCTCGGGCAGAGCCGGGCTCCGGGGCTGCCGGGGGAGCCGCCCGCCCTGACGGTGCTGCCACCCCATCGCCGGCTCCGTCCCGGCACCCCCAGCTCCCCCGAAGCCCCTTCCCCGCCGCTCCCCCGGGAGCGGGGTCACCGGTGGCCCCGCCGCACCGGCAGCCCCTTCGGAAGGCCGACCCCGACACCAAACCCGACCCGAGCTCAGCTCCCAAATCTCCGGGACGGCGACGCGCGGCGGAGCGAGCGGCGCATCCCGGAGCGCACCGACGGGGCGCCCCGCCGTGCAGCACCCCGGGGAGGCACCGCGGCCACCGGCCCCCGGCACCGCACCCCGGGCCGCGGCCCTCGCCGCAGAGCCCCGCCGGTGCCGGAGTCGGTGCGGGCGCGGAGCTGTGGCTTTAAGAGCGGCCGCTCCGGGGCCATGTGCTCGGCGCCAAACAAAAGCAATAACAAAGGCGGCCGCCGGGCCCCGCCGCCGCCGCCCGGGACAGGTGCCGCCGAGGGTCCGGGGGGCGGCCCCCGCCCCCGCCCGCTCACGCCCCCCCGGTCCGCACGTACCTGCACCGATGGCCTGGGCCGCCGCTCCGGTGCCGCCGCGGCGCCCCCGCCCCCTCCCTCCCGCCGCTCTTTGTTCGCCGACGCCGGGCCCGGGCCTGCCCCCCCCGCCGGCCCGCCGCTGGCCCTCCCCTCCCTCCCTCCCGCCCGCCTCCCGCCGGGCCGGCCCCCTCCCCGCCGCCGCTGTTTCCGGTGCCTCTTTGTTTTGCGCGGCGCGGGGCGGCCGCGGCGGGTGCGTGTCCCTTTAAGAGCCGGCGGGACGCGCCGGGCCGATGCCAGCGCTCGGGGGCACCGGGGGCGCGCGCGGGGGCGGGGGGGACCGGGGGCACCGGGGGGGGCGGCGCGGCGCGCGCGCGTCCCACGTGACCAGGCGTGTCACGGTCCGCAGCCATCTTGGAGCGCGGGGCCGCCACGCGGGGCAGCGACCCCCGCCCGGGACCACCGGGTCGGGCCCGGAACGGGGGCACCGGGCACCCTCTGCCCTCCTCAGGGGGCCCGGCCCCAGCCACCTCACCCCGCTGGGACAGCCCCCACGGCTGAGGGCATCTTACCTGCGGCTGTGTTCCCCCGGGCCCCAGCCCCGTGAGCCCGGTGGGTAGCGGGGACGGCAGCACCGTGTCCCCGGGCATCGCCGTGCTACCGCTGCCAGATGGGCGGAAAAGTCCGGGCTAGGGGATGGGGAAGCAGGAGCTCGGCCCCCCTGCCACCTCCCCCACTGGGACGGGAGCACGGACGAGCTGTTCCCCTCCCGCTCTGCACATCAAGCCCTACCGACAGCTCTGCCAGGACGTCTCACGCTGTACAATCTTCTATGCACTAGAAAAGCCCTTTTTGCTTTAGAAAAGCCTCCAGCTCTCTCAGAGTTATTAAACAAGGAGCAGGAACTACTTCGACCATCTCCTGCACACCTGCAGCTCACCTGAGCAAGTCCCCTGGCTGGTGGCTAACCCTGGGAGCTGTACGCTGAGAGGCCGAGCCACCAGCTCCCAGGAGCCCTTCAACGGGAGGCTGTGCCACCGGCTCCCTGGGAACCACACACCAGGAGGCTGAGCCCCCGATTCTCCGGCAGCTTGGGAGGCTGAGTCCTCGGGGGCCACTCACCAAGACAAGCCAGCAGCTCCCGGTGTGCCCCCGGAGCCCTGCTCAGCGCCAGTCAGACCCCCCTGCTCAGGGCAGTGCATCGCAGCAGCTTCGCTGAGAGGCAGATGCTGCAGCCGAGCCAAATTTCCCCCGGTTACAACCACACTTAGAAATTCCCAGGTAGGCGAGCGAGCCAGCCGGCAGCCCTGATGTAATGCCTATAAACCAGCCTTCCCCTGACAGCTGGGTTTTAAAGTGCTAACAACCAAAAGGGAGCTAATTAATTTGTAGCATCACCCCTTTCAAAGAAGACCTCAGCTCGATGATTTAACAATTCAGTAGCTCATCACTTCGATGAGCAGTTGGATTCAGCTTTGCCCCAGCCCAGCCCTGTGCCCAGATCCCTCCAGGCCCCTCTCAAGGCCAGTTTGACGGCTCTTACCTCCTCACCTCAAATCCAGGAACGCAGGAGGAACCACACGAGGCTCAAGGACCTCCCAGGACATGGAGGATCCAGGGGCAAGCTCCCTCTACCACAACTGTCAATGGCACCATGGCCAACTGCTTCTGTCCCCATGGTAGGGGACATAGGACAGGAAGGCAGCACAGTGGGGCAGACCTATGATGGAGTCAGATCCATGTGCTCACACAGGCACCCCAGGAGGAACAGCCAAAGGACTGAATCAGCCCAGATCTGAACAACCACCCTCCAGGTCTGCTCTATTACAGCCTCTTTGCTCCAAGATTTGGGGACTAGAGGGAAGAGAAGGAAAACAGCACTCTGCCCTTTGACCTTGCCACTGTTTGTGAGCACAGGCAGCACTGCACCTTCACAAGGCTGCCAGGACACAGCCTGATCCTGGGCAGAGCACCGGCAGCAGGCAGAGGCCACAGATGGTGGATATCTGTGCAGACACTCCCTGCGGACCCGCTCTAGCGTCACCAGCTCCCCCGTGGCCAGCAGCTATCGATGTCCTCAGGACAGCGTTGGGAGAAGCCATCGATGGAGCACAGCTCACATGCTGCTCCTGCTCCCTGCCCAGCCAGGCTGGATCATTCCTGTGACACAGCCACACTGCCAGCATGGACAGGGCACTGCACATGCAGCTTCAGGGCCAGGGCATGTGGAAGTGGCTCAGCCCACCCTGCCCTTCGCTGTCTCAGGAACACAGCCACCAACACCACAGTGCTCCAGGTGCAAAGTTCTGCCTGAAGAGCCACTTCAGGAGCCCAAGCGATGCTACAGCAAGACTGGCCACAGACACTGGTCAGTGCATCTGGGCCAGGATAAGGGGCCCCAGCCCAGCCACCAAGACCTGTGACACCTCTGGTGAGCAGGACACCTAGTGCCGGGCAGCAGCCTTAGAAAGCTCTGTACCTGCAGGGGCTGCTCAGGCTGAACTCAACTGCTCTGCAGCCAACGGGTGGCCCATCCTCTCCCTCCCAAGAGCTGGGGGCCAGCAGAACGAAGCCTCGCCGAGCCCAGGCTCTTAAAGATACCATCTGCTGCTGCAGGCATGCTGCCTCCTTTGCCCCATATATAGGTCAGGTCTGACACAGGATTAGCAAGGGTGATCCAGTGGTGAGAGCACATCTCCCACTGGAGGTTTGCTCTGCCCCCTATGCTCTCCCCGACACCCAACATGCCAATGCCTCACTTTTGTGCTCTCCCTGGTCTCTCACACAAGTCCAGGGAGACGAAGAGGCCCCAGATCCTTCTCTCTTCTTCTCAGCGCCTGGAAAAAGGTGGTAAGAAACCAGCACCAAGCACGCAGAAGCTCCCTATGCTGCGGGGAGCAGGAGTGTCCCCGTGCTACCCAAGGCCCAATGCAAGCACCAGAGGATATGGGACACCCTCACATTGGCAGGGTGAAGCACTTCTCCACTGTGGAGACAGGGGAGTGAGGGGCTCCCTCCCTGCTCCACACACCCAGCGTAGCCGAGTTCACCAGCAGCGGAGGCAGGACGCCTCCGCCTGATCACACGCCACCCACTCCCACCCCCGGGCTGACAGCACTCCCATCAAACGCCTCCAGCCACACACACAGTGGAGGATGCTGACATGAGGAGCGAGTAGCTGCACAGGCAGCGGAACTGATAACGCCCAGTTTCCTGTCGATCTCTCCCACGTGGATTCTCTGATGTCTAATAGCACGGCTGAGCTGCACTGCAGAGGGAGAACTAGCAGCACCTTCCTCCCCAAGAGCCGGAGCCTGTAGCAAGCCAAGACCTCTGAGACACCTACCCCAGCTGACACCATCCAGCAAGTTCAAAGCAGAGAGGAGAATGCTCGCAAATGAACAATAAGCTTGCAGCTTGCACAAGCCTTCATTTCCTTAGGACAGGGTAAATAATCTGCAGAGATATCTCCACTTTCCTTCGTTTGCCCTAGAAACACCAGCACAACCTGAATAGCATGACCAGAAGGCTGCTGGTGCAGCAACTGGGTCCAGCTCAGGCACCTCTGTAGCTGAACAGCATCAAGAAACAGGTTCCACATCTCAGTTGCACACGGGTGAGGGGAGAAGAGCAAATGCCTGGGCAGCCTCCACAGTCCTTCCCTTGCTTCCTACCAACAGAGCTTGCAGTTCAGGACTCCATACTCCTCTGCATTTCACCTTTTAGTTCTCATTTCAAAGAGCCCTTTCCTAAAACACATCCAATCTCTCCTTGGGCAGAGCCAACCCAGGGAGCAGGGATTCAGTCCCCACTCCCCATCCCCACACAGCATCCCTGGAGTCCCCAGCTCACTTGCCACCTCTCCACAAGCATCCCTTCGAGTCCAGCCCGCTTGCTACATGCTGTGGACAGTGCTAATGGCATCTGCCAAGCAAGGGACCAAGAGCAGGAGTGGCTGGGCTCCAGACACCTTCCCCACTGCTCCCCAGCTATGCTCAGGCAGAGCAGCTCCAGCAAAGGAGCTCCAGAGGCAAAGCCAGGAGCTGGTGGATGGCGAAGACCAATTTCATTACCACTCAGCAAAACGAAGCGTCTCTTGAAAGCACTAGTGACAGTCAGGAAGTTGGGCTGGGTGTTTTGTTTTGCATTTTAAGAAGCTTGCGGGGACACCGACAACCTGCAACGATCACTTTCAGAAAGGAGCTCAGAGAAATTCATGATTTTCAGCAACCACTTACCCTCCTTTGTCCTTGATTTAAGATTTGTCAAGAGGCTGCTTACAAGATGCATCGAAACAGGCAGTGACCACTGCCCTAAATGCGAAGGAGGTTTGCTGCAATATCTCCCCAGTACATCACTCACAGAACCCCACACCAGTGCCTGGGGATGGCTTTAAGAGCAAAAACATGACTTTCAAGCTGACAGCCCCCACGCACAAAGCATGGCTGTGCGGTGACAAGAGAGCAGCCTGGGGCACAGGAGCTGCCTGACCTCTGCTACAGCTCTTGCCAGTGGATTTTTATTGTTCGCCACTTTCCTAAAGCGCAGGCACGGAGAGAAAAGCAACTAAGACACTTGGCTAAAAATGAAAACGCTGCCAGGGAGCCCCACCAGCACAGCAGGGAAAAGACAACCCGCCAGAGGGGACCACAGCTTGGCGCTGCCAGGTTGGGGGAAAGAAGGATCAGAGCATGAGCCCTCCCTTTCCAGGGGCAACAGCGAGAGGTGCTGGAGGCCTGGATCACCACAACACAGGCTCACACAAGAGGAAGCAGCTCCTAACACAAAGCATTGCAGGCCAGTCCTCTGCTCTATATAGTCAAGCTGAAATCCTTCATCCTGCTTTCCAGAGTAGCCAAGGAAAGCCCAGAGCTACAGCTCCACAGCCAGCAAGGCCAGCTCTCCAGGGATCAAGCTGCAGCTGGAAAATAATATTCCCAAGGCCCATCATGAGTGCTGCTTGCTGGGGATGCTGCTTGCCTTGCCCTCTGCCATGCAAGCAGCAAAGTGTGGAGCCCTCCCAAACCACTCTGCTCCAGAAAACCCAAACACCCCATATTGCACATGGGCACCCTGGGCTGCTCATGCCCTCCAGGAAATGGCTCCTGCCCTGAAATACTGAGGACTTGCGGATGCAAGGGCGAAGGAAAGGATAAGCACCATGGTGCAGCTCTGCTGCCCAGAGAATCAGCAGGCTGGCTTCTCCCAACACCCCTGTGAGCCGACAGCACGGATCCACGCTGCTCCCCTCCAGAACTGACCTGTCTCAGGGAGCCATGCAACATCCTTGTGCATCTCCGCTACAGGGCTCAGGGCCAAGCTCTCCCAAGTTCCTGCACACCACTGTCAGAGGGCCTTTGGGAGGGCTCCCCAGCACCAGCAGCTTCCTTGGATGTTTTAGCAGCCTCTGGCCACATCAGACTGCACCCTGTGGGCTACGCCTGCCTGGTGGGTACGCAAACCTCTTGGCCAACCATTCACCTACACAGGGCAGGTGACAAACCATGTTCCTCTAGCTTGGTCCAAGCAGGGAGCCAAGAGATGGTGGGAAAATGCTATGCACCAGCTCCTTGATTCAGAAATTAAAAACTAAAAGCATCCATAAGCCAGGCTTTTCCACCAAAAACCAGCACTGTGCCGTTTGCTGCCACCACCTCCTGAGCCATGCCCGTGGCTGGGCTCACGTGACAGTGGAGTGGATGCACACGGGAGGAGTGGCTGTAGTGACAGCGTTACAGCTGGTGTCCGACACACGGCTGAGCCCAGTGAGTCCCAGCGCTCTGCAGCTCTGCTTTACAAACCCTGCACACTGCACAGGTACAGGGGTGTCAGTGACAGCTCGCTGTCCACGGCCCCAGGAAGTGACACCTGGAGGGACACAGCCTCCTGAACTCCCTGATGTCCACCAGAGCAAGGACAGGCCCACACAAAGCCCAAGGGATAAGGAGAGCTGTTCTTACACCAGCCCCAACTGCCCCTCCGTTATTTGAGCACAGAAGCCCCCACTGGGAAGCAGGGACACCTGGCAGGACAAGCAGGACTTTGCCCTGTCCTGCTCTGCTCTGAGTGACTTCACATCACTCCCCACACTGCCCTTGGTGGCAGGACTGCAGACACCTGGGAGAAAAGTGCTGCAAGCTGAAGCCCAGCCCCTACCTGCCAGCTGTTATTTCATTCCTCTAACAGGTCCATAAACGAAGGATAATTAAATCTCTCGTAAACTCTCTTCCATTTAAAATAAAAATCTATAGTCCCTATTTCATTAGCTGGCTCTGGGTTTTACAGCTTGATCAATTCCCCTCACAGAGCCTCAATCCAGGACAGGCAGATGCAAACACACAGCTTTCATGCTGTGGATCAATGGGGATTCGCAGTCTCCTCTCCCCATTCCTTGTTCCCCACTCACCAAAGGGAGCCCAGGTAAGGATGGTGTGTTTCACTGCTCAGGGGAACACCACTGCCATGTGTGGCTTCAGAGGTCAGAGTTAGTGCCTGGCAAGAGCAGAGGCAGTGGCAATTCTCCCCCTCCAGTGAAGGGAGAGCCCAGCATGGGGCCCAAAAAACACAGCCATGACCCTAAAGGCAAAGCAACACAGCACACAGGCAAGGTGATACCTCCCCACTTGCTCCACAGTGAAGAAGGACAAGGCTCAGCCTCCCATGACTGACAGCTGGAGTCAGAGCCCACCAGAAGCATCAACTGAGAACTAGGAGCAGCCACCACAACTCCGACCTCTCCACACACAAAACAGAAGAGACTCGTCACAGAGACCCAAGTACACAGGCTCCCCATTTCCTGTCCTTCCAGGCCTTCTGCTGCTGCCCTGCCACACACCACCTTCACCCTGCCACCCTGCCAGTCTGGTGGACTCTAGATGGCTCTCATCACCCCTGCAAGCCTCTCCCTCCACTGCAGTGGGAGCTTCCAGCACTGGCAGCAGATGGAAGGATCACAGCAGCAGCCAGAGCTGCACAGAGAGCAGCCAGGCAGAGCCCAAGGAGCAGAGATCAGTGTACCAGGCAGTCCTTGCCCTGGGCCAGCACCCAGGTGCTACCCAGTACCTATCACACCGTTTCCCTCCACTCCAGGCACGTATCCCTCCCTCCCCTGGCCTTTGCTCATCCAGAAAGCAGCAAGTTGCCACAGTCCTGGTCATGCCATAACACATTGTGGAGGCAGCCCCAGGGGGCAGGTCCAGAAACCCTGGCCCAGCAAGCTCTGCCCTGTCCACACAATGCCAGTGATGGACAGACCACACCACCAGGGCCCAAACCCCAATCTGTGCTGACCCACCTTTGGGCACGCCAGTACTCCTGGTACCTGCCAGGAGACATCAGGGCTGGTCGCTGGGACACTGTACAGCCGCCACTCAGAGCACTCGCTCCAAGCAAAGCTGGGGGGGACAAAGCCCTGCCACCCCACTGAGATTCCCTGCACATCTGCAGGGGAGTGACACTGGAGCCTCCCAAACACACACAGGTGCCTCCCGCCTCACCTCCCATGCCAACACCTGCCCTGTCTCTTCTCCCACTGCAAGGAGGCATGGAAGGGTCACAGTCCACCTGCGAAACCAAACCCACTGCTGAGGGGCGTGATGCCACCCGGCCAGCTCCAAAGCAGCCACCCAAAGGTGACAAACAAAGGCGCCCGGCAGGCACTCTGCATTAGCAGTATTTTTAGACACCACTGTGGAGCCGGCCTTATTATTTTCATTGCAACGTGCATAATTACCCACCATGCACCGCAGTGACATCAGACGCAACCGGCTCCCCTCCGACAGCCGCTCCTCCTCCCGGGGCTCCTGCCTGGCCCCGGGGACCCACCTGCCCTGCCGGTCTCTGCCCTGCCCATCTCCCCGGGGCACGAGGCCCCATCTCGAGGGGGACCTCGAGGTCCTGGGGCGTCAGGGCCGACATGAGCACAGGTGGCAGAGGGACAGGGTGAGGCAGTGGCACAGGACGGTGAGGAGGCGAGCACGGGGACGAGCTCCGGAGCTGCGGACACACGGCCAGTTGTGCTGGAGCACAAGGCTGGTGCAGAGCTGGCAGACAAGGCACCAGCACAAAACCGAGCAATGCTCGTGGGAAGAGGGGCACGGAGAGACAGCACCTGCCTGGCCGCGGGGTTCAACTGCCCAGGAGAGCAAACCCGGGGGCACATCCCAGATGCCCACAACCCGGTCCCACACCTCCTCCGTGGGACAGGGCTGCCACGGGCCCCGCACACAGCCCACGCTGCCAGCACAGACCCTGCAGGGCCGGTGGCACAGCCTGTCCCACTGCCACCACCCCGGATGCCACCATCACCGCCCCGGCAGTTCAGGCCCATTTGTTTCCTACCTCTTCCCCAAACGCAACTTTCCGAAGAACTTCACTACTTCCCCTCCCGTCCCCCCTCACACGCCGGGGCTTGCACAGCTCACGGGGTGCAGGGGTACAGCGGACGGGGCACCCCGGGGTGCGCAGCAGGGCAAGGACACAGCACCAGCCTCGGCAGGAGCCGCAGACCCCCGCCCGGCCGGGGCCGCGGGAGCCCCCGAGAAGAGGCTCGGGCCGGGGCAGGCCCGGGCAGGCCCCGGGGCCGGCAGGGATTGCCCCCGTCCCCGCTGCCCCGGGCAGGCCCCGCCACGGGGCCCTTTCTCCCCGCGGGGCTCTCCGGGCACCGGTGGCTCCTCCCACCGCCGTGCGGCCGCACCGGGCCCAGCTGCGCTTTACGGCCGCTCCCCCGGTGTCTCGGTGCCCCGAGCAGCTGCCGCCGCCCCCGCCCGCCCCGGCCATCCGCCCCCTCTGCGCACCGGGCCGGGCCCGGCCCGGCCGCCCCCGCCGCACCGGGCCGCGCTCGCTCCGCCAGCCCCGCATCCGCCCCATCGCTCCGGGCCCTGCCCGCCGTCCTCCCCGCCCCGCTGCCCCGGTGCTGGCCTCCCCATTCCCTCGGCCCCGGGCCCTGCCCGCCGCCTCCATCCCGGGCACCGGCCCTGTCCGCGCAGCCCAGGCCTGCGGCCGCCGCCGCACCCCATACCTGCGGGAGGCGCTCCCCCGGCGCTCGGTGCCGTGCCGCGGCGCTGCCCGCCGCTCAGCCCGCTCGCATGGCGCGGCAGCCGGGCCCGCCGGGCTCCGTGTCCGTGCCGGTCCCGGTGCCGGTCCCGGTGCCGCTCCCGGTGCCGCTCCCGCTCCGGCCTCAGCCCCGCCTCATGGCGCCCCCGCGCTCGACGCGCCGATGGAACCGGCCGCGCCACGCCGCCCCCCCCCCGCGCCGCGCCGATGGGCGCGCCCGCCGCCTCCTGCCGTACTGCGCCCAAGAGCGGCGCCAACGAAACCGCGTGCCGGGGCGATCCGGCCGTAATGCTCCGAGTGGCAGCGCAACAAACGCAAACCCGGGTGGTGCTGGAGAAGATCACAGAAATCACAGAATCACGGAGTCAATTAGGTTGGAAAAGACCTCTGAGATCATCGAGTCCAACCTATGACCGAACACCACCGTGTCAAGTAGACTAGGGCGCTGAGTGACACATTCAGTCATTCCTAGAACACCTCCAGGGATGGTGATTCTACCACCTCCCTGGGCAGCGCATTCCAATGTCTAATCACCCCTTCTGTGGAAAAATTCCTCCCGGTGTCCAACCTAAACCTTCCCTGGCACAGCTTGAGACTATGTCTTCTCATCCTGTCGCTGGTTGTCTCGGAGAAAAGGCCGCCCTCCACCTGGCTACGACCTCCTTTCAGGAAGTTGTAGATGTCCCGGGACAGCCCTGGGAGATATAGAAGTGTCCCGGGGCAGCCAGGGCCGGTTTTCAGAGGGTTGTCCAGCACCAGCCCCGGGAGTCTCAGAAGGGGCATCCTGGGCTAGCCTTGGGGTTGGGGAGTCTGTGGGGGTGTTCTGGGGCAGCCTTTGCAGGGCCTGGGGCAATGCTGGACCAGCTCTGGAGAGGTTTGCTGGGGGTGGTGTCACAGTCTGGTCCCTGTAGCCTCTTCTCTGAGGGCTCCCTGACCCAGGTGTGGGGTGATATGGGGACCTTAGAGCAGGCTGTGTCTGGGGCAACCCCAGAGCTTCTTCAGCATCCAGACCCTGTGGGTTCCTCAGGGAATAGGGGTAAAGGGGCCCAGGGCCATGGAGGCAGAGGTCCAGCAGGCCCAGGGCTGGCCGTGCCCCCCCGCACCACCTCCCAACCCTCTTCTGCCTGAGCAGAGCTGGACAATCTGTCCTTGTCCCCAGCAGGTCTGAAGTAGGTCAGGGAGGCTTGGCCAAGCCCCTGGGGAGGGGAGTGGGTGGCAGGGGGGTGCAGAGGGCCCCAGGCACCCGCCCCAGTGGCCACACCACAGGTTTGGTGCCCACCCCTTGTCCCGGTGGGACCCAGGTGTCCCCAGCCCAGGGACATGGGCACGCAGGGCATTTCCCCAGCCTCTCTTTGGTCTCCTGGTGTGCTTTGGGATCCCTCTGCATCCCTGCAGGCTCTGCACCCCTTCTGGGAGCCAGAGTCCCATGGGCACAGGTTGAAGTGTCTGAATCCTGAGGGACATCACCCAGTATGGGGACCTGGGGGGCTGGTGATGGGAATTGAGCGTGGGGCTGGGCTGAGTGGGAACGGCAGGATGACCACAAGGAATAAGGAAGATGAGAGAGGGATTTCTCACCCCTTAATTGCAGTTAATGATTGGCGAATGTGTTTACTGCAGGAGGCAAAGGTCTGGCAGCGTCAGGATGCAAGTGCAGAGGCAACATCCCCAGCGACAGGGCCACAGGTAAGGGATGACAGCCCCAGCCCCTACGGGCATCACGGCCCATTGTGGGGGGGGGAGGGCATGTCTGTTGGCTGTGGGGCTGCCCACAGCCCATGGCACAAGGAGGGAGACCCCACAGTGGTGCCACAGGTTGCTCTTGGACTCCCAGCACTGCTTGGGGCAGCCACGTTGGGCGTGAGCTGTGGAGCCTCCAGCCAGGAGGCTCCTGGAGTCCCCAGGCACACTCACGGTCCCCAGTACTTGGAGGTCAATCCTGTGCCCCCGTTCCGTGTCCCCAGGGAGCCTGTGCCCAGGGGTGTGGGATGGAGCCTGGTGCTTGATCACCAGCCCAGCTCAGCAGAGGGACTGTCCCCACCAACACCCCTCCTGCCCCAATGGCTGCTCCCCAGGAGAGATCTGGGGGGGCAACCCTCAGCCGCTTGTTCTCTGTTGTGTGCCCACAGGATTCCTGGCAGGATGGGATGGCACTCGCTGGTACTGCTCCCCTTCCTCCTGGCAACAGGTAAGGACTCTTCTTGGCATCTGGCATGGGTGGGCAGGGGGTCATGGAGCTGCTTTCAGCCCCCAACATTCCTTCTGAATTCTCTGAGAGCAGCTGGGACCCCAAAACAGCTGTTCACCCCACTGGAGAACCAAGTGTAACTTTGTTGCCCTGGGACAGGGTAGGGGTGGGCAGTGGGGAGAACATCCAGCATGGGAGCTGCAGCTGGAAGACAAGCGTGGTCTGGAGGTGTGGGAGGAGCACAAGGAGATGAGGGGTGGTGGGTTCCCCTGCCTTCCCTGGAGACCCAAACCATGGCCAGGAGCTGGGGCTGGAGATAAGTAGGTGCTGCCAGATGTGGGGCTGCTGGCAGAGCTCCTACTCCTTGTAGTTTCAGGCAACACAGTCCCCATCTTCAACATGAGCCTCGTTTACGTGCCTGAGGACCTGGAGTTGGGTGAGTAGGGGCAGTCTCAGGAAGGCCCTGGATTGCAGGAGGAGCGGCTGGGGGGTTCCTCAGACAGGAGCTGACACTGCCTGTGCCCCCAGACCAGTTTGCTTTCCAGCTGAAGGCTTATGACCTAGACAAGGACGACATCCTCACCTATGGAATCAGAGGGACAGATTCCTTCTACTTCTCTGTCGATCCCAGTTCAGGCAACGTGACGCTGAGGAATTCCCTGGACCGTGAGGTGTGGGCAGAGATGGGACAGATGTCCCTGCCTGACTGGGGGTTTGGGGTGACGGGGACAGAGGGCAGAGCCATGAATCCTGTGGGAGAGCTGCTCATGGCAGTACCGTGTGTCACTCCCTGGCCCCGAAACCCAGCTCCTGGGGGGAGAGTTGTCTGGGAGGAACATCCTACACAGAGGTTGGGGCTTAGCCGTCCAGGGATTGAGCTTCACCTGGCCCTGACCGAGTCCTGCCTTGTGTCCCCTCAGCTCAAGGCCAGGCTCACCATCACTGCCACAGTGTCTGACGGTGTAAATAATGAGGTAAGTGCTGGGGCATGGGCTAAGTGTCTGCAGTGGGAGGGGAGCAGGGTCTCAACAGGGCCACAGACAAGGCTCAGTGGGAAGGGGACTAGAAGTGGGTGGGTGATGCTGGCTGGCTTCAGAGCCAGGGTGGGCATAGGGTGCCAGAACTGCATGAAGCTCTGCTGGCCACCATCTCCCATACCCATCCTATGTCCTCTCTGATACCCGATAGGTCTCCCAAATACTCCCCATCATCGTGGAGGACCGTAATGACAATGCCCCGGTCTTCTGGAACGTGCCGTATAACGCCTTTATCCCCGAGGTACCTTCCTGGGACCTCCTGACTCCCACAGGCAGGAGGGCAGGGGTGCTGGGTGGCTCCTGTGGGATGGGTGTGCCAGCACTGGGACAACAGTGTGCTGGTAGCTGTGTGACCCCACACCTGGGTGTAACAGTGCACCAGGAACCCTGTGACCCCACACCTGGGTGTAACAGTGCACCAGGAACCCTGTGACCCCACACCTGGGCATTTGGTGATGGTGTGCCTGGGCGTGGGGCGATGGTGCAGCCAGCACCTGGGAGTGCTCCATGCTGGGGCAATTCCCTGTGGGTGCTTCTGTGTCACCCTGAGGCGCTGACACATGTCTGGGACTCTGCCCTTGCAGCTTCCAATCAGGGTGTGCCCGAGCTGACTCTCATCCCAGGACAGGGTGACATTGGATCAGGGTGCAGATGGGGTGTGGGGCTGAGTCTGGCCCTGTCTGGCAACTCCAGGACTGGGGTGCAGCCCCTGCTCCCAAGGAGCCCCAAGGAGGGTGGCAGGAGGATCCAGCCTCTGCCCAGCTTGAGCAAGGGCAGCATCTTGTCCTTGTGTGTCCCATGGCACTGGGCAGCGCCTGCAGCCCTGTTGGGTCAGAGCACTCCAGAGCAGGGCTGGCAGGGACTGGGCCCAGCATCACTCTCCCTGCTCTCTCACCATCACTCCCCTGTGTGCCCAGAACTCAACACTGCACAGCATCATCTACAACGTGTTTGCCAATGACAGCGACACTGGGAACGCCTCCAGAGTCAGCTACAGCATCGAGGAGGTGAGCACAGTGCACTGTGGGGTAGGGCATGCCAGACCCAAACCCCACTGCTGGGCCACCCCTGGGCCACCCCCTTGGGGCTGAGGTGTTGGGGGACCCAACCAGGGCAGCTCCATGTCCCTGGGGGAGCAGGAGGGTCTCAGGTTAGGACCAGGTTGTGTGTCTGGCTCTGCACCCACTGGACAACCAGTGCAAGGTGCTGAATTTGCAGGCTGGGGATGAGCCAGGTGGTAGGGGGTCAAGCCTGGCAGAAGTATGGAGGTTGAGCCCCCATCTCTGCTGGCGCACCTCTGCTCCCTGCCTTGGTGACACAGGGTGATGTCCCATGCCCAGGTGATCCCAGACAGCACGGAGAATCGCCAGCTCTTCTACATCCTGCCCAATGGGAGTGTGGTGCTCAATGGTTCACTGGACTATGCCAAGAACACCTTCTACCAGATCAAGATTCGTGCTGAGGTGGGGACCAGCTGGGCCAGGGGTACAGGGCTGCTAGGTAAGGGGGCTTTGGGACTTACAGGTGCTCTGCTCCCCAGGATGGCGGGGGATTGCTGCACAACAATTGGATCGTCCAGCAGAGCTTCACCTATCTGTCCCTGACCATTGAAGACGTGCCCAACCTGGACCCACGGTTCCTCAACGAGCCCTACTCAGGCTCTGTGCCTGAGAACTGCCCCCTGGTCAGGAGCATGCCTGCCCCAATGTCATGTCTCTGCCCCTGGCCCTCCCTGGGGGCTCTGACACCCTTAGGGGTCTGGGCCACCAGGCATGGGGGCAGCTGGAGATGTCATAGGTCCTGCCCTGATGGCCATGTCCCCACAGGGCACCATTGTGCTGGCCGTCACCGCCTTGGACAGAGACACAGGGGTGAATGATGAAATCTTCTACAGCATCATCAGTGAGTGATGGGGCATGATGGGATGGGCAGGTGATGAGCAGTGGCAAGGTGGGATGGGCAGGAGGGGTGGTCAGGCAGCAAGGAGACTGGTTCTGGGCACCCAGGCGCTGCCAGTCTGCCCTGCTGTCAGAGAGAGAGGGCCACGCCTGCCTTTCCGAGTGGCTGCCACTGGTTCCTGTGTCCCAGATTCCAGTGTCCCCTTTGCTATCAATGCCACAACGGGCACCATCACTGTGAGTGAGCCCCTGGACCGGGAGCAGCTGCCAAGTGAGGAAGTGCTGCTGAACGTCACGGTAAGTAGGAGGCAGCAAGGGGAAACCCATCCTTTCCCTGGGCCCCTTCAACCCACTCTCTCCTCTTGCCCAGGCACGTGAGAAGAATCTGGACATCTACGGCAAGGTGGCCCAGACCAGTACCCTGGTGACAGTCACAGTGACTGATATCAATGACAACAAGCCCCAGTTCTACAGCTGCTCCCTCTCCAGCTGCAACTTCTCTGCCAGTGTCCAGGACAACTTCAGAGGCAGCATCATAGAGCACTCCTCCACCAGGCTGCCTGTGTCCAACCTCAGCATTGTTGCCCATGACCCAGATAAGGTAGGACCCTGTCCATGGGGCTGGGCCAGGGTGCAGGTGTCTTTCCTGGCTGCACCACCCACCCTCACTCCTGTCTCTCCCTGGCAGGGCATCAACAGCAGTTTTAAGCTGAGCCTGCAGGGTCCAAATGCCAGCGCCTTCGATGTGTCCCCTGAAATGATCGTGGGCACAGGGGAGGTCCAGATCCTGGTGCACGACCCATCCTTAGTGGACTACGAGATAAGCCATGTCATGGTGGTGCAGGTGGGACTTGTAGGTCTGGCTTGTCATGGAGGCAGTTCCTGCTCCCTGCAAATGCCAGGGCACAGAGTGGACATAGCCCTTCTCCTGCAGGGTTCAGGAGTCAAAGCAGAACATGGCTCTGCCCTGGCAGCTTGTTTGGTGCGGGGCAGCTGGACTGGAGTGTGACAGGTCTCTCTGTAATGTTTGGGGACCCATGTGAGACACAGTGCCTTCTCAATCCTGCAGATCATTGCTAATGACACGGGGAACCCCACAGACTGCTGCTCCACGGCCAACGTGACCATCGACCTTATTGACACCAATGACCACATCCCTGAGTTCCCCCAGAGCACCTACAACCTGAGTGTGATGGAGCACAGCCCTGAAGGCACCATCATCTCAACCATCACGGTCAGCAGCTGGGCAGGGAGCAGACACAGCTTACAGCCCCAAAGCAGGGCCCTGGGCAATTCTAGTGCAGCTTGCACTGAGGGCACTGGTCTCTCCATGCACACAGGAAGGAGTCAGTGCCAGCAGGCACACAGGGTGTGGGACCTCTTGCCTATCAGGGCTGCATTTTTGGGGTGCTCACTTCCAGCAGTCGTTGTCTCAGACTCAACACTCCTCTGGGAGCTGAAAGAGATTGACCAAATGGTCAGTCAGTCTTCTGTCTTTTAGGCCTACGATCCAGACAGTGGTGTGTGGGGTCAGATCACCTATCGGCTGCTCCCGGACGACATGTACGTAAGGGCACAGCCAGCCATGACTGGGGCATCGTCCTGGCGAGGGGGCTTCAGGCCTGAGCCCCGGTGATGGCTCTGTGTATGCCATAGCCTTAAAATCTTCACGGTGGACACCATGACTGGGACACTGCTGGTGAAGGATGGGAAGTTGCTGGACCGGGAGACTCGCTCTGTCTACTATGCCACCCTCCAGGCCAGGGATGGGGGCGGCCAGGTGGGCACTACATTGCTGGAGATCACCTTGCTGGATATCAATGACATGGCGCCCGTTATCATCGGCTCCTACTTCATCTCAGTGGAAGAGGGGCAGAACATCAGTACACAGATCCAGGTATTTATCAGTAGAGGTGGAGGGGCTGACATGGCTGTCGGAGAGGAGGGACTGTCCCCAAGGTGTCCAAGAACCCCATTCCAACCGGTGACCTTTTCAGGCCATTGACAACGATGAGCCTGGCAACCCCAACAGCGAATTGGGCTTCAGGATCTTGACAGGACCGTTCAGCAACAACTTTACCATCGATGCAGACACAGGTGAGATGCACAGCAAGGAGCCGCTGGACCGCGAGGCTGTGGAAGACGAGCGGGGACAGATGGTGGTAACGGTGGAGGTGTATGACCACGGTGTGCCGGAGCAGAGCACCTCAGTGAACGTCACCATCACTGTGGGGGTGAGCCCTGGGCACAAGCAGGGACATGCTGGGGCAGGCTGGGGCTTGGAACTGAGACGGATGGGCAGGGCAGAGGCACCGTGTCCCTAGGCTTTCTGTGCGGGAAGAGTGAATAGTTGATGCAGGGAGGCAGTAGAGGGCTTGTGTAGCTCCTGCCTGTGGGTGGGCAGGTGCCTACACTCCTGTCCCCAGCCTGCTGTGGGGAACTGTGTTTCCTGAAAGGGCTACAACCAGGGTTTTTTCCTGCAGGACCTGAATGACAACGTTCCCATGTTCCTCAACCAGTCCTATGAGTTCTCAGTCTTTGAAGACTCTCCAGGTAAAAGTTGTATGGCCAGGCTTGTGGGACCAGTGGTGGCCCTGAGTCAGTGCCTGCTGCCCACTGAGTGTCTGTCTCCACCTTCAGGGTCCTCCGTGGGTGAGGTGAATGCCACAGATGCCGACCGGACAGAGATCAATTCCCGCATTTCATTCCTACTTGAGAGGACCAGTGGCTCCAGCAACTTCTTGATCCGCTCATCCCGCCTGGGGCCAGGGAACTACAGCGGCGATCTGTCCGTAGACCCTGACGTGCCCCTTGACTATGACACCTTGCAGCAGAAGTTCTTCTCCTTGGAAGTAGTGGCAGAGAACACGGCTGCAGACAACGTAGGAGACAAGGCCAACGTCTCGGTGGTGGTCCACATCTTAGACGTCAATGACGAGTCCCCCACCGTCCTGCCAGACTCACTACAGGATGTGACCGTGTCCGAGAACGGGACGCAGCAGGGTGTGGTCCACACACTGAACGCCTCCGACCCAGACACCAACCACTCACTGGTCTTCGAGGGGCTGGCAGTCGCCTGCTTCAAGGGTGACAGCAGTGCTGGGGATGTGTGCAGGGACTGGTTTGTGCTGGCACCCAACGGCTCACTGCTGGTGAACAGCTCGGACATCGATTACGAGGTGTGTGACAGAGTCCTGCTCACACTGCGGGCTGAGGACCTGTACACTGAGAAGGGCAACCGCTACAGCCAGAACGGTAGGGCCCCCTTCCCTGCTCCTTCCACCACCACTGGGAATGGTGGGTGGTGGGACCTGCCTCTCCCACCTCCCAGGAGAAGCTGTGGGGAGAAGGACAGGAGCTGGACAGTTTGGTGATGGGGGAGGATGTCCCCAGCTCTCTTGATTCCTGCTGCAGGAACCTGAGCCTGCTGGGAGTTAAGGGCTCCTGAGGAAAGCAGAGGAGGGTGCTGCAGGGCTGTTGGTGATTGGGGCTCTGCTTTTGGGACATTTGCAGAAACCCTGAGGATCCTCATTGCTGATGTGAATGACAATGCACCGGTCTTCCAGGCCATCTCAGAGACCTTTGGTGAGTAGTCAGGGGTGGTTCATCCCATGGGCTACTCACTGCACCCACACGTGCTCTGCCACACTCACTGGCAGCAAGGACCTTCCCCCAGCCTGGGGCAGGGCTGTGAGCGGTGCAGGGACCAGGCTGGGATTACTCAGTGTTTTCCATGAGGGCTGTGGGGTCAAGGGTACTGGGGAGTGCTTGGAGCCCCGGGGCTGTGTGGGCATGGGGTCTGCAGCAAGTCTGGCTTCACACCAGCATGACTGCACCATCCCTCTCTGTCTCTGGCAGTGGTTGTTCCTGAAATCTCCCCTGTGGGCCTGCAAGTGGCTACCGTGAAGGTGAGGAGCTGCCTGCATGTCTGTCAGTCTGTTGAGCCTTGCTTACCTATCCCCACTGGGGGCAGGTGGTGGCCATTCCCACCCATGCTCCTGCCACACTCTGTCCCTGCAGGCCACAGACGCTGACTCAGGGCTGGGGGGAGCCATCACCTTCTCAATTGTCAGCGTGGTGCTCTTGGAGGACAACGGGGTCAGCCGGCCCTTTGAAAACCTCTTCACGGTGGACGCAGTGCTCGACCAGGGGGTTTACATCGGGAGCATCAAGTGAGGCCATGGGTCTGGGCTCGGGTGGGGAGATGTGGCTGAGCTCCTGCCTGCTGCAGGGCCAGCACAGGCTGGAAAGGGGACAAAGCCATCCTGCGGTCCTGCTCTGGACATGGAGGCAGGATGGAGCTTGAAGGATGGCAGTGCCATCACAGGGACAACTTGTGCAGCCCAGTGGGACTGCCGATGTCCCTGTCCTCACAGGGTGGCCAGTAACCTCGATGAGTCGCTGAAGGGGCAGTACCAGGTGACGGTGGAGGCTCGGGACGGCGAGGCACCGGTGCACTCAGCACAGACTGTGCTGAATGTGAGTTCACCCCCTCACACCCTGGGACACCCTGCGCCCTGCCCAGCCCCGCTCACCCCTGCTCTCCACACACAGATCTTCACAGTGGACAATTCCTACCGCGTTCGCCTCCAGTTCTCGTCAACGGTGGAAGAAGTCCAGAGTAACTCCGAAAGTATCAAATTGTAAGGGGTGCCAGGCTGGGGCCAGGGGTGCACGGCTGTGCAGCGGGGAACATGGATTTTCATGGATATTCAGGCCAGGGCCCACTGGTTGTGTCTCCCAGCTTCACGGACTGTGAAGGGGATGGGGCAGGCAGGTTCCCACCAGAGGAGGGGGCTGCAGGGGGTCCAGCTGCTTCCCATGCCCGCAAGTGGAACATCAGGCCACCTGGCCCAGCTTCCCCCTATGTCTCCTGTTCCTAGGGCCCTGACCAGCGTGACCAAAGCAGCAGTTTATGTGGTGGCGATCCGAACCATGGAGAGCACCCGTGACACCAGGTGAGTGGTGGTGGGGAAAAAGACACTGTGGTGGCATTTGGGGGGTCACCCTGGGGTAGCCTGCACCCTGGCACCCCACTCCCCCATCTCTGTTATCCTGCAGGGTGGAAGGCAAGTCAGTGATGGAGGCGTACTTCGTGTACAGCAATGGCACTGCCCTGGATATCAACCAGCTGATCACGTGAGTGCCGGGGGCTGTGCACAGGCATTGCCACATGCCTGGCCCAGCCCAGCTGCTCATCCCTCCGCTTTCCTTGGCAGACTCATTCAGTCCGACCCACTGGGCTTGGCTGAGCTGGTGAAACTGGGCCTTGCTGTTATCGTGAGTGGGGCTGGGCAAGGGGCATGGGGAGAGGGCACCAACCCCAGGTGGGGCTAGAAGTGGGGCTCCACTGCCTGGGACTGTGCCCTCACCCTTGCTCTGTGCCAGGGCCCCGGGGAGGTGACAAACCCCACCAGGGAGACGGAGCTGATCGGCATCATCGCAGGGTTGGCAGCATTCCTGCTCATCTTCATACTCATCATGACCCTCGTCTTGGTTCTCACCACCAGGAGGTACCGCACTGCCTGCACCTCCTCCTGCCTCCCCCCACTACCCCCATCCTCACCGGCACCCCCAGACCCATCCCTACCCTCCATCCTGCTCCTGCCCACCCCATCCCATGGCTCAGCTCCCCCCTGCCCCTCTCACCTACCCCATCCCTGGGCTTTGCAGCTACAAGAGGAAGCTGAGTGCGATGAAGGCTCTGAAGGTGGCCACCACGTTCAATCCTGCCACAGCACAGCAGGGAGCCGGCATTCCTGGGACCAACCAGTATAATGCTGAGGGGTGAGTGGGGGGCTCCCTGTAGCAGGAGGGAAGAGCCCAGGCATGTCCCCACACCCAGCAGCCTGCATGGCTCGCTGTCACACCCCTCCCTGCCCGGGGGACACAGCTGGCCCGGGCTGACCTCAAAGCCCCAGAGCCCCACGGGACAGCACTCACCTGCCACCCATCCCTGACCAGGGCCAACCCCATACTGAACCACCCACTTGATCCCTCACACGACCTGGGCTTCCATGAGGACTCCATCTCTGTGACCAGGTGAGCTCTGTGGGCAAGTCCCAAAGGCCACAGTGCCATCATCCTACACCCCGACTTCTCCAGTGCCTAGGTCCTCTTCTACTCCCACCCTCCACTCTCCACAGCATGAATTCCCTGGATGAAAACACAGTAAATGCACCCGCAGATGATGACTTTGAGGTCAAGGTAGGTGTGCAAAGAGCTGCCAGTGCTCAGTAGGGAGTCCTGACAAGAGCAACCTGCATCCCCTTCTCTCTGCTGTGGCCTCCAGGCTCATGGACCCCTTGTGTCCCTTTCTCTGCATCCCCCTGACAGCCCTCAGCTCCTGGGAAGGCCAAGTGTCCCTCTCCTCCCTCTCTGTCCCCCATCCTCTCTGACCATGCTCTCCTCCTGCAGCAGGTCAAAGTGCGGCCAACAGCCCCCACTGACAAGGAGGTGCTGGTGGCTGCCCTGAACCTGAAGGAGCCCACCGAAGCAGTGTACATCAACACCACCTTCACCACCACAGACCTGTGAGCGGGCTCACAGGGTGCAGCAGGGCTGGAGCGGGACTCAGGCAGCTGCTTTGGTGATGATGTGTTCAGTGTCTGGCAATAAACCTGTTCCAGAGAGGTCATGGTGTTGTGTGGCCATCAGCCCATCTGCCTGGGGGCTCAGTCAGCTTGAAGTCATCTCTCCTGGCATGAAGTGCTGGGTTTGTGCCAGGCTGATGCCAGAGGGGCACTGTGGGGGCCAGCCTGGCTTCTTGTCCCCAGGACCCTTCCCCAGGTTGCCCCACTGGCCCCTCTCAGCCCCAGGGGAGGGAGGTGCAGGCAGCCCCATGCAGAGATTTGTGTAAGGTTTTATTACCCAACATCCATATCGACAGATTGGTCCTCCCGCCCCTTCCTCCCCCCCACCTCCCCCAAAAGAAACGAAGAGGAAAAAAAGAAGAAAATAGGTGATGAAGCTGTAGCGCTGGTGTGCCACAGCTTGGCAGTGCAGGGCTGGAGGTGGGCACAGACTGGGGTAGGGTGGGATACCCCAGGGCTCCTGGTCTTCCTGGCATGGCCATGGCACCACTCCCAAAGCTCAAGGCACTGAGCAAAGCCAGGTCCTGGTGAGTATCATGGCATGGAGTGGGCACTTGCCATGGCCCTGGCTGCCAGCTGGCACTTCAGCAAGTCTTTTGCAGCCCCCCAGGAACAAAACCAAGTCCAGGATGTACAACGTGGGTTTGGAGGGGCAAGACTTGACCCTTAATGAGGGAAAAAGGCTGCACTGGTGACCCTGGCACCTCGAGCCCTCTTGCACCTCTGCTCAGAGGGGATGGTGCAGCTTCCCAAGCACCCCCAAGCAGCCTCCTGCCCATCAGGTGCTGCAGCACTGTGGAGCTGGTCCTCGGTATGAGGCCAGGCTGGGGGGACCAGGATCTGTGTCTCAGCAGGACACTGCAGTGCTGCCGGCCACAGGGATGTTGACCCAGCCACAGGAATGCTCTCCCCTGCAGGCTGACTCTTCACTCCAAATGCTCTTCAGCCCAGCAGAGCACAAGCAAAGTAGGAACAGTGTTTGAAAAGAGGGTCTCGGCCCCGCAGGCCACTGGGAAAGAGGTGGCTTCAGGCAGGACACACACGGCTGAAAGTGTCTCTTAAAAAGCTCCAAAAATGCAAACACAGTTCAATAAAAGCCCCCCTCCCCCCAGCCTGTAAAACCCCAGCCGTAAAAAGTGGCAGCGCTTTGCAGTCGTTGCATCCTCAGCTGCTGTCAGAGAAGAGCGGCCAGTGGGGCTGAAGGAACCCACATGTGCCCATGTCCCCAGCACGTGGGGCATCTCTGGCACCACGAGGGCAGCTGGACAGGCCTGGCAGCAGGGCAGCTTCATCTTCACCACCAGCTGTGGTGAGGATGTGCCCTGGGCTCCAATGGTCACTTCCAGGCAGGCCGAGTAAGGGGGCCATGGGGACAGACTCCCCAGCTGCCTCCAGCCACAGCGACAGGGATGAGCAGCTCTCCATCACAGGCATGGCTGGCCTCAGTCTCTCTCATTTGAGATCTGTCACAGCTCCAGGGCACCCATGACACAGCAGTGGGGCAGAGAGGACAGGGCTGTTGAGGGGCTGGTGCCTGCCCTGGGCAGCCATGGGGACCCAACACATGCATGGCCATGGGCTGGTCAGAGTGTGGCCAAGCCCTGGGCAGGCAAAGTGATGGCAGGGTGATGCACCAATGTCTCTCCAGCACGGGAAGTGATGCTGCTGCCTGAGGTGCCAGAGCTCATGGGAGTCAGCAGCACCCACCTTGAGTCATCTCTAGACCTGTGCCACAGGCAGGAGATGCACGGGAGCAGCTGCCTCCATCTGGAAGGAGCCACGTGCTTCCTCATGCTGAAAAAAGCCACCAAACACAGAGACAGGGCACCAGCCTCACGTTCTGGGGCACCTCCACAGGGCTACACTCATGGGGGGACCCCAGGCTGGCAGGAGGGACCCCAGCAAAGGAGATACCTTGCCCCAGCATGCAGTGCTCCATCACCACCTGCCTCAGCCCCAGGAGCCCCACACACTGGCACCAGGTGTCTCAGGACACTGGGGCAGGGACCCATTTTCACTTGCCCAGAGAAGCCCCGTGGCACCCCCACCCTGCCAGCATGGGCAGCGACTCACTCCATGGCGGGGCCAGTGCGGGAGCAGCACCGGGGCCGCCGGACGTTTTGCAGCAGAGCTCGAAAGACACTGGGCTGCCTCTTGGCCTCACCTTTGCGGGGGCCTCCCTTGACGGAGCCGGTGCGGGTGTTCTGTGGGGTCACCACCACCTGCCGCCCGTGCTCCTCGATCTGCTTCTCCAGGTGCTTCTGGATGGCCATGCCCAGCACCTCCACCTCCATGGAGGCCCCATACACCTCCCACGTCATCCCCTTCTCATCCCAGCTCACCTCCCGGATGGGTTCCGGAGCCTCCTCCACCACCTCTGCCACCGTCCCCTTCACCTGCACCTCAGGATACGAAGTCTGTGGGGACTTGGCCAGTGGCGTCATTGGCCCAGTGGCCACTGAGCGGGTCTCCACAGGCATGGACACCTGCATCTCTGCGTCCTTCTTGGAGGGCTCCAGGCGTGGGGCTGCAGAGCCCATCTCTCTCTTGGGGAAGGTGAAGGCAGCAGCCCCGCCTGGGGGACTCATGGGGCTCAAGGCCACTGACACCAGGGACACGCGGCTGTCCACTTGCGTCCCCATGTCCTGTGTCCCGGCGTCCTGCGGTGGGGTCACCTCAAAGGAGTAGGACTCGCAGAGCTGCTTGGCTGTTTGGGGCTGCTGGCTGCTTCCAGCACCTGCACTCTGGGATGAGCTCTGTTCGGCTTTGCCCTGGCCCAGGGTGGTGGAGCTCGGTTCTGTCTTGCTTTGGCCCCCGTTCCCCACAGTGCTGGTGCTGTGGGGGTCTGCTGTGCCTCCCTGGGGATGCTTGGGAGCCTCACTTCTGTTCAGCTGGGGTGCAGCACCCAGGGATATCCCTGTGCCACCCTGAGGCTCCTCCTGGCTTGGCAGCTCAGCTGTCCCGGTGCCTGCGGTGGGCTCCACAAATGCCACATGTTTGGCAGGAGCTGGTGCACTTCCCATGTCCTTGTTGGTCGCCTTGAGGCAGGGATCAGGCAGAGGGGAAGCAGGGGCTGCGTTCTCCTTCTGGGCATTGGGGACACCCATCCCTGTGGGACCACAGGCAGGGGCAGTGCCACTTGGTCCCCCACAGCTTGCTGTTGTTACTGCCACACTCTGCTCTGTGCCAGTGTCCTGGAGGAGCATGCCAGGAGCTGGTCCTGTTGGTGATGGCACCTTCTTCTCTGCTGCTGAGCCCGACGTGGTGGCCTGGGCCTCTGACTCAGCCACGCAGCAGGTCCTCATGGCACGGGCTCCCGTGGCACAACCGGAGCCGGGCAGGCACTCACCTGCCGGTGAGCAGCCGGGGGAGGTGGCACTGGGGTCACAGGTGTCCTCGGTCCCGGCCTGGCGACTCAGCACCTGCAGCCCCTCGGGCTCCTTAGCGCTGCCCATGCCCAGGGAAGGCTTCTCCCATGCTAGTCCTGCCGTGGGTCTGCAAGAGAGAGGATGGGGCAGTGAGGAGCAAGCAGCACATGGACCCCCAGTCCACCTCAACTGCCAACTGATTTTCTCTGTGCCGCCCATGACAACAGGTTGGGCGGCCGCCCAAAGCACTCACTGTCCCTGGCACAGCCTATGTGGTGGCACCCAGTGCCTGGCCATATAGGAAGGGAGGAATGGTGTTGGCTGCCTACCGTAAAAGTCAGCCTTCTCTCAGCACAGCTGGACCAGGAGCAGGATCCAGGCGCTGCTGTGGCTGTCAGAGTGGGGAACACAGTGCAGACACCCCTGTGGAGAGAGCAGCAGCTGGAGTTCAGCCCTGGACGCCAGGCTGAGAGCCCAGCTGTCCGTGGGGAGCTGGGTGCAGCAGGGGGTGAGAGTGAGCTGGGCCCGGGGTACAAGGGGGGCTGTAGGGCAGGGCAGAAGCACGGGGCAACCCAAGCTCTTCCCTCCACTTGCCAAGAGCAGTGTCCCTAGAGCTGGGAGTGACATGTGTCCCCGGCCACGGGAACCCCCAGCTCAGCATCCACACGCCATGCCGAGGGTTACTGAGCTCCCGGCCGTGCCACACATAAGGGGAACACAGTCCAGTCTCACCCAACTGTCCCCAAACCCTTCCTGGCTCCATGAGGCAGAAGCAGGGTGGGAAGCCACGAGCTTTCCGGGAGCCCCCCAGCCCTGCCAGTGCCAGTGAGTCCTTGTGGAGCTGGGAGCACATGCATCCTGCAGCCGTGGAGCATTCCACGCCTCTGGACACGGCCACTCATGGGTCCCGGAGAGGGTAGAGCCGAGCGGACACAGCTGGAGCCGAGCGAGTTCCCACAAAGGGAGGCGGCGGGCAGGAGCAGGAACCAGGCAGGCACAGACCCCTCCCAGCAGAGCCAGGCCCAGAAGCCACGACCCCCGCCCCGTCTGCAGGTTCCCACGCAGCACCCTGATCCCCGCGGGGTCGTGCCGCCCGCACCCCGAGCTGCCCCGACAGCATCCCGCTCCCGCGGGGCTGTGGCGCCGTGCCCGGCACTGATGCTCCGCGGAGGAGCTGCGAGCCCCCGGCACACGCGTGTGCACACGCACGGGCACGCACACGCCAGCACATGGCCACGGGCACACCCGCACGCACGGACACGCGTGTGCACGCCCCGGCCCCGCTTCCCTGGCCGTGCCTCGCACAAAGCCGCCCCGAGGCAGTCCCGGCCGGGGGAGGCCGACCCGTCCGCGCCGCCGCCGCCCGCCCCGTACCGGCACCGGCACCCCCGGGCGGGGGTGGGCTGCGGCGCCGGGACGGGCTGCGGCAGCGCCCGGCCCGAGCCCGCCATGTGCGCCCCGGGGCCGCGGTACCTGCGGCGGATCCTCCCGCCTGGTGCCGTCCCGTCCGGTGCCGTCCGGTGCCGTCCCGTCCGGTCCCGCTCGGCTCGGCGCGGCGGCGGCAGCGGCGAGCATGCGTGGGGCGGTGGCGGCGGGGGCGGTACCGTGCCCCGGGCCGCTCCCCCCCGGCTGCCGCCCGCCCCGGCACCCCCGGCAGCAGTGGGGAGGCGAGGGACAGGCGTGGAGGTCCCGGCACACCGCATCCCTCCCGGTGTCATCGCTGTCACTCCCACCGGCCCGCCTTGGGAGCCCCCCATCGCCGCACAGCCCCCCCCCCCCCCCGGCACCCAAAGCATCAACACTCCGCGTGTCCCAGGGGCGAGCACCCCGGCACCCCGCGTGGCACCCGGGCACAGCAGGACATATGGTCGGGACCGGACGGTTCAGGGGGTCCCCAACCCTTAGGGTAGGTCCCATGGGTGGGGGTCACAGCGACACTGAGTACAGTCCCCCTCCTACCTGGTGATGGAGACGACCGCTTCCCTCCCGGGCATCACCGGGGAGGGGGCTGCACCCCAATTAGCCCGAGGGACCGGGACAACGTGCCACCGCGGCGGGATGGAGGTGGGTTCCCGCGTACCCCTCGCCCGAGGGTGGGGGAGGATGGGGAGGGAAGAACGGCCCCGTCTCGCTCCCGGCAGCGCTTGCCTCTGCTCCCGGGCTCAGGCTTTGTCTAACTCCTTCCCACGCACTCCCGCTCGCACTGCGGGGGGGAAGGCGGCCTGCTCGCCTCGCTTGTATCCCTGCATCCTCCCCAAAACCCTCCAGCATCCCCCCCAAACCCTCTCCTGCCCTTCGTCACCCTATAGGATCAGGGTCCCCTCCGTGACCCGGGGACGTGAATACAGACAAGAACAATAGATCTATAGGGCTGGGGGGGGGCATGTGCTAAGGTTAGAGGGTGTTCTCCATCCTGTGGTTAACATAAGCACCCGTGTCCCATCCCTATAGATCTATAGGGTAAGGCTGGTTCTAGGGGAGCTGGCACACCTGGTTGCTTGGAGACAAGGGAGATTGAAAATGCTTCTTTCAGTAAACAGCCAGGCTGGAACAAAACCCTGAAGGCTAAAAATAGGGAGGCGGGATATGGAAATTAAATAAAATTTAATTCTCTCTCCCTGGGGCAGAGTGAGGCACCTCCATGTCAGCACTGGGCACCCCAATAGATGGCTGGAGTGACTGAGTTGGGGGTGTATCACTGCACCAATCAATGTGTCCCCTCCTCTAGGTGTCTGTCCCCACCCTGGGTCCTGCGTGCTGGTCCCAGTTCTGTAGCATTGACTGGGCCCAATTGCCCACCTGCAATGAAGTGGGAACAGGGTGTGGGGCATAAGTAGGGACTTACATCCCGTGCTGTCCTGTGTGGGATTAGACCCAATCCTGGGCGCAAGGACCAGACCCAATCCCATCCAAGGGACACCATGGACTGGGGCAAATCCTGGCAGAGGAGGAGACAAACGACCCCTGGTCCCTGGCTGGGATTTTGCCGCAGGCAGGAGGCTGCTGGGTCTCATCCTGCTGCCATTTGCTTCCACCTGCTGCTCTCAGCTCCATCGGCAGCGGCTCTCCCCATCCCCATCGGCATCTTGCCACCCAGCATGTCCATGTCCCAGGGGGCACGGGCTGGCACGGGGGGGGGGGGGGGGGGTGGTCGCGGCGATCATCCTCCCCTCCCTGCAGGCAGCCTTCATCCCAGGCTGGCTGCCTCCTCCTCCTCCTCTCCCCGCCCGGGCACTTCGGGGCTGGCAGGAAAACAATAGCGAGGAGGATGAGTAAGATGGTCCCCATTGCCTTGGCAACGCACTCCCGCGCTGCCGGCTCGGGAGGAGCCAGGCAGCTGCCTGAAAAGCGCGTTCTCCCTCGGCGGAGGGGGTGCTGGCGCAGGTAGCACGGCACCCCCTCCCCGGGCGCCATGGCCCACCTCCCACGCCGCACGGGCAGCGCCACGTGAACGCACACCGGGCTCCCCCGCAGCCGCCGGAGCGAGCAGACACACGCGCCCGGTACACGGATCAGCCCGGGCTGGGCTCCACCGCGTCTGGCTCCCCAGTGCCCCGTTGTGCCAGGGAGCTGTGGAACACAGCTGGCAGGGTCTGGCTGGGAATGTGACTCCTCCAGCGCTGCCCTGGTGGGAAGGCGATGGGTTTCCCTCGGCCACACGTCACCTTCACACCCGGCTGCCCACGGTATCGGCAGGCAGAGGTGCCAGTACCAGGGTTGGTGGGGTGCTGGCAAATGGCAGAGGCAAGGGATGCCTGGGGGCATCAGGCTCCCAGCCCTGGCCACATGCTATCCCGTGGGCCATGACATCAGCAGGAGTACCCTCAGCATGTCCAAGCTGTGAGTGCCGTGTGATGATGGGGACATCAGCTGGAGATCCAAAAGTACCAAGCACCCTAAAAACAGCACTGTTTTCCCAGACACCTTGGTGTGGACGTGCTGGGGGAGGGAGTATCTGATCCATGCCAGCACCCTCTGTTCCAGATGCCCCAAAACACAGCCCCTGCCTTAGCCCTGTGGAGTGGGAGGACACTGTGTCTGGGACACCACAGCCTGGTGGCCGAGCACATCCGGGATACTCCTGAATACAAACAGAGATATGGCCCCAGGACCAGCTGGGGGGCAGAGGCAGGGACAGAGGCACAGGGAGGCCCAGCCTTGCCAGCTGCTTTGTGCCACTGAAAGGCATGAGCTCTGTGCCTGAGCATGGCATCAATCAAACAGAGCTGGGTGGGGAACAGCCCAGTCACACGTCCAGCCTCTCAGCACAGGATGAGGGGAAGCTCTGAGAAAGAACCAACACAAAGAATCATAGAATCATGGAATGGTTTATGTTGGAAGGGACCTTAAAGATCATTCAATTTCAACCCCAGTGCCACGGGACTGGGACACCTTTCACTAGACCAAGTTACTCCAAGCCCCATCCTACCTGGCCTTGAAAACTTCCAGGGATGAGGCAGCCACAACTTCTCTGGGCAACCTGTTCCAGTGCCTCACCACCCTTTACAGTAAAGAATTTCTTACTAGTATCTAATTCAAACTTGACCTCTTCAGTTTAAAGGCATTCCCTCTATCACTCCATGTCCTTGTCCAAAGTCCCTTTCCAGCTCTCTTGGAGCCCCTTTAGGTACTGGAAGGGGCTCTAAGGTCTCTGTGGAATCTTCTCTTCTCCAGGCTGAACAGCCCCAGCTCTCCCAGCCTGTCTCCATAGTAGAGATGCTCCTGCTCTCTGATCATCAATGCAATCATCTATTGTGACTAGATGCTGCTATTTCAGAAGAGTCAAAGCCTTTCCCACAGTGCCTCTGTGCCTTTGTGGTAGAAAGGCAGGGGCTCTTTACTTCTTCTCTCTCCTTTCCCAGGGGTTCATTTCAGCAGATCAATCAATGTTGATGAAGTGAAAGCCCTGGCTGCATTAACAACACAAAAATGCACCGTAGTGGGTAAGTACAAGGGGAACATAAAGCACATGGTGTCTTGGGCATTGGGAAGGGGCTATGAGACAGAAAAGCTCATTAGATGCTGTGAAAATCAGAAGGGCTTCAGAAGTGCAGGATGTTTCTCTGGGCACTGATGTGTGAGGGCAAGTCTCGCTATAGAACATGCCACTGGCAGCCCAGAATGTTCATGTTAATCAGGAAGTGTCAAGCATTGTGCCTCTCAGATGCAGTCGCTGTGCCTGGGTTGTCATGGATTCAGCTTTGGCTGGTGGCATTTGTGATAGACTCAGGGTGCATATCCTGTCCTGCCTTCAGCTCCACTCTGCAGAGGCCCCATGGCATTAGTGGGGACCCATGTGTGCTGTGGGGAAGCGGTGGTCCCTTGCCACCAACAAGATCGCAAGTGCCATAGTCACTTCCTCCCTCTGGGGAGCAGGTGAGCTGGCAGAGAACATCTGTCTGCCTTACCCGGTCTTTTCCAGATGTTCCTTTTGGTGTTGCCATGGCAGGTGTGAGGATCAATCCAAGGAAATACTCGGTGAGTTCACTTCTCTCGTTTCCCTGCCGACAGCCCATAATTCACGCTCCATTTGCACAGCCCTCCCTCTCTCTGCATATCACAGCGATGCCTCTGATGAGTGGGGGGAGACGTTTGTAGTGAGTAACACTTGCCCAGAGACTGTGAAAAGCAGCTTGGGGCGGGGAGAGGGGGGTGAACTCTGGTTTATGGGTCGGTGCATCTGGCCAGAGACAAGCTGAAGGAGGCTGGTGTAGGGATGCTCCTGCCACTGCCTGCTGTGCTGGGGGAAGGGGCAAATCATCAAGAGCTTGGAAGGGCAGGGAGCAAAGGGAGCAGGAGTTCACATATCTCCTTTTTTCAATCCAGGGATCCCAGCTGCTGTGAATAAACTCCCTGGAGTCATCAGGCAGGGCAGGGCAGCTGCCAGATGCTGTACTGTGGCTCTGTGATTTTTCCTGGGGCCTCAGTAACAACTGTGTTTTGTTGCTCTTGTGCAGGAACATGAGCTGGAGAAAATAATGAGGCGTTTTACTGTAGAAAAGGCCAAGAAGGAGTTTGTAGGTGAGAGTTTTGCCCCAGCTCTGTAAACAGTGTTTGCTGGCAGTCAGGGGAGCAGCCAGGCAAGCAGAGAGGTTGCCATTCCACCACTGCCTGTCACTGCCCCAGTGCTCTGCTGTCCCTTCACCACTTTGCCTGCACACTGTGAATTTGGAGTAGAGAGAGCCTCAGGCTGGTCCTACTGCTGGGCAGGGGTCTCAGTGGGCTTTTTCCTCCATTCCTGCTGGCCTGCTCAGACTCAGGGAGGAAGTGAAAGTCTCTTCTGCCTCAGCATATGATAGAGAGCTCAGTGGGTGCTGATCACAAGGCAAAGACCTCTACATTCCGTCTTGAAAGGGACAAGGCAGCAAAGACCTCGTGAAAGCCAAAGCCATTCATACCTGAGGGAAGCTGAGGAGGCCCTGGGGTATGGGCAGCACCACACATTGGTCAGGGGACTCCTTGGTGTGCCCAGGGCCTCAATCAGCCCATGGAAATCGCTTGGCCGCACACATGCTTTGGTTGGAGCACAGCAATCAATGGATATGACACATTTTTCTACCTCCACAAGGCCTGGGATTGACGTGCTGGCCACTGATGTCAGTACTGGGGAGTGGGAGATGTCCTGGATAGCAGATACCTGCACCCACACATTGGGGTACCAGGTAAGCTCTGACAGTGCCAGTTTGGGTCCAAGAGCTCAGTGGGACTCTGAGGGTACAGACCTTCCCTCCAAGGAAGGACCTTCCCTCCCGTTCTTCAGCCCAGGTCCAGCTCACAACTGTGGTGAGGTGCTTCCCCCTGCTGTAACTCCAGGAGCTCCTGCTCTCAGCCAGGCACTGCTGCCCTGATCCATTGCCTGCAGCTGCCCATTCCTGAGGCCATTGCTCTCTGCCAGGGTGGAATAAACTGGAAGCCACAGAGCTGAAGTCCTGCCTGCAGCTGCAACTCTGTGTTTCCCTCCAAGCCCTCACTCTCCAAAGCAGCTCCTTGCCCAAGGGAGGACACTTTGAACTGAGGTTGAACCTTGAGCTGCTGCCCACAGTGGCCTCGGGAACAGCCCTGCCTTTGCTCATCCCTTTCCTTTCCACACATCTGTATGCTTCACTGATGTGGCAGAGAACAAGACAGCTGAAGTTCCTCAGCTACTGTATATAGTTTTGCTGAGTTTTGGGGCTGGTTTTGTGGTGTCAGTGTTGCTTTTAGGAGCTGTATCAAGCTGGTAAGTGCTTTGGGGCAGAGAGTGCAAAGCCCTCTGTCCTCATAAGGAGAGCTGAGCTCTCCCATGCTGTGATGATGCTGTGGCAGCTGATCACACCCCCTCGGTGTGAGGTGCAGGATTGTGCCTGGATGCTGCGTGGTGCCCACCAAGGGACTGTGTTTCTCACTGGAGCTGTGTTCTTTCGGGATTGGTTCTTAGGAACTGAACAGCATGCCGTGCTTGGAACATCGTGTCCAGGAGCTCTGAAGGTGATGAAGACAGGCTGAGCTGGAAGATGAGCTGGAAGCCCTTATCCCATAGGCTCTGCCTTTCACAACCCTCTCATTGGCCGAGGAGATCTCCGCCCTGCCAGGTCCTAGTCTCCACCCAGCCAAAACATTCACCAAGAATGGCCACACTGGGATTTCGGTTTGTGCTTCTCAGCTCAGGCTCCTGAGAGGGAGCTATTACCAGCACAGAGGGTCAGATTCAGTGTCTGTCCCCAAAATTTACCTCTCCCTACACCACCTCTGCTCCGTGTTACTTTAGAGCTTCGGCAAAGTGGGCTGCACACCTGCACAACCTGCTGCATCTGTGTAGGGGTCACAGACAGAGCCATTTACAATCCCAGAGGGATCAATCCCAAGGCACTAGAAGGCTACAAGCAGGTGAATTGAGCCCAGTCATCCCCATCCCTGTTCTTAAAGGGGTGGTGGTCAGTGCCTGTCTCTGAAACACCCACAGAGAATGTGGCTGGCCCTTGTGTCCCGCTGAGCCCAACTCTGAGGGCAGTGCTCAACATCGCTAGGCTGGGACCAGCAGGACTGTCCTGCTCATTCCAGGGCCACAGGACCATAGTTGGCTTCCCAAAAGCAGGTCCCTATGATAGCAGCATCCTGGAAGTGTGCTGCAACATCTTCATCCCTGCCACTGTTGAGAATCAGCTCAGGAGGGAGAACACACCCTGGTGCAAGCAAAGGTACGGACCAGTTGCGCCACACACTCCCGACAGACCCTGCATGGGCGTGCGAGTGGCAGTAGCTCAGCCAAACCTTATCTTTAGGAATTCAGCACCCTAGGGAGGTGCCACATCACCGCACTGACATCTTGCTCACTGTGCTGGAGGGATGGAGCATGAGACAGAGGTGGCGGGTTACACGATTTAGGGTGAAGTAAAGCCCAAGCCCTTCCCTTTGCTGACACAGAGCAAGGATTGTTGGAGTGACCTTGGGCAGCTCTTCTGCATCCTCAGTCTTCATTGCTGTATCAAACCTCCCCCCAGAGCAGAGGAGATGATGCTCTCAAAGGTACTGGGTGTCATGGTGTTGGCACTGAAAATCATGGGCAGCAGAAAAGAGTGAGCAAAGCAGGGGACTGCTACAAAAACCAGCTTACCACCACCACTGTATTTAGGACTGTCCTACACCATGGAGCAGTCAGCTGAGGTATCTGAGGGCTCTTTGCCTCACCCATCCCTGCTCTGGTGCCCTTGCCTCACTGCAGAGGCTCTGGGCTGTATTTGAGAGGTGCCCACCCACAGCACCCCATCACCACTCCTCGCAGCACAAGGCCTGGATTCATCTTCCCGGGACTAGCTTCATGCATTTTGGATAAAGCCTCCTGCTCAGCAGTGTTCCTTGTTGCTGCTGGGTCCCTGTCCCTCTCTCTCTTCCCGTGTTCCCCGTTTCCAGGATTGGTTAGATGAGTCGGGGGTGCAGTGCTGGGTGGGGGCTCTTGTGCCTGGTACTTGTACTTTTGGCACTGCCTGCACCCTCCTCGCAGGGACCTCTGCCCCACCTTGTCCCCAGACCCTCCCAGCACACACCGGCCTCACAGTTCTCCTTTCTCTTTGTCTAGAAAATTACAGTCATGACGGCAAGGTACAAGATCTGGACAGAGACCCTGGAGCAGATGTTCACCACGTGCATGAGGTCAGCTGCACCTACCGACACAGCACCTGCCAGAGCTGCCCTGGTGAGGGTCACAATCCTGCTGCGTGGGGAGTGCCCAGGACACTTCGTGCTGCGCCCTGCTGTCTATAAAGGGTTGGTTTGAGCAAGTTCTCTCTCTTCTTTCTGGCTCCCAGCTCTCCTGGGCAGAGAGCTGTCTTCCCCCAGACCCTCTCTGCCCCAGCCCCTTTACAGCCTCTCTGGCACTGAGGGAAGCCATGCTGATTTAGGTCTGCTTGCTTATGGATGGCAGAATTGGACAAGGGAAGAAAAAAAATGCAATTAGTTCCAGGGGACGAGGAAGCCCAGGGAACAGACAGACCCCAAAGAGCTCTCTCGGTCCTTCTAATAACACGCGGTGGGTGCTAAAGGCACTGCTGCAACCAGCACAGGCACGGGGAGCAGAGCCAGGGTGGGGATTTGCAGGCATCAGCAAACCTGTTGTGTGTCCGTGCTGACTGCTGCAGCTTCACTCCTTGCTGGCAAAGCTGGTGAGCCAGCACGGGTAGGGGATCTAATCTGATATTCATGTCACGGATATTCAGCCCAGCCCCTCACCCCAGCCTGTGCTGTGGTCAAGGGGCTGGAGGCTGGCTGGGGAACTAGGCTGGGTTGGTGGTCCTGCCCCAGGAGAGCTGAAGGCCCAAGGACTGTGCTCTGGGGTGGGTACAGGACCCCCTGCCACGGTGGACATCCCTTAGCAGTGTGTGACACCCGCCTGCCCTTCAGGCGGTCACAGTGCAGCTGAGTGAGCCCGTGGGTGCCAGCCACATCCCTGACCTCTTGAGGGTAGGAAGGGGGAAACCAGTGCTGGAGCCCAGGGCTGTGTCTAGCCTCATCCTGGCTTGTGGTCCACAGCCCCACAGGGCCCCCTGCATTCTCCTGGAGATGCAAAGCCCTGCAGACAGGCAGCTGGCACAGTGACACTGCCTGCACCCCAAGTCTCAGCCAGAGCCTGGCTGGAGGCCCAGGGCACAGTGACCTGCTGCTGACAGAGGACAGCAGCCAGAGGACAGAAAGGCACCCTGTCCTTGTGAAGACCCACCTCAGCCCACTCCCCCACTGCCAGCCCCATTCCTCTTCCCAAAACTACTACCAAAGTATAGGGCCGCTCCCCTCCCCAGGGACCCCACAACCAGGACCAGGGGGCTACAGACAAGAGTTGGCTTTATTCACGGACACGAGGGCAGCTGTGTCACTGGCAGCTGCCCTCGTATTGCACATCCAGCGACGGGGGAATATCCATGCCACGTCACAACACAGCTTCGGCACTATGGGACCTCGGGGGGGGGCGCAGGCACCGTCACCACCCAGCAGGCTGGGGAGCGGGCTTGGACGCCAAGGGTTCACAAAGGCAAAAGACCCGTCCACCCATAGATAGAGATATATATAAAAAAAAATAGTTCCACGATGACCAGAGCAGAACCACAGGGACACGCGTGCAAGCGAAATGTACAGCAGCCCGCGAGCAGGTAAACATGCTTTGTACAGACACAGACACACCGGGACACAGCCGGGGTTTATGGCACTGGGAGGGATACAGAGCCATAAACCCGGGCTTCATGGACACACGCACGCGCACACGCACACACACCAGCCCCTGCGGGCAGCACCCACGGCTCGGGCACGCGCCGGGGCTCGGGGGCTTGGACACAGCGGGTTTTTCTCACTGCTAGACATGTTACGGAGACACGGACACGGTCCCTTGGAACGGAACTGGAGGAAGAACTCGTGAGCGAACGGGGCAGGGGCACCCCTGCTCCTCCCCGGCACACAGGCACCGGCCGGGGCCGGCTGGGGAGGAGCAGGGGGCTACCGGCGGTTCGTTGTGCTGCTGGTGGAAGAGGCAAGGATGGGGGTCCATTATGCCTCTGGCTCGTATTCCTGGTATTCCTCCTGTGGGATGGGTAAAGAAAGAGTTAGTGAGAGAGCTCAGGTGGGGCACAGAGTCCCTCTTTCCCCCAGCCCCGTGCCATCTTTGTGAACACTGTCACACTGTGCCCTCCACAGTGCCCTGTGCCCACCCTGCCACCTTATCTCCTCACCTGCGGGGGCTCCTCGTAGTTCTCCCCCTCTGGCTCCAGCAGTGGTTCGACCAGCGGCTCCTCCGCAGCCTCCTGGGCCACCTCCTCTGCCTGGGAGTGAGCCAGGGGTCAGTCCCACACACGCAGCCCCCCATGTGGCGCCCACCCACCCTGCCCCTGCCAAACCAGCAATGCAAGTAGCATACAGGGGGCTCCACGTAGAGGGAAACAGCGGCACCCTGAGCACACAGCAGCCTGGTTAGCTGGGAGGTGACATGTGCAAGTCCGTGGGACCAGGGGCTGTGTGTGCACATCCCTGTGCTTCTCCTAGCCCCGTGCAGGCCCTGTCGAGCTCCAGGGGCTGGCAGTGCTGCGGGAGCATCCTGCATCCCTGTCAGGGGAGGGCGGTGCTGGGTAACCCCTCCCCGGGGCTGGCAGGAGGGAAAGGGGGGCAGCCGATCCCGCCGCACAGCGACGGTGGCGGCAGTGGCCTCATTTCTTCAGCTGATGCTATTTTGGGCTAAGCTGGAAGCCAACAGCTCATGGGGCGGCGAGCTGGAACCCGCTGCCCCTCCCGCAGCTGTCAGGTCACCTCGCAGCCGCCGGAGCGATGCGCCGCAGGCCCGCGCCGCCGGCCGCCATGGCTGGGCCCGCGCGCGCACACGTCCGCACGCCCCACGCACGCGGCCGCGCACGCGGCCCACACGCTCAGGGCCGCGATGCCCGCCTGGCCTGGGCACAGGCAGAGCACCTGGGCACCCTCAGGGGCCCTCCCCCGGGACTGGGGAGCAGCCAAGGGGCTCCCCGCCAGACCCGGGCACGTGCCAGCCTCCCCGCAGCATCCGGGGGGGTCTCACCTTCAGATCCGCAGGGAACTCCTCTTTCTTCACCAGCCCAGTGGCTGCCGCGATGTTGCCCGCGCCGGAGAACGCCGCTTCGCCCAGCTGGGACGCCTGCTCCTTTGCTTTCTCAGCCACTGCAAGAGCCAGGGCTGCCCATCAGTGCCCCCCCCCTCGTGCCAGGGAGGGGAGCCCAGTTGTGACTTCATGCCCTGCACCACCCAGGGGGAGCTGCTGGGGAGTCGCTGGGCAGGATCAGGCTCTTCCCATTTCCCTGCTGGGGCGCTGAGGAGGGGAGGGGGCCAGGACAGTGCTCTGCAGCTGGGCAGGGAGTGTGAGCCGCCACTGCAAATCCTTGGTTGCGGGATATAAGTTATATAAGAGGCTTTAGCAGAGTGACATCAGCCCCTCAATTAGCCTCTGATCTCGTTAGTGCGGCCACGCTCTCAGGGCCAGAGGGGTACGGCAGTGGGGAGACAGAGCAGACTGTACCTGAGGTTACGCCTTGCACCACACCTTGGGTTTTACTCCCTGAGGGTAGAAAGAGACAGAGATCAGGTTAGAGAGGCCAGTGGCCAGGCTCTGCCACATGCTGTGCCCAGGACCCTTGCAGGGCTCTGAACCAGGGCAGCATCCTGCCCACATCCCAGCCTAGCCACGCCAGGGCAGCCTGGGGGCTGAGGACCCGCCTGGCTCCCTGTAAGGTTTCTCCGGTCCCTGCAGGACCCTCAGGACTGGGGCCACTGCCCCGTGCCTGGCAGGGCAGAGACCCCAGGGCCCAGCACCCTGTCAGAGCCCAGCCAGGCAGGCTGAATGCCAACCGTGCTGCTGAGTAAAATCTCCTATGGGAGCCAGGATCCAAACCCAGAGCTGGTGCCAACACAGCACAGGAAGCCCCACAACTAGAGTGCACAGGGCTGGGTGCTGCTGCTGGCCATGACAATCCTGCCAGGCTCCTTCAGGCAGAGTGATACCACTCAGGACACCCCATGGAATGGAGGTGGGGTGTCTAGGTTGGAAGGAAAGGCAGGGACTGGGCAGCTCCTGCAGGATGGAGCCTCCAGGCACTCCTCAGGCTGCTGGACCCCCATCCAGCACACACACCCTGGGCAGAGTGTGGGTCCAGAGCAGGCATCCACCACTGCCCAAGGGAACAGTTCTGAGGCCTCAGCATTCCCACAGAGCTAATGCCCTCTGGAGCAGGACAGAGACCCAGCCCTGCGCCCTCCTGCCTCCTGCTCCAGTCTGGAGCAGCCTCAGCTCCTGCCCCCAGCATAACAACACCACAGCCAGGCACACAACCTGCCTAGGAACTGCTTCTCCTGCCAGCCATGTCTTCTAGGACTTGGCACCAAATAGACCCAGACCCCAATTGGTAGCACAGAGGGACTCTTTAGTCACCAACTGGGAGCAGGGGAGCTTCTCCTGGCATGGGATGCATTCCAGGGCATTGTCTCTCCAAGGGGGAAAAACGTGGTCCCAGCGCTGCTGCTCCAAGCCGGGTACTTCCCAGCAAGGGGGTCACCACCTCCATCACAGTCCCAGAGCATCCTTGGCACGGAGCCGAGGGACCCTGGGGCTCAGACTGCCTGGGACCGCAGAGGGTCCAGTCCCCGGGGGTCCCATCCCCTCAGCCTGGAGTCCAGCCCCGGCTCTGCTCTTGCCCGCAGAGCCCACCCTCCCGCCTGCAGATTCCTCCCCCCTGCGGGGCTGGGGGGCACTGCGGGCACCGACCCTCTGCCCCGGGGCACCCTGCCTCAGGGTGGTCGTGACGGGGAAGGGGCAGGGAAAGGCGGGAGAGGGGCCGGAGACAGGTGGAAGCAGAAGGGGGACGGCAGGGGGATGGGCAGGAGGACGCAAGGGCAAACGCAGGAGCAGGCAAGGGCAGGCAGAGGGTCCTGCAGGTGCAGGCAGGAACGGGCAGGGATTATCCGGGGGGGCAGGCACGGGCTGGCAGGGGGCAGGCAGGGGGCTGGCAGAGCAAGCCGGTCCTTACCGACATAGAGGACCCCTTCCTTGGTCTTCTCGGCCGCCTCGGCCACCCCCTGCTTGGTCTTCTCGGCGGCGGCGACCACCCCCTCCTTGGCCTTGGACAAGCCCTTCATAAACACCTCCATGGCGGCTCTGCGGGGAGAGGCCGCACGGCTTCACCTCGCCCCGGCCCCGCGCCCGCCCGCCCCGCGCGTCCCGGTCCCGCGCATCCCTTCCCCGCGCATCCCTTCCCCGCGCATCCCATCCCCGCGCATCCCGGTCCCGCGCCCCCGGCCCCGCCGCCCGCCCGACCTGGCTCGCTGTCGGCGGGGACGGGCGGGCCGGGCCGGGCCGGGCCGGGCTGCGGCGGGGCGGGCTCAGTGCGGCTGTGCCGGGGCCGCGCTGCGCCGCGCTGCGCCGTGATGCGCGGGGGGGACCGCGCCGCGCCGGGCTGAGCCAGCCTGAGCCGTGCTCGGCCGTGCCGAGCCGTGCCGTGCCCCGCCGCCCCCGCACCGCCCCGCACGGCAGGGGCGCCCCCGGCCCTTCGCCGCCCCAGCCCGCGGGCTCCCTCCTCGCACTGCTCAGCACGCTGGGAAGGTCTTTCTCCCCATCCTCACCCGTCGTGATACCACCCCACGCTGTCCCCATGCTATTCTGTTCGGATCCCCATTGCATCCTATCCCATCCTCTCTCAGTCCCGTCTCCTTCTGATCCCATCACCTCCTGTCCCCAAACTGTACTTATCCCATCCCATCCTTAACTCATTCTATTCTTGTCCCTGTCCAACTCTCAACACATTCCACCCTGTCCCTGTGCCATTTCTGTCCCCGATCCCCTTCTCATCATGTCCTCTTCCTATCTCATCCCACTCTTTTCCCATCCTACTCGATCCAATTCTGATCCCATTTCCTGCCCATCACATCCCACATCCTCTCCATCCCATTCCTATTGCATGTTGTTCCATCTGATCCTAACCTGATCCCACTCCTATCCTCCAATCTGATGCTACCCCATCCTCTTTGTGTACCATCCTGCCCTGCCCATACCACACCACCTTGATGCCCCCCACACATGGTCTCCACCTTACCCCATTCTACTTCCCCATCCTGATCCCCTCCCACTCTGAGCACCTGCTCTCATCCCCCAGCTCCCTGCCCTAGAGGGGAATCCCCAAACTCCCTGCTCTCCAGGAGGGGCAGGCCTGACACCCCCTCCCAGGACACCACCCTCCTGCCCCACCAGCTGCAGCTGTGACGGCTCCTCATCCTGCCTGCCTGTGGGCATTTAAGAGCCAGGGGCAGCCCAGGGAAGCATGTGCTGGGCAGGATGGCTACAGGAGAGCAGGTGGGTGCTCACCCTGTGAGCTGGGGAGGCAGGCCTAGGCAGCTCTGCTATCCCTTGGGGCTCCTAGTGTGAGCATGGCTGAGGGGCTGCAGGCTGCCTGCTGGGGTAGCCGTGGGGCTCCTCAGGGCTGTTCCCTCTTCCCCAGCAGAGGCAGGAGAAGCGGCGCCGGCGCAGGGCTCGGCAGCAAGAGCTGCTCCCAGAAGAGGTCCTGGACAAGCACCCCCTACAGAACAGGTACAGGGAGCCCAGCCATGAGCAGCCTCTCCCAGCACCGAGAGGGGTGTGCTGGGTCTGGAGGGGGTTTCCAGCATGGCTGAACACTCTCTCCCTCCCCAGATGGGCACTGTGGTTTTTCAAGAATGACAAGAGCAAGATGTGGCAGGCAAACCTGCGCCTCGTCACCAAATTCAGCACTGTGGAGGATTTCTGGGCGTGAGTGTCCCTTCTGGAGGTGTTCTGGTGGGGAGGTCTGGGCCAGAGGAGGGTGCTGGAGGTCCCTGAGGCACCTCTTCTCATCTGCTTCTGTGTCTCCACCTGGTACAGGTTGTACAGCCACATTCAGCCTGCCAGCAAGCTCTCATCTGGCTGTGACTATTCCCTCTTCAAGGTATGATACCCCATGCTCACAGTCCCCACCGTGCCCAGCATTATAGGGGCACATTGAGTGCTGGTGGGGCTGGCAGGATGCCCTGGCTGTAAGGTGGGAGGAGAAATCCGGCTGGATATTCACAGCTTCCAGAGCCAGCTTTGGCCCAGTGCTTGGTGCCCCGACCATCCCCTTGCCCATCCCTAGGATGGGATCGAGCCCATGTGGGAGGACAGCCAGAACAAGCGTGGCGGGCGCTGGCTCGTCACCCTGTCCAAGCAGCAGCGGCACACCGAGCTGGACCATTTCTGGCTGGATACGGTGAGTGCAGCCCTTCTCGGGCTGGCCTGGGGGTTCTGGCTGTGGCACTCCACCTGCCCCAGGGCTGAGCCCCAGAAGGGACTGTCCTGGGCTCCTTTCTTCCCGGCAGCTGCTGTGCCTCATTGGGGAGATGTTTGATGAGTACAGCGACGAGGTGTGCGGGGCTGTCATCAACATTCGCACCAAGGGGGACAAGATTGCCATCTGGACCCGGGAAGCAGAAAACCAGGAAGGGGTCACCCACATTGGGTAATGCAGTGTCAAGGGAGGCTGTACAGGGCTAGTTTTGGGGGGGAATGGGGTCTCTGGGCAGGGAGCCAGTGGCAGAAGTGCTGCCCTGTTCATGCAGCCCTTTCCTTCTGGCAGGCGTGTCTACAAGAAGCACCTGGGCCTGTCACAGAAGGTGACCATCGGGTACCAGGCTCATGCAGACACAGCCACCAAGAGCGGCTCCCTCCCCAATGCCAAGTTTGTGCTGTGATTGTGGGGGTAGCAGTGAGCTACTTGTGGGGTCCCCATGTACTGTTTCAGAATGAATGACTGCATCTGAGTATGGTCTGTGCCTCTAGAGCTCTGAAAATTTGGGGTGGCTCTTGTTTGGGGATGGGGAAGGGGATGATGTGTTGGCCTCCCCACCCCCTTTCTGGGTGAGCAAGGCTGGGAGCACAGCACTGTGGCATGGGGCATGTTCCCCTGCCTCCTCTAGTGCCTGGGACCAGTGGCCCTCTCCCTGGGGCTGTGGGGGTGTTTCTCTGCTCTAGGGGACCCTGGATAGACCCCAGGATGATGCCGGGTTCTGTCTTCCCTGGCTGAGGCACAGGCACAACTCACTGCCCTGTAAGCCTGGGCAGGGGAGGGAGTGCTGGAGCTCAGCTCAGCCTGGTGAGCTGGTTCCCATCTCTCCTGAGCCCTGCACATCAGTGAGATGTGGTTCTGCCTTCCCAGGAAGGTGATCTCCCCGGTTGAGGGCTGTCAGCATCCCAGCAGGGTGGGTGCTGGGGCTGCAGTACAGCGTTGTCCCCATGCTGGATCACCTCCCACAGACACCTCCCGCACAGGTGGTACAAAGTTGTTTGCTTCCCAAGGCTTTACTGGTGCCAGACCTACGTGTTCACAGCCTCAGTCTGTTGAGCCCTGACTTTGCTGGCTCCTCCTTTCTGCTGTCCCTCCCTGTCCTGGACCCTGGCTGCAGAGAGGCCACTGTATTCCCTTCCAGATTCAGCCCAGCCTGCACTCTGTCCTTCAATCTTTTATTTGTGTGTTTGATTGTTGGATGTGTCCTCCTTCTCTGCCTAGTCAGGTTCTCGAGGTGGAGCTGTCTGCTCACCTACTGACAGTGCTGCCTGCAGCTCTGCCCTCACTGCAGCTCTGATGCAGGAGGAGCATCTTCCATCCCCTCCAGCAGCCCTCCATGTCAGCCTAGGGTTACACCTTATCCAGGGCAGCACGTCCAGCCCATCTGTGCCTCCCCATGAGCTCAGAGTCAGGGTCACTCATCCCCCATGGTGCTGTGTCAGCACTGCTCTGTCTGAAGCCAGGCTCTGCAGAGAGCTGGTCCCTCAGAAGGACGAAGTATCGACCACATCTGTGCTCTTGGAGTTGCTTGAGACCTGTCTGGTCGCAGCTTGGCAGGCAGCTGGTGCAGCCCTGACCCCTGGGGTCTCGGCTGCCTGCAGTGCAGCCCGTGGGGTTGAGCTTGCTGAGCCCTGCACTGCCCTGGGTTGCTGCTGCGGCTCCATAGAGCCGTGTCCCCAGGACTCAGCTGCCCTTCTCCAGGGGACAGCAGCAGGGACCCCAGGGCACCTCCCCTGGGGAAGCTATGCCAGGGCTCTGCCTGCCCTCCACCACCCCACATTGCCGTTGTGCCAGGCGGAAGATGCCGCTAAGAGGGTGAAGACAGGAGCTCGTTCCTGTCAGGCAGCGTACCAGGCCGTATCCCTGTGTCCTTGCATCACGTGCTGTCGTTTGGTCACTTCTCTCTGCAGGTGTAGGGGGGGCAGGACCCCACTACCCTTCCCTATAGGACAACTGGGCTGGAGGTGCTGCAGGCAGCAGGACCAGGGTGAGGGGACAGTGTGGGGAGAAAAGCAACACCGCCGACTTGGGGTGCCTGCAGGCGAGGGAGCGAGGGTCGGCTCTGCCTGCCCTGTCCGGAGGTCCCGCACGGGTGGTGTGTGCCGGCAGCCTGGGTGCTGCCTGCGCTGCCTGTACCGCCGGTCCCTCGCCACGCGATGGTGCCGCTCGCCTGGCCTTGGCCAGCTCCGGCACGGCAGGGCTGGCAGCCTGCCCTGCCTGCGGTGGGGTCCCTGCCTGGCCGGCGGTAGGGTACACCCTGGCTGCAGTGGGGTGACAGAGCTACCCCAGGTCCCCAGAGGAGAGGCAGGCAGAGCCACATGTGGGTAACAAGGTTGAAGCTGGAGGAGAGGGTGCCGAGACCCCCTTAAAACACACCATTAATGCTCCTCCCCAGCAGTGACAGTGTGAAGTGTATGAGACCCAGGGCTACCTGTCCCTCTGTCCCTTTAAGCCACTGCACTGCCCCACCTGGCCCTCCCATAGCCCCCCACCTGCCTCTGGGGCTGAACCCCCTGCTGTCTTTGTTCCCTTACCCCAATGCTGGGGGCAGCAAGGGCATTGTTCCCATGGGGCACCCCAAACCCTGTCACCCAGGAAGGTCAAGGTTAACTGGGGCGGGGGAGCAGAGGCTGCTGTAGTGCTGTGGTTCATCGCCATTCTCATGCAGCCACGGCGGGATTTCATTTGATTGGAAAAAATAATAGGAGCCATTTATCTCCATGGCTTTATGGGCTCCTAACATCCCCACAGCCCAGCTAGGCTGGGAGGCTGGCAGTGCCCACTCAGAGCCCACCCTCTGGGGACACAATGACTTTCATCCTTGAGTCCTGCACTCCATGGTCCCTCTCTGAGGGCAGAAGGTGCCGGGGGGCACTCGGGGACCCCCCCGGGTGGTTGCCAGGAGCCACCCAGTGAGCACACCAGTGCCAGTGCTGCCCCCAGCCTGTCTCATGCTGGGTAGCTGTCCCAGCTGGCAGCCAAGCTGGCAGCCCTGTCAATAATAATAATTAAAAATTAATACTAATCAAAAAGGAGAGGCAGATGGCAGCAGACATGCGGCAGGGCTGCAGGTGGGGGGTTGCACTGGCGAGAGAGGGGCCTGCAAGGACAGGGGTGAGGAGGGCAGGAGTGCTGTGGGGTCCAGTGGGGAGAGTGGTGCAGAATGTGGGACTGATATGAAACAACAGATGGGGGATGTGGGGCTGCAGTTGCTGTGGGGCACAGCAGGAGTGAGGAGAGAAGCACAGCTCTGGGCTGGTGCAGGGATGGAGATCCATGTCCCCCTCTCTGGGCAGGTGGAGTGGGTTGGTGGTGCTGGGTGCCTCTACAGGGTCACTTTGCCAGCAGCTGGCGTGCAGCCATGGCCAGGCACTGCCAGTCTGGCTTCTCCCTGAGCCACTGGCTCTGTCAGCAAGGACAAATCCTGCCTCCTGCCCTCAGCATGCATCTAGGACCAGGATGGGTGCAGGCACCCATTCTGTTACAACCAGTGGGTGCTGCAGGGTTAAAATCCCCCAAATAACTGGGGAAGGAGCTGCTGGCTCCGTGCAGGGTGTGTGGGCCGGTGAAGAACAGGCAGCGCTGGCTCACCGTGGGAGTGGGCAGGCAGTGCGGCTGCCGGCACTGGGGCTGTGTCACACTGTTCCTGCAGTGCCTGAGCCTGTCACCCAGCCAGGGGTCACAGGGATGCTCTGGGCCTTGCAGGAGGGATGTGTGTGTGCGGAGACCCCCGTCCATGGGTACCACCAGCATCCTATGAGCATTCCTGGATTGGAGCCCCTCATACCCTCCCTGCCCACCCTGCCAGGCCCTGAAAAGGATACAGACTGTGCTGGCCCTCCATCCAGAATCACCATGGCATGCAAGGAGAGGCACCCAGGGTGAGGGGTACCTACAGCGCACTGTTCCCATGACAACCTCCCGGGAGAGATAGCAGTCAGTGTGGGAGATGGGGGAGGTGAGGGGCTTGTGGACCCCTCCACACATGGGCTGCTGTGCCTGGCAGGACGCAGTGGGGCACAGCAGAGGGGCTGCACATGTGGGTCTTGCTCCAAGACTTGGGCTCTGCCTGCTCCATCCTGTTCCCTGCCTGCTGTCCCTACAGTGTGGGGCAGGCAGGCATGGCAATGCTGGTGCTGCCTGTCCAGGCTGGGCTGCTGCTCTACAGCAATAGCTTTGCACGGGTTCTTTGCACAGCTGGTGGGGAAGGGGTTAAGTGCCTGCAGGGTCCTTCCCAGTGCCAGCAGCAGAGGAGGGGAAGACAGGGACAGTATCTCCTGCCCTGCGCCTCAGGGAGCCTGTACCTGAGAAGGGTCCTTTGCTGTCACTTCTCATCTGGGTGGATACCAGGCTCTACAACACGGCTGAGCACTCTCCTTCCCCGCAGGGACGGGCAGGCACTTCTCGCTTGGCAGAGGCAGGCGGGGGGAGCGACTGGGTGGGATGGGGACAGGGATGGTGATGGGGACAGTGTTGGGAGCTGTATGGACGCAGACCTGCAGGCATAGCTGCAGCACGGGGCTGTGCAGGTGGCAGGCAGTACCACCACCCCTGTGGGGTGTGTTCTGCTGGACCTACATCATGATCTGGGTGCCCCCAGCTGGCTGGCCCATGCCCATGGGGTCTTTTCCTGCCCCAGTTGCTGTGCCTGTGCTTCTGTGCAGCCCCTGCCCGCAGCCCCCTCCCTTGGCTCCCCATGTGGATGCCACCAGCTCCAAGGGAACAACAAAGATCCATTAGCACACCACCCCCTCATCCTCCCAGTGTGACATAGGGACCAGTCACTCTCCTGGTTCACAGGGGAGCAGCTGTCAGCCCTGGGGTGCAGAGCACATGGCAGGCAGCACCACTGATGCCTGTCCTTTCCCTCCAGGCCCTGTGCACCCTGGTGTGCCCTTGCAAGGGGCTGGTGATGCTCCAGCTCACAGCCATCCCCTTCTGCGAGGCTGGGGGCTGCCAGGCTCCCCACCAGGCTCCCTGCATGCCCCAAGCACCACGTTTCTGGCTGGGAGGGCTGGTGTTTCCCAGGCGGTCGATGCACCCATCGATCCCGCACAGCTCCGGCGGCTGCTCTCCCACCGCCCTGCTAATTAATTGTCTGCTGCTGCTGCTGCTGCTGCTGTGGGAGTGCTGGGCACCCGGGGCGCCTGGGCTGCCTGCACCCTTCCCTGCTGGCACCCTGCCATGCCTGCACCCTGCCCTGCTACCAGCTCACAGCTCCTACCCCACACGTGGCCTGGAGCTGGTGCCCACCTGTGTCACGGAGTGGGGGGAGTCTGTATCAGGCTAGGGAGGGGGCTGGCAGGCCAGAGCAGGGTGAGAAGCACAAGGGTCTGAGCAGGAGTTTGGGAGGCAGCGCATGGCCACTTGCAGCCCCCACCAGTTGCCCATGTCCAGGACAACCTCCCACTGCTCAGTAATGTGCCTGACCCAGCCTGCACCAGTCCCCAGCAAGGCATGGGGACAGGGACGGGGACAGGGATGCTGCCTTTGTGCCGGGATGTAATGAGATTTCTGCTTGGCTGCCTGGATAGAAAATCCCAGACAGAGGATGCGAAAATCCTCACCAAGCCCAGGCAGCCTCCTGCCCTGGGCGTACAGGGGTGCCCCCAGCCCAGCACCCACAGTGTTCCCAGGGAGGCATCAGCACCAGCTCGGCCTTGAAGCACCCACTGCACTGCTTGGCATGGGGTGCCCATGTGCAGTCCAGTGGCTTCACTACACATTCACCCCACTGACCCCTGTCCCAGCTCCACTCTGCCACTGGTTCAGCCACCCCATGCCAGGGCTAGGGGTGCCAGGCACACCCTTGGGGACTCCAGGTTGCATGCCACCACCTCCTGTCTGCCTGGGCACAGGTGTCTGCATCCTCGTGCTGCCGGACCCTGATGCTCTCTGGTGAAATTCCTGGTACTGCAGTATTGTGTCCACAGGACCCTCGTGTGCAGGGTGGCACCATGCTGCACCTTTGGCTGCCTCATTTTCCCCCACAACAGCAGCAAATCCATCTCCTCAGAAAACAGGGAACAGCTCTGTGGGTGCTGGGGCTGTGAGGAGCAGGTTGGTGCCGGGATGGGCTTTGCTGCACGTCTTAATGGAACCCTTCCCACCCCTGGCACCGCGCGCCGTTAATCTACTCTTGCAAATGGCTAATTTTGAAAATCCTCTTATCAGAATTAGGTCCTCAACATCCATATTTATTTACTTTTCATTTTCATAATCTTTCCGCTCCTTGTGTGGCTGGGGTTGTTCTCACTGGCTCCATTTCTGAGCGTCCCTGCGCAGGATGATACCCGGGATGTCCCACACCATGTCATGTAATCCCAGGCCAAGCTGTCCCATACCACGCTGTATTTGCCACGCTTTGTCCTTCATATGGCGCACGTGTTCCTCACACCTTTGGCTCTGCCAGCGACACCACCAGCGCTGGTGCCTGCTCCCCATCAGAAGACTCTCTTGCCCGTGCCCCGCCCAGCCCCGTCCCTGCCCGGCGCCGGGGCCGCCGCATCCTGCCCGCGGGTCCCTGCATTATGCATTGTTTATTCGTCAGCACCTTCCCTGTTTGTAACTCAATTAAGCAGCCGCGGTTTTGCTAATACAATGGTGTTTAATATTCGGCTTCCTTAAATACCACAAATGGATAGGGAGGCAACACACAGGCGATCCATTATACATGAGCTCAAATATCTACTTAAATATTTGATAGGAGTTTAGAAAATCTCAGGGCTGGCCTTGCCCGTGGCTGCTAAGGCTGGGTAGGAGGTCAACATGGCACAGGCAGGGGCTCTTCCAGGCCTCATGGTGGTGGGAGCTGCCTCATCTTGGCTGGCCCAGACAAAATTGGCACCTGGGACACATCGTGAGAAGTGAGCGCTGCCAGGGAGGTGATGTCCCTGGGGAGGTGGCAGCCGAAGCCCACAGAGCCTGGTGATGCCCTCCCTCCGGCTCAGCCCCAATCCGGTCTCTTTCAGATGAAAGTCCTGGCACAATGGCTGTAGCACAGGGCTGAGCCATGACCACAGCACACTGGAGAGGAGAATTAATTTTTAATTCCACCTTAATTACTTCGATTAATAATCCATTTACGGGACCCAATGGGGCCAGTGTTTCTGGTGTCCCCCCAGGGTTTGTGGGACACCCAGGTGCTGAGCACATGGCACTGGGGGCAATGGGCCAGCTGAGTACTGTATTCTTCTCCCCAAAGCCCCTGAGTCCTGTGGCTCCCTATGTGCTGCAGCCTCTCACACCACCCTGGTGGGTGGTCAGGGGTCTCAGGTGCCCACATGGGCATGAGCCGGGCAGACATGGACCCTTGGCAACAGGGCTCAGGTCTCTGGCAGCTATGGAGCAGGATCTGGCTCATCCATCCCCTCAGCTTCTCCTCAGCAAGAGGGAAAGCAAGCGGAATTGAAAGTGATCTCCCCAATCTGTATTAATTAGAGTCTATTAATTCGTCAGCATGCCCTGCCACTTCCCCACTGACGACCCAGCCGTGCTGGTCTGCAGCACAGGAGGGACACACAGAGTGACACCACGCAGCCCTGGCACAGCACCTACGTGGCACTGTGCATCACCAGCACACAGTGAGGGAACCCGGAGAAGCCAAGGCAGGACCGGGCACCACCAGCAGCCCCTGGACAGGGAGGATGCAGTGGGTGCCCACGCAGTGGGAGTGTTGTTGCTGGCACTGCTGGCAGAGCACCAGGAGTGGGAGAGCGGTGCAAGGAGCAGATGGGGCTACCACCATATGGGGGGCCCCGAGCCCCCTCCCCACCATGCTGCCCCAGGGTGGCACCATGCTGGGCACCCTGCTCAGGTGCCATCTGTGCTGGGTACCCTCGCCTTGCCCTGCCCCACTGCCAGCCTGGGGGATCCAGCCACTGTGAGAGCCCAGGCTGGGGGTCCCGGTGCTGCGGGGGAGCTCACCCTGGTTCCCATGGCAGCCCCCCCCAGAGCTCATGTGCAGAGCGGTGACTTCAGCAGGAGCAGATGGAGCCGCAAGGAGTAAAAACATCCTGTTTCCATGCAAATGCCATCAGTAATAACGAGCCAGCCTGAAGGAGGGTGGTTATTGCTGTGCCAGGGCTCTGCCCATAGGGGCTGGGGCTCTCCTCTGCCACTGGCCCCCACCAGTGTCCATACAGGACGTGGTACCACCTGGGGTAGGCGCATGGTGGGACGGGAGCAGGCACACATGGGTGTCACCCCACACTCACTGCCCTACCTGTGTGCATGGCCAGTCCCCAGCTGCATTGGCACGGGAGGTCCCTGGAGGGTGTGATGATCAGAGATGGCTCTGGTCTTGTCCCAGGGCTGTGCTGGTGGTGGGCTTGGCTCTGCCTGGCACTGCCGGCATTGTGCTGGGGTGGATGGAGCCGTGGCACAGCTGGTGCCACCCTGGAGAGCTGCGCTGGTTTCCCACCCTCTTCAGTTCTTGAAGGCATCAGAGCAGTTGTTAATTGTTCCTGATGCTGCTAATGAAATTATTGCTGCGTGATGCTGGGAACCACTGCCTGGCCCCACAGCTGGGGACAGGGACTGCTCAACACTGCTGGCGTGGACTCTGGCTCCCAGAGGGTTTGGGGAGCACCTTGGGCACCCCAGTACAGCCTCACCCCCCTTTGACCCTTGCCCCTTGTCCGCACTATAATCTGCTCACTGGTGACAGCAGTACTGCTTGAGGGCACCTTGGTTGGCTTCAGGGAGGGCATGGGGAGGGAAGGGGATGTATCCTGCAGCCACAGTCCCTGGGAGAGGCCAGCTTCGCTGAGCATGGGGTACCTTGAGGCCAGATCCCCACGTATGGCAGTGAGGTGGGGCTCCACAGGTAACCCACGTTCCTGCCAAGATGGTGTCCCCACTTCCATAGCATTTCCTAGCATGAGACACACAGTCGCCCACCAGAGCTGTGGTGGTGCAGGGCAGGGTGTCTGCAGGACCCTCATCTCCTGGGATTGTCCTTCCACCCTCCACCCATGTGTTGCCAGGCTGGGCTGGGGGGGACCCTTGGGCATCACCCGGTGTTGCAGCAGAAGTTTAGGGCAGAGTGGGTTGTGGAGATGCATCGGGTAGCGGGGGTGCGCTGCCGGGGGTGTCCCGGGGGGATGCAGTGCCGGGGGGGGGTCCCGCGGAGGGGGGTGATGCCGTGCCGGGGGATGCACCGTGTCCGGGGAGACGCAAACCGGGGATGCCGCGCTGCGCTGCGCTGCGCTCGGAGACGGTGCGGACCCTCCGCGGCGGCCCCGTTGTGTGCTGAGGAGAGGGTGCAGCGCCGGCGGGGGGAGCGGTGCCGGCGGTGCAGGCGGGGGGCGGCGGCGGGGGCGCGCCCAGCTGTTGCGCCGTCCCTTCCGCGGGCGGGTCCGCGCTCCCGCCCCGCATTGGCGGCGCCCGGGCGGAGCGGAGCGGCGCGGCGGCGGGCGGCAGCCGCGGCGGGGCCGGTGGCGGGGGCGCCATGGCCCGCTGAGGGCGGCGCGGAGCGCGGCCCGCCCTGCTCCCTCGCCCCGCAGCGCTCCGCGGGGCGCGCCATGGGTGCGCGGCCGCCCCGCCGCCGGGCCCCCCCCGCCGCCGCCGCCGCCGCCGCCGCGCCGGGGCCGCTCGGTGCCCTGCTCGCCGCTGCCCTGCTCGCCGCCGCCGGTGAGTCACCGCGCGTCCCCTGCGGGGGCACCGCGCTCCGGGCGGGAGGGGGGGGGACCGGCGGCGCGGCGGGGACCCGGCACCGGGACTGGGCGGCGGGCAAGGTCACCTGGGGAGCGGCGGCGGGTGGGCGTCCTGCGGAGCGCCGGTGACCTCCCGGGGACGGGAACCGTTCGCCGTGCTGTGGGATGCTGGGGTGTTGGCAGGGCGCTCTCCCGGACCGGGAATGTGTCCCCAACCCCACGGAGGGCATTGCCGCCCGCCGCCCCATGCCCGAGCGTGGCCGCACACGCGTGCCCAGCCCGCGCTGCCCCGGACGCTGCCCGCACTGGGGGGGCTGGCACTCGCCGCCTCGCCGGCACAGCTCCGCTCCCCCGGGACCCTACCAGCCCCGGGCACGGGTGTCCGCAGCACACCTGCCCCACGCACAGCATCCCTGCCCCACGCACAGCATCCCTGCCTCTGGCACAGGGTCCGTGCCGTCCACATCGCCTGGCCGGGACACAGGGAACCGCGGTGGCGGGATAGCCCGGGGGGTGCTGTCACGCCACGGGGATGCGCGTGGGTGGCCGTGACGCGGGCAGGATGCGGGGCTGTATCGGTGCTGCTGCAGACGCGAACGGTCCGGAGCCCGGCTGCCCCCGGCGCTGCCCCCTCGGGCAGGACTCGGCGGGAGGAGGAGCGGTCGGGCGGACCCCCGGGGCTGGGCCACCCCGGCGGCCGGGCCAGGGGTCGTGTGGCCGGGGGTACGATGGATGCCCGGGGCTGGCGGCCACTGGCAGGTGTCACGACAGCCGGGAAGTGGCGGCTGCAGACAAAGGACCGGGCTGGGGGCGGGGAGCTGCGCGAAGCTGGACGTGCGCTCTGCGGGGAGTCCGAGGGGGGGGACCCCCTTCTGCGTCCGGAGGTCCCGGCCCGCTGACCCTCCTGCCGCCACCGGAGACGTCCCCTAGCCTGGCCTCGATGTGCCAGGAGGGCACAGTGGGCACCCAGGGGGGCTGCAGCCACAACCGTCCTGGCAGCCCCAGGGACCCTGCGTTCTCAGCGCGGCCCCGTCTGCAGGGGGACACTGCAGAGCCGGCGCGGTGAGTGGGCATCCTTTGGATGCAGGGGATCCCATATGGGGGGTGCTGTCATACTGACCCCCAGCTGGGCATGGAGCAGGGCTGTCCCCATGGCACCCATGGGGACGTGGTGATGGATGGATGTGGGGGGCAGAGGGGCAAGGAGTGCACCAGAGCAGTCCACACCAACCCTGCAATGGGAAGTGTGGGGGGTCTGGCGGTGCCAGCGCTGGTTCAGGCGGTGTGGTGCTGGTGCTGGTCCCCACCACTCGCTTTGCAGGCAGCTCACAGCCGGCCGCGGCGCGACTGAGCCCAGCCACCAGCACGGGCACCGCTCAGCACAGACAGGGCTGGGCCTCTGCTCCAGCCTGGCATAGCATGGCACGGCATGGCATGGCATGGCATGGCATGGCATGACACAGCTCCCCTCCCCCAGGGAACCGAGGCACAGGCTGGGGGCGGGGAACTCGGCTGTCCAGGCAAAGTACCCCTAACTGCCCGACAGAGCAGCATCCCCGGTGTGCCCACTGTGGTTGGTGCCTGCAGGGGAAGGGCAAGGGTGACAGAGAGGGCTGGGGCTCACTTCTGGGCAGCAGTGAGGGGCAACCTCTCGAGATGGGAGCCTGTCCTGCTCGACTGCTACACTGGATAGTGGGCAAGGGCACGGGAGCAGGGTCCTTCCTGAGAGCTACCACTGATCCAGCAGTGCCGTGGCATCTTTGCAGCAGGTGCCAGACCCTAGTGCATCTCCTGCTCTGGCGAGTGTGACCCACAGCAGCCACAGCAGATGCTGTCCCAGCTCCTCTGGTTGGGGCCACAGGCTCTGCTCTAATCCTGCACAAGCCACATGGTGCAGTTGGATTCACTGGTCTGCCAGGGACCCCTGGGCTCCAGCAGACAACCCCCAATCACTGCACCCCACAACGTGGTGCCCCACAGCCTGGCATGCCAGGTCGTTGCATCGCACAGCACCCCACAACATGTGCCTGGCTGGGCACTGGTGGCTCTATGGGGCAGGCAGGAGGGCAGGGTGGCGGGCAGGGCTGGCACACACCGGGCACTGGGAAGCTTCCGTGCCGGCTGTCAGCATGAGCACGCGGCAGACGCAGCCTGCCCAGGGCTGTTTGTTCTGGCTCGGTGCCACGCGGGGCTGGCACTACATCAAACCGTGCGGAGCCTGGCAGGTGCTTGCGGGAGGGAACAGGGGCGCTGACGGTGCCGCCAGGGGCTGGGCACCCCTGGAGCCACTGCGGGCCCTTCACAGCCTGCCCCACCTGGGTGGTCGGCGGCACACGAGACCACTCTGTAACTGGTGCTGGTGTCCAAGGGATGATGGCGTGGGGACCATGCGCTGTGCATGGCCTGCTATCCCCTACCCTCGGTGCCAGCACCGCTCTGGGTCCCAGCACCATCTCTGGTCCATGTGCCGCTTGTTTGCCTATGGGCATGCTGGGGTGGGCTGGCTCCAGACTGGGCACACTGGGACCCTGTCTTCATCCAATCAGTCCCAGTTGCCCAGTTACCCTGCTGTCAGCTCGTGCTTTGGGTGCTGCTCCCGGGTGGGTGTCAGGCAGATTGCAGCTCTCTGTGGGGCCCCAGACCCTGCTTAGCCCAGGGCTCCTGCAGGACCGGGGTCGCAGGTTCCAGACCCCTCAGCCAGCCCTTGCTGCCACAGGGTTGTGAGGTGCTGGGGCTGCGGTCACCACCACATGCCACCCGTGGGTATGAGGGGGAGAGACTGCGGGACTGGACCCTAGCACCTGGGACTGTTGCACGAACAGAGGGGCCTTCCTGACCCTGCACTTATTTCCCCTGCCTGCTCTGGTGGGATGCAGGACTGAGGGTGACCTTGACACTCCTCCCGCCAGGGCCAGGGCTCAGCCGGGGTGTTTGCTTCTCACTGTCAGTTAAAAGAGAGTCAAGAAAGCCACTCAGCTTCCCCAGGATCGGGACCGCAGGGACAGCTCCCGCACATGGGACTGGGCTGGTCATGTGTCCCCCACCATCCCAGTGCCAGGTTGGGCTAGAGTCTCATCCCCCACTGAGCAGAGGCCAGGACAGGACTCTTTCCCCTTGCAGTGCTGCTGAGAAGGGCTGTCAGGGCTTGGAATGGGTCCTGCCAGTACACGAAGTCTGGTGAGCTTTGGGGCTTCACAGACACCTGGGGTTGGTGGGGAACAGTTCCCCTCTCAGCCCTGGCTCTGTGTGTGCCTGGTGGAAGAGTGCCTTGCACTGGGTGCCAGGGCTGGTAGCCCCCAGGCAGGTGGAGGTGGTCCCTGGGGAGGAGTTGCCAGCCCTGGCTGCCTTTGCTGGCACTGGCACCATTGTCCCCAGACCCTAGGCACAGGGCAGTGTGGGCCATGCGCAGGCACAGCGTGGGCACAGCCGGGGCGTGCAGCCCTGGGCTGGCGCTGGGAGCCCTGCCCACCCTGGCACATACTAATTGCATGTAATGGGGAGAGCGGTATCAACTCAAATCCATAATTAGGCAGCTCCATTGTCATGCAAACCTGCCTAATTCATTCATAACGAGCGCTTGCTTCATCAGCGCCCAGACTCTGCCAGGCACTCACCGGGAGACAGGCACCCCCACTCAGCATCCCCCATGGCCGTGGGGCTGGCACACGTGGGGCACATGCCAGCAGGGCCAGGACAGTGGCTGGCTCACTAGGACATGCTGGGATGTTGGGTACGTGGTGCTCGGGCAGGCAGGGGCACCCCGGAGGGCACTGTGCCCATTGGAGCATGGGGGATGCGTTGGCATCATGTGCCCATCGTCGCGTCGTCCCCAGTGCTCAGCACGCGCCAGGCTGGCCGGGAGCCAGGCCCTGTTACCCAGCTTTGGCATCTGACCCTGCTGGCTCCCTGCCCAGCTGGGGCTGGCACTGGCACCCGCCTGGCATTGCCGTGGGACTGCGTGGGGCGGGGAGGTGGGTGCAGGAAGAGCCTTCGCTCATGTCCTGATGCCCCAGGTGAGGGTTGAAGCAGCTGTGGGCAGCTGGGCAGTGCTGGGCAATGCTGTGGCCCATGGCTGGGTGTCTCCCAGAGGCAGAACTGGCTCATCGTGGCTCAGAGCCAACCTCTTCCAGCAGGATGGTGCCCGGCTCAAAGCCTCAGACAAGCTTTTTGATTGTGTCGAGTTGTGCCAGTTCCCTTCTCCGCACCCTGCAGAGAGCAAAGTGCCAGCAATGGGATGCCCCTCTGTGCAGGTTGGCACCCGCAGGCTCCCCTGGGCACAGATGGGCACCCTCTGCCCTCCCCCTAATGCCCACCCTTCCCTCGTTAAGGCCGTCGCAATCAGCAGCAATTATTGCTTTAATTACCTGCTGCTGGGGCGCAGGCCGGGCGTCAGCAAAGTGCAAGGAAATCTTTCATGTTAATGGTGTGCCAGGCCTGGCATGGACACGATGGATGGGGTACCAGCTGGGAGCAAATCTGCTGTCTGCAAAGCCCACAGGGATTCAGGGAGGTCCACAGAGGGGGGCACAGTGGTGGAGGCAGGTGCTGGTGTAAAGGTCCCGCACACCGCTGTGGGGACCCCCAGAGTGGCAGCAGCAGGCAGGGGTGCATTCAGGGGTTGGAGACAGAGGGAGGATGGGGCAGGATGCCCCATCAGGGGTGACCGATGGTCACCAGGGCAGCAGCATTCAGGGCAGACCCGTGCCATTGGAGCGCTGTCCCACTGCAGGCAGCCGCCTGCTCCCTCCCCGGGGCAGCTGTGCCAAGCAGGCACCCACCACTGTGCTGGTGCCGGGTCTGGCACTGCCGCAGCCTCCCGTAGGCAGCCCCTCCTTGCCAAGAACATGCTGACCTTCCCAGTGTCTCCCCGCAGCAGGCACCGAGGCACCCAGTAGGCTGCTCCCGGCACTGCTGGGGACCGTGGCACCAGCACCAGGGCAGGATCAGCCCTTTGAGGACCAGAGGGACCAGGCTGGGAGCACCTGTTGGCAGCCAATGGGTCTTATTAGTGTCCCCCAACACTGGGCAGTGCAGTGCAGGGCAGTCTCTCCTTGCTCAGTAACAGCAGTACACCTGGTGTTTCTGCTGCTGTGGAGGTGCAGGTGCTCAAGTGAGAGGCTGTGTGGTCACCTGGGGTGGCAGCGGTGGGGCACAGGGAGCAGGGGGAGCTATGTACATGGGGAGGGGACTGGGAGCAGCTGGGGGTCCCATAGTGCTGGGGTGGTGAGGGCTGGTGCTTAGAGCCCACAGCAGGGTGTCCCCATCCCCTCTGCGTCCTGAGGTGTGTGCTGCAGCCCTGCTCCCCAGCCCACCACCCTGTCCCCTTCATCCCCATAAGCGCTCGTTAGCCCACGTGTGTGGGGGGGATAATTGCTATTAAAGCCCTGCTTAATGCACAGACTTTACTGGCAGGGATTTATCTGCGCTGGAGCAAACTGCGCTCGCAGTCAGCCCTTTGACTGCAGGGAGAGTGGCCAAGGCTGTGCCCTGACATGGTTGAGGGGGGGCACGGGGTGTGTGGAACCCAGCGTCCCACATCCCCCTGGTCCCTGTCTCCCTGGTCCCCGATCCCGCCGAAGTTCCCCGGTTCCTTTTGCCAAGGTGACATAAGCATCTCGCCTGTTTCCATGGCAACGCAGCGGCAGGTGAGCGCGAGGCCGATGCGGGAGCCGGCACGCGCCACGTGGGGGGCCGCTGCCCACGGGGCGCCCACGCTGCGCCCGCACCCACGGGCTTGGGGTGGGGCCACGCTGTGGGGGGGGGTCCCACAGGATGTGGGGGGCCCACAGTGCACGGGGGTGGCTGCAAAGCACGGAGTGCCTATGGGATGTAAGTGCCCACAGAGTGTTGGGCATCCACAGTGCATGAAATCCCTGCAGAGCCATAAAGTGTGGGCTGGCTGTGGTGCATTGGATGGCAACAGGGTGTGTGGGGTGCCCGTCATTGATGGGGCGCTCGTGGTGTGTGGGGCAACCAGACCACAGCCCCTCTGCTGCCTCATGGGGCTGCAGGCCAGCTCCAGCCTCCCATCTATGCCACATGGGTCTATCCATGTCCACACCACAGCACAGGGCCCCACCAGTGCCTGGCACAATGCTCAGTGGCAGGACAGCATCCCATTCGGGACTAGGCAGCAGCACCCTGGCTCTGCACTCACTGCACATCCCCAGATCCGTTTGCTGCCCATGGTCCCATCCTGCCCACAAGGCACCCAGCACCCTGGTTGGGTGGGCAGTGGGAGGGGCTCCATGCCCATCCTGCCTCCCCCACCCATTGCTGCTGGCCCCGAGTTTCCTGTGCCCCTCCACTCAGCTATGATGGATACCCACACAGCTCAGTAATTGCTGTACTAATTTCGTATGTGATTAGAAGGCCGGTCCCACAGTTCACCTGGCATGCCTGCCACAGTCACCCGGGCAGGAGGCAGCTGTGGTGCTGTGCAGCAGCAAACATGGTATTTCACAAATAAATTGGGTTTATTTACGCAGCGCCCATGTGCCAGCGTGGGTATTGTAGCATGGGCACCCAGGAGTGCCCGAGCAGCGGGCACAACAGTGCAACCACGGGTGATGCAGCAAGCGGTGCCGCAGCCGGCGTCAGGGACGGCACCGTGCCGGGGACCGCAGCGCCTGTCCGCGCCGTGACCCCCTGGGCTGGCCCCAGGCTGAGGCTGGGGGGGGGTCGTTAAACCAGTGAAATATGAAATGCCTGTATATCCCCGACAGGGGTTTTAATTAAATTAATTGCCAGTGACATTGTAAAAGTGCTGATGGGGTAATAACTGGCGCGTTATGGTCGCTGTTTATCTTCCCCGCGTAAATTAGCTGCCGCACCTTGCCCATCCCGGCGGGCATCATGGCAGGTTCATCGGCACCCACTCCCCGACTCCGAGGGGCCTGATCCAGCTGGGGAGAGCAGCAGGGCCTGAAGCTCCCCTGGGAGACCCAGGCAGGGCCTGAGGTATCCCTGTGTCCCCTGTGTCCCTGTGGCGCAGGCGGCTGTGCCAAGCAGGAGCCAGCTGGGGTGGGCACGAGCAGTGGGGTCCCATGGGCACATGGGGAGTGGCTGGTGGTTGCCAAACGAAGGCACTTAATTACTGCGCATTCCATCCCATTTAATTGCTTATTAAATCCTAACCAGCCAATTAGCAGCAGCAATTACAGCTTCATTCAGTGACACAAT